>NC_140580.1:980858599-982060189 GCF_964204655.1 Triturus cristatus
CTCTTTCTGGGAACCCGTGCGCACCGAGAGACTTAGGGGACCCTAGGCCCGAACGTGCCCGACCTCCTGGAGCCCTGGCTGGGATCACGGAGGCGAATGAGCCCCCATCGGGACTTCCAGGGCGGCCCGGCCATCTGGTCGCCTCATTGGAAAGCATTGCGTGCGACCAGAAGGCCGGGACCAAAAGGACTCCCATCTGTCCACCCGAGCCGAGCCATAGCGGTAGGGCTCCCGCCTGCCCTTTCAGGTCTCCGGGGCTCTGCACCAGGGACCCTTGTCCCGAGCAGATGGACTCTTGGCAGGCCTCAGGACGGGGGCTCCCAAACACCAGGCCCTGACCGAAACACAGGCCCGGGGGCCGGTCCCTGCTTCTCAACCCAGCCAGGCCAGGGAGATTGGGGAGCCTGCCCGGGCATGAGGGACCCCTGTCCCGGGCACACGGACCCTCAGGACATGCGCTCGTTTCCCACACATTTTTTCGAAAATTCTGCGTAGTGGCACTACGTCAATTCTGTCTAGCCCTACCAATTACATAAGGTGTATACTGTGGGGGTAAATGTAATGTGTCCTTGTGGCTCTTCATTGGTCTGCGATTATTAACGAGTTTGGCTCAATAGTTCTTTCTATTGGATGTCATTCCAGCTACATCTGTGTTGGGCAAGTCAGGGAGTCTTTCGTTTGATATGAAGTCGGACTGTTGGGTGTTAGTTGTTACGTGCAGACAATGCCCTGCAGCAGTCTTATTATCCAGGGCTTTACTAGGGGTTGCACTGGGGCCTTTTCTGACAGATTATAAAACTGTAATCATTTTTACTAGCCGGGTAACATTGCATTTAACTGATTTGATTTCAGTCATGCATCTCCTTTCAATGGTATCAATTTTCCTGTGTAATTTTTCAAAAAGGGTTACCAAACTTCATACATAGTTCATTGTTGATACCTCCCCTGTTCCAGATAGAAGATTTCTTGATTTCGGTTTTGCTTTTAATGACTGTACACTAGATGAGATTGCTGTTAACGTACCTTGTTGTTTACTCTTCATTGCAGGGGGATATCAAGTCAGTCCCATTCGACAAAACAGATCTCTCTAGCGGAGTAGTCGAAACACATGGCCCTTTTGTAATAAGAAATTGTCTCACTGGGGTGTTCCCACTTCTCTTATCAATGTTTGATTCATTCATACCTGTCTCTTTGGTCACCATATCGGTCCTTGTTTCCTTTAGGGCTGCATTTAGTGCTATCTTGGTAGCGGCAAGACGCTCCTCCTCATGGACAATTTCATTATAAATCAAACCCATTGTATTTTACAGATAATTTGTTATTGGGGAATTGTTATTATAGGCTTTCCTCTGCCAGTCGAAGTCGATGTTAGCTTCTGTTTTTCCATTACTGTAAATATTATTCCAATGTAGTATTTTTAGTTAAAAATAAAGATAGAAAATCGCTCTTCTTACTGTTGCTCCCTTTTGCAGAATCAAGGGGGGTGGCCCAGCCCCGGACGGCCCACCCTTGGCCTGGGCCTTGCCCGGGCACGCCCCGCGCCACAGGGCCATGGTGGTGATTTGAAGCACCTCCGAGTGCAAAGATGCCGAATTCTGGGGCCGGAGAGTCAGGGAGAGTGAGTGCTCCCCTGGCACGATCCCAGTCCTGCCAAGTTGCTGCTTTTTGTGGTGCGGTGCGGTTCTCAATCCCCTCTGGCCACGGCGGTGATTTTAAGCACCTCTGGGCGCGAAGCTGACTAATTCTGGCCAAGTCCTGCCAAGTTGCTGCTTTTTGTGGTATGGTGAAGTTCCCCTAAAATGTATAAATTTTTATTGGGGGAGAAGTTCCATGCAGCTCCCCACCCTGGGATGATTTCAGCCCAGGAACCACATCCCCCCGTTGTTTGGCCATGTCACCTGGGTGCTCTGGGTACACAGTGTGCACAATGGGGACTGCGGAGAGAACCTCAAGGCCCCGTGGTCCCAGCTAGCTTCCCACATCCTGCGGGAGCAGGCATTGCTGCTGTATCGAGGGAGCTACTGGAAAGGCAGCTTCCTCCATGCAGGAGCAATCATTTTGTCTTTTCCCTGCCTGCAGGTCTTCAGGCAGGGAAAGGGCTGAAGTGTTGCAGAAAATCAGAGCTCTGCAGTTCTCTACCCGAGCTCGTTATTATTCACAAATTAGCCCCGATCGCTGATATCTAAGTTTGGATTTCCATACATTTCTCAACAACTACTGAACAGATTTATACCAAATAAGTGAAAGCGTGATCTGCATAATCAAATCTACCTTTCTGCGAAATTCAGTGTAATTCCGTCTAGCAATTGGGCTTGATGTATCATCCTGAAAATTTTCATGCACAACAGGACTCACTATGATACTTTGTTTGGAACATTTTGTGAAGATTCGTCAGTCGGTGCCAAAAGTATAGGCAAGTCAAAAAATGCTTTTCATTTATATATATATATATATATATATTTTCACTGAAAAAAAACATAGGTTTTTCAGACATTATAGTTAGGAATTAGCATTTAAAAAACCTTTGAAATTCACTAAAAAACCATAGGTTTCAGGGACGTTATAGTTAGTTAAACATTTGACTCATAAAACCAGAGAAATTCGCCTGTAATAGTTAGTTGAGCTAACTATAACTCGCGTGCCCGCAATGCACTGCTGATGATGTCACATATTACATCACTCATGACATTGTCAGTGACCTCACTTATGACATCTCAAATGACATCTCTGATTACATCACTCATGACATCATCCAGTGAATGTGTGTTTCTATAAAATGTAAATATGTTTTATATATATATATGCCAAGGTGTATTGAAGAATGAATGCATTTACAAGTGCCTAAAGGAATTATTTCGTATGTATGTGACTGACTGTATAAGTGAGTGATTGAACGTTTCTTACTGAATGCATGGGTTGCTGAATACCTACATGAGTGTCTATATAGGTTATTGATTTGTTGTCTGAGTATCTGTATGGGTCCCTGAGTGTCTGTGTGGGTAGGTGGGTGTATGAGTCTGTGCATAAGATGTCTGAGTAGGTGATTCAGTGGTTGTATGGATTAAAAAGTGCATCTGAAAAGGGCTGTATGGATGAGTTAGTGTGTCTATGGGTGTGTTGGTAAGTGAATAAATGTATCAGTGGTATATCTGTGACTAACTACATATGTTTTAAGCCACTGTATGAGAGTGTTGGAGTATAAAAATAAGTATACGTGAGACTAAGTTATTTCAAGAGTGGGTGTATAAATAAGTGTCTGCTTCTATCAGTGATTGTATAAGACAGTAAATATGTATTAGTATCTGTATAAATAAGTGATGTGGTATGTCTAAAAATAACGAAGTTGGTGTGTATAACTGTATACATGATTAAATGGATATGTGATTCATTCTTTGTATTACTGACTAGGCGTATGAGTAACTCTGTGGATGAGTGGCTGCTTGTATAGATGTATGAGTGCATATTATAGTCCCCTATTGATGAGTAACTACATGTATAAGTGACCGGATGTGTGTGTAGACCTAGGAAATAGTGAGTGCTATGTAGTATATGGCATTCTTCTGTGCATGGTTTCAGAAATAGTAGTCAGCATTTTAGAATGGGTGTATCAAACTTTATATTAGAGCATCAGTATGTTCATCAGATTGTCACGTGGATGATGTCACGAGTGATGTCATCAGTGATGTCACTGACCATGTCATGAGTGATGTAATATGTGACATCATCAGCAGTGCATTGCGGGCGCGCAAGTTATAGTTAGCGCAACTAACTATAACAGGCGAATTTCTCTGGTTTTATGAGTCAAATGTTCAACTAACTATAACGTCCCTGAAACCTATGTTTTTTTCAGTGAATTTCAAAGGTTTTGTAAATATTAATTTCATATTTTAATATTTATAAAACCTATATTTTTCCTATGATATTTTTAAATATTTTGGAACACTATTATACTTCTTGTTTTTAACTTTAAAAATCATGTAATGTTTTATATCTTCCCCAAAAAATATGTATATATTTTTTTGGGGGGGGGCAAGAAAACTGCACTTCCATACCGGTAGCGTACCAAGCTCCATCACCATACGAATCCTATCCGCCATATTGCTAAACTCGTAAATGATGCATAATTCGTATCCGACGAGTTCGTGGCACCGCGTCCCGCGTAACATCATATACGCATGAAGTCACCCCAGGTACTACTTTGGTATATATTTCTAACTGTAATAAACTTATATTATGATAAATATATTTTGTCAAAATCGCGTCAGGTGTGGCTTCCTTGCGCGCTCGGTGCGCGATTGCCATGTGACCTTAAGAAAAAGCATTTGATTGGTTCATAACATTTCCCATTGTAACAGTTGTACGACCCCACCCATTTTACTCATTCTCTCTACAGCGTTTGATGAGAGACACCTCTTCTGCTTAGAAAGCTTATTTGAAAAGTGTTTTCCTGTATACACATATCTTGCACTACACACAACATGCAACGATCATCTTGATCAATATTCATGCTCTCTACATTAGCCTTCCACGTGTGATTGCCATGCATCTCAAACGTTCCATCAAAAAACAAATATGTGTTACACGATGCCCCTGGTGCGTGTGTCTGCACATTATTGTGCTGCCTTTCGGCCTGGGTATTGCTGGCTCTAAGGAGCATCATCAGCCATGGGCAGACTGCACATCCTAGATCACATACCATGTCATTAACGATAGTTTCCGCCCTCCCGACACATGCTACACTAATCTAAATTGCACACTCTGCGAGGTCAAAACTACAAAAGAAACCCACATAAGTACACCCCCTGGCCAGTCAGGAATTGAACAACGCCCAAGTCCCCGGAATAATTATTCACACCCCTACCATGAGGTGTACTCCATCCTGCCAATCAACACGGACTCTAGATTGTGAGCCCTACTGCCCGTCGTCTACGTAAGGGATCCATGAGATGTACACTCTCCTGCAATAAACACTCCATCTGAATTGTGAGCACTGCTGCCCGTAGTGTTTGCTCACACAACAATGACAGCAGGTAAGCAGAGCGGCCTGGGTGCACAGGGCCTCCAATTGAGCGTGCTGCGGCAAGAGGGGTGGGGTGCTTCAGCCTAGCGGCGCAGGTCCGAACAAACAATATTGCCATGTGTTATGATGTGATCTTTGACCTCATTCAGTCACATCTCTGTCTTATTTTAAAGACCTGCTGGACTGTACTGTAGGCCTGAGCCAGCGGGCAGCGCTGCCCTATGGACACCTCTTCAGCGCGGTGCTGCGGGAGGGATGGGATGAATCAGCCAGTCTGCGCACGTGCGAATATGCGATATTGCCATGTGTTATGATGTGATCTTTGACCTCATTCAGTCACATCTCTGTCTCATTTTAAAGACCTGCTATACCATAAGGTAGGCCTGAACCTACGGGCAGCGCTGCCCTACAGACACCTGTTAAAGGTGGTTCTGCGGGAGGGGTGGGGTGCTTCACCCTAGGTGCGCACGTGCGAAAAAGCGATGTTGCCGTGCGTAATGATGTGATCTCTGACCTCATTCAGTCACATCGGTCTAATTTTAAGGACCTGCTGGACCGTACTATAGGCCTGAGCCAGCGGGCAGCGCTGCCCTACAGACATGTGGCGTTGGCTTTTAGGACACTGTAGTGACCTCCGTACTGAGTGTTCATGCACACAGGCTCCCGCCACTGCATTACACGCGCACATTATGCTTCTAGGATGCGCTCTGTTCCTTTGTATTTGAACGTTGGCATAACATATTAATATTTAACCTTGTGTATTCTCGTGCACTCCAACTCCTCTTTGAACCACGATTACCACTAACAGTTGGTAGATTGTACTTCAAAAACGAAGGATGCGCTCAACTTCTATTTTCTATCAAGCTTGAAATAAACCTTCATTTACCTCCAGACGTTTCCACCATTAAATTATTTCTCCCTTTTCAGACATTCCATTGATTGCCACAAGAAGGGCGGAGCGGGAGCTGACCCCGCAATGATGCCCTGGTTTCTGACACCTTCCATCGTGGTATCAAGACACTGTCCCCGACCGGAGACCCGGTCTATCGGACAAACATACTAGGACTAGAAGCTTGCACCAACACGTCGTGGGACACACCAGTGGTGGCAGGTGAGCAGTGAAGCCTCGGTGTGCAAGACCTACAATTGAGCACAGTGCGGGGGAAGGGGTTGGGGTGCAGCACCCTGGGTGCACAGGTGCATGCAAGCGATTTTCCCGTAGCTAATAATGTAGGACTATATTATCAAACAACGGCGATAACATTATCACCACTTTAGCGACAGGAAACTGCCTTTTAAGCGACCATAAGGGGTTGATAATATGCCCTTGTACATTCTCATAGAAGCCCAGGTTCACACCAGAACCTGGGCTTCTATGGGAATTCACAAGGGCATATTATCAACCCCTTATCGCCGCTTTAGTGGCAGTTTCCTGCCGCTAAAGCGGCGTTAATGTTCTCGCCCTTCCTTCATAATATGGCCCATAATCTCTGGCCTCGTGTATTTAATATCTGAAAGAAACACGTTAGTTAGATTCCTCACCTTAGAATATCCCCAGGCGTCAGACTGGATCCGGAAGATTTTTCGTCAGCAATACCCCTTGCGCGTCGCTAGGCGTCGTCTGCGGCTCCGCATCCGTCGTCGGCGTCGTGCGCTGGAATGACGTCGTCGGAGTACTTAGACGCCGCCCTCGCGCGCTGACGTCAGTTCTTCTTTTTTCCGCGCCAGTAAGCGCAGATCCGGGAGAGCTACCCCTTTAGTCAATTTTTGACTAACTTTTTGATCCTGTCTATCGACACCGGTGCCGGTAGGATGCCTGGGTTTAAAGCCTGTACGGACGGCAGCCGATTGATGTCGGTTACGGACCATCACCGCCGGTGCCTGTACTGTTTGGGCCTCGACCACGACGCGGAGTCGTGCTCGGACTGTAAGGCCCTGACCTCGAAGGCTAGACGGGAGCGGTCCCGTAAGCTTCTCGAGATTCGCCACTCGGCTCCACGCGTCTCTCGATCCCGGTCCAGGAGGAGGTCCAAGGATCGGTCGCGGAGCCGCAGCCGACGTCACCATCGGTCGTCGGGATCAAAGTCTTCGGGTAAGTCGAAGCATTCCAAGAAGTCCAAGAGACGTCATCGCTCTTCGGACTCCCCTCGCCAGTCGCGCGACTCGGTCGAGGGTCAGGGTGGTTCCACCCCCGCGGCTCCGGCGGAGCCGCAGGCGCCGCGTCCGTCCCCATACCCTCCGGTCCCTGGGACTAACGCGACGCCGGCGGAAGTCAGTGCCTTCCTCTCGGCCATGAGGAACCTGGCTCCGCCGTCGGCGCCCGCTGGTGCGCCTTCGGGCCCCGCGGACCCGACTGGGTTGCCTTGCCAGCCGGCGGCTCCGGCCCCGGCGCCGTTGACGGCTCCGGCCTCGACGCCGCAAGCGCCCGAGGGATCCGTTCTCGAGTCCCCGTCGACGCCGGTCAACCTTGTCACTCCTCCACCGGCGTCGACTCCGGTTCCACCCCCGACGCCGACGTCGACTCCGCTCGACGCCGTGCCCCAGTTTAGTCCCGGTCCGGGCCCGGCGCCGGTCCGGCGTCAATGGACGCCGAGACCGACGCCGCTAGAGACACATTTTGTCTACCGCCCGGCTCCGTTACTTTCTCCCCTACACCAGGAGTCGGATGAGGGGGACTACTGGGAGGGATCCGAGGATCCTATGGCCCATCAGGCCCAACTGTCCCAGGACTGGGCAGATGAACTGGGGGAGGCCAGTGGTCTGGATACCTCGCCAGACATTGGATTCATCTCTCCTCCGACTGTGGCTTCGGAGGAGGGTGCTGCTTTCTCCGTGGTGCTGCGCAAGGCGGCCGCAGCCCTTGGGCTCGAGCTACCTGCCGTGGCTGTGAGGACGAACGTCCTCACTGAGGTGCTTCAATCTGCAGCAAGCTCCACTGAGCCTCTGCTGCCGTTCAATGAACCCCTCACTGACGTTCTCCAGGGCACCTGGTCCAAGCCCTCCACAGTTCCTCCTGTGGACAGGAACTTTGCCAGGCGCCACCGCCCTGCTCCGGGCGACCCCAGTTTTCTGTCCCAACACCCTACCCCTGAGAGCCTGGTTATCCAGGCCTCCACCTCCCAATCCTCTTTCCCGACCGCCCCGCCGGACCGGGATTCCAAGAGACTGGAGCAGTTTGGCAAGAAACTGTTCTCATCCCTTAGTTTGGGCCTGCGGTCTTTGAACACCGCTTGTCTCTTGGACCGTTATTCCCACTCTCTGTGGGATGCGGTGGAGGACGCGCTGCCCCTGTGTCCGGAGGAGGTCCGGACACGACTTACCCAGGCTCTGGCCGATGGGAGGGATGCCGCGCGACATGCCATACGTTGTGGGCTTGACACCACGGACTCGCTGGGTAGGGCCATTTCCACCACTGTGGCGCTTCGACGTCACGCCTGGCTGCGGTCCGCGTCGTTTTCCGGCGATGTCCAGAGCACTCTCATGGACATGCCGTTTGATGGCACTCGCCTGTTTGGCGAGAAGGCGGACAGTGCGCTGAACCGCTTTAAGGACTCCCGGGCTACGGCCAAGTCCTTGGGCCTCTCGGCCCCGCGGTCGCAATCTTCCGCTTTTCACCCCTTTCGTGGCCAAGGAAGGGGTGCCTCCTCACGTGCGCCTAGCCACCAGCCGCAGAACCAACCTGCGCGCGGTCGCGGACGTGGTTTCCGCCGAGGCGGATCTGGAGGTCGACGAGGTCAGCCCACATCCACCCCGGCAGCATCCGCCTCAAAGCCTTCCTAGTCCGAGCTTTCAGGCCCATTCCACGCCAGTGGGCGGCAGAGTTCGCCATCACCTGCTCCACTGGCGGTCCATCACATCGGACAGGTGGGTGCTGCAAATCGTCCGAAGGGGCTACTCCCTCCCCTTCGAGACGACCCCTCCAGCCATGCCACCGCAGCACCACCGTATCTCGGGGGATCACTTGCATCTTCTCCACGAGGAGGTTTCCGCCCTCTTGGCCAAGGGGGCCGTCGAGCGCGTTCCGAGCCCAGAAGTAGGTCGTGGTTGTTATTCCCACTACTTTCTGGTTCCCAAGAAGGGCAAAGGGGGCCTCCGCCCTATCTTGGACCTTCGGAACGTCAATGCCTTCCTCCGGAAGGAAAGGTTCAAGATGTTGACTTTGGCTCAGGTTCTAGCTGCCCTAGACCCCGGAGACTGGATGGTAGCGTTGGACTTGCAGGACGCTTATTTCCACATCCCCGTCCTGCCGGCCCACCGGCGTTACCTGCGGTTCACGGTGGGCCAAGAGCACTTTCAGTTTACCGTGCTCCCCTTCGGCCTCACCAGTGCCCCTCGGGTGTTCACGAAAGTGATGGCGGTGGTCGCAGCTCATCTGCGCAGATCAGGGGTTCCAGTCTTCCGTTATCTCGACGACTGGTTGTTGAAGGCGGGCTCGCCCCAGACAGTCGTCTCCCACCTCCAGACTACGGCGGATCTCCTGCATTTGCTGGGGTTTTCCATCAACGTGCCGAAGTCACACCTGAGTCCCTCTCAGAAGCTCCTCTTCATCGGAGCGGTTCTCGATTCGGCGCAGTTTCGGGTCTATCCACCGGAACAGCGGGTCCGGGATATACAGGCCCTGATTCCCATCTTTTGGCCTCTATCCTGGGTTTCGGTCAGGCTAGTGTTGCGGCTTCTGGGGCTGATGGCCTCCTGCATCCTACTAGTGCATCACGCCAGGCGGCGCATGCGGGCTCTGCAGTGGGACCTGAAGTTTCAGTGGGCCCAGCATCACGGCAACCTGTCCGACCATGTCTTGATCTCGGAGGGCACTGCACAGCAGTTGCAGTGGTGGCTCACGGACCGCGATTGGGTCATGGGCAGGAGCCTCTCCCTTCCCCAACCGGAGCATGTCGTAGTGACGGATGCGTCCCTCCTGGGATGGGGTGGCCATATGGGAGAGGCGGAGATCAGAGGCCTCTGGTCTCCGGCGGAGTCTCGTCTCCACATCAACCTGTTGGAGTTGAGGGCGATCCGACTTGCACTGAAAGCCTTTCTTCCCTCTGTCAGGGGCAGTGTCGTGCAGGTGTTCACGGACAACACCACCGCCATGTGGTATTGCAACAAACAGGGCGGGGTGGGGTCGTGGACCCTTTGTCAGGAGGTTCTGCGCCTCTGGACATGGCTGGAACACCAGGGCGTCACCCTAGTGGTTCAACATCTGGCGGGCTCTCTGAACGCCAGAGCGGACGAACTCCGCCGCCGGTGTATGATGGATCACGAATGGCGTCTGAACTCCGAAGTGGCGCAAGGTCTCTTTCAGCAGTGGGGAGAGCCTTGGTTAGATCTATTCGCCACCGAAGAGAACGCGCAATGTCAGCAGTTCTGCGCGTTGGAATTTCCAAGGCGGCACTCGCTCGGCGACGCTTTTCGTCACGAGTGGAGTTGCGGTCTGTTGTACGCCTTTCCGCCTATACCACTTCTGCCCAGAGTGCTGAAGAAGATCAGGCACGACCGGGCCCAAGTCATCTTGGTGGCTCCGGATTGGGCATGAAGATACTGGTATCCCGAGCTACTCAGTATGTTGACCGATTCCCCGATACGTCTGCCCCTTCGGGAGGATCTTCTGTCGCAGCAGCAGGGGACGGTCCTCCACCCGAACCTGTCCAGCCTCCACCTCCATGCGTGGAGATTGAGCGGCGGCAGTTGATGCCATTTGACTTGCCTCCTGAAGTCTGTGATATCATTCTGGCAGCCAGGCGTCCCTCCACAAAGACGGTATACGCCTGCCGGTGGAACAAATTTGTGGCATGGTGCACAGCAAAGGCTGTGGATCCCCTTTCCGCCCCTCTTTCTGAGGTTCTCCTCGTTCTTCTTTCTCTGGCCCGGCAGGGCTCTGCCCTGGGCACCCTGAAAGGTTATCTTGCTGCCATCTCTGCCTTCTTGCGGCTTCCTGATCAGCCTTCTCTTTTCAAGTCCCCTGTGGTTACACGCTTTCTAAAAGGCATTACTCACACGTTCCCTCCTGTCCCTTTTGTAATGCCTCAGTGGGACTTGAATCTGGTCTTGACATTCCTGATGTGCGCTCCCTTCGAGCCTCTTCACAATTGTCCTCTTCGTCTTCTGACTCTTAAGACTGCTTTTCTGGTAGCCATCACCTCGGCTAGACGGGTGAGTGAGCTCCAGGCTTTATCTTCAAAGCCTCCTTTTCTGTCTGTTCATCCGGACAAGGTTGTCCTTCGGCCTCGTCCCTCCTTTCTTCCGAAAGTGGTGACTCCATTTCATCTTGGGCAGTCTGTCACCTTGCCCACCTTCTTTCCGCCTCCGCATCCTTCCAAAGAGGAAGAGAGGCTCCACCGTCTGGACCCAAAACGTGCGCTCTCCTTTTATCTGGACCGCACAAAGCAGTTCCGGGTGGACGACCAACTTTTCGTTGGATACGTGGGTGCTAAGAAGGGGAAAGCTGTGCACAAACGGACCATCTCTCGGTGGGTCGTTTTGTGCATCAAAATTTGTTACTCTTTGGCAAAAAAGGACCCTCCTGTTGGGCTGCGCGCCCATTCTACTCGGGCCACAGCGGCTACTACTGCCTTGGGACGGGGAGTCCCTTTGCAGGACATCTGTCAGGCGGCGACGTGGGCTTCGCTACACACGTTTGCCAGGCATTATTGCCTTGACAGCCAAGTCCGGAGGGATGGCTTCTGTGGCCGTTCTGTCCTCCAGGACTTTCTGGTGTGATCTTGGTTCGCAGACCCACCACCGGGGATGGTATTGCTTGGGTATCTATTCTAAGGTGAGGAATCTAACTAACGTGTTTCTTTCAGATGAACAAGTTACTTACCTTCGGTAATGATGTATCTGTAAGAAACATTAGTTAGTTAGATTCCTCACCGACCCACCCATCCTCCCCGTTCTGCGAACTGACATTTAGGGTTAAGGTTATCCTTTTCAGGCCCCTAGATTTTATTTTTGGCACCAGTGTCGGTCTTTGCATGGCTCTGCGTTCCTGGCGCGGAAGGCTATGTACAAGAACTGACGTCAGCGCGCGAGGGCGGCGTCTAAGTACTCCGACGACGTCATTCCGGCGCACGACGCCGACGACGGACGCGGAGCCGCAGACGACGCCTAGCGACGCGCAAGGGGTATTGCTGACGAAAAATCTTCCGGATCCAGTCTGACGCCTGGGGATATTCTAAGGTGAGGAATCTAACTAACTAATGTTTCTTACAGATACATCGTTACCGAAGGTAAGTAACTTGTTCTTTAAGGACTTGCGGAACCACACTCTTTCTCGCAGACCCCAGCGTCCTAGACAAACGGGTGACCGAGGGTAAACACTAAGAGCTGGGTGCAATGGGCCAACACTCTGTCTCCTCCTCCCTCTCTTCTTTTGACTCTCCTTCCCCTTCTCCCTTCCACCCACTCCCCCTCCCTTCCATTCTCACTATGGTCCTTTCATTCGGACTACTTTTCTTTACCTCTTCCACATAGCACACATACTTATGTTTCATTTTTGTCCTGCAGGTTTCCTACGCTGCTTCCACTGGAGTCCAACCCACGTTTTTTTTAATATACTGTTCGATTAAAGTTACATTTCTATTTATTTCTGTTTTAATAAAGGTTACTTATTTTTTCAAATAAATAACTGCGTGTATAGGTCTTCTTTTTCTGACGACACTTGTCTATTGTTTATTTTGAAAATCATCTGTTTATAGGACATTTTAAGGACAACATTATTTAATATTAGAGGGCACCTACCAAAAATAATCTAACTGACTATTAGACAAATGAAGCCTGGGTAATTGTACAACTGCAAGAGTTCTAGGAGTGTATCACTTTATAACACCAAACACCACAAGTACTGCCCGTGTGATTACAGAACAAATAAGGCACTGCCTAGGACCACCGAGGCCCACCCTGCATATTTAAATAAAGACCCGGAGTGTGGCGATCCCCGGACTTCAGTTGGCCTCGAACCCCCCGAACAATTAGTAAACAATACCCGGGATAGGTGCCGCACCCCTAAGCTGCAAAACGTCTCTGTGCCCTTCCGCGCCTAATTTACATGTGACATTAAGATCCCCAGTCCTACAGAGACCCCGCAATACAATAATTGAATTGGCCACGGAACATTACCCACCCACCAGGGGCCTCATTTAAAGAACGGGTGAGACCCCGCTTTTTGTTTTTTTTTGTTCTTTTCTCTCCATTTTTACCATCCACATCACTTCTATTACAGCAATACAAGGTTTTCCTCCTCTCGCTCCAAGTAGTCGAACAGGTATTTGCTATCACAGGGTGGAAGCCATCACCACCCTCTAATAGCAAACACAAATGTCCAGCAAATGCACACCCCGGGACATTGATTGAGCTGCGCCTGAGAGGTCACCCTCCCTACTACCATGATGCATTTGTTAGTATAAACGCATACTAACACTACTTACACACGTGTAGTACAGCGACCAGAATGTAGTGAAGAAGCAGAGGACGAGCAAAGTCTAAAAATATAAATCTTACCAGAAGTCGGATGACATAGTTCAATGAGCCGATGACCCTGGCATGAGTAGAAACGGCTACACAAACCAAACGGGTCTTCAGCACAACACAAGCAATTTTGAAATATTGTTGAGTGGTGCCTTCTTTTTGCCTTCTCCCACTCATCGCCAAATTTATGTAGTGAAGAGGCAGACAGAGGGAATCCAATAGGTATATTTATTACAAGAAAACAAGACACCTGAAACAACCACCAACAGGAGCAGACAGCAAAGCAACTGTTATGTTATGTGTTATAAAGTAAAACATACAGACTCCAAAGCTGGTAAGTCCACGTCTCTTTATTCCTGATCATCCACTCTCCATCTGACAATGGCTAGTACACCAACATTCTAAGATGAGCTCCATGGGAGGGACTAACAAATGGAGACTGGCAGGGGGGGCGGAGCGAACCATTGTATAACAACAAGTGTGACATTAAAAAAACAGTCTATAAACTTACAGTAATAATTAATTACAACACATCTCCCTCTGTAGGGAAAGCAAGCCTGACGTCTATACACATTGCATAGAGCTGCATACACCTCTAAGGTCAGGTCGCGTTCACCACTCTATCTTTACTCCATGTCTGCCCATTTTCCAGACGCACTACATTCTTTCCTGCCTTTTCTACCCTCGTGGAATCCCCATACTTACTCGCGCCTGGTGTCACATGTGTTGGTTTCTTGACACTCACGAGCGTACCTTGCTCGAATTCCACATCCTTCACCCCATGTTTACCATCATACCATGCTTTGTACCTCTGTTGATGACCCTCAACTTTCCTTCTGCTCTGGTCTAGATCATGACAGACACTTTTCCCACTACCCAACCACCTGGGATACATCTTGGTACCCGGCTCCCTCCCTCTTAAGAACACAAAGGGAGACACTCCTGTAACCATATTGGGAGCGGTGTGGTATGCCCACAACCACTCTCTTAACGAGTCTTCCACATTGAAGCCATTGGTGATTGCTAGTTGGATGTGTTCCTTCACCATTCTATTCACCCTCTCCACTAGGCCATTGGCTTTCGGACAATAGAGTGCCGTCTTCTCATGCCTTATATTAAGCTCCTCCAAAAACTCCTTCATAGTCTCAGAGACGAACTGCACCCCATTGTCTGTGACCAAGGTGCTTGGGATACCTTCATATACAAAAATGTTCTTCAAAAACGTGATGAGGTTATTGGTTGTCATGGATGCTGTGAACTTGAAATTGACCCAATGGGAGGTGTAATCCACCAAAACAAACATGAACCGCTTCTGTGGGCCTAACTTGTCCATGGGCCCAATGATATCTACGGCTAACTTTGTCCATGGGGTCATAGGAACACTGACGGGTGACAGTGGAGCTCTGTGAGGGATCTTACTTTTGTCACTCCTTGCACAGCTGATACACTCCTTAACTTTTACCTCGATCATGGAATCCATCTTAGGAAACCAATAACAGCTCCTGACCTTGTTCTTCGTGAGGCTTCTGCCCAAATGCCCCTCGTGGGCTAAGTCAATTATTTTGCTCCTCATATCCCTTGGAGGAATGATTTTATCCCCGCGGTGTATGCGACCCTCGAGGAGGAACAATTCTAGTCTCACTTCCCAAAAGTCTTTGATGCTGTCAGGAACTTCCGATATTTTTTCTGGCCATCCTTTGGTGATGAATTTCTTTAAAGTTTCCATGGCTGTATCCTCCTTCATTCCTTTTTCCCACTCACCATTGGTAATTGACGTGAGATGGATCGGAAATATGGGAACATCTAGCACCTCTTCATTCGGACTGCCTTCTAAGGGTGCCCTCGATAGGTAGTCCGCTATGACATTTTCCGGACCTGGCAAGTATTCTACCTTAAAACAATAATTTTCTAACCCTAGGACCCATTTACTTATGCGTGGAGATACACTCTGAGCCTGTTTGGGAGAAAACATGAAGGTGAGAGGCTTGTGGTCTGTGTGTATTACAAACCTCGTGCCCCACAGAAAAAATTTAAAGTGGAGCACCGCCCAAAAACAGGCCAATGCTTCCCTCTCAATAACTGAGTAGTTGCGCTCAGATGAAGTCAACATGCGGACGCAAACGCGATGACAGTTTCTTCTCCATCCCCTTTCTGCGACAGCATGGCCCCCAATCCTTTATTGGATGCATCTGTCGTTAGAATGGTTTTCTTTTTAGGGTCAAAAGTGCCAAGAGCCTGGGACTCAACAATTTGCTGTTTTATCCTTTCAAACATCTCCTCATGTTTACCTTTCCACACAAATTCTGCATTTTTCTTGAGGAGCTCACGCAGACCTTCACACAAATCAGAAAAATTTCTCACAAATTTTGACATGTACTCCACTAGACCCAGGAACGATTTCAGTTCATCTTTGTTAGCTGGGTGTGGGGCATCCTCAACTGCTTGAATAAGGCTGTATTTAGGTCTAAAACCTTCTCTGGATATAGTGTGGCCTAGATAGTCGACCGAAGTAACCTTAATCTTGCACTTGTCCAATCGCACTGTTAATCCAGCTTCTGAGAGTGTACAACACACCCTGTTGAGCGTATCATCATGCTCTTCCTCGGTGGCCCCCTACATCAGTATGTCATCCTGGAAACAGAGTGTGTTCCTAACCCCCTGCAGGACCTGTTGCATTATTTTCTGAAAAATGGACGCCGCCGAAGCGAGGCCAAACGGCATCCTCTTGAACATATATGCACCAAACGGGGAACTGAACCCAGTTAGAGGTCTTGAATCAGGGTGCAGTTCCACCTGGTGATAAGCCATGGACAAATCAATGACCGAAAAGAAACTGGCCTTCCCCATGGTACTCAACATTTCATTAATATTGGGAAGAGGAAACCTTTCCACCCATATGTTGTCATTAAGTGAGCGGAGATCCACACACAGGCGGATGCCTTGCCCGTTGCCTTTAGATGCTAGAACCAAAGGTGCGAGCCATTCTGTGGCCTCCACAGGTTGGATGACCCCCATCTCACTTAGTTTGTCCAGCTCCTCTTTAAGCATGTCTCCAAGGCGGAAAGGGACAGGACGTGTCTTATGCACCACAGGTTTAGCCCCTTGTCTGACCTTAATCTTGTGTTGGAAGTCCCTTAGCTTGCCCAGCCTATCCGTGAACAATTTCGGGAAAGCCTCTTGCAGGTGACCATTGCTAACCGGCTCCTTGACTAGCAGTACTTGGTTCTTATTATTAGGATCCAGGATGATCCCCAGTTCCTTCTGATGCTGCCACCCTAGCAAGTTGGCCCCGCACTCTACCACGTACACTTTACCCACCGTGGACCTCCCCTTAAAATTTAAATGGCTGTTCGTCATGCCCATCAAAGGAATTGGCTCTTTTGTGTAACCTTCCGGAGATATATCCGGCGTACATAACTTCATTTTACATCCTTTTAACGATCCCTCAAAATCCTTAACATTTATCAACGTAAACGGAGAGCATGAATCTGCAAATACTTCGAGAGGTTTGTTATCAAATAACACAATACATTTGGGATAGTTAATCTCTGTCCCAGTATCACTGTCATTCACTTGAAACACATATCTAGCCTGTGGCTCTTGTTGAGTGCTAACCACACTGACTGTGTTACTTATACCCTCTCTACACACCCTTGCCAAATGCCCTCTCCTGTTACATTTCTTACATAGAACACCCCGTGCAGTACATACAGGATTGTTTGCCAAATGGTTGCTGCTACCACATCCAAAACATTTCAAAACATGGCCCTCAGTATAATGTTTCACAGTGGCATTATCCTTACTACCCCTCTTTTCCTGGATCTTATGTACACTATTTTCACAGGACTCAGATTGTACCACTGAAACTATCTCCTCCTTGACTTTCATTTCCTTTACACACCTAGCCGTGTGTTCGATAGATTGCGCAATTGAGATGGCCTCCCTTAACATAGGATTCTTAGCTAGCAGTTTCTCTTGCACCCTGCTATTGTTCGTGCATCTGACCAGTTGATCACGAATGAGCGAATCATTAAGATCCCCAAACTAACACAGCTGGGTAAGGCCTCTTAAGGCTGCAATGTAATTGTTAATGGACTCATTTTTCCCTTGTACTCTGGTGAAAAATTTATGACGTTCCAGAACTACATTAACCTTGTCCTCAAAGTGTGTTTCCAACTTTATTAGAACGATATCGTAAATATCATATTCATCCTCACCCTCCACCTCTGGTTCCGGTATTGTTTCGTACACCTTGCGACCATGTACCCCCAAATTATGCAATAGGATATGTTGTTTCCTGAGGGCAGAGAATCTTTCCCCCCCCATTGCGATTAGGTAGGATTCAAATAGTTTTGTCCAATCCTTCCAATGTATCTCCGGATCTCCGCAATCATTGAGGAATGAGGGTGGCTGGCTAATTCCTGGGGTGCCCATTGGAAAATGTACTGCTACCCCTTTTTATAACGAAGAAAAACCCTACACACAATAAAACACGGTGGGCACGTACCCTGCACACTTCCTAGGTAGGCTACTTGTGCCAAGCTGACTTGAAGGGGAGTTTCCCCAGGTTGCCACCCTCACTGCAGTTGCAAAACCCCAGTAACCACACTCTGCGCTTCCTCACCCCTGACATACGAGGCCAGCGCCAACCTCCACCGAGCCTGGGCTCCTAGGGTTCACAACTACTTTCTTCCTGGCCGGAGAGCTGTAGCGCCTGACTCATCTCCACACGGCCCTCACGTTGTTGGGGCGTCGGAGAAATGCGAAAAGAACAGGCTCCGATAGAAACTTTCCCTCACTGACTTGCCAAAGGAAAGAAATTTCGCTCCTACCGGCCCTCTGGTGGCTGAAGCGCCGATCGCAGGACTGCGGAAACGACCAGGAACACACCCCCGGGCTCCGGAGGTGGGGCAATGACGCTGAAGATCGCCTGAGGAACTTTGCCTTCTACCGGTCCTCTGGAGGCTGAAGCGCCGGATAGTGACCTGAGGCGAAGCGGAACACACCCCTGACCTCCGGGGTTGGAGCCAAAACGCTGAGGTGGATTCCTCTTCCTCCGCTTGCCGCTCGCTGAGGCAGTCGACTAGAAGGCTTGCCTTTTCCAGGGACTCACCGCCCTCGCCTGGACGCTGAGGAGTCCTACTCTCCTTCCCCTCGCCAATCTCACAGGCGACCGACCTGACGGATCACGAAGGGCTTGGAAGGCTCTAGGTGACTCCGTGGGCACTTCCGGATACAGCAACAGCCACTTCTGGTGCCGGACCGTAACCAACTCTAGCTGCCTACAATCAGCCAAGGTGGAGGAGTTGGCAGAGTACGCACTGGAGGATTGAAAAGTCGCTTATACACCGCTCGGTCCACTTCACTCTCTGAGGAACAGATGTGTGAACAGATGGCTAAGACCAGCGACGGGTGTGGGGAATGTCCCACAGCAACACTGGACTCCAGAGTCGGAGAGTCTTCCTCCTCAGATGGGATGTGCAATATTGTCCACAGACACCTCTCCCAGCGGTACTGCCAGCGTCCTCCTAACCAGCTGTGCCAAGATAACTTTGATGAAGAGAAAACAAAGGGGAGATGATCAGCTGCCCCCTCCGCAGTTCCACAGCTCGTCGCCAGTGTTATAAAGTAAAGCATACAGACTCCAAAGCTGGTAAGTCCACGTCTCTTTATTCCTGATCATCCACTCTCCATCTGACAGGGCTAGTACACCAACATTCTAAGATGAGCTCCATGGGAGGGACTAACAAATGGAGACTGGCAGGGGGGGCGGAGCGAACCATTGTATAACAACAAGTGTGACATTAAAAAAACAGTCTATAAACTTACAGTAATAATTAATTATTACAAGAAAACAAGACACCTGAAACAACCACCAACAGGAGCAGACAGCAAAGCAACTGTTATGTTATGTTAGGTTGTTTTTATAAAGCGCACAACTCACCCTGGGGCATCTAGGCGCTAACTGGGAGACTATACTGAGGAAGGAAAACACTGCATCTCAAAAGGGGAGTCAAATTTGGAACAAGATCGCTTTTAGATGTTTCCTAAAGATGATTAGTGAAGGGATTTTTCGAAGAAGCTATAGGGAGCCTATTCCAGTAGCTCAGAGCTAAATATGAAAAAGCTCTCCCTCCAGTGCGGGTAAGACGAATTCTGGGGACCTGGAGAAGGTCTAAAGTACTGGATCTAAGTTTCCTACCTGGTGAGTACATAACCAGTTTTTTTCGCAGGTAAAGAGGGCCACTTTCCTTCAGTGCGTTGTATGTAAGGCAACAGGTCTTAAAAAAAGATCTGTTCTTTATTGTTAGCCAGTGCAACTCCCTCAGGAGGGGGGTTGAAGCTGACCCTGCCGGGCGATTCAAAATCAGTTGTGCTGCCGTGTTCTGAATCACTTGCAGTTTCGCCAGTTGAGTTTGACCCACTTCAGCCAGCAAGGCATTACCATAGTCCAGACGGCTAATAACCATCGCCTGGACCAAGGTTCTGCGCTGAGATGTAGGCAGATAGGGAAAGATTTTCCTGAGAAGCTTTAAACCATAGTAGCACAAGCTTACTGTCGCCGCCACCTGACCTTTCATGGTCAAGGCCTGATCCAGTTTTAGGCCGAGATTTTTTACTGACTCTTTAGGGGTGGGGGCCTGACCCAATTGGATAGGCCACCAGTCATCAGACCAACTATTTATGGCTTTTCCCATCAACATTACCTCTGTTTTTGTGGGTTGAGCTGGAGGCAGTTTCTTGTCATCCAGTCATAGATGGTAAGCATTCCGGAGGCAAAACGAAATTTGACGAGCTCTGGGTTTGGTCCGCTGGTATACATAAGCTGAGTATGATCAGTCTAATCCAGCACCGTGTACAAACTCCGCAAGGTTCCCCTCATGACAGCCCTACATTCTAACATTACATACTGAGTGCCATATTATCAAGGAACGGCATTAAAATTATCCCCGCTTTAGCGGCAGGAAACTGCCGCTAAAACAGCGATAATGGGCTTGATAATATGCCGTAGAGAATTCCAATAGAAGCCCATGTTCTCGTGTTAACATGGGCTTCTATTGGAATTCTCTACGGCATATTATCAAGCCCATTATCGCCGTTTTAGCAGCAGTTTCCTGCCGCTAAAGCGGCGATAATTTGAAAGCCGTTCCTTGAAAATATATCCCTTAGATTCTAGTTGAATTACATACTAACATTCTACTATGACTTACAATGGGATACTACACAAATCACATGACTTTACAGCAATGAGCTCATAGTTTCATCCACGAGTCTTGACACCGGTAGGGGTAAGACTTTCGCTTCCCACTCCCTATATTGTATAAACGTAAACTAACACTTCTTCCACAAATATGCTACAGCGCCCAGAGCACATCACTTTACAGCAATGAGCTCACAATTTAGGCTCACGGTTTAATCCCCGAGTCTTCACACCAGTAGGGATGAGTAGTTCGCTTCCCTCTTCCTATATACTATGAAAGAATACTAACACTACTTACACACTTATACTACAGCGGCTAGTATCCTACACCACCCAGAGCACATCACTTTACAGCAATCAGCTCGGTTTCATCCCCAAGTCTTCACACCGGTAGGCGTAACTACTTCGCTTCCCGCTTCCGGTATACTATCAACACACAGTAGCGGTCAGTAGTTCGCTTCCCACTCCCTTTATGGTATAAACGCCTATTAACACACATATGCTACAAACACCAGACAACATAACTTTACAGCAATTACCTCACGGTTTAGACTCTCGGTTTCATACCTGAGTGTAGCATCATATCACCACCATGCCACTCTGAGCAACACCGCACTTTCAGACCGTTAACAGTGATAACTACCTACTATCGACCGCCAGTAGGTAATCCAGAACAAATTACAATAGTTCCTTGATTCTTTTAGCTTTCAAAAATTCTCTTTATTACTGTCTTTCTAATTTTCCATATAAATAGTTTTTGGGATATTCAAGAACACATGGAAGTCAGAAATGCAACGTATATTATCAACACACTTTCTAGAACATTCTACAACACGTGGAGGTTAAAAGTTCATCAATTGTTTTAAACCTAACGATGTTTTTTTGCAACATTTTCTCGAATATTTAACGGCACGTGAAGGTTAAAAGTTCACGATTGTTTTAAGTTCGAACAGTGCCTTCCAAATGCAAGTAGCAGGTGTGGTTGAGTTGAGCAAATTTTATCCTATAATATGTTCTATAATATGTACGTGCAAATTGCTTTTTCTTAACCAATCACAAACATATTTTTCCACAAAACTAATGTGCACCCTACTTTAAAAAAACAATGCTTTTCATCTCCCAATCAGGTACCGTTTTGTATGCGAAAACAAACTAGTTCCCCATCTTTAAACATATCTCTTATTCTACGAAGGAACTGAATGAGCTACAGACATCTTTCCATACCTTCCAGCCATACCTTCAAAATGCTTGTGTGGATCGTAGGATATAGCGATGTTTTCTGGTGCAAGAGGTATGCAGAACAGAGACGTATTGACTTAGACCTAGGTTTACAAAATGTGGACATTAAATGGTTTGGACAGAGAGGATTGAAGTGGCACCAATTGTTGCCTTTGGTTAAAACCTGTTTGCATCTCCAACACCCTGACCTCATGATTGTACACTGTGGTGGAAACGACCTAGGCACATTGACTGGGGTAGATTTGGAAATGCTTATGAAGGACACCTTTGGATAATTGATGTTACTTTTGCCTCAAACTGTCTTTGTATATTCCAGTATATGCCAAAGACAGAAGTGGAAATGGTCCAAACAATTTTGTCCTCAGATTGAAAAATCTCGGAAGAAAGTCAACAAAGCTGTCTCTGCATACCTCAGAGACCACAAAAAGGGGTCCATATACAACAACAACATGCGTTTTGATATGGCGGATATATACAGAAGTGATGGAGTACACTTCACAGATCAGGGAAACCGAGTTTTCCTGAATAACTTGAAGCTGTGCATCCACACTTATATGTAGCTCCAACTAATGAACACAAGGGCTCTTTTTAGAGCCACCCTATAACTTACAACTTAGGCATGCTATTTTAGGGCCAGATAACACCAACTCCTGCACCCTCGCCCAAATTTATTCTCCACACAGCTGTGGCGCAGTGGCCAGACCATCTCACTTTGCAGCACAGACCTCTCGCTTTGATCCCCAGCACTACTCACCCATGGGGTGAGTAGTTTGCGCTCTACAAATACCATATTGATTTACCTTCGCACTACCTATACAATACCACCTAAGCACCATACTGTCAAGAATTCCTGTCATGCGAGGGGAGGAAAACGGTAACCAGCGAAAACGGACTACATCTCCCAGGATGCTTAGCGGTTGAGAGGTTATGTAAACAGGAGAGCTGTTACATAACTCAAGAAAAACACGCCCTTATGTAAACAGGAGAGCTGTTACATAACTCAAGGAAAACACACCCTTATGTAAACAGGAGAGCTGTTACATAACTCAAGGAAAACACGCCCTTATGTAAACAGGAGAGCTGTTACATAAACTCAAGGAAAACACGCCCTATAAAGGGAGGAACCGGGAGGTACAACGCGGTCGGATATTGTGTTTACACCGACGTACCTGCTTAGTGAAGAGCAGTGTTCCGGAGTGGTGCTCCAGTAAGGCAAGAACGGAGGTAGGTCGAGTCGTTACTTCCTGGGCCGTGTCTTGCCCCATCGTCACCTGTGAAGGACCCGGAAGCTCTACCGGATAACCATTGAGCTTCGCTTTTTGACTCGGCTGAGTCAAAGCGCAGTGGCGCTTTTGCTGGTTGGAGTCGTAACTCCCAGCCCGACCAGAGATACAGGGACTGCCAGCTGTAACGCACACCAGGAGGTGTTTGCCGCGTTACAGACTCGGAAGTCCACGGGATCGATCGAGCGGCTGCTCTCGGTTCAGTCTTCTTTGCTTGTGATTGGGGTATCAGTGACGCATCACCAGGAGGTGACTCCGCGTCCCGGTGCAGTCTGAGGAAGAGGTTGAGCGGCTGCTCCCTTCAGGTAGAGACCCCGGCTGGGTGTTTCCCTGACTCCTCGATTCTCCCCCAACACTCTTCGTGCCCCTCACAGCCTACCGATTGGCATTGTCGGCCATTTCATTTCTGCCCTCTGTTGGCATACGCCGGGATCGGCGTATATGCAGAGGACGGTTAGGACCATCCGTGCTGTGGGCTGGTAACGTACTTAGCCTGGAGGATTCCAGTGACTATAACCTTTGTTTATTCCTTGTATTATTTTTGCCTTCATTAAAATAACTAAACCTTCACAAGTGGTTGCGTTCTCATTATCGTGTCTGTTAAACGATCCTGAGACGTTCAGGGCGTTACACATACACAAGCTACAATGTTCTAAACAAAAGTTCATCCAAGTACCTATAACTACATGCTGACACTACTTGCACAGATGTGACACAGCGGCCAGAGCACATGACTTCACTGCATATGACACACAGTTTGGGCTCACGCTTTAATCCCCGACTCCAGCAGCAGCTCAGCTTAGCAACATGAGACTAGTCTAGACAATACCTCACATATATTCCGTACCCCAGGACTTTCATACCAGTACGGGTCAGTAGCTAGTCCTAGTAGTTATAAACACATCTGGACACTACTTCCACAACTGTAGTGCAGCGGCCACGGCACATGACCTCACAGCATAAGAGACACAATTTGGGCTCACGCTTTAATCCCCGAGTCCCGCACCAGCTCACCTTACCCGCATCAGACTCTACCCAATACCTCACTTAATTTCCGTAGCCCACCACTTACACACCGGTAGGGGTAAATACTTCACTTCGCACCCCCTCAATAGCACACCCTAAACACCCCACAGAGGTTACAGTGCTCCTACCCACCTATTTCCCACTTCTTTCCCCCTTTTCCCCGCTTTTTTCACCTTACTCGCTTCAACGGAATCACAAAATGGCGGCCAACACTTCCTAGTTACAACCACACGCAGCCAATCAGCAACAAGCTCGTGACGCCTCAGCCAATCAGATGGCAGAATTCCCAAATATCAACATCTGTAAATTTCTATATTTCTCAAAAACTACTGTACGAATTTACACCAAATAAACAAAAGCGTGCTTTCTAGACCAAGACCCTTCTCCCTGCCAAATGTGGGGTAATTCCGTTCACCCGTTCGACCTGTAGCCTTGTCTAAAGTTTCCTATGGAAATTAACATTGAGAAAACATGTTTTGGGACACCCCTTTTTTCTCGGCCCCCCCTTGACGAATCACCCCCAAACTTTCAACATAGGAGCTGATCTCAACAAAGAATTCGTTTTGAAAATTTCACGAAGATTCGTCAATCGGCGCTAAAGTTATTGCGAATAGAATGTTGCCATTTTCCTATAGTAACTAGGTCCTAACTATAACTACCTACTGGCGACCGCCAGTAGGTAATATATATATATATATATATATATATATATATATATATATATATATATATATATATATATATATATATATATATATATATATATATATATATATATATATATATATATATATATATATATATATATATATATAACTTTCAGCAATCCTGTCTCTTTCCTTGTCAAACAGGTACAGACCACACAGTGCCAAGTAAATAAAGCGTGCTAGTTTATTCTTCCACGGTCAGCATAACGTTTCGGCTGTTGACACACAGCCTTGATCACATGACCCCCCAGTGACGCACATGGTTTATATACAGGTCGTGATTGGATTCTAATCAGTTACAATTGCGATTGTTGTTGAAAAAGCAGTAGAGCTAAACAAAATACTTCGACATTAGAAATACTTGTTAAAATCCATAAATACATAAATAACTAAAACATCATCATAGTTAAATATATAATCACCAATAATATGATAAAATTTCATATAAAAAGATTTTTTTATCATTTGATATATAGGACCTTAAAATTAAAGAAAAAGGCCTACATAATAGGGTTTTTATACTGGGATTTGTATATTTCTCCCCTGATTTTTTATATATATATATATATGTATATATGTGTGTGTATATACATATATATATATATATATATATATATATATATATGTGTGTGTGTGTATATATATATATGTATAATGAATGAATGAAACGTCCCCAACGGGGGGGGGGGGAGGGGAAGAAATGGAGGGCTCTCACAAAGCTTTTATTTCAAAACAGCGCAACTCTTCAGCGCTCTCCTCTTCCTCACAGGGCACATTGGTCTCACCTAGCTGGGAGCCTGGCAGGCCTCGGTCCCTGGCTTTGGTCACAGGCAGACGTCTTCTCCTTCTTGTACAGCCAGACTGGATCCGTGACAGTTGACAATTTTTGAGGTTTCAAGCTCCCCTTCTAGTCCATTTATAGACACCAAATGTAATTTAGAATCTGAGTCTTCAAAGTTTGTGGAGGGTCTGCTTCCTTTCGAAGTGCCCTCTTATTTGCCCTGCCCTTCCTCCAGAAAGCAATCTGTCACAGCAAGAGCAACTCTGAATCTGATATGCCCACACCACAGGCCATGGAGTGACTAGAGGTTCACA
Organism: Triturus cristatus; assembly: GCF_964204655.1. Classification (NCBI taxonomy): domain Eukaryota; kingdom Metazoa; phylum Chordata; class Amphibia; order Caudata; family Salamandridae; genus Triturus; species Triturus cristatus. The sequence goes on from NC_140580.1 coordinate 980,884,634, forward strand.
CATGAATGTCAGACACAGTGATATGTATCAAAGGGTTACCTGAGGACCTCAGCCCTACTCTCTATGATCCCCTTATCAGACCCTTCTTCTTCCTGAGGTGTGCCTAGGCCCCTTCCTACTGACCACTCAATGATTCAAAGAAGACCCTTTGAAGTGTACTGAAGAGCCTGGCTCTCTCTTCCTACAATGTGTCCGAGCCGGCTCTCAGGAATGCAGCAATTCACAAATCTGTCTGAAGGGATTCCTCTACTTACTTATGAAAACTAGAATCTTTCATGTATTGTACCATTCGCTGGCACACATACACCCAGCACATGCATATAATATACACAAACTGCACAGCACTATGAGTCACATGCATCAATCTTTTTTCCAGTCCAAATGGACTGATTTACAGAATCGGCCCGTTTGCGACCGGAAAATGCCCTTTACTGATGCATCAACCCATTTCCATTCGCAAATTAGGTAATCACAATTTTTGGCGATTACTTAAATTGGGAATGCGTGTAGGGAATCGCATATTTCAATTCCCTAAAGGCCAATGCATCAAGCCTTTCCTAAATGCAAACTGTGCATTTAGGAAACGCTAATTACCGTCAACTTCAAGTTGGTGGTAATTTGCAAATTTTTTGAAAAATGCACAAAAGTATTTTTCAAAGGGACATGTGGCGAACATGCCCTAGGTCATGTGTGTGCGCCACATGTGCACACTTACCTTTTTGGGGGGTGCATCAGGGGGGCCTTAGCCCCCTGGCACCATTGGAATTGCATTCGCAATTTATGATTACCAATTTGGTAATCTCAATTTGCGAATGCATTCCCATTCATTCCTATGGGCCTTGAGGCCCATAGGAATGAATGGAGTGACATTACCTAATAGCGATTTGCAATTTGCGAATCGCTATTAGGTAATGTTTAAGAAGCGCAATTGTTTTTACGATTCCTACCTGCATAAGGAATTGCGATTCCTAAATAACGATTCCGTACAAATCGCTATTTAGGAATCGCAATTCATTATTTTGATGCATGTGGCCCTGCATCCTTCATGTATTGTACCGTTCAGTGGTAGACAACACATATGCACTGTACAACACTGCACCATCCCTGTATTGTACCATTCACAGGCACACATACAACACACACACATGATGCGCAGCCCTGCACACTAAACCGATGATGGCCTAGGGTGAGTTAAGCACACAGCAGCAGAACTTTAAATGTGTGATCCTTATAGACCTCACTTCAGTGACACAGGTTAAAAGGCTGGTTAACTCCTACTGATAACTACATGGTATGTTTTCACCACCTCTCTCCTACTGCTTAACTTGGTAAAGGCATTAACCTTTCACCATTATGAGGGTAGCGCTTAATGGCACCCGTCCTGGCCCAAGAAAACGCAATCCGTGAGACAGTCCGCACATGCATGGTCCATGTTCACCCATGAGAACAAAAATCTGCATCAGAGATCAATATGGGGCACTCAGGGCAGGGGTACACAGCCATCAACATTCAAGAGAATTTCCCATAGCAAACATTTTATCAGAAATGCATATTTTAACACAAATGAACATTTCACCTAAAGTGCAGTTTTCAACATGAACACATTTGTCTGCTTTTATACACAAACCTCTGCGGGTTCATTATTTCTAATGACTTTGCATAAGGAAGGCCCTGGGAACTATTGAGATAATGCCTACCTTCTCTCGATGTCACCAAACCGTTGCTCTGGGAGACATAGGTTGATGATTTTTTTCCCTGTTGTGTGAAGATGCTTGTTTGGGAGAAGTGTTTCACTGTTCCTGTTACTCCCAGAAAAACAGTTTACTCTTGGTGCTCCCCGTGCCATTCTGGGGTACCATGACAGCAAACATGCAAATTAGGTTAAGGCTCACAAGGCCTTATGTGGTGCTTCTTTTCCCCAAAGGGAGGATTTCCCAGGCCCCTTTGATGGATCCATGATCTGGATTTTTTTAATTTTGTTTTATTGTTTTGTTGTGCCTGCCAGCTAGCGTGGCTGCTCCATCAGGTGGTTCACGCACAGGTACCCTTAGCCTCCCAGGCACCTGGCTCACCTTTGTTGGTCTGCGTTGTAGGCATCTAAGCCACACAGTCTTTTTGTTTACCCACTGACCCAGGCATACCTGGGAAGGATCTTGTCTCCTTCTCAGTCAGCACTGTGAGAGTGGGGTGAGAGCACAACAGTGCTCCTCACATTTGGGTGGCCCTTATTTCCATAGAGCTATTGGTACAAACCAAGGGGGCACTCCAGTGCCCAGTCAATGTGTGTCCTCAATCCACCACCTCTAATGGAGAAATAATAAGAATACTGCACTAGTGTTAGAGTCCCCCTGAGGTGCCCACACCCTGACAAGCTCCCTGGGAGTGAAAAGCAAAGCCTGCTTTTGATTTAATGACACAATAGCCGCTCTGGGCTCTCAGGCTCCGGCTTGTAAATGTAAATGTAAATGTTATATACTTGTAAAGCGCACAGCTGCCCCAGCAACGAGGCGTCCCGGCGCTGTATACCGCTGGGGAACCCATCCTGGCTTTCCCTGTGAGATGGTCCCTACTGGGCATCCCCAAGGTGAAGACAAGCATCCCCGGCGCTGATGGGGCTGTCAGTGGAGATTAAGCAAGCTATTGCCCAGAGTTGCTGAGTGGGATCCATGGTTAGAGTAGGCACCGAGGGGAGAATTATCGAGTCCGCTGACCTTGGCACAAGACCCTGCCGCGTCGGGAATCGAACCCTGGTCCCGGGCTGGCCTCTGCTTCCGGGTCTGCCGCCTCTAACCAGTGAGCCACACCACTCTAGTTCTGATGAAGCAGCAGTTTTGCATGGGAATATGTCAATCCTTAGTGTACTTATTTGCATGGGGTTTTCAGCCTTTTGAACCTTGTGGAGGGTTCTAACCATCAGTCGCACACCGAAGGGACGTTGTAACCCCCAGAATTAAGTTGATCTTAGTTCTTTGTTCTGCCTCCTTTTCTAGGTAGCTTCCTCCTGCAGAGCAGGCTTGCAGGAAATATTCCTCAATGAGTTTCACCTCTTCCCTCAAGGCAGATTAAACCTTTTCTGCATGGTTAGGACCCGAGTAGCTTGCAGAGCTCCTTATTCTATAGCTTAACAACAGGAGAGAGAGGGAAATTAATTGGAGCCACTCTTAGTCCCCCAGGGCTGGTATAAGTAAACAAAAGAAGAGTGTATCCGTCAAGGATTAAACAAGTGCAGAAGTGTTAAGAAAGGTGAATCACTGTGTTTTAAAAGAACCCTCACTCACCAACCTAGTTGGTGACATGCTTCATCATTGGGTTCCCACCGGAGAGACCGAATGTCTGCCCGGTGTGCTGCGACGCCTGGTTTACAGCGGAGCTGGTTTTTTGTGTGAAGACAGTGCAATCCGTGAAAGTGTTGGTTTAAAAAGGTGTCACAATTTTAACCAATAGACAACTTTAATAATGGTAAACTGGACACTGTTAAAAATAGTGAGGTGGACGTGTGAACTCTGGTGGTAATTGGACCAGCTACGTCCTAGTCAAAGTGCAATGTGATCAATGTGGTCAACATGTTTCTGCTTCTGACGATATTACATGAAGCATTCTTCAGGACCTAGTGGTAGACAGCCACGGCGGTATACGCTCACTAAGGCGTACCCTGACCTGTGGAGTCTGAAACCGCTAACACGGTTATGGTAAAATAACCCTTCAGGATTTCTGAAAGCTTTCTGTTCTGTTGAAGCAAAAAAGATGTGAAGAGACAAAACAAAACAAACAGTGATTCACAAAATACATGTATATTCACAGAAAATAAAGCATGGAGAAAATCCAGTTTGTGAATGAACTTCATGTCCACAAAAGGTGAGTTTCCATAGTACCTGGACAGATGGGAATAAACACTCGTATCAGCCCATGCCGGTATAGTGAATTTTTCGTGGTGTAACTGTAGTGATGCTAATAACACTAACAGGAGAGAAGATGTGCAAAGAGTGCTGCATCCTAGTAGGCAGTGAATACGACCGAGGTGAAATTTCACGTGGCGTGCACTCTATGCAAAAAACAACTGGCCATCAGACTATGAATCAGCGACATACTCTGGCTGACTGTCGGAGGCTAAATGGAACTCTTGGATTTAAAAATGGAGGTGCGAGGCATTATCAAACTGATTCGTAAACACCAAAACGGAACAGTGAGTTTGGTAATAGGTGCTTACGTGATGTTGGATTCAACGTCACTGCATGAGTCCGGGTGGGGGGCGGGACTTATAGTCACACTCTAAACAGAGAATAGTAAAAGTAACACATGACTTGCGAGGTAATGGTGAAACAGCGGAATTAAGCAAGCCGGAGCCTCTCCTTACTACGCCAAAGTCACCAGCCCACAGGGAACCTACTTAGCCCTCCTTCGGACTCGGATGTTGTCGTTTGGCCCGGGAGTGGTACAGATATAGGAAGCGCTTTGCCTAGGAAAAAACGTAGCGTCATCCCGCATGTCACGTGGTGCGCTAGACGCGGAAACAAAGACTAGACTGCTACAGTGGCCTCATGAGCGAGGTTTTGCTCCGTGGCTAACGTAGCAAATTGGCGAAAAAGGTACTATTCAGAACGGAGAAACACCAAAAGGTTTATTTTTATGATCTTATAGAATAAGCATCACTTATTTTTGACATAGGTTCGTACAAGTAGGTGGAGATTAATGATGCTTAATGCCAAATTAGTAAAGCATCATGGGGATTTTGTCCCTTTCTATAGCTTGCAGAGAGAATCAAGACCAAGTATGAGTACAAGTAAACGAAGGTCTACGATGCTCAATACAAGGTTATTGAAGCATCATGGTGATTTGATCCCTTTCTATAGGTAGCGAGCTTGAAAAAGGTCATTCTTGCCAAAGGTAATGGAATAAATAACGTGAAACAGACCAGCCCCTTCCTGATCACATTATGGAAGTGTATTCGATGGTTTATAACATTGGGAAAGGGACTGTGAAGATGGGATTCTTTGCATACTAGTTCCTATATGTATACAAGATAGTGTGATGTCTAGCGTTTTAGCACTGTGCCCCAAGGGATATTGTCATTAAATCCCAAAGTGTGACTAGAAAGGCGGTAAATCCATCGTTGTTCTTTCTCAAACAGGATGTTCGCTGACCTATTGCCTGGTTTGATTTGTTCAATTATTGTCCAGTTAAGGTCATCGGGGGTATGTTCGAGATGTGCATAATGTTCTGTCATTTTGGTGATATTTTTCCCACATCGGATGTTGCTTCTGTGTTCGACAATACGCTGTTTTATTCTGCGTGTAGTCATACCAACGTATCTAATACCGCACGGGCATGTTAACAAATAGACTACGTTGGATGAGTTACAATTTGTGTGTGCACGTTGGGTCCAAACTTTGTCTCGTTCAAGGTCTAGAGTTTTGCTGGCTTTCGTGAGATGACAAACACTGCACTGACCGCATGGAAAGTGGCCTGTCACTTTCGGGAGCCCCCAGGCCTGCAGTACAGAGGGAGTGTTGTCAGATAGTGCTGGCCTTGGTCTAGTGTGAACCAGTGCATCCTTGATGCTTCTTGCTTTCTTAAAAGAAAAAAGGGGTTTCTCCCACTTCAAGTTGTTGCTTACAAGGATGCCCCAATGTTTACGAATAGATTTTGTCACAGCATTAGAAGCAGTGCTGTAAGTCGTCACACAAGTCAGGGGGACTTCCTCCACTGGTCTTACTGATTCCTCAAGTAGGGCTTGTCTGTGTTGGTTTTTTGCCCTCTTGCAGCTGCGTTTGAGAATTTTATCTGGGTAACCTCTCTTCTTCAGTTTTTCAGATAGACTGTTAGATTGGGAGCGATAGTCTTCCATGCGACTGCAGTTACGTCTAATGCGCAGGAATTGCCCAAATGGGAGATTTTCTCTCAGGGGTCGCGGGTGGAAGCTGGAAAAAGCCAAGAGGTTATTTTTCGAGGTTGGTTTATAGTGGGTCTTTGTCAGCAATTTCCCTTCCCATTTGGTAATGACCAGATCCAGAAATATTATTTCATTCTGATAATAAGAATTGGTGAATTTTAAGCTGGGATCGCATGTGTTGATCCAATCAAAAAAATTCACAAGTTGGTTCTCGGGTCCTTGCCAGATCACAAGAATATCGTCTATATATCTTTTCCAGAAAAATATATAGGACGAAAAGGGGTTGTTGGCAGTCAGAATATACTTTCGCTCGAAATCGTAGACATAAAGACCTGCCACACTAGGGGCAAAGGTACTCCCCATAGATGTACCGGTGGATTGAAGGAAGAGGGTCCCTTTATATTCGAAAAAATTATTTTCTAGAGCAAGGGTGGCACAGTCTAAAATGAACTGTTTCGATGTCTGAAAATCCCAGGGGGTAGCTTCCAGAGTATCATGAATGACCCTGATGGTGTCTTCCTGGGGTATGCTGGTATACAGACTTTCAATATCTAGAGAAACCAGAAAGGTTGGATCGTCTGCCAGAGTTATGTCTTGTAGGAGTACCAACAGACTTTTAGTGTCCTTCAGGTAGGTTGGTGTCGCCTGAATCAGAGGTTTGAGGAAAAAATCACAATAGATGGATAGAGGCTCTAAAAGGGATCCAATGCCTGCCAGGTGGAATCTTGTTTTTGTGAGTATTTGGCAGCGTATAGAAATATGGAACAATGCCCTTGCTCTTAGTGAGAAAATCGGCCTCATGTCTGCTTATGTACCCGTTAGACTCAGCCTCTTCCACTAAATTGAGTATCATTGCTTTCAATTCAAGTGATGGATCAGTGGTTAGCGGGGTGTAGCTGATTCTGTCAGCGAGGAGGCGTCTACATTCTTTGTCATAGACAGTAGCGTCTTGAATTACAAGGCCGCCACCTTTATCTGCTGGTTTTATAACAACCGAGGGATTCGACTGGAGTGTTTGTAAAGCCAAGAATTCAGCGGCACTCATGTTCTTAAAAGCGCCGGTATCTTCATTCGTCTCGATGTCGTTGAACACTGCCTGCTCAAAGGCAATAAGTTCTGCCGGGTCAGTGTGAGGGGGTGGTGTGAAAGTGGATTTTAGGCGTAATCCTGTATCACTCTCTGGTGTAGAAGGATTTACAGGCTGTTGTTGTTCAAAGTAATGTTTAAGTTTTAGTTTCCTGAAAAAATCCGCTAGTTCACAATGTAGGCGGAAACGGTCAAAGCGGGCTGTGGGAACAAAACCTAGTCCCTTCTCTAAGACTTGTTGTTCTATGTCTGAAAGTACAAGGGAAGACAGGTTGGTCACTAGGGTCTCTGATTGCTGGGCCCTGCTTGTTGTGCCCCTGATTTGCTCCTCGTGTTGATCCCCATCTCTTCGTCTGGTCCCCAATGTACCTGGCTTCTTCTCTTTCCCCGGCCCCTTCGGCCCCTCTCTAAAAAAGAAGGGCAGTACATGTTAGGAGTGTAAGGGGGGATTGGCATGAAGGCTGGATTCCAACCCATCATTGGGAATTGTTGGGGTTGGTGATATTGGTTTGGAAGGTTTCCACCCCGATTTGGAAAAATAGACCAGTTTTGCTGGTGGTGTTGGTATCTGCCCCTTCCTCTACCCCTTTGCCTATTCTTAAAGCTCCCGCCACTCGAGCCACTAGTGGTGGATGTATCATCGTCTGAGGTGTTATCCAAGTAGTTTGAATTACGCTGAGGTGGTGTGTAATTTGGTTCAGCATAGGGGTAAACTTTCGTGAAGGCAAAACGTTTAAGATCTTTATGAAATTTTTGTGCCTTGGATTGTGTGAGATTGTCCTTATACTCGTTCATTTCCTTATTTAGTTCTTCAAGTTTTTTCTTGTACCCTGTCAATGTTGTTCTGAAATGGGTTTCAGTGAGTTGGATCTCGACCATTAGAGCTTCGGATAGTCTGAGGGCTGTCTTAATGATCAGGACCAACCAATCGCGGGTATAGTGCCATGCTATTTGAGCCCACTCCTTTCTGAAGACAGAATCTTCCAAGAAGATACGCGGGGCATTAGTTACTAATAAACCTCTTGGTGCTATGTTATTCCGTAGATATTCAGTCAGAATAGTGCTGTGTAGAATGGTACGAATACGGTCACGTTTTTGCTCAGACAACTTATCCCATTCAGTTGTTTGTGAAATGGTCTGGGCAATGGAAGGATCTGAGAAAAGTGAGGGGTCAGCCAGAAGGGCGTCCACTTCCTCATCAGTGTAAGATAAGCCAGGGTTCTCCATGATAAAGCCAAGCGAAAGGACAGAACTAAACTCCAATTTGCGGAGAAAAGTTAGTCTAACAGAGAAGTCAGAATCTATAAGGAAGACTCTCGCAGCTGTGCGCTGCCAAAATATAGCTTAACAACAGGAGAGAGAGGGAAATTAATTGGAGCCACTCTTAATCCCCCAGGGCTGGTATAAGTAAACAAAAGAAGAGTGTTTCCGTCAAGGATTAAACGAGTGCAGAAGTGTTAAGAAAGGTGAATCACTGTGTTTTAAAAGAACCCTCACTCACCAACCTAGTTGGTGACATGCTTCATCATTGGGTTCCCACCGGAGAGACCGAATGTCTCCCCGGTGTGCTGCGACGCCTGGTTTACAGCGGAGCTGGTTTTTTGTGTGAAGACAGTGCAATCCGTGAAAGTGTTGGTTTAAAAAGGTGTCACAATTTTAACCAATAGACAACTTTAATAATGGTAAACTAGACACTGTTAAAAATAGTGAGGTGGACGTGTGAACTCTGGTGGTAATTGGACCAGCTACGTCCTAGTCAAAGTGCAATGTGATCAATGTGGTGAACATGTTTCTGCTTCTGACGATATCACATGAAGCATTCTTCAGGACCTAGTGGTAGACAGCCACGGCGGTATACGCTCGCTAAGGCGTACCCTGACCTGTGGAGTCTGAAACCGCTAACACTTACGGTTATGGTAAATTAACCCTTCAGGATTTCTGAAAGCTTTCGGTTCTGTTGAAGCAAAAAAGATGTGAAGAGACAAAACAAAACAAACAGTGATTCACAAAATACATGTATATTCACAGAAAACAAAGCATGGAGAAAATCCAGTTTGTGAATGAACTTCATGTCCACAAAAGGTGAGTTTCCATAGTACCTGGACAGATGGGAATAAACACTCGTATCAGCCCATGCCGGTATAGTGAATTTTTCGTGGTGTAACTGTAGTGATGCTAATAACACTAACAGGAGAGAAGATGTGCAAAGAGTGCTGCATCCTAGTAGGCAGTGAATACGACAGAGGTGAAATTTCACGTGGCGTGCACTCTATGCGAAAAACAACTGGCCATCAGACTATGAATCAGCGACATACTCTGGCTGACTGTCGGAGGCGAAATGGAACGCTTGGATTTAAAAATGGAGATGCGAGGCATTATCAAACTGATTCGTAAACACCAAAACGGAACAGTGAGTTTGGTAATAGGTGCTTATGTGATGTTGGATTCAACGTCACTTCATGAGTCCGGGTGGGGGGCGGGACTTATAGTTACACTCTAAACAGAGAATTGTAAAAGTAAAACATGACTTACGAGGTAATGGTGAAACAGCGGAATTAAGCAAGCCGGAGCCTCTCCTTACTAGGCCAAAGTCACCAGCCCACAGGGAACCTACTTAGGCCTCCTTCGGACTTGGATGTTGTCGTTTGGCCTGGGAGTGGTACAGATATAGGAAGCGCTTTGCCTAGGAAAAAACGTAGCGTCATCACGCATGTCACGTGGTGCGTTAGACGCGGAGCTCCTTAGTCACCATGCAGCTTGGCTGATGACTCTACAAGGCCAACACTTTCTCTGAGAGATGAGGTCCAGCAATTCCCCTTTTGCAGGGGACAGTTTCTCGCTTTCTCCAGGCAATCTACAGCATTCCTGCCATTGGCCCTGCTCAGGTTGTTGCCACCTGGAAGGAAGCCAGGAATGCGAGATCCTGGCTTGAGTGTTTAAGTATTTCCCACTCACCCTGCTGGGTGAGTCCTGTCACTGGTCAATGGGACCACTAGCACATGCTCCTGGGTTTATTTTGTAGACAACTTTCTTTACTAGTTACCATCTGAGACAGTTTTAAGCAGCTAATAACATTCTGTGTACTCTTCCTGGACTGATGAAGCTGCATGCTCTGTCCTCCAATGCCAGTAGAAAGGAGGAGCAGTGCTGGAACTTCTTGTCAGAGAAGCACAACACAAAGGCACAAAAGAAGCAGAGGCTTCCTCACTGTCAGGCACTTTTCAGTTCTTTTTGGTGCAACTCCTTTAAAGGGGCATTCATCTCTCTCCTTCCTTTCACTGAAGCAGACGCCTAGTCCAATTCAAAGGACCTTAAAATTGTTCCCTACAATCTTCATCTCTGTCTAGAGTGCTTTTTACAATACTTCATCTTGTGTACCATAAACACACAGCAGATCCTAGATGGGTTCCTGTCCCTTCACAGTAAACCACAATGGACACACGGCATGCTCGCCATAATTCACACTTCTAACACATACTGTGCACATTCACTCGCCATCCATGTCCCGTGCAACCTACCATGATCCTCTCATCCCAGCTGTTCAGAAGCAGTAGACCTCATATTAAAATGCGGGTGATATAGGTTGCAGCTTAAACATAAATCCAATGTAAAAAGAGTCAGTGTATGAAACTCCATTGGAGAGGCGTGCCACATAGAGATGTCCAAATATCAGATGGCAAAAAGTAAAAAAAACTAAAAGTTGTCATGGGTTGGATCACATTTTTCAAAAACTGCTGGTGTGCTGTTATGAGGCTGATCTGTGGCATGTGACACTGAAGTCCTCAGTGATGGTAATTAGAGAGCAGTGAGCCTGTCTGGTTGGAGTAATCTCAAAAGGTGAGATTTTCTAGGGTTCGGTTATCTCTCTCACAGCCTTAGCAATTTCTATATGGTATGGAACGCTCCATTAATTCAGGTGTACGCTTTATAATGTCAAATGTACAATGATAAAACCCACCTTGTGGTTGAACTCCTTAGCAGTTCTCGTCATGGTCAAATGATCAAACATTAACTGCAGTGCAAGTGGCTGTGCTAGAGTGGGAAGTTTTTTGAAGAGCTGCATGTTGAAAGATCAACTACTACTAAGGTGACCCTTTGTGTCACCCTCCTGCCTGAGAACAGTACTGGAAATTCTGAAGAAACGTAGGAATTTTGTTGTAATTATTTAATCCATGTTGTTGCTTGAGATGCAAGTAAATGTTGTGCCTAAGGCAGCATGTTTTAATTTTAATAAGTTATTAAGTTTGTTCCTCTGAACCATTTGAGATATCTTACAGCAATCATAAAACATGTTTGCCTTATTTTAAATTAATACTGTATTCTCTGCTTGCCACAAGAAGCTTATAGATTTGGTTACAAAGGGATTGAAGCAGAGATTTCTGATGGATATTACTAACAGCATATTCTTCACCTTACAATACTTTCCAAGCTTCAGACTGGATCCGGAAACTTTTCTTCAGTAGGTCTGTAGCATGCTGCTAGGTGGTGCCATGGAGCTGTGCACTATCCCAGGAGTGACAGATTGGAACCGCATTTAAGTGCCAAAGCTGTGCACTCACGTCAGTGCCTTGTTTTTCATAGCTTCTGACATGGATCTGGATCTCCATTCCTAATTTTGTCGGTCCTCCGATGACCTCTGAATGAAATTCCAGTGTGCTAGAGAACCAGTGCCTCTACTTAAAACTACTAGTTTCAAACCATGTTGTGGCTGCACAGAAAAAATGTCTATAACAGACCCACTCTAGATGTGTTTCTGGGCTGGAGCCATGACTCAAAGTTGCACAATAAATCTTCTCTCATGCATTCAAAGGTGAACCTGTATGTTTGAACTCAAGCTTTAGTGTAAGTCCTTTTTTAATTCACAGATGCAGTCTCTGTTCTTCTCCCTAGGCCATTCCTGCAAGTGGTCTACTTCCTGCTGTAAGTCCTATTGTAGGTTCATGTCCAAGTGCAGACAAAAAAAAGCAAAGCAGGTCTTGACCCCATCCTGCTACTTTGAACCTAAAGAGAAGGTGCGAGGGTTTTATGATGAGAGTCGATCATCCTTAAGGTTTCCTGTTGCAGACCCAGCTCCTCAGTTGATCCAGGTGCACCCAGAGTTTTCCAGGCCATTGGTGATGCCACAGCAGACTAAAGCATTTAAAGAGGCCCTGGATTTTTTGTGCGCTACTGGCTGCCACTGACACACCTTTACTCCCCAAGCAAGCCGAAGGAGCCCCCGGTCCAATTACTGCTGTCAGATTCTTCGTTGGCACTATCTGACCCATTGGGACAGCTTCAGTCCCAGTACTGACGCCAGTAGAATCTTCTACTCTGGCTCCAAGACTTGCACCAGGTCCTTCCATGTCAAAGCTGTTACTGAGGCCAAGGGCTTCAAAAGAGGATCCTGTGCTGATTCTGGTGTTGGATACTGAAACAACTTTAGCTTGACTACTGTGGCACAACAAAACTACAAAAGTGCAAGCAGTTATCATACAGCCTAGCCTGGTCCCTTTACGCGGTCAGATGTACCAGCAGATGCTGCATTATCTTTTTGGCTCTGATGCTCTCTGACTCTGAACAAGGGACACAACAGAATAGGAATGAAGCTGGTTTTCTCCCTCCCTCCTCATTACAGAGATGATAACTTTTACATGAGTGTACAAGAGACCCGTGGGCTTGGCACCTCCCCTGAGGCAGGGTTAGACTCTCCACTTCGGCCATCAATGGAAGAAAGTGCCTCCTTCGCAGTGGTGGTCTGGCAGGTAGCTGAGATACTAGATTTACAGCTACCCTTAATTGACACCCAACAAAGCTCCTAGCAAATTATGTTGTCTGGGCCAGCCACGTTTGAGCACTTTGTCAAAATACTGTTCCTGCCCAATGGTGAATAGGCAGGTGACCAGGCATCACAAACCGACTCCTGGTAATCCCAATTATAATTACTAAGCATCCTACTCCAGAGAGCCTTGTGGCAAAGTTAATCACAGTTCATTCCCCATGACTTCTCTGGAGGATGGAGCCTTTTGGCAACTGTATGTTTCCCTCTGCCAGTCTAGCATTGTGGTCTGTTAATGCTGCCTGTCTACTGGGTCGCTACGCACTCCCCCCACTACACACGCCGTAGTAGGAACAGAGTCACTGAGCCTCAATGGACTGCCGCCATCCACGCCCACAGACCCCCGCACCTCTGACAACCTCGAGACAGCCGTCCCAGACTTTTCTGGCTGGATCACCAACTGCGTGAACACTGTCGCCCCCTTGAGAACAACCAGCACCAGACGATCGACCAAACACACCAGCTATTCCCCCCGCTCTGATCCTTCAGACGCGAGTGCTAACGACTGAAGAGACAATGGTACTCAAACAAAAACTCTTCAGACCTCACCACCTTTAAAACGACCCTCAGCAAATACCTCCACCACATCAAGGAAGCCAAAAAGGATGCCCTGACTATCTGCATTGAGCCAAGCACCAACCACACAGAAGACTCTTCAGCATCGTCAGAGAATTCTCTTGCTGTTCTGCCACAGAGACCTCCATCTGCCCTTCCCAAACCATCTGCGACTCCCTGGCGAACTTCTTCAACAACATATGGCAGACGTCTATAGCAACTTCGACAAGCAGCCATCTTACCTCAAACACCTCCCAACACACACCAACTCCCACAATCACCTCACCGAATGGACCCCACTCACTACACCCATCACATCAGTGTTCATAACCTCCTTTCACTATAGAGCACCAACAGGCCTCTGCCCCACCACCTCTTCAACTTGGGACAGAAGGAAATCAGCAGCTCACTCACCACCATCCTCAACTAATCCATCACCACTGCCACATCCCCAATTCCTGGAAGCACCCAGAGGTGAAATCCCTCCTGAAGAAGCCATCCGCTGACCCTCGTGAGCCCTTAAACTGCCACCCCATCACGCTGCTCCCCTTCCCGGGCAGGGTCCTGGAAAAGGCCATCAACCGCCAGCTCACCGACCACCTGGAAGGAAACAACCTACTCTTCGCCTCCCAGTCTGGCTTCTGTTAAAACCACACCACGAGGCCTCGATAGCTGGAACTGACCGCATCAGAGCCATCATCAACCATTGCAATTCAGCGGCTCTGATTATCCCCGACCTCTTAGCAGCCTTTCCACACTGTATCCATCATACCATCATCATCAGACTCCACCGCGTTGGCATCACATGAAACGCCCTCAAGTAGATCTTTTTCTTCCTCACAGGATGCACTCGAAGAATCCACCTTCCTCCATTCACCTCTGAACCTAAGAGTATCATCTGCAGTATTCCCCAGGGATCATTCCTCATCCACACCATCTTCAACACCTACACGACCCCTTTGACGACTTCGTCCGCATCCACAAAATCAACATAATCTTATACGTGTATGACACCCAACTCATCCTCTCCCTCATGGAAAAGACTGCCACCACCAAATGCAATTTCCAGAACGCCAAGACAAATGTCTCCGACTGGCTGAAATCCAGCTGCCTGAAACTAAACACTGACAAGACCAAAGTTCCCATCCTTGGAAAGAGCCCCTCGCCATAGGACAACACATGGTGACTCTTGGACCCTAACGCACTTCCACCAACCCGCCCGCAACCTCGGCGTCCTCCTGGACGGTGATCTCTCCATGAAGCACCAGTTCAACACAATTACCTCCTCCTGCCTTGGCACCCTCTGCATGCTTCTCAAAATTTTCAGGTGGATTCCCATCAGCAACAAGAAGACAGTAACCCAAGCCCTAGTCACCAGACGGCTGGACTATGGAAATGCACTCTATACCCAACTACCGACCATCCAGAACACCGCAGCCAGACGTATCTTTGACCTCCCCAAATGTACGGGCATCACCCCCACCTAAGAAACCTCCAGTGGCTCCCCATCCCAGAGAGATGCCAATTAAAGCTGCTGACTCTCGCCTACAATGCCCTCCACAACTCTGGAACCTCCTACATCAACCACCGCCTGACCTTCTACCAACCAGTCAACTCTGATCCACGTTTCTTGCCCTCGCACACATTACTCGCGTCCAACAGATCCGCAGTGGAGGCTACTCTTTCTTCTACCGCGCTGCCAAGTCCTGTAATGACCTCCCCCTCACTTGCCAACTGCAGGAGGGGAGTCAAGATGTGGCTCTTCGACTGAGTGCCTGGATACCCCCTGGGGTGATAAGCCGCGCTCAACAAATACCGACTTGATTGATTGATTGATTGATTGATCTAGATATTACTGATTGCCTGGGAAGGGCGGTTGGCACGAGTGCTGTGATGTGCTTTGCTGATGTGTTGATGTGCTTCACAGGATTTTCCCGTGATGACCAGCCTCTCTCATGGATATGCCTTTTAATGCTCACGCCTTTTCAGTGAAAAGGCAGATTCTGTGTTGGAGTTTTTTTTTTTCTATTGATTTTGTCAAAAGATAACAGTTACATAAACAGTAGTCATCCTCAATAATGTCGGGGATGTACAGTCTGTACAGCTCATGTCAAACAATGCGTTGGAGCACTTTAAGGAAAGTAGAGCCATAGTGCGCTCCATGGGTCTGTTGATCCCGGTCAGACAGTTTACACACCAATTAAAAAAGTTCAGAGTTTATTCCAAAGTGGTGTATAGACAGTCTTTCCAAGCATTTAAGCAATCACCCCAGTACTTTCAAGGCCATGGACATGGTTCCCGAAGGCAACACGAAGGCCAGCAGAGGCATTAGTTCTCTCATTTCCCTCCCCTTCTGCAACAGTCATCAAACCACTTTGGTTTACCATTAGTTGCACATCCCCATCCAGTTGTGGACAGGATCCAGAACTTCTTCCCAGGATGGCGGTCCAACATGTCCTACGGATCAATCTTACAAATCATTCCAGATGGCTATGCCCTACCTTTTCTCTTTGCTTGTGAAAGATTATGCCCCCCCCCCCACCCCGCCCCCACATCAGAGAACCTATCCATTCTTCCGCAGGAGGTGCAAGTGTTACTCTCCAAGAGTTTTACCAAGAGGTTATTAGGCTTGAAAAGAGGAGTGGGTTGTTACCCTTGTTATTTCCTTGTGCTGTAAAGGAGTGAGGTCTCTGGCATATTGTGGACCTTGGACCTCCGAATGCCTTCCTATAAAGGACTAAATTGCTCACACTGGCCCACATTCTTTCTGCCCTGGACCCCACTGACTGAATGGTGTCCTTGGACCTGCAGGACCACAGGAGCCCCTTTGGTGTTCACAGAAGTGATGGTGGTGATCTCGGTCCTATTTTCGAAGGTCAGTCACCAGTCCTCACCTTGATGCCTGGCTGTTGAAGGTGCACTCATTATTGTCATTTGTAGACCACTCATAGGCGAACCTCCTGACATCTTTAGGGTTCACTATCAATGAGCCAATGTTGCACCGGACTCCTCCAGTGAGGTGTGGCGCAGCAGCCAGGGTGCCTGACTCCGGACCACGCGGTTCACAGTTTGATCCCTGGTGCCGGTGGCAGGTTAGCCCAGCACCATGTGACTCTGGGCAATAGCTTGCTTAATCTTCCCAAGGACCCCCAGCGCCGGGACACCTCTCCGGAGGTAGCTATAAGATTTACAAATGCTGGTATTTGATTTGTTGAGCCTTCCATTTATTAAAACTGCCTTGGACACAGTGATGTGCCAGACCTTCCCTCCGCTGTAGCTGGTGTATGACATTCTAATATGGTCCCAGTGTTTCAGGCTCGGTCAGGGGTCCAATTGAGAGCATCTCTGAAACTTCTTGGGTTTTTAACCGCCTATATCCTCCTTGACAGCTATGCCAGGTGGCATATATAGGTTCAGTAATGGAATCTGAAGTTCCAATGGACCCAGCGTCAAGGAAGTCTCATGGATGTCCCCCAGGTTTAAGAGGAGACGGCTCACTATCTACGCTGGTGGCTGCTGGAATGAAATTGGTCTGGTGGAAGGACCCTCTCCATTCCTGATCCAGAGCTGATTGTGGTGACGAGTGCATTCCTCCTAGGCTGGAGTCATCATTTAGGGGAGGTGCCCATCAGAGGACCTTCGCCTTTTCATTAGAAGCTTCTCTCTACATCAGTCTGCTGCAGTTGAGGCCCATTCATCTGGCTCTGACGTCCTTCATGCAGTCCTTCTAGGAGAGGCTGATGCAGGTTCTCATTGACAACACTATCACCATGTGGTATTGTAACAAACTGGCTGTAGTGGGGTCCTGTGTGCCTCTGGAGTTGGTTGGAGTGGCAGAGCATTTGCCTACTTGTGAACCACATGGCAGGGTCCATGAATGCCAGCTCACACGAGTCATGTACATCATGAGTGGCATCTACATCCTGAGTTGGCACAGGGTTTCTTCCAACAGTGGGAAAAAACCTGACTAGATCTTTTCGCCAGCGTTAAGAAGGCTCAACTTTGAATGTTTTATGCATTGGAATTTCTGCAAGAACACTTGTTAGAAGATGCCTTCTGGCTGAAATGGATCACAGGAGTGCTGTACACCTTTCTGCCTCTACTGCACAGCAGTCTGAAAAAGATTAAGAACTACCCACCCGAAGTACCCAGCCAAAGTCATCCTAGTGGTACCGTACTTGGCTAGGTGTGCGTGGTCCCTGGAATTTCTGAGTTTGAAAATCTGTCCTCCAATCAGGCTACCACTTCGGGAGGATCATCAGTCTCAGCAACAGGACTGGGTCCTCCACCCAAATCTGGTAGACTGAGAGTTTGCAACTGACTGTGTTTGGCCTGACAGTTGAGGTGGTGAATGTCATCCTTGCTGCAGCATGCCCTTCCACAAAATTCATTCATGTTGGGTCGGAGGACACATTTGTGGTTTGGTGTGGAACTCATAAAATTGATACCTTACAAACAAAGCTATTGACGTACTTTTGGTTATTTTCTCAGTGGGCACTATTAATCATTCATTTTTGCCTGTTCTGTTTACACGACCAACCATTAACCATTTTTGTTTAAATCACCTGTTGTGTTGAAATTGATTAAAGGTTTGATGCACAGGTTCTGCCCCAAGCCATTTCTGATGCCACAGGAAGACCGTAAGTTAGTTTTGACGTTTCTCAAGTGTACGTCCTATGAGCCGATGATTTGTTGCTTGGTGCATCTCCTGACTTTGAAGACTGTCTTCCTCATCTTGATTTTGTCATCTCAACACGATTCTGCCCTCCTGCTGCTGAGCCAAGCTCGAGCAGGGGAAAGCAGAATAGGCATGCTGTCACAGGGAGGTGTGACTACCTCCCAGACAGGATTTAGTGTATTGGGGCAGGGTGGGTCCGCTTGCCAGTGCCACTCAGTCTGCATGAGGGGCACATTTGGTGACCCCATGCATAGTCCAGTTCAAACCAGCTCTGGGAGACCTTGGAGTGAAGGAGTTCTGCAACACACGTGGTGGTTCTCCACAGCTCCCGAGGCCTGCCCTGCCCTCTCATCAAGTTTGAGGCCAGTATCCCTCGCAGGGGTTGCAATAACCGAACCCCTGTGCACCGCATCCAACTTGCAGCTGCAAAGGCTTGTTGGCTTACTTGCAAGAAGATCATCTGATAGAGACTACTAGCCGCAGATTCCTTAACGTAGAATTATCCCCAGGCGTGAGACTGGACCCGGAAAACTTTCTTGCCCAGCATCTCTGCGCGCTGGGGGGGTGGTACCACGCGACTCCGCCCCGACGTCCTCCGCGGGCGTGACGTCAGTGAGGTCACATAAGCCCCACCCCGGTGCGCTGACGTCAGTTTTCTTCTTTTCCGCGTGCAACGCGGACCCGGATCATGTTCCTGGCCTGTTTCAGGCCTTCTTTTTACGCTTAGCGTTTTCTTGGGTACAGTGTGCGAATGCCTTCGGGCTTCAAGACGTGCTCTTCTTGCGCACGCCAGATGTCGGCGACGGATCCTCACCCCATCTGTATGTGGTGTTTGGGGGAGCACCACGACTCAACGGACTGCGAGGCATGTCAGCAAATGAAGCCGAAGTCCCAGCGGGAGCGCCGGATGAAACTCTTTTCGGCACGCATGTCCAGGTCGGCGTCGGCTCCGCGTCCGTTCCCCGCAGACAGCTTCAAGAACCGCCGCTTCCGTCTCCAACATCTTCCTTCTCCCAGGCTTCAAGGGCGTTGCTCACCTGTTGGTAAGAGTCGCAGTTTGTCCCCGAGACCTGGTCCCCGGCCTGTTGGGGGCGTGGGTTCTCCGCGGGTGGTGCAGCCCTGTGCGTTGCCACCCTATCCGCCGTTCCCCGGCACGGGGGCGACCAGAGCCCCTTGCAGGCCTCTTTGGCTCTTCCTTCTTCTCCTTTTCTTCCTGGGACGTCTGCGGATCCCTTGCCGCGTGCCGGGACTCCTGTGGTGTCGCCGGTGGCTCCGGCCCCGGCGCCGACAGGTTCGGATCCAGGTTCGGAGGATGTGGTGCCGTCGGGGTGCGGCCCTTTGTGGATCCCTCCTTCGGACCTCTGCCTTGCTGCAAACCCCCGTTGGGGTCCCTGTGGTGTCGCGGGAGGTTGCTGGGGCTCGGGGCGTGTCCTAGAGTCCCCCTCGATCATCTGGGCAGGCGGCGGCCTTGTCCGAGGCCGAGGTGATGCCGCTCAGGTGCCGGCGGCTGCTGGCTCGGGCGGCACGGCAGGGACCGGCTAGGGGTGGGGCGTGTCCCCAGGTCCCCCTCGTCCCTCCACGCAGGCGGCTACCTCGTCGGAGGTCGAGTCGATGCCTTTCCGGCGCCGTTCCTTAGCCGCCCCGGCTCCGACCCAGCCCCGGTCTCCCGCGCCACACGTTGTGGCGGAGGTAGTTCCGGCATCCCCTTCGGCGCGGGTCGATGTTGCCCTGACGCCAGTGGCGGACTCTACGGCGCCGGGCCGACGTCGGGCCGTTGATTCGTCTTCGGACGCCCCCTCTTCTCCCGAGGTTCGGCAGCTGTTTGTTTCGTCTTCTCTGGAGACGGTGCGCCATGTCGGGCCGTTTCCACGGCTGCGGGAATCTTGCGCATGGGTGATCCAGCTGCCCATTCCCCCACGGATCATCTGCTGGAGGTTCTCCATCAGGGCTCTGGTGGATGGGAGCTGCTTCTTCCCTTCGAGGCTGCGCTCCATAATTCTCTTTTGGGTGCCTAGGGGTGTCCTGCCACGGGGGACCCGGTGTCCCAGCCTCTTCTGCACCGCCGCCATCCTGCTCCGCATGATCCTGTCTGACTTTCTCTCCACCCTTCTACCAGGGGCCCTTTTTTACAGACTGCCTTTCCCTCCTTGCCCTCGGTGTTGTCTCCCCCGTCACGGGAGGCCCGCTGGTTAGATTCCTGGGGGTGTAACATCTTCACCTCCTCCAGTGCTGCTTTGCGGGCCCTTAACACTCTGTGTGTTGGCCAGAGCCACTTCTTGCTTATGGGATTCGTCGGAGTCCCTTGTGTATTCCGCTTCTCAGGAGGGTGCCTGCGTTGATCTGCAGCACCATGTGTTGGATGGCCGAAAGCTGGCGGCGCTTATTCTTCGCTCGGGTCTGGACGTTTCGGAAGTGCTTGGTCGTACCATGGCTACTTCGGTGGCCCTTCGTCGCCATGCCTGGCTACGGGATAGTGTTTTCCCTGAGAACATTAGAGAACGGCTGCTTGACCTCCCCTTTGATGGCGCTCTGTTGTTTCACGCCCCTGCGGATTCTGCCATTCAGAGGTTTCTTGCGGGGCTTCGTCCTCCTCCTCCTCCTCCCCCTCAGTGACCTGACTGTCGGTCTGTGTTTTGGGAGGTGTTCTTCCGTTGTTTTCCTGGGGCCTTGTAACGGGTAGCCCAGGTTGTGTGCTCTATATGGTTTTGGCTGTTGGTAACCCGGTAGGCCCTGAGATTAGGCCTTCAGCATCTTCTTTATTGGCTGCTTGGTAAGCCATCTGCGTGTTTTTTCTGCAGGTCTTTCTGTTTTGTCCTCTGCTGCGGACTATGTTTCCTAAGAGGAGCTCCCATAGTTCTTGGGACGTAGCTTACCCTATGTGGGGTACTGGTAGCTATTATATATCTCTGTCCTGTGCTGGGGAGGGGTGGTCCCCTTTTCGGGCTCCTTGCTCTCCGTGGTGTCATGGTATGTCACAGGTGCGATCTTCTTACCACTTGTCTTGGTGCAGCTTGTGCTGGGTCCGTCCTTCTGCTTGTCACAGCGTCGCTCCGCCAGTCTGGCCTGCGGTCTGCAGTATCGTGTTATGGCGGTTCTGCGTTTTTGTCATGTGTTTTGGCTTGCTCCTCTGCCTGCTGCCCCAGAGGTTTTGGATTTCCTTGGCTTCTGTGTTCTGGTGGCCGGCTTGGGCCCGTCCTCTTTCTCTCTCTTTCATTCTTCCTTTTCTACCGGTCTCCTCCCCTTCTTCGCGGGTCAGTGGGATTCTGGGCCGGCCCCTTCCTTGGGGTGTGGCCTGGCCCTTCCTGGCCTCTGCTTTCGGCTGCCGTCTCCCTTGTTCTGGGTGTGCTGTTCCATCGTGTTACTGCTGCGGCTGGCGGCGCTTGCCCGGCAGACTTGCTTGTTCTACTTCACCGCTGTGCTCTTTCATGTGTTCCCTTGCGTCCCTGCCTCTGGTTCCACTGGGGCTTTGTGCAACGGTGCTTTTCTTCTTCCGCCTGTGCTGTTGGCGGTGGAGCCTTTCCGACCCTGCCCGCTGCTTGTGGCCAAGGTGTGCCCTTCCTCCCCGTTCTGCGAGGACCCTCTGCTTGGGTTTCTGCAGTCGCCTCCCTCTTGGTGGCTTGTCTTCTGTGGGTGTCCTCTTTGTTTTCTCTGGTCAGGCATTCCTCCAGCTGGTTTCTCTCCAGCGTGAGGGCCTACTTTTGCTCTTTCCCTCTGTTGTTAGAGTTTCTGATCCCCACCCGGTCTTCTTAGTTGGGTGTTCTTTTACCTGTCTTTTGACCTCCTACTCCTTTGAAGGGTTAAGGCCCTCTTTGGCAATGTAGTCTGCGGATGGATTACCTGTCCTTTGACCTCCTACTCCTTTCAGGAGGTATGGCCAGCCTTGGCAGTGTAGTCTGGGGATGGATTGCTGTTGTTCTTCTGTTCCGGGCTTGTGGCCCTTCCCTTTGTGGTTGTGATTGCAGACCCTCTCTCTCTTTCTTTCTGTCACAGCGCTTTCACATGCTTGTGCCTCCAGGATGGCTCTCGCCTTGGCTTGCAAGGTGGTTCCACAGAGTGGTGCTTTGTGCTTTTCTTGCTCTGGCCTGCTGTTGTCGCATTCTGGTGCCTCCGGGTGATGTTTCTCACCTTTTGTATCTCTCTATTTTGTTTCTCTGGTTTTTTTGCACACTGTTCCCATGCTCTCCTCAGTTTTGTTGTGATGGCTCCGCGTTGTGGCGTGGAAAAAGTTCTCCGAAGCAGACTGACATCAGTGCGCCGGGGTGGGGCTTATGTGACCTCGCTGACGTCACTCCCACGGAGGACGTTGGGGCGGAGTCGCGTGTTACCGCCCCCCCCGGCGCGCAGAGAGGCTGGGCAAGAAAGTTTTCCAGGTCCAGTCTCACGCCTGGAGATAATTCTACGTTAAGCAATCTGTGGCTAGAATCGTCTCTACCAGATACATCGTTACCGAAGGTAAGTAACTTGTATTTCAGGCTCCAAGTATCCCCAACCTCGAGCACCTCCAGTGACCAGAATCCTCTGCCACACTGCATTGTGGCCTGTATCTTTTGGTGAGCTGCTTGAGGTCCTCTCACGAATCCAGTGCCTTCTGCCTGTGGGTCCACTTGAGGGTCACACTAGTTTCTTTTGGGCTCCCTGATTGCTCGGGGCCTGCCCTGACTCCCCTGCTGTTGGTGAGTCTCCTTGACCTTGCTGGTCCCGACGTTGCTCCTTCTTAGATTCTTTGGTTGCATTTGCTAAGGCTTGTTGGTGCTCCCACCGGACACTGACACCTCAGCACTCAACATCCTTCATGGGACAGCTCGTGCACAGCTCCTGTTCCTCCTCAGCATCGCCTGGTCCTCTCAGCTGCAGAGTCAAGGTCATCGTCATCCATCCTGCAACACCCGACATCAGAGGGCATTCGTCTTCTAAGTCTCCTGGTCACCCCTGAGTGACATAGACTCTTTCCCCTCTTCTTGCAGGTACCTCTCATTAAGAATCCATCCTTGGATTCCACCGGACACTTTTTTCTTCTTCAACAGCTGTACTTTCCTGAAGTCCCCCATTGGGTTCGACGGCGGTTTCCGACACCACTTCACACGTATGCACCCGACTTACCTGGTGTAGGTAACGTGGGTACTAGGGTATCCATGGGTGGGGTGGCTCTCCAATCTTCTGTCTTTCAAGGGGTTTCTTCAGAGTCCACTGGGAAGGGTCCTTAATCGTTAAAAATCCAACCGCGACTTGCACATAGAGTTGTATGGAGCACGTGGTCATGTTTCCACAATACACACACTCTCCGTGCGGTCCCTATCTACTCACCTTGGATGGTTCCTTGGGGTCCCAGCACTTCTACATCCTCTCGACATTGTCTTGACCCGAGTCGTGGTTCTTATACCACTTTCCTATTATATGGTTTGGTAGCACCCCCCACCCCCCGGGGTCCACTGTGTATTTTGTGCTATTTACTGTATTTCTTTGCAAAGTATTGTGTGCATTGTGATTATCTCCGGCTACGAGATATCTAAACATGTTAGAGAGTATTATTTAACAGATACATATTTTTATAAATACCTTGTGTGGTTCTTTTTCACTTAATCTATACTATAAAATTGCATTCTGGTAAAACAAGCTGCTTTACACTCCTTTCGGACTAAGCTTGAAGGCTGCTCGCCACAGCTACCAATTAGAGAGCTTTCTAAGGTTGTCTAAGACCTCTTAAATCACCATACGGGTTGTCTGGACTGGTGCAAGGTGTCCATTTACATTAGTGGACATCATATACTAGGCCAGCTGCTCACAGTAAGGAATCTGCAGTTAAAGGGAAGTATCT
The DNA here is from genome assembly GCF_964204655.1 of Triturus cristatus. Taxonomy (NCBI): domain Eukaryota; kingdom Metazoa; phylum Chordata; class Amphibia; order Caudata; family Salamandridae; genus Triturus; species Triturus cristatus. The sequence goes on from NC_140580.1 coordinate 980,908,476, forward strand.
ACCACAAGGAGCGTTACCGAAGGTAAGTAACTTGCTCTTTAAAATTACAAAGCCCTTAAGTAGTTTAATATTACCTAGAAATCTGTAAGCTAGCAGGCCATCCGACAGTTTTCACAAGACTACAGAGAATATATGTTCCATGTATTCAAGTTAGGTGGCTATTCTTTATGGATCCCTAATCCGTGTATGATTTCAAAAGGAAGAATTTCTTACCGTTTACTGCTCATGTATAATAAGAATTTGAAGATAAAAACTTGTGGTCAGTAGAGCCAATATTTGTCACTTGAACTCTGAATAAAAACCTCTGAATATGATTGTGTTAGAAAGAAATAATGTAGATGCATCATACATCATCTTATGCTATAATGAAATATTTTATCCTGATTCACATACAGAAAGTTTTTCTTGTCTATTATTTATTTTTATGAATCTACAAATTGACTTTTCCTAAAATGTTAAATCGTGATATTGTTTGATTTGTGGCAAGTGCACATCAAATGAGATCCTATCCATCTAATAAGGTCCTGGCCACAATACTGTGTTGTATTTCTAAACCATTACATCACATTATAAGTATATGTATGTGTGTGTGCTTTCCTTAGGTTATGGCATGGCTGGAGACTTGAATAGCTTGGCACCAGCACATCCCTCTTTTAAAGATTTGAATAAGGAAGTTAAAGGAATGTTGGACCTTCTTGCAGTCCATAAACTGGTAAGATCTAGAGTGCTCGGCCTAGAGTGGTTTAATACTTTGAAATTGATCAATGTTTCTGATCTAAACTGCCCTTATGTGAAAGATAGTACTTTGGGTTACTGACCTGGTGCTGTTATATTATTGCTGTGCACTCCAGCTCGTTCTTCGGATGGTACTGTTGGTGTACACTGTTGGCTTTGGTTGAATGCTGCTGTCATTTTGATGGGATACTAGCCTGTTTCAGTCTTAGAATGATGCTTTCTGTGTTCTGATGGTGCTAGGTTGGATTGAAGTGATTTTCGTTTCTGGTTCTTTGGTTGAGTTGGTTGAGTAGATATCCATGTGGTTTGAACTGCACAATTCCTGTCCTATGATGATTAAACAGCAGTCAGTTTGATTAAAGACTTTGGAAATGTGCAGTATCTAAATCATAAATTAGCTTCTTGCGTTGATAATGAAAATGTTACAACAAGAACACCTTCTCATCATTCTCTGTTTATGCCTTTCCCCCAGTCAAAATTACGTTTTTTCTGTCATTTCTAATTTTTAAACTATGGTTATCTGTCCTACTTTGTTTTAGCGATCTATGACTGTCCCAGTTGCACACTCATGTTAGTTAAGCATGCATACAACAGGGTTCACAGCTGCCCAACCTATATCCAACAAAGCCATTTGCTCCTCTTTCAAATCAAGAGTATAGCGAGATGGAGAGTCATGCTGCGTAAAATGTTGGGTGTTGTGAAGAATACCTGTCTATGTATCTGGTCATGATTAAATCCAATTGCGAACTTCAGTAAATCAACAACACAGACCCATATACCTAGACAAATCTGCTCATACCACCCATAGAATTTCATAGATAGAAATGCTTCAAACCTTACTAAATGTTGGCTGTACTAATCTGTGAGAATGGAAGGTCTACTGAGGATTGGAAACTTGCATCACACCAGTACTATATTTTACTTTTTATAAAGTCTTGTGTTGTCGTTTTCATCTCACCTGTACCCTGCAGCCCTGCATTTTACTAAGCAATAAACTTACTGACAAAATTCAGCCTGTTCAGCTATTTTTGGGAATAGTTGCCTTTACCAAATCTTAATAATTTATTGACCCTTGGATCACCATAGAGGATTTACCACCTAGCCTTATTCAGGGTGATTGAATATGAGGCGTAACTCCAGGTCTTCCTGAAAATGATGTGTCAAATGCCTAAATTAATCGCAATGACTTGTAATTATTTGGGGACGAATTCCACAACATTGTTGGTTTGCCCCCTATTCCACTCTAGACAGAACCCAGCCATACGCAAATAATACTTGGTTCTGCTGCAAGAGGAACAGTCCGGCTCTAAATGCCAGCCCAGAAAATCTCCAGACAGGAAAACAAGCAAACTCAGGCTGTTTTTGAGTTGTTGGGTCGCATCAGTGAGATGGAGCTTGAGTCCAATGGTGACTTGAGTATTGGTCCCACCTCTGGGCATACATATTATAGTTAGGCTGTCCGGTTTTAGGTTTAAACCTATAATAACTGATAAAACCCCACTGAAAGAGAAATAGCCCTCACCAGTGAAAACATATAAACACTGAAAAAACACCTGCACCACCACAAACTAAATGCCATTCAAAGAAAGGAAGAAGAGAGTGAAAGAGACATTTTTTGTTGGTTAAGGATGCCACTAAAATATTGTTTCTTCTTCCTTTTGTTTTTTTCAGTTTTGTGGTCTTTGGTCTAAAGATACAGGGTTTAGAAGCATGTTTTAGGCCTTGTTTAATTATTTTATTAACTGTAGAGAATCAGGAAATATCAAAATCATATTTGATTTTTTGGCTGTGTTTGATTCTTTCACTAATAGGCAAAATGGCTGGTTTCATAAGAATCTTTCCTAATATGTGTCATAACATTTACCCACAGAGAATGGGTAAAAACCCTTAAAACATCAGCCCCTAATTACTAGTGAGTCAGTATTGATACTAAGCAAATTACCAACACCTCAGGCTTTAAACATTCAATGCAAGGTATAGTGACAAGTATATGTGAAAAGAGCGCTATCGCCAAGCATCTGGGATAGTGGTTAAAACATGACACCAGACTTTTGGAAAACACGGAACGCAGTCTCACTTGGAATGCTCTGCAAAAAAGGTTCTTTCCAAGTTCAACAAAGATTTGGGTGATATTGTTTGTATTTGCAGTGATTCAGCTACGTATATGAAACAGTTGTGTGATGACCTGTCAAAATTGACCCTGAGCTTAAGTGCTTTCCTGTAAGAGATCCTTGCCACTTGCTAGATGGTATGCTGAAAGCATCTTTACAATCTTCAGAGTTAATGAGGAATGCTATTGACTTTTTTAGTGCATTCTGGTGCACTCTTTTCATATGCACAGGAACTAAAACGCAAATATTTATCATTTTGTGCTTTGTGTGGCATCAAAGAAAGAGTGATTCCAACTGTGTCACTTAGCTTATGGTTCTCAGTCCAAGGGGCTATGAATTCTATATTATCCATGTGGCAACCATTTACAGAATTTTTGCTGAGTGATGATGCCAAAGGCAAGAAATGTGAGGATCTTTGGTTACATATTGATAGTGATGTGAAAAAAAGTTCACTCTACTGCATTCTTAGATTTTTACAGGAAAACATGACTGCTGTAGTGGACATAATAAAAAACTAGAGTCTGAAAACACCCTTGTCTGCCAAGTATTCAGCATAATTGGTGTAGATGTAAAACATCTCCTTGAGAGTAGGCTGGGTGATACTTTTAGTGACTTTGGCACTGCAACATGTTCTATGTTAGAGTGCTTGCCACTTGGTAAGCAAAGCAATGGTGAAGAGCAATTCAGGAACTTTTATTTTACAATGTATGAGAAATGGCTTGCAATGATGCTTAGAAAAGTCCCTTCACCGCCAATGGCATTTGAAGTCAATGAAACCTCACTGTGGTACTCTGTTCTAGATCCCTTCCGTAAAGGGCAATTTCCTTTGTAGTTTCAAAAGTGCCTCTTCATTTTTGACTGCTTCAATAACTCTGAGGGCATAAGCGCCGGGCCAGATCAGCGCAAATGTTGCAGAACCTGCCCTGAGAATCCCAATCTTCAAGTGAACCAGTATTGGCATGGAAAGCTATGTCAGTGGCCAGAGTTAACAAATTGTGTACTGGCTGTTTTTGAGTTACCCATCTCAAGTTCGAATGTTGAGAGGGCCTTTTCACAGAAGTTTACATGGGTAGGAAAGAGCGAGCGCACATGACCAAAGAATCACTGAAGAAGTATTGTATTTCGTAACTACAATAAGTTTAATATATGTCTGTATACCATGCGCAGAAAGCAAGCAATAATAAAAGCGAAACGTTCCATAAACACCGGTAAAACACTGTTTGTGTAGTTTTTAATGGCGCGAAAATATGTAACCACTGATAACCACTGTTTTTTTAAGGTATTGAAATCACTGGAAAACACTGAAAAAACCCCACCAGAATTTACCAAAAATAGAAACTGAAAACAGGAAAGCCTAATTATAGTTAAGGTGTTTACCTTAGAAAAACTAAAAGTGATAGTTGGCATGGTTGAATTAATCTCACCCACTGGTTATTATTTGGGCTGCATTGCAAGCTATCATTTTTTAGCCACTCCAGACAAGGACCAGCCATATGCAAATTAGACTTGTTCCATAGGGACATTCAATACTGGAAGTTGGAACTGCCAGGCCAGGACTCCACAACCTGGCAAAACAAGCACCCCAAGAATGCTTCAAGCCTTGTTGGTCCTCTTCAGTGAGGTGCAAATTGAGTCCAGTGAGGAGTTGGCATAAAAGTAATTGTCTGCCCACCAATGGATAAATTGAAGAGTAATTGTGCTGTGCCTCAACCTTCTTTTTTCATCCAAAACATGAGACAAAATGAAAATCTGTTAGTGGAGTTACATGCAGAGATGTTGAGTGTTACATAAAACCATTCAGAAAACTTCTCAGAAGTGGTGGTGTTATAGAGAGCATTGGAGAGTTAAGAAATACAGGTACCTGGGCTGCCTTTTTAAATCATTCTCGAATTTAAATCTTGTATTGATCAACAGGAGCAACGATCAAAAGTGGTTGCAGGATATCTAAAAAGGTTGGACACCGTATTGCATAATAAGTCTGGCAAAGTCTTGAGGTAGGCCTATAAATCGGAAATATTCAATCGAATGACCAATGGCTGTGAAATAAATATGGAAAAAAATATAACTCACCTCCAGACTACATAAATGAACATTTGGAAATTATGGCTTGTCCTCCCAAAAGGCACAGTTAAAAGCATATAGAGTCTTGAGTTTGGACTGACGAACACCATGTTAAAGTACTGGCAAATATCTTGAATAACCGGTTATCTGATAGAGACTTCCATCTACATATTCCACATTTTTAAGCAGTACCTCTGCATGACGAAAGGTGGCACTGATCGTGAGGTGTCGTCCGCACCGGATGTGAAGTGATGTAGGCGCCAACACAGCCCGCTGACCTCAGTTTCTTCTTTTCCATGCCATCTGCGCGGATGTGGCTTGAGCTACCTTTGGTGATTTTTTTGGACTGACTTTTTTGACTTTTTGTTGATAATTTCTGTTGAGTGTGCCTTCTTTTTTCTCTTTCTTAGAGATGTCACCAAAGAAACCTGTGGGTGTCAAGCTTTTTGGTGCCGGTTATAGGCAAATGTCTGTCTCAGAACGCTACTTGGTTTGCCTTTGGTACCTGGAGGTAAACTGCTGCTCCCAGGACTGTCTAGATTGCAAGACTATGCATCCAAAGGCTATCGGGGAGCAGGCCATGAAGCTTTTGGCTGCTTGACACCGAATGACTGTGTTCCGATCCAGGTCCCATGTACAAGGAAGATTCCCGGGACCAATCTTGGAGCCATTCACGCTGGCCATCATTGGACTCACAAAAATAAATGGAAAAAGTCAAAGCGTTGTCACTGGCAGTTCTGTGCACATTGACTGCCTCCATCGCCCATCTCCTGTGGACACAGCCTTCCTTGCCCAGGACTTCACCCTTGAAAGCTTGGTGGTACAAATCTCAAATTCCAAAATAAACCCTGGTGCATTCCCTACCACACCACTGGATAGGGAATCCAAGAGCCTGGATACCTCCGGGAAGAGGATCTATTTTTTAACCAACCTTGTACTGGGGTATGTGAACTCAGTGTGCTTATTGGGCCCGTATTACCATACTGTATGGGACTCGGTTGCACAAGTCTAGGAGGAGGCACGAGCCATCCTGAGCCAAGCTATTGCTGATGGCATGGGTGTCGAAAAGTTCACCATTTGCTGCAGGCTGGATACAACTGTCTCACTGGGCAGATGCTTTGCTCCTTCAGTGGCACTTAGGCACGACACCTGGTTGAGATCTACTGGCTTCTCAGGGGATGTCCAGGCATCCCTCATGGACATGTCCTTTGATGGCATTAACCTGTGAGGTGACATGGCGGATTTGGCACTTGAGTGCATTAACGATAGTAGAGCCACCACTAAATCGTTGCGACTACCCGAGGCCCCAGAACAGCCACATTCTGCCACCTGCTCCTTCCGTGGCTTCAGTAGGGGCTATCAGCCATGTCCTTTCACCCCCAGCCACCACAGCCAGCAGTGTTCGCAGTCCTTTCGTGGCAGTGGACACGGCTCCCACTGACCTTGTGGAAACCAAGGCCAGGGATCTGACCAGTCCATGATGCCTATGGAAGCCTCAAAACCCCTTTAATATGCACTCACAACCTCATGGGCAACTGGTTGGCAACTGGTTTAAAGGCCACCTGCCTCAATGGAAATCTGTAACATCAGACAAGTGGGTGCTTCAGATTGTTCAGCGGGACTACGTCCTTCCGTTCAACCCTGACGTCCTTGTACCATCCTCAGATCAGCTGATTGTGGGCCACCTATCATTCTTGTAACAGAAAGTACAGGCTCTTTTGGCCAAAAAGAGCCATCAAGAGGGTGCCTGCATCAGTACAAGGTCGTGAGTGCTATTCCCACTAATTTCTGGTGCTGAAAAACAATTGAGGACTCTGTCCTTTTCTAGAGAAGAGTCCTCGCAAATTCATCCTGAAAAAGGAAAAATTCAAAATGCACACTCTGACTCAGGTCCTATCTGTCCTGGATCCTGGCGATGTGATGGTAGTGCAGGACGTGTAGGATGCATATTTTCTTATTTCTCCAGTATTATATTTTTTATAGATTCGCATGCTTGAATCTTCCCCATCGTCATGGTGGGAGTCCCACAGTAACAGTTTTAAAAGCAGTGCTAAATGCTTAGCATTAGTATCCATTGGAAAACCAATTCACATGGTTATCTAATTCGAATTGGTTTAAAGCATTCGACCTCCAACAATCAGAGCTCAGACACAGAGGCACTCAACCCTAGCAGAGCCACCATCCCTCAGATTTCTAACTGCACGTTGTGTGATAGGGAGTCTCAAAGAGCTCTGCTCAGTCACAATGTTTCTCCTATAACCTTTCGACTTGCAACCCTTCAGTTCATCTCCAGTCATCCATAGAACATCTAAGGTAAGTCTAGTAGTGTTTTTCTGACTAAAGTTTACCAGAAAGGCTGAGTCTAAAAAAAGGCTGTTCAGGCCTTGGGAGATTTGTAAAAATACTGACTATATTCTGAGGATCCCCATAAGTAGTGCCTGTATTGCCTGTATCCACTTCATAAACCCATAGACTTAAAAGTAGTCCTGTACTTTTTCTGCCAAAACTCTCAAAGACCGAGAGGGTAGTTTGCTTCTGTGACTACAGAAGAGGAAATTTCAGTCTGACTCAGATTCTGAGGTAGAGGAGAGGCCTCATACCCCCTCAAAAACAAGTAAAGATGGGGGTTTATCATCCTTTAATAGAGACACAAAAAGATCAAGATCTCACAGTAGAGAGGCTAGCGTGGTAAAAGTTAGAAGCAAGGGGCCAGCTGGTCCTTCAGCCTCTCAGAAAAAGTCTTTCTCACCACCCTTATCTGCCTCTGATTCTCCTTTTAAAGAGCTGTCTTCCAAGAAAATCGATCATCGTCTGGACCATCGATGAAGATACTACCATCTACGGTGGCTAACTTACAGAAGGTGTTCTCACCGGCGACGTTATAGACAACGACTATGACGACGACGGCTCTTTCATCATCGTGGATGAAGCTCATGACGACAGTGTAGTTGTTGAAGAGACAATCTACGAGGACGAAGATTCCATCGTTGAAAACATATAGTTTGGACAGTGGACCAAAACACATATACAGCAGCCGTAACGTTAATCACCAAAGCTTTTTATGTCGGATAATATTGAACATCTTTGTGTGCACTTCTCAGTGTGCACCTCCTGTCCAAAATTGCCCCCCTTCACAGGAGATATGAAACAACAAAGAAGAGTCGGAGCTGCACCACAAACAAGCAAACATTTGTATAGAATGACAAAATGTTAGTCAAATAAAACACTACTGTATAAATGACAATGTAAATGCGATACATATGTTGATTTCTTCTTTTATGAAAGTATTTTCCATTCATATAAAACAGCCAACGCGTTTTGTCCATTTAAACATCGGACTTCTTCAGGGCAGTAAAAGTATAAGGCATCTGTGCCAGTCATAAAGGTACGCCTTGGTTAAGGGCACTTGCCAAACGCATATTCCAATTTATGGCATCTGGATGGAACTAACCGAACAGTCCAATCAAAGAAGCAAATGGAATCAAATGTCCAGACGGTAGTGAAATGATTATGGTCATAAAGGTGATGTCATGACAAAGAATCAAAGATAGACTTACAAGTCAAATCAGACTAGCACTCCGTGGTGGAGAATATCCACCATGCAATATGCACTAATTGTGAAGTGCATCCTGCGAGAAAATTATTCGGAAAGCGGCGAAGATTCTATCGTTGATGACATCCATGATGACGGCCTCAATATTTACTTCTCCATCGACGACGCTGGTTTACGGATCCAGTTCGTCGACGGTGGAAAAATACATTTTATCACTCTATCACAAGGGCACAGCTTCTAATCTGTCTCAAGACATCTAAAAAATGTCACCCCTTCCTCCAACACATCTGCTGGAGTTCCAAGAATCCGGGATAAAAGTATCTTCGGTCCTGCATGTAGTCTCTCCCAATTAAACGTAAAAGTTCAGGACATGGAGGATGATAAAGCGTATCAGGAACAGTCCAAAAATATAGAGGGTGATTATTCCTTCTCAAATAGAGGTCAAACAACTGCCCAGGGTTATGATACATTCTAGAAGCACTATCCCTATGAAGAGCAAGAGCCACAACAGGTGCAAGAGTCAGCCATAGCAATTCCTGTATTGATAGTATTGGACTTACGCATAGTGATTAAAGACTATCATAAAAGATTCCTTGATGCAAATGCTCTTTAACAACCTACTCCCAGGCAGGAGACCTCAGAGATCACTCTGGTGCCACAGGGCACACAGAGACCTTGAAAAGTAAGACTAATTCCGCCTCCCATCACTATTTTGGACACCCTTCATGACAGTGATGGTGATCAGCAACCTGAAGAGGGTGAGATCCAGACGGATCAGAGTAACCACCCTGAGTGGCATGATTATGTAGTGCTTATGCCAGTATCTCTAACTCCTTTTACAGCGGATGCTACCCCAGCAGACATTTGTGGGTTTCATACCTGCTTGAAATTGCTTCCAAGCACTTTGATTTTCCACTACCAGCAAAACAGAGAGCTTCCTATATGATTTTAAGGCAGGAGAGCAACGCTCGACACGGTCTTTTCCCATCATAGACTTCATCTGGCAAGAAAGCTTGAAACTTAAGAAGACCCCAGTGTCAGTTCTGGTTGTGATACCGAAGCTGGATAAGAAGTATAAGGCCCGGAAAATTCCCCTACATGCCTCATTGGCCACCCTAGGCCTGATTCAGTCATTATGCAGGTGGCTCAGAGAAGAGCAAGGAACCCCTCTTCACCATGCACAGCTCCTCCGGACAAGGAAGGCGAGGCTTGAAAATATTCGGATGAGATTTTATGCTATGGCTGCTACATCCTTCGGAGCCTCCAATGCCCTCGCCATCCTAGGGAGATACGATTGTCAGTTGTGGTCTGACATTTTATCTCTGCTAGAATACTCCCAGAGGACAAGATAAGAGGCTTGAGCAATACTTGCTGAAAGGGTAAAGACCTTGTCTGAGATCATTGACATGGCATAGTTGTGTTATCAAAAGCGATGCCAGGGATGGCTAAAAAGTAACTACATTTTGCCAGGAAGTACAAAGAAACATTCTCAACATACCGTTTGACTGAGCGAACCTCTTCGGGAAGCATATTCATGAGGTGTTGCCATCTTTAAAGACTGATACCACACTGCTAGATCGCTTGACACCTTGCAACAAAGTTGTTTCAGCTTTTTCATGGCAGGGGAAGAGGACAATTTATTACCAGGCCTCAATTTCAGCAGAGGTTTCAGCCCAATGCCCATCAGGGCTTTCGATCTCAATATTCTCCCCAGTCCTTCTGTCCTATAACATCAACCACCTATTCCAGGCAGCAGGTGGGCGCCACCCTTCGGCAGGGGGAAAGGTGCAAGATGCCTCTAGGAGACTATGATGGGAAGCAGGCCCCTATCACTGTGGTCCCACTTCGATGCCACAATCTCTTGGATCGCTGGAAGCTAATCTTTTCTGCAAGATGGGTGTTAGATGTAATTCAGCACAGTCAAACACTGGAATTTGTTCAAAAGCCTCCCAATCTACCTCCATCTAGGTCATCACATTGTCATATGTCTATCCTGAAAAAATAAATTTGAAGGGTTATGTTCAAGAACGCAATGGTGTAAGTGCCATTCCATCAGCGCAACCAAGGATTCTACGCCAACATCTTCTTCATCAAGAAGAAATCAGGTAAATAAAGGCAGCTGATGGATCTGGGCTGTTGAACAAGTTCATCAAGAAGCAGTCCTTCAGAATCCTTTTCCTTCAGGAGATTCGGCAACCAGTGGACGCAGGAGACTATATGTCCTATCTAGATCTGTTGGATGCATATTTCCATATTCCATACATCCAAAGCACCAAAGGTTTCTGAGGCTTGAGGTGGCAGGGTACTCCCTTTTGAGATGAAGTCTGCTCTCAGGGTATTCACCAACTTCATGGCACCGGTGGCAGCCTTTCTCAGACGTTCAGGTTGCCAGGGGTTCCAATACCTGGGCGATTGGCTGATAAAGAGTCCTACTTTTTCAGCAAATGAGCCGACACCAGCGTGTCTTCAACTTTTCCAACCCCTGGGTCTCACGCTCAACAAGGAAAAATCCTCTCATTCCTTCCAGATCACCAGTGTTCCTGGTGGCTATCCTGGACAAGACGTTCTCAAAGGCTTTTCCCACAGAGGAAAGAATTTCTCGCCTACAACCTCTGATAAAGTGCCCATCTGCAAAAAATTCTGACTTCTGTGAAGACATACAAAAACCATATTGGGGATAATGTCATCCTGCATTCCATTGATCCCGAATTGCCATATGTGGATGAGACCTCTGCAATAACAACTCGACGCTCAGCGGACACAATCTCGAGGGTCCTTTGAGGACAGGATTTCAATCGCCCCAAAAATGAAGCTAGCAATGTCCTAGTGGGTGATCAGAAAAAATGTCTTGCAGGGTCTCTCTTTCCTTCCAGTGATACGTCAGGCACTCATGACTAAGGACGCCTCTCTCGGAGGATGGGGTGCTCACCTCCAGGACCTAGAGGTTCACAGAAAGTGGTCCAGTCAAGAAGAATTGTATCACACAAACATTCTGGAACTGAAAGCAGGGTCTTCAAGCATTTCTTCCCAGGATCAGAAACACTTCAGTGCTGGTGAGAACCGACAACACCACCACCATCTTTTATCTCACAAACAAGTGGGCACAATATCACAGGTTCTCTCCGCCCAAGCACAACAGATTTGGGAGAATGGACAAACAATGCCACTAATGGGAACACAACCAGAGTCAGTTGGAGACCTTTTTTCTGCATTGGGTTGTCCAATCCTAGATTTGTATGCCGCTTCTCTCAACAAAAAGTGCAAGTTTTTCGCCAGCAGAAATCCTCAATCGGGATCTTGTGGTTGCGCATTTAATTTCTCCTGGAACTGAATGTTGTTGTATGCTATTCCCCAACTGCCACTCATTCCTAGGGTCTTACAAAAACTTAAAACCGAGCATTGCCGCCTTATTCTCATCGCCCCAGCGTAGTTGAGAGAATATTGGTTCTCTGAGCGTCTTCACCTGAGTGCTCTCACATTTCATTTCAGCCAATGAAGCATCTCCTCTCAATGAACCACGGACAAGTGGTTCACCCGCAGATTCAAACTCTCAATTTGTAGGCCTTTCGAGCCCATTCACAAGGCTGAGTTGAAGTTCTTTTCTTGGAAAGTAACCTTTCCCTTAGCCATCAAGTTGGATAGATGAATACGTTAAATCCAGGCATTCACAGCCAAGGTGCCTTACCTGAAATTTCAGGAGGACAAAGTCACCCTACACACTAATCCATCTTTTATTCCAAAAGTGCTGATGGCTTTTCATCTCAATAAGCCTATCATTGTGCCTTCCTCTTTTCTGAATCCGTCCTCACCAGCGGACAGAGCTTTACATTCTCTCGAAGTTAAACGCTGTTTTAAGTTCTATCTTCAAAGGACAAGGGATTTCAGAAAGTCCAATCAGCTACACATTTCCTTCTCATCTCATAGAAAAAGTCAAGCCTTATTGAGATATAGTATTGCTTGCTGGGTCTTGGCAACTACAGCCTTCTGTCACGAAAAGGCAGGACGTCCACTTACGTGGAAAGTGAAGGCTCATTCAACTTGAATTGTAGCAGTGTCTTCTGCTCCGTTTACAGGAATCACACTTCCAGACATCTGCAGGGCAGCACCATGGGCAAATGTCCCTACTTCCACAAGGCACTACTGCCTAGATTCATGGAGTAAAGCTGACGTGACAGTTGGACAAGCAACTCTGCGACGTCTGTGTGCATTAGGTACGCGGCTTGTTTCAAGATATATATTTGTAATATAATTGTTTCTAATGTTTTCTCTTGAAAGTTTCAGTGGTTTTGATTATTTCTTGCTGATAAAGCTGCCTCTTTATTGATGCTTTTTATTTGCTGTTCAAAATGTTTTTTTTTTTTAAACAAATTTTATTGTGTCAATGATCATACATGGGGCAGAGCCCCTGGTTCCAGAAAGCAGCTGCCATAATATACATCTCAAGGCATTGTCATTGACCTTTAGTTTACATAGTCTCAGAATAAAAAGTATACTAAACAAAGCAATATAAACATTTTGCACCCCCCCCTTTTGTACTGTTCCGCTGTTGTGTATCTTTTCCCCCACATCGTCCACTCCAATCTGTGCGTCCCATAGCTATATAGTTGATCACACGCCCAATGTCCCATTACGTCAGAGAGGGCAAAGACGCTTCCGCAGGAGGCACTGGCTCTAAATACAGGCCCCAGTAGTCCGCCCATCGTTTCCAAATCTTGGGGTGCTTTTGCATGCATTCCCTGGCCTTAAATATTGGTATCTCCAAACCCATATAAAACTCTAGACCGTTCTTCGATGCAGCTATAGAGGGTGGGGCCGACGCCTTCCTCAATTTTGCAATATCTCTTTTAGCTAGAGTCAGCCCCAACAGCAGCAAGTGTCTTTTATAGATATTGTCTCCAATACCCTCCATGATATTCAGGATTACTAACCTTGGTGTGGCGGGAATCTCCCACCCCAGGACCTCTGTAAGGCAATTCAGAACCCCCTGCCAGAACCTCGTGAGCGCTATGCATTGCCAAACTGTATGAATGAGGGATCCCTCGTCCCGACCACATCGCAGGCACATCGGGGATGACACCACGCCCGCCCTCCACAATCTTAGTCGGGTGTAGTATGCCTGGTGCAAGTATTTGAATTGGATAAGTCGGAGCCTAGTTGCTATCGATTTCCCCCCCCCCCCCCCCCCCCCCCCCCCCCGTGGAGGCAAGTGCATCCGCCCAGTCATCTCCATCTATTTGGCCAAAATTGCGTGCCCACGATTCTCTAAGCTTATCTAGTGTGGTAGAACTATTTGTCACCAGTGTCTGATAGATTTTCACAATCTTATGATCGTGCAGATCACCCATAAACACCTGAACCTCGATGGGGCTTAAATCAGGGAGAGCCTCTATTCCCGATATGCTAGGAGAGATGGCATGTCGAAACTGGAGGTACTTATAGAATTGAGTTTCTGACGGATACATCTGCCTGTGGATTCCTCACCTTTTGAATTACCCCTGCTCCACCATTTCACTGAAACTTTTTACTAGCCCTCCCACGTCGATGAGGACGTCACAATGGCACGGCTCCGCTCACGACTCCTTCTGACGTCACCGGAGCCACAAATAGACCTCGTCGGCGAATTGACGTCCGTTCCCTTTTTTCCGCGCCAACGACGTGTAACGGTTTTCTGGGACTCTCCAATATACTTCTTTAGTTACTTTGTTTCTGCTGTTGCCTTTGGAGTGGCAGTGCGATGGCATCGAAGAAGTCGAGGTTTAAGCCTTGTAGAGAATGTGGGGGCCATACGTCGATCACGGACCCCCATGAAGACTGTTTGTGGTGCATCTCTTTGGACCATGACGTCGATAGTTGTACCAGCTGTTGAAAAATTAACCCAAAGGCCTTGAAGGAGCGTGAGGCTATGTTGTTCATGGCGAAGGCAAGGAAGGTGAAAAGAGGTCGAAAATGATCGAAGTCGTCGACTTCGCATGCTTTGAAGTCGAAGAAGCACAAGAAGAAGAGGAAGCATGGTTCTCGGCGTCTTTCGTTGAAAGGTAGGGCTTTGAGATCGCCTTCGCCGGCTCAGAGACATTGTACTAGAAATTGCATTTCTCCATCGCCTTCTCCTTCTCCGGCGACTCATGCTCGTTCTCCGACAGGCTTTCTGGCGCATTCACCGATGCCCGAAGGGTTCTCCTGGGCCGAGCACTTTTCCGGCGCTGAGGGATTCTGCTGAAGCGGTACCAGCGACTTCTCCTGTCTTGGGCCCGACGTCACCGGTACCTTCACGACCTCGTGGGGATCAGGATACGTCTCCTTTCCCATCCTTTTCTGGACCTGGTACGGATCCATCGCAGTTTCTTAACGCGATGTATGGCGTGTTTGCCAAGGAAGCCTACCCTACCGGTGCGCCTTAGGGCCCCGTGGGTCCGCTTGCATTTAATTAGGGCATTCCTCAACATTATGCCCAGGTACCTTTCTATGCCGATGGCGCCGTCCTGGCAGTTTCCAGCTCCGATGTTCTCGATGCCGGTCTCTCAGTCTCCGGCTCCATCTGGAGGTCGCACCTCTTTTCGGCTTCGATCGGCACCATTGCCCACGTCGGAAGCTGTACCTGCGATGTCGCTGCCTGCTTCATCTGCGCCGCGTGTGGCACCGTCGACACTGAACCCTGTTCCGAGGATGAGATCTAGGCGAGAGGCGCAGAGGCTTCTTGAGGAAGATAAGTATCAGCAGAATGAGGCTGAAGAAGGTGAAATTGATAAAGATGAGTTTGAAGACCTTCAGGAGGCAAGTGGATTAGGTACTTCCCCAAAATGGGACCTTTCACCTCCAAAGGCGTTAACCTCGCAAGATGTTGCACCTTATCACGCAGTTATTAGAAAGGCTGCTGAACTTTTAGATCTTCAGCTTCCCACTGCTGATTTCAGACCTAATATTCTGACAGAGGTATTACATTCACCTTCCTCTGTGGTTGAGCTTCTTTTGCCATTTAATGAGGCTTTAACTGAGCCTATTTTGGAGGTGTGGAGGAAGCCTCTTTCTGCACCTATGACTTCAAGGACTATAGCAAGAAGGTACAGGCCTGCTCCAAATGATCCTACATTTCTTTCAAGTCATCCTTCTCCTGAAAGTTTGGTGGTGCAGGCTTCCTGTTCAAAGCAATCGACGTGATGTTTTTCCCAGACTCCTGGGGACAGGGATTCCCAAAAATTGAAACAGTCTGCTAAAAAGGTTTTCTCCTCTTCAAGTATGGCTTTGAAATCCACCAATGCAACAGCCCTGGATCCCCCACCTTGGAGCATGCTGGTCCTGTAGGGAGTTGGGTGTCCCATTTTCTACAAGATTGGAAATCTATAACATCAGACCTTTGGGTTTTGAATCTTGTGGAAAATGGGTACACCCTTTCCTTCCGAGGAGGTTCCCCCTCCTTACCCTCCTCGCCAGGGCAAGTGTTCAGAGGACCATTTGTTGCTTCTACAGCAAGAGGTTCTTGTGTTATTGTAAAAAGGTGTGATAGAGGTGGCCCCGGAGCAGGTAAGGAGTCAGGGATGCTACTCCTGGTATTTTCTGATCCCCAAGAAGGATGGCAGGTTAAGGCTTATTCTAGACCTCAGGGTCTTGACTTTTTTACCTCAGGCAGGAGAATTTCAAGATGTTGCCCCTAGCTCAGGTTCTTTTGGCGTTGCAGCAAGAAGACTGGATAGTGTCAATCGATTTGCGGGATGCGTATTTTCACATCCCCATCCTGAAGTCACATCTGAAGTATCTCCGTTTCACGGTAGGGTCACAACACTACCAGTTTGCGGTCCTCCCATTTGGCCTTACCTACGCACCACGAGTCTTCACAAAGGTGATGGCGGTGGTGGCAGCTCATCTCAGAAAGTCGGGAATTCCTGTTTTCCCTTACGTGGACGACTGGCTGCTCAAAGCAAAGCCGCCAGAGATGGTGCTTCATCATTTGCAGATAACAGCTGTTGTACGTTTTGGGTTTTTCGATAAATGTACCCAAGTCTCACCTGGGCCCTCGCAGTGCAACCTGTTCATAGGGGCAGTACTGGATACTACAGTGTGTCGAGCCTTTCCACCTCCACAGAGGTTTCTCGACATTCAGGAAATGATTCCCTTGTTTCACGATGGAGTGGTTGTTATAGTCCTGAAGGTCCTACGCCTCCTCGGTCTGTGTGCTTCCTGCATTCTGTTGGTCAACCATGCACGCTGGCACATGAGGGCGCTTCAGTTGTGTTTCCGCAGGCAGTGGTATCAGCACAACGGGGATCTCAAGGAGTCAGTCAGGATCTCCAGAGAAACTGCAGCAGATCTGTCTTAGTCGAGTGTGCAGGGCAACTTGTCTCAAGGGAAGCCCTTTCAGCTTCCTCCACCGGTGGCCACAGTGATCACGGATACCTCCACTGTAGGGTGGGGTGCTCATCTGAAGGTCAAAGGTCTTTGGTCTCCAGAGGAAAAGTTGCTTCACATCAACCTTCTGGAATTGCGAGCGGTTAGTTTCCTTCCATCCCTTCACGGTCAGTCAGTTCAGGTCCTGACCGATATCACTACCGCGATGTGGTACATCAACAAACAGGGAGGTGTAACATCAACAAACAGGGAGGTGTAGGGTCGTATCGTGTCTGCAGAGAGGGTCTGCGACTCTGGTCCTCGGTTCCGGCCTATCAGATTTGTGTGTTTGCAAATCATCTGGCCTGTGTGCTGAATGTACGTGCAGACAGTCTCAGTCGGCATTACTTGGCCGATCACGAGTGGCGGCTTCATCCAGAGATAGTCCGTCTTGTCTTCGAGATGTGGGGATTTCCTCGGTTGGACCTTTTTGCCACTCATGAGAACGCGCACTGTCCGTTGTTCTGCAGTCTCCAGTTTCTGATGCAGGGAGCTTTGGGGGACGGCTCCTTTGTGTTTCCTCCCATACCCTTGATTCCTCGAGTTCTGAGGAAAATTCACCAAGATCGTGCCAAAGTCATATTGATCGCCCTGGATTGGCCAAGAAGGGTGTGGTACATGGATCTACTTCACCTCTCATCGCACCCTCCGCTCCGTTTCCCTCTCAGGGCAGACCTCCTCTCGCAGTCGCAGGGGCAGATTCTACACACCCACCTCCAGAGCTTGCACCTTCATGCCTGGAGATTGAACGGGGCAACCTGAGTTCTTTCTCTCTCCCACCGGATGTGGTGGATGTTATTTTATCATCCAGGAGACACTCCACCAAATCTGTTTATTCCTCTAGGTGGTCCAAATTTGGTAAATGGTGTGGAGAGAGGTCCATTGATCCTTTGAAAGCCCGTTTGTCTAATATTCTAGAGTTTCCCCTTTCTTTGGCCCAGGTTTATGAAAGACCACCACCTCGACATGTCTCCACTCCCGGGGGAGACGGCACCGGCACCGGCCCCTTGCTTCGTCCACCACTCTGAGTTAGTGGGGCCCCACTTTGGAAAAGTATTTCTTTAAAAATGGGCACGGGAATCCATTAGGGCCCGGCGATTTACCAGAATTCAAATTACCCAGTGCCCCACTGAGCTCCTCAGCGGTAAACGGGCCTTCAAGATCCACCCTCGCCTCATCCGTAAGTGCATGGGGCGGCAGATCATCTATGAAGCGTTTTACCATGTTTTCCTGTAGGAGCTCCTTTGGGGTACACAGCTCTGTTAAGTAGCTCGCAAAACTCTCCGCTATCGTGGAGGGGTCCCTGAGAACTTTCCCATTTGGGCCTAGTATACTGGGAAGAACCAGGGGCTGTAAGGCCCCTTGACACAACCCATGACGGAGTTTGCTGGACTTGTCACCCCATTGATAAAGTCGGCTACGGGATGCCATCCATGCCACATCCATCAACATATTGGCATGCGTCTGTTGCGCCAGTAACAATTGGCAGCGCACCCCCTCCATTGCGCTGTTCAAATTCTTCGATTTGGGCTACTGACCTCAGGAGCGACTCCCGATGGAGTTTACGCGCCATCGTACAGTAGGAGATATCGACGCCCCGTAGTGTTGGCTTCATGGCCTCCCACAGGATTTCTGCCTCATCAACTGTTCCTACATTAAGGTCTCACTAAGTACTGCTCGATTGCCTGCTCCATATCCGTCCGATACTTCTCGTCCTGCAAATGCCAGGGGGAGAGACGCCAAAATAAGAAACCTCTTATCTGAAACATAAGGATCATCGGGGCGTGATCTGAGAGGCCCCTTGGAAGGATCTCAACTGCCCCTACTCTACGAACAGCACCGGAGGGTATGAATATAATCAAGGCGGTAGTAGGTGCTGTGCGCCGCTGAGATATAAGTGTACCCATGCTCCTCCCCATGTAACCACCTCCACAGATCTATCCAGCCCAGTCCCGCCACTAGGGGGTTACATTTTGTGACTTGGTGGGCATTGGCGTAGCCCCCAGCTATCTCTGGCCAGGTCCATTACGTCATTCCAGTCCCCCCCCCCCTCCCTAGGGCTAATCCTTCCGGCATGTCGGACCAAAGGGTCGAAAGACGCTCGACAAGGGTCCATGACAACAGCGGGGAACATACACACAACCCAATATCAGCTGCTCCTCTTATATGGAGCCCATAATGAATATACATCTCCCCTGGGTGTCTGCCCAAGATTTGACATGTTTGTATGGGACCCTACGATGGATCAGAATCGCAACCCCCTGGATCCTCTGGTGAAGCCAAAGTGGAACACTTGAATATATCCATAACGGAGAAGACACAATGGTTTCGTTCACATTAGATTTGTCTCCTGGAGCATCTGGATGTCCGCACGATACCCTTTGGCTTGCAAAATGTTTTATTTTACTCTTACTTTTAAAATAAGTTTCATGGTGGGATGGTTTCAAATTACCCACCTCCATATTTGATGGGATACTGGTAACTAGTCTGATTCCAGCATGTGAATCTATAAAAGATATAATACTGGAGAAAAAAACAAGTTACCTGTACACTGTGGTCCTCCAGTATATATATATTTTTTTAATTCTTTATATTAACTTTGCTTATGAGACCAATCAATACAAGGTTGTGCATGAATATCAGTACAGAAAATAGCATTTGAAATGACAAAATATAGCATAATGAGACACTTGCGGGATGGTTAATAGTTAGTCACCCCTTCAAGTCCACTCCCAATCCCCTGTAACGCAGCCATGGCACCCACACTTTCTTCCATTTCTTGGCACACCCTCTACTTCTATATACAGTTTATTCGGTCCTTTGGCACCAATCCAGGTCTCGCCTCCATTCTTCCCACTGTGGTGGTCCTCCAGTAGTAATACATTTTACAGATTCACATGTCACCATTTCCGATCTCAAAGTTTATATTACACTCATGTTCGAAATCTTAAGGTGGTTGGCTGTGCTGGGGTTGAATGCTTCTGTGTCTGAGCTCTGACTGGTTGTAGTTTGGATGCTTTAAAATAATGTAAATAGGCTAACAAAGTGTATTGGTTTTACAATGGAGACTAATGGTAAGCATTATGCTCTGCTTTTAATACTGTTACCATGGTATTCCCACCATGACGATTGGTAATATCCAAACATGTGAATCTATAAAAGATATTTATCATGGAGAACCAGTGTGCAGGTAAGTAACTTGTTTTTTCCATCCTGCAAGCCCATGGATGTTACCTCCGGTTATGGTGAGTCAGCAGCATTTCCAGTTCACTTTGCTCCTCTTCTGCCTTACCCAGCACCCCTCAGGTGTTTAAGTAAGTGATGACTATGGTTGAAGCCCATCTGCAGAGGTTAAGTACCCTAATCTTCCCCTACCTTGAGGACTGGCTTTGAAGGCGAACTCATCCCAGGCAGTTGTCACCCTTCTTCAGACTACAGTAGGCCTGCATTCGCTGTGGTTCACAATCAACATATCAAAGTCTCTTGTGACTCCTTCTCAGACACGCCCCTTCATCCGAGCCATTATGGACACAGTGCAGTTCCGCACCTATCCTCTGGAGCAACAAGTCCAGAATATTCAGGTTATGACACTGATGTTTCAGCCATAATCCTGAATCTCCCTGAGACTGATTTTGAGGTTGCTGGGCCTCATGGCCTCCTGCATCACGGCAGTGAAACATGCTCGTTGGCATATGTAGCCTCTGTAGTTGGACCTGAAGTCTCAGTGGACCAGCATCAGGGAAATCTCTCCAACCAGGTCCAGATATCTGAGGGGACTGCTAAAGATCTACAGTAGTGGCTGATGGACCATGATTGGGTCAGTGTCAGAAGCCTCTCCCTTCCCCACCCAGATCTCACAGAGGTGACAGACGCATCACTTCTCATTTGGGGTGGCCATCTGGGAGAGGCAGAGATCAAAGGACTCTGGTTTCCAGCAGAGTCTCAGCTCCACATCATCCTGTTTGAGTTGAGAGTGATCCATTTGGCATTGAAAGCATTCCTTCCATCCATCAAATGGAGGGTGATTCCGGTGTTCATGGACAACACCAACACCAAAGTCCTGCAACAAAAATGGCGGTGTGGGGTCCTGGATTATGAGCCAGGATGCTCTGTGTCTATGTACATGGCTAGAACATCAGAGCATTTTCCTGGTCAGGCAGCACCTCGCGGGAACCCGAAATGCCAGAGTGGACAAACTCAGCCACCGGTGCCTCATGGATCACAAATGGTGTCTTCACCCGGAGGTGGTCAAAGACCTCTTCAACGACTGAGTAGAACCTTGCTTCGATCGATTTGCACCCAAACCTGTACACCCTCCACCTACATGTGTGGTGATTGTGCGACGGCAGCTGGGGATATTTGATCAGCCTTCCAAAACGCTTGATTTTTTTCTGGCATCCAAGCTTCCCTTGACAAAAACTGTATATGCCTGCCGATGGGAAAAGTTTGTGACTTGGTGCACTGACTAACAGATTGATCCTCTTTCTGCACCTCTGTCTGAAATTCTTTTGTTTGTATTGTCACTCGGCCGACAAAGCCTTGCTCTGTGCCAGTTAAAGGGTACCTTTCTGCCATCTTGGCTTGCTTGCTGTAGGACTTGGCCCTTTTTGGCTAAAGTCCCTAAACTTTTTGCTTTCCCCCTAGACCTTTTTCTGACATAGTTTTGCCAACTTAGATGCTTTGGACACTTTGCCACTGCTAACCAGAGTCAAAGTGTAAGTGTTCCCTGTATAAAGTAATGGCAATTGGTTGTCCATGATTGGTATGTTTGCCTTGCTAGTAAGGTCCCTAGTAAAGTGCACTATGTGTGCCAGGGCTGGTAACGCAAATGCTACTAGTGGGCCTGCAGCACTATTTGTGCCACCCACACAAGTAGTCTTTAAAAGGGAACTCAGGCCTGCGCACAGTTTGGGAAACTGCCATTTTGTTCTGTCAAGTGCACTCACTTGCCAGACCTTACCCTTCCCTTTCTGTGCACCAAAGACACCCCTATGGTAGGTCTAGGAACCCCCCTGGACAGGGTGTAGTGCATGTGAAAGGTAGGACATGTACTAAGGTGTGTGTCATGTCCTGACAGTGAAATAATCACCATTTTGTTTTTCCCTGTTGAAAGGCCATCTTGCCCATAGGACATAGGAGGGCTGTGTAATATGCTTTCCAGCCTGTCCTCCCAAAGGCTTAAGATGGAAAGGTGAAGTTTAGTATGCCTGAACTAGGGGTGGGTGGAATTTGCATGGTCGCGCTACGCAAAGCTCTGCGAAACGGTAAAAAATCTCCGCTAGCACGCATAAATTCCGTAAACACGCGCAATTGCTTGTCCGCGATGCTTTTTTCCTGTTCGCGAACGCTGTTTGCGTGCTTGGGGGGAAATATCTTGCGAAAATGCAATTTGAGAACGCGAACAAGCAAAAAATTCCGCAAAGCTGCGGAACGCAGAATTTTGGGCAATTCCGCGTTCTCCGTGGATCGCGAAATTACCCAAATTCCGCGAGCGGAACGGAATTTACCGCCCAGGCCTAGCCTGAACTCACAATGTAATAACACATCTTTTTATGTAGGTGGTTTTTGCATTGTGTGTTCAGAAGCCACTCTTTTGAAAGTGGCTGCGTTTTTGTGCTCTGACATTTCTGTGTGTCTCTGCCTGTGGATTGACTGTCTGGATTTGAAAGCGATAGGATCTGGGGAATGTCTTGTCCCAGGGGAGGAGGTAAGACAGCAACAGGCTGATCTGCATCTGGAGTGTAGGGGGAAGAGAAGCTGCTAGAGGTGAAGAGGCCTGGGCTGCTGCTATAAAACAATTGCCCCATCTTCTGCTGAGTGATTGAGAATCCAGACCCCCACTAATCAAAGCAAGAAGGTGTCACTGGCAGGGAGGCACCCAGAACTGGTTTGAGCAGGGGTCAGTGTCCCCTGAAGCACAAAGACTTCAAAGCCATTGAGGGGTATAACTAAGAGAACTGAAGCCCCTGAACTTTGGAGAATGGCTTGATCAAGTGTGAACAAGACTGGAGCTACTTCGTGGTCAAGAGGACCTTTGCCAAGGAAGAAACAACTGAGGAGACTGATGGATAGGACTGCTCTTGCTGTGTGATCTGGGGCTGGCCTGCAGTTTCCTGTTTCAACCAAGGAAAGGCTAAAGGGATTTTGCTGTGTGCTGTATCGCCCTGCTTGAAGGACTTTGCGGTGTGCTGTGTCCTGAAGTAACTATCCCCAAGGGCCTGAGGAGAGCTGGCTCCCTGTTTGGAAACCCAGGAACACAAACGTTTCCAAAGAAGACACTCAGACGCTGTGTGCGTGTGCTCTGTCTAGCCTGAGATCTTCTCAAGGCGTGCCCTGTGATCGCAGCACCTGGAGTCCTAGTGTGTCTCAGAGAAGCTGTGTGCGTGTGCTCTGTCTAGCCTGAGACCCTCGAAGGAAACGCTTTGTTATTGTGTGCACCGGAATCCAAGTGAGTCTCAACGTTGTTGTGTGCGGGTGCGTTGTGCACCGTGAGACTTTCGTGAGGAGTTGCTCTTTTATCGTGTGCACCGGAGTAAAGTGAGACTCAACGACGCTGCACGTGTGATCTTCGTGCGGCCGGAGACTCGTGTTTGGAGTGCCCAGTGATCGTGCACTCGGAGTGAAGAAAGATTCAGCGACGCTGTGTGTGTGTGCTTTGTGGCAGCCTGAGATCTTCGTAAGTGAAGCGGCCCGGACCAGCAGTCCCGGAGTTGCCGGCCCGAGCTGCTGTTGCCATTCCACAAAGCTGCTTGGAGGCCCAGCCGCTGGATGAGGAGAGGAGAGTGGGTTTGCATCCCCCAGGTGACGTGTGTCGGCTTGTGGGGCGGGGCACGGGCTTGGATGGAGACGCTATCGGCCTCTCGCTCATGTTGGCAGCGCGAGCCTCTGCTTCGGCTCGTATTGCGGACCATATTGCCAAAGGGAGTGGCGGTACTGGGGCCGGGGTGCGAAGCTGCACTTTGGAATTACATCGTACTGTGGTGTGGGCAACTGTGAGAGGCTGACTGAAGGTCAGAAGAGGAGGCGGAGAAACCGCCTAAGGCCCCGTGATCGGGGCCTGAGTGTACTACGTAGTATTCCATTTCTGTGAGCGGAGTACTTGACTGACGTATTACACATTGCAACATTGCTGCAAAAGTGGTAAAGCCCTTCCACATCAGCCAAACATAACACTGCCCCCTGGAGCCAAAAAGAGCGTTGTCCAAAGATACCCATGTGGACAATTAACCCTTTGTTGGGTTTACTGGAACAAAGAAAGGGAAATCAGTGCAGAAAAGAACCACGTCCAGATGGATTGTACTCTACATAAAGATCAGCAACACACTACCCAAGAAGCAACTGCCTGAAGGTTTGCGGGCTCATTCCACCATGGCTAAGGGCGTTACCACTGAGTTAGCTCACTGAGTTCCCTTTCTGGATATCTGTCAGGCAGCCACGTGGACATTACTGCACATGGTTACCAAACTCTACTGCCTAGACAGTCTGTTCTGGCCTGATTAGTATTTCGCCTGTTCAGTCCTCTAGGACTTTTTGGTGTAATCAGTGCGCAGACCCTGCTCCCGGTATGTATTGCTTGGGTATCTATTCTAAGGTGAGCAGTCTGCAGGTATAAGTTTCTACTAGATGAGCAAGTTACTGAACCTCTGTAACCCCTTATCTAGTAGAGACTGTCTAGCTGCTGAATCCTTACTGATCCTCCCATCCTCTCCACTCTGCGCACTCTGATTTCCATCTCAAGAGGTCCTTGAGAATCTCACTTTTGGCATACTGGTCTCAATTCCTCAGTATGGCTCTGTGCTCCTGACGTGAAATGTAGTCACAAACTGAGGTGAGCGTGCTGGGGTGACACAATACAGGCACAACGCACCTCACTTCCGGAGCAGACTGTGCCAGGATGGAGCCAATCGGTGCTACCTACCGCTGAGCAGAGTACTGCTCGAAAGTTTCCAGATCCAGTCTGATATCTGGGGAAGATTCAAAGGCAAAGGTAAAGAATCGGCAGCTAAATAGAGTCTCTACCAGATAAGGCGTTACCGAAGGCAAGTAACTTTTCTCGCACCAACGTGGTTGAAGGATCACTGAGGCACTTACTTAGATACCTCCTACAGTTAAATATTCGAGCTTCAGGGCTTTTGAATCTCCATAAGATTATGAAAGGTCTTGCTATATCATCAATATCTGATATAGGAAAAGACCAGAGCCTGATTGGACGAGAATGATAAACCTCTGGTTAAAGAATCCAGTATGAAAAACGATTTATATGACAGTGGCTAAAGAGGTCAATCTGAAAGAAACACGTTAGATTCCTCACCGTAGAATATCCCCAGGCGTCAGGCTGGATCCGGAAAGATTTTTTGTCAGCAATACCCTTGCGCGTCGCTAGGCGTCGTCTGCCACTCCGCGTCCGTCGTCGGCGTCGTGATCGCCGGGATGACGTCGTCTGAGTACTTAGACGCCACCCTCGCGCGCTGACATCAGTTCTTCTTTTTTCCGCGCCAGTAAGCGCCGATCCGGGAAGAGCATACCCTTTGTCATTTTTTGACTAAACTTTTTGGAACTCTTTTGGTTCCATTCTTCGTCGACCTCAACTCTGGTGCCGATAGGAGTGCCTGGCTTCAAAGCTTGTGACACCTGTCACCGACTGATGTCGGTCACGGATCACCACTGCCGGTGCCGCTATTGCCTCGGGGCCGACCACGATGCCGAGTCGTGCCTCGATTGCCGGGCCTTGATGTCGAAGGCTAGGCGGGAGCGGTCCCGCAAGCTGCTCGAGTTCCGGCAGTCATCACCGCTTGTCGGGGTCTAAGTCTTCGCGATCCGGTAAGTCGAAGCATAGCAAGAAGTCGAGGAGGTGACATCGCTCTTCAGGCTCCCCTCGCCGGTCACGCGATTTGGCTGAGGGTTCGGGTGGCACCACCCACGCGGTTCCATCGGAGCCGCAGGAGTCCCGTCCGACCCCATACCTTCCGGTCCCTGGGTCTGACGCGACTCCGGCGGAGGTCAGGGACTTCCTCGCGATCATGAGGAACCTGGCTCCGCCGTCGACGCCTGCCGGCGCGCCTTTGGGCCCCGTAGGCTCAACTGGGAGCCGGCCCCGGCGCCGTCGTCGACTCCGGTCCCGATGCCGCAGGCCCCCGGGGGATCCAGGCCTGGATCCCAGTTGGCGCCGGTCGACCTCACGACCCCTCCGCCGGCGCCGACTCCTCCGGTGCAGCTCCCGGCGCTGCCTTCGGACGATGCCACATCCGATGCCGATGGGTGACAGATTCATCTTCTGCCCGGCTCCGATCCTTCCACCTGTATACCAGGAATCGGATGACGGTGACGACTGGGAGGGGTCTGAGGACCCTCTGGCCCAGCAGGGCCAGTTATCTCAGGACTGGGCAGATGAACTGGGGGATGCCAGTGGTCTTGACACCCACCCTGACACTGGCTTAATCTCTCCTCCGACCATGGCTTCAGTGGAAGGTGCTACATTTTCTGTGGTGCTGTGCAAGGCGGCCGAAGCCCTTGGGCTGGAGCTGCCTGCGGGGGTCGTGAGGTCTAATCTCCTCACTGAAGTGCTTCAACTGTCAGCAAGCTCCTCGGAGCCTCAGCTGCAGTTCAATGAAGCACTGAGTGACGTTCTGAAGGGCACCTGGTCCAAGCCCTCCACAGTTTCTCCTGTGGACCAGAACGTGGCCTGGCGCCACCGCCCTGCACCGGGCGACCCCAGTTTTCTGTCTTTTCACCCCACGCCCGAGAGCCTGGTGATACAGGCCTCTACCTCCCAGACCTCCTTCCCGTCCGCTCCCCTGGATCGGGAATCCAAAAGGTTGAAACAGTTTAGGAAGAAACTGTTCTCCTCCCTTAGTTTGGGGTTGCGGTCTATCAACACCGCTTGCCTTTTGGACCGTTACTCCCACTCCCTGTGGGATACGGTGGAGGACGTGCTTCCCCAGTGTGCGGAGGATGCCCGGACACGGCTCGCCCAGGCTCTTGCCGAGGGGCGGGATGTGGCACGGCATGCAATCCGATGTGGACTGGACACAACGGACTCGCTAGGCAGGGCAATGGCGACCATGGTGGCGATTCGTCGCCACGCCTGGCTGAGGTCCACGAGTTTCTCCGGGAATGTCCAGAGCACCCTCATGGACATGCCCTTCGATGGCAGTCGCCTTTTTGGCGACAAAGCGGATAGTGCGCTGGAGCGCTTTAAGGACTCCAGGGCTACGGCCAAGTCCTTGGGCCTCTCGGCCCCGCGCCCGCAAACTTCCGCTTTTCGATTTTTCGTGGCCAAGGAAGGGGCGCCCCCGTCATGTCCGTCTAGCCACTGGCCCTTAGAACCAACTTCAACGCGGACGTGGATTCCGCCGAGGCAGAGCAGGGGGACAACGAGCCGGTCCGTCCACATCTACCCCAACAGCATCCGCCTCAAAGCCCTCCTAGTCCGAGCTTTCAGGCCCATTCCACGCCAGTGGGAGGCAGAGTTCGCCATCACCTGCTCCAATGGCGTACCATCACATCGGACAGGTAGGTGCTGCAAATCGTCCTAAGGGGCTACTCCCTCCCCTTCGAGGCGACCCCTCCAGCCATGCCACCGCAGTGCCACCGAATTTCGGGGGATCACTTGCAACTTCTGCAGGAGGAAGTTACGGCCCTCTTGGCCAAGGGGGCCATCGAGCATGTTCCTGGTCCAGAAGTAGGTCGTGGTTGTTATTCCCACTACTTTCTGGTTCCCAAGAAGGGCAAAGGGGGCCTACGCCCTATCTTGGACCTCAGGAGCATCAACGCCTTCCTCCGGAAGGAGAAGTTCAAGATGCTCACCTTAGCTCAGTTTCTGGCTGCCCTAGACCCTGGAGACTCGATGGTAGCTTTGGACTTGCAGGACGCTTATTTCCACATCCCCATCCTGCCGGCCCACCGGCGTTACCTGCGGTTCACGGTGGCTCAGGAGCACTTTCAGTTCACCATGCTCCCCTTCGGCCTCACCAGTGCCCCTCGGGTGTTCACGAAAGTGATGGCGGTGGTCGCAGCTCATCTGCGCAGATCAGGGGTCCCAGTCTTCCCCTATCTCGACGACTGGTTGTTGACGGCGGTCTCACCCCAGGCAGTCGTCTCCCACCTCCAGACTACGGCCGACCTCTTGCATTTGCCGGGGTTCTCCATCAATGTGCCGAAGTCGCATCTGAGTCCCTCCCAGAAGCTCCTCTTCATCGGAGCGGTTCCGGGCCTATCCTCCGGAACAGCGGGTCCGGGATATTCAGGCTCCGATTCCCATCTTTCGGCCTCTATCCCGGGTTTCAGTTTCTGGGTCTGATGGCCTCCTGCATCCTGTTGGTGCATCACGCCAGATGGCGGATGCGGGGTCTGCAGTGGGACCTGAAGTTTCAGTGGGCCCAGCATCGGAGCAACCTGTCCGACCATGTCTTGATCTCGGAGGGCACTGCAAGACAGTTGCAGTGGTGGCTCACGGACCGCGATTGGGTCAGTGGCAGATACCTCTCCCTACCCCAACCGGAGCACGTAGTAGTGACGGATGCGTCCCTCCTGGGATGGGGGGGCCACATGGGAGAGGTGGAGATCAGAGGCCTCTGGTCTCTGGCGGAGTCTCGGCTCCATATCAACCTTCTGGAGTGGAGGGCTATCCGACTTGCACTGAAGGCATTCCTTCCCTCTTTCCGGGGAAGTGCAGTGCAAATGTTCACGGACTACACCACCGCCATGTGGTACTGCAACAAACAGGACGGGGTGGGGTCGTGGACCCTTTGTTAGGTGGCTCTGCGCCTCTGGACATGGCTGGAACATCAGGGCATCACCCTGGTGGTTCAACATCTGTCGGGCTCTCTGAACGCCAGATCAGACAAACTCAGCCGCCGGTGCATGATGGATCACGAATGGCGTCTGAACTCGGACGTGGCGCACGGCCTCTTTCGGCAGTGGGGAGATCCTTGGTTAGATCTATTCGCCACCAAAGAGAACACGCAATGTCAGCAGTTATGCGCGTTGGAGTTTCCAAGTCGGCACTCGCTCGGAGACGCTTTTCTTCGCGAGTGGAGTTGCGGTCTGTTGTACGCCTTTCTGCCTATACCACTTCTGCCCAGAGTGCTGAAGAAGATCAGGCACGACCGGGCCCAAGTTATCCTGGTGGCTACGGATTGGGCACGAAGATACTGGTATCTCGAGCTACTCAGTCTATCGATCGATCCCCCGATGCGCCTGCCTCTTCAGGATGACCTTCTGTGTCGCAGCAGCAGGGGACGGTCCTCCACCCGAACCTGCCCAGCCTCCACCTCCATGCGTGGAGATTAAGCGGCGACAGTTGATGCCATTTGACTTGCCTCCTGAAGTCTGTAATGTTATTCTGGCAGCCAGGCGTCCCTCCACAAAATCGGTATACACCTGCAGGTGGAACAAATTTGTGGCATGGTGCACAGCAAAGGCTGTGGATCACCTTTCCGCCCCTCTTTCTGAGGTTCTCCTCTTTCTTCTTTCCCTGGCCCAGCAGGGCTCTGCTCTGGGTACCTTAAGGGATATCTTTCAGCTATTTCTGCTTTCTTACGGCTTCCTGATCAGCCTTCTCTTTTCAAATCCCATGTTGTTTCTCGATTCTTTAAGGGCATTACTCACATGTTTCCTCCTGTCCCTTTCGTAATGCCTCAGTGGGATTTGAATCTAGTATTGACCTATCTGATATGCGCTCCCTTTGTCCCCTTCGTCTTCTGACTCTTAAGACTGCTTTCCTGGTTGCCATCACCTCTGCTAGAAGGGTGAGTGAGCTCCAGGCTCTCTCTTCTGAGCCTCCTTTCCTTTCCGTCCATCCGGACAAAGTTGTTCTCAGGATTCGTCCTTCCTTTCTCCCTAAGGTGGTAACTGCCTTTCACATCGGACAGTCTGTTACACTCCCCACCTTCTTTCAGCCTCCACATCCCTCGAAAGAGGAAGAGAGGCTCCACCGTCTGGACCCAAAACGGCCACTGTCCTTCTATCTGGACCGCACCAGTTCCGGTTGGATGACCAACTCTTTGTTGGCTACGTGGGTGCTAAGAAGGGACGGGCGGTGCACAAGCAAACCATCTCTCGGTGGGTCATTTTGTGTATCAAGGCCTGTTATTCCTTAGCTAAAAAGGAACCTACTGTAGGGCTGAGGGCCCATTCCACTCGGGCCACAGCGGCGACCACTGCTCTGGGCCAGGGAGTCCCCTTGCAGGACATTTGTCAGGCAGCAACGTGGGCCTCGCTGCACACGTTTGCCAAACACTATTGCCTGGACAGCCAAGTCCGGAGAGACGGTTTCTTTGGCTGTTCTGTTCACCAGGACTTTCTGGTGTGATCTTGGTTCGCAGACCCACCACCGGGGTTGGTATTGCTGGGGTATCTCTTCTAAGGTGAGGAATCTAACTAACGTGTTTCTTTCAGATGAACAAGTTACTTACCTTCGGTAACGATATATCTGTAAGAAACATTAGTTAGTTAGATTCCTCACCGTCCCACCCATCCTCCCCGCTCTGCGAACCGATATCTAGGGTTGAGGACATCCCTTTCAGGGCCCTAGAATTTTTGGCACCAGTGTCGGTCTCTTGCATGGCTCTGCGTTCCTGGCGCGGAAAGCTATGTACAAGAACTGACGTCAGCGCGCGAGGGCGGCGTCTAAGTACTCCGACGACGTCATCCAGCGATCACGACGACGGACGCGGAGCCGCAGACGATGCCTAGCGACGCGCAAGGGTATTGCTGACGCAAAATCTTTCCGGATCCAGTCTGACGCCTGGGGCTATTCTAAGGTGAGGAATCTAACTAACTAATGTTTCTTACAGATATATCGTTACCGAAGGTAAGTAACTTGTTCATTGGTGCATTTGTTGCTTAGTGAATAGATAGGTGATCCACAATCATACTTAAAGCACATAAAAGCAACTCATATTTGAAGGTGGATGTTGAAGTTAAGACTCGATCAAGTGCCCACGTTTATAAAATGTAGGAGGAATTATAATGTCAAACAGAAGGAGGGCTCTGCTCTCTGGCCATTTGTCCCTTTTGTAAAACTGGTATACTGACCCTCTCCCATCTGTTTGTATATTGTACAGCTTTTGGAGTAGAGAGAAAGACATTGTTACTCCCAGTCTTTGATTCTCTAAGGATTCGTCATTTATATGACTTAATGACATCTGTTATGACATGACAGTTTGAGATTGTTACAGTCTAGGAAAATTGTAGTGTAGTCGATTGAGATAGCATATAAATTATAATATCCATATTATTCTTCTGCTACAAGGTCACTTTATTATTGTATATTTCTCTTTCTATCAAGTTTTCTAGTAGCAGTTTTCCCCCAATAACCTTTATGGTATCCTTTGTAAAACAAGTGTGAAGTTCCCAGTTTTAATTACGTGTACATTGCACTGTAGCCTGACACACAGAGGTTGCGACTTCTCCTTTGGTCAATAGAGAATCCTACACAAGAAGGTCAGGTGACTCATTGTATCTCACCTAAGACCGTTTCTTTTTAATGTTTTTAAACACACCAGAGTTACTCGTTGAATAAATAATAGGTAGGGTATACCTCTAGGTATATTTTATATTCACTCTTTTCCCCCAAAAAAACAGGACCTTGTGTACTGTCCTGATTTGAGATTTATAAAAACTCCCAGGGATAGATTAACTTCCACTGGTTGAGTCTGCCAGGGCAGCATTATTCCTACCCTGGTGTGAGAAGTCGTCAAATGATGAAGCATGCCTCAATAAGTTGAGGGTGAGACGACTTCTCAAAAATCTTTTGATTACCCACTCCTAGAAGTAGACAGTATACCAAATAGGATAGATATGACTAGATGTGTTGCATTCTCCTGGAGGACATACTTGAGGTAGAACCTCCAGCACTCTCTCTTTTTGGAGCTATAGAGAATCCTGACACGTTATTTGTATGATCTAAATGTTATTTAGTAATGAAATATTTTTTTTAGCACAAAGTTTGCTATTTTAATAATGTATAATTTCTTTGTATTTATCACATTACAAGCAGTCTGTACCTATTAGGGAGGAACAACTTTTATCTTTAGTGCACAGCCATTACCCTCCGTCAGCTAATCTGTGCATTTCCTCTCCTGATAATAGCAGATGAGGAATAAGATCCCATGCATTGCATTTAAGAAGCTTCCAAGGCCTTTTAGCTATAGTTTAAGTCACAGGTGCACTCAGTCCTATGAAGGGAACATCTACAATGCATCTTTTATGCTTGATGGAGCCTATCATGCTACTTTATTGGCACACCTTCATCTTCTAGTAATCCTGATGCCTATTTGAGCTTTTGTAAATGAGGGGACATATTGATCTACTCTGACCTCTCGCCCTTAATGGTTGACACTTCTTTGCACAGGGTACTGATGAAATTTGTCCCTTTTAATAATGTTTTTAAATTTAGTTTTATGATGGCTCAGTGTTTTGTATACTGTCGGTGGTTATAGGATTTGAACTGCCTATTTGCACAAGATGGCGATGAAACTTGTCCACACTGCTATGCTTTTATGCTAATTTCTGTTAAAATCCTCCGGTTCAGTTGAAAAGTTGTATTGTTTGTTTAATTGTATGGGATGTAGGAGAGTAGGGTATGCTTCCTATGGTCACCCCCACTTTTTGCTTTTTGCTTCACTGGTTTTCGACTAAGATGTGGCTGTGGGTCTGCTAATCAGACCCACAGCCCAGCTGTTCGCTCTCTAAATTCATACTGTGTACTTTAGGTACATAACCCAATTGGTAAGGATCACCTTATAGGGCCCTGTACAGTGTACCTTAGGTACCCAGGGCATAGGTGTACCCTAGGCCTACCAGGGGCTGCAGCATGTATTATGCCACCCCTGGCTGGCCTCCCATCATGACACAACTGGCTGATCACTCAGCTGGGGCAAGGTTGTGTAATCACTGTAGGAGAGTAGGGTCTGCTTTCTATGTTCACCCCCATTTTTTGCTTTTGCTTTACTGGTTTACGACTTAGATGTGGCTGTGGGCCTGCTAATCAGACCCACAGCCCTGCTGTTCTCTCTCTAAATTAACACTATGTACTTTAGGTGCATAACCCATTTGGATAGGATCACCTTATTGGCCCCTGTACAGTGTACCTTAGGTACCCAGGGCATAGGTGTACCCTAGGCCTACCAGGGGCTGCAGCATGTATTATGCCACCCCTGGCCTGGCCTTCCATTATGACACAACTGGCTGATCACTCTGCTGGGGCAAGGTCGTGTAATCACCCCTTGCTTAGGTGTAGTATTCCTATACCTATCTTATATATAGACACATGTGTACCTATCAGCCACTCCTATGGCAGGCCTTAACAATCCTGGAGGCAGAGTGCTTGGTAACATGTGAGATGGTGCTCTAGCATGAGCTGAGCCTGTCTGCAGCTTTCGGAACCATGTCCTTATAGCTGTTCTATGATATAGCCTACCATATACTCTTAAAGTGCCTTATAATCTTAAACGGTAATGGTAACTATGGTTTGGCTGTATCAAAACATGTCGTGTAAGGTGTCTAACACTTTGGAATAATACCCCCATCCCATTTCTGGGGATAAGGATATTATCCCTGCCTTCTAGAGGGAGAAGACATGTTGAAACCTACTTACCCGGTTAAAAGTTAACCAGGGCCCCAGCATCACAAAATGGATGCTGCTGCCACGACACAAGTCTGACCTCCTGCTGCTGGGAGTGATCCCGGCACGGGAGGCTTGGACAATAGGTTTTCTGCCTTGGGAGGTGCGAGAACCACCCCAGACAGGCCTTAGTGTATTGGGGCAGGGAGGGATGAAAGAAACGAGACACTGCCTGGGGCACACAAGGTGTCCCATGCATAGTCCAGTTGAGGTAAATAAAATATCACGCTGTCATAATTTTTCAGATATCAATAAGATCATGCATAAAGCAAGAGGCTGAGTCTGTGGTATCAGATTCATA
Source organism: Triturus cristatus (assembly GCF_964204655.1). NCBI lineage: Eukaryota > Metazoa > Chordata > Amphibia > Caudata > Salamandridae > Triturus > Triturus cristatus. Next base: position 980,942,243 of record NC_140580.1, read on the forward strand.
AAGGGCTTTATTCCAATAACTCGAGTCAAAGGGAGAATATTTCCATCACCAAAAAAGGATCTGGACGGGGCTGAAAAGTATTCTCAATATTCTCAAAACATTATTCACAGAGTACAGTATATATACATTTCTCAATTGTACGTAAGCAAGAGAGCAAGAGAGAATGAGATAAGAGCATGTGGGCGTGTAAGTAGGCGTGAAGGTGGGCGTCCATGTGGGCGTCCACTTGATGATAATGGGTAATTTGTCATGTGTGGGTGGATACCTGGAGATGATTTCGCAATGTCAGCAGAAATACTTGGCAGAGATGCGCGCGCAGCAGCATGACGTGTGATTGACGCGCAACTAGAGGGTGAAGGGGACTTGACATTTAGCTCTACATGTGGAGACAAAAAGTCTGGGGGGTCAAGTCAACCTAATCCCAAATCATATCTAACATCCTATGTTTAAAGAACTATGTTATCCACAAGGGAAGGGCTCTCGGACAAAATCTATTCTATACTGACTGTGAGTGCGTGCACAAGCGTCTAAGTGTCTATATGAGATGCAAGGGGCAGAAACTTTCCATGGTAACAGGGCTATGAATTACTTGCATAAAGACAGAGAAGTCGGGCCTTTTGCTTGGTAGCTGGAAGAATGTTTACTTAAACTACTAGACAGGAATGCATTGGCTGAGGAGCAAAGTAGATAATTCGAAGGTGAAATACGGTTTCTTGGCAGGCAGGCAAAACTGGCCGAGGCAGGCACCGTTAGCCGCACAGGGAGTAGGACAAAGTTCATGGATACAGATGCGGGCTCAAACTGATGCTGTCAGAGGCAGAGAGCAGGGAAAGGCTTTGAGGACAGAATCGGGCCTACTCTGCCTGAACTGCAAAAATGGAGTAACTTAGCCATAAAAAGTCGGTGGCCTTTCATACTTAGGAATCGAATATCCAGCCCATTCATGGCGGATCTGACAGAGGACATGTTGACGGTGGACGCACATGTATTTGCGTCTTCATAACTGGAACTGGAGGGAAACATACATGTACTTGTGACATGCACATAGAACCGTTGGGGTCCAAGATAGGGGACATAACTGACCAGGAAAATCCACATTTCCACATTCCCTCCTTGTCCCCTACTTGCCCTTCAAGAGATATCAATCTTCATCAATCCATTGATCTGTTCATATAGCATCATTTGTTCTTCTTTCTTCTTCCGTGATCTTGAATGAAATCTTGGTGGTGGAATACATGATGTGGCACACAGACCACAGATCGCTGGTCCACATTGTAGACATAGACAGCAACTGAATAGTATGAGAAGGCCAATACCTAGGAAGGATAGGACCCTCCATCCAAAGGTAGATAATACACTCCAAAACCAACCGGACCAAGTCCAGGTGCCTGGATTCTGGTGTATCTGGCTTACAATCTTATGAAGGCGAGTTATGGCTTTATATACAGATGGCGAATTTTCTGGTATGAAAAATGCCATAGCTTGATTTGATGACCCTACAAGCTCCGCCCCTATCGGCCAGGATAACGTCAAGGACAAGACTATTTTGAAGCACAACAATCTGCATAGCAGACTGCTCTTCTGTTAAATTGCCTAAGGCGGAAATAGTTTCGTTCACTACTGCTTCAAGGGTTCTGGTTAATCTACGTATCAGCTTACTATTGGTAACTGTACCTATATAGGGAAAGAAACCTTTATTGAAATCTGTGTATTTTTCCCATGCTGTTTCAGTGTAATCGACAATTGGGAGATCTCTCTGCTGTCTATTGTGTACTAAATGAGTATTTTTATGATAATCAGGAGGAGCTAGGAAAACAGGTGGTAGGAGGAATGCTATGTAACAGGTACCATCCCAATCTAGAGGTAAGCGTATATATGCGGTCTGGCCACATATAAAGTAGGAATGACGAGAAGCTCTAAATGTAGACTTGCCTTGATCACTGAATTTTATTACAGTGGTGCATTTACTATGGCCCATGTGTATGGAGCCATTCTTTCTTATACATAATTCCCCTTTTACTGGGAATACGGACATGGCGGGCAAGATTGGTGTAGCTTCAGATTCAATGTTCAGGATCATGAAGTTAAGTGTAAAATTACCTAATCCATATACTTCATTTCTTAGATCAGTTCCTGTTCTTTTGGGAAGTCCCTCCTTGTTAGGGTAGCAGACTTTAAGCAAAACTAAGTTCAGGTTTCCCCCTACCCAGTTGTCTTGATAAACTGCGGAATTCGAATCTAGGGAATTAATCAAACTAAACCATGCTCCACAGGAGCCATTGTGTGTGAACGGATAGAGAATAAAGGGGCAAAACTCCCTTATAGTTCTGATAGGGGGGGAGTCGGCCACAGACCCAGCAGTCTGTAGCATTGCTAGTCTGATGTGAATGGTGCAGCATCTGAATAAAGGTATTGTTGCGTAAGGCAAGTCGATATGATAGCTCATAGGATGGCAGATCACTAAATGTGTGCTTTATGGTGTGCTTTATGGTATCATTAGTGGAGGAGTATAAGAGTGAGGCAATAGGAGGAAAAATAGCATGTAGTATTAAGCTGATACATATTATCGTGATGCACAGAAGAGATTGAAAAATTACAGTCACTATACATCTATTTGCTTCTTATCTAGCTCTCTTATTTTTGCTTTATGTTATTGTCCAAGATCTTATGCGAGCCAGAATACATGTTCAACCGCTTCACCACCTAGTGGACTTAATTGATCAAACGGGTTCTGACTTTTTGAATCAAGGTTTAGCTTTGTGGAAACTTCTGGGCATTCTCCTCTAGAAAATGTTGTTCAAAATCCAAAATCCAAGTTCAAAGTTTTTTTTCCTTTGTAAAAGAGTGGTGAAGGTGCAATCATCCTTTCCGCCTTTTGACTTTAACGGCCGTCCCCGTGGTCCAGAGCACTGACTTTGGCGCCTTCCATCCAGGAGCGATGGAGTATTCTTTGACCTGGGTGTTGTCAGGGAAGGCGGCAGCAACCTGCGAACAACAAGAGAGTAGTGCAGACATCAAGGAAGCCAGGTAATCTGTCAGCATGTTATTATCTTTTAGGCATTGGAGTGCCCCACATATTTGGTGGTCTACCAAAGACCACTTCATAGGGAGATAAGCCTGTTCTAGAATGAGCTACCATTCGCATGTAAAAGAGGGCAACCGGCAGGGCTACCATCCAGTCTATACCTTTGTCTGCGCAAATTTTTAATGTCTGATTATGTCTTTCTACAAGGCCTGCTGCTTCAGGATGTCGCACACAATGGAATTTCCAGGTATACCCTAACAGAAGGGACACCTGCTTCATTAGTACCAGGACATATTTGTAACCTCTACATCTGTTTATTTGGATATAATCCATTTGGAGCACTTCAAAAGGGTGGTCAGGTGGATGGAATCCACCTTGTTCCATCGGAATGCCTTTACCTGGATTGAATTGGCAACAGATCATACATGTTCTGACCTTTTGTTTCGCTGCTGCACGCAGGTGCTTGTTGAACCATATATTCTGTAAGCTATCTATCATTGCTTTCTCTCCTAAGTGTGCAGGACTATGTGCGGTATTTATAATCACTTGTACCATCGAATTTGCCCTTATTCATCCAACCCTGATCAGTCAGTACCCCTCCTTGTTCCGACCATTTCTTTAATTCGTCCATAGTAGCATGTGTCTGTATGTCTTGTACATCCTTGGAAGGATCCCTAACTGTCATGGCTTTGGACTTATTGAACCTGTAACTTTGTCATGTCTAGTGGGGTCTGAGCTGTCCGTTTAGCTGTTCGGTCTGCCAGATCATTGCCTTGGGAAATGGTATCTGTGGCTCTAGTATGTGCTTTACATTTTAGGATAGCTATGGCTGTTGGTAAATGTATTGCTTCCAGTAGGGCTTGAATATGGGGGCCATGCTGTATCTTGGCCCCATGAGAGGTCAAGAAACCTCTTTCTCGCCAGAGAATCGGTGTAAATGTTTTACTCTCAGGTGCTTAGCTCTTATGCACGCTTGTGTCAGGGCGATGAGCTCTGCTGCTTGTGCTGACAATATGTCTATTCTTTTAGTCTCTATTATTACAGTATCAGTAGTCACTGCATATGCTGCCACTAATTCTCCCGCCCCTGTCCTCATGCATGAGCCGTCAACATATAGTGTTAGGTCGGGGTCTGGGAGTGCAACGTCTGTCAAGTCTTGTCTTGGTTTAGTCACGGTATGTATTACTTCAACACAGTCGTGTGGTGAAACGCTTTCTGTACTGGAGGGCAAAAGGGTAGCAGGATTCAGTATGTTGCATCGTCTGATCTCTATGTGTGGTTGAAATAACGTTGGCTCATAGCCTGTCAGTCTAGCTACAGTCAGGTGTTGTGTTTGTGTCCGGTTCAAGAGAACCTCTACTGCGTGTGGTACTTGTACTGTCAGAGGGTGGCCCAGCACTATCAAGTCACTTTGTCTTATGGCTAAGGCCGTTGCTGCAACTGATTTTAGGCACGCAGGCAAAGCCTGTGCTACTGGGTCTAATGTACTAGAAAAATAAGCACAGGGCTCGTGTTTTCCTGCATGATCTTGTGTTAGGACAGATAGTGCTGTTCCATCCCGCTCTGTCACAAAAACATAAACGATTTGTTGTAATCAGGGTTTGCTAAAACTGGTGCTTGACATAAAGCTCTCTTTAATTCTTCAAATGCCACAGTGTGTTCTTGTGTCCAAGGGAGGACTTTAGTAGAAGCTGTATTAGGGGCTTGGACTAATTCCCCTGAAAGATCACAATAAAACATGAGAAAAAGGGGAAAACACCATACCTATTTCCTTGGCTTAATTTCTAAGGCGGCTAATTTCTAAGGGGCTTAATTTCTTAAGGGGCTAGCGGGAAGCGAACCTCCTCAGGGGCCAGCAGAAAGCCAATATTCTCCTCCTTCCCCCCCTTTTTGACAGGAGGAAATCTGAAACAGATTTCACTGCTGTCAAACACTATCAAACCCTGTGTCTTGTCAACACTATTAATCCCTGTGTGTAGCTACTGGGCGTAAGCAAAATTATAGGAGATACACAGCGTATTTGAAACGGCGAGAAATCCTTCAAATTAATGTACAAACCTCATTGTGTTAGCTCATAAGCTGGCCAAATGACATCTCATATGCAAATGTCCCTATTACATGAACCTACACCAACCTGAAGTCAATATTAATGCTAGGAGGCCCTAATAGGAATGCTAAATTACCTAAATATTCGGAAAACCAAGTTTAAGAACAGTTGTTAATGTTGATAATTAATAATTTATCTGCTAAAGAAATCAGTCATTGTGCAATAATTTCCACCTATACAATAAATAGCCTAATTCAAAAACAAGTCAACTTTCGGGGCCACCACTCACAAGAATGAGCTTACTAAAGCAAACTTTAAAAAGGAAATCCTGTCAGATATTTTCTCATTACCCTAAATACCGGGCCTCATTTGTCACTCTGTGGTGGCAGTCCTTATTTAAAACAGGCCTTCAAGAGTTAAGATGCAAGTGCACAGATCATAATTGTTCCTTAATGTCCAATCTGGAAACATATGACCGAGGCTGCCTGTCTATAAGAGAAAGGCAGTCATGTGATACATATTTTAGTCTTGCATAACTTTTCCTTCTTTTATTCATCTCCAATACCAATTAGACATACACTGATAACGTGTTGTCTGCTATTTTGACAGCATGATAAAGGTAATATCACGTCTGTGAAATTTAGTAATTGTGAACAAGTTCCAGCCAAGCGCTGTGCAAAGATCGCCGTCGTCACGACTATCTCTGTACTTGCACAGGAGAACTTTGTATTAAACGCTAAACAGACTGGTCAATACAACACAAAAACAAAACATATATAAAATACATATGCCAAGCCATCAGTATACCGGGCACAGAAAGCATAGACAATTACACTAACATATATAAATGAGCAGCGATGCGCAATTACAGTACCTACAGCTCAGATGCGAACATTCTGGCCTGCTTAATTTGTCAGGTTTATAATCAATAACTGATTTACCTGCCCTATACACCTCCATCTGACAGTGGGTCATCCCAATGATGACCGCGTCAAGTCTGACACACAGGATCAGCAACAATAATCAAAAAATGACGAACACACGAACCTGTCTCTTTTTTTTTTTTTTTTTTTTAAATGTGCTATGCTTCTTTGTACACAATGTACCCTCATGTCCTAGTCGAAGATGCATCTCACATCTTTCCTCACAGACCCGTAACCACTGGATCATTTATCCAATGCAACTGGTGGCAGCTTGTGGCCACAATTCAAAAATGTCTGAATTTGAAAATCGTTTTTATATAGGCACATAGCCCTTAAAATTCCACACAAGAGCAACATTTTACTTTCTGGCCAGAAGCAATATAACAATTGCTAAAAAATAAAACAAATCTTCTCCATAGACATTTCCTCGGGACACTTGTTTTGCACAGAATAGAACAAGGGAATCTTTCTCAACTTACATTTCTCAGCTGCCCTGTCTTATCAGAGAAGCTAAAAATAGCCCCTCAGCGCGGCCTGAGCCTGGGCTGCCAGCCATCTTTTTTTTGTTTTTCCTACTCCTGGCCCCAAGGCTCTCCAGCTGCAGGCATTACACAGATGCGATGTCAGAGAAGCCTTCTAAGCAGTGCCCTGTTCTGCTCCTCTCATCGGCCCCCACCTACACTGGCTACAAGGTCAGAATCTGTCTCCGATTTCTGTATCACATTCTGCTCTACACAGCCCCCACCTTCTCCTCACTCTGAAGCTGTCAAAGACAAAAAGACTACTCAATTCCATAAAAACTGCAATAATTCGCCGAATTGAAAAATTATTTTTATATACAATTTGCTCTCAGGGGGTCATAATCTTACCGACTTGACCCAGCACATTGGCTCACTGGACCATCAAGAACACAAACCTGTATTCATGAAAAATTTGCAAATTCGAAATACCCACAATTCTTTTTTCAAGCTAAACTTTTCATTAATTATCTTTCCGTTAACACTTTGTACATTAGGGGTGTCATCAAATCACAGGAGTTGCTCCTTCTCTAGCTGCACCCCTCTCAATTTCCTATTGACAACGTAGTCAAATGTTGGACCATGTAAACACCAGCTATGCGCTGTTCATTTGGTGGGTGGCTCAAGAACCTTTGGGCTACTATATCATTATTATTTGTATCGCTGTACTTGCTGTTACACTCTAACTGGTCTTTCTACTGGGGCCACTCTTGCTAGGTCCTCTGAAAGGACGGGATAAATACCAGCAACGTCAGTATTTCTTTTTCTGTCAGCCTGCGCTCATTTTACCAGCTCAAATTCCTCCTGTAACATCTCATCCTTGGCTTTTCCAGACTCCAGTCCACTCCTCTCTGCTTCGTGAAACACTTACTCTGACCTTCTATGTGACGCCTTGCGCCAAAAACTCAATGGCATCCTTCCAAGCTGGTCTACATTTTCTCTTTCATAAGAGTGTTTCGTTGTCCATCTACTTGTGCTGCTCTTACTCGTATACCTTCCTCAACTAACACGTTTTCTCGGGCTTTGTCTGAATCCTCCCTACTTTTTCTCTATTTTTCTGAGCGCTTTCTCTGTGCGTCTATGCAATTCTTTATGCCATAATTCAATGACATATTTTTGTTACTTTCCAACTGTCCTTTTCCATAACTCTTCTTCTACTTTCATAATGCATTCTGCATCCCAGGTCCCAGCTACGGGCCACCTCTGACTTTCTGGTAATTCTTTGGTGTAGTCCACCCATAGATCAAGGAATAATATGGCGTCTAAGCCATGCTTGTGATACATAAAGTGCCCTGGAGTGTCCCTAGGAGGAATAGGAACTGCTTCTTCAAGCACCCCTTTTCTAGTAGTAATCTGTCTTAACTTCGAAAAGAGCGGCATATTGACAACTGATCTGACACCTGGTCTTGAACACACTTAATACAAAAAGCACAATAATGAACAATCATTCATACCACAATATGCAGGACATTTTAACACATTAAACATTGAACATAAAACATTTTAACCTTTAAAAACGACCAACAATGATGACAGTCTGCATAACTAATCACCAAGCAGAATTCTTGACAATAACTAGATACTTCGGAATACTTGATATACTGCTAAACAGTACATATACACTGCTAAACAGTGCAGACCGGATTTGTGTACCCAAATCCGTCTTGACCGGCACAACCTATGTGCGCGTCAACACGCCTCCCCGGCGATGGTACTCACCGGGTAGCTCCTTGAAACGGAAGGCCTCGGAGAATGGACTGGACTCGACGACTGCGGACATCGGACCCTCTGGACATCGGGACTTCGAAAACCTGGTGGGCCTCTGTATACCTCGGACACAGCTCTCTCGCAGGTGGGCTCTGGGTAGACAATCTGCGTTCCTCACCGCCTCGTATGGATGCCTGGTCGCAGTCTGTCCCCTTCATTGGCCTGAGGGAGTTGGCGGGAAAACCCGCGACGTGCGCGCTTGAAGTCCATCACGGCTATGGAAGGGGGCAAAACTGGACCTTCATCTCCGGCGTGTGGGGAAAGAGATTAAACTGTTCGGGCGCCATTCTGTGGTAAATAAAATATCACGCTGTCATAATTTTTCAGATATCAATAAGATCATGCATAAAGCAAGAGGCTGAGTCTGTGGTATCAGATTCATAAAGGGCTTTATTCCAATAACTCGAGTCAAAGGGAGAATATTTCCATCACCAAAAAAGGATCTGGACGGGGCTGAAAAGTATTCTCAATATTCTCAAAACATTATTCACAGAGTACAGTATATATACATTTCTCAATTGTACGTAAGCAAGAGAGCAAGAGAGAATGAGATAAGAGCATGTGGGCGTGTAAGTAGGCGTGAAGGTGGGCGTCCATGTGGGCGTCCACTTGATGATAATGGGTAATTTGTCATGTGTGGGTGGATACCTGGAGATGATTTCGCAATGTCAGCAGAAATACTTGGCAGAGATGCGCGCGCAGCAGCATGACGTGTGATTGACGCGCAACTAGAGGGTGAAGGGGACTTGACATTTAGCTCTACATGTGGAGACAAAAAGTCTGGGGGGTCAAGTCAACCTAATCCCAAATCATATCTAACATCCTATGTTTAAAGAACTATGTTATCCACAAGGGAAGGGCTCTCGGACAAAATCTATTCTATACTGACTGTGAGTGCGTGCACAAGCGTCTAAGTGTCTATATGAGATGCAAGGGGCAGAAACTTTCCATGGTAACAGGGCTATGAATTACTTGCATAAAGACAGAGAAGTCGGGCCTTTTGCTTGGTAGCTGGAAGAATGTTTACTTAAACTACTAGACAGGAATGCATTGGCTGAGGAGCAAAGTAGATAATTCGAAGGTGAAATACGGTTTCTTGGCAGGCAGGCAAAACTGGCCGAGGCAGGCACCGTTAGCCGCACAGGGAGTAGGACAAAGTTCATGGATACAGATGCGGGCTCAAACTGATGCTGTCAGAGGCAGAGAGCAGGGAAAGGCTTTGAGGACAGAATCGGGCCTAGTCTGCCTGAACTGCAAAAATGGAGTAACTTAGCCATAAAAAGTCGGTGGCCTTTCATACTTAGGAATCGAATATCCAGCCCATTCATGGCGGATCTGACAGAGGACATGTTGACGGTGGACGCACATGTATTTGCGTCTTCATAACTGGAACTGGAGGGAAACATACATGTACTTGTGACATGCACATAGAACCGTTGGGGTCCAAGATAGGGGACATAACTGACCAGGAAAATCCACATTTCCACACAGTTCAAACCGGTGCTGGGGCACACCAGCCCCAGTCCTGGCGTGAAACTGGACAAAGGGAAGGGGGTGTAACCACCCCCCTCCCAGGTCCCACCCATAAGGCGTGACCTAGCAGGCAACCCAGCCCCCCAGATTAGTATAAGAGTGGTAGCTGGGCCCCAGGAGATTAGATTATCCTGAACCTGCAACTGGAACAGAATCTCTGGACCTTCGACATTCGACGAAAGAAGAAGACTGAAGAATCTCCCTTGTGGCCAAGGAGTGGCTACCCTGTGCAAACAGGCACCATCAAGAGACTTACCCTTTGCTTTGCTGAAGTTCTACGAGGGACCGACTGCAGAGCCTGACCAGAGCCTTAACTTCCAGACTTCTCCGACCCTGATCCACATCCACAGCCGAGCTGAGATCCGTGGAGGCGACGAGAGACGTGGGACCGGCTACCTGGGAAAAGTGGCGAGTATCTTCCAGCGCAGCTTCTGAGGTACCCTCGAAGTTGTGCACCGGGGATTGAGAAGCCCCAACCCCAAGCACCAACCGCACCGAAGATCAGCCCCCCACACTCTATGAGTCCTGCGTGGGGCCCTTCTGCATTTTCCTGCTTGCCGCGTCTGTCTGGTTGCTTGCCCGTTGGCTAGCGGCCTTTGCGACGACACACCTTTGAATCTTCACTGCTGGTTTGGCTCCTCCAGACTGGCTCCCGCTCCTCTGCAAATGAGAAGCACCCCAGACCTTCCTGGTCTGCACCAGAAGCAAGTCCTCCATTCTTCGTGGGTTCCGCTTGCCAAGGCTTGGTGAGTCCTAGTTCGACTTCGACGCCGCCGACAGCAAGAGCCTTCATGGGACAGCTCGCCTCCTGGTCCTGGTCGTCCTCGACGTCTCCTGGTACCCGTGGCTGCTGCGACAAGCTTCACCTCTTCACCTGCAATCTTCACGACATCGCCTGGTTCCTTCCTGGTTCCACGTGGTCACTGGCTAGTGACCCAGACTCTGTCCCTTCTGCTTGCAGGTACCCTTCCTTCTTAATACCGGCCTTGGGATCCACCGGACACTCTGCACTGACTGCCTGTCAGCAACTTTCCTTCAGGCATCCATAGAAGTCCACGACGAAACCCGACGCAAGTTCACACCTATGCACCCGCAGCCCGTGGGCTAGGTAACTTGGGTACTTCGGTGCTCACAATGGGAGTGACTATGCTAGGGTCTAGTTTCCGAGTCTCGACTTTCTAGCTATACCAGAAGTGTCCTAAAACTGCTTATTTCAGAACTGTACTATTTCTATCGATTATACGCATTACGCGCAAGTGTTTCCACTCTGCACCTGAATCCCGGGGGCCTCCCACTTCCTAACTGTTAGTAGTGTAGTGTAGCCCCAGCGATGGCCTAGGCCTATTCTATTTCCGTGACAGTGGTCCTTATACCACGTCTTTAGTATATGGTTTGCGTGGCCCCTAGGGCCTAACTGTATTACTTACCTGTGTGACTTAATGTATGCTAGAATAAGACTGTGTTGTACTTACCTCGAATCTCATAAAGAGTGCTGAGGGTTTGACTAGAATAAATACACTTTATTTTATATATATATCTGTTGTGGTGTCCTTTCATTTGGTATTCAAGGGATTATATATGGTATCACAGCTGGCTTCACATGCCATTCAGAGTTTAGCCTAAGACTGCTCTTGTCCATGCTACCACTAGGATAGCTGGTCTATAAGGTTGACTTTACAACCAATCACCATAAGGGTTGTTTGGACTGATATATGGTGTACACTAGAACTAGTGACATCATACATCAGGCCAACTTCTCATATTGGTGAGCAGCGGTTGGGATCTGAGCCTGCTGTTGTAATACCATTGTAATCTTGAGATACTAAATTGAAAGATCACACAGATATTGTTTAGGTACATATAACATAGATTATAAATACTTAAGTCCTACTGGACTTAGTTGTTGTAGGTTGAAGGGCCTAACACACCCTGACTACAACTACTAGAGAGGTTTAGTAGATACAACTAGTGTAGGTAGGTGCACACACCACACCCTCACTAGATCATGTCTCTGGGAGGAGATCAAGGAGATTCTCTCTCAGGAGGGGTAGGTCTAAGAAAGATCCCCTCTAGATATGATACCCTAACGTTTCAGGAGATGAGACAATTGTGTATCTCCAGAAAGTTAAAACAGGGTGCAACCCCTACCCTCCTTCAGCTAGTAGAGATCCTAGAGGAATATGATGCTCTTAGGGCCTCCCAGGCTGGTACCCTAGGTACAGGGGAGGGTCTTCCCGCTACAGATGAGTCAGATGGGACTTCAGATGAGGAGGTAGACAGCCAGGGCCAAGTAGGAAGACTTAGCCAGGCTAACCTAAGCTTACATGGGAGTTTGCATGGGTTCCCCCATACAGACCCCCAAGTGGGCTTAAACAGAGAAGCAGGAGAGACAGATCCCCTTCAAGGGAATCCATCCACTCCCATGTATCTAGCATCTCTAATGCCTCTTTTCACAGGGGAATGACTTCCCCCCAGAGAAAAGAGCATGAAGCCAGAATGAGGGAAGCTAATCTAAGGATTGAGAGGGAAGAACTTGCCCTTGCCAAGGAGAAGCTTGCTCTGGCTAGAGAGCAAAAGTTAAGTGGGTTAGAACCCACTGGTGGCAGCAATATCCCTAAGGATAGAGACAAGACCTATGATAATAGAAACCTGAGCAAGATTGTCCCTCCCTACAAGTGTGGGGATGACATCCACAAATGGATAACTGCTTTGGAGAGAGCTTGCAAAGTACAGCAGGTACCCCAAAGTCAGTGGGCAACTATCTTGTGGCTCTCCTTCTCTGAGAAAGGTAGAGACAAGCTCCTCACAGTTAGTGATGAGGATGCAGACTTTTACACTGTCCTGAAGAGTGCTCTAATTGATGGGTTTGGCCTAACCACTGAACAATACAGGTTGTTGTTCAGGGATACCCAGAAGACACAGACTCAGGACTGGACCGACTTTGTAGATTGTGCCACTAAGGCTCTGGAAGGCTGGCTAGTGGGAAGTAAGGTTAAGGACTATACAGGATTGTATAATTTGATCATGAGAGAACAAATCCTTAACAACTGTCAAAACCAGCTACTGCATCAACACCCGATTGATTCTGATCTGACTTCTCCCCAAGAATTGGGAAAGAAGGCAGATAGATGGGTCAGGACTAGAGTTAAGCAGAAAAACCAGAACCAGGGCGGTGATCAGAAAAAGGCAGACCAGAAGGGTAATGATCAGAAACAAAAAGACCAGACGTCTTCACCAGGCCCCCAAAAGGCTCAGGGGGAGGGTGGTCCCAAAAAGGATAAAAAGAAAGATGGCCAAAAGAAACCATGGTGCAACTATTATAAGTCCAACTCACATTGGTTTAGTGAGTGCACCAAAAAGGATAAGCCCCCAGCCACCATTGCCCCTAAGGCAACTGTACCCCCTAGTTCAGCTGTAAGTGGTGGTTCCCAGCAAAAGGGGTTAACCCTGGGAACTGAGGAGGATTCTGGCCTAATCAGGATACCTACTCGGGCTGTTCTGATCTGTGATGTGGACATAGCTTTGTCCTCTACTGTAGGCCCCAGTAACCTGGGCAAGTACAGACAGACTCCTTTTATCAATGATAGGATGGCTCAGGCCTACAGGGACACTGGGGCTAGTGTCACAATGGTGACACCTGCCTTTGTGGACCCTGGACAGATCATACTAGGTGAGAACTATCTAGTGACCAACGCTAGCAATGCCACTACCTCCCATAGTGTGGCAATTGTTAACATCTCCTGGGGAGGGGTAACTGGCCTCAAGAAAGTTGTTGTTAGTTCAGACCTTCCTGTGGAGTGTTTACTGGGCAATGATCTTGAAACTTCAGTTTGGTCTGAAGTGGAGTATAGGACCCATGCAGAAATGCTGGGTATAGATGCACATGTCCTTGCTGTGACCAGGTCACAGGCCGAAAAGTGCACCACTGAACAAGTGCTGGATCCTGGACCTATGGACCAGTCACAAACCAAGAGAAAGAGCAGTGGGGTAAAGGCTGTGGTTTCCCCCCTGCCTCAGGCACTGGATCAGCCCTCACAGGAGGATGATTCTGAGAGCCCTGAAGGAACTGTCCTAGAAGAACTTGAACCTGATCAGGTTGAGTTTCTTGGGACAGGGGGACCTTCAAGGGCAGATCTGAGGCAGGCACAATTAGACTGCCCCTCTCTTGAACCCCTCAGACAGCAGGGTGCTGCTGAGGCTGCAGGGAATGCTCAAGGTACCCATAGAGTGTATTGGGATGAAGGGCTGCTGTATTCAGAGGCTAGAGACCCCAAGCCTGGTGCGTCCAGGAGGTTGGTCATACCACTGAAGTTCAGAGGCTTCCTTCTTACCTTGGCCCATGATATTCCCCTTGCAGGACACTTAGGCCAGAACAAGACTTGGGAAAGGCTTGTCCCTCACTTTCACTGGTCCCATATGTCAGAAGATACCAAGGAGTTTTGTCGCTCCTGTGTCACCTGCCAAGCCAGTGGCAAATCAGGTGGCACCACAAAGGCCCCCCTCATACCACTACCTGTGGTGGGGGTCCCCTTTGAGAGAGTGGGCATAGATATTGTAGGACCAATGGACCCACAAACAGCATCTGGGCACAGATTCATACTGGTGATAGTGGACCATGCCACCAGGTATCCAGAAGCTATTCCCCTGAGGACCACAACAGCTCCTGTTGTGGCAAGGGCCCTACTTGGAGTCTTCTCCAGAGTGGGCTTTCCAAAGGAGGTCATTTCTGATAGAGGTGCCAACTTCATGTCAGGATATTTGACTGCAATGTGGAAGGAGTGTGGTGTGAACTACAAGTTCACCACACCCTATCACCCACAGTGCAATGGGCTTGTTGAGAGATTCAACAAGACCCTAAAGGGAATGATAAAAGGTTTACCAGACAAGCTTAGGCGAAGATGGGACATCCTTTTACCCTGCCTTCTGTTTGCTTACAGAGAAGTCCCACAAAAGGGGGTTGGCTACAGCCCTTTTGAGCTTTTGTTTGGGCATCCTGTAAGAGGACCCCTATGTCTAGTAAGGGAAGGATGGGAGAGACCTCTCAGACAACCCAAACTTGATATAGTGGATTATGTACTTGGTCTCCGCTCCAGGATGGCAGAGTATATGAAGAAGGCTTCTAAAAACCTTGAGGCAAGCCAAGAACTCCAAAAAGCTTGGCATGACCAAAAGGCTGTGCTGACTGTTTACCAGCCAGGGCAGAAAGTGTGGGTGTTGGAGCCAGTGGCCCCAGCAGCACTCCAAGACAAATGGTCTGGACCCCACACTATTGTTGAGAAAAAGGGAGAAGTCACCTACTTGGTGGACCTTGGGACTCCCAGAAGCCCCCACAGGGTGCTTCATGTCAACAGATTGAAGGCATATGTTGACAGGGCAGACATGGGCTTACTCATGGCTACATATGAGGGGCAGGAGGAAGAGAGTGACCCTCTCCCAGACCTGTTGACTCAGAACCCTGATGATGGCTCAGTTGATGGTGTGGTCTTTTCTGACAGCCTCACTGTCGATCAGCAACAGGACTGCAGACAAGTTCTGCAATCCTACAGACATATGTTCTCTCTGACCCCAAGTCAGACAAACTGGTGCACCCATGAGGTGGACACTGGTGACAGTCTGCCTGTGAAGAGTAAAATCTACAGGCAACCTGACCATGTCAGGGACTGCATAAAAGTTGAGGTACAAAAGATGTTGGAGCTGGGAGTCATTGAACCTTCAGAGAGCCCTTGGGCTAGTCCTGTAGTTCTTGTGCCAAAACCTCACACCCAAGATGGTAAGAGAGAGATGAGGTTTTGCGTGGACTACAGAGGTCTCAATGCTGTCACTAGGACAGATGCCCACCCAATACCTAGGGCAGATGAGCTCATTGACAGACTGGCAGCTGCTAAGTTTTTGAGCACATTTGACCTGACAGCAGGCTACTGGCAAATCAGACTAGCTGAGAATGCAAAGGCCAAAACTGCTTTCTCGACCCCAGGAGGACATTATCAATTTGTGGTAATGCCCTTTGGTTTGAAGAATGCACCTGCCACTTTCCAAAGGTTGGTGAATCAAGTCCATACTGGGTTGGATGACTACTGTGCAGCTTATCTTGATGATATTGCTGTCTTTAGCTCCACCTGGGAGGATCACCTGGTCCACCTGAGGAATGTTTTAGAGGCTCTGCAAAAGGCAGGCCTCACTATCAAGGCCACTAAGTGCCAGATAGGGCAGAGCAAGGTTGTATACCTGGGCCACCTAGTTGGTGGGGGTCAGGTTCAACCACTGGAGAGCAAGATCCAGACCATAAAGGACTGGACTCCTCCAACTACCCAGACTCAGGTCAGAGCTTTCTTGGGCCTGACTGGGTACTACAGAAAGTTTGTTAAGAACTATGGGTCCATTGTGACACCACTTAATGACTTGACCTCCAAGAAAATGCCAAAGAAAGTTCAGTGGACAGTAAGCTGTCAAAAAGCATTTGATGACCTGAAGCAGGCCATGTGCAGTTCACCTATTCTGAAAAGTCCAGACTACTCCAAAGAGTTCATTGTCCAGACAGATGCTTCTGAGTTGGGTGTGGGAGCTGTTCTTTCACAACTTAATATAGATGGTCAAGACCAGCCCATTGCTTTTATAAGTAGAAGGCTGACCCCTAGAGAGAAACGTTGGTCAGCTATTGAGAGGGAGGCCTTTGCTGTGGTTTGGGCCCTGAAGAAGCTGAGGCCATACTTGTTTGGCACTCACTTCAAGATTCAGACAGACCATAAGCCCCTCTTGTGGCTAAATCAGATGAAGGGTGAAAATCCCAAACTTCTTAGGTGGTCCATTTCCCTACAGGGGATGGACTTCACAGTGGAACATAGACCTGGGACTGACCATGCCAATGCAGATGGACTCTCCCGATATTTCCACTTAGAACATGATGACTCAACTGGTCAAGGTTAGTTTAATGTCCCTAAGTTTGGGGGTGGGGGGGGGGTTGTGTAGGAGAGTAGGGTCTGCATTCTATGTTCACCCCCACTTTTTGCTTTTGCTTTACTGGTTTTCGACTTAGATGTGGCTGTGGGCCTGCTAATCAGACCCACAGCCCTGCTGTTCTCTCTCTAAATTAACACTATGTACTTTAGGTGCATAACCCATTTGGATAGGATCACCTTATTGACCCCTGTACAGTGTACCTTAGGTACCCAGGGCATAGGTGTACCCTAGGCCAACCAGGGGCTGCAGCATGTATTATGCCACCCCTGGCCTTCCATTATGACACAACTGGCTGATCACTCAGCTGGGGCAAGGTCGTGTAAACACCCCTTGCTTAGGTGTAGTATTCCTATATCTATCTTTTATATAGACATGTGTACCTATCAGCCACTCCTATGGCAGGCCTTAACAATCCTGGAGGCAGAGTGCTTGGTAACATGTGAGATGGTGCTCTAGCATGAGCTGAGCCTGTCTGCAGCTTTCGGAACCATGTCCTTATAGCTGTTCTATGATATAGCCTACCATATACTCTTAAGGTGCCTTATAATCTTAAACGGTTATGGTAACTATGGTTTGGCTTTATCAAAACATGTCGTGTAAGGTGTCTAACACTTTGGAATAACACCCCCATCCCATTTCTGGGGATAAGGATATTATCCCTCCCTTCTAGAGGGAGAAGACATGTTGAAACCTACTTACCCGGTTAAAAGTTAACCAGAGCCCCAGCATCACAAAATGGATGCTGCTGCCACGACACAAGTCTGACCTCCTGCTGCTGGGAGTGATCCCGGCACGGGAGGCTTGGACAATAGGTTTCCTGCCTTGGGAGGTGCGAGCACCACCCCAGACAGGCCTTAGTGTATTGGGGCAGGGAGGGATGAAAGAAACGAGACACTGCCTGTGGCACACAAGGTGTCCCATGCATAGTCCAGTTCAAACCGGTGCTGGGGCACACCAGCCCCAGTCCTGGCGCGAAACTTGACAAAGGGAAGGGGGTGTAACCACCCCCCTCCCAGGTCCCACCCATAAGGCGTGACCTAGCAGGCAACCCAGCCCCCCAGATTAGTATAAGAGTGGTAGCTGGGCCCCAGGAGATTAGATTATCCTGAACCTGCAACTGGAACAGAATCTCTGGACCTTCGACATTCGACGAAAGAAGAAGACTGAAGAATCTCCCTTGTGGCCAAGGAGTGGCTACCCTGTGCAAACAGGCACCATCAAGAGACTTACCCTTTGCTTTGCTGAAGTTCTACGAGGGACCGACTGCAGAGCCTTGACTTCCAGACTTCTCCGACCCTGATCCACATCCACAGCCAAGCTGAGATCCGTGGAGGCGACGAGAGATGTGGGACCGGCTACCTGGGAAAAGTGGCGAGTATCTTCCAGCGCAGCTTCTGAGGTACCCTCGAAGTTGTGCACCGGGGATTGAGAAGCCCCAACCCCAAGCACCATCTGCACCGAAGATCAGCTCTACGAGTCCTGCGTGGGGCTCATCTGCATTTTCCAGCTTGCCGCGTCTGTCCGGTTGCTTGCCCGTTGGCTAGCGGCCTTTGCGACGACACACCTTTGAATCTTCACTGCTGGTTTGGCTCCTCCAGACTGGCTCCCGCTCCTCTGCAAAAGAGAAGCACCCCAGACCTTCCTGGTCTGCACCAGAAGCAAGTCCTCCATTCTTCGTGGGTTCCGGTTGCCAAGGCTTTGTGAGTCCGAGTTCGACTTCGACGCCGCCGACAACAAGAGCCTCCGTGGGACAGCTCGCCTCCTGGTCCTGGTCGTCCTCGACGTCTCCTGGTACCCGTGGCTGCTGCGACAAGCTTCACCTCTTCACCTGCAATCTTCACGACATCGCCTGGTTCCTTCCTGGTTCCATGTGGTCACTGGCTAGTGACCCAGACTCTGTCCCTTCTGCTTGCAGGTACCCTTCCTTCTTGATCCCGGCCTTGGGATCCACCGGACACTCTGCACTGACTGCCTGTCAGCAACTTTCCTTCAGGCATCCATAGAAGTCCACGACGAAACCCGACGCAAGTTCACACCTATGCACCCGCAGCCCGTGGGCTAGGTAATTTGGGTACTTCGGTACTCACAAGGGGAGTGACTATGCTAGGGTCTAGTTTCCGAGTCTCGACTTTCTAGCTATACCAGAAGTGTCCTAAAACTGCTTATTTCAGAACTGTACTATTTCTATCGATTATACGCATTACGCGTGAGTGTTTCCACTCTGCACCTGAATCCCGTGGGCCTCCCACTTCCTAACTGTTAGTAGTGTAGTGTAGCCCCAGCGATTGCCTAGGCCTATTCTATTTCCGTGACAGTGGTCCTTATACCACTTCTTTAGTATATGGTTTGCGTGGCCCCTAGGGCCTAACTGTATTACTTACCTGTGTGACTTAATGTATGCTTGAATAAGACTGTGTTGTACTTACCTCGAATCTCATAAAAAGTGCTGAGGGTTTGACTAGAATAAATACACTTTATTTTATATATATATATCTGTTGTGGTGTCCTTTCATTTGGTATTCAAGGGATTATATATGGTATCACAGCTGGCTTCACATGCCATACAGAGTTTAGCCTAAGACTGCTCTTGTCCATGCTACCACTAGGATAGCTGGTCTATAAGGTTGACTTTACAACCAATCACCATAAGGGTTGTTTGGACTGATACAAGGTGTACACTAGAACTAGTGACATCATGTATCAGGCCAGCTTCTCACATGGGATACTTTTGTAAAATGGAAACAATAAAAATGTAACAGTCTTGCACATCTTTTTTCATGTGGTAAGGAAGTTTGTTATGTTAGTCCTATGGATTAAGTAGATCTGAATGATTTTAAAAACAAAATTGTCTTGTTCAGTAACTTCATGATGTACTATGCTCGCGATTGTTTTATATGTAAATTTATTGTGTTTCGTTTGTCTTGTCAAGAAAATATCAAACAAAGAAAGTACACCAGAGTGCACACACTAGAGCGAGTTGCCCATCACAACAGGTGTGATGTTCACACACAATTTGCACTGCTGCTGCATGTATTGAAGATGTTCTGTATGGAGTGTGAGTCCATTGACAAGCGAACTGCCTTTCTCGATTGAGAACCTTTGAGTGCTACATCAAGAGAAAAAAGGTGCCTTTGATTAGGTGACTCAGGGCCATATGTATCAAAAAAAGAGTTTTGCGATTCTCAAATTGCGATTTTTTGCGAATCACAATTAAAGATTCTCAAAATGTAATGTATGTAGGTTTGCTAAAAATATTTGCGAATCCTACATATTCCTTATTTGCGAATCGCAAATTGAGATTCGCAAATAAGGAATACCTTCCCATTCATTCCTATGGACTAGGAGGCCCATAGGAATGAATAGGAACACAGTCTCAATTTGCGATTACCAATTAGAGAATCGCAAATTGAGAATGCAATTTTAAGGTTGGAAGGGTGCCAAAAGGACACCCTGTTGCACCTCTGAAATATGCATGTGTGCACATTTTGCGCACATACATGCCCTAAGGGCATGTATGTGCGACATATGGCACTTTAAAAAAATCAAAAAAGTGCTTTTTAAAAGAAAATCGCAAATTACCACCAACTTGAAGTTGGTGGTAATTTGCAATTCCTTAAGGCCAAATAGCAAATTTCTGGTGCTTCCAGAATTGCATTTAAGGAATCACAATTTGCAGTTCCTTAATTGCATTTGCAAAATTGAAAATCGCAAATTTTGCGATTCTCTATTTTTCGATGGCCTTTTGGGATGATACATCCCAAAAGGCTTTTTCCCATTCACAAACGGGCAGATTCTGAGAATCGTCCCGTTTGCAAATGGGAAAAAGGCTTGATACATACGGCCCTCAGTGCCAAAATAAAAAACGTTGGTACATTTAAATGAAGGTACTGCAATATGTGTAAAGTTGTATATGGTTACTAAAAGAAAGCATTGCATGATGTTTTAGTTGCTGGCTTTTGTTTTGTTGCAGGCTTCTCTGTTCAAGTCCCTGCCACCTAAGACTTAGCCCTAAGGCAGACTTTTATTTTCTTGCCCTCTGGTTGGAAACATTTACTGTTTTTTCCTCCTTCCCATGGACCCCTTTGCCTATCTTTCCTTCTCTTCTGCTTCAACAGATCCAGAAAGGCCACAGTGGTAGGCAGGAGAGCGCAAGGACCATAGATGCTCTCCCAGAGTTGCCAAGTTCTTCCAATGGACGCTACACGCAGCCCGAGAAGGGCCTGAGCCTTCTGGTGCAACATGTACTTGGGAAACCTCTTGATAAGACTCAACAGCTATCCGACTGGGAGAAACGCCCTTTGCGAGAGGAGCAGATACTCTACGCAGGTCTGTCTTTGGTACATCCATTGGCATTCTTTGGAAAAGCTGTACATGGATGATACAGTATAAAGTGAATAAATACTGTAGCATTAAAGTTAGAGATCATAATTCAAGATGATAGACAGTGGCCTCCAAGAAACAAACCAGGATCTATGTGACCATGCTTGTCACCCTCTTCTGTCTCTTATCTAGCTTTTCCCATGACCTGCCATTTGTATGCATCTCTGATACAATGGCATAGTAGTATCCTTTAGGTACTGGGGAGTTACCTGCTGTTGCTGCTCTTGAGGCTTCAGGTTTTCATTTTATTAAATTTGAGGAGTAAGAAGAAAATGTATGTCTTTTGAAGACTGTACTCTCTTTCACTTCAAATCCCTATACAAAATATCTGTTTAAAAGGCTAGAAAGTTTCAGGAAATTTTTCACAAGATGTGGAAAAACCTTAATGCACAAGAGAGATCAGTTCTATGTTTTCTTAATAATCAATTTTTTTTTAAATTGACATATTATTTCGTTGAAATGTTTGATTTCCGTTGTTGGATTTACTAGTTATTTTGCCTTAAGTATTTCTTTCATGCAGAATTTTGCTGTGTGTGTGTTGATGCTTTTAGACCGTATTGACCTGAACTGTGATAATTGTTTTCTTTTTAAATTCCAGTGGGTTCAGAAAGTTAGATCCACCTTTGCTACAGATTCATCTCTGCAAAGAAAAAGTATGTTTGAGGGGCTATTGCCCTTTGAAAGGGAATCGAAAAATGTGCTAAAATTGCACCTGATATTGTTAAATTGTACATTTACAGTACACTTCTTGAGGAACGTTGCAAGAACTGTGACAGTCTTGGGGTTAGATGTAGATTTTGGGTGCCACCAGGGAAGTGCTTGGGAAACCCAAGTAGGGACAGTACATTGAAGGTTTCCACGAAAATCACACTGTGATGTATTTTGTGGTAGGTTTCTGTTGGGGCATTTTAGTTATTTTTGTTTGATTAGATGCTCCCCTTCCGCAACTACTAATGGATATACCGAGGGGAAACACCTACCTTATGGAGAATATCAAGAATGATTTTATGTGAGACAATCTCCATCCCCCCCAAGTAAACAGTCAGACAGGCTTTTAGTGTGAACGTCTGACTGCAGGACTAGTGCACAAACCAAAAGGTTGGTAGGCCGCCTTTGTGTGTGAGGATTAGAATGTTCGAAAACTAAAAAGCAGCACTTGTGCTAGGTGGAAAGAATAGAAAATAATCATTCTTTAGTGAATGCCTTAACAACAAACGTTGTTTAAATAGCCAGTGTCTTTCTGTTTGTAAGGGTGCGAGGTTTGGAAGAGTCTTGTTGATGAGCATGGACTGGAGTAAACAATGGGATGATGCTCGTTTGGCCTAGAATATAGAGTTTTTGTTGGTCGTCATAGTCTTTTGAATCCAGAGAGGTTTTGTAAGGAAAGCAGTGTTTTCATTTTCCAATCTATAAGCATGCATAAACTTGTCTTATAGCATATAAATAAAACTGCATTGAGATTTCCAGATGTTCAACTAGAGGCAAGTGCTTAAACTGTCACTTACGTTAGTGTCATATTATTTCTCCCTTCCTGTAACACATCCATTTTCTTTTGCACAGCCTGTGATGCTTACTGTCTAATAGAGGTTTATGAGGCACTATATTCATACCCTGCCCGTCACGGCTTGAGCATAAATTTGGCCGATTGTCTGACTGGAAGCCAAATCTTGAAGCCGAAACAAAAAACAGAAAAAACGCTCAAATCTAAGGTCAGTAAAAATCCATCACTTTACCATAATTACTTACTTGTGCTTCGCCAATTCATGGGCAAAATAACTTAATGGCTATTCCGCTGCAGTAGCGTATTGAGAAATTATTGCACTAGGGCATTCATCAATCTCTTGTCCTGGTCACCTTCCCCTATGCAACTGCTATCTTGACTGTGAACGAATCTGATTGAAGTAAAGCAAGTCTCAATCTTTCTGCATCTTATGGTACCGTGAACCACAAAATCCCTTTAACTAAAACTAAACTAATGTGGCAAGTATCTGGCACAGTCTTACGATAAATGAGTTCCTTCATTTATAATAGAAGTCAACAAGTGTGCTTCGGCTCGGTGGAATCCTTAGCACAAAAGTTGGACATACTGTCACTGGAAGGGTCTTCATAATCACAATTATTCCGCATTTATATGCTTCTTTCGACCCACGTAATAGATCATTACATAGTATAGTATTAAATGCATGCTGATATTCAAATCCATTTCCAGTTTGAGAACTGAGACAAACATCCAGGAAGATGTAGACAACATTGCATTGTATAACAGAAAAGTTCTTCTCTCTCGATGTAACTAAAGCAGTCAAACATCAGTCCAAGCACCAACAGAAGCAAAGTCCTCTTTCTGGTGGTACCTCTCCCTAATGAATCTCTGCAGGACTGTGATCCCCATGCAAGGATCCACTCACTAGACACTGGGGGGGATCCCTTCACCAGGTACAGGAATGTACTATCTCCAAATAAAAATAAAAAAGTCTTTCTGACCCCTTGGGGGGGGGGGGGGGGCGATTTGGGGTGTTCATTTCTATCCACCCCCAGGTGTGCATTCAGAAAGCCCATTAGACACCACGGGATAGATTTGTAAAAAAAGAGGTGGGCTGCCCTGACATCAAACCATGCCTCCATCCCTAAACATCCCCAAAAGACTTTCTAACCCCCCCAACCCCCCCTGGGGCCAGAAAGCCTCCGAAAACTCCTGAGATATTATTTTTAACCACTTCGCTGCTAGGCTTCACCCCCCCCTCCCCCAGTGCTAAGCCTTATTTTTTGGCTATTTAGGGTAGTTCGCGCTTAGGCCCCTGTAACATTTTGACCACATAAGGTATCCACGCTACATTTGCGTTCTTTTCTTCCAACATCATGTGGATTCTAAAGGTACTTAGGGTTTGTGGATTCCCCTAGAGGGGACCCGAAAATTAGCCAAATACAGCTAATTTCTTCTTATTTTTTAAAGTGGGAAAAAAGGGCTACAGCGGAAAGCGTCTGTTTTTTTTTGCTGAAATCACCATCTTCCCAGCTTTCAGGGACAAGCAGACTTTTGTCAGAAAACCAAAATGTTTTACACAGTTTTGGCATTTTTCTGGGACATAGCCTATTTTTGTTATTTGTTGTGCTTTCACCCTCCTTCCAGTTAATGGTAGAAATGGTTATGAAAGCAATAATGGATCATGGAAAGCTATACATTTTTAAATAAGTAGACAACATTCTAAATTCAGCAAAGGGTCATTTGTGTAGATCCTTCAAGGTTTCCTTATGGAAACTAACAGAATATAGGAAAAATTGAAAATTAGTTGAAAAGAACAGCCTTTTGGGTCAACGTTTTCACCTGTAACTTCTAATTATGACAGCTGTTTGAAAGCAATGTACCGTTACATCCGCTGGACCTTCCTGGTTGTGGGGATATATAGGAGTTGTAGATTCACCAAGAATCCGACGAACCCAGAGCCAATAACTGAGCAGCGTCTTGCAATGTTTTTTTATTATGTATCGGGTATATAGCAATTAATTTGGAAAAATATATACATGGAAAAATAGGTATGAAAGACACCTATGTATTTCTGAAATTGGAACAAAATATAGAATTTAGAAACCGTAGATATTTGCACATTTCCGAAATTGTGAGTACCCAAACTAGCATGAGAATTATAGGTCATCTTTCAAAATGACTTCTTTTTTACACATTGTCTTTCATTTGGAAGGCATAAATGCATCGAAAGTCAATAGGTAATAACAGTTGCTCTACATTTCTGTGTTACCCTAAGTCTCCCAATACAAATGGTACCTCACTTGTGTGGGTAGGCCTAGTGCCCACGACAGGAAACGGCTCAAAACGCAACGTGGACACACTTTAATTTCACAGTGAAAACTGACCCTTTTTTTGTAAAGTGCCTAGCTCTAGATTTTGAACCCTAACACTGCCAGCACCTAGGAAAACCTAGCAAACCTATACATTTTTGAAAACTAGACACCCAGGGTAATCCAGGATGGGGTGACTTGACTGGCTTTCACCAGGTTCTGTAACCCAGAATCCCTTGTCCAAAAAAACACATTTTCCTCACATTTCTGTGGTGGAAAGTTCTGGAATCAGTGTGGATCCACAAAATTCTACCCACCCCGCATTCCCCAAAGTCTTCAAAGAAAAATGGTACCTCACTTGTGTAGGTGGTTCAAGTACCCGCGACAGGCAAGGGCCCAAAACCTATTGCGGCAACTTCAAAACGACCTATCACAAAACAACCTGGTTTTGCAAGGGGGGTGGGGGGGTCACCTGGGTTTTTGGTCCCGGGGTCGGCGGCCATCTTGGGAAACCACCAAACCCACACATTTCTGAAAACTAGACACCCACAGGACTCCAGCAAGGTATGGCTTGCGTGGGTCCCCCAACATTTTCCTACCCAGAATCCTCTGCAAACCTCAAATTTAGCTGAAAAAAATCACTTTTTACTCACATTTCTGTGTGGGAAATTTCTGGAATCTGCGTGGATCCACAAATTTCCTTCTACACAGCATAACCCCCAGGTCTCAAATGGTACCTCACTCGCGTTGTTGGTCAAGTACCCGCGACACGCAAGGGCCCAAAACCTATTGAAGAGACATCAAACATGACCTATCACAAAACAACCTTATTTTGCAAGGGGGTCCCATGATTTTTTGGGCACGGGCTCGGTGGCCACTTAGGGAAACCTACCAAACCCACACATTTCTGAAAACTAGACACCCGGGGGAGTCCAGCAAGGTATGGCTTGCGTGTGTCCCCCAACATTTCCCTACCCAGAATCCCCTGCAATCCCCAAATATTGTTGAAAAAATCTATTTTTTCTCACATTTCTGTGTTGGAAAGTTGTAGGATCACTGGGCTGAGAAAATATCCTACCATCGCGTTCCCTCAGGTCTCCTGATAAAAATGGTACATCCCTTGTGTGGATAGGCATAGTGGCTGCAACAGGAAATGGCCCAAATCGTTCTGTGGAGACTTCAAATTTACCTATAACAAATCTACCTGGTTTTGGGGGTGGGGGGGCACCTAGGGTTTTGGCCCCGGGCTTGCCGCCATCAAGGGAAACCTATCAAACCCACACATTTCTGAAAGCTAGACACCCGGGGGAGTCCAGGAAGGTATGGCTTGCGTGGATCCCCTACCCAGAATCCCCTGCAAACCTCAAATTTAGCTGAAAAAAACATATTTTCCACATATTGTGTGAAATCACTGTGGCGGCACAAATGTCCTACCCCACAGCGTTCTTCTTAGTGTCCCGAGTAAAATGATACCTCACTTGTGTGGGTGTCCAATGGAGAATTGTCTAAAAAAGTATTTTCTGATGGATACATCTGCCTGTGGATTTCTCACCTTATAAATATACCCTGAGACAGCATTCTGCAGAAACGTTTTTCCTAGCTCTCCACGCTGACTAGGTCGTCACAATTCCATGGCTCTGCACGCGGATCCGCGTGACGTCACTGGAGCAGTAAGAGGGCCACGTCGGCATGATGACGTCAGTTCCCTTTTTTCCGCACTGTCGACTCTAACGGTTTTTCTACGGGCTCTCCAATACTTTCTCCTGGATACTTTGTATTTATCTGGTTTCCTTCTGTGGTTTCGTCATGTCTGCTCCAAGGAAGTCGGGCTTCAAGCCCTGTAAGGAGTGCGGGGGCATATGTCAATCACTGACCCCCATGAGGACTGCCTGTGGTGTCTATCGTCTGATCACAACGTCGAGGGCTGTCCTTGCTGTAGGAAAATGAACCCGAAGGCCTTGATGGAACGAGAAGCCAAGCTTTACATGGATAAAGTAAGAAAAGAAAAAAGGGGTCGAAAATGTTCGAAGACTAGGTCGTCGACTTCACATGATTCGAGGAGGAAGCACAAGATGAAGAATAGGCATGGATGTCGACACCATTCGTCGAAGCCTGTGGCTTCGAGGTTGCCTTCTCCGGCTCCTCGACATCGTGTTAAGGACTTCGTCTCTCCTTCTCCTTCAGTGTCTCCTCAGGTGACTCCAGCCCATTCTCCTTCGTATAAGGGGACTCTCCGGCGCAGTCTCCAACGCCGAGATTCTCTCCGGCTCCGGATGGTTCATCAAATCCGACTGATGCTGAGACGCCTTCGGCTCCTTTGGCTCTGCCTGTGTTCCTGGTGGTTCCGACCCCAGAGGCTCCTCGATCGGAACTCAAACTGACGCAGTATCCTTCATTCCCAGCGCTGGGTTCGTATCCCTCGCATTTTTTAAATGCGATGTATGGTGTGTTTAACAGGGCCTCTTACCCTTCTGGTGCACCTTCGGGTCCCATGGGTCCTCTGGCATTTAATTTGGGTGTGCCTCACCATTATCCTCAGGCCCCCTTTGTGCCACTCATGCCGATGACGCCGTCGTGGCGAATTCCGGCTCCAAGGATGTCGACGACGTATGGGCAGTCCCCGGCTCCATCCGGCGAACCTTCTTCACGGATTCGTTCGCACGTTGCTGCTACGGATCCACCGCCGACACCGGAACCGAAGATGCGCTCAAGGAGAGAAGCACAGAGGTTGCTAGAGGAGGAACAGTACCAGGCTGAAGATATGGAGGAAGGTGAAATTTATGAGCCTGAGGGATAGGTTCGAGGGCCTGTGTGAGGCAAGTGGACTTGACACCTCCCGGATTGGGACTTTGCTTCTCAGAAAGCTTCTCATTCGAAGGAAGTTTCACCTTACCATACTGTAATAAGGAAGGCTGCAGAGCTCTTGGATCTGCAGCCCTCTATGGCTGAGTATAAACCGAATTTCCTTACAGAGATGCTTCATTCTCCGTCCTCTGTGTTTGAACCACTCTTGCCTTTCAATGATGCCCTGACGGAGCTGATCCTTGAGGTTTGGCGCAATTCTCTTTCTGCTCCTGCAGTTTCAAGATCTGTGTCCAGAAGGTACAGGCCTGCCCCAGGCGATCCTGTGTTCCTTTCTTCTCATTCTTCGCCTGAGAGTTTAGTGGTGCAGGCTTCATGTTCAAAGCAGTCTACGGGTGCCTTTCTGCAATATCCTGCTGATAGGGATTCCAATAAGCTTGAACAATCTGCAAAGAAGGTCTCGTCAGCGAGTATCGCTTTGAAATCTACCAACCCAACTTGTTTGTTGGGTAGATACATTCATGCCCTTATGGACTCTGTCAAGCAGCTTCTTCCAAAATTATCTGAGGAAGACCGGGGTAATTTGAGTGAGGTTCTGGCTGACTCTCAGGCTGCTGCTCGCCAAGTCATCCAGTCTGACTTGGACACAGCAGATTCAGTGGCCAGGGTGGTGGGCTCATCCATTGCTACTAGAAGACATGATTGACTGAAGTCTTCTGGGTTCTCACCTGATGTACAGGCTGCCCTTCTAGATCTTCCCTTTGACGGATCTAGGCTTTTTGGGGAAAAAGCTCACTCTGCTTTGCAATGGTTCAAGGACAGTAAGGCCACAGCAAAATCCTTGGGTCCACAGTCTCAGGCAAGGGGTTATGGCTATAGAAGATACAGTGGCTTTGGGAAGTCTTCCTTTCGTGGTTCCCGTCAGCAACAGCAACTAAACCCCTTGTACAAGTCCTACAGGGGTAAGGGCAGAGGTCGCCTTCGTGGAGCGGGTCGTCAGCCTTCTTCCTCCACCTTCCCTACCCCTCCTGGTAATGCAGGAAGCAGCCCTCGATCCGCCATCCTGGATCATGCAGGTCCTGTGGGGGGTCGGCTTACCCATTTTCTACGGGATTGGAAATTGGTCACTTCGGACCTTTAGGTTTTAGATCTGGTAGAAAATGGGTACGCCCTTCCCTTTAGGGAATATCCCTCCTCCTTACCCTCCTTGCCAAGGGTTTTGCACGGAGGATCATTTGCTTCTTCTTCAGTAGGAGGTTCTTGTCTTGTTTCAAAAAGGTGCGATAGAGATGGTTTCGGAGCAGGAAAGGGGTCAGGGATGCTACTCCCAGTATTTCCTGATTTCCAAAAAGGATGGCAGGTTACGACCCATCCTGGATCTCAGAATTTTGAATCTGTTTCTCAATCAGGAGAGGTTTAAGATGCTCACCCTAGCGCAGGTTCTTCAGGCGCTGCAACAAGAGGACTGGATGGTGTCAATCGATGTGCAGGATGCGTATTTTCACATCCCAATCCTGAAGTCGCACAGGAAGTATCTCCGGTTTACGGTTGGTTTGCAGCACACCAGTTTGCGGTCCTTCCATTTGGTCTTACTACTGCACCTCGAGTCTTCACCAAGGTGATGGCGGTGGTGCCTGCCCATCTTAGAGGGTCGGGGATCCCGGTTTTCCCCTACCTGGACGACTGGCTTCTGAAGGCAGAGTCATCAGAGATGGTGCGTCATCATCTGCAGGTAACAACTCAGCTGTTGTTCAGATTGGGTTTTTTGAAAAATGTGCCCAAGTTTCACCTGCTGCCTTCTCAGCGCAACCTGTTCATAGTGGCAGTACTGGATACCACTGTGTGTCGAGCTTTTCCTCCTCCGCAAAGGATTCTCGACATTCAGGAAATGATCCCTTTATTCCACAATGGAGCGGTTGTTCCAGTTCTGAAGGTCCTACGCCTGCGCGGTCTGTTCGCCTCCTGCATTCTGTTGCTCAGCCATGCACGCTGGCACATGAGGGCGCTCCAGTGGTGCCTCTGCAGGTAGTGGTATCAGCACAACGGATCTCCAGAGAAGCTGCAGCGGTCTGTCTTGGTGGAGTGTGGAGGGCAATCTGTCTCAAGGAAAGCCTTTTCATCTTTACCCATAGGTGGCCACAGTGATAACGGATGCCTCTACCCTAGGGTGGGGTGCTCATCTGGGGGATCTGGAGATCAAAGGTCTTTGGTCTCCAGAGGAAAGGTTGTCTCATATCAATCTTCTGGAATTGCGAGAGATACGTTTGGCGCTCAAGGTCTTTCTCACTTCCTTTCGCGTCAGTCGGTTCAAGTCCTGACGGACAAAACTACCACGATGTGGTATGTCAACAAGCAGGGAGGAGTAGGGTCATACCGTCTCTGCAGGGAGGCGTTGCGGCTTTGGTTCTGGGCTCAGGACCATCGGATTTGCTTGATGGCGAATCATCTGGCCGGGGTGCTAATTGTTCATGCGGACAGTCTCAGTCGGCAGTTCTCTGCCGACTACGAGTGGAGGCTTCATCCGGAGGTAGTTCGACACATCTTCCGGACGTGGGGGACTCCTCGGGTGGACCTGTTTGCCACTCTCGAGAATGCCCATTGCCCGTCATTCTGCAGTCTCCAGTTTCCGATGCAGGGGGCGTTGGGGGACGCGTTTCAGTTGAGCTCCTTTACGCGTTTCCTCCCATACCCTTGATTCCTCGGGTTCTGAGGAAGATTCGCCAAGACTGGGTCCAAGTCATATTGATCGCCCCGGATTGGCCAAGAAGGGTGTGGTACACAGATCTACTTCACCTATCATCGCAACCTCCGCTCCGTCTCCCTCTCAGGGTAGACCTCCAGTCGCAGGGGCAGGTTCTTCACCTCCAGAGCCTGCACCTTCATGCCTGGAGATTGAATGGGGCAACCTGAGTTCCTTCTCTCTCCCTCCTGACGTGGTGGATGTTATCTTATCGGCCAGGCGACACTCCACTAAGTCCATTTACTCCTACTGGTGGTCAAAATTTGTTAAATGGTGTGGAGAGAGGTCTATTGATCCCTTAAATGCTCATCCTTCTGATGTTCTTTGTTTTTCGCTACATTTGGCCCAGCAGGGTTTTGCTGTGGCTACTGTTAAAGGGTATTTGTCGGCTTTATCGACATTTCTTTGTTTGCCTGATCAGCCGTCTCTTTTCAAATATCCGGTTGTTTTAAGGTTTATTAAGGGCCTTACTAATATGTTTCTGCCTGCTCCCTTCATTATGCCCCAGTGAGATTTGCATCTAGTTTTAACTTTCTTAATGGGTTCCCCATTCAAACCTATGCATAGTTGTCCCTTGAGACTGCTGTCATTCAAAGCGGCCTTTCTTGTGGCTATCACCTCAGCCAGGAGGGTGAGTGAGCTTCAGGCTTAGAGTTCTAAGCCTCCGTTTCTGACTATTCATACAGAAAGGATGGTTCTCAAGACCAGGGCTGCTTTTCTGCCTAAGGCGGTAACTCCCTTCCATCTAGGGCAGTCCATTACCCTCCCTACTTTCTATCCTCCCCCTCACCCTTCCAAGGAGGAGGAGAGGCTGCACCACTTGGATCCTAAGAGGGCGGTTAGTTTCTATCTGGATAGATTGAAGGACCTGCGATTGGACGATCAGCTCTTTGTGGGCTACGTAGGACGCATGAAGGGCAAGGCGGTGCACAAGCGCACTCTATCCAGGTGGATCATCTTGTGCATCAAGATCTGCTACGCTCTGGCTGGTAAGGAGCCTCCTGAAGGCATTAGAGCTCATTCCACCAGGGCTAAGTCATCTACTTCTGCCTTGTCCAGAGGTGTTCCTGTGCTGGACTTCTGTAAAGCTGCAACTTGGGCCTCCCTCCACACTTTCGCGAAGCATTAGTGCTTAGATTCTGAAGTGAGGAATGACGGCCATTTTGCGCGCTCTGTTTTGCAGGACTTTTTGGTAAAGAAGGGTGGACACCCTCCTCCGGGAGTGGGACTGCTGTGGGATTCTATTCATAACGTGAGGAATCCACAGGCAGATATATCCATCAGAAGAACAAGTTACTTACCTTCGGTAACGCTTTTTCTGGTGGATAGAGTATATTCCTGTGGATTCCTCACTGACCCACCCGCCTCCCCATTGTCCACCCTTTTATACTTTAAAAGAGGTATTCGTTAATATGTTGTTTCATATTGTCATTCTGTATTGCCTCTGTTAGCCTTTGTGTAGGCTTATAGGAAATGCTTGCTTTCTTTTGCTTTCGTTTTTCTCTTTACACTGTGTGTATTTGTGTGCATACTGTGTACTATGTATGCATTGTCTATTTGGTCGGTCCGCCCGTTTTGCCTCGGTGGCACGGAAAAAATGGGTGAAACTGATGTCATCTCATCATGCCGGCGTGGCCCTCTTATGGCTCCAGTGACGTCACGCGGAGCCTCGTGCAGAGCCATGGCATTGTGACAACCTCGTCAGCGTGGAGAGCTAGGAAAAGGTTTCCGCGGATTGCTGGCGCAGGGGATATTCATAAGGTGAGGAATCCACAGGCAGATACGGTATCCACCAGAAAAAGCGTTACTGAAGGTAAGTAACTTTTTCTTTTTTTAAAAGTAACTTGTTCTTTTTTTAAAATGTAGCAGTTAGAATCCTCAGTGCTATACCATTATTCCCTATGTTATGGGCTCTTCCCAGTCACAGGCCCTTTCTCCACCCACACAAGGGGTGTATCATTTTACTCGGGAGACAGAGGGGAACGCTGTGGGGTAGGACAGTTGTGCCGGCACGGTGATTCCACCCAAAAAGTATATGTGGAAAATGTGTTTTTTTTCAGCTAATTTTGAGGTTTGCAGGGCATTTTGGGTAGGAAAACGTTGGGGGATCCACGCAAGCCATACCTCGCTGGACTTCCCTGGGTGTCTAGTTTTCAGAAATGTGTGGGTTTGGTAGTTTTCCAAGATGTCCGCCGAGCCCGGGGACAAAAACCCAAGTGACCCCCTTGCAAAACCAGGCTGTTTTGTGATAGGTCATTTTGATGTCTCCTCAGTAAGTTTTGGGCCCTTGCCTGTTGTGGGTACTTGACCCACCCACGCGGGTGTGGTATTATTTTTTTCGGGAGACCTGGGGGAAAGCTGGGTGGTAGGAAATTTATGGATTCACGTGGATTCCAGAACTTTCCCACACAGAAATTTGAGAAAAGAGATTTCTTTTCAGCTAAATGTGAGGTTTGCAGGGCATTCTGGGTAGGAAAACGTTGGGGGATTGATGCAAGCCATACCTCGCTGGTCTCCCCCAGGTGTCTAGTTTTCAGAAATGTGTGGGTTTGGTAGTTTCCCAAGATGGCCGCCGAGCCCGGGGCCAAAAACCCAGGTGGACCCCCCTTGCAAAACCAGGTTGTTTTGTGATAGGTCATTTTGATGTCTCCTCATAATGTTTTGGGCCCTGGCCTGTTGCGGGTACTTGACCCACCCAAGTAAGTGAGTTATCATTTATATCCGGAGATCTGGGGGAATGCTGTGTAGAAGGAAGTTTGTGGATCCACGCAGATTCCAAAACTTTCCCACACAGAAATTTGAGAAAAAATATTTTTTTTTCAGCTAAATTTGAGGTTTGCAGAGGATTCTGGGTTGCAAAATGTTGGGGGGCCCACGCAAGCCATACCTTGCTGGAGTCCCGTGGGTGTCTAGTTTTCAGAAATGTGTGGATTTGGTAGTTTCCCAAGATGGCCGCCGACCCCGGGGTCAAAAACCCAGGTGACCCCCCCCCTCCCTCTGCAAAACCAGGTTGTTTTGTGATAGGTCATTTTGAAGTTGCCGCAATAGGTTTTGGGCCCTTGTCTGTCACAGGTACTTGACCCACCCACACAAGTGAGGTACCATTTTTCTCGGAAGACATTGAGAAATGCGAGGTGGGTGGAATTTTGTGGATCCACACAGATTCCAGAACTTTCCACCACAGAAATGTGAGGAAAATTTGGGTTTTTTGACAAAGTTTAAGGTTTGCAAGGGGTTCTGGGTAGCAAACCCTGGCGAGAGCCAGACAAGTCACCCCATCCTGGATTCCCCTGGTTGTCTTGTTTTAAAAAATTTATAGGTTTGCTAGGTTTCCCTAGGTGCCGGCAGAGCTAGGGTTCAAAATCTACAGCTAGGCACATTGCAAAAAAAAAAAGGGTCAGTTTTCACTGTGAAAATGTGGTGTGTCCACGTTGCGTTGTGGGCCGTTTCCTGTTGCTGGCAGAAGGTCTACACACACGAGTGAGGTACCATTTTTCTCGGGAAGACTTTGAGGAATGTGTGATAAGTGGAATTTTGCGGATCCACGTTGATCCCAGAACATTCCATCACAGAAATGTGAGGACAATTTGTTTTTTTAACTAAGTTTAAGGTTTGCAAAGGATTCTGGGTAACAGAACCTGGTGAGAGGCACACAAGTCACCCCATCCTGGATTCCCCGTGGCATCTACTTTTAAAAAATGTACAGGTTTGCTAGGTTTCCCTATGTGCAGGCTGCGCTAGGGCCCAAAGTCCACAGGAAGGCGCATTGCTAAAAACAAGTCGGTGCCTAGTGGGCTTTCTGCTGCCCTGGGGGGGGATTTTTAGGGGGGTTGCCCCGATATGCCCCCTAGGCGGGCAGAAAGACTGTGGCTATTTTTTAGGAGGGTCATTGGTATGCCCATTCTGGGCAGCCCCCACCCCCACAAATAAAAGAAGCCAGCGTAATCGCTGGCGCCTAGTGTGCTTTCTGCCCGCACGGGGCAGAAAGACTGTAATTTCTCTGGTGGGAGGAGGGGGTATGGCCATGCCCATTTTGGGCAGCCCCCACCCCTACATAAATGCAAAAAATTCCCTGGTTTCTAGTGAGCTTTCTGCCCCCCAGGGGCAGCAGAAAGACTGAAATTTTTGCGGAAGGGGGCTGGGGCATTGTGCCCGTTTTGGGCAGCCCAAACCCCTAATTCAAATTGGCAAAAAAAATCCCTGGCGTCTAGTAGGCTTTTTGACCCCGGGGAGGCAGATTGGGGGATACTGCAACCATCTGCCCCCCTAGGGGGAGCAGAAAGACTTTTATTGTTGTAGGGGGAGTGGGGGCATTGGCATGCCCGTTTTGGCCAGCCCTCACCCTAATACAAATTGCCCCAAAAAATCCCTGGCTTCTAGTGGGCTTTTGACATCCCCCCCCCCCCCCCCCCGGGTGGCAGATTGAGGGCTACTGCCCCCATCTGCCCCCCAGGGGGGTCAGAAAGGCTGTCATTTTGGCAGGGAGTGGGGGCATTGCCATGCCCGTTTTGGGCAGCCCCCACCCTAATTAAAAATGCCAACAAAAAAATCCCTGCCATCTAGCGGCCCTTCTGCCCCTCCCGGGGGCAGATTGGGGGATACTGCCCACATCTGCCCCCCCCCTAGGGGGGCAGAAAGACTGTAATTGTTGCAGGGGGCGGGGCGGGCAGTGGCATGCTAGTTTTGGGCAGCCCCCACCCTAAAACAAATAGCCCCAAAAAAAGCCCTGTCGTCTAGTGGACTTTTTGCCGGGGAGGGGGGGACAGAAAGGCTGTCATTTTGGCAGAGGGGTGGGGGCATGTGCATGCCCGTTTTGGGCAGTCCCCACTCTAATTAAAATTGGCAACAAAAAAATCCCTGGTGTCTATCGGGCTTACTGTCCCCCCCCCACCACCCCCGGGCTTCTGCCCCCAAGAGGGAACAGAAAGACTGAATATGCCCAATTTGTTTGGAGGGAGCAAAGGCCCTTGCCCAAGGGGCCGCTCCCCCCTCCCCCTGGTGTCTAGTGGGTGGATCCCTGCTTGGTGATCTACTGTGGAGAGATTCTCCCCTTTTCAGTGATACCTCTACCGTCTTTCTACGTGCTTAGGGGGCTGAGATAGCCTCCTGAGCACATAGAAAGTGCCTAAAGGCTCATTTCAGTTTTCGTTTCTATTAAATGACTTCAGTGCGATGTGCGCGCTGATTGTCATTTCCTAGAAACCACGGGGGGCCTCGGGAGCTTCTGAGGCTTTGGGGGAGAAAAAGAAATCACTCTGGTGCCTGCACCAGAGGGATTTCCTGTGCAATGACGTCGGACACGTGGGAGCTATACGACGCATGCAAGGGGTTAAATAAAAAAGAAGTAGGGCAGCCAGCCCAGACATTGGGCCATGCCTCTTCCTTATAATGGGCCCTACAGTCTGTCTGTGTCCCCTGGCATGTGAGGAAACCCACTAGTTAGGAGGGAATAATGGTCATAAAAAAGGTGTTGGCGACACACCCGTGCATCGGGCCATACTCCCCACAAAGGTCCCTGCAGACTTCTGCTCTCTCTAAACACAGTCGGAAGAGACATCCCAGGCATGGGTAAGTGCACTACTTTAAACAAGCATTGGCATAGTGAAAAGATGACTCGGGAGGCGTAGAAATCCGTATGTAGTTTTAATAAGAAGTACAGCAAGGGACTACCAGCTCAAACTGCAGCTCCACTCCAACTGCCAGAGCCCCAGTTCACTAACATTCTCCTAGTTCATGTCATCACATATGGAATGCAAAGACACATTCCAACAATAGGAGATGAAAGGAAGAAAGGACAGAAAAGGAAAAGGAGGTGTAAGGGAAAAAAGAATAGGGTAGACCACAAACACATCTCCTTCCCATAAAATGAAAGTAGAATCTGCTAAACATTTTCTTTTAAACCATAGATGAAATTGCAAAGAACAAAATATACAAATATAGGCTAGAACGTCAAGAATTGTAAACCCAAATGCGGCTATCATGTAAATCTTAGACATATGATAGTCACTATGCCAGCTTGGTTTACATCTAAACCTCCTGTGAGTGCTAGAACTAGGAACAAAGGAAGAAACATCATTATAAACGGAGTTGGAATCAGATTCACCCATTTGATCAGAGTCAAATGTATTGAACCCAGGTTGCCATTTAACTAACCTGGACATGCTCCATACCTCACCTGAATCTAAAACAACTACATTTTTCTTGACTTCCTTGATAGTGAAAGGCCCCATATTCCGTGATTGACCCTTCCTCAACAGACCAGGATTTCTGATTAACACCTCATCCCCTACGCTCCAATGTTTCAGGAGAGAGGAATTTCTCTGATTGAACCTGCGTTTGTACTCCTCTTGATAGTGTCTTCGTCTAAATCCAGTCTGTTCATTAAACTTCAGATCATTCACATTCAACTTCAACCATGCAGGACTCAACTTGTCATGAGGTTTCCTACCGCTAAGAATTGAAAAAGGAGAAAGAGAAGTCAACCAATTAGGAGTATTGCGGTGAGCCCACCATGTCTCTCTGAGCATTTTCTTAAGAGAAGATCTAGTCTGCAAAGCTCTTTGAGCACAGCACTTGACCAACTTGTTCATGCTTACAGCAAGACCATTGGCCTGCGGTGAGTACAAGGCTGTTCTGAAATGGATGATAGATAGTTCCTTCAAGAAAGTATTCATTTCATGAGAGACAAATTGCACCCCATTGTCAGTGATGACATATTTTGGAATGCCCTCTCTGGAAAATTCCTCAGAAAGAAATTCAATAACCGTCCTTGAATTAACAACAGGCACACATTTAGTGACCACCCACTTAGAGGTATAGTCTACCAACTATAAGACATAGCGTTCATCACGCGCAAACAAATCAAAAGGCCCAGCAAAATCTAAACACAACTTGGACCACGGCTCAGAGGGAACTTCCACAGGTGAAAGAGGTGCAGCACAAGTCTTTTTGCTTTTGTCACTGTTGGCACACTCCCAGCAGTCTTTAACAACCTACTCCATCTGTCGATCCATGGTCGGCCACCAGTACCACTCCCGTACCCTTGCCTTGGTCAAATTCCTTCCCAAATGCCCTTCATGAGCCAAGTTGATAATCTTACCCCGAAGACCTTGAGGAGGTATTACACGATCACCTCTCAAAAGTTTCTCATCAAAAACACACAGCTCATCCTTAACACTAAGGAAGGGTTTCAAGGACTCCGATATCTCCTTGTCTGCAGGCCATCCCTCGACAGAGTATTCCTTGAGCAATTCTAAATCATTGTCTCCATGAGAAGTAAAGGACCACTCATCAGAATTGACAGCAGAGTCATGCACCCATGCCACAAGAGAGTTTTCCACCTAAACACCAGAATGTTGTAAAGGTAACCTCGAAAGACAGTCAGCAATCCCATTATTCGATCCTTGAACATACTCAACTACAAAATTTAATTCAGCTAATTCTTCCCTCCAGCGCTTTATCCTGGGTGAAACATTATCAACTTCTCTGCAAGTGAAAATTTGGCACAAAGGGCGATGATCAGTTCTGACAACTATAGGTATACCCCAAAGGTAGAACTTAAGGTGGCGAATAGCCCAGAAAACCACCAACACCTCTCGCTCCATTACAGAATAACGCTCTTCAGCATCCTTGAGCGAAGGAGAGGCAAAGGCAACAACCCTGGACTCTCCATCCACAAATTGTGAGCGAACCGCCCCTAATCCCAACATACTAGCATCAGTGGACAGTATCGTTTTCTTACAAGCATCAAAATGTCCCAGAGTGGGCATGCAACCATTGTGTAAGGTGAGCCAGAATCGGCCAAAACAGGAAATTGCCAAAAATCCTGATCTCAAAGAAACTCTTGCAATTGTAGAAGGCATGGAGAACACTAATATGTGGGTGCGTGAGATGAGACCTGAAAAAGGCAGTGATGTTTTAGTTCATGAGAAAGCAGTTCATGAAATTTCATGATTTAGAACAAACTAATTATAAGTACAAGATCACTGATTCTGAACAGAGTGGATTCAAGAACATCAGATCCAACAATTGGAGATGAAAGGAAGAAAGGACAGAAAAGGAAAAGGAGGTGTAAGGGAAAAAAGAATAGGGTAGACCACAACACATAGCCAATAGGTCTCGCCTTTGGGACCTTGTAAGTGTTTAGCCATGCAACAGTTGTTGTTGCACCAAAGAAATTGTGCTGCATAAATAAATACTTATAAGGTCCCAAAAGCGAAACCTATTGGCTATGCCAATGCTTGTTCTTTGTAAAGAAATAGATGCTTGTTTCTATTTCTTTACTTTTGCTATAATCGCGGCACCATCGCTTTATTTTTAACATTAAAAGTAAAGCGCAGGTGCCGCGATTATACCAAAGGTAAAGAAATAGAAACAAGCATCTATTTCTTTACTTTTGCTATAAACGCGGCACCAACGCTTTATTTTTAACATTACAAGTAAAGCGCCGGTGCCCGATTATAGCAAAAGTAAAGAGATAGAAACAAGCATCTATTTCTTTACAAAGAAAAAAGCTGAGGGGAAAAATGCTATCGCCGGCCACAGACTGCAGTGCAAGCGCTGGGTCAGGCTCGACCTAAAAAGGAAATAGTCTTTCTGCCATCCTGGTGTTTACATCCAGTCTATAGCTTGAGAGGCGGTGGGCAGACAGAAAGAGGATGCCAAGGGGAAAAAAGAAAGAAAACCGAAAATGGGGTTATGGCCAACTTGTCTTGATATCAAGCTGCACCTCACGCCCCCAAACGGCAACAGTGTTTCTGCCTCCCTACCCTGGCTCCTAGGGCCTAGAGCATCCCCATGTTAAGCAAGAGGAAATTTTGAATCTTTTGTTAATATTTTTTAAATATGGGCCGGCAGAGAAGAGACAAATCCTAATTTCCTCTCACCTACACTGGTGTTAGTTTCTCTCTAAGGTCTTTCAGAGACAAGTCATTTGTAGTTATAACATGCACCACAAATGATGGCGCTATGAAGAACGGAACAGGTTTATTCCCCAGACAAGTTGCCCAGTGCAATAAGAATGGATAGTAGTGTTTTTTTCAACCGCACCTCTTACAGTTAGTACAATGAAATGTCTATTAATTAAACAATAGCGTATGAAGTATTGTTGGTGCTGTTATGGTATATAACATCCTACTACCAAGGATGCCCTTAACACAAATGTTCAAAATGTTACTATGTGTAAACTGTATCTGAAATAAACACGTTAGTTAGATTCCTCACCTTAGAATATGCCCAGGCGTCAGGCTGGATCCAGAAAGATTTTTCATGAGCAATACCCCTTGCGCGTCGCTGGGCGTCGTCTGCGGCTCCGCGTCCGTCGTCAGCGTCGTGCGCCGGAATGATGTCGTCGGAGTACTTAGACGCCGCCCTCGCGCGCTGACGTCAGTTCTTCTTTTTTCCGTGCCAGACAGCGCCGATCCGGGAAGAGCTTACCCCTTAGTCATTTTTTGACTAAACTTTTTGACTCTTTTTGGTCTACTGTCGACTCGACTCTGGTGCCGGTAGGATGCCTGGGTTTAAAGCCTGTGACTCCTGTCATCGACTGATGTCGGTGACGGATCACCATCGCCGGTGCCTTTACTGTCTGGGGCCCGACCACGATGCGGAATCGTGTATCGACTGTCAGGCCTTGACCTCGAAGGCTAGGCGGGAGCGGTCCCGTAAGCTTCTCGAGCTTCGACACTCGGCTCTGCGCTGTTCAATGTCCCGGTCCAGGAGGAGGTCGAAGGACCGGTCGCGGAGCCACAGCCACCATCACCGCTCGTCGGGCTTGAAGTCTTCGGGTAAGTCGAAGCATTCAAAGAAGACCAAGAGGCGACACCGCTCTTCGGACTCCTCTCGCCGGTCGTGCGACTTGGTTGAGGGTCAGGGTGGTCCCACCACGCGGCTCTGTCGGAGCCGCAGGAGCCGCGTCCGTCTCCATACCCACCGTTCCCTGGGACTGACGCGACTCCGGCGGAGATCAGTGCCTTCCTCTCGGCCATGAGGGGCCTGGCTCCGCCGTCGATGTCTGTCGGCGTGCCTTCGGGCCCCGCGGGCTCGATTGGGCGACCTCGCGAGCCGGCGGCTCCGGCCCCGTTGACGACTTCGGTCCCGACGCTGTATGTCCCCGAGGGATCCAGGCACAACGCCTCCTCCGCCGGCGCCGACAACGGTTCCACCTCCGGCGCCATCTCCGGACGACGCCGGTCTTCGGTTCAGCCCCGGTCTGGGCCCGGCGCCGTCCGACGCCGCAGCCGACGCCGATGGATGAACATTTCATCTACCGCCCAGCTCTGATTATTCCCCCTGTTTATCAGGAATCGGATGACGGGGGCGACTGGGAGGGGTCTGAGGACCCTATGGGCGGGCAGGCAGGCCCATTTAGCACAGGACTGGGCAGACGAACTGGGGGATGCCAGTGGTCTGGACACCTCCCCGGACACTGGAATGTGCAGCTTTTTCAGTGGTGCTGCGCAAGGCGGCCGACGCCCTTGGGCTGGAGTTGCCTGCTGTGGCCGTGAGAACTAACCTCCTCACTGAAGTGCTTCAACCGTCAGCAAGCTCCTCGGTGCCTCTGCTGCAGTTCAATGAGGCACTGGTGGACGTTCTGCAGGGCACCTGGTCCAAGCCCTCCACAGTACCTCCTGTGGATCGGAACGTGGCCCGGCGCCTCCGCCCACTCTGGGCGACCTCAGTTTTCTGTCCCAACACCCCACGCCCGAGATACTGGTTATCCAGGCATCTACTTCCCAATCCTCCTTCCCGTCCGCTCCTTCGGATCGGGAATCCAAGAGGCTAGAGTAGTTCAGAAAGAAGACTCTTCTCTTCCTTAGTTTGGGCCTGCGGTCTTTGAATACCGCTTGCCTCTTGGACCGTTATTCCCACTCTCTGTGGGATACGGTGGAGGACGTGCTGCCCCTGTGTCCGGAGGAGGCCCGGACATGGCTCGCCCAGGATCTCGCCGACGGGCGAGATGCAGCACGACATGCTATACGATGTGGACTAGATACTACGGACTCGCTGGGTAGGGCGATGTCAACTACGGTGGCGCTCCGTCGTTACGCCTGGCTGCGGTCCACATCTTTCTCGGGGGATGTCCAGAGTACCCTCATGGATATGCCCTTTGATGGCACTCGCCTTTTTGGCGAGAAGGCGGATAGTGCGCTGGCACGCTTCAAGGACTCCCGGGCTACGGCTAAGTCCTTGGGCCTCTCGGCCCCGCGACTGCAAACTTCCGCCTTTTGCCCCTTTCGTGGCCAAGGAAGGGGCGCCCCCTCATGTCCGCCTAGGCACCGGTCGCAGACTCAACCTGCACGCGGTCGTGGATGTGGATTCTGCCGAGGCGGTACCGGGGGACAACGTGCCGGTCAGTTCACATCCACCCCGGCAGCATCTGCCTCAAAGCCCTCGAAGTCCGAGCTTTCAGGCCCATTCCACGCCAGTGGGCGGCAGAGTTCGCTATCACCTGCTCCACTGGCGTTCCATCACTTCGGACAGGTGGGTGCTGCAAATCGTCCGAAGGGGCTACTCCTCCCCTTCGAGACGACACCTCCAGCCATGCCACCGCAGTACCGCCGTATGTCGGGGGATCACTTGAATCTTCTGCGGGAGGAAGTTGCGGCCAAAGGGGCCGTCGAGCACGTTCCTGGTCCAGAAGTCGGTCGTGGTTGCTATTCCCACTACTTTCTGGTTCCCAAGTAGGGCAAAGGGGGCCTACGCTCTATCTTGGACCTCAGGAGCATCAACGCCTTCCACCGGAAGGAGAGATTCAAGATGCTCACCTTAGCTCAGCTTCTGGCTGCCCTAGACCCTGGAGACTGGATGGTAGCGTTGGACTTGCAGGATGCTTATTTCCCCGTCCTGCCGGCCCACCGGCGTTATCTGCGATTCACGGTGGGTCAGGAGCATTTTCAGTTCACCGTGCTCACATTCGGCCTCACCTGTGCCCCTCGGGTGTTCACGAAAGTGATGGCGGTGGTCGCAGCTCATCGGCGCAGATTAGGGGTTCCAGTCTTCCCCTATCTCGACGACTGGCTGTTGAAGGCGGGTTCGCCCCAGCAAGTAGTCTCCCACCTCCAGACTACGGCCGACCTCCTGCATTTGCTGGGGTTCTCCGTCAATGTACCGAAGTCGCATCTGAGTCCTTCCCAGAAGCTCCTCTTCATCGGAGCGGTTCTGGACTCAGCGCAGCTCCAGGCCTATCAGCCGGAACAGCGGGTCCGGGATATTCAGTTTCTGATGCCCATCTTTCAGACTCTATCCCGGGTTTCGGTCAGGTTGGTGCTGCGGCTTCTGGGTCTGATGGCCTCCTGCATCCTATTAGTGCATCACCCCAGGTGGCGAATGCGGGCTCTACAGTGGGACCTGAAGTTTCAGTGGGCCCAGCATCGGGGCAAACTGTCTGACCATGTCTTGATCTCGGAGGGCACTGCGAAGCAGTTGCAGTGGTGGCCTATGAACCGCGATTGGGTCAGCGGCAGATCCCTCTCCCTACCCCACCTGGAACACGTAGTGGTGATGGATGCGTCCCTCCTGGGATGGGGGGCCAAATGGGGGAGGCGGAGATCAGAGGACTCTGGTCTCCGGCGGAGTCTCGGCTCCATATCAACCTTTTGGAGCTGAGAGCGATCCGACTTGCACTGAAGGCATTCCTTCCCGTTCTCCGGGGGAAGTGTGGTGCAGGTGTTCACGGACAACACCACTGCCATGTGGTATTGCAACAAACAGGGCGGAGTGGGGTCGTGGACCCTTTGTCAGGAGGCTCTGCGCCTCTGGAGATGGCTGGAACATCAGGGCATCTGCTCGGGCTCTGTGAAAGCCAGAGCAGACGAACTCAGCCGCCGGTGCATGATGGATCACAAGTGGCATCTCAACTCGGACGTGGCGCAAGGCCTCTTTCGGCAGTGGGGAGAGCCTTGGTTAGATCTATTCGCCACCGAAGAGAACGCGCAATGTCAGCAGTTCTGCGCGTTGGAGTTTCCAAGGCGGCACTTGCTCGGGGCCGCTTTTCATCGCGAGTGTAGTTGCGGTCTGTTGTACACCTTTCCGCCTATACCACTTCTGCCCAGAGTGCTGAAGAAGATCAGGCGCGACCGGGCCCAAGTCATCTTGGTGGCTCCGGATTGGGCACGAAGATACTGGTATCCCGAGCTACTCAGTCTGTCAATCGATCCCCCGATACGACTGCCTCTTCAGGAGGACCTTCTGTCGCAGCAGCAAGGGACGGTCCTCCACCCGAACCTGTCCAGTCTCCACCTTCATGGGTGGAGATTGAGCGGTGACAGTTGATGCCATTTGACTTGCTCCTGAAGTCTGCAATGTGATTCTGGCAGCCAGGCGTCACTCCACTAAAACGGTATACGCCTGTAGGTGGAACAAATTTGTGGCATGGTGCACAGCAAAGGCTGTGGATCCCCTGTCCGCCCCTCTTTCTGAGGTTCTCCTCTTCCTTCTCTCTTTGGCCTAGCAGGGCTCTGCTCTGGGCACTCTTAAGGGCTCTGCTCTGGGCACTCTTAAAGGTTAACTTTCTGCTATCTCTGCCTTCCTTCGGCTTTCTGATCAGCCTTCTCTCTTCAAATCCCCTGATGTTTCTCGGTTCCTTAAAGGCATTACTCACATGTTTCCTCCTGTCCCTTTTATAATGCCTGTGAGAAGTTGGCCTGATATATGATGTCACTAATTCTAGTGTACACCTTGTATCAGTCTAAACAAGCCTTATGGTGATTGGTTGTATAGTCAACCTTATAGACCAGCTATCCTAGTGGTAGCATGGACAAGAGCAGTCTTAGGCTAAACTCTGAATGGCATGTGAAGCCAGCTGTTATACCATATGTAATCCCTTGAATACCAAATGAAAGGACACCACAACAGATATATATAAAAATAGAATGTATTTATTCTAGGCAAACCCTCAGCACTCTTTATGAGATTCGAGGTAAGTACAACACAGTCTTATTTAAGCATACATTAAGTCATACAGGTAAGTAATACAGTTAGGCCCTAGGGGCCACGCAAACCATATACTAAGTAAGTGGTATAAGGACCACTGTCACGAACACAGGATAGGCCTAGGCCTAGGGAATCGCTGGGGCTACACTATACTACCAACAGTTAGGAAGTGGGAGGCCCACGGGATTCAGGTGCAGAGTGGAAACACTCACGCGTAATGCGTAAAAGTCGATAGAATCACTAGCACTTAGAAATAAGCAGTTTTAGGACACTTCTGGTATAGCTAGAAAGTCGAGACTCGGAAACTAGACCCTAGGATAGTCAATACCCTTGTGAGCACCGAAGTACCCAAGTTACCTAGCCCACGGGCTGCGGGTGCATAGGTGTAAACTTGCGTCTGGTTTCGTCGTGGACTTCTATGGATGCCTGAAGGACAGTTGCTGACAGGCA
This sequence comes from Triturus cristatus, assembly GCF_964204655.1. Lineage (NCBI taxonomy): Eukaryota > Metazoa > Chordata > Amphibia > Caudata > Salamandridae > Triturus > Triturus cristatus. The sequence continues at coordinate 980,987,109 of NC_140580.1, forward strand.
GTCAGTGCAGAGTGTCCGGTGGATCCCAAGGTGGGGATCAAGAAGGAAGGATCCTGCAAGCAGAAGGGACAGAGTCTAGGTCACCAGCCAGGAGCCGGGAAGGAACCAGGAAGGAACCAGGCGATGTAGTGAAGATGCAGGTGAAGAGGTGAAGCTTGTCGCAGCAGCCACGGGTACCAGGAGATGTCGAGGACGACCAGAACAAGGAGGTGAGCTGTCCCACGAAGGCTCTTGCTGTCGGCGGCATCGAAGTCGAGTCAGGACCCAACAAGCCTTGGCAAGCGGAACCCACGCAGGATGGAGGACTTGCTTCTGGTGCAGACCAGGAAGGTCTGGGGTGCTTCTCTTTCACAGATGAGCGGGTGCCAGTCTGGAGGAGCCGGACCAGCAAGATGAAACAAAAGGTTCGTCGTCGCAGAGGCTACTAGCCAACGGGCCAGCAACCGGGCGACACGTTGAGCAACACAGGTGCAGAAGGACCCCACGCAGAACACGTGAAGTGTGGGGAGCTGGCCTTCTTTGCAGATGGTGCTCGGGAGTGGGGCTTCTCAATTCCCCAAGCACAGCCTCGAGGGAGCCTCGGAAGTCGCGCTAGTCAGTTACTAGCCACTTTTCCCAAGTCGCCGGTCCCATTTCCCTCGTCGCCTCCACGGGTCTCAGCTTCGCTGGAGATGTGGATCTGCTTCAGAGGTGTCTGGAAGTCTCGGCGCTGGTCAGTCTCTGCAGTCGTCCCTCATAGGATTCAGTCGCAAAGCAAGCAGCGGTCGCTGGATGGTGCCTGGTTGCCCAGGGTGGTCACTCCTTGGCCACAAGGGAGATTTCTTCAGTCTTCTTTCTGAGGTCGAATGTCGAAGGTCCAGAGTTTCTGTTCAAGTTGCAGATTCAGGTTAATGTAATTTAGCAGGGCCCAACTAGCTACTAATATACTGGGCTAGTGGGCTGGGCTACCTCCAAGGTCCCTCCTATGGGTGGGACCAGAAAGGGGAGTGGCTACACCCCCTTTCCTTTGTCCAGTTTCGCGCCAGAGCTGGGGCTGGAGTGCCCCAGCACCGGTTTGAACTGGACTATGCATGGGACACCTTGTGTGCCCCAGGCAGTGACTCGTTTCATTCAACCCTCCCTGCCCCAATACACTAAATCCTGTCTAGGGTGGTGCTCGCACCTCCCAAGGCAGGAAACCTATTGTCCAAGCCTCCCTCGCTGGAAGGACTCCCAGCAGCAGGAGGTCAGACTTGTGTCTGTGGCAGCAGCATCCATTTTGTGATGCTTGGGCTCTGGTTAACTTTAACCGGGTAAGTAGGTTTCAACATGTCTTCTCCCTCTAGAAGGGGGGAATAATATCCTCATGGCCAGAAATGGTATGGGGGTATTATTCCAAAGTGTTAGACACCTTACACAACATGTTTCGATAAAGCCAAACCATAGTTACCATAACCGTTCAAGATTATAAGGCACCTTAAGAGTATATGGTAGGCTATATCATAGAACAGCTATAAGGACATGGTTCCGAAAGCTGCAGACAGGCTCAGCTCATGCTAGAGCTCCATCTCACATGTTACCAAGCACTCTGCCTCCAGGATTGTTAAGGCCTGCCATAGGAGTGGCTGATAGGTACACATGTGTCTATATATAAGGTAGATATAGGAATACTACACCTAAGCAAGGGGTGATTACACGACCTTGCCCCAGCTGAGTGATCAGCCAGTTGTGTCATAATGGAAGGCCAGGCCAGGGGTGGCATAATACATGCTGCAGCCCCAGGTAGGCCTAGGGTAAATCTATGCCCTGGGTACCTAAGGTACACTGTACAGGGGCCAATAAGGTGATCCTATCCAATTGGGTTATGCACCTAAAGTACATAGTATTAGTTTAGAGAGAGAACAGCTGGGCTGTGGGTCTGATTAGCAGGCCCACAGTCACATCTAAGTCGAAAACCAGTGAAGCAAAAGCAAAAAGTGGGGGTGAACATAGAAAGCAGACCCTACTCTCCTACAATGCCTCAGTGGGATTTGAATCTTGTTTTGACTTATCTGATGTGCGCTCCCTTTGAGCCACCTCATAATTGTCCTCTTCGTCTCTTGACGCTTAAGACTGCTTTCCTGGTAGCCATCACGTCTGCTAGAAGGGTGAGTGAGCTCCAGGCTCTCTCTTCTAAGCCTCCTTTCCTTTCTATTCATCCGGACAAGGTTGTGCTCCGCACTCGCACTTCCTTCCTTCCTTCCTTCCTTCCTTCCTTCCTTCCTTCCTTCCTAAGGTTGTGACTGCCTTTCACATCGGGCAGTCTGTTACGCTGCCCACCTTCTTTCCGCCTCCGCATCCCTCGAAAGAGGAAGAGCGGCTCCACCGTCTGGACCCAAAACGTGCGCTCTCCTTCTATCTGGACCGCACAAAACAGTTCTGGGTGGACGACCAACTCTTCGTTGGCTACGTGGGCGCTAAGAAGTGGCGGGCGGTGTACAAGCGAACCATCTCTCGGTGGGTCGTTTTGTGCATAAAAGCTTATTACTCCTTAGCTAAAAAGGAACCTCCTGTTGGGTTGAGGGCCCATTCCACTCGGGCCACGGCGGCGACGACGGCCTTGGGTCGGGGAGTCCCTCTGCAGGACATTTGTCAGGCAGCTACGTGGGCCTCGCTGCACACGTTTGCCAAGCATTATTGCCTGGACAGCCAAGTCCGGAGAGACGGCTTCTTTGGCCGTTCTGTTCTCCAGGACTTTCTGGTGTGATCTTGATTCGCAGACCCACCACCGGGGTTGGTATTGCTGGGGTATCTATTCTAAGGTGAAGAATCTAACTAACGTGTTTCTTTCAGATGAACAAGTTACTTACCTCGGTAACGATGTATCTGTAAGAAACATTAGTTAGATTCCTCACCGACCCACCCATCCTCCCCGTTCTGCGAACCGACATCTAGGATTAAGGTTATCCTTTTCAGGCCCCTAGACTTTCTTGACACCAGTGTCGGTCTCTTGCATGGCTCTGCGTTCCTGGCGCGGAAAGCTATGTACAAGAACTGACGTCAGCGCGCGAGGGCGGCGTCTAAGTACTCAGACGTCATTCCGATGCCGACGACGGACGCGGAACCGCAGGCGACGCCTAGCGATGCGCAAGGGGTATTGCTGACGAAAAATCTTTCCGGATCCAGCCTGACGCCTGGGGATATTCTAAGGTGAGGAATCTAACTAACTAATGTTTCTTACAGATACATCGTTACCGAAGGTAAGTAACTTGTTCATTAACTAGCCATTTACAACTTTCAAAATACTTGCTGTTCTGTTAAATCTCCGTCTTATTGCAGACGAGAGACCGATAATTTGTTGTCCTTAGACGTGTCTTGAAAACAGGAAAAGACAGCGGACACGTGTTTTGTCACGAGGTGACTCCTCCAAGGCTGCTAACATGTATACATATACAGTCATTAAAACTTGTTTTTAGGCCATATACATCTCTTTAGCATCATGAACGTGTCACAAAGTTCCAAGAAGGAAGAGGTCTGTTATGGTTGTGCTCCCCAAAGTATTTAGTAACATTATTTGGAATTTATGAGAGGTTACATGAGTAAACCTTCAACCAAGGATGAGAGAAGTATGAAGATCCCTTAGATCTACGTGATCGAAGTATAGAGAGAGGGTGAGGTTAAAAAAAGGGGAAAAGTAATATAAGGGGCAAAAGAAAGTATAGTGGTTTGATATACTAGTGCTCCCAAAAGCTTAAGCGATGGTTGATAGGAAATGTAATGTCATAAAACAGCATGGGTTACCCTTTTGAGAAGAGGCATATGTCAAGATGTTCATAAGTGAGGAGAGGAAAGAAGAAAACCAGAGAAGAGTACTCACCTCAATGATAGTTTTCTGGTCAGAAGTTGACAAGTAGATATACTGATATTTGAAAGTTGAACCGATACTGAAAAATAAAATGATATGATCAACATCAAACTAAAGAAATGGGAAATGTATTATAATGAAAGCAATATTGTTGCAAAGCTTACAATAATAATTCAGGAACATTTTGTAATTAACGGAGTGAAGGTAGGAGTATTTGCATCCAGAAAGGTCGGTCGTGCATCTAGTTGAGTAATAGCCACACGCTCGAAGAAAAGCCACAGGCCTTCTAATGAAAATAGTAAAACAGTGCAAATATTAGCCCTTCATATATTTGTAAATGAGAAGTAAGTGTACATATACTTTGGTTTATGTAAAACCAACCAGAAAAAGCCTTGAAAAATATATCTATTTCCGTAACCGGTACGTCCTCTGTGCCAACTATGGTCAGTATAGTTAATGACAAAATGTCTGCAATGAGTATTAATCCAGCAATGGGAAGGAGACAGAAACAAACACGTTAGTAATATCTATGCATTAACATATATATATTATGATTTCCCCTGCATATGTGTCTCACCTAAGGACTAGATATAAATAACTATGGTCCAGCAGATTTCGGCATAAACAGATAACCCACCGTAGTTAAATATAAGTTTAAGTCGCACCTAACACAGTTAAGACTATTGACAAAAACAAAAAAATTAAATGAAAATAGATTTTGCCATTTTGACAGAAAACGGCCCTTGTCTTCATATAGAATATACTTAAATTATATTTGGTATATAGTAATCTGTCCAATATCTTCGTAGAGAATAAATGCAGGCGACCCTTCTATTATTAAGGTATTGGTCACATGGTATGGGAGAAACCTTGATAAGATCCAGCATGTAATAGGAAGGCACATTTATAATTAGCTACTCAAGTTGAACACGGTGGAGTGGCCAACATTAATAAGGGTATGCTTTGCAGCAAAAATAAAGGAAAGGTGTCAAAATGAAAATGGTCTACATCATTCATAATAAAGAATAGGAGACCTGACAGTTAAAAAAATTCACGCAACCCAGTCGAAGGTTACCTTAATCATAGTCCATATACTAAACGTGCCAAGTGTTTCGGGTGTGGCAGTGACCATGAACCCCATATTTTAAACAGCATCCATAACGGTTGATAGTTGTTTAAAAAGACCAACATAATCAGATACGCAAAGTAAAATCATTGTGGTTAGGTTTGTAGGAAGGTGGATATCTGACTATGGTTACCCCCAACTTTTTGCCTAGTGTCTAGCTGGTTTTTCGACTTAGTTGGCCTGAGATCCTGCCATTCAGGGTCTCAGGCTGTCTGCTCTCTCTTTAAAATGGACCCCATGTACCCTAGGTACATTCCCAATTGGTAAGGATCACCTTATTGGACCCTTTACAGTGTACCCTAGGTACCCAGGGCATAGGTGTACCCTAGGCCTCCCAGGGGCTGCAGCATGTATTATGCCACCCCTGGTCTGGCCTTCCAATCAGACACAACTGGCTGATCACTCAGCTGGGGCAAGGTCGTGTAATCACCCCTTGCTTAGATATAGTATGCCGATATCTACCCTTATATATAGACACATGTGTACCTATCAGTCACTCCTATGGCAGGCCTTAACAATCCTGGAGGCAGAGTGCTCGGTAACATGTGAGATGGCGCTCTAGCATGAGCTGAGCCTGTCTGCAGCTTTCGCAACCATGTCCTTATAGCTGTTCTATGATATAGCCTACCATATACTCTTAAAGTGCCTTATAATCTTAAACGGTTATGGTAACTATGGTTTGGCTTTATCAAAACATGTCATGTAAGGTGTCTAACACTTTGGAATAATACCCCCATACCATTTCTGGTGATGAGGATATTATTCCTCCCTTCTAGAGGGAGAGACATGTTAAAATCCTACTTTGCTGTTTAACTCTAACCAAAGCCTCAGCATCACAAAATGGATGCTGCTGCCACAGACACGAGTCTGACCTCCTGCTGCTGGGAGTGATCCCAGCAAGGGAGGCTTGGACAATAGGTTTCCTGCTTAGGGAGGTGCTAGCACCTCCCCAGACAGACTTTAGTGTATTGGGGCAGGGAGGGCTGAAAGAAATGAGACATGCCTGGGGCACACAAGGTGTCCCATGCATAGTCCAGTTCAAACCGGTGCTGGGGCACTCCAGCCCCAGTCCTGGCGCAAAACTGGACAAAGGGAAGGGGGTGTAACCACCCCCCTCCCAGGTCCCACCCATAAGGCGTGACCTAGCAGGTAACCCAGCCCCCCAGATTTGGATAAGAGTGGTAGCTGGGCCCCAGGAGATTAGATTATCCTGAACCTGCAACTTGAACAGAAACTCTGGACCTTCGACATTCGACGAAAGAAGAAGACTGAAGAATCTCCCTTGTGGCAAAGGAGTGGCTACCCTGTGCAAACAGGCACCATCAAGAGACTACCCTTTGCTTTGCTAAAGTTCTACGAGGGACCGACTGCAGAGCCCGACCAGAGCCTTGACTTCCAGACTTCTCCGACCCTGATCCACATCCACAGCAGAGCTGAGATCCGTGGAGGCGACGAGAGACGTGGGACCGGCTACCTGGGAAAAGTGGCTAGTATCTTCAAGCGCAGCTTCTGAGGCACCCTCGAAGTTGTGCACCGGGGATTGAGAAGCCCCACCCCCAAGCACCATCTGCACCGAAGACCAGCCCCCCACACTCCACGAGTCCTGCGTGGGGCCCTTCTGCATTTTCCTGCTTGCCGCGTCTGTCCGGTTGCTTGCCCGCTGGCTAGTGGCCTTTGTGACGAAGCATCCCGTAATCTTCAGCGTTGGTTTGGCTCCTCCAGACTGGCTCCTGCTCCTTTGAAAAAGAGAAGCACCCCAGACCTTCCTGGTCTGCACCAGAAGCAAGTCCTCCGTTCTTCGTGGGTTCCGCTTGCCAAGGCTTGGTGAGTCCTAGTCCAACTTCGACGCCGCCGACAGCAAGAGCCTTCGTGGGACAGCTCGCCTCCTGGTCCTGGTCGTCCTCGACGTTCCCTGGTCCTCGTGGCTGCAACGACAAGCTTCACCTTCACCTGCAATCTTCACGACATCGCCTGGTTCCTTCCTGGTTCCACGTGGTCACTGGCTAGTGACCTTGACTCTGTCCCTTCTGCTTGCAGGTCTCCTCTCTTCTTGATCCCAGCCTTGGGATCCACCGGACACTCTTCACTGACCGCCTGTCAGCATCTTTCCTTCAGGCATCCATAGAAGTCCACGACGAAACCCGACGCAAGTTCACACCTATGCACCCGCAGCCTGTGGGCTAGGTAACTTGGGTACTTCGGTGCTCACAAGGGTAGTGACTATCCTAGGGTCTAGTTTCCGAGTCTCGACTCTCTAGCTGCTTTAGAAGTGTCCCTAAACTGTTAATTTCTAACAACTACTATTTCTATCGACTTTTACGCATTACGCGTGAGTGTTTCCACTCTGCACCTGAATCCCGTGGGCCTCCCACTTCCTAACTGTTGCTAGTGTAGTGTAGCCCCAGCGATTCCCTAGGCCTATCCTATTTCCGTGACAGTGGTCCTTATACCACTTACTTAGTATATTGGTTTGCGTGGCCCCTAGGGCCTAACTGTATTACTTACCTGTGTGACTTAATGTATGCTTAAATAAGACTGTGTTGTACTTACCTCTAATCTCATAAAGAGTGCTGAGGGTTTCACTAGAATAAATACACTTTATTTTATATATATATCTGTTGTGGTGTCCTTTCATTTGGTATTCAAGGGATTATATATGGTATCACAGCTGGCTTCACATGCCATTCAGAGTTTAGCCTAAGACTGCTCTTGTCCATGCTACCACTAGGATAGCTGGTCTATAAGGTTGACTTTTCAACCAATCACCATAAGGGTATTTGGACTGATATAAGGTGTACACTAGAACTAGTGACATCATACATCAGGCCAACTTCTCACAAGGTTGGTAAGGGTAATCCACTGATTTAGAACCCCTTTTGGAAAATGTGGTAATTATCACAGTCTCTACTACAGGTCTAAGTTAGTATACTTAGGGAAACATTGCTAAGATGAAACCCTCGCAATCTGAGTAAAGCTAGACCCCTAATAGGAGGGTCAACAGTTAATAATATCAAGAAACAAACATAGTCTTGTGCATTAAGAGCAAAAGCCCAGTAGTTTACCTGAGGTGTCTCGTGTGTCACATGCAAGTTCAGCATTCCTGAAGTTGAGAACACACCACCCGAGAAGTCAGCCAATTTAAACAAGAAACTTTGGAAAGTGTAAAAGGACCAGCAGCCAAGTCCATATCTGTGGTTAATGGTCCATCATATTGGTCAACCCTTGACCAAGTGTAAAATATTAATGCTGACGTGTCCAATGTATCTTTCTAAGAAACCCATCTTAAGAGGTTTAGCAGTTATTGTCATCAAGAAACAAGCATAATTTTGTACACCAGGCAAATGTACTATAGTCTTTTACCTAAATTGTCTCATATTCCGCATGCAAGATTGGCATCCAGGAAGTTGAGGACAGACCATGCCAGAGGTCATCGTATTTAGACACAAAACGACGAAAAGTGAAACTGGACTAGCAGCTAAGTGCACATATGAGGTTAGTGGCCCGCCATACAAATCATCCGTTGACCGAGTGCAGATTATTGATACCGACGTGCCCATCGAGTATTTAGAAGAGAGCGTTGTCAGTAATTGAAAACAGGGTGTTTTGGCACAGTTGGGGCAGTCTAGTAAGGTGCGGAAGTCAAAATCTGATAACTTCAAATGATTTTGAACTCTAGCTAAAATTATTATTTTGGAGGAAAGGTAAAGTCCAAGAGTGGGAAATAAACCAAAAAATGAAGAGATATAAAGAAAAGTATACAGGTCGCAGTATAGGAATCTATACTATAGTGAATTCAAGGAACATGATGTCACCCAAAATAGTCAAGCAATTATTCATATAGCCATAGTGTAGTGTTCCCTAGAACATTTAGGCAAGTACAATATAAAGCAAGGCCTATATGCACTGTCCGTAGGCCTCAGGAAATTTACCTCATTTAGAAAAGAGGGTGTTTTTAAACATTGTACACATAACAATTAGCACTCCTCTCATACTTGAAACCAGTATAATTATTCAGTATGGATAAGATGTAACACTAAAAACCATTCAGTTCTGTTATTTTGGAGACTTGTACATGTATTTTTGTTCACTCAACATAGAAATGATGGGTCAATAGATTTATGGCACATCAATCCTCAGTTACGACTTTGTTTACAAGCCAGCATGTGAGATTAGAGTATCATCTCTATATATATATAGAGAAAAAGGTTCTTATTTCTTTCAGTCTTTCAAAAACACATGCAGTTCCCTGTAAATATTGAAGATTTGTTCCACTGCCCTGAGTCTAGTAATCCATTTGGTCTCTGATCTCCTTAAGGTCAAGTTTCTATAACTCCTCTAGGGTCACATTCAATGTGTAACATAGCATGAAATTTGTTGTGTATTAGTTCTGATCCCAAATGTGTGGTTGTATAGTGGGTAGCCTGAGGGTAGTTTGCATTGTTGTTCTTGATCGCCCTTATGTGTTCTTGTATACATTCTTTATGGCTTCTAATGGTACTTCCCACATAAATCTTTTGACATGCACAGAGTACGCAATAGATCAGAAATATGGTATTGTAGTTAATGAACTCTTGTATGTGGTGTTTGTACTCAGTGTTGTACTTAAAACAAGTACGTTTGCCAATAGCATATTGACATACATTGCATTTAGTACACCTGAAGTAGGTTTTTTAAAACATTTAGAGGCAATCTTTGTCCTGTCCGTGTATATGATGACGTCTAAGAACTCTATTTGTTTGGGATTGACATTGTGTGAAAGTCAGGTTGTATGGATTGTTATTCCGATGTTGAAAAAGTAAAGTCAATAGTGTCAAGCTGTCTGTCCAAATGACTAAAATGTCATCCATATATCTTCCCCAATACAATATATGCTCCAAGCTTTCCGAGGGCCAGTGTGACCACAGATGTACCCGTTTGAAAATGCCCATGTACAGATTGGCGTATGAGGGAGAAAATTTAGAAACCATGGCAACACCCTGGGCCTGTCTATACCAGTCACTGTTGTATTAAAAAACATTATTTTCAAGTACAAGTCTGGATAGGTCAAGGAACATTTTAGTGTGTTCATATAGTGTCTCTGAGGGAGGGACGGGGACGCGGGTAGCAGAAGAATACACCACACGCGTATAATACCGCAATTTCAGGGGTTTTATTCTTTCCGGGCTCTTGTGTTTCTCAGTCCCATGAGGTCCGTATTGTCCTTTGTACACATCAAGCAAACAATGGTCCTTTACGTCAGGTATAACTTAAATTAAATTGGATCAGGGCTGAAGGAGGGGTTCTTCCTGGCTGTCTACTCAGGCTTCTCAGGGCTTGGTCCTGGTCTAGCCGTTTCTGTCACGTCTTTCCAGGGCACTCAGAGGTAAAGGGGAGGGGAAAAGACAAAAGATAAACAAGATGTAGTGCCAAGCTCTTCGCTTTTTACACTAGGTGCCACCACCACCGAGCGTTGTGTGGGAAGGGGACAAGGTGAGCAGTGAAGGTTGGCCTGTTTGTATCTTTAATCGTAACACTGTGTCTTAGAGCCCCGTACCTTCCCACCACACCCACCAGAATGCTCCACCCAATGGTACTCGCCTTATGCTACGACCCGCACTCTGGGTCGTGGCGTAGGGACCTGGGGCGTTCTCCCTCTTCTTTGGGCCGCCGGGTTTGCTCGTTGTATCCGCTACTCCTGTGGTCTCGCGCCTACTGTTTCTTTCTGCCTCGAGCTCTTCAGAAACTCCGCTTTATTCTCCTCGCACCATCGCCTCCGTTTTGGTTTCCTCTGCTCTGCACCTTTCGCCGTCGGCTTCCTTTCCTTCCGGATCACTCTCTCTTTGTTGGACTCCCGCCGATGACGTCACAGGGAGTTCCGTCGTGTCCCCCAGTGCTGCTAGACTGCTGACTGCCTCTCGGGTCAGGTGTGTGTTCTGTCCGTTTCCCCCCCACTTCCGGGCTGGCAGATCGTCCGACTCCTCACAGTCTCATCTCTGGCCGAGAGAGTGGAGGCAAGAGCAAGTTTTCCTCTTTCTAGGGGAATACCAGTGGCGGCCGGCACGGATCAGAGGGGGTGGATAAGGGGGTTTAAAAAAATTAAGAAACTTATCTGATACCGCATCTCTCCTCTATGTCTCCATCACCGTGTCTCCCCTGGGGCCGGAACAGGAAGCACTCGGGCTCCCTGAGCCAATCACAACTCTGCAATGCAGTGTTGTGATTGACTCAGGGGAGCCACGGTGCTTTCCAATCACAACCCTGTAATACAGCATTGTGATTGATCTGAGCACCTATTTTCGGCGCTCAGGCAGGGAATGGGAGCCTTGGCATGTTCTCCATGCAGGCTGTAATGCAGCCTGCGTGGAGAACATGCAAAGTGTGCATGAATGTTTGGCCGGTTCAAGAGGGCCGGCCAAACATTCATGAGCACTTAGAGTGGGCAAACCACTCCTCTCCGTGCTCGCGTTATCATTTTATGTTCCTTTCTTTCAGTGCTTCAAAGTAGTGGGGCAACGCTCCTCAACCTTAGCGGAGGAGCCTCCGCTGGGGAATACATGTGTATAAGGAGTTGACAGCCAATGTAACATATTTGAAATTGTCCACCCTTTCTATGTCCTCAAGTTTACTAAAAAGATCTTTAGTGTCCTGTATGTAGTTTCTGTACACATGGTTTTAAAAAGACATCTGTGTGTTCCGAAATCCTCTCAGTGAGGGAACCAATCCCCGAAATTATGGGTCTTCCTGGTGGAAGGTCTCCTGTCTTGTGAATCTTAGGTAAAACATACATATTAATGGCGCTCGTGGATATGGATTAAATATATACTTGAATTCAGTGTTGCTGATAAGACATTGATCTCGCTAGTAAATAAGTCTAAATTTATGTTTTTTGGTTATATCCTTTAAGGGGTTGCTAGGTAGTTTTAGGTAGGCTAAGCCATCCGATAACTGTCTGTCAATTTCTTTCATGTAGTCATTGTTGCTCATAACCACTACATTGCCCCCTTTTTCTACTTCTTTTATAACAATGTTAAGTACTTTGGACAATGTGTCCAGTGCCATTCATTCACCTTTGTTTAAATTGTACCTGTCATCTCTAGGTCTTCTATGATGTTTATCCTCTAATGTCTATAGTTCATTAGTAACCACCTTGTGGAAAGTAGCAATCAAATTGTCAGGTGGTAAGTGCGGAATAAAAGCGAATTTTGGTTGGAGCCCACTGCCTATATTAAGATTGGAGGAAATGTCTAGATCTGAATGTAAGTCGATTATGGATGGTCGTGAACTGTGAAACATCTAGTGATAAGATGAGGTGAAGGTCTTGTATATCTTTGATGGATCTGTGGCATTCCGGTGTATGTAAAACAGAGGTGGAGAATAGGTTGGTTGCTCATCAAAGAACTTTTTTTAAATTTCAAGCGCCTTATGAATTTATATAAATTAACATGTATTTGTGCAAAATCTGGCTGTGATGGACAAAAGTTTAAACCTCTACAGAACTTATCCTCCTGTTGTTTAGACAAAGAATAGTCTGACAGGTTGACAATCAACACTTTATCTGATACGATCTGATATGTACTTGTATCCAAAAATAAGTCATGTTGTATCGTGATTTCTTTTGACTGCAGGATACAGACCTTGTGGTTTCCCTTTCCCGAGCCTTTGTTGTGCCTCACCTGTCTTGTTTCCTTGCGTTTGTGTTTTGTTTGTTGTAACTTAATCTCTTGCCTTCCCTGAACTGTTCCAGTTCCACTAAAAAAATTTTCAAGATATATTAGTGAAAGGTCCTGCTATCGCATGAGTAGTCATGTGTGTCACTAGTTTTAATGGTGATACTTCATATGTCAGATTCGCTTGCCGACATAGAGGCTGGCAGTGTTTTGGATTGTTAACTAGAACCAGTTGTACGTGGTTAGATGTCAGTGGCAGTGTTTTGGATCTTTCACTAGGAGCTGTTGTGCATGGTTTGATGTTGTCAATCCAGTGAAAGATACAAAACACTTCCAGCATCTACATCGGCAAGCGAATCTTACACATCAAGTATCACCAGTGAAACTAGTGACACACATGACTCTTTATGCCTAAATCTGCTGGACCATCTTTATTTATATCTGGTCCTTAGGTGAGAACTCATTTGCAGGGTAAATCATAGTTTATATATGTTAATGCATAATCATTACTAACGTGTCTCCTTCCCATTGTTGTATTATTACTCATCGCAGACGTTTTGTCATTGACTATACTGACCATAATTAGCACGGAGGATGTACCAATTTGGAAATAAATATACATTTTTCAAGACCTTTTCAGGTTGGTTTTACATAAACCATAGTATATGTAGACTTTCTTCTCATTTACAAATATATGAAGGGCTAATATTTACTCTCTTTTACTATTTGTATTAGAAGACCTGTGGCCTTTCTTCCTGCGTGTGGCTATTACTCAACTAGATGCACGACCAAACTTTCTGGATGCATATACTCCTACCTTGACTCCGCTAATTAGAATTTTTTCCTTAAATATTATCAGAAGCTTTGATACAATATTGCTTTCGTTTGAATGCATTTCCCTAGCTTGATGTTGATTACATCATTTTATCCTTCAGTTTCGGTTCAACTTTCAAATAGCAGTATATCTACGTGTCTACTTCTGACCAGAAAACTATCATTGAGGTTAGTACTGTTGTCTTTTTTTCCTTGTTTTTCTCTCTTCACTTATGAATTTCCCGTCAACCATCTCTTAAGCTTTGGGAAGCCCTAGTATATAGAACCACTATACTTGCTTTTGGTACTTATTTTCCTTTCTTCCTTTTTTAACCTCACCCTCTCTCAATACGTCGATCTAATGGATAGCAATACTTCTCTCATCTTCGGTTGAAGGTTAACTCATGTAACCTCTCATAAATTCCAAGTAATGTTACTAAATAATTTGGGGAGCACAACCATAATGTACCTCTTCATTCTTGGAACTTAGCAACACATTCATAATGCTAAAGAGATGTATATGGCATAATAACATATTTAAATGACTGTATATGTATACATAATTACAGCCTTGTAGAAGTCATCTTGTGACAAAACATGTGTTGGCTGTCTTTTGCTGTTTTCAACACACGTCTAAAGACTACTTCTTCAATAAAACACAGATTTAACTGAACAACAATTATTTTGAAAGTTGTAAATGGATTCTTTTGGACTGCGTTTGAGTGCTTTGGTATTGTAGTTAATACAGTTTACACATAGTAACCTTTTGGACCTTTGTGTTTAGGGCATCCTTGGTAGTAGGATATAATGTACCATATTAACACCAACAATACTTCATACGCTATTGTTTAATTAATAGACATTTAACTGTACTAACTTTAAGAGGTGCGGTTGAAAAAAATACTACTTTCCAGTGAGATCTGGGGCACATGCTACATCTGCAGTAATATGGTCTTGAACTCTTAATATCTGATAGACACTTCTACTGCAGATTCCTTACCATTGAATTTCGTCGTGCTGGATCTGGAAACTTTTGCTCGAGCAGTAACCCTTGCACGCGCCGTCGGGTGGCTCAATTCAGCAACGTGTGATGTCGGTGTGATTAGCATCGATCATAATTTCACGGTCACATATTTAGGTGCCACCCAGGTTCACGGACTTTAGTTCTTTTCTTTCCGCACTAGTTAAGTGCGGATCTGGAAAAGAGCTACCCTTCTGTTGCTTTTGACAGGACTTTTTGTCGACTCTATTATTCTTTCCTCGTATGCGAGGATGCCCTCAAGGAAGACAGGGTTTAAACTGTGTCGTGCCTTTCACTGCTCCATGGCGGTAAACAACCCTTACCTCGTCTGTCTTTGGTGTCTCGAGCGCAACCACGACTCATAGTCGTGCTCGGACTGTTGGGCCATGGCTCTGAAGGCCTTGCGGGAGCTGGCTATAAAGCTCCTTGCGGCCCGGCAGTCGACAGCATCCAGCGACACTCCGCAGATGTCCCGGTCCCAATTGGAAAAGAGGAGGTCGCGGGACCGCTCCCGGAGCCCAAAGTCCTCTTCGTCCCACTTGAGGTCATCGGGACACTTGTGGAAGAGAGACAAGAAGTCGTCGTCCAAGGGTACTTCATCTTCGCCTCAACTGTCGTTGTCGACGAACGAGGTAAGGAGTACCAACGCTCTAGGCGGAGCCTGAGCCAGGGTTTTCTTTGTGCCTCCCTCCCTTTCTGAGAGCGGGAGCGACCCCCGTTCAAATTAGACACATTTTTACGAGGCCAGCGCCTCGGGTGGGCCCTCGGGCCCCGCAGGGTTAGAATGGGCCCCATCAGATTTGACTCCATCTGCTCCGGCTGAGGCACCAGTGGGGCCTTGAGGATCCGATCCCAGATCCGGGATTGCACCAGTCGTGCCATTGAGACCTTCCCCGGCGTCAAACCCGTAGTCGGTGCCTTCAGGGCTGCTGGTACCCACCGGCGGCTCCAGCCCCATTTTCATCCCCAATGACACAGAACGGCGTCACTCAGATTCGGACGTCAATTTAATCCAGGGGTTCTATGTTGTCTACTGAACATTTTGATGATGCTTTAGGCATGGGACAGGATTGGGAGTGGTCTATGGATCCTTTAGAAAGCTAGGATGTTTCTGCAGAGCAGATGGACTGGTATGGAGAACTTGGGAAGGACAGTGGATTAGACACTTCCCCAGATACTGGCATGCTATCTCCGCCAACTGTGGCTAGGGAGGAGGGGGCATCTTATGCCATGGTGGTTGTAGGAAAGTAATATCGGTTTTCATGGTTACCCCCCATTTTGTTTTCCAACTAGTCTGATTGGGATCCTGCTAATCAGGACCCCAGTCACTGTGCTTCCTCCCTCAATTGGACCATGGTGAGTACTTAGGTACCCCCAAGATTTGCTACTGGTGTACCCTTGTTAAGTCCCTAGGATATGGTACTAAGGTACCCAGGGCATAGGTACACCAGGTGTCCCTCATGGGCGGAGGCATGTATTATGCCACCCATGGGAGACCACTGTGACTACCGGCCTGCCATTGCAGCCTGTGTAAGCTGGTTCTAGCACCCCTTATGACAGATATACATTTTCTTACATCTGAGGTCACTGCACTTAAAAACCTGTAAGTCACCCTAAAGCAGGACTTTCAATCCTGAAGGCAGGGTGCTTGGTTATTACTGTGAAGGTGTCCCTGCATGAGCAGGACACCCCTACAATCCCCGGAGTCCATTCTCCAGGGTTGTAAGTGCATCAGCCATTACGATACAGAGAGTGGCCATATGTCACTACACGATGGCTAACTCTAAACTAGCTGTAACGAACCCTGGCATGCTTGTTATCAAACATGTTAGAAACATACCCCAACACCGCATATAGTGTCGGTGGTATGATTCCATGCACTATAGGCCCCCTCCGGTAAGCCCTCCGTGCTCCTGGTACCAGTCTTCCAGAGTCTGACAGCAAGCTGCGGCTGCTGCTGACCACAGACACAATTCTGCCATCCTGCTGCTGAGCCAAGCTCAAGCAGGGGAAGGCAGGACAATAGGTTTCCTGTCACAGGAAGGTGTGACCACCTCCCAGACAGGACTGAGTGTATTGGGCCAGGGTGGGGGCATTTGCCAGCACCTCTAGACTGCTTTGAAGGGAACATTTAGTGCCTTCCTTGTATACTCCAGTTGGAAGCAGTTCAGGGAGTCCTTGGCTCCCACTCTGGTGCGAAACTGGACAAAGGATATGGGAGTATCCTCCCCACTGTCCAGCCCCTCCTTTGGGCTGGACCCCTGAATCGTCCCACCCTCTCTTTAGAGTACTTAAGGGCTTACCTGTGGGTGATTCTGTAGATTCATCATGGGACAAGATTCAGATCTTAAACCACTTCATCTTCAACCGTCTGGGCACTTTGGACTTTGTTGGACTTCGCTGTGGGAACTGAGACTGCACCGGGAAGACTCCTGCTGCTGCTGGCCTTGTCGTCCTGCCAATCTTCTTCGTCATCTGTGCTCCATACAGGTTCCTCTACAGACCTGTGGATATCCAAAACACCTAAAGGAATCTCACTTGGAGGTTCACTAACACTGGTGGTGGTTCTGCAACTCCGTTGAGGCCTGCACTGTCTTCACAGCAAGTTTGAAGCCAATATACCTCGTCGGAGCAGTACAACTGTGCACCACGTCGACTTGCCATTGCCAAGGCTTGTTGACTCTTCTCCAGAGATCTTCAGACTCAAAGAAGCTCAAGCCTCCAGCATCTCTTGCTACCAAGATCTTCGTCCTCATCGCATCCTCTGCACCGTGGGACTGCATCATTGGTGAGCTGCTTGGGGTCCTCTTTCGACTCCTGTGCCTTCAGCCTGTCCGACCTCTCAAGGGTCTTCTTTCGCTCCTGTGGACTCCCCTTTTTGCTCGGTGCCTACTCTAACTCACCTACACTTGGTGAGTCCCTTGGACATTGCTGGTCCCGACACTACACCTTTTTTGTATGCCACGTTTGTTGCCACTGCCCAGGCTTGTTGGTGCTCCTGCTGCACACCGACCCTCTGGCTCTTGAGTGGCATAGACTCTGTCCCCTCTATTTGCAGGTACCTTTCATCCTGAATCTTTACTTGGGTGTCAGCTTCTTAGCCAGTGGCATCTTTAATGAAGTCCTCCATTGTGGTCTACCGTGGTTTCTGACGTCGCTTCGCACATATACACGCGGCTTCCCTGGTGTAGGTATCCTGGTTCCAGGGCTATCCATGGGTGGGGTGACTCTCCTTCCTCCCATCTTCCATGAGATTTCTTCAGGGTTCTCTGGGAAGGATCCTTCTGCTTAAAAACTGCAACTGTGACTTTCCCATTGACTCGTGTTGATCACGCTGTCATGTTTCCACTCTGCATACGGCCTCTGTGGGGTTCCTGGGTACTTATCTTGGGTGGTTCCTTGGGTCCCCAGCACTTCTACTTCTTCTGTGCCCAGTCTCAACTTAAGGTCGTGGGTCGCATTGCACTTTCTTAGTATATGGTTTGGTCTCCCCTTGGAGACCACTGTGTATTTGTGCTACTTATGTGTTGTTTTACTATTGTATTTTGTGTATTGTGATTATATCTCCGGGTAGGAGTTATTGCATGCATTAGTGAGTGTTTATAATAAATACATATTTTTTATAACTACGCTGTGTGGGTCTTTTCGTTTAACGTACATTATATGATTAGTGTTGGTAAAACAAGCTGCTTCACACTCCTTCTGGACTAAGCCTGAAGGCTGCTCTCCACAGCAACCACTTAGAGAGCTTTCTAAGCTTGTCTAAGGCCAATAAAATCACCATAAGGGATGTCTAGATTAGTGCAACGTGCTCCACATACATAAGTCATCACCATATACTAAACCAGCCTCCTACAGTGGTCAAGAGAGCATCCGAGGTCCTCGAACTGGAGTTGCCCTCTATGCAGGTCAGGACCAATCTCCTGCCCAAAGTGCTTCAACCTCTGGCTTCCATCTCTGAAACTATTTTGCCCTTCAATGAGGCACTTACTGATGTACTTCTAGGCACGTGGTCCAAGCCTAGTACAGGGGCTCCTGTGAATAGAACAATTGCATGCTGCCATCGCCCGGCTCCGGGCGATCCAAATTTCCTCTGCCAACACCCGAGCCTGAAAGCTTGGTGATGCAGGGTTCTACCTCCCAGGGCCAGTTCCATTCCACCCCTCTCCAAGAGGCTGGAATCACTTGGAAAGAAGATGTTTTCTTCCTCCAGCCTGGTATTGCGGTTGGTGAATATTGCATGCTTACTGGGCCGTTTCCCCCACTCCCTTTGGGATACGGTTGCGCAAGTGCTGCCACAAGTCCTGGAGTAGGCCCAGGCTGTACTCTCTCAGGTGGTTAAAGACGGGCGAGATGCAGCAAAATTCACCATAAGGTGTGGCCTTGATACGACTGATTCGCTGGGCAGAGTGATTTCTTCGACTATGGCCTTGCGGTGCCACGCCTGTCTTAGAACTTCTGGCTTCTCAGACGTGGTACAGGCAAACTTGATGGACATGCCGTTTGATGGATCCCCTGTTTTTGAGGTCAAGACAGACTCTGCCTTAGAGCAGTTCAAGGACTCTCGAGCTACGGCCAGATCCATGGGCCTCTCTTCTACACCTCGTGGTCAGTCTAACTTTCGCCCCTTTCGTGGCAATGGAAGGGGGTTTCAGCTGCGTCAGCCCTATCCCAGCCACCGTCCTGCGCAGGCTTCCCAAGTTGTGCCGGGACGTGGACACGGTTCATTCTGTCCTAGGAATGGAAGCCAGAAGTCGTCGGCCACCCTGCCCTCTGCAGCCACAGCCTCCAAACACTCCTAGTCTGACTCTGCAAGACCACACCACTCCAGTCGGTGGGAGAATCCATCCATCATCATCTCCCCCACTGGATGTTCATAACATCGGAAAAGTGCGTCTGGCAGAACATTCAGGCGGGCTATTCTCTGCCTTTCCTTTCTTTTCCTCCTCTCATTCTGCCAAATCAAGAACGGCTGGTGGAGAATCATTTTAAATTGCTCCAAGAGGAAGTTACAGCTCTCGTGGCCAAGGGAGCTATAGAGTGGGTCCCGGATTCAGAAGTAGGCAGTGGCTGTTATTCCCACTACTTTCTGATTCTTGGGGGGAAAAAAAGGGTTGCGGCCCATTTTAGATCTTCGGACCATCAATCCCTTCTTCAAGAAGGATAGGTTCAAGATGCCTTCTTTAGCTCTGGTTTTGTCTGCCCTAGACCAAAAAGACTGGATGGTAGTGTTGAACCTGCAGGACTCGTATTTTCACATCTCCATCTTGCCAGGCCATAGGTGTTACCTGCAGTTCAAGGTAGGCCACAAGCACTTTCAGTTTACCGTGCTTCCCTCAGGCCTTACCAGTGCCCCTCGGGTGTTCACTAAGGTGATGGCGGTGGTCACAGCTCATCTGCGCAGGTTAGGGGGTGTCAGTCTTCCCCTACCTCAACGACCGGCAGTTGAACGTGTCCTTGCCCCAGGCTGTCGTCTCCCACCTTCAGACTAAGGCAAATCTCCTGCGTTCGCTGCGGTTCTCTATAAACGTGCTGAAGTCACACCTAACTCCTTCTCAGATGCTCCCTTTAATCGGGATTGTTCTGGACACAGTGCAATTTCAGGCCTATCCTCCCGAGCAGCGAGTCCAGGATGTTCAGGTTATGATTCCGATGTTTTAGCCTCTATCCTGGATTTTGGTGAGACTAACTCTGAGACTGTTGGGTCTCATGGCCTCCTGCATCCTTTTGGTAAAGTATGCCAGGTGGCGTATGCGGGCTCTGCAGTGGAACCTGAAGTTCCAGTGGGCGCCGCATCCTGTAAAACTTACTTATATAGTGCAGATCTCGGAAGGAACTGCGAGAGATCTGCAGTGGTGGTTGATGAACTGCAAGTTGGTCAACGGCAGACCCCTCTCACAGACTTGACAGATGCAGCACATCTGGGATGGGGCGGCCATCTGGGAGAGGTGGAGATCAGGGGACACTGGTCTCTGGCAGAGTCGGGCTCCGCATCAATTTGTTGGAGCTTCAAGACATTCTGTTGGCATTGAAGGCATTTCTTCCCTCCGTCAAGGGGAAGTTAGTGCAGGTGTTCACAGACAACACCACTGCCATGTGGTACCTCAATAAGCAGGGTGGGGTGGGGTCGTGGACCCTTTGTCGAGAGGCCCAAACATGGCTGGAACAGTAGGGCATAA
This sequence comes from Triturus cristatus, assembly GCF_964204655.1. NCBI lineage: Eukaryota > Metazoa > Chordata > Amphibia > Caudata > Salamandridae > Triturus > Triturus cristatus. Next base: position 981,007,717 of record NC_140580.1, read on the forward strand.
CCCTGGTGGTTCAACATATATCAGGTTCTCTGAACGCCAGGGTAGACAAAGTCAGCCATCGGTGCCTAGCGGATTACGAATGGCGTCTCCAGTCGGAAGTGGTGATGCAAGGTCTCTTTCAGCACTAGGGAGATTCTTGGTTTGATCCGTTCACCTCTAAAGAACGCGCAGCGTCAGTTTCCAAGGCTGCTATTGCTCGGCGACACGTTTCATTGCGATTAGAGCAGGGCTCTGCTTTGGGTACTCTTAAGGGTTATCTTTCTGCTCTATCTGCTATTTTGCGGCTGGCAGACCAACCCTCTGTCTTTAGGTCTCCAATTGTAAATAGGTTTTTGAAGGGACTGGCTCACTTGTTTCTGCCCCCGCCTTTAGTTATGCTGCAGTAGGTCCTTAATTTGGTCCGCACTTTTTTTATGTGCTCCTTTCATGCCTCTGCACAGTTGTCCCCTCCAGCTGCTTACAATCAAGACAGCCTTTTTTATGGCGATAACATCTGCCTGGAGGGTGAGTGATTTGCTGGCGCTATCTTGTACGCCTCCCTACATGATGTCTTTTTCAGACTAAGTGTTGTTTCGGCACCTGTGCCTCATTTTTGCCAAAGGTGGTGACCCCATTCCATCTGGGTCAGTCTATTAGGCTGCCAACCTTCTTTGCTCCCTTTCATCTCTCTAAGGAAGAGGAGCGTCTCCACTGTCTGGACCCAAAAAAAGCGGTCATTCTACCTTGACCGCACAAAAGAGTTCCGGGTGGATGACCAACTCTTAGTGGGGTACGTGGGAGCTAAAAAGAGTCTGGCAGTGCATAAAAGGACCATCTCTTGCTGGGTCATTCTCTTCATTTAGATCTGCTGTGTCCTGACTAAGCAGCAGCCCCCTGAGGGATTAAGGGCCCATTCCACCAGGGGAAAGGCTGCGACTATGGCCTTTGCTCGGGGTGTCCCAGTCCTGGACATCTGTCAGGCAACCACATTGGCATCTTTGCACACATTTGCCACGCACTACTGCCTGGACAGTCCGGTTTGCAGGTTAGGGCATTTTGCTCATTGGGTCCTGCAGGACTTCCTAGTGTGAGCAATTGGTCTGTAACCCACCACCGGAAGAGTTTAGCTTGGGTATCTAATGCAGAGGTAAGTAATTTGAAGCTAGAAGTGTCTATCAGATGAACAGATGAACTTACCTTTGTTAACGCATTATCTAGTAGAGACAGTATCTAGCTGCAGATTCCTTACAGGCCCACCCTTGCCCCCTGTTTTGCGGACTGATTTTGTTAGGGCTAGGGTTACTCCCTTCTTCAGGGCCCTAGTTTTCACACGTTTACGTCAGTTACTTTGTAGCTCTGAGCTTCTGGCGTAGAAAAATCAAAAAGTACTGATATCCACATGACTGGGTGGCGCCTATACAGGTGACTGTGATGTCATAACTGACACTAACGATGGCCAAAGACATCACACTGAGCCGAATGGAGCCACCCGACAGAGTGCGCAAGGAGTTTTGCTTAAACTGGATCCCCAGCGCCTGGATCCAGTCTAATGCCTGGGAAATTCAAAGTTAAGGAATCTGCAGTTAGATATTGTCTCTACCAGATAATGTGTTACTGAAGGTAAGTAACTTGTTCATTTTGTCCCTTAGCTGGACTTTCAGGTCATGTTGAAGGATTTACTCGAATATCCTTTTCAGAGTTTCAAGTCTGGAATGCTTCTAATTTCCTGAGAAGTTGAAAAGGTAAGAGTACTCTGAGAAGTTCCTTTGGATTTTCAATAAAAATGTATATAATCTATTAGGAGTCTCGTCATATTGCTAGATATTTCTAAAGCGTGTGGTTAGATATCAGGTACTTGCATCCTACCAACGCTTTCTGCACAGTCTACTAAACTCTTCCCTATGCCGTAATTTTTGCCGTCGGGCACCTGAAAATGAATGATAATTTATCATACTTTGCCTTAGCTTGTCCTCTCTTTGCCTTGGTCACCCTTCATTATTGTTAGTATTCCATGGAAGGTTTAATGTTGATGACTTTCTCCTATCATCTGGTCGAGGGGACATGGGTACGGTATTCGATGCACCATTACAGATGCTGTAGGGTGGACATGTTTTGGCGAACATATGATGGTCATATGCTTGGATAAGCCTACTGAGAGAAGGTTGACCGACTACAACTTATTGGTATGACTGCTAATCATTGAAAATCAATAAAGAAAGGTTAACCCAAAAAAGTAAAGCAAAAATCAAGTGAATTTGTTTGTAATTTGGCATTGTGATGGAAACAAAGATTTTAATAGACTCAAAACAAATTAAGACACTTGACTTGGTGATACTAAAATGATAAATATTCACTGAAATCCAGTTTACACAAAAAATGCAGTTTGTGCGCTACAGTTTCATCAGTAAAAGTGTAGTTATGTTGAGATTTTGTACACACCACACCCTCGGTGGCTAATTTGCTAGAATTAGTATTTGTGTGATGTTGGATTTTTCACAGTCCCTATGTCTTCAGTGATCTCAAAATTGTCACACCACCACTGGCATTGAGTCACTGTAGTACTGCAAGCTTGTTTGTCGTCATATTGCTACTCTGACTTTAATCCCTCTATTGACCTTTTTCCAACAGTATATCTTACAAGATACGGTTTCCATTAACAGACAAATCAACCGCAATCAAATGAAAAAATTACAGTCAGACAACCTTCTACATTAAATAATTCCTGTTTAACACAATTAAAATTCGATTATGCCTTAAGAGACCAGCAATATTTCGTAAAACGGTATATTTCTGTTTTTAATGTTGATCATGTTTTCTATCAAGCACCCATATGTGGATGATTCAACTACAGGAATTATGTAGTATTTGCCTTCTGGAAACTCAAGATGGCTTTTCCCATTCTGCAGAAATCGAAGCATGGTGTTCAGCCGACCACCACGGATCTCCCACCACAGGTGTCCCCCCAACAGTTCAGTGTGGTCTGTGATAATATGCTGCAAGGTCTAGGGCGCTATCTTCGTTGCCTTGGGGTGGATGTCCGGCTGCTGGAGAATGACGATGACCACAGGAAGGCTGCAGAGGTCAGATATCTAATTGTTGAGAGTACTTATGGTACCGTAATTGCTTAGCGTGCTGATATATACAAAGAAGGTGCTCAAACACTTCTACCCAGGCACTAAGTTCTGCTTCTTGTTCTATCATATCATTCAATGCAGATTAACCACATCCTACTGCTTCTTTTTATCCATGTCCATTTTTCCCTCACTAAATAAGCCTTTCCTTTGTTGATAACCAGCATAGTGAGAGTGTGTATTAACCTATTTTTATTGGTGGGTAATACCTTTTGTGACATTCATAGTCCGATGCGCCTCATTCCATATATACCTTCAAAGGTACTGTATGGTATTGTATGCAACTAAATATGCAAATATTCACCTTGGAACATTGTTTAAAGTATAGTGATGATGTTATTTATGAAAAATTTATTTATTTGTTCAAAACTCTATTATATTTTTATAAAGAAAAAAATGAAAATATAAAAATACGATAAATAAAAATATAAAGAATACAATTTGGTGTTTTTTGTGTGCTAGCTCATATATAGGAAATTGTTACATAGGTCAAGAGGGAGTATTATTTGTTAGACTAATCTGGGTTCTGGACATGTAGCAAACATGTGATTGAAGGTCTTACTGGTTTAGTACTCCTGTTCTTCAGATCTGAAAGAAACATGTTAGTTATAGATTGCTTACTTTAGAATTACCCCCAGGCGTGAGACTGGATACCGAAACTTTTTTCGTCAGCAGTACCTCTGCACGTTGGAAGGTGGCGTCGGTCGGCTTCGCGTCAGTCATCGGCGTAATGGTCGCCGGGATGACGTCGCGGCAGCTACTTAGATGCCGCCCTTGCATGCTGACGTCAGTTCTTTCTTTTTCCGCGCCAGCCAGCGCAGATCCGGGAAGAGCGGTACCTCAGTCACTTTTTAACTAACTTTTTCTCTACTTTTCTCGACTTCTTGTTTCGAGTCTCCGACTCCAAACAGGTGCACGAGGGATGCCCGGTTTCAAGGCCTGCGGTTCCTGTTACCGACTGATGTCGGGCATGGATCCGCACCACGTGTGCCTCTTTTGCCTGGAGCGTGACCATTACCCCAAACGTGCTCCAACTGCCGGTCGATGGCACCGAAAGCTTTGCGGGAGTGGTCCTGAAAGCTGTTCAAAACGGCGGCAGTTGGCTCCGCGCCGTTCCTGGTCCCGGTTGAGAGGGAGGTTGAGGGACGGGTCACGGAGCCACCACCATTCCAGTCCGAAATCATCGAAGTCTTCGCACTCTGGGTCAGGTAAGTCGAAGCATAAGAAGCATCATCGCTCTTCAACTTCTCCTAGTCGGTCGGTCGGCCGAACTGATGAGGCACGCGGGTGGTGCCCCTCCCGTGGCTCCGCGCGCAGAGCCCAAAGGGTCGACTCCTAGTTTCCCTCCCTTTCCGGGACCCGGAGCGACACCCGCCCAGCTTTGTACGTTCTACGAGGCGATGCATGCCATCTTTGGGCGGACCGACCCCGCGGGCGCACCTTCTGGCCCCGTGGACTCAGCTAGGGGGCCTAGGTCTATGCTGCCGGCAGCTCCGGCCCTGGTGCCGCAGGCCCCCCTTGGATCCAGGCCTGGATCTGAATTGGCGCCGGTTTACCTCATTACGCCTCCACCGGCGCCGCTCCTCACAGCACCACTACCGCGTTCGGCGCTGGTTGGTTCCCCGGCCGGCGTTGACCCCGGCCTCCATCCCGACGTAGACACTGAGCTGGGTGGGGTTTTATGCCCCTGTTCACTCCTGGGGTCCCTTTTCAACAACAGTGGCACCCAGAGGATGATGAGGAGGACAGGGAGGGGTCAGGTGACCCTTTGACTGACCAGTTAGCCACTGAGCAGGACTGGAGAGAGAAACTGGGGGATGCCCGTGGTCTTGACACCTCTCCTGACCTTGGCATGTTGTCTCCTCCTACCGTGGCTATGGAGGAGGGAGCGTTATACGCAGTGGTGTTGCGTAGGGCGGCCGAGGCTCTCAACCTCGAGCTTTCTACAGTGGCGATCAGGACTAACCTCCTGACCTAGGTGCTTCAACCGGCTGTGAGCTCTTCCGAGCCCTTGCTGCAGTTTAATAATGCCCTCACAGATGTCCTTTGGGCATGTGGTCTAGGGCCAACACAGGGCTCCCGTGGACAGGATGATTGCCCGACGCCACCGCCTAGCTCTGTGCGACCCCACTTTCCTCTCCCAACACCCCACCCCCTAAAGCTTGGTAGTTCAAGCTTCTACGTCCAAGAGCGCCTTCCCTACTGCTCCACCGGAAAGGATATCCAAGAAGCTGGACCACCTTGGCAAGAAAATTTTCTTATCTGCCAACTTAGGACTGCGGTTTGTAAACACTCCATGTCTCTTGGTCCGTTAGTCGCACTCAGTGTGGGATACGGTGGCCCAAGTGCTGCCTTAGTGTCCGTATGAGACCCGGGCAGTTAAAACCTTAAACAGATAGGCTCTTAAAGATTATTAAAGAGGATCTCGCCTAATTGGACCCATGGAGGGTAGACCACTCAGGTGTCACTGAGTTTACGAGTTACTCAGTGACATTTAAAACAGCATCCCGTCTGTAGTTTTTTTAAAATTAGTAATCTGTTCACAAGGGGGGATTCTTTGATTCTCGCTAATCCATTTTCAGATCACTCTTTAGTATCCTTAATATTACACTTGCCTGCCCCCAGGAGAAAGAGTAATAGGTGGCATTTTGACAAAGCACTGTTATCAGATCAAAAATGGATTGATGAAACCCGTGATTTTATAGGGTGGTTCTTCAAGGAGAATGTGAATACGGGGACAGGTTTTATGGTGTGGGAGGCTTTTAAGGCTACGCTTAGGGGACGGGTGGTGGCATATAGTGCTAATCTTTATAAGCTAAGGAAACTGAAGATTGCCGGACTCCAAGAAGTGGTGGAGCGGGCTAGGAGAGAACTTTCAGGGAGGTCAACTGGGGAGGAGGTAGAGGCACTTCACCAGGAACTATTAAGGGCTAAGAAGGAGCTGAAAAGTTTTTTTTCTGCTTGAGGAAATTGCTGGAAGTAAAACCCGCCCGTCAAAAGGCGTACGAGGAAAGCCAGCATATCGGGAAATTTTTAGCTTGGTCCACAAAAACACAACCGAGCAAACAGTCTATCCCACAAATTAGAAATCCGGGTACTATGTGCCTGGTGAACGATAAAGACGGAATTGCCGAAATTTTTATATTACATTTCAGCAAGATATATGCGGAAGTCCAGACAGTTGACCCTCAAGCTCTTGGGGACTATTTTACAACAGTCCACCTGCCTAAAGTTAGCGAGGAGGACTGTATGCTTTTGACTGACTGATTACAATCACAGAATCAAGTGAAATCGTTAAATAAATAAATGGCAAATGGGAAGGCGAATGGCAATGAAGTATATAAACTGTTTTTAAACACACTCACCCATTTCTTAGTATCACTGTATAACCAAGTTATGGCTGGAAAGGGAGTCTCAGACAGATTCAAGGAATCAGTGAAGATCTTAATTCTAAAAAAGGATAAGGACCCTAAAGATCCAAGCTCTTATTGGCCAATAAACCTACTAAATGTAGACTATAAGCTTCTTGGGCAAATAGAATTATGGGCTGCCCACATTATTTGGTTCATGCAGACCAAACAGGGTTTTTGCCAGGGAGATCTATGGCTGCGAATACCTTCTATTTGATTCAAGCTATTGACTACTTTTCTGCTACAAAGGAGGCTGCGGCCATCTTAATGATGGAAGCAGAAAAAGCATTCAACCTGGTGGATTGGCAGGCCCTCTTCTTTATTTTGGGGGAGTTCGGCTTTCCACGCCATCTGATCGAGATGCTGGAGAAAATCTATAGTGGAGCCATCGCAAAAGTTATTATAAATTCAGAGGAGACGGGAGAGGTAGTAATAAGGTGGGGTACTAGGCATTGCCAGCAATGCCAATGACAGTTCCAAAATAAGTACTAACCATCGCAGTCTTACGTGTGACAATTTAGACTATTCCAGGCCACTCTGTCCTGGAATCTGCTTGTGATATAATAAACCCATTCAAATAGTTATAATAGATGTAACATTTTCTTCAAAGTATGTCTTTTAAAACTAGAAGGTGACTTATTTAACTATATCATAAGTTCCTGCTACTTACAAAAATTGCAGCCCGTTTTGTGCATGAAAATTATTTTGACTTTGTAAGAGAATTTTGCTCATGCTGAGACTAAGGGTATGCAGTTACCTCTTTCAAAAATTCCTTATCTAGAGTGAAATTACAATGGTTGCTTTTCTTGCTTCTTTCACGAAATTGTCAGAATCTTGGCTCTTTGTTGTGTTTTTTTCCCCCTGAAATAGTTTTGCTTTCAGTAAGGTTCAACAGCCAGCATAATAATAATGGTAAGATAACGCTGGTACTTAATGTACGTGCAGGAGAGACCTGTGTTCAGTCTAATCGCAGTTTTGACTTGTAGAGTAGCATAGAGGATTAATGTGCCTGCTGCAAAGGGCACAGGTTGACGTGCAGGTTTCAGTTTATTTTATGTAGGTAGCTCAGTGGGTTTTGTCACAGTAATCTTGTTGTTCCTTGCAGTTCATATGTTACCGTGCTTCTACTACGGCAATGTGGCCTATGGGCAGGTAGCAAGGAACTGCATGCATACTGCAAGGGATGGCTTTAGAACCTTGTTGTGTTTTTTCTGAATCATACGTTACCCTGAGGTTGCTGAAAAGGGTTCCTTTGCCTACTAATAGTCTTAATACAGACAATCCTAGCAACAGGGTAACGGTTTATAGCCTTTTAAATGAGGCTTTTGTATTGGGGCCAGCTGGGCGTGAAAATAAAGTCCCCTCACTGCCTGCAGTTTGCTACTCCCAATGGAAGGCAGACAGCGTGTGCGCGATGCCGAATGAGTTCTAGTGTCGAAAAATGACACCAAGACATATTAAGAATATTTCACTGGGGCCAGCTCAGATCTGGATCAGTAATAGCTGCCGGATCCGACTCGAGACTCCTCATTTCCTGCACTGTCTGCTGGTCGAAGTCAAAAACACTAGTGCCTCTGGTGTTCTGGAATACTGCGCCAGACTCGTGTTCTGGATAGATGAACCCAAATGTATAACGTCTCCTAGATTTGAACTGCTGGCCTGGCCACAAACATTTTCATAGGAAAGTGTTACCAGGGTTCTTACTGTCTCTCTGTTAGGTTTAGGTACTGCCTCGACTTTTGGAAGGAATTCCTGTGACCCTGTTGATGCTAGCCATATCTCTTGAGTGGTCCCAAATTTTAATGATGGAGGCCGGACAGGTCCCGTTTCATGAATGTGGGAATTTGAACTGACTTCAACACACCAATTTTTTAAACCCAACCCTAATAGACTAAATTCTACCAAATTCACATTACGGTCCACAGCCACAAGCCTAGGATCTGGAAACTGTGAGGCCAGCCTGTTGCTAGATCTCTGCACAGCCCTTTAGGTTAGGGGCCATGAGGACAGTCTTCAGGTATGTAGGCCTAAAGGTAACGAAAAGTTTGTAGTGACGTGGCATATCAGGTTTGTCCTGTTTTGTCTTTTGGGTAATGAAAAGGGATGATATGGTGATGTGATTTGTCTGTATGGGTGGGCTGTGTGGGCATGCTGTAAAATGTTGAGTGTGGATGCTGTAAGAATGTGGTGATGTATGGAATGAAGGGCCTAGGGAGAATGGAGAAAAGCAGGGGGGTCCCCACTTTGTAAAACGTGTCACTCTGTGATACTAGGGAACATTTTCACCAGCCACAATCACACTTTTGAGGTAACTTACCTGCTGTTTGTCATTGCTGCAGTTACTTTCCACCATCTGTTGCTGAGGGTTTCTAGAGAAAATATAAAACTCTCCAGGGCCGTTCAACTGATTTTCTAGTAAGTAAGTAGCATATTTGTAGAGCGCACGAATGCCGAAGTGTCTTGGCGCTGAGGGTGGCGTGTCGAGTGTTGTCCAGGCAAGTAGCGATATTATTTGAGGGGCAAGAGCCAGATCTTGATCATTTTCCCAAACTGATGCCTGTTAAGCTGTAGCCAAATGGTGATCGGCATCCTGTTCCAGAGTTTGGCTGCCTAGTAGTATAGGCTTTACCCTCCCCATCTGGCTTTTTGGATTTTAGGAACCTGAACTAGCCCTGTGTTGGCAGATCTGAGACTCTGTCCCCGGAAGTACCAGAGGAACAGTTTCTGCATGTCAAAGGCTCCCTCACCATATAGTGCCTTATGTATAGGGCTTTGAATTCCGCACGTTGTTGGATCGGAAGCCAATGTAGCTGCCTAATGCTACAGGAGATGGAGTGGTATTTAGGGATGTCAAGCTGCAGTTGTGCGCGGCATTCTACTGTGACTTTAGTTTAGCTATCTGGTACTTGTCAATGCCCAAAAACAATGAGTTACCGTAGTCTATTTTTGAAAGGATTCAATCACTTAGTACCTTTTTTCGGAGGTCCGGAGGGATGAAGGTCAGGATCTTATATAATACAATAAGAAGGAGCAAGAGGAAGTCAGGAGATTAATCTGCCCTGTGATGTTTAGCTGATAGTCGAACATCACTCCCAGGTTTCTCGCCTTAGTAGATGGAAGGGGACAGATCCCTGCCTCTGTTGGCCACCATGCTTGGTTCCATATAGGTGGGCCCTTCCCATACTCCATGACCTCTGTTTTATCTATATTAAGTTTGAGGAAATTCAGATTCATCCATCCCATAATGCTCTTCATACAATTATGGAACCTGGCAGCTGTGATTTCAACACTCAGTGAGATAGAAATGACAATCTGAGTGCCGTCTGCGTACGAGACTAACGTAAAGCCATGCTCTCTGATTAGGTTGGCTAAAGGGGTAACATAGATGTTTAATAGGGTTGGTGACAGCGCTGAGCCTTGTGGCACCCCACATGGGAGGAAGAACGTATCTGATTTCAAATATTGTCCCAGCACACCCTCTGCTCCCTAGATGTCAGGAAGGAGGAGAGTATGGTTAGAGCCTTCTCCTTAATCCCTATTGCCTTCAGCCGCCACATTAGCACCGTGTGATTAACGGTGTCAAACACTGCTGTTAGGTCAAGAAGGATAAGGATGGCTCGTCTCCCTTCCATCCAGCTGTTTGCGAATCTCCTCTTTAGCCATTATCAGGGCAGATTCTGTAGAGTGGCATGGTCTGAAGCCTTGTTGGGTGACGTCTAGGAGGTAATTAGAATCTAGATAGTGAGTTATTTTAGTATTGACTGATTTTTCTAGAATTTTAGCCGCTATTATTAAACATGATATTGAACTGTCGTTTTTTACTTCTGTGGGGTCTAAGAAGGGTTTCTTCAAAATGGCCCTTATACATGCTTTTTACCAAGACACGGTAAAAGTCCCTGAGGTGATCACCTCATTTAGAATAGGGGTTAGGTGGATACTGATCAGTAACAGCAGGCTATTAACTTTCTCTGCTGTTCGTGTCGAGAAGCTGGACAAGTTACTATGGGCTGGGTTCTCGTAGTTAAGTGTGTCATTGTTGTCAGTTGAATTGGGGGCTGTTGTTAAAAGTTCATTGTAGACTTATTGTACTTTGGTCTGAAAAATATTAGCGAGCTTATTGTTGCCGCTTAGACAGGGCAGTGATTGTAGGCTGCTTTGCGTTCCCTGATCTAGTCAACCCTCCAATTTCGTTCTAGTCGTCTGCATTTGGATTTATTGATTTTAAGATCCGAGTTATACCAGGGTGCTGAAGCCTGACTTCTTCTGCGTTTCTTTATTTGTTCCTGGGCTAACTGGTCTACTACAGATCTAATCCAATCGTCAAAGTTATTAGCTGCCAGGTTGTTATCTGAGAGAGGCATGGGAGGGTTCCAATCAAGCTCCTCTTCGAACTCATTTTTTTTGTATTCTGTACCAGGGGCGAGCCTTAACCAAGGGCGGGTTATTTAGGTGGGACCTGTTTCTCTCTTGGATCAGTACTTTAAAATATATGGCTTTGTGATCTGTCCATGGTAAGGGAAGAGTGTTCTCCACTGTAATATTGGGATTATTGGCAAAAATACCATCCAGGTTGTGGCCAACCCTGTGTGTGGGTTCAGAGATAATTTGGGTCAGACCAAATCCCACCAGATTGTCCAGCAGTATGGCTGTGTCACTATTGTTGTTGGATTCAAGGTGAAAATTAAAGTCACCTAGAATTGTGTAAGTAAGGAAACTCTAGACATGATTATAGGAGAGTCTGGAGTGACTGAATAAATGTAGACCTTAACCCCGGTGGCTGGTAGAGAAGTAGGCCTGAGAAGGTCCAAGTGATATTAATTTTGTTATTAAAGTTCATGGCCTCTGCTTCCAGTTGTTGGGTAGGCTCCGTACTTACTCTGAGGTAGGAGTGATATAGTATGGCAAAGCGCCCCCCCCCCCCCATTTTTTCCCTTTCCTGTCTACGCAGGCTACTTGATATCCTGCCTGTAGAGCAATGTTCCAGTCAGGCTCAGAAGTATCATTAGCCCAGGTTTCTGTTAGAAAGACCAAATCTGGGTTTGACAACTGCATCATGCATTCAAATTCATATTTGTGCTTTATCAAGGATCTGGTATTCAGCAGAATACACTTTAAAGTGTTGACCAGCATGTCCTGGGAGTTATTTCCCCCTTTTGGGGAGGTCCTTTTTAGGGGGTCTGGGTGAATTGGTGGTTTTATGGTGATTCCAATGTCTTCACCTGGGGAGTATTTGTCCCTATTGACGCTCTTACATACGGGCACTGCAGGTCGTGCACAATGCCTGATCGTTAAAGGTGCAGTGAGCTTATTTTTAAAAAGTAAAGTGCAAACAAAGCAGTTAAAGCAATTAGAAACAGTTAGAAAGTACTTGCATTTGCAGGGTGCGAAAGTTCAGCGTTACTAATGTTAATGGCAGACACGTCACGCTGTGTGGTCGCACCAATGTGCGTTTTTGAGCTCTGCCGGCAAAGAACAACTAGTGCACGACCTTGTTCAAAGGCGGGCCCGCTCTTACATACGGGCACCGCAGGTCGTGCACAATGCCTGATCGTTGAAGGTTCTATTAGCTTATTTTTTTTAAAGTAAATTGCAAACAACGCAGTAAAAGCAATTAGGACTGGCTGGTAGTCACCACTCAACCAACACATACAGTCATAAAAAAGCAGGCAGTCAACAGTAGAGACTTAGACTAAACTTCAGTGTTGGCCCATGAAGCATATTCCATGCTCATAAATTAAGTTCAATTTAGCTCTTCCAGTTGCTGGAGTGAAGCTTTCAGATTGAATGCCAGGTTCAACATTTTACTGCCAGTCAGCTGCATTCCCTGTATCTTGAGTTGTGGATTCTGTTGATGTGCAGATCAAGGTTTGCCCTGCTCTCGGCATGCTGTTCTAGCTATCACAAATATATATGCACTGGAGGATAGGTTTTTGCTTCATTCTGTTTAGTGGCCTCCTTGCAGAATGTGATGTGGGACCCCTCAATTTCCAAAATCCCACAGACATTCATTCAACTTGGGCTGAATGGGGTCCAGTTGAAGGGTTGGTGCCCCCCTGGCGTCACACCCCTGGTTCCCTGAACTGGCATATTTGTGCATAGTTAGTGAGAAGGACAAAGGAGGAGGGGTTATGGGGCTGATCCAGTGGTCCAGCTAGCAAGTATCCATACACAAATTTGCAACCCGGTTGTAAAAGACACAGCATGAGTAGATATTAACATGATCATCACGCACTTGGGATAAAAGTGTTGACATGCCCCCTTCATAGTGGGATGCTGCACCCTGCACTGGGAATTGGTAGACCTCACTAGAAAATAGCAAAGCGTTGCGAGCATCCTCACAGGAAGATGGTTGAGAGTGGCATATCTGGGTGGCCTTTTACATGAGGGGCCCTTGTGCAAGGCAAACAAAATAGGACAACTTTCAGAAGAAGCACAACATTTGGCAGGATTGGACAGCCAGTAAAAAGAGCTGAGGATTGTTTGGCATATAAACGGGACACGGACGGGGATCTTCTTCTTCCAGCCACAGATCGCTATTGATAAAATACACCAATGACACAACACACAAATTGCTTCAAGTGTCAACGGTGAACATCCTAAATCATCTCTGAACCTACTTAAACTCTGTTGGGACAAAGTCTTCTCCGTAGCTCTAGAGTGTGTGCTCCTCTACCCTAGATCATTTCCGCTGTTGTGCAGTCGCTGTGTTTTTCACATTCCCCCAGTGACAATCATGCAGGCTCACAGTAGGGCCATTTTGTTACATGAACTGAGGCTCAAGAGCTGTGTTCTGAGATTGATGTGGCTACCCAGAGCACCCCCTTTTTGTGGGACGAACGGGCTGCTGCCCTCTCTACCCAGGCTTTGTGGGTCTCCTGGTGGTGGTGGTAGCCTAATTTATAGTAATGGTACAGGCCTTTTTAACTGTCTACTTCAGTGACTGATGCCTACCAACCTCCCCATCAAAAAGGCTTTGCCAGTCTCACTTAACAAGGGTCTTTTCATTTCCATATGTGTGCATGGCGCATTACAAGTTTAGAGCCGGTGAGCATGTCTGTGACAGGGTCCAGGAAGCAAATCCATTTTGGCTTGCTGTATGTTTGTTGCAAGAAGACATAGTGGGTGGCTTTGTGCATAACTGCCCATGGCTCTGCTGATCGGGTGGCCTGGACCTTTGCATTCCTTTGCTCCCTTGTGTCACCTCTGTTGGGTACAATGTCTCGTAGGTACAGGCATCAGTGTTTCCTTTGTAGTTGAGAGCATCTCCATCGTCCGAGCACTTTAAGTGCATCTGCCTCTTCCTGCCTGATCATGTTTGAAAGCTCACGTGGATATGCATGTGGGATCGCATGCTGCACATGCTTATAGCCCCAATCTTTTCCAAAACATGCCAAATTAAATTACCTTAATTCACTTTTCACAAAAACTACAGCTGCAAGTGCATCAAACAACGAACTAATAAGTGAGCTGTTCAGCATCTCTACAGCACTGAACATTTGAATGAACAAAAGTGACCACCCTTTAATGCACAAATTCCTTCATGAGTGGGTATGAAACGGCGGAACATTCCCAAGATGGCATCAGCTTCAAGAAAGTTATCTCCAAGAGATGACCTGCAGAAACAACTGGAAGGTCGAAAAATGATCTTGCAGTTGATTTTTTTGAAGAGACAACGAATGTTGAAGGGTGATGTGTACTGAATGTTTTCTTTACAGAGGCCTCATCACAGGAGGGCCAGACCAACCTGGCAGACACAGTTTTCATTTCTCATTCTAAACATGGCTGTAGCGCAAGCGTTTGTGATGGTCCTCAGATTACAAAATTGCCTTTCAGAACATTATTTCCTTTAACACTGACAATGCTGTGTAGATGCTCAAGCCATATAAATCTGTATTGAAAAATATATATTTTAACTCGATACACACTACCTGCTTGGCACACAGCATGAAATCATGAACATTGTAGGGCAGTCATTCCAGATGCCTATTTACTGCTGTACTTCTTGTGAATCTTTTACATAGCTGGTAACACAAAGCACAGATACCAGCAGCATCTTGCAGAGGCTCAATTAATTAAACCACAACTAGGGGTGGGCGGAACTTGTGGAGTTTTAGTCCGCGGAATTCAGCGGAGTGTCATAAAAAGACTGCGAGATTCTGTGGAGTTCAGCAAGCGGGCAGAATTCAGAATGTCACTGAATCATGCTCATTTTTAGCACCTGGAGCTTGTTGCGCGCGGTAATTTCAGCCCGATGGCACCATGCAGTGCACCAGAGGGCGCTGCTTTTTCTGCCGCTCAAGTAGATTTTCTAGGCAAGCAGCAGCTTTCTCATCATGAACGGTTACGACCTGCTGCAACTTCCCACCTTGAAAAATCTCGCCTGGTTCTAGCAACCAAAAATCGTACTATGGGATGCAACTTCCCACTCGCCAAATTAACGTTGGCAAGCTGCGCAAAAGAACAAACTTGCCACCAGGCAGTTGGCGGAGTTTTGCCAGAACCACGCGTTCCAAGTGGAACACGCAGTGGGCAAAACTCTGCAAACTGCACGGGCCGAACAGAATTTTCACCCACCCCTAACCACAACAGACACCTGACCCTTTCAGTACCTGATGGAATTCTTGGTTTACTGCTGTTGTGCAATTGCAAGCACGTCTATGCCTATGCTGTATTTTCTTAGTCTGAATGCGTCAGCAAATCTCCCCCAGATTTCCTTGAAAATCTGCAGTAGATTTTAAGCAGCAACAAAAAGAATTGCATTCGAGTTAAAGTGGACATTGTGCCAGACAGATGTTAAAACATTCTAACACTGATTGCCCACTTCCGGAGTCAGATTTGAGTGACAATGAAGGCCTATGATTATCTGGAGGAACGCCATATTAACTTCATAATCTATTTTGAACTTGCCCTGGAGTTAACGCAACCATTTCTTGACACTACTTCAAGGTTAAAATTGATCCTTGCTAAAAAAAATTTAAAAAAGCACAGAAAGCAGCACAGCTCATTGACGCAGTTGAAAAGGTCTTTCAAATGGTAAATGAGTAATGCCAAATAGATATCAAATCCTTACAGTAAGTCTGTCTGTTCAGTCCTGCAAGACTTTACATCTTATTGAAGGAGAAAAGCACATTTTCGGCCAGCCCTGGTTTGAGCAGAATTTCTGTCCAGGAGCTTCAACTTTACTTTAAATATGTAGTCACAGAAGCTGGGCAGGTGTCAACTTTGGGGGTGATTGACTGGGGGAGAATGTTTGAATTGTCAGCATTCCGTCCATCATTTGTTTGCTGTAGTTCTTTCAAAAGCTGCACTTGTGTAAAAGGACTGTGTGACTAGTTCTGCAGATGCTGAAAATAGCAACGGTGTCTATAAAATGTATTTATGCACCGGATATTGCTCCATGATAAAGCAATCCATTCATGCTTTGGTGTTTTTACACTACAGCCGCAACAGGGTAGAATTGAACAAAACAGCAAAGGTGAAGACTTGTCAACACAAATGCTTTAAACACTGTCTTGTCATAGACTTTAATGATTTAATATATTTTATGAAAAATAAGTTCCCTATGTGTGGTACTAAAGTCTGATAAATGAGTAAAATGGAGTATATAAAGTGTCGCAAAATTTGCTAATCTGTTCCAGATCTTGGTGGCGGAGGTCTGAATAGAGAGACTTCCATGTCCTCCTCGAGTATTCATGCCTCCCCATAAATATTTAAATATTATTTGCTGTGTGCAACCTTGCAAGCCTAGCTTCAATTTTGAATAGTCTGTAGACTTCTTACTGCCTTTCACAGCCTCTGTGATATGTATCTAGCCCAGATAAAGTAAAATCGAAATAGAGGTTAGTGTTAAACTTGCAGTCACAAGTTCGAATTTGAACATGTCTTACTGAGCGTGACATACTTCCAAATTCAAGAAATTAAATATCATTGAGTTGGGCAATTGTTTTATGGGTCATTAGACGGGCCACTGGAATTAAGCAATGCTGTGATGCTTCCCTGCATAAATATAAATTTACCTCATGTGCCACATAATCTCCTATCTGTTGCATACATGACAGATTTCAATAAAAAAAAATAGTTTCTATCAAAAACTCAAAGGCAAGCCCTTTACAAAGTTTAACTGGTCACTGGATAGCTGCTGGTTCAGGTTAAACTGATACTAATGAGAGGAAACCTTTGCGCAGACAATACTAATGTTGGTTAAAATGGCAAAATAGCACAATAATACTTCCCCTAAATCTGCCACATATGGCATATAAATTGTTTTTTCTTGATGCATAATTTAGTCAGCCATGCACACATTTTGGTTCTTCATAGGTGCACATTTCAGTGGTTTTCCTTATTAGCAGTGGCTCAATGAGCTAAATTGTTCCACTAACATCATGTGAACTACGGATAAATAATTTTAATCAACTGAGTTCTCTTAAATTAAGCAATAAAAGAATGACTATTATCCTCTGCGTTTAGAAATGGCAGAAATATATCTGTTTTAGTTCCTCTTTAAGTTCCCAAAAATGAGTGCTGCTAAATGAGAATTTTTGTGACATTGTTCTTGATGGCCTATTTAACGAACATGTTCTTGAATGCAAGAGGATATGTTTTACTAACTGGCTTCCTACCCTAGGCTGTAACCTGATTGAAGCAAATGGCCACGTATGCCTTTGTGCTTGCCCACAGAACAAAACTGTATAGTAGCGTTGCCTTGCACTTGGCTGGGTAGCATATTTTGCCCTGTCCGAAAGAGTTGGATGCACTTTGAACTTTCTCAAACATGCCAAAATTCCTGATGGATGTGGAAGACTGACGGTTTTGTAAGCTAAAAAATGTTTTCAGTTATCTCCCGCACTGAACTTTCTACACTCCAGTGCAAGAAAATTAGAAAAATAATTCCTTAGATGTTGCTATAGAGATGCACAACACCAATTGGGCTGAAAGGGCTTCATTTCTCCTGCCCGCTTCCATGGACAGGGTTCATGCTGCTGTCCTGCATGCAAGTCTTATCCAAACTTCCCCGGTCATCCTCTGAAGGCCCTTTAACAATGGTGAGGCCGTCATTTGTTTTCATTGTTCAGAATCTTTAACTCATCATTTTACTTTCATGTTAAGCAGCATTTCCATGGACAGAATTCTTATTATGGCCTGTGGATGAGGGTTAATTAATCAGGGATATTTGCCCTAATGCGCCACTTTGCTCCTCTTGTCCAGCGGTGGCTGCTTTGTTAGATGGCACAAAGGCATTCGATTCCCTGGAGTGGAAATTCCTCTTCACACTACTAACCCAGCTCGGTCACAGTCCCACTTTTATACGACAGATACGACTTCTATATGCCTCCTTCACTACTTGGGTGTGGGTCAATGAGCTGATTTCTGACCCTATCCCCCTTGGCGCGCCAAGGAAGTCCTTTGTCGCCCCTCCTATTTGCCATAGCGATTGAATCCTTGGCAGCCCGCCTGCATCAACATAATGCTGTAGGTATAGGATTCATAACCCTGGGGTTGATAGTCTCCATATACGCTGACGATGTCACGCTACACGTTCACAAGCCAAATGTGAATCTTGCTCCAGTGACATGTGAACTGCTGCGCTTCGGAGGCATGTGTGGAATTCAAATAAATTTGATTAAATCCATCTTATTCCCGCTCACTGAAGGCACACACAAATTTGATACAGAATATGCATTAGAATGGGCGGACAGCCCAGTGTGTTACCTGGGCATTTGTATCAGTAGGGTTACACAAGAGCTGTGAAATGCAAATTACGGCAGGGCGATTAATTGGATAGAGGAGACAATGCACATCTGGTCTAAACTGCCTCTAACTCTTACTGGGCAAATAGCAATCACAAAAATGATAATACTGCCCAAGCAGCTGTACCTTTTCGCTAACACCCCTATGCCGCTTACTTTACAATTCTTCCGGCGTCTAAACTCTGCCATGATCATTCTGGTATGGGTGGGCAAACAACACAGAGTATCCTGGGAACTCCTCACCCTCCCACTGGCTCAGGGTGGATTAGAGGCCCTGGACATTACACTATATGCATCCTGTGCACAAGCCCAGTTTTTGCTTTTTTGGTTATACCCGACATCATTCCAACCACATGTTGCAATTGAGAAGGACCGGGCCGCTCCGTACCCATTAACCACTGCCCTTTATCATGGCTACCAGAACCCTAGATGTGTGATCGATACAGTTAAAACTATCAGATGGGCATTGGAGGGGCTGCAGAAAAAAGCAAAACGTACCCTGTTACATGCACCGTCAATCCTGCTAGCCAACAACCTCCAAATCCCCCGGCTACTAGACAAGGGTGCGACTGGTCGTGCGTGCAAACTTCGCATTAACCCGTTCTCTGACCTATACCCAGACAACCAATTCCTCCCCCCCATTTTAAGTTGTGGAGTCTTTCCAAATAGCGTTCCTGGACACACTACTATATTACCAGCTATGTGCAACCTGCTGCGCACTACACAACACATTACCGTTCCCGCCCCTACCTGCTCTAGAGCATATACTTACAGACTCTTCTGCTCGCAAGATAATAACGCACATTTACACCACTACTCAACGCACCTCCCCAGTGACCACTGTTAGATACCTAGAGGCCTGGACAGTTGAACTGGAATCGACCATCACAGAGGCGAAGAGGTCGTTTTGCTGCGCCCGTCTTGAACACCTGTCCCCGAACTATCGCCTGAGATTAATACACTTTATTTTTCTACATCGTATGTACTACACCCCGGTGCAGCTGCAATGGTTGGGGCTATGCCCTGATGATACATGCTGGCATAAAGGGCCCCTCAGGCCACATTACTTTACCTGGCCTGGACGTGCCTGTGCATCGATGCATTCTGGGCAGAGGTGTTTCAACACATTGCAGACATAACACATCAGGAGTTAGACTGCTCCCCATTAGTGGCCCTACTGGGATATGTAAAGGACGTGCAATCCACTAATTGGCGACTAACCGCCATGCTGCTCCTAGTAGCTAAGCATCGAGTGGCTATACATTGGGGCAGGCAGCCCATGAGGCACAGGGTCAGACTGATTTGCATATGGCCATGTCTGAACTGGGGTGGCAGAGTGGGCTAAAGAACGGTGATGGATTAAACCCAGATCAGTTGACTGGAGGTGAGTGCTTGCAATGTTCAACACTCCGTCCATCATTTCCTTTGGTTTTTGCTTTGTTCACCATAAGTTGGCAGGGTATGCTCAGACGTGAGTCCCTTGCTCACTTTGCCACTGGATTCAAGCAACCCTGGCTGAAGACGGCTGAAATGCCAGAAACCGGTCCTAGGAAGCTTGTTTCCGGTCCAGGGAAGACCTGGCTTGGCAGTTCGGGCTAGACTGTTCCCATGAGCGTTACAACAAACAAATGATGGACGGAATGCTGACAATGCAGACATTCTCCCCCAGTCAAGAGATCTGGGTTAAATCCATCGTTCTTTTGCCCACTACACCACCCCAGTTTAGACATGGCCATATGCAAATCAGTCTTGACCCTGTGCCTCATGGGTACAGTCCAGCCCGAACTGCCAAGCCATGTCTTCCCTGGACCGGAATCAAGCATCTTAGGACCGGTTTCTGGCTATCAGCCGTCATCAGCCAGGATAGCTTGACTCCAGTGGCGTAGTGAGCACGGGTCCCACGTCTGGGAATACCCATCCCACTTAGGGCGAAAAGCGTTACAACAAACAAATGATGGACGGAATGCTGACAATGCAGACATTCTCCCCCAGTCAAGAGATCTGGGTTAAATCCATCGTTCTTTTGCCCACTACACCACCCCAGTTTAGACATGGCCATATGCAAATCAGTCTTGACCCTGTGCCTCATGGGTACAGTCCAGCCCGAACTGCCAAGCCATGTCTTCCCTGGACCAGAATCAAGCATCCTAGGACCGGTTTCTGGCTATCAGCCGTCATCAGCCAGGATAGCTTGACTCCAGTGGCGTAGTGAGCACGGGTCCCACGTCTGGGAATACCCATCCCACTTAGGGCGAAAAGCGTTACAACAAACAAATGATGGACGGAATGCTGACAATGCAGACATTCTCCCCCAGTCAAGAGATCTGGGTTAAATCCATCGTTCTTTTGCCCACTACGCCACCCGCGGTTTAGACATGGCCATATGCAAATCAGTCTTGACCCTGTGCCTCATGGGAACAGTCCAGCCCGAACTGCCAAGCCATGTCTTCCCTTGACCGGAAACAAGCATCCTAGGACCGGTTTCTGGCTATCAGCCGTCATCAGCCAGGGTAGCTTGACTCCAGTGGCGTAGTGAGCACGGGTCCCACGCTTGGGAATAGGGAAGACATGGCTTGGCAGTTCGGGCTGGACTGTTCCCATGAGGCACAGGGTCAGACTGATTTGCATATGGCCATGTCTGAACTGGGGTGGCAGATTGGGCTAAAGAATGGTGATGGATTAAACCCAGATCAGTTGACTGGGGGTGAGTGCTTGCAATGTTCAACACTCCGTCCATCATTTCCTTTGGTTTTTGCTTTGTTCGCCATAAGTTGGCAGGGTATGCTCAGACGTGAGTCCCTTGCTCACTTTGCCACTGGATTCAAGCAACCCTGGCTGAAGACGGCTGAAATGCCAGAAACCGGTCCTAGGAAGCTTGTTTCCGGTCCAGGGAAGACATAGCTTGGCAGTTTGGGCTGGACTGTTCCCATGAGGCACAGGGTCAGACTGATTTGCATATGGCCATGTCTGAACTGGGGTGGCAGAGTGGGCTAAAGAACGGTGATGGATTAAGCCCAGATCAGTTGACTGGGGGTGAGTGCTTGCAATGTTCAACACTCCGTCCATCATTTCCTTTGGTTTTTGCTTTGTTCGCCATAAGTTGGCAGGGTATGCTGAGACGTGAGTCGCTTGCTCACTTTGCCTCTGGATTCAAGCAACCCTGGCTGAAGACGGCTGAAATGCCAGAAACCAGTCCTAGGAAGCTTGTTTCCGGTCCAGGGAAGACATCGCTTGGCAGTTCGGGCTGGACTGTTCCCATGAGGCACAGGGTCAGACTGATTTTCATATGGCCATGTCTGAACTGGGGTGGCAGAGTGGGCTAAAGAACAGTGATGGATTAAACCCAGATCAGTTGACTGGGGGTGAGTGCTTGCAATGTTCAATACTCCGTCCATCATTTCCTTTGGTTTTTGCTTTGTTCGCCCTAAGTTGGCAGGGTATGCTCAGACGTGAGTCCCTTGCTCACTTTGCCACTGGATTCAAGCAACCCTGGCTGAAGACGGCTGAAATGCCAGAAACCGGTCCTAGGAAGCTTGTTTCCGGTCCTGGGAAGACATGGCTTGGCAGTTCGGGCTGGACTGTTCCCATGAGGCACAGGGTCAGACTGATTTGCATATGGCCGTGTCTGAACTGGGGTGGCACAGTGGGCTAAAGAACGGTGATGGATTAAACCCAGATCAGTTGACTGGGGGTGAGTGCTTGCAATGTTCAACACTCCGTCCATCATTTCCTTTGGTTTTTGCTTTGTTCGCCATAAATTGGCAGGGTATGCTCAGACGTGAGTCCCTTGCTCACTTTGCCACTGGATTCAAGCAACCCTGGCTGAAGACTGCTGAAATGCCAGAAACCGGTCCTAGGAAGCTTGTTTCCGGTCCAGGGAAGACACGGCTTGGCAGTTCGGGCTGGACTGTTCCCATGAGGCACAGGGTCAGACTGATTTGCATATGGCCATGTCTGAACTGGGGTGGCAGAGTGGGCTAAAGAACGGTGATGGATTAAACCCAGATCAGTTGACTGGGGGTTAGTGCTTGCAATGTTCAACACTCCGTCCATCATTTCCTTTGGTTTTTGCTTTGTTCGCCATAAGTTGGCAGGGTATGCTCAGACGTGAGTCCCTTGCTCACTTTGCCACTGGATTCAAGCAACCCTGGCTGAAGACGGCTGAAATGCCAGAAACCGGTCCTAGGAAGCTTGTTTCCGGTCCAGGGAAGACATGGCTTGGCAGTTCAGGCTGGACTGTTCCCATGAGGCACAGGGTCAGACTGATTTTCATATGGCCATGTCTGAACTGGGGTGGCAGAGTGGGCTAAAGAACGGTGATGGATTAAACCCAGATCAGTTGACTGGGGGTGAGTGCTTGCAATGTTCAACACTCCGTCCATCATTTCCTTTGGTTTTTGCTTTGTTCGCCATAAGTTGGCAGGGTATGCTCAGACGTGAGTCCCTTGCTCACTTTGCCACTGGATTCATGCAACCCTGGCTGAAATGCAAGAAGCCGGTCCTAGGAAGCTTGTTTCCGGTCCAGGGAAGACATGGCTTGACAGTTCGGGCTGGACTGTTCCCATGAGGCACAGGGTCAGACTGATTTGCATATGGCCATGTCTGAACTGGGGTGGCAGAGTGGGCTAAAGAACGGTGATGGATTAAACCCAGATTAGTTGACTGGGGGTGAGTGCTTGCAATGTTCAACACTCCGTCCATCATTTCCTTTGGTTTATACATTGGGGCAGGCAGCCTATCCCCGACATTAAGACTTGGCTGCAAGATGTCACGTACTATCTGAAAGAAACATGTTAGTTAGATTCCTTACCTTAGAATATCCCCTGGCGTCAGGCTGGATCCGGAAAGATTTTCGTCAGCAATACCCTTGCTAGGCGTCGTCTGCGGCTCTGCGTCAGTCGTCGGTGTCGTGATCGCCGTCATGACGTCGTCGGAGTGCTTAGACGCCGCCCTCTCGCGCTGACATCAGTTCTTCTTTTTTTCGCGCCAGTAAGCGCAGATTCGGGAAGAGCATACCCTTTAGTCACTTTTTGACTAAACTTTTTGAACTTTTTTGGTTCCATCTTTCGAGTTGACCTCGACTCCTGGTGCCGGTAGGGATGCCCGGGTTCAAGCCGTGTGACGCCTGTCACCGCCTGATGTCGGTCACGGATCACCACCGCCGGTGTCTCTACTGCCTTGGGGCCGACCATGATGCCGAGTCATGCCTCGACTGCCGGGCCTTGACCTCAAAAGCTAGGCGGGAGCGGTCCCGCAAGCTGCTCGAGATCCGGCAGTCGGCTCCATGCCGCTCGAGGTTCCGGTCGAGGGACCGGTCGCGGAGCCGCAGCCATCACCGCTCGTCGGGGTCAAAGTCCTCGCATTCTGGTAAGTCGAGGCGCAGTAAGAAGTCGAAGAGGCGACATCGCTCTTCTGACTCCCCTCGCCGGTTGCGCGACTCGGCTGAGGGTTTGGGTGGCACCACCCGCGCGGCTCCATCGGAGCCGCAGGAGTCGCATCCGGCATCATACCCTCCGGTCCCTGGGCCTAATGCGACTCCGAGCGAGATCCGAGACTTCCTCGTGGCCATGAGGAGTCTCGCTCCGCCGTCGAGGCCTGCTGGCGCGCCTTCGAGCCCCGCAGGTCCGACTTGGAGGCCTAGCGAGCCGGCAGCTCCGGCCCCGGCCCCGGCGCAGATGTCGACTTCGGTCCCGACGCTGCAGGTCCCCTTGGGATCCAGGCCTGGATTCCGGTCGATGCCGGTTGACCTTACGACCCCTCTGCCGGTGCTGACCCCTTCGGTGCCACCCCCGGCACCGTCTTCGGATACGTCGTCCCCAGGTTCAACCCCAGTCCGGGCCCGGCGCCGAAGCGGCGCCGATGGATGAGCAATTCATCTACCGCCCGGCTCAGACCTTTCAGCCTCTCTACCAGGAGTGGTCTCAACACCTCCCCTGACACTAGCTTCCTCTCTCCTCCCTCCGTGTCTACGGAGGAGGGTGCTACCTATTCTGTGGTACTGCGCAGGGCTGCCGAAGCCCTTCATCTGGAGCTCCCTGCAGTGGCCGTGAGGTCTAACCTCCTCACTGAAGTGCTTCAACCGCCAGTAAGCTCCTCGGAGCCTCTACTGCAGTTCAGTGAAGCACTGACTGACGTTCTGATAGGCACCTGGTCCAAGCCCTCCACAGTCACTCCTGTGGACCGGAACGTGGCCCGGCGCCAACGCCCCGCACCGGGCGACCCCAGCTTTCTGTCGGTGCAACCCACCCCTGAGAGCCTGGTTATCCAGGCCTCTACCTCCCAGACCGCCTTCCCGTCCGCTCCTCCGCATCGGGAATCCAAAAGGTTGGAACAATTTGGGAAGAAGCTGTTATCCTCCCTCAGTTTGGGGTTGCGGTCTATCAACACCGCATGCCTTTTGGAACGTTACACCCACTCCTTGTGGGATACGGTGGCGGATGTGCTGCCCCAGTGTCCGGAGGAGGCCCGGACACGGCTCGCCCAGGCTCTTGCTGAGGGGCGGGATGCAGCACGGTATTCGATACGATGTGGGCTTGACACCACGGACTCGCTAGGTAGGGCAATTGCGACCACGGTGGATATTCGTCGCCACACCTGGCTGAGGTCCACGAATTTCTCCGGGGATATCCAGAGCCCCCTCATGGACATGCCCTTCGATGGCCGTCGCCTTTTTGGCGACAAAGCCGATGCTGGAGCGCTTTAAGGACTCCAGGGCTACGGCAAGTCCTTGGGCCTCTCGGCCCAGCGCCCGCAAACCTCCGCTTTTCGCCCCTTTCGTGGCCAAGGAAGGGGCGCCCCCACACGTCCGTCTAGCCACAGGCCGCAGAACCAGCCTCAACGCGGTCGTGGACGTGGATTCCGCCGAGGTGGAGCAGGGAGACAGAGAGCCGGTCAGCCCATATCTGCCCCAGCAGCATCTGCCTCAAAGCCTTCCTAGTCTGAGCTTTCAGGCCCATTTCACGTCGGTGGGAGGCAGAGTTCGCCATCACCTGCTCCACTGGCGTACCATCACACGGACAGGTGGGTGCTGCAAATCGTCCGAAGGGGCTACTCCCTTCCCTTCGAGGCGACCCCTCCAGCCATGCCACCGCAGTACCACCGCATGTCGGGGGATCACTTGCAACTTCTGCAGGAGGAAGTTACGGCCCTCTTGGCCAAGGGGGCCATCAAGCGCGTTCCTGGCCCAGAAGTAGGTCGGGGTTGTTATTCCCACTACTTTCTGATTCCCAAGAAGGGCAAAGGGGGCCTACGCCCTATCTTGGACCTCAGGAGCGTCAACGCCTTCCTCCGGAAGGAGAAGTTCAAGATGCTCACCTTAGCTTAGGTTCTGGCTACCCTGGAGACTGGATGGTAGCGTTGGACTTGCAGGACGCATCTTTCCACATCCCCGTCCTGCCGGCCCACCGGCGTTACCTGCGGTTCACGGTAGGCCATGAGCACTTTCAGTTTACCGTGCTCCCCTTTGGCCTCACCAGTGCCCCTCGGGTGTTCACGAAAGTGATGGCAGTGGTCGCAGCTCATCTGCACAGATTAGGGGCTCCAGTCTTCCCCTATCTCGATGACTGGTTGTTGAAGGCGGGCTCGCCCCAGGCAGTCGTCTCCCACCTCCAGACTACGGCCGACCTCCTGCATTTGCTGGGGTTCTCCATCAACGTGCTGAAGCCGCATCTGAGTCCCTCCCAGAAGCTCCTTTTCATCGGAGCGGTTCTGTACTCAGCGCAGTTTCGAGTCTATCCTCCAGAACAGCGGGTTCGGGATATTCAGGCTCTGATTCCGATCTTTCAGCCCTTATCCTGAGTTGCGGTCAGTTTGGTGCTGCTGGGTCTGATGGCCTCCTGCATTCTGCTGGTACATCACGGCAGGTGGCGGATGCGGACTCTGCAGTGGGACCTGAAGTTCGAGTGGGCTCAACATCTGGGCAACCTGTCCGACCACGTCCTGATCTCGGAGGGCCCTGCAAGGCAGTTGCAGCGGTGGCTCACGGACCGCAATTGGGTCAGTGGCAGATCCCCCTCCCTACCCCAACTGGATGCGTTCCTCCTGGGATCGGGGGACCACATGAGAGAGGCGGAGATCAGAGGCTTCTGGTCTCCGGTGGAGTCCCGGCTCCAGATCAACCTATTGGAGCTGCGGGCGATCCGGCTTGCACTGAAGGCATTCCTTCCCCCCTGTTCGGGTAAGTGTAGTGCAGGTGTTCACGGACAAAACCACCGCCATGTGGTATTGCAACAAACAGGGCGGGGTGGGGTTGTGGACCCTTTGTCAGGAGGCTCTGCGCCTCTGGACATGGCTGGAACATCAGGGCATCATCCTGGTGGTTCAACACCTGGCAGGCTCTCTGAACGCCAGGGCGGACAAACTCAGCCGCCGGTGCATGATGGATCACGAATGGCGTTTGAACTCGGACATGGCGCAAGGCCTCTTTCGGCAGTGGGGAGAGCCTTGGTTAGATCTATTCGCCGCCGAAGAGAACGCGCAATATCATCAAATCTGCGCGTTGGAATTTCCAAGGTAGCACTCGCTCGGAGACGCTTTTCGCCGCGAGTGAAGTTGCGTTCTGTTGCACGCCTTTCCGCCTATACCACTTCTGCCCAGAGTGCTGAAGATCAGGCGTGACCGGGCCCAAGTCATCCTTGTAGCTCCGGATTGGGCACGAAGATACTGGTATCCCGAGCTACTCAGTCTGTCAATCGATTGCCCCAATTCGACTGCTTCTTCAGTAGTGCCTTCTGTCGCAGCAGCAGGGGACGGTCCTCCACCCGAACCTGTCCAGCCTCCACCTCCATGCGTGGAGTTTGAGTGGCGGCGGTTGATGCCATTTGACTTGCCTCCTGAAGTCTGTGATGTAATTCTGGCAGCCAGGCGTCCCTCCTCTAAAACGGTATACGCCTGCAGTTGGAACAAATTTGTGGCATGGTTCACAGCAAAGGCTGTGGATCCCCTTTCTGCCCCTCTTTCAGAAGTTCTCCTCTTTCTTCTTTTCCTGGCTTAGCAGGGCTCTGCTCTGGGCACCATCAAGGGATATCTTTAAGCGGTTTCTGCTTTCTTCCGGCTTCCTGATCAGCCTTCTCTTTTCAAGTCCCCTATTGTTGCTCGATTCTTTAAAGGCATTACTCATATGTTTCCTCCTGTCCCTTTCATAATGCCTCAGTGGGACTTGAACCTGGTGTTAACCTATCTGATGTGCACGCCTTTTGAGCCACTTCATAATTGTCCTCTCCGTCTTCTGACTCTTAAGACTGCTTTCCTGGTTGCCATCACCTCTGCCAGACGGGTGAGTGAGCTCCAGGCTCTTTCTTCTAAGCCTCGTTTCCTATCTGTCCATCCGGACAAGGTTGTTCTCAGGACTCGTCCTTCCTTTCACCCAAAGGTGGTAACTGCCTTTCACATCGGCCAGTCTGTTACATTGCCCACCTTCTTTCTGCCTCCGCATCCCTCAAAAGTGGAAGAGAGGCTCCACCGTCTGGACCCAAAACGAGTGCTGTCCTTCTATCTGGACCGCACGAAACAGTTCCGGGTGGACGACCAACTCTTTGTTGGCTACGTGGGTCCTAAGAAGGGGCGGGCAGTGCACAAGTGAACCATCTCTCGGTGGGTCGTCTTGCGCATTAAGGCCTGTTATTCCTTGGCTAAGAAGGAACCTCCTGTGGGGCTGAGGGCCCATTCCACTTGGGTCACAGCGGCTACTACTGCCCTGGGACGGGGAGTCCCTCTGCAGGACATTTGTCAGGCAGCTACGTGGGCCTCGCTGCACACGTTAGCTAAGCATTATTGCCTGGACAGCCAAGTCCGGAGAGACGGCTTCTTTGGCCGTTCCGTTCTCCAGGACTTCCTGGTGTGAACTTGGTTCGCAGACCCACCACCGGGGTTGGTATTGCTGGGGTATCTATTCTAAGGTAAGGAAATTAACTAACGTGCTTCTTTCAGATGAACAAGTTACTTACCTTTGGTAACGATATATCTGTAAGAAACATTAGTTAGTTTCCTTACCGCCTCACCCATCCTCCCCGTTCTGCGAACTGATATCTAGGGTTAAGGTCATCCCTTTCAGGGCCCTAGCTTCATGGTACCAATGTCGGTTTCTTGCATGGCTCTGCGTTCCTGGCACGGAAAGCTATGTACAAGAACTTACGTCAGCGCACGAGGGCGGCTTCTAAGTACTCCGACGACGTCATCCCAGCGATCCCGCCGACGGACGCGGAGCCGCAGACGACCCCTAGCGAAGTGCAAGGGTATTGCTGACAAATCTTTCTGGATCCAGCCTGACGCCTGGGGATATTCTAAGGTAAGGAATCTAACTAACTAATGTTTCTTCCTTTTATAAGAACTGTCTTGGATACAGTGCAGTTCATGCCATTCTCTCCATTGCAATAAGTTCAAGACATTGAGGCTATGATCCAGATTTTTCAACCTTGGTCCTGGATCTTGGTAAGAGTGGCTCTGAGGCTTCTTGGTCTGTTAGCCTCCTGCATCCTGCTTTTGACTAAGCCAGGTGGCATATGCAAGCTCTGCAGTGGGATCTGAAGTGTCAGTGTGCCTAGCACCACATTGGTGGTGCTCAGCTGCAACCTGACCAACGGCAGACCCCTCTCCCTTCCCCCACCCAGCGTTCACGGTGCTGACGGATATGTTACTACTGTGTGGGAGAGGTCACCTGGGAGAGGTGGAGATCAGAGGACTCTAGTCTCAGCAGAAACCCAGCTCCATATCAATCTACTCCAGTAGCAAGACATTCACCTGGTGTTGAAGGTCTTCTGACATTCATTGAGTGGAGACTGGTATAGGTTCTCATGAACAACACACCACCATGTGGAACTACAACAAGCAGGGCAGAGTGGGGTTCTGGGTCCTGTGGCAGGAAACTTTGCACGTTCAGTGATGGTTGGAACAGCAGGGCATCTCCCTGATTTTCAATCATCTGACTCTTTAGTTCCTGCAAGACTTTTTGGTGTGAGCCCACTCCACAGACACTCTATCTTCAGTTGGTACTACTTTGCTATCTATTCTAAAGAACATCCAAAAAACAGGTTATTTGCCTTTGCTAATGCTCTTTCTGGTGGATACTTCAGTCTAACTGCAGATTAGTCACTGCCCTCTCACTTCCCCGTTCTTTGGCGGTGTCCCATCCCAATTGAAAAGGTCCCAATTTGGAAATCTGCTGAATAGTACGTTCAATTATTTAGTGCTCTGCGTTCAAAAGTGTGAAAAGAGTTGAGCAAGAAACTGAAGTAGGCGCTACTGATAGAGACTTCTAATTGCATATTCCTCACCTTGTAATATTCCTCAGGCGCAAGACTTGATCCGAAAAACTTTGAAGCAGTACCTCTGCACACCGTAAGGTCGCGCCTGCGACTCCGCACCCATGTCGTCCGTGCCAGATATGACATGTGCGGGTCCTTATAGGCCAACCATGAGCACTAACATCAATTCCTTTGTTTCTGGACTGACAGATACGGATATGAAGCTACCTCTGGTCTCTTGAAACCATTTTCTCTGCAAATATTTTGCCAGTATTCAAGGCACATGTCCCTCAACCAATCAACAGCGTTTAAGTCTTGTGCTGAATGTCCCAGGAAGATGCCTATAACTGATCTCCACTCGGTCTGCCTGTGGTGTCTCAGGTCATACCATGATTCCGCGACCTGCAGTGTCTGTGACCTGATGCACACAAATGCCATCTGGGAGCGAGAAGCTAAGTTATTAGCATGCACCTAAAAACTCCTCATTGGTCAAATTCATAGGGAAAGTCTGTCACGCTCCCAAAGTCTCTGCAGTAACAGGTCCTCATCGAGGTCATTCTTAGGGTAAGTCCAAGAAAATTTAGAAAAAGTCAGAGAGGTACTCAACCTCGTTGTGTCCATTTAAGTCCCCAGAGAGGGACAATGGCGGCCAACCCATAGTGCTGTCTGACTCCGAGATGGCACTGCATCAACTTCTTCTGAGGCAGTGGTAGGCGCTGCCTATTCCTCTCAACATGGGTGATCCATCTGACACATATATTCATGACATGTATGGTACTGACTCTGACAATGGCACCAATGGACCATGTTGTTCAGTCGTACCTGGACAACAATTGGTATGATGAACTCCAAGAGGTGAGTGGCCTGGATACTTCTACAAGCACTGTCTTGTTCTGTCCTTGGTTATTTGTGATGGTGGTGACAGGAGCTGAAGAAATCCTTAGCCTCCAGCTCTCTTCTTAAATCAAGATAAAGTGCTGAGTGAGGTCCTACATCCTGGCCAAACCTCTTCAGAACCTCTTCTCCCTTTTAACAAGGCTTTGATGGATACTCAACTGTGAGCATGAGTCAGGTCCTGCTCGGTGCTCGGGGCCCCTGTCACCCGCCAGATGGCCTGCCGTAACCATCCTGCACCTGGTAACCCAGACATTCTCACCCAACTCGCCTCTCCTGTGAGTCTGTTGATGCAGGCTTCTGCCAGCAAAGTCAAACCAAATGCATTAACTTCCACACCTCTGGATAGGAAATCGAAAAGGATTGACACTTTTGGAAGGAGAGTTTGCCCTACATTCTGTGAACGATGCATGTCTCCTGCGCTACTACTCCCATACCTTATGGGCCCATGTTATACCACTTGTACCAGACGAAGTCCGGACTATTTTCTCTCAAACTATGCAAGATGGCTGTGGTGTGGAAAAATTTACAGTTTGCTATGGTTTGCCGCTGCTGACTCATTTAGCAGGTCTAATTAGACCAGTGTCACTATCCAGACACATGCATGATGATAGCACCCCCTGTACCACTACTTCCACCACCTACATAAAATGCTGACGGATATACGGGGTGCCAGTTGAACACTATCTTAAATGTACCATGCCTCACTCTAGTAGTCTGCAACTCCCCACTGGATTTTGTTGATTAATAGTCTGTCAGACCCCTGTTTGGGGGAGAAGGGGTGGTACATGGCAGACAGAGGCTTCAGGTCCCCAAACGTGGTGTTTGAGGTTGTTTTTATTGGTGTCCTTCCTACTATGGCTCTGCAAACTGGGTGAAGTACAATCCTTTCCAAACTTGGGTGTCAGGGTAGGGAGGGCGAGGAATCTCAGACTTCACGGGGAGGTAATGTGGGGGCACGAGCTCAGAACTAAACTTAGGGGAGAGGAGTTGGTCTAACGGCTCGGGCGGTTGACCTCAAATCTGGGGAACTGGGTTTGAGTCTCGGCTATGCCGCTGAACATCCTGTGATTCTGGGCAAATCACTTAATCTCCCCGTGCCTAACAAAAAAATAAAAAATAAATGAATATGTTCTCATGTAATGCAACTGGTGCTATGTAAAGCGTTCTGATACCCGTTTCCGGTCTTGTTCGCGCTATATAAAACTCTGTAAAAAAGCAGCCAGCCAACAGACAAAATTACTTCAGTGTCTAGCAAAGTACTTGCCTTTAGGAAAAGAATGTACCTTTTAATCTCATAGCGGAATAAATACTACATAATTTAATACAGTGTACAGGACAGTGATCCTGGCCACGATGCTCCATTGTGGTATTCAATCTGCTGATTTCCCCTTGTGCTATCTACTTCCCATATAACCCTTGATCAGCTTGTCCCCCCAGCTATTATAGAAGAAGCATGAATCAACCAGAGGTGCAGTTTCTGGTGTTCAACAAGTCAAATGCATCATTAGGTCGTCCTTATGGCATGGTCATACCCCTGGTGGTGTAGTGGGTAGGAAGTTAATCCCCGAGTCCCAGGCTCGACTAGAATGGATCCAATGGCTTTGTCTTGGTCAATCCCACTCCAGATAGAGGGCAACGGTAGTTATAGGCAGTCCTCTAAAGCTGCAGCGCAGGCTGGGCGTGCAGCCTGTGTCCCATCTCAAGCGGCCACCTGAGTTAAGTCCAGCGTTGATTGGCAGACCTGCCGTTCAAGAACAGGTGCAAGCCCAGCTGCTGCCGCACCTTCCATCCGGAGAAATGGACGCAGCCCCGTTTCGGCTAATCGCAGGTATGGAGCCAGGCCAATACGAGATCTCTAGGGCAGTTGCAACCCCAACCAGCTGATGTGGTACCAAAGGCAGTTGCAGACCCTGCTGGGCTAACAGAATCACCACAACAGTAGCATGTTTTGACTGGGCTGACGCAATCATCAAGGCAGTTGCAGCCTTAATTAGGCCATCACAGTAAACATGGCTCTTGCTGCCCCTGACCAGGCCGTTATAATCACATAGGCTTTTTGTAGTTCCTGCAAGCAAACTTCTGAGAGACCAGGGAATCCTCTGCAGCACTGGTTGCTCCCAGCTTCGCCCTCAGGCAGTTAGCTTTTTCTGGGTGTCCCTCCTTCCTCCTGCAGGCAATCTATACACCTTCCTTCCCTTAGCAGATGGGAAAGCTACTAGGCAGACCCTCCCCTCCTCCAGCAGACTGCAGGTGGCTGTCCGGCAAACACCAGCCCTGGTCATACTGCAACCCTTCGAGGACTCTGAGGAACACACACTTCCTTGATCATGAAAGACTTGGAACTGGAACAAAATAGGGCGGTTTAGCTCCCATTTTAATACACATTTTCTAAACCGGGAATGTTGCACCACTGTCCCAACTGTCTCTTTTTAAGTGTTCTTTGCAGGCTTCTCTCCAAACAGTCTTTTTTCGAGAGTGATGTTTCACACAGTAGGTAGCACTAGGGACTTTCTCCAAAATGGAGCGTCCACAAACTTGGCATAATTAAATGTGAGATCTGTGCACCTAGTTGTCATCCACCTCACCGAAGCAGCAGCCTGAGACAGACAAAAAGGCTGGTCCTACCCAAAAAAGTCCTCATCGTGAATAACAGAAGCAAAAATTCCACCTCTTACCCATAACATCAACCAAATGGTAGTGCACAGAAATAACTAATTGGGAGCCTTCTGCTGACAAGGACCCGCGTGAACTTCCAAGTGAATCCCTGTCTCAAGCCTCCTTTGCAGTCGGGTCAGAGTCTCCATTGTCGTGTTTGACATTGTTTAGGGGTTCACACCCGGTAGATTTCCTTAACCCCAAAACTAAATACACCCTTTTTGGTGATCAAGGAGAACGGTCCGGCATCTCTCACTCTTTCTAATGAGTTGTGCTATATTACATGAGGAAGCGAGAGACACCTGACTTTTCTCCAAAATGGGTTCTACACATATTTCCTTTTGGGGCTCTGGCGATCTACCCGGCGAGCCTCCTAAATAGTGGGGAGCAAGACATGATGCTCAAAGTGCAGTGCCTTGTCATGTTCTCCACTGTACCGCTGGGTTTGAAGTTGTAAATCGACACTACGGCATGTCCTCCTCGGAGGCGTGTGTATGCTCCTGCTCCTTAATTCTAACCTTCTCGAATACCTTGATCCCCTATGGAAAAGGGAGGGGCGCACCTGCGCACCTGTTACGTTGCTGCTTAGGATTACTGGCACTTTTCCTTCTGCAGAGGTGCACAGAAGACAAGCAAATTAAAGTAGCTTTGGTTCCTTTCTAGTCAATCCGCACAAGGCAATAAGGTCTTTGCAGTATCCCTATACAAAGCTCTGCAGCTGTAAGAGAAGAGAGCCTCTCGATTTTGTGAACACGTCTGTCAGCATGCAGTTCTGAATAAAATATGGTGATCTAGTACACATTTGTTTGTTACCATTCAATCTGTTAGCTTTCCAGGCCCTAAGCCTGTCATACAGACTCCTAAGATAATTAGTGTGTTCATATTCGTGTACAGTCAGCCCCAGGGACTTCTTAAGGATTTTGGGGGCCCTGGGCCAAACGTATTTTGGGGGCCCTTGTTCAGAACATCTTTGAATTTATGATCCATTTTCAACTCTTTCATGCCCCCATGGCCAGGTCTCTGACAGTGGACAGGCACACTGGTCGAAATTCTAAATGTGTTTAAATCTTAAATTTAAAGGTGGTGAGATATGTTTTCAATATTGTAACACAGCAGCAGTTCACGAATATCACTACAAATAATCTATGGGACATATGAATATGTGAGGTCTTGCTTTGATCTTAAAGAATGAAATATAAACACAACATTTCTCTGCGAAATGTTAGTGTCAAATACCTTTTTCCTTTCATTTATTTTGAATATGGGTGATGTGTGAGAGCCTATTACAATCTGTGTAAGACTTATTCAGGGTGATTAGGGTAAGACTCTCTGCAGAACCGAGCTGGCTCTATCAGAGGGCGCTCTGAAAGGCTGGATCCCTGGGCCAGAGAAATGTCTCTGGTCAGGCCTGGCTTGCATGTAACATATATGCGTTACCAGGAAAGCTCCCCAAGAACCAACACCGCCCCCACCTCAGGAATGCAGGCAATACACGTCCCCTGTCTGGGGAAGCGCCCTCATCTTCTATTTGTGCCAAGCCAAGCAGCGTGCTTCCAGAAATGATCCCACTGACTTCAGTGTTCAGACTCGCATAGAGTCCTCCTGCTGCATACTCACTACGCACACACTTGACATAAACAAAAAGAATGTACGAGCAGGATTCTGGGCATTTACATAACAGCAGAACTTTACACGAGGGCATGCAGGTCACACTCATGACAGAAAAAATGGTCTCTCTACACAGCCAAAAAACACAGTATGCTGCCAGCGGCACTTAATAGCTATACCCAGGATAGGGACAGTAGTCCTCTGTCGATTATGAGGTCACACTTGGTGTGCTTCTCCAGGTCACAGGATTGGTCCAGGAGCTTGCATAGTCAGTGAGAGGCATAGGCAGTGGCGTAATACAGGCCCTCGCAGCGCCCCCGCGGAGCAGGGGGGGCCCGAGCTGTAGGGGACCCCTCAGCACAGTACTCTGGCTCGAGAGCTCCTGATTAAATACGGAGTGGGCCCCTCCAAGTTCCTTGCAGGGGGGGCCCTCAAGTTTTGTTACGCCACTGGGCATAAGTCTCTGCGCTCATGCTTAGATTAGCGTGTCGCATGGTCAAAATAGGTCAGGATTTCAGAAACACAAACTTAGGTATTCAGGGCAAGGGAACACGCCTTTGTCCTATGTACTTTGCAGGGGACTTTCCTAGCCACTATCTAGTATATTATGTTGATTCTTAAATCTCTAATTTTCTGCCTGCAACTGCACCCCATTTGTGTAAACCATATGGAGTTACTGAGATTACAGCAACTTTCCCTTGAAAAACATTGTGCCTGCAACGAGCGGCCTGATAATGCGAGAAAATAAGTGATGGCAGGACGTCTCCCAGCCACTCCTGGCAGATAATGCTTGGAGGTAATGTTGGACAACCTAAGGTAAAGGTTGAGTGCCTTCATATGCCTTCTCGACAGTGGTCGCCCATAGAACCTTCACAAAGAGATCTACCATTAACGCATTTGTGGGAGCACAACCAAGCTAACACTGCCTCTGAAAACGAAAACGGAGCAGTTCAAACTAGCTTTTGACAAAGTACAAGAGCTTTATCTATTTGGGTGGCTTTGTGGTATGCTAATTATACAATTAATCGGGACCTCCAGTTCATTGTCACAATATGGCTGGAAGCTGCTATGGGGTACTTGCGTGACAGCTCAAGTGTCCCTGATCAGGGTTGCAGATGAAGCAGGGCCACTCCAGAAGCCAGGCCCCTCTGGAGTCGAAAGACTTAGCATGCGCTCTCCGCCGCCCGGGATGGACCGTCTGCCGTAACCATCGCCCCCCCAGCCTGGTAGCTACCCGACTGCCCTGAACCAAAGCATATTTTGGGGGCCCTTGTTCAGAACTAATTTCCGTTCTTTCATGCCCTCTCTAGCCAGGTCACTGACAGTGCACAGACACACTCGTCCAAATTCTAAATATGCTTACAAACAGCGACGTGTGTTTTTAATATTGTAACATCAGCAGCTCACTCATATTACTGCAAATAATCTCTGTGACACCCTCCCATTTCTTATATGTGAGGTCCTCTTTTGATCTAAAAGAACGCTTTCTATGGATGGTGTATGAAACTTAAGCACAACGTTCTCTGTGAATTGTCTGTAATAGGCTCCCTCACATCACCCACATTAAAAATAAATTAAGGGAAAATGGTATTTAAAACCATCTGTTTAAGAATTATCCAAGGTAATTGGGGCAGGACTAAGTACAGAAAGATACGGGTTTAAAGTCTGCAGGAAGACATGGCGCTCAGCAGTTTAACGTATAAGGTATCTAATTCCAACAAATAGGTATGGTGCTAACTGGGAAGGGGAAACCCTAAAACCCCTTAATTTGTGCAGGGGGACCCTAACACATAATAGGAATCTGCAGAAACCCGTGCACACATACAAAATTACATAAGGCAAGGTCCATGCATTAGAACAGAGATAAGCCGAATCCAACGAAGATATCAAGTCTTCTTTAATAAGTTGTACACAAGATGCCAGCCGACACGTGTTTCATCAGAGAAAGAGTCTCTGAATCTTCAGGGCTGTATACAAATTCCAATGCAGCAAAATCTAAGAGAACATGTTCGGTCATGAGCAGAAAACTCTATCGCACGCGAATCATGAATGACTTCCGGGTTACAGACCACTGATGGCAAATACTAACTGATAATTACTCCAAGAAATAATTTATTTCAATGGTGATCGTATATGCCCTAAGGGCGAACAAAGTAATCTTAAATACACAAAAGTGTCATGAGAGAGTCACGCCAGTAAAGTCAGAATCTCACATAGAGTCAAATCTCATAAAACGATCGAAAGTGTGTCTCAATGATACGAGAACGGGTGAGACATGTGTATTGTGTCAAACTCGCCCCCTGTAAAGTTTAAAGCGAAGAAAAAAGAGCGTCCTGGCGGCCCCATTTCACTCTCTGCAGAACAGAGCTGTCTCTATCATGGGCCCCGTGAAAACTGGGGCTGTAGGCCAAGCCCACGTAGCCCATCCCTTAAAACGTCTCTGCTCTCGCAGCAGTTACTACACAAAACTTGAAACAACACCAGTCACAAATTATGATACTACATTAGCTCACACCCCACATATACTTTTTCCAACATCAAACATGGTTTCCACAATACAATCACATAAAGTACAGTATTGTAAATGTACAACAATAACATTATTTATTTAACAGCACTAAACAATGTATTTTGTGATGTGTCCCCCCCCCCTTTAAATAAAACATAAACATGTAAGGTTTGTCACTCTTATGATAGGATGTGCTACGCTAAATATACTCTGTTGTCGACAGCAACATGGCGTTCTGAAAAATGTTTTTTTTTTTTTTTTAGGTGGCCAGACAAGAGGGCCGTGTGATTCTAACCTGTGGCTTGCCCTATCAAACGGTAGGTAATGATTATTACACATTCTAAACGCAGGCTTGTGTACTTGAGTCTTGCTGGCTTATCACAACAAGCATTGGCATAGCCAATAGGCCTCGCCTTTGGGACCTTATAAGTATTTTGTTATGCAGCAGGTCGCAAAGGCGAGACCTATTGGCTGTGCCAATGCTTGTTTCAAATACGAGCTCCCTGAGGTCTGCTTTGGATGATTCAGAATGGCACGGTCGGACCACATGAAACTGTAAGTCTGAATGTTAACAGAGCTTTTCAATGATGCGGAAAAATAAAAATAAAGAGAGAATTGAGTTGTCTCCAAACTGAACAGGTAACATTTTACAGACATTCTTAATCAGTTCAATCTACACAAATATGCGGCGAACTCAAGAGGTATGCACGCTGCCTATTGCCAACAAAGAAAACACAGAACCCTCTGGGCCAGTTTCTATTTATTGATCTTTGAAAAACACCATATAATATTTCAGTTTTGTTTTACAGCTCAAACCCCTTTCCGAGTCCCACAATTATCCAGGGAAAGAAAGATACCGCACATGCAAAAGCAGCCTGCTTTCTTTCTTTGCAATGATCACAAAACGAAGGAAATGGATTTAGGGGGGAGCGGGTGGGGGCAGACCTAAAGAAAGGCGCATTGTTTGGTTCTGTCACATGGCCACAGCCGTGCTCCTTTTTAAAGCAGAAGAGATAGGCAAAAGAAAACAAAGTCACCAACATGCGAGCTGCGTGGTGCACGAACACGCTCGTGAGACTGCAGCGGTTTTCAAGCACACACTCATGATTGTGGCGGCATCCGCCTTGCGGGAGCGAGCAGTGGCCAATTAGCATGCGCGCCGCTGCTCGCTCCCGTAAGGTGGATGCCGCCACAAGCACGAGTGTGTGCTTGAAAATGAGCAGAGCGACGGCTAAAGGCCCTCCTATGCAGCTCACCGAGACCTAAAAAGGGAATATTGTATTGATTACATTCAAGTGGATTCCAGCAGTTTTCCATCTTTGAAGAAGACTCAACTAGTCCCGTGTTAGTTGCCTATTGAGATGCCTAGAGCGCAGGGATCCGTGATGTGTGATTAATTTGTTTAGTTACGAGATGTGTGAAGAGTTTAGCGATCTCCAAGTCTTCCCTTTTTAGGTCTCGCCTAGCTATTGCGTAGCAATCGCTATGCGAGACTCTAGTAAGGGGCTCCCAAAAGTGGATTGCATGGCGAGCACGCGCACAATCACGTGCATCGTGCCACCATGCAGTCCGTTTGGCATCGTACTTCAAAGGGTCCGCTCCCCTGCCTGGAATGCGCTCCCCCGCCCCTGCAAAGCACGCGCGCCACGCTCCGCCGGGCTTGTTCTCAATTGACTGTCTGCACAGCAGGTCGGCAACTGCTTTCGAGGCTTGTCAAACGAGATAAAACAGAGAACGTGCTTCACGACCCCAGGCGCCTCTGGTCAGTTCTCTGTGTTGTCCTTAACCCTCTTTATGTGAATGCAGTCAGCCTCTGCCTATATTAACCCTCTTCCAGTCGCCTTAACACTCCTCTGAGCCTTTCAGGTTTTGTGGTCCTCTGTATCCACCCTGCTGCAGCCTTCTTGATCATCTGCCCGTCCTGCTGCTCCAGCACACCTCTGAGCCTCACCTGCAGCCTCGTTGCACCTCTGTGCCCCCTGCAGCTTAATTTGACATGAAAGAGGTGCCGGGGCTCTTATTAGGCGTTAGCTTTAGGCAGCAGTTGTCTATAAAATGTTTTTGTGTTAGCCTGCCCAACAAAAAGAGAACAAGGCAAAACGCAGCAACAATTAGCACTTGCGCTTATTTTACTTTTAAAGGCAACTTATATCACAATGCAAGTGTACCTAGACAGTTAGAGTTCTTTGTTTTTTGTGGCTTAGCTTTACCGCTTTCACGGTGCTGGTTACATCCGCTTTCCAAGGGCTTAATTTGACATTAAAGAGGGGCCGGGGATCTTATTAGGCGTTAGCTTTAGGCGGGAGTTTTCTATAAAATGTTTTTATGTTAGCCTGCCTAAGAAATCGAACACAAACCGTATTTTTGTGGAGCAAATGTTGTTTAAAGGCAAAACGCAGCATCAATCAGCACTTGTGTTGTACAACTTACGAGAAAAGTCAAACTGTCCCTTTTTTCCCACGAGCTTGGACATCTACAAAATAATGGTGCTTGGGGACGTGGGGAGGCAAAACATGTACTTTTGTTCGCAATATGTAAGTTTTATTTTCCCAGGTGTGCCTTTTTATCACCATTTCTGGCTTAAAAGCGTCTCTTGTGTGGCCTTTCAAATCTGTGTATTTTTTTAAATTTCATTACTTTTTGTTTGTTTTGTACAGTGAGAGCATTAATTCAAGTCTAATCTCTTGCTTGTGTATGAACAGCCTTCAAGATATAGAGTAATTTTTGTGTGTAGAGTGTCTGACACGTCTGTGTATTTTTACACATTCAAAGATACACGGATGTTTTTAGTGTGGGCAGAAATGGTTATGTTAATAGCTAGACTGATTTGCTGTGGATCAGCATAATCTCTCTTCGGTAGAAGCATATTTCAAACATTTTAGGTGCGGATATTCTTGAGAACTTGGTGTCTTTTGTTATGATTTGGTCGTTGCATAAACCAGTCAGTTCACATTGTGCGCCATACCAAAAAAAAAGCATTTGCAATGCAATAGGTCTTGCAGTAACTAGAGTTTAAGCTATTGGCATTGTAAATTACAATGCCTTTTATTTATGTTTTTAAAAAGAAAACAAAACTAAAAGGCATTGTTATTTCCAATGGCGGCCTTTTTTTTCTACACTAGACGTTTATTCATTACATTATTAAAACCCACTTATTAAAGCAATGTGCCGTTTTCTGTAACAGCTGTTACTTTTAGCGCTGCGACGTAAAAAAGTTGGAACATAGTGCTACATAAAACTATAATAAATAATGCACCACGAACGCTTTTAAAAACAAATAGATAAAAGCAATGCCATTTACAATACCAACAACTTCGAACTTTGCTAATGCGAGACCTATTGCATTGCAAATGCTTGTTGTCAGAAGTAACCAGAAATGTTGAAATAATTCAATTCTGTGCACCTTTTGTTGTGGGAGATATCTTCTGCATTGCTTCCCCTCTCAGTAGTACTCATTTGCATGAAAGAGTTGATGGAGGCCAGTTTTAATGTGGTAAGGTCACTCCGTACCCGGCAGTAAAACACTGAGATGCGTTTCAGATGCGAACAACCTTTCTCAATCAATGAATCGCCATGTTACAAACAGCTTTAAAAACCCCATAAGTCATGAAAATAGTGCTGCCTCCGATTAACCAACCATTTGCAAGCAGAAATAAATAGGCATACACATTTTAGCTGTGCGCGCTGACCCTGTTTAGGCACTGAACAAACATTTATACAAATCAAAGACCAAAATGGCCCTTGAG
The DNA here is from genome assembly GCF_964204655.1 of Triturus cristatus. NCBI lineage: Eukaryota > Metazoa > Chordata > Amphibia > Caudata > Salamandridae > Triturus > Triturus cristatus. Next base: position 981,048,639 of record NC_140580.1, read on the forward strand.
CATATTATGTGTACTATTCGCGCTACACAGAATCAAATATTCAAACCTGCAAACACTCATTGTCCAATTGGTATGTTAATATATGAACGGAGAAATACAACTTCACAATAATTATGTTTGGGGCTTTAAACATAGTTAAAACGTTTTGTTCAAAGGGTCGCTCCTGTCCAAATGGATATGGTTATCACGTACAGCAGTTCACGTTAACTCTAATTGTAGGCTGCTCAACACACCTCTATTCAGTGCAGACACTTTACGAAAATACTGCTTTGTGTATTGCTGTTCACATGGAAATGTTAAAATCTTGGGAATCACAAAGTGACAGAATATATATATATATTGCTAGTCCTATGCTTAAAGACTTTGCTGTAGAAATGGCAAAAGACTTTGTCCTTTTCTATCTCGGTGTGGATGGCACTGTGCTAATCCCATGCTTAAATACTTTGATAGAAAAGCAGACATTTGAGGTGAGCAGATCTAGAGTGTCGCTGGTGTTGAGAGTGCGCTAACAGGAGCTGCTTTCTACCTAAACTTGAGAACTACCCAGAGTTCTCTGCTTCTTTTTTTGCATATATATCTATATATATTTATATTATATTCCAAACTGATTGCTGGGATGTGAGGCAGTGTGCGGGTTTGAGGGCACTTTAACAACTCTCTCAGCTTTGTAAGCTGGCAGAGTTTTTCAAAATATCTAGCGGATGCTGCTCCGGGTTAAGGGAGGGATACCAGCAGTAATCTACCCTTCTTCCATTGTTTAAGCAGGGGCACACAGATATGTCTAGGACACTTGTACTCCCCTACAAACAATTCTTTTTTGGGTTAGGCAGGTAGAAGGCTGATAATCTCCCCTGGGAAAGTAAGGGCGTATTAAAATACACCCACTGCTCTTTGGCAAGCGAGGGGTATAACAGATCTACCCATCCTTTATTCAAGGCAGAGATGAAGGGCGCAAACAAAGATGCCTCACATTTGGTCTAACAGATGTGGTGAAGGTCACTAAAGAACCACCTCATCTTGGGTAAGGTGGGGGTTCTAAAAATAAACCACACTGCCCTTGCGGACAGTGCGAGGGCTTAAAAGCACTATACCCCTCCCACCCCACCCTTGAGCACAGTGAAGGCCTCAAAATGCTCTTCTCCGTCTTAAGGGATGATTCCGAGCAGGGCGCCGGGGCATGTATCAGCTGCTCCTGGCCACCTTGGCCCATACCATTTAGGTGCCTAAGGAGGCCCAGGACAGTTGAATACAGTTTGCGTATGCAGAAAGATCACTGAGGGGCATCTATGATACCACTGAAATTTCCTGAAAAAACAAAGTGAAAGGAGCATTACGGCAGATGCGGTGCCGTGCAGATGCGGTGTTAATAGTGGCTACAGCATAAAATCAAAAAAGATGTAAAACTCAAAAGTTAAAGCATGATAAGTTAACATTTGAACTTTAGGTTGTAACCTTAGGACGAACCACTTCCACACATTGAGTACCACATTACAGAATGTTGGGAATTAACTCCATTGTTATATGGAGGGTAGGTTCATTGTCGACATTGCTAAGTTAGCATGAGCTTTGCTGCCATGAGGCTGCTTTTGTGCACAATACAACATGCCTTTATTTTGCAAGACTTTGTTTGTGCCTTTCACATGAGAACTGTCTGCCCTTCGCGTTCTCCGCTGTTCTCTGGGGTTTAGTCTGCACACGATGTACAAGGTCGATAAACAATGCCCCTTGTTATTCATGTTCTGGTCAGTCCCTCACACCTAGACATAACATGACACACAGCTGTACTACTGAAAGTCCTGTGCTTTAATATTGCAGCGAAGCATGTTGTTCATACACTTGGAGAGAGACCTTTCCAGAGAGAAGAGCTGTACTGGTCCTGAGATGTAAACCTTTCATCTAGGCCTTGAGGTATGAGGTCTACTGACAAAGCCCAGAGGTCTTCTTTTTTTATAATAAATCATATCTTATCATGTGGAGGGTGGTTAGGCACAGTAGCACTTTTCCACTGTCTTTATAAATGATATCCCTGTTTGTATCCTATGTAATTGTGACAATGCTGACAATATTGTGTTTATGCATTTTGCTGCTAGTATGGCACGTGTACTGTATCATAGAGCATGTTAGTTAAAATAAACATTTTAAACTATACTGTGACTCTGATTACTCTCATTGTAGACAAGTATGAGTGAGTGAGCGAAAGAGTTGTCTTGCTACCGCGATTCCTGAGAGAGTCGGGAGTGTTGTGTTCTGGGTTGTCTAATCATTGGTAGCTTCGCTGTTAGTCGGAGAATGAATGAGACACTATAGGTAGTCGATTTTTGGGATTTTGGGCACTGAGGTGATAGGTTGATACACCACTATCCACCGAGGACCTGGTTTCCTATGCGTAGTTCTGTATATGTGTAGAATCCCTGCAATATGGCCCCCAACGTTTGGTCTGGTTCTTATCTGCGAGACCCTTGAGTAGTGCTTGTCCACAATATCCTCACTTCTGTTTCCAGAGACAGCTGTGACGGTGTAACCTCCTATATTGATGTTTTTATAGGTTCTTTCAAGCTTAAAGTTAAAAAAAAATAGTTTTTTCTCTTTATTCTTAACCCGTTTGTGAATCTTTGTTTTTCCGTGATGGCGGTTGATGTTCCGCCTCATAGCCGCGCCGCGCCCAAGGCTTATCTGATTCCATATGGAGTGCCTGATGTGGGTGCGGAGCTTATATTTGTGGTGGAAGCGAATTCAACTTATCACTTCGAAGTGTTTTATTCTTGGGTCACCTTTCCGGCGGTGGATGGAACAGATGGTCTGTTTCATACATACACTGCCACGTCCCTTCCTCACAATTATCAGCCATATAGGGCTCTTGAGGTTCCGCTTACAGCTTGGAAACACCAAATTTGGTTTAATGGCACCCTTCCTCACGCAGTATCACCGGTCCGTTTAGGGTCTTTATTGATTGATGGGCCCACTTGGCCCGTTTTGAATGGGTACACCCCACACCCACGTTATTTAACTCTTGCATTTGGGGACCTTCGTGTCTTACATACGTCATCTGATAGAGACATCTAGCCGCAGATTCCTTAACTTAGAATATCCCCTGGATCCGAAAAACTTTCAGCAGTAGCACCTCTGCGCGCCGGGGGGCGGCGCCGCCCTGACGTCGTCCACTGACGTGATGTCAGCGGGGCCATATAAGCCCCTCCCGGCGCTCTGATGTCAGTTTTTCTTCTTTTCGCTTGTCCCAACGCGGATCCAGGAAAACCAGCCGTTCCTTGGCCTGTTTTTCAGGCCTTCTCGATGCCTTTGGTGTCATGGAACAGTGTGCGATGCCTTCGGGCTTTAAGGTGTGTGAGACCTGTACGCGGCAAATGTCTGTCACGGACCCGCACGCCATATGTATGTGGTGCCTGGGAGTGCACCTCGACTCTGAAGAGTGTGACGCCTGTCGGCAGAGGAAACCAAGATCCCTAAGGGAGCGTCGTATGAAGCTGCTGGCGGCCCGGATGTCCGGTCCTGCACCTTCACGCCGCCGATCTCCCTCTCTGGATCGGACCCGCTCATGGGGTCATTCCCACGGACATAGTTCGGAGACAGGTAAGCACAAGCATAAGTCACGGAGGTCGTCCTCCCGTAAACGTGACCCTGGGCCCCGCTGCTCTCGGTCTTTGCCAGGCACAGGCGCCCAGCATTCGTGTCCCCCATACCCACCCTTTCTGGGTGTCAGAGCGACAAGGACTCAGATGGAGGCCTATTCAAAGGCTCTCTAGTCTTTCTTTGGGTCACCCCCTCTCCCTGGTGTGCCTTCAGGTCCCACAGAGGAGGAAGGCACTCATGTCCGGTCTTCGCAAGCGGATTCTTCCTCGGCGCCGGCTGCATGCATCGACTCCAGTTCCGGAGTCGATACGACGTCAACGGGACACGGCCCGGAGGGGCATCCCAGTCGTCCGTCCAGCACACCCGTTCAGTCGCCGCATAGCCCTGTGCGGCTTCCTGCTCTGACGTCGGCTGCGGCACCCTGTTCGACTCCCTTTCGACCTCTTTCCTCCCCACAGGTGGAGGTAGAGCCGCTGTCGGTCCGCGCCCAGACCAAGTCCCCTCTGGATGGTCTCGACATTGATGCGATGCCGTCTTGACGTTGGTCGCTGCCGGCGCCTACGACTCCTCTTTTACAGGAGGATGAAATCCCTCTGGGCTCCCCGTGCCCAGGGTCATTTTGGTACCCCTTGGTGCAGGTGCCTAGCGTTCCATGGCCTTTGGATCAACCTTAGGCTCCTCCGCCTTTACTGTCTAGTGGACGAGTTAGCCTCCAACCGTCCCCGACCAATGGTTTGTTGTCGCCCCCCAGAATGGCGACAGAGGCTAGTGTGGCTTTCGCGAGGGCTGTTTGCAGGGCTACAGATCTTCACCTGCAGCTCCCTGTGGTTTCCCTTCCCTCTGATCCGTTACTTGATCTCCTCCACATGGAGCCTGTGACATGGAGCCTTTGCTGGCCCTTGGTGGGTCTTGACATCCTGCTTGGTTCCTGGGCACGGCCCTCCTCTGGTGACCCTCTTGATCGGTCCATTGCTCGACGGCATCGCCCAGCCCCAGATGATCCTGTCTGCTTGTCCCTTCACCCTAGAGCTCAGGGGCTGGTTGTCCAGGCGGCTTTTGCCTTGCAGTCTTCTTCCGCTCTGCCGTTGCTACCTCCCACTTGGGAGTCTCGGTGGCTGGAGACACGTGTTTGCCACATTTTTCCCTCCGCCAGTGCGGGCATCTGTGCCTTGAACACGTCTTGCGTGTTTGCACATGCTTCCTTTGCCCTTTGGGACTTGGTTAAGTTCCTTCTTCCTTCTCTCCCAGAAGGACCCTGGGCTGACTTGCAACACCTTCTTCTTGATCGCCGGGGATTGGCACAATTTTCCCTTCGATCGGCCCTGGACGCTACTGACTCTGTGGGAAGGGCAATGGCCCGGTCGGTTGCTTTGCGCCGCCATGCATGGCTGCGCGATAGTCCTTTTCCCGACAATGTTCGGGACGCTCTTTGGGATCTGCTATTCAATGGCGTGGACGTTTTTGACTGTCACGCTGATTCAGCGGTCTCATGTCTGGTGTCCCATGATTTTCTGGCCCTTGCGGCCTGGCTTTCTCCTCATCGTGGCCTATCTTTTTCATACGATGTATGACTTTGTGTTGCTTTTTCTTGTGCATAGGCAGCGTTGCCTTGCTTAATTTGGACCCTGGGTTCATGACGTAATACCCAGATGGTCTAGGCGGCTACTCTGCCATGTTTGCCTTTTTTCAGTACAGCAGGTCAGCTGGTTCTGCCTTCCCCTCAGTCCTCTGTCTGTGAGCTTGTCTCAAGAGGAGCCCCCTTGCCGGGGTTAAGACTTGACCTATGTGGGGTATTTGCTGGCTATTGTATAGCTGCCTTTCTAGGAAGGCTTGGTATGCTCCTGTGGAGACTTCCTCACCGTGATTCTTCTGTGGATCAGTCTGTCCTCTCTTTCTGCTGTTATGCGATCCACAGGTTGGCATCTCTCTATCAATCAATCATTCAATGATAGTATTTATAAAGCGTGCTACTTACCCCTGAGGGTCTCAAGGTGCTGGGGGGGGGGGGGCTGCTACTGCTCGAAAAGCCAGGTCTTGAGGCGTCTTCTGAAGGTGAGTAGGTCTTGGGTCTGCTGTAGGTGGGTGGGGAGGGTGTTCCAGGTCTGTTGAGGTACGCTGGTCCAGTGTTGTGAAGTGCCTTGTGTGCGTGTGTGAGGAGCTTGAAGGTTATCCTTTTGTTGACGGGGAGCCAGTGCAGGTCTCTCAGGTGGGGTGTGATGTGGCTGCGGCGAGGGATGTGGAGGATCAGGCGTGCAGAGGCGTTCTGGATGCGTTGAAGTCGTTGGAGGAGTTTGGCCGAGGCTCCTGCATAGAGGGCATTTCCGTAGTCCAACCTGCTGCTGACGAGGACCTGGGTGACCGTTCTTCTCGTTTCGGTGGGGATCCACTTGTAGATCTTGTGGAGCATGCGGAGGGTGTTGAAGCAGGAGGACAGTTAGGGTTGGGGTATACGGTTGTCCGTAGTACTTTGAAGCATCGGTAGAGGTTCCCTACCGTGAGGCTTCCGCCTCGCCTGCACTTCCCAGGGGTGTATTTTCAGCTTCGCTGTGCTCCTCTTTGTCCATGTTGGCTGCTCTTCTTTTCGCCAGCCACTGTCCCTTGGGACCCCTTGTTCTGTTCAGTTCCGGCACAGTTCTTCCGCGGCTGACACCATACAGCGCCAGGGTAGGGCTGCTGCACGGCACACTTCTTCAGTGTTTGCTCGTAGTGTGGGTTCACCCTGGTATGTTCGCTATCATGGGGTGCCTGCGTTCTTTCTTCCACTTCTGCGGTGACTGGTTCTACCCTCCACTCTCCGGGATGGGTAATGCGTTCTCGTTGTTAAGCCCTGTCTGGACAGGTCTGTAGGCGGTGGCATCTTACCCATGTATGTCTATGCTGTACACTGCCTTGTACCCTCATTTTCTGGGCACTTCCCAAACAGGAGATTTTCCTATTTACCTGCTGCTTTCAGCGCAGGTGTTTTCAACGCTTCTGCTTTGGGTTCCTGCTGTAACACTCTCAGGGGAAGTGTTCTCTTCAAGATACTTGCTTTCTTGCGTGGTCTTGTCCGTACATCCCTAGGTCATTACGGTGGTCCTGACTGTTTCCACTTTCATGTCGGTACTTATGGCGTTCCCTTGTCTCGTTTTATGCAACACATCCTTTTTAGATGTATTTCTTTCTTCATATATATCTGCTCTGTGCTCTTCCCACAGCGGGGTTGCGCAGGCAACGTTCCTTGCTGCGGTGTCCGTATTCTTCGCCCCGGCCTGCTCATGGCGCGAGCTCTTGTGTGTGTGTCCGGCTTGCTGGAGGCCACTTTTTGGCCGTTGCCTACCTGGTGATGCGTCCTTCACATCTGGGCTGCTCACGCTACCCTACAGGGGGATTTCCCTATACTTGCTGTGGTTCTGCTGTCCACACTGTATGCTTATGTGTATTCCTGTCTTCCACATGAATACCAGTCTTACTGTGGTCCTGTTCTGGGTGCTTCTACTAGTTGCCGTCCGCCCTCTCACATGTGTTTGTGAAGGAGCGACTGCGTACTGGAGTGTCTTGTGTTTCTGGTCATGCTGGCACTTTCTGGCCATGGGTCGGCATCCTGCCAATGCTGCCCCACGAATCTTAGCTGGTGCAGGTTCAACGGTGTATTTTTCCACTGTTGTGCATACTCGACCGATATGCGCTGATTCTGTCATACCGTTTTGTCCTCTCTCTGGATCTTGCTTCCTGTCGACATGTCGAATCCTGCGGATCCATCGGACCCTAGGCTCAGTTCATCTTCTTTTACGAAGCCATGAACTCTCACTTCCGCACCGGCATTTCTAGCTCTGTGCTTTCTTTCTCTCAACTCAGTATACACACAGGGGTTTTCGTGCTGTTCTTTGACGGCTTGTGGTGCCTTTGCCTCCCATTGTTTTCTGCTCTTTTCAGAGCTTCATGGTCTGGTGTTGGCTGCACTGGCATTGCTGTCCCCACTGTGTTTCGTCACCTTGTTGACGGCTAAGTTCTCTCTGGAACTTAGTGGGTTCAGTTGCAGACCCGCCTCCTCTATGGGTATGGCTTTGGTATCTATTCTAAGTGAAGGAATCTGCGGCTAGATGTCTCTATCAGATGAACGAGTTACTTACCTTTGGTAACAATGTATCTGGTAGAGACACAGTCTAGCCGCAGATTCCTTAACGCCCGCCCATCCTCCCCGTTCTGCGAGGACCTTTTCAGGTTGGGATTCTGCATTCGCCTCCCTCCGGGTGGCTTTGTCTTTCTGCGGGGTGACATCTTCACTTCACTTCACTCTCCGACGGGATGCTTCATTCTGTTTTGCTTGCTCTACTCCACCCATTCTCGTGATTGGGCGGTATGCTCATGTGTCATGTATCCTTTTACATCCCTACGCCCTGGGTCGTCCAGTGTGGGGTCTACTCATGTTCACCCCCCCCCTCCTTTCTCAGTCGCCTTGGGGTCTCTTACCTCCCCTGCAGTCCATTAGTTTGAAGTCTATTGGCTCTACCTCAGTCTATAGGTCTCTTACAGGGGATACAAAGTCCCTTTCTGGTGCCGCCATGTGTTGGATTGTTATTGCTCATGTGTTCCGGACTTGTTGCCCTTCACAGTTATATATTGAGGTTGCAGACTTTCTGTCGTCTGCCATGATTTTTTTTCACATCTTCTGCCTCCGGGGAGGGTTTAGCCTTCGCTTTTGCGGGGTTGCTTCTCAGAGCGGTGCTCTGCTCTTTCCCTTCACTATTTTTCAGATTACAGTGCCTGGCACTGTTCTTTATGGTGCTGTTTTTCACCATTCAGTTTCGTTCCTCTTTTCATCTTTTTTCGCACACTGTTCCCATACTCTCACAGTTTTTGGTGGTGGCTCCGTGTTGTGGCGCGGAAAAGTTTCTCCGATGAAAACTGAGGTCAGCACGCCGGGAGGGGCTTATATGGCTCCGCTGACATCACGTCCGTGGACGACGTCAGGGCGGAGCTGTGCGGCGCCTCTACCCGGCGCGCAGAGGTGCTGCTGCGGAAAGTTTTCCGGATCCAGTCTGTCACCTGGGGATATTCTAGGTTAAGGAATCTGCGGCTAGACAGTGTCTCTACCAGATACATCGTAACCAAAGGTAAGTAACTCGTTCTTTAATACGCGTGCATAGAGCTGTTATACAGTACGTGAAGCGCAATGTCCAGGTGGGACCACCTGGCACTGCTGCTCATCCTGCGGGACCTGGTGATGTGACTATCAGTTCCGTTATGGTTAATTCAGTAGTGGGCAAGCGACCACAGAATAAGGATGAATTACCTTATTGGCTTGATGAAAAATTTGGACAACTAGAGGCTGTTTTTCCAAATAACTCTTCGGTGGAGAAACACAGGATATTGACTATTAGTTTGCCTAAAGACTTACTTCCTGAGCTAGCTGATTGTAACACCTGGGGCAAGGTGTTCGCAGCGGTATATTCGAAGTGCTTCAGCACTCCCTCCATTACCGTACTCCCCTCCGTGATTAAACGTGTTCAAGATGAACACGGAGCTGAAGCGGCTGTCGAGCTGGGGATGAGGCTGGTGGGGGTGTTCGAAGTGGTTGCTGATATGATCCTTGACAATGTCAATGGCGATGCAGTAAGCTTTCAAGTGGCAAACTGCTTGAAGGCTGTCCCTGATGTGGACAAGCCATGCGAATTACCAAGGATTATTGCAAAAGCTTATAAGACCATTGGCTGCAATAGTTTAGGAGTTAAGCCTTTTACTCTACCTCAACAAAAACCTCAGTCTGATGAAGACAGGCGTCCAGTCTTTCCTAAAAAGAACTGGAAAAATAAGAAACAGGGTCAGCAACAACAGAAACAAGGGTCGTGTGCAGGTTAACCGATAACTGACTTTACTGAACGTACTTATGATTTGCGGGACCGTGCAAAACTTATGTCACCCAATCGATTTCAGGTCCCTGAACAACGCTCTCCTCGTTCTTTACTGGACACATCGGGCTCACAACTCTGTGCTGGAGACCAACATGGTCGTGGCAATGGACCATTGATGCAACAGGGACAGGGATCAGCCTCGGCAGTTTGACGTCAAGGCCAAATCAGAGGAGCTACCTCTGTTTCGTCCACCATTTCCAAAGAAGAAAGTTGCCGCTTTGACAGCAAGCTATGCCTCAGACGGTGAGAACCCGACTGCTAGATTGGACTTGGGCGGTGACTCTGCTCAACAGCGCAGCGGAAGTTACCATAGTACGGGAGGCACTCCGTCCTTGTCTGGAGGCGACAGCAACTGCCACTTACAGTAGACACTCGAGTTACCCCCCCTGATAGATATAACATAGTTTTTCAAATTGATGGTGACATTGAGCGTGTGATCATGGGGATTTTTTTTGAAAATCTGATCTTTTCTTACGACATTTTGTTGGCAGAGGCAGATTGGCCCCCACCTTTTGTTCTGGCCGCATCAAGAGGGGAGGATGTGATACTTCCGAGTTTTTCGCGTTATTTCCCTAAGGAGCATGTGGAGGCTTTTGCATCTGAGTGGGCTTTGGCCCTTGCACCGGTGGTGTACCGTAATCAAGTGGGCTGAGATAAAGATTCTCCGCCACATGAGATTCCATTGCAGTCTATGCCACAGCCTCAAACCCAATATCCCATCCGGCGGGAAGCTAAAGGTACCGTTTCTGATGTTCTAACTGAGTTGGAGAATCAAGGTGTGATTGAGAAGTTTGTGTCACCGATTAATAATCCTTTTTTTACTGATTCCAAACCAGATAGGGCTTATCGCATAGTGTTGGATTACCGACACATGGACTCTCATTGTCGTACTTTTGCGGTACAGAATACCCATAGCTCAGCACTTGTAGACAGTCTTGTTCGTAAGAAATGTAAAATGACACTTGACATTTCCAATGGGTTCTATAGTCATAACCTGTCCCCTGAATGCAGTCAATGGACAGCATTTACGGCTGGTGGAAAACAGAAATGATTTTGGCGTTTACCTATGGGGTATAAGAATAGCCCTTGTTGTCTCATTGTTAGACAGCAGTGACCCAGATGTTTATCTGACAGACAACAAACTATGGCCACATCTATGCCGTGTCGACCGCATCATACTTATGTTTGCAGAGTACAGTTACAAATTTAACTTTGCTAAATCACACGTTGCTTGTTATGCGGTGCTTTTTTTGGGCTATGAGCTCAATAATGAAGGTAGGGGCTTAGCATCCCACTTTCTGGAGAAATGCGCACAATTGCAGTCTCTGTCTACTCTGAAGAAACTTCAGTCTTTGCTGGGATTTTTAGATTTTGGGCGGTCTTACATTCCCGATTATGCCCAGCGTATCAAGCCTCTATATGCCTTGATACAATCTACATTTTCAAAAGCCAGCTGGCTTACGGAACATTCAGCTATACTGCAATCTTTGCAGTCTGGTCTACTTGAATCTAAGTACTTGATGACACGTGATCACCACACAAACCTGGTGATACGAATCGTGACAGGTGCATTTGTACACTTCAGCCAAAATGCGGTTTTCCACTGCTGTAAACGTTTTGACAGCTGTGCAGATGGCGGTCCTGAAAGAACGCGCACTGGCACAGGGGAAATGCATTTTGGTGGTTACACCTTTCCTTGCTTTAGAAGCAGTAACTAAGGCAAGTGTGAAAAACTCTAAAGCATTACATCCCCGTTGGATACAATGGGCTGCTTCTTTGACGTCTCCTGATGTCATGTTTATCTTTGACCCCTCTCTTCAGACTCAGGAGTCCTTGCAGTATGGACACGTTCATCCTCCTCCTCTGTCTTTGCTTCCTTTAGAGGAGTACAAATGTATTATTTACATCGATGGTTCGGTGCAGCCGGCCACCGGCTCTAAACATGCTTATTCAGCGGCTTGTGCTATCGTGGCTGGTACAATATTGAATGGAGAATTCAAGTCTAATATAGTGCATACACAGGCGCTAGGAGACTGTACCGCCCAATTGGCTGAGTTGTGTGCTCTTGTTCTTGCTCTCGAGTTTGCAGATCCGAATGTGTCATTGTGTGTGATTCTTATTACTGTGTTCAGTCTTTCAATGACAACTTATTCTTTTGGTCTCAAAATGATTATCAAGATTCTAAAGGCAGCACGATAAAGCATAAACAGCTTTGGGTTCGAGTGGAAGAACTTAAAACACATCTCCCACTCACACAGGTTATCTATACTCTTGGCCATCAGCGTGTGGGAGCACGTGGTGTTGGTAATTCTTTGGCTGATGAAGCAGCCAAATCTGCAGTAGCCACTTGTTCCGTAGCAGCCGTTACAAGGTCTATGACTAAGATTGATATTGAGATTTCGGCAGCAATAGCTGCCACTGTGAAGGGCACCAAATACCCATAGGGTTTACCTTCAAAGTATTCTTATCAGTTAACTCCCGAACAAGTTCCTCTTGCTAGAATACCAGACGTTGTTGATCGGCTGATTCCCAATGCGGACCACAGATATTCTTCGATCAAAGCCGCACACGAAGGCATGGCTTCAGCCCATGCCGGAGTGTCTGCGACAGTTTCTATCTTGCAGCAACGTTACTGGTGTCGTGGTTTATATAAACAGACCCGTAATTATGTACTTTCTTGTGATATCTGTCAGCAAATAAAGCCTTTTATGGTAACACGTCCACCACAAACACAGCTGTGCATTTCTAATCGGCCTTTTGGTTGTATATATCTTGATCACTATGGTCCATTTTCTTCAGGTACTGCATATAAATACATTTTAGTTGCTGTCGATTCGTGCACTAGATTCCTTTGGGTTTGGTCACAACGCAGTGCTGATGCTCGAAATGTCATCAGGGATTTGCGTGTCTTTGTAGGGATCTTTCCCTGTGGCACCTTTCATTCAGACCAAGGTCCAGCGTTCTCCTCTAAGGCGTACAAGGACGCAATGAAGTCTTTGGGGGTGCTGGTGCCGTTTTCATCTCCATATAGGCCTGAGGACAATTCAGTTGTGGAGCAGATGAACTGTGACTTAAAGCAATCTTTGACAGCTAGAGTCTTAGGTACTGGCAGGAAATGGCTGGCCCATTTGTATGGAGTTAAACGTGCACTTAATATTCTCCCTAGAAGACCTCTGGGTGGGCGGACCCCATACGAGATGCTCTTTGGCATCAAAATGTTTGTGCCAGACCTTGATGGTCTAGACGTTGCGGCGGCTGCTGCAACCTTTGACGTAGATAATCATTCTACTATGTTACAGGACCTACAAAAGACCCGTGACAGTCTTGCAACTGAACATTTATCCTCTGCCACTGATGCTGCACTGCTGATTCCGGTGGCCTGCTTGCTTCCGAAAGTTGGTGATCTGGTCCGAGAGAAGTTGGAGAACAAAAAAGAATTTGGTCCCTCTTATCGTGCACCGGTTCCAGTCCTTAGCTTGAAGGGTACTCGTAAAGTCATTTCTGATGGATACATCTGCCAGTGGATTCCTCACCTTGTGAATATCCCCTGTGCCAGCATTCCACAGAACTTTTTTCCCAGCTCTCTACGCCGACGTGGACGTCATAATGCATCGGCTCCGCTCTCGACTCCGTATGACGTCACCAGAGCTATAAGAGAGCCACGTCGGCGTAATGACGTCAGTTCCCTTTTTTCCGCGCCGTCGACGCGCAACGGTTTTCCAGTACTCTCCTGCTACTTTGTAGTCTTGTAGTGGTTACTGTTGGTAAATTCACCATGTCTTCGACTAGGAAGTTAGGTTTCAAACCTTGTAGGGAATGTGGGGGCCACATGTCGATGACAGACCCCCATGAAGATTGTTTGTGGTGCCTTTCTTCTGACCACGACGTGGAGGACTGTTCCAGCTGCAGAAGGATGAATCCCAAGGCCTTGAAGGAAAGGGAGGCGCAGCTCTTCATGGCCAAGGCAAGAAAGGAGAAGAGAGGTAGGAAGAAGGAGAGATCGAGGCCGGAGTCGTCGACTTCGCATTCTTCGAAGTCGAAGAAACACCACAAGAAAAGGAAGCATAGCTCTCGGCGCCGGTCTTCGAAGAGCAAGGCTTCAAGATCGACTTCGCCTCGACGTCGAAGTAAGTATGTGTCTCCTTCTCCATCTCCTAGGAAGTCTCCAGAGAGATCTCCTTCGCCGAAGCGGACTCCGGCGCGGTCCCCGGCGCATTCTCCGGCGCAGTCACCGGCGCCAGTGGAGTCATCTGCTTCTGAGGTCGAGCAAGAACAGGAAAAGGAGCCTTCTCCAGAGCCAGCTGATCCTGTGGCTCCTGTCGAGGACTTTGCGGCTCCGGTTCCAGGTACTCCTCAGCGGGATTCGGGATCGATCCCTTATCCACAGTTCCCGACTCCGGGTGTGGATTCGACGCATTTTCTAAATGCTATATATGGGATTTTTCAACGGGCTGCCTTCCCATCTGGCGCACCTTCTGGTCCAGTGGGTCCTATGGCATACACCTTGGGGGTGCCGCAGCATTATGCTCAGGCCCCATTTATGCCCTTTTTGCCGATGGCACCTTCGTGGCAGTTTCCGGCACCGTCTGGGGATCCATCTCGACTTCGATTGGATCGGCCTTCTTCGGAGCCCTCCTCGACGCTGTTGCCGACTCCCTCGGCTCCGCGTCTGGTGCCGCCGACTCCGGCGCAGCCGACTCCGACACCGCCAACTCCACGTTCGGTTCTACCGACTCCGCGTAAGGCGCCGCCGGCGCCGGTTCCTCGGATCCGCTCAAGGAGAGGGGCTCAGAGAGTCTTGGAAGAGGAGCGCTATAGGGAGGAGGCGGAAGAAGGTGAGGTGGATACGTCTTCCGACGACTTTGAAGGGATTCAAGAGGCTAGTGGTCTTGATACAACTCCGGAGTGGGAGCATTCTTCTACTAGATCCTCTCCACCGCAGGAGCTGGCTCCTTATCATTTAGTGATAAAGAAGGCCGCAGAGTTGCTGGACTTGCAGTTTCCCTCTGCTGAGTATAAGCCAAACCTTCTGACTGAGGTACTACATTCGCCAGCTTCGACTAGTGAACCCTTGTGGCCTTTTAATGAGGCTATTTTGGAACCAGTTTTGGATGTCTGGTGTAAGCCACTTTCTTCGCCGGCAGTCTCCAGACAGGTGGCAAGGAGATATAGGGTGGCTCCTGGGGATCCAAGTTTTCTGTCTTCTCATCCTTCTCCAGAAAGCCTGGTGGTGCAGGCTTCATGCTCGAAGCATGCCTCAGGAGCCTTCCACTCAGACTCCTGCGGACAGGGAGTCCAAAAAGGCTGATCAGGCAGCTAAGAAGGCCTTTTCTTCAGGGAGCATGGCGCTTAAATCCACAAATGCCACCTGCTTACTAGGGCGCTACGTTCATGCTCTGATGGACTCGATGAAATCGTTAGCCCCTAAGTTGCCAGAAGGGGATAAGGCGTCTTTTATGGAGGTGGTCACTGACACTCAGGCTGCTGCAAGGCAAGTGATTCAGTCGGGACTTGATACGGCTGATTCTGTGGCAAGGATAATGGGATCGTCTTTAGCCACGAGGAGTCAAGCGTGGCTTCGTTCTTCTGGCTTTTCTACGGATGTTCAGGCCACCTTGGTAGATTTGCCTTTTGACGGACAAAAACTTTTTGGCGAAAAGGCTGATTCCGCCTTGCAAAGATTTAAAGAGAGCAGGGTGACGGCGAAATCTTTGGGTCTGCAGACTCCTACTAAAGGTTTTGGGTTTAGGAAATTCAGAGGCTTTGGCAGATCTTCATTTCGCTCCTTCCGGCAGCCTCAGCAGCAGCAGCAGAATCCCCTCTATAGATCGTATAGAGGAAGACAAAGAGTACGGAGAGGTTCTGGCCGCAAACCATCTTCATCATCGGCCTCCTCTGCTCCCAATGAAGCTTCAGAGAAGCAGCCCTAGATCCCCCATCCTAGATCATGTGAGAGCTGTGGGGGGTCGGGTGTCCCACTTTCTGCGAGGTTGGAAATCTGTTACAACCGACCTTTGGGTTTTAAACCTCGTGGGGACTGGGTACTCCCTTCCCTTTCGGGAGTTTCCTCCCCCTTACCCTCCTTGCCAGGGTTACTGCTCAGAAGACCATCTGCTTCTTTTGCAGAAGGAGGTTTCAGCTGTGCTTCAAAAGGTTGCGATAGAGGTGGTTCCAGAACAGGAAAGGGGTCAGGGATGCTACTCCCGGTATTTCCTGATTCCCAAGAAGGACGGCAGATTGCGTCCGATCCTGGACCTCAGAGTCTTGAACTTTTACCTGAAACAGGAGAAATTCAAGATGCTGACCCTTGCGCAGGTTCTTCAAGCGTTGCAGCAAGGAGACTGGATGGTGTCGCTCGGCTTGCAGGATGCGTACTTCCATGTCCCAATCCTGAAGTCGCACAGGAAGTATCTCCGTTTTACGGTTGGGTCGCAACACTACCAGTTTGCGGTCCTCCCGTTTGGTCTTACTACCGCACCTCGAGCCTTCACGAAGGTGATGGCAGTGGTGGCTGCTCATTTCAGGAGGTCGGGGATTCCGGTTTTCCCCTACCTGGACGACTGGCTTCTGAAGGCAGAGTCCCCAGAGATGGTGCAACATCATCTTCAGGTAACATCTCAGCTGTTATTAGACTTGGGTTTTTCGATCAATGTGCCCAAATCTCACCTGGTGCCCTCTCAACGCAACCTGTTCATAGGGGCGGTACTGGACACTACTGTGTGTCGAGCATTCCCTCCCCCTCAAAGGATTCTCGACATACAGGAAATGATTCCTTTGTCGTACGATGGAGCGGTTGGTCCAGTTCTGAAGGTCCTTCGTCTGCTCGGTCTGTTCGCTTCCTGCATTCTGTTGGTCAACCATGCACGCTGGCACATGAGGGCGCTCCAGTGGTGCCTCCGCAGGCAGTGGTATCAGCACAACGGAGATCTCAGGGAGTCTATCAGGATCTCCAGAGAAGCTGCAGTGGATCTATCTTGGTGGAGCGCAATCTGTCTCAAGGGAAGCTCTTCCATCTGCCTCCATCGGTGGCCACGGTGATAACGGATGCCTCCTTCCTAGGGTGGGGTGCTCATCTGGGGGATCTGGAGATCAAGGGTCTTTGGTCTCCAGAGGAAAGGTTGCTTCACATCAACCTTCTGGAATTGGGGGGGGAGGAGCCTAGCGCGCAACCAAGATGGCCGCGTAGGTGCGAGGCTCCCGAGGACCTCCGCGACCTCCTACATTTATCCTGTCTTCATCCTGATTCGGTTGAGGGGACTGTGTTGGTGAACCTGAGCCGAGGTGGTACCCGTTTTCCGTATTTCAATCGGACCCCGTGTGCCGTGATGGGCATCGATTGAAGTTTGCGGCCTGCTCCTCTCCCGACCCCGGACTTGAGTTGGGGTATGATCCAGTGGAGAAGTGAATAACAACGGCGGGACGAGCCTGGCGAGACGCGTACCCCACACTTTCACTTTCGCTTTTGAGCCCTCCTGCCATTGTTGCGAGTGGGATCACGGCCCTTCTGTGTGTGGTGGTTGCCTCGCTGGGGGACCCTGCCTGCCCTGCGGGGACCTGCTCCGCCTTTCTGAGGCGACCTCTGGGGTCTTTGGCCTCGATTGTTCGCTCTCCGCAGTAGGACTCGTGGGTGTACGGGATACAGGACGATGGCGACGAAGCCGGATGGAGAGAAGCCGAAGGCCAAATCGACCCGGCGTGGCGCTGCAACTCAAGCCAACATTATGGATCGCTACACCCTACCGAAGGGTTCTCCCGGCGGGTCGCATAAGTCTCCTGAGTGCCCCGCGGATGCCCCGGATTTGCCGACGGATCTGACTTTGGCGAACATCATGGGCGCCATCGCGGAGATGAAGACCTCGGTGGGTCAACAATTTGATACCCTGGCGCACAAACTCGACGCGGTTCTCATCGATGTTAACCTTGTCAGGGCAGATCTTTCCAAGACAAATTACAGGGTGGACTCTTTGGCTCACACCGTGTCGGGCCTCACGACTGAGGTGGCGGCCCTCCAGACGGAGGTACGTCGGCTCCGGCAGGCCAGTGCCCTCACGGATCGGCGACTGGAGGATTCCGAGAGTCGGGCCCGGAGGAACAACGTTCTCATCATCGGGGTGCCAGAGGGACTGGAGGATTCGGCGGCGGATCTCTTTGTGGAGGATCTGATTTCTAATCGTCTGCAGCCTCGAGGTTTGAGTAAATTCTTTGCGGTGGAGAGGACCCATAAAGTTCCTGGTGGCAAGCCGAAGGTCGGAGCTCCCCCGCGGCCTCTTATTGCCCGTATCTTCAACTTTCAGGACAGGGATGCGATTTTACAAGCTTCTAGAGTGCAGGGGCCGCTTAAGCTGGAGAACGTGGAGGTGAACTTCTATCCTGACTTTACGCAAGCGGTCCAGAAGCAGAGGCTGGGTTTCATGGGCGTCAAGCGGCGGCTCCGAGATATGAACTTGAAATACGCCATGCTTTTCCCGGCCAGGCTGCGTGTGGAGTCCGGGGGTCGCTCTCATTTCTTTGACCGTCCGGAGACAGCCGGGGACTGGTTGGACACTTTGCCTAGGGGACATGATCGAGAGAGTGTGGGGGCCGCGGGAGGAGAGTGCCCACTGGACCGGGCCAGCGGTATTGACACTGGGGCTAATTCCTGATGATGCCACTTTTCGGCTGTGCTCAGGGTTTCTTGACTGTCGTGCTTTGCTCCCCCTCCCGTGGAGGTTGTGGTGTGTCTCGAGGGGGTTCTCTTTCCTCCTCTAGGGGGTCTCTGTAGTTTAGTTCATGCAGGGGCGACAGGCACACTGCAAGTTGGGGGGGCTGTCTGGGCTCATGCAGGGGTGCAGGGAGGGGGGAGTTTTGTTTGGAATGTTGGGTTGGGGTTGGGTATTGTTTGGTTGTACCACAAGGCAGACATATTATTGTGTTCTATTCAAGGTGCTCTCTGGGAGGGGACTGATTGGTTTTGGCTGTGATGGGGGGTAGGGGGCTGAGACTTCTTTCCTGGAGTGTTAACGGACTGGGGGACAGGATAAAACGGGGGGTGGTCCTGCAGTTTTTAAAACGGATTTCACCTGATATTGTGTTCTTGCAAGAAACACACCTTATTGGTAATTCCTTCTGTGCTATGAACAGGCGGGGCTATCGCCTTGTGGCCCATTCGGGCTTCACCTCTGGTTTGAGGGGTGTGGGCATTATGGTTAAAACCTCGCTCCCGTTGGAGGTTGACGAGGTGCTCCATGATGACAGGGGGCGATATACGGCTCTGGTGGGTAGATGGGAGGGTAAAGTAGTTGTTTTGGTTTCTGTTTATGTCCCGCCGGGGTTGCAGACGACTACTTTTGCTGATTTGGGGCGCCTTCTTCTTGGGCTGCCGGAGCGGATCCTAGTGGTTGGTGGGGATTTTAATGCTGTGGTCTCCGGAACTGAGGATCGTCACCCACCCAGGGATCTCCCCCGGGCCCAAACTTGGTTGTCTGGCCTCTTAGATACACTGGGTCTGGTGGATTGTTGGCGGCTAAAACATCCTGCGCAGGTACAATACACCTTTCATTCCGGGGCTCATGGTAGTCTTTCGAGACTTGATTATGTTCTGATGCCAGCGGCACAGGCGGGGAGGGTCGGGGAGGTGCGGCATCTTGCTCGGGGTATTTCAGACCACTCCCCGCTCTTGTTGCACTTTGATATTGTCCCGGGGATGGAGGGGAGGGGGGCCCCGGTCAACCCTTGGTATCTGCGTAATCCCGCAATTCGCGCAGATTTTATTAAATCCTTTGAGCAATATTTTGGAGATAATGTGGGATCAGTGTCGTCTGCTGTTTCTTTGTGGGAGGCGTTCAAAACGGTACTCCGGGGGGAAGCCCTGTCCCTCAATTCCCATTCCAAGAGGTGTGAGCGGGAGGAGGTGACCCGTATCGAGTCTGAGATAACTGAGTTGGAGGGTGACCTGGATTGTGGTGTCACTGACGACAAACTGCATGCTCTCAGGATCAAACAAGCGGACTACAAGGCCCTAGTCACCGAAGTGGCCAGGGGCCTGAGTAGGGAGCAGCAGGGGCGACTGTATGATATGGGTGATAAAGCTGGAAAACTGATCGCGTGGCTGGATAAAAAGGAGAGAGCGAGTCGAGTTGTTCCGCTGGTTGAGAGAGCGGAGGGTGTGTATGTTACTGATCCGGGTGAAATTGTTGATTGCTTCGCAGAGTATTTTCGCGGGGTGTATTCCCCGGTATCTTCTCGCTCGCAAGAGGATTCCCGCGACCTGCTTAAAGATATTGCGTTGCCTTCCCTTTTGGAGGAGGATAAATCGTTGATGGACGCGACTCCGACGTCTGAGGAGATCGCCCTGGCTATACGTTCAGTCGCCTCTGGCAAGGCCATGGGTCCTAATGGCCTTCCCATTGAATTGTACAAATTGCGACCGGATACATTGGCGCCGCATCTTCGTGATATGTTCCTCGCGGCCCGGGCGGCGGGTTCCCTCCCGCTAGACCAGCGTCTAGCCACTATTGTGGTTATTCACAAGGAGGGGAGGCCGCGTGATCGGGTCACTTCTTACAGGCCCATTTCGCTTTTGAACGCGGAACCGAAAATTCTGGCCAAGGTGCTGGCTAATCGGCTGGTCAGCGTGGTGTGCGATCTGATCCATCAGAACCAGTCCGGTTTTATCCCTCATCGCAACACCGCGCTTAACCTGCGGCGTCTGCATGGGGTGCTCTCGAGGGTTCCGTTCACACGTGAGCCAGCCATTTTGGCGTCCCTAGACGCCACTATGGCATTCGACACGCTTGAGTGGCCATATATCTGGGCGACGCTGGAGAAGTTTGGGTTTGGCCCGGGATTCATTGGCTGGGTGAAATTGTTGTATTCTGGACCGCTAGCCCAGGTGGTGGTGAATGGTAGAGTGTCGGCTCCTTTTGAATTGGGTAGGGGCACGCGACAGGGTTGCCCGCTGTCGCCTCTCCTCTTTGCGCTCGCCTTGGAGCCCCTGGCGGCGTGGCTGCGGTGGCACCCTTCGATTCGTGGTCTCCGGTGGACTCCTGAGTATGAGGATCGAGTCTCTCTCTATGCGGACGATATTCTTTTGTATCTCGCTTCCCCGCGTGAATCGTTGATTGTGTTAGTGGATGTGCTGTATTCCTTTGGCCGTAACTCAGGCCTAGTCATTAACTGGGCTAAGTCCTGTGTATATGTCCTCTCAGGGGAGGCTCCTATCCTCCCGCGGGGTTGTCCTATCCAGATTGCTCAACAGGGATTTAAGTACCTGGGTATTTTTATTACCCTGGACTCTGCGGCCCGATACACACAGAACCTACTCCCCCCCTCCAACGTTTGAAGGCGGATGTGGTGCGTTGGAGGCGCTTGCCGCTCTCGCCGCTCGGCCGGGCGGCGCTGTTTAAGATGATGTCGTTGCCACGGTTTTTATATGCCTTACAAAACACGATGGATGTCGTTCCGGCTAGTTACTTTCGGGAGGTGGAGGGGCTGCAACGCCAACCGTTTTGGGATGGGAAGCCGCGGATCGCCCTCGCGAAGCTGACGCTCCCGTGGTACGATGGGGGGGTCGCCCTCCCCGACATTAAACGTTATTACTGGGCCTCCCAGCTGGCTGCGATAAACCACGGGCTTTATGGGCCCGCCCTTAATCCGGCTTTTGAAATCGATAAATTGTTGTTGCCGGGTGGCGACTACAATCGTGCACTCTACTCTAGATCGCTCGACGCACGATTGACGGGTCCGACACGGGTCGCGGTACGGGTGTGGCATGCGGCAAACTCGGCGATGGGGTGGAAAGATCGGCTGACCCGGGCGACGCCACTGTATGCCTCTGAGCGACTGGGTTGTTTGTGGACGACGAAAGGTTTCGAGAAGTGGGACACGATTGGCATTAGCAGGGTGGGCGATCTTTGGACGAAGGGGGGATTTAAAACGTTTGATGTGCTGAAAGCGGAATACCAGTTGCATGACAGGGAATACTTCCGGTATGTACAGGTTCGCCACGCGTTGTCTTCCGTGTTCCCGGAGGTCGCGTCCATCCCGGAGTGCTCCCCTTTGGAAGATAGAGTGCTAGACGGGCATGTACCGGATGGCACCATCTCATTGATTTATAAGAAGCTCATCAACGATCGCTCGGGACTGCTGGCCGCCCTCCGTGAGGCATGGGTCTCTGATGGATTGGAGCTGGACAACGAGGATTGGGTATCTGCGGTGGCCTCCCCGAAAGAGGTGGCCATACCGGCCCGCCTTCGTTTCGTCCAGCTCAAAATACTCCACAGGGTTTACGTTACGGGACCGGGCCTGATGCGTATGGGATATGCGGTGGATGGGATGTGTAAGCGTGGGTGTGGCATGTTAGGGACCTTCCTCCACATTTTGTGGGAATGTCCGGAGGTGACTCGATTCTGGCGTGGTGTGCATGCGGTATTGCAAGCGGTCACGCATGTTGCGCTGTTCCCCGAGGCTAGGAGGTTTCTGTTGAATGTGTGGGAGCCGACTGATTACACGGTGACACAAACGTGGTGGATGACATTGGGATATATGGTGGCCAAGCGTGACATAGCACAATTATGGGGTTCCCAGAGGTCACCCACGATTTCGGTATGGAAGGAAAATATGGATTGGTGTATGTTCCGAGAAAAGGTTGTGTATGTGGCGAGAGGTAAGCCTGGGAAATGGGTGAAGGTGTGGGGCTCCTGGAACTCCTATCGCGGCGGGATCTGTACCCCGCCACTGACGCCCGACTTGGCGGCGGCCCTGTCTCCCTAGTCTGCACATTCTCTTGATTCTGTGTTATCGTGACCACTTTGTTTCTGCCCCTGCCCTTCCCCCCCCTCCTATTCTTGTAGATTGGTAGAGCCCTCCCGAGGGGAGCACATACTGTTGCCTAGACTTTTGCCGCCTTGTGGGTTTGTTTTTCGTTTGTCATTTAAAATGAAACCGCCATTTGGGATGTTTGGGCAATGTGGCCGCAAATGATATTTTTTGATCTGTGGGACTTTTTACTGCTTGCTGCTCGTGTTTATGAATGTGTTTCATGGTCTCACTGTCTACTAGCGGCCGGCCTGAAGGTTGTAGGCCCATACTTGTATATCTCTTGAACTCTGTAATAAAGGTTTCCCAAAAACAAAAAAAACAAAAAAAAAAAACCTTCTGGAATTGCGGGTGATTCGTTTGGCACTCAAGGCCTTCCTCCCTTCCCTTCGTGGTCAGTCAGTTCAAGTCCTGACGGACAACACTACCGCGATGTGGTATGTCAACAAGCAGGGAGGAGTGGGGTCGCGTTGTCTCTGCAGAGAGGCTCTGCGTCTATGGTCCTGGGCTCAGGACCATCAGATTTGTCTAATGGCAAATCATCTGGCTGGGGTGCTGAACGTACGTGCGGACAGTCTCAGTCGGCAGTTCTCCGCCGACCACGAGTGGAGGCTCCATCCAGAGGTGGTTCGTCATGTCTTTCGGACGTGGGGGACTCCTCGTGTGGACCTTTTCGCCACCCACAAGAACGCGCACTGCCTGTCATTCTGCAGTCTCCAGTATCCGATGCAGGGAGCGTTGGGGGACCCGTTTCGGTTGAGTTGGGGCACACAACTCCTTTACGCGTTTCCTCCCATACCCTTGATTCCTCGGGTTCTGAGGAAGATTCGCCAAGACCGGGCCCAAGTTATATTGGTCGCCCCGAAATGGCCAAGAAGGGTGTGGTATACAGATCTTCTCCACCTCTCCTCGTGCCCTCCGCTCCGTCTCCCTCTGAGGGCAGACCTCCTCTCGCAGTCGGAGGGGCAGGTTCTACACCCCCACCTCCAGAGCTTACACCTTCATGCCTGGAGATTGAACGGGGCAACCTGAGTTCTTTCTCTCTCCCGCCTGATGTGGTGGATGTTATTTTATCGGCCAGGCGACACTCCACCAAGTCCGTTTACTCATATAGGTGGTCTAAGTTTGTTAAGTGGTGTGGAGAGAGATGCATTGACCCTTTAAAAGCCCACCTTTGTGGTGTGCTTCAGTTTGCTCTTTCCCTGGCTCAGCAGGGCTGTGCTGTGGCCACGGTCAAGGGCTATCTATCGGCCTTATCGGCTTTTCTATGTCTTCCTGATCAACCGTCATTATTTAAATCTCCTATTGTTCTTTTAATTAAATTTTTATTAGGCAACATCAATGCGTTCAGAAATATATAGAACAAATTAAGACAGTATTTCACTTCTATAAAGTCTATTGAGAGAGAAATAATAAGTCAAATGACTTGTAAATTCCATACATTTTAAGACATTTTATGACAAAAGAAAATCTGACATATATACTAAGTAAAGAAAGAAACTAAAACCTATCTTTCCAGGAGATAATAGGTAACATAATTTGAGTGCCACGTTGTCTAGCCTTCGTGCCCTTGGCTGAATAGATTGCCCTTTCTTGATTAGAAATCGCCAAGAACCGTGTTATGCAAACTTGAAAATTAGGAGGATCTTTCCATCTTGTAGCTAATATCAATTGTATACAGCCATACCCAAAAACAAACATATCTCTATTTCTTTACTGTGCCCAAGGATATTGTCATGACCTAATAGGAAGAGGGTCGGGGACATAAGAACTTTATGACCAAATACCTCTTCCCAGAAATCTGATATTTTTAATTTGAGAGCAGTTAATTTGTGACATTCGACGAACATCTGTATTAAGTGGACCGAACCTATACCACACCTGGGGCATTTATCGTCTATTCTTTTCCCCCATGCATACAATTTTGCCGGTGTAAAGTATAAATTGTATATGGTCTTGTATAGTTGGGCCTTAAGAGTTGATGTTAAAAAAACTTACCCGGCGAGAGAGAGAACCTTGTCAATGTCAACATTTGGATTGATCAATTTAGATGCCCAAAGAGATTCTGTTCTCTCCAAATCGTCATATTGTTGTGCCAGTAACAATTCGTACAATATACTTATACTAGAATTTTTCTTCCCCCAATATAATCAAAAATAGAAATATTCAACATTGAAATATTTGGGAGTTTCGCAGACAGTATGGCATTTATCTGAATATATTTAAAGAAGTCAAAGGTCGGAATGTTAAATTTTATTTGAAGATTCGAGAACCACGAGCTGGGCGTAGTGTCAAGAAAATCTCCTACTGATACCAGTCCAAGGCACTCCCACCTCTTGGCGATGTCGTCATTGATTTGGGGAGAAAGAAGAAAGGGCGTATATTTATTAATTTTGGGGATATCCAAATGTTTGGAAGTTTTCTTCCATATCCTCCAAGCACTCTCAATAATTTTAAACTTAATTTTTTTATAATACGATGGCTCTATCTGTCTCAGCAATAAACCTTTGGCTTCCTTCCCTACAGCTAGTTCATATATTGAGGGGATCCCAATCAGGCCTGTAATATTACTTATTGGTTTTATATTAAAAAGTGGAAACATCCCTTGGAGAAAACTAGCCCAAAAATACAAAGTTATATTTGGAAGCCCCAGACCTCCTCCTCTCCTGTGGAAGGGATAAAAATTTAGAGGATCTCCTAATTTTACCATATCCCCAAATAAATTTAGAAATTTGTGACTCTATGGCTGTAATCATCTTATCCTCAATAATTAAAGGGATTGCACGAAGAAATACAGTATCTTCGGAAAAAAAATCATTTTGACAAAATTAACCCTACCAATAATTGAAAGATTAAGACTACTAACCCTCAAAAGATCTTTCTTTATTGATTAATATTTTCAGTCTTGGGGGATATAGAAACACCTAAATAAACAGCATTTGTTGCTTTTCTGGGGTCATTAAATAAAATATTATTTGTACAAATAACCGTTTTCTCACGATTCAAAGAATATCCCGGCATGTCCCCAAAGGACCGAGTTATATTTTCAATTTCTCCAATTGCCTCGGTAGGGTTCGGTGTTACAACCGCTACGTCATCGGCATAAGCAAGTATCTTAGTATCATGCTTGCCTGTTTTAATAGGTATTATCGCAGTACTTGCCAGTAGTTTCATAATCAGTGGATTAATATAAAGGGCAAACAATATTGGGGAGCAAGGGCACCCCTGCCTTGTGCCCCTTAGAATGTTAAATGGTCTTGATTCTAGGCTCATCGTCTGAACTTTAGCAACATTAGACCTTGATACATTGCTTGTATAGATCTAACAAAGCCAGCCCCAAAGTTGTTAAGACCCATTATCGCCCACAGGTATTTCCATGAAACTCGGTCAAAGACAATCTCGGCGTCCAGGACGCTCATAGACATCCGGCCCCCCGTCGCAGCCATGATGTCGAATAATGATATGACCCTACGGATATGATCCGTAGTTCCTTTATGGGGAATAAATCCGTGCTGCCACGGGGAGACCAGATGTTCTACCACCCTCCTGAGCCGATTGGCCAAGACCTTTGCATATATTTTTTAATCTGAATTTATTAATGAGATCGGGCGATACGAAGTGGGAAGCTCTGGGGTCTTACCCTTCTTAGGAAATATAACTATATTGGTCTCTTTCCAAGATGGAGGCGTAATTATTTATAGCATTTGTAGAGCGCTCTGCAACCCTACGGGCATCCTGGCGCTAGGTACATACAGCTGAGAACCCTGTAGAACAGAAGAGGACAGTGGACAAGGTGCTGATTAGTTAGATTTTTTTGGTAGATTTTTTGGGAAGAGCCATGTTTTCACCTTTTTACGAAAGGCCATCAATTCGTTTGTTTTTCTGATGTCAATAGGGAGGTTGTTCCATAAATGAGCTGCGGCTATACTGAAGGCTCTTCCCCCACAGGTAGCTTTCTTGATCCTAGGAATGCTGATAAAGTTTAAAAATGAGTATTGAAGAGACCGGGTAGGCTCATACCAGTTAAATTTATTTTGGAGTGGTCGGGGGCCTAGCCCATGAACTGCCCTGAAGACAATACATAAGGATTTGAAACAAATCCTCTGGTGTATAGGCAGCCAGTGGAGGTCGGCCAGGGCAGAAGTGGTGGAAGATCTTCGTTCCCGAGAGAGGGCCAGTTTGGCTAAAGCCGCCTGGATACTTTGAAGTCTGGAAATGAGATAGGCAGGGGATTCCAGCAAAAGGGCATTACAGTAATCCAGGCGGCTGAGGATGGTGCTCCTGACTATGTTAGCTTAGTCTGTGGGGGCAGTAGAGGTAGCAGCTTTCGCAGTCCTCGCAGTAAGGCAAGGCAGCTGCTGACCTGCTTGTTGACGTTCGTCTCAAGGCTCAGGCTGTTGTTAATAGTGACTCCGAGATTCCTTACTGATTTCACTGGAGTAGGCGAGTTTCCTAGCAGCTGAGGCCAGAAGTCTGTAGGTAGACTTATGGGGATTCTTCCCACTACGCAGTGCAGTATTTCAGTTTTGTCACTGTTGAATTGTAGTGAGTTCTGGTTTAGCCAGAGTGACATTTCCAGCATGCAAGTGTGGAAGGTCTCCAGTGAGTTTGCATCGGCTCCATCAAGAGAGATCATTAGCTGGGTGTCATCTGCGTAATTTGTCACGCTGATGCCATGGCTTTTGATGATCCTCATCAGGGGTTGCATATAAATGTTAAAAAGTATGGGGCTAATAGCAGACCCCTGTGGGACCCCATGCGGAACTTTAATGAACTCTGATTGATATGGAGGGATAGCTACTGCCTGCCATCTGTCCGTCAGGTAGGAGCGGAACCAGTCAAGCGCAACTCCTCCGACTCCGATGTTCTTTAGTCTTTTTATCAGGATGTCGTGGTTCACCGTATCGAATGCGGCGGACAGGTCCAGCAAAATCAGAATTGCTGATTCTCCCCTGTCCGCCCTCATTCGTAGGTCATCCATGACTGTCAGCAAGGCTGACTCAGTTCCATGAGCTGGTCTGAAACCAAATTGCTCCTCTTCCAAGATGTAATTGGTTTCTAGGAAGAGGGCTAGGGATCTGCTGACCCATCGCTCTATGATCTTTATCGGGTATGGTAAGAGGGATATAGGTCGGTAGTTCTTTTGGCAGTTTGGGTCCAGATTTGGTTTCTTTAATAACGGAGTAACAACCGCCAGTTTCCAATTTCTTGGTACGGAGCCTGTGTAGAGAGATTGGTTACAAAGCTGATGCAGAGCTGGGAAGATGTCATCCTCGAATTTCTTAGCTATTCTATGGGGAAGAGGGTCTAGAGGGGATCCTGATGACGTGTTAAGGGCTGTTCTAAGAAATTCCTGTTCTGAAGGGACCACAAAATTTTCCAAAGTGGCGTTCGGAGAGGGGTTTCTAGCATATTCCACCATCTCATCTCTGTTCGCTTGATTGCTGTTGTCCTGCATTGTGGGGATAGACTTACTATTCATTCCCTCAACAATTTTATAGATTTTTTCCTGAAAGAATACTGCTAGGCCGTCACAAAGTTCTTGTGAGGGCTTGATTTGGCTGTCAGCGCAAGCAGGATGAGAAAGCTCTCTGATAATCTTGAAAGTGTCGCGGGACTTATTAGAGCTTTTGAGAATAAGGTCTGCGAAGTGGCTTGTTTTGGCTGTAATAATTTCCTTCTTATATTGTACGATAGTGAGCCTCCATCGCACTTTCTCCTGTTCTGAGTAATTATTCCTCCAGAGCTTCTCCGCCTTTTTACAGGTGTTTTTCAGTTCTTTCAGTTTGTCCGTGTACCAGGGCGCAGAGGGTTTTCCCCTTTTCTTGATTGTTTTCAGCGGTATGATATCATCAAGTTTCTTAGTTATCTCATTACATAATGAGAGATAGTTTATAGTGACATCGTTCTCTAAATTGAACGAGGCCCCAACCTGACGAAAGTCAGACTTACCTTCCTCTTTCCTTTTCAGCAGGTTCCTCCAATCACGACCAATAAAGGTTCTGGTCTGTGCCCTTGCGGGTCCTGTGTAGGTCAGGATATGGATATTAAATATGAGGAGGTGATGATCTGACCAACCTACTGGAAAAGTTGTATCCATGGTCATTAGATCTTCTGCCTCGAATATTAAGTCCAGTGGGTTTCCCTGTATATGTGTGGGGGTAGTTATCCACTGTTTCAGCCCCAGATTATGACAGGATTGAGTGATGTTATACAAGGCTGTGCATAATTGGTCATTGTCCCATATATTAAAATCACCCAGTATCAGCAGCCTGCTGTGAGAGATTGAAATATTATTTATAACAGTGATTAGTTCCTGCTGTTGTGAGGCATTGAAATGCCCCGGTGTCCTATAGCAAATGAGGCCCGTAAGGCAATGTTCAGAATCATGTTTTATGGAAATCCCGAGGATTTCAACACAGGAGACAGTGTCAACGTCCAGAGTTGTAATGTTTAGCTCCTCCTTAAAAATGATCCCCAAGCCTCCTCCTCGTCCTGTATTTCTGGGTTTATGAATTATCTTATATCCTGCTGGACATGCTGGACCTAACTCTGATTCTGTTCCCGCAGCCATCCATGTCTCGGTTAGGAAAAGAATGTCTAAGTTATTGGACTCAATCAGAAGCTGTATTTCAGTAGCATGTTTCGGAAGGGATCTGACGTTTAGTAGTCCGCTAATTAGTTTTCCCTTAGTGCTAAGCTTAGGTCCCGCATAGGTTGGTGGGAAATGAGTCTTGTCAGAGGTTGGATTGGGTTTCAATAGAGATTTGGGGAGGAGGGGATTAATGTTTGGTAGCCGTCCTTGGCAGTTGAGGCATACATTTTTGTCCTTATGTATTATATTGGGGGGTAAACGTGGGCACTCGGCTATTTCTACCAGTCGGTTCAGTAGCATAAGTGTTTCCCTACTATATCTGAGCACTTCGAGGGACGATGTTGGACGAAAAGGGGGGAGTGCCCTAGGCCCGGCCTCGGCGCGGACGAGCGCAGACGAGCTTGCCTTAAGCGCGCCTTCGGCGCACAATCGTCGCGCCCGCTGCGCTCGTCCGCTGCGCTTCCGGTAGAGACACATGCTTTATGGTAGTGGAGGATGAGAACAAAGGGGGCGTGGCTATGGTTGTGGGCGTGCCTCTGGCGACCGGCCAATCACACCAGTGCAGCTGGAAAGCCCTGCCTGCGTCAGCTGCGTTCAGTCTGCTGGTCGAGGGAAATAGTGCAGGTACGGCGATTAAAATCAAGTTATTAACAATTCAAATTTTAAAAAGCAATCTGTTCCCTACTCCTGGCTGTGCCTCAGGAGATCCAACTATAAGAACGCTGCGCTCGAGATCAGCGCGCGTTTTAACACAAAGGGGGCGTGGCTATGGTTGTGGGCATGCCTCTGGCGACCGGCCAATCACGCCAGTGCAGCTGGAAAGCCCTGCCTGCGTCAGCTGCGTTCAGTCTGCTGGTCGAGGGAAATAGTGCAGGTACGGCGATTAAAATCAAGTTATTAACAATTCAAATTTTAAAAAGCAATCTGTTCCCTGCTCCCGGCTGTGCCTCAGGAGATCCAACTATAAGAACGCTGCGCTCGAGATCAGCGCGCGTTTTAACACAAAGGGGGCGTGGCTATGGTTGTGGGCGTGCCTCTGGCGACCGGCCAATCACGCCAGTGCAGCTGGAAAGCCCTGCCTGCGTCAGCTGCGTTCAGTCTGCTGGTCGAGGGAAATAGTGCAGGTACGGCGATTAAAATCAAGTTATTAACAATTCAAATTTTAAAAAGCAATCTGTTCCCTACTCCCGGCTGTGCCTCAGGAGATCCAACTAATGCCATTCCCCTGTATACCTATACAGAGATCTAATATGTATGGTATAATGACCGATCCCAGAATTTTATATAAATCTAGGGGGATCTTATCTGGGCCAGCTGCCTTACCAAAGGCCAGGTCGGATAAGGCTACTTGTACTTCGACTAGCGTAATGTCTTTATCTAAGTCCTCTCTAGTGGCTGTATCGAGAGTATTAATCATTCCACATTGCGTTAGCCAAGACCGTAGTAATTCTTTAATTTCGTCCTACTCGAGAGTCTCTTCGTTAGTATAAAGATTCTCATAATATCCCTTAAAGACCTCTAGTATCTTGTCTGGTTGACTGCAAGTTTTACCATTTGCGTATATATGACTGATTTTATTAAGTGATTGTTTCTGTCAGGTGCGAAGGGCTAGTTGCTTTCCGACCTTTTCCCCGTCTTCGTATAATTTATTACGGCTAGTTTGGTAGGTTTCTGCTGCTTTCTGATTAATCTTGCTATTGATTGTAGTTTTCAGAATTAGCAATTTGCATAATGTGGCTTTACCGTCACCTCCTTTAGTTATATCGGAAGTGTGTTCTGCTCAACTTCGGCATGGTCTAACATCTGCCGCTGGTTAACCAGGGCTGCCTCTTTCTTTTGTTTAGCTACGAAGGTGATAGTTTCACCCCTAAGAGCAGCCTTCAAACAGTCCCAGACTATGGCCCTCGACGTGCTATATCGGTTACAGTCAAATTAACCCTGTGTCCAAGTCTTGATGTAATCTATGTTCTCTTTATTAGCGAGAAGTTTTCTGTCGAAAGTCCAATTAAAACGGGGCCTATGCAAGTTGGACAAATTAATAGTAAGAGTAAGCATATTATGGTCAGAGAGTGTCTTGGGACTTTTTTCGATTTCTGCGCCCGAGATCTGTTCACTGACTAACCACATATAGTTGATTCGGACATATTTATTGTGTGGAAATGAAAAATAAGTATAACCGGGATCAAAATGTCGTTTAAAAGCCCAGACGTCGATTAAGTCAAAGCTTTCTCTTAGTTGGGAGAATGCTCTGTAAACTTTGGGTTTTCTTCCTGTGTAGGTAGACAGATATTGGTGATAAGGCATTCCTAAATGTTTAAAAGAAATATTCAAATCCCCACACAATATCAATACCTTAGGCCAGGAAGCCAACTCAAGCTCCAACTCTTCAAATATATGTGGGTCATCATGATTCGGAGCATAAACTGAGCAAAGTGTTATTCCAGGTTCTAACTCAATGATGACCCATCTACCAGAGGCGTCTACTAGTTTACGTTTCGCTTGCCCCAAGAAGCTTCTGGCAAAAATAGCTACACCGCAGGTTTTGGAGGTGTGTGAAGTATTTGCTAATAAGTTAAGCCCAGGCATTTTTAGTAAGTCCCTATCTAACCATGTAATATGAGTTTCTTGAAAACAAAGAATGTCAAAGAGCCCATGCCTAATTAATTCATAAATACTAGCTCTCTTGGTCCTATCATTAAGCCCAGCCACATTCCAGGAGCAAATGTTTAACTTCCCCATAACAGTGTCGAGTAGTTTTGCATGATTATCTCTCCAAAAATATAGAAAAACATTTTATTTATTGCTCTAAAATTCAATATACGCAAGGAATTGCCATTTTTCCCCTTAGTTTTTTCCTCCATTCCGGCTTCCGCCGGCCCTTCCATCCCCCTCCCCCTGACTACCACCCCCCCAAACCCCCCCACACCCTCCGTGAGGCTTTTAGACTCCGTAAGAGTCTATTTGATGAATGTGCATAACGAGGTCCAGCGCTGGAGGTTGTGTTTAACATTACGTGATACCTTTTTCAACCATGATAAACCTTGAAATGCTTCAATAAGTGCAGCCTAATATCACCCTAATATCGCGGAAACTTAACAGCGCTATATTGAGAGCTACTTCATAAAGCATCTAAGTACTCCTTGGCCTTTATTTCAGATGTGAAACATTTTATGGACCCCCCATTAATTATTTTAAGACGGGCTGGATTATTCAAATAAGCCAATACTTTCTTCTCTTGGAAAGGTTTAATCAACTGGCGAAGACGCCACCTCCTTTCCACCGTGGCGTGGCAAAAATCGGGGCGTACGAAATAAGAGATTGTGCCGCTCGCTCGTTTTGACTCCGGTCTGGCTTTCCCAGATATTGTTTGCCTGAGGAGGAAATTACCAAAATATACTAAGATTGCACGAGGATACCCCCTCGGACGTGCAGGCTGTTTTAGATTCAGAGGCACGCGGTGAGCTTGTTGTATCTCTAAGTCCCAGTTCCAGCTCGATAATTCAGGTAGAGAGTCTCGGAATAATCTGATAATAAAAGCCCGAGCATCCTCCCCTTCTAAAGTTTCCGGGACTCCCAGAACACGGAGGTTATTTCTTCTGAGGCGTTTTTCAAAATCCTCTAACTTCCATCTTACATCAGAGAGCTCTGCTTCATGTGACTCTACTAATTCATAGTTTGTTGCAATCTCAGTTTCATTGGATACTAGGCGAGACTCAAGGTCAGACAGTCTGTCTCCAAATGAGCGGACGGTTTTGTTCAATCTCCGAACCACCCCTTGTACTTTTCGAAGAGTGTTTTGGGCCTTACGCTCGTCATGTGCGGTCTCTTCTCTATGTGCTGCAATAGCTTGGAGAACAGTGTCCATTACTGTATCGAGAGTAGCTGAAGAGCCTGAAGGGTGATCTAATGTGGAAGAGAACAATGGTTCGGGATGGCCTGAGAAGGTCCAGTGAAATGAAAAAGCCCTTAGGAGGGTGAGATGATATAGTATAGGTTCAAGGACTCATATTTGGAGAGTGATACTTAATATAGAGGAACAAGGGACAGGAGAGGTCAGTGTATGACACTTATTTATTGAACAAAGATTGAATTCAAGTGCTCACATATTTAGTGACAAGAAAGCGTGACATGCAGGTGAGGGTGGAGTCTTTAAAAGAGAACATCGCATTGGCAACAATTGAGAACCATTTTAAATTAAATTAGTACAAAATAGGTTCGAGTTGCATAGGGTCGACGGCGTTTCGAACTCAGTTATTTGAGTTCATCATCAGGACAAAATGTGAGCATATGAACTTGAGCATATGAGCGGTAAAGTGACGGGATAGTCGTCAGTGAAAACCGTGTTCGTCGCGGTAGTGAACGTCTTGATTTGAAACAATAGCTGAAGTAATAAACTGGGTCCAGACTTCTCAATAAATGGAAGCGCGGTGTCTGTGCCGAAAAATATTCAAGCAGGTATCAGGAGGAAGTTGCTTAAGTTAGGATTGTAATCATGCCTGCTCAGCGAGTTGAGGCGAGTTTGCGGTGCCGAGGAACTTAATTTAATCCATGCGGCACTCGGTGCATTCAATGGGGGTCACGGGGAGTGGAGCGAATCCTGTGTGCGTGTAGTTACGCGCGGCGACTGAAGGGTGATCTAAGCAATCAGGAGCAGCAGCAGCTTGGTGGGATGGAGATAAGATATTCGTCGCTGTGCACTCTGTAAGTTGTTCCGGCATAGATTGGGTAGATTGGATAGGTTGCGCTGTAGGGGTATGATCCCATACCAAATCAGTTGCACCGTGATGGCCCTTTTTTTTTTTTAAATACAGTTTTTGGAGCACCGCGGCCAGAGTCGTCATCATTGTCACTACCCGTTGATATTGAACATGTCTCATCTGACGATTCTAGCTCGTCCGAGAAGGAATAAAAGTCACTTGGGTCCTTTTCCACATCTGTATCAAGAGCTCTCCTATTGTTGCTTGACACGGTGCTACACCCAGCCGTCACAATAGTTTTATCTTGGGTATCGTTAGGGTGACTGACCCCCCCCCCCCCCCCAGACAAGGCGTGGTAATCATCTGATTTTGAGATATATTGACATCCAGGCCAGCCATGATCTCATTAAGGGGAGCTTCAGATGCTATTAAGGGAGTTACCATGGCTTCGTCGGCCTTCTCACTGGTTCTATCCACACTCTGGTGCTGCAGAATAGGTATAATTATAGGGGGAGCGTTTTGAAAATTTTCAGGAAGTTCACTTGTCTTTATGCTCGTAGTTATGCCAGTTTTGGGATGAGGTAGATTAGATATAATGAGGTTATTTTGACGAGCTTCCTTGGCATTACCTATGTCTAGCGAATTTGCTTCCAACTCCTCAATCACATCCCCTGTTGATATAGCGGGACCTACTTCACTAGCTGGGCCTCCGGAGCTTTCGACTTTTTCGGAGCTTCTTGAGCGAGTCTGTAACGCTGCGTCTGTTTTCGCCGACTGACCCTGCTTTGCCTGACCTGGAAGTACTCCACCAGGTGTTCGACGAAGGAGATCAGCCACTGTGGGGCCGGCTGTGCTTCCTTTCGCTTTTCCCGACGACGCAGCCATAGACCCCTGCCTAGGAGTCCTGGAGCCCGCATTCGTTTCTTGAGTAGTCCGTTTGCCGATTACGTCATCCTCACGCTGTGCCTGTCTCGCCGCCGCTGCTGCAGACCTTGCCTTGGCCGCAGCGGAGGAAGCAGCATTTTTAGGAGGCATCGCAGAGTCTTTCTTGTTAGCGTTATCGCTAAAGGCGAATTGACAATCTAAACCCCCGCGTAGCGGCTCCTTCGATTCTCGTGGTACCATCAGCTGCTCGCGGCAAAGAAAACGGATGACAGAGAGACCAATAAGCGAGCCGAGAGTCTTAAAGTAAGCTCCTGTACTCGCGTTTAGTTTCTTATCGTTTACCAGCACCATCAGGAAACCATAAAAGATAGCGAACTCTTTAATTGTCCGCTTATCCGATAAATCCCTCGATCATTCCCTCTTCTTCTCTTCACGAAGTGTGGACCATATGCTCCGTCTTCTCTCCTCTCATAGTTGAATATCAGAATTCATAGCTCCACTAGCGCTGGACCTTCTGCACAACGGCCTTAGACGACCGCCATCTTGCATAAATATCCTATTGTTCTAAGGTTTATCAAAGGACTTACAAACAGGTTTCCACCTACTCCTTTTGTAATGCCACAGTGGGACCTTAATCTTGTCTTAACTTATCTGATGGAGACTACGTTTGAGCCTCTTCATAGTTGTCCTTTGAGGCTGTTGTCCTTTAAGACGGTCTTTCATGTAGCCATAACCTCGGCAAGGAGGGTGAGTGAGCTTCAAGCTCTTAGTTCTAAACCCCCTTTTTTAACATTACATGCTGAAAGGATGGTTCTCAGGACCAGGGCTGCTTTCTTGCCTAAGGTAGTTACTCTGTTTCATTTGGGGCAGTGTATTACTCTCCCTGTTTTTTATCCACCTCCTCATCCCTCCAAAGAGGAGGAAAGACTCCATCGCCTGGACCCAAAGGGAGCTGTGAGCTTTTACTTGGACAGAACGAAAGACTTTCGTCTGGACGATCAGCTCTTCATGGGTTATGTTGATCATTCTAAAGGAAGAGCTGTGCACAAGCGCACTTAATCGAGATGGATCATCCTTGCCATCAAGATGTGCTATGCCCTGGCTGGTAAGGTTCCTCCTGAGGGTATTAGGGCTCATTCAACTAGAGCTAAATAGTCTACTTCTGCTTTGGCCAGGGGTGTTCCTGTGGCAGACATTTGTAAAGCTGCGACTTGGGCCTCCCTCCATACTTTCTCAAAGCATTATTGTAGGAAGGTGGATATCTGACTATGGTTACCCCCAACTTTTTGCCTAGTGTCTAGCTGGTTTTTTGACTTAGTTGGCCTGAGATCCTGCCATTCAGGGTCTCAGGCTGTCTGCTCTCTCTTTAAAATGGACTCCATGTACCCTAGGTACATACCCAATTGGTAAGGATTACCTTATTGGACCCTGTACAGTGTACCCTAGGTACCCAGGGCATAGGTGTACCCTAGGCCCACCAGGGGCTGCAGCATGTATTATGCCACCCCTGGCCTGGCCTTACAATCAGACACAACTGGCTGATCACTCAGCTGGGGCAAGGTCGTGTAATCACCCCTTGCTTAGATATAGTATACCTATATCTACACTCACAATAGACACATGTGTACCTATCAGCCACTCCCATGGCAGGCCTTAACAATCCTGGAGGCAGAGTGCTTGGTAACATGTGAGATGGTGCTCTAGCATGAGCTGAGACTGTCTGCAGCTTTCGGAACCATGTCCTTATAGCTGTTCTATGATATCGCCTACTATATACTCTTAAGTACCTTATAATCTTACACGGTTATGGTAACTATGGTTTGCCTTTATCGAAACATGTCGTGTAAGGTGTCTAACACTTTGGAATAATACCCCCATACCATTTCTGGTGATGAGGATATTATTCCTCCCTTCTAGAGGGAGAGACATGTTAAAATCCTACTTTGCTCTTCCACTCTGACCAAAGCCTCAGCATCACAAAATGGATGCTGCTGCCACAGACACAAGTCTGACCTCCTGCAGCTGGGGGCCCTCCCAGCCAGGGAGGCCTGCACAATAGGTTTCCTACTTCGGGAAGGTGCTAGCACCTCCCCAGACAGACTTTAGTGTATTGGGGCAGGGAGGGCTGAAAGGATTGAGACATGCCTGGGGCACACAAGGTGTTCCATACATAGTCCAGTTCAAACCGGTGCTGGGGCACTCCAGCCCCAGTCCTGGCGCAAAACTGGACAAAGGGAAGGGGGTGTAACCACCCCCTCCCTGGTCCCACCCATGGGAGGGACTTAGCAGGTAACCCAGCCCCTCAGATTAGTATAAGGGTGGGAGCTGAGTCCCTAGGACTTTGGATTATCCTGAACCTGCATCTTGAAAGGAATCAACGACGAAACCCGACGCAGGTTCACACCTATGCACCCGCAGCCCGTGGGCTAGGTAACTTGAGTACTTCGGTGCTCACAAGGGTATTGACTATCCAAGTGTCTAGTTTCCAAGTCTCTAACTCCTAGTTCCTTCCGAAGTGTCCTAAAACTCTTAATTTCTAATTACTACTATTTCTATCGACTTTAACGCATTACGCGTGAGTGTTTCCACTCTGCACCTGAATCCCGTGGGCCTCCCACTGCCTAGCAACTGATAGGATAGTGTAGCCCCAGCGGTTCCCTAGGCCTAGGCCTAACCTGTGTTCGTGACAGTGGTTCTTATACCACTTACTTAGTATATGGTTTGCGTGGCCCCTAGGGCCTAACTGTATTACTTACCTGTGTGACTTATGTATGCTTAAATAAGTCTGTGTTGTACTTACCTTGAATCTCATAAAGAGTGCTGAGGATATTTTGACTAGAATAAATACATTCTATTTTTATAATATATCTGTTGTGGTGTCCTTTCATTTGGTATTCAAGGGGTTGCAAATGGTATAACAGCTGGCTTCACATGCCATACAGAGTTTAGCCTAAGACTGCTCTTGTCCATCCTACCACTAGGATAGCTGGTCTATAAGGTTGACTTTACAACCAATCACCATAAGGGTTGTTTGGACTGATACAAGGTGTACACTAGAACTATATCAGGCCAACCTTATTGCTGTTTGTTTCTGTTGACCCTGCATTTCAGAGGACATTTGCCGGTTTTCCATTCCACGCCTCGCGGTACCCGCTGCGCGGGTCCCGCTTCGCTGCGAGGCACTTTCCAACACCTGGGAGCAGCTGACTGGGGCGTACCTGGGGCTGAGGGCTGCGAGCACAAGGGATAGGACTCCATCTCCCAGGAGTCTCTGGTCATCCCCCGCCCGCTCCACCTGGGCCGCTCTCCCTCATCGCCCCGCCCCTAATAGATCTGAGCACGGATTTAAGCGAGGAGTGCTTATTGCTACGTGGGACCTTATTGCTGTTTGTTTCTGTTGACCCTGCATTTCAGAGGACATTTGCCGGTTTTCCATTCCACGCCTCGCGGTACCCGCTGCGCGGGTCCCGCTTCGCTGCGAGGCACTTTCCAACACCTGGGAGCAGCTGACTGGGGCGTACCTGGGGCTGAGGGCTGCGAGCACAAGGGATAGGACTCCATCTCCCAGGAGTCTCTGGTCATCCCCCGCCCGCTCCACCTGGGCCGCTCTCCCTCATCGCCCCGCCCCCAACAATCCTCCCACCTCTGCAACATCCACAAAGGAGTCTGCATCTGCCGCTGCGCGGGAGCACGCCGGGAGAAGCCCGGGACAAGGGCGGGACC
This sequence comes from Triturus cristatus, assembly GCF_964204655.1. NCBI lineage: Eukaryota > Metazoa > Chordata > Amphibia > Caudata > Salamandridae > Triturus > Triturus cristatus. Next base: position 981,086,816 of record NC_140580.1, read on the forward strand.
GTCTGTGGCCGTCCGGGGCCGGAGGAGGCCGGGCTGGGCCCTATTATTAACATTTCTTCCTAATTACGTATTTTTGAACCTTATTAACTGGTATAATTATTATTGTTACTGTTTGTGTCTAAAGTGACGTTAAAGTCCCCATATTTGGAAGGATAAATACTGTGGCCTGAGTGGCATCGCTGATTGAGTATTGAGGTTGGTTATATCCCCGCCCGCTGTATCTTAATAAGAATAACAAAAATGCCCTTAAGGTCTGGTAAGGAGAGGCAAGTTCAGGTCTCAACCTCTAATGGTACTTTCACTGGTACAATTGATCAGTTTTTTAAACGTTCTACTGCTATATTAGAGAAGGAGATCGCCCTGGTTGAAAAACGCCTTTCGCTTGATATTATTACTGGCAAGCGGTCTTCACTAGGTAAAATCAATGAGGCTGTCTCCCCTGTCCCACTTTCCACGTTGAACTCGGACAGTAATGTAGAAGTAATGTTGGTAACTGCTCCTGAGATTCATACTGTGGAGATAGTGGATTCTAACCAGGAAAATGCTTTTAATACTGCGCACGTTAACTTACCAAATAGCGGGACCACTTGCCTAGATCAGTCCAGGGATAATTCTGGTCTTTCAGACTCACCAAATCTCAATATTAGTACTGAACTAATGGATTCCCTTTCCCATCCACAACAAACACCCACTCATAACCCTGGGAAACGCAAGAGGGTAGTCTCACCGGACATGGAGGAACAAGCTGAGGGGTTGGGAAATGCCTCACCATCCCCCCCACAGCTACCCAATATTAACGCTACTGACCAGCAAGGGGGAGGAGAGACTATGATTAGCATTACAGAAGAGATATTTTTGGCTAAAATTGAGCTGCTATTCAAATCTCTACTTTTACCTCTTTTTGAAAGGACAAGGTTACTAAATACAAAAATGGATTCCTTAGATCTGCTAGTGAAGGATAATATAGCGACCTCTGACAGAATCCTCGCCAGCTTAGCAATTGCTGGTCTGACCCCTCCTGTCCCGACCATTCCGAAGCCCACCATTATGATGAACAATAAAGCGGGGGGTAATAGTTCACAAGTGGGACCCTCTATACCCAAGGCCCCGCAAAAAACTGTACCCGCTCCTAAGAAAGCAGTTTCTACAGAGAACCCTGCAAGGCCAAAGCCTGTAAAAAACCAGCAGGTTCAGAAAAACTCAACTTCCGTTAGGGGCAAAAATATTAGTCATCAGCCCATCGCCAAACCCATCGCAAAGAAACAGTGTGTGAACCTCCCACCGGAGTCAGTGCCTTATACAATTGTTTTAACTGGCGTGGCTCCGCTTGTAGATGGCAAGAGGGAAACACACAAGGATCTTTACAATAAGGTTACATTCTGGCTTAATAAAAACCGGCCACTCCCTCCTAACCTAAATCCTGAAATACTTAATGTAAGGAGGGTGGATTGGATAGGTTTTGGTAAGAAAGATCTTGAGGGGGATTGTGTGGTGGTTAGCTTTAGAGAGCCTTGGGTTGCCGAATATATTTGCAGGGAACCAAGATTCGGTAGAGTTGGGGATGTACAAACTTTACTATTGCATTATTTTTATCCAGCTTTATATGCAAATAGATCCCACACCCCGTTTCATCACTCAAGAAGGGACAGGTCTAGAGGGAGATTCCATTTTGACACTCCGCTCTATCCAATGTTTTATCCCCACCTTGCGAACCGGTTTGCTCCCCTTTCCGGCCTGGAAGGTGTGGATTGACATGATGTAGAACAATCGATTACTGGGCGTTCTAGTGCTGTAGTAACTTGCTCTTTAAATAATGTGAGTGTCCCTGGGGTAGAGACTGTCCCTGTGTCTAGCGCAAATTCACAGAGGGTGGAAATAAGGGAAACATTCTTGTCAGGTACCCCTAGACAGACGATCACTAAGGCTGTCGCCAACCCAACCGCCAAGATGGCAGAGAAAACAACTTACACCCTCGCAGTCTTGTCTTGGAATATAGCGGGCTTAAGGGGGAAAGCGTCAGAGGCTGATTGGGGCTCCTTTGTGGATTTACATGATGTTATTATCCTGCAGGAAAGTTGGTCAACCGACGCTATTTATCGGGTTGGCTACCTTAATTACTACAAACCAGCTAGTAAAGGATCGAAGGGTCGCCCTTCAGGAGGTCTAGTTATTTGGATTAGACAATCCTTAGCCATTACTATCACGGAACTTCCTACTCTGAGTAATGACATCCTAGCGTTGAAATTAACCGGTAAAAATAACCAGGACCTTTGTTTGTTCAACATATATGCTAGAGGGTTACCAGGTGGGAAGCCTGCGGGAGTGGTAGCTGAACTTGACTCCCTACTGAATAATATTAGTAGTGACAAATGTGTCATGGTGGCAGGTGATTTCAACTGTTGTTTCGAACCGTTTCCTAATCTTGATAGCGGGGGATATGGGGAAATTGATCAGATTTGGAATATTCCCCCTTTGTCTATTCCTCCAATTAAAAAAGTCACGGAGGCAGTTATGCAGTGGTTGGGTCTTTGCCTTGAATGGGATTTGCGTGCAGCGAATGGAAGGACCAAATCAGACCAGATGGGAAAAGTTACATTTGATAACTCCCTAAACTCGAGCCGCATTGATTATTTTTTGTTAAAGATAGAGTTTTGGAAAATATTGGTGGACATGGAAATAGTCACTAGATCCGAGAGTGATCATAACCCCCTGGTAATAAAATTATCAGTGGATGAGGGTCTCCGCATGAACCCTGCAACAAATATTGATACAGCAGACGCTGGTCTCACAAATGATTGCAGAAGGGTAAGATGGGCTGGGCTCCAAGACAATACCGCTACTATTAGCAGGATTGCCATGGAGGTCCTAGCGGCTACAAAACAGATGGTACCCATACTTGAGGCTGGAACCCCACTTGACCAAATAGGGACAATTCATGAGTCTCTTTTTAGTAAAATTAAGTCTTTTTTTATCAAACCCGTAAAAGGAGGAATTAATGTCCCAGCACAATCTAGGTTGAAATGGTATGATAAGACCTGTAGTATTGCCCACAGCTCTCTGTTAAGGGCTATTAAATCCAAATCATGTCCGGATATAAGGATAGCCAGGGTGAATTATAAGAAAGCATTAAAAGAGGCAAAAATCAAATGGGATGATCAGCGTTGGTTAGATTTATACCAGGCAAGTACCTTATCTAACCAACAAACATTTTGGGAGGTTGTGAAATGGGGAGGGGCGGGGGAATTACATACTCCAGTAAACCACGTCCCTGCAGAGCAATGGGTCAAGCATTACGAGGCACAGTTCAGCCACACGGAACGGATCTCCCTTACTACTATTAGGGAAGATGCCAGTGTGCAGTCTGAGGTGTCCTCACTTGATCACATTGTTTTCACTGAAACTGAAGCTATTTCTGCTCTTAAACAAGTGCAGAATGGCAAAGCCCCCGGCATGGACTGCATCCCTGCGGACCTCTTCAAATATGATCAAACACACTGGGTCCCGTACATATTAATCTTAGCAAATGCTATAGCTAGAGGGACTAGGATCCCAAACTCCTGGAAAGGGGCTGAGATTTTGCCAGTGCACAAAAAAGGGGATAGATCTGATGCGGGAAATTACCGCCCCATCAGCCTCATCGATGCCCTACAAAAAGTAATAGCCAGAATGCTGTTAGGGAAAATCCATTCGTGGATGTCAGAAGTAGATATTCTGTCTCCAATGCAGGCGGGTTTTAGAGCACACATTAGCACAGTTGATCAGATATTAAGATTTGTCATGATCTATTGGAAAACTGTGTTATTGAGAGACGGGAAGATCTTCGCTGCATTTGTGGACCTCAAATCAGCGTTTGATCTGGTCCCCAGAGGGAAGATGTGGGCAGCATTGAGAAGGATGGGGGTCCCTAGTGCACTATTAGAAATTACCATCAGGATGCATGAGGGTAACTTTGCAAGAGTCAGATGGGGTCGCCAGGGCCAGGTTACCGATTCCTTCCCCGTAACTCGCGGTGTGAGGCAGGGTTGTGTCCTGGCCCCCACCCTATTTGTACTCTTTATTAATCAGGTGGTTAAGTTCCTCTCAGATACCCCCACTGATGCTCCTTCACTGGGTGGGACCAAATTCCCTCTTTTAATTTTTGCAGATGATACTCTCATATTGGCCAAAACACAGAAGGGTTTACAGGCAGCAATAAATAAATTCATGGACTTTTGCAATATGAATGATCTTGAGATCAATATTAATAAAACCAAGTTCATGGTCCTGACTAAGAAAAAGCCACTGAGGGGCCATGTTTTAATGAATGGGTCTAGACTGGAGCAGGTTGATGTAATGACTTATCTTGGTGTTACCTTGGATTATAGGCTACAATGGAAAGATCAAGTAGCGGAACTTTGTTTGAAATTTGCCCGCTTGACTGGTTGTCTAGTAAAAGTACAGCGGTGTTCCCTGACTAAAAGAGTACTGCCCGCACTTAAAATTTATAGTGCTAAAATCAGCTCAGCCATATTATATGGGGCCGATATTTGGGGATGTGTGGATCTGGCTGTCCTGGATAGGATACAGAATAAATTCCTTCGAAACTTAGTTAGTCTCCCCCCCTCAACACCAGTCCTTCCACTTTTGATGGACATGGGCATGCATACCATTAAACACCAGGCCCTCTATAGGATGGTGGCGTTATGGAGACGCATATGGTCCACCCCGGAGCTGGCCATGTTTGCCCGTGAATTACAGGATGTGAGAATGCAACAAGGGGCAGGTGACATACCGTGGCTAAAGCTAATTAAGAACACTCTTACCGAAATGGGTCTTCCCTTGCTTTGGTCGGAGCCGGGTTCTCAAACCTTCCCTACCAAGAATGAATTTAAACTTCTCTTTTGGTCTATGGTAAAAACGGAACATGTGGCACTTTCTGAGAAAATGAATTTGACAGGCCAGTTTTTGCTCCACAAAGCAGTACCTAACAAAGAAGTATACTGGGATGTTATCCTTAAAACATTAGATAGGAAACTATACCATCAGTTCCGTGTAGGTACACTGCCTCTGAGGGCTTTTACTAGTGGCTGGCAGAGGTTGGAGTCAAGTTTCTGTCCCTGTTGTACCGTTTGCAAAGAAACACTAGGTCATTTTTTATTTGTCTGTACTGCTTATTGTGAACCACGTAATAAGTGGCTGAAACCTATATGTACTAGACTAAACACCCGAGTGAGTAGTGAAGCATTGTACATTTTGAGAACCAACACTTCTGAATGGCTAACCATAGGATTGGCCAAATTCCTTGGGTGGGCTTGGCTGATAAGGATTAAGTCAGTCAGCTCATAGTATCATGACCCAAATAACTTGTATACTGTGTTATCCCACTGATTTTTTGGCCTATGATTTTATTAGTATTGACGATCTGCTATTTTTTATATATGCTCAAATGTTTTTACAATTCCCCTTGACGTCTTTACAAGCATGTTTAATTGAGATTTTTAACTAGATTTGCCTTGCCTTAACTTTTCTTGTCTTGTTTCTTTTTGATTTGTTTAGTATGTGTATTTAAATATTTATGATTTTATGACTTCGGCGCACTAATTGTATTTAATGTAATTTTGTGTATATGTGTGTCTTTTATGATGAAAAATCGAAATAAAGACGGTAAAAACTGATATCAGGCCAACTTCTCACAATTATTGCTTAGACTCTGAGATGAGGAGGGAGGGCCATTTCGCGCGCTCTATTTTGCAAGATTTTTTGGTATAGGAAGGTGGACACCCTCCTCCGGGAGTGGGACTGCTGCGGGAATCTATTCACAAGGTGAGGAATCCACTGGCAGATGTATCCATCAGAAGAACAAGTTACTTACCTTCGGTAACGCTTTTTCTGGTGGATACAGTATCTGCCTGTGGATTCCTCACTGACCCACCCGCCTCCCCGTTGTCCACCTTTGTATGCCTTAAAAGATGTCTTGCTTGAGAGGTTGTTATGCTTTATGGTATGTACTATGTATATTTGGCTGTATATTGTATACTATGTATACTTGAATCTGTCGTTGGTGCACCTGTGCCCCTCAGAAGCACGGAAAAAATGGGTGGAACTGACGTCATCACGCCGACATGGCTCTCTTATGGCTCTGGTGATGTCATACGGAGTCGCGAGCGGAGCCGATGCATTATGACGTCCACGCCGTCGTAGAGAGCTGGGAAAAAAGTTCCGTGGAATGCTGGCGCAGGGATATTCACAAGGTGAGGAATCCACAGGCAGATACGGTATCCACCAGAAAAAGCGTTACCGAAGGTAAGTATCTTGTTCTTTACCACTGCTTCCTGGTCGCAAAGTCAACTGATACATATCAGTGGACAATGTCAAGTTCCTACGTCTGGCCAATTTTGAATAGTGTGACGCCTGCTCTTTCGTGCCCAACGATTTCCAGGAATCCTGGGGTTGGCACATCTTTCAACTCGCCGCACGACACCGTCATCGAGATGGACCCTATTGTCGACCATTTGCCTATCCCTCCTGCTTCCTCCTGCAACGAAGAAGTTGAATATACTTATCCGACAAGTGAGTCGTCCTCCACCTCCTCGATTGGCCCTACCAAATTGACTATTTTTGTCTCCTGATTTAAACAGACTTACTTAGTCCGCCCTTGGACATACATCAGGTTGATACTCATCCTGATTTTTCTCTTCATGTCAATTGGTTTTGTGACGGTGTTTTTCCTACTCATCAATGGTCACTACTTACCCAAACGCTCTGCTCTGAACTTGGTTGATGGTATTTTGCCCCCCCCCCCATTCATCTTTCCACATCATGAAACGTGATCAGATTCTTGTTAACATTTCAGCGTTCCCAGTGGCATATGGCATCGTTTGGGATAAAGTGGATTTTCAGGTCCATGGTCCGAAGAAAATCCTCAACGTGCCATACGTATTTCGTGTCTCCATGGGTGATGTGGTAATACATGACATACGTTCAGATGACTGGGATGTGCATGTGATACAATCATTGTTTTCAGATTTGAAGTATTATGCTGCTTTTAATGCTAAAGATTTGTATTTAAATCCTGCCAATTATGCAGATTTGTTCTGTTATCAACATTATGTTATGTTATGTTATGTTAAAAGAAATTTGTACCGCGCACTATCACCATAGGTTTCTTGGCGCTCAATGACCAGTAGCGTGATTCAGGAGAGAGGGTTAAACATATGCAGAACGAAAGAGCAGAGTTTTTAAGAGTCTGCGAAACGAATCGTACTGAGGACAGTGGCGGAGTGAGAGTGGCAGAGAGTTCCAGGTAGAGGGAGCCTGGACTGAAAAACTCAAGCCACCGTGTTTCTTCCTGGTAAATTTGGGGACCTCAAGGAGATTGAGAGAAGCTGAGCGAAGGGCCCTAGAGGGAGTGTAGCGAGTCAGGCACGAAGAGATGAACGCAGGGGCTGCATTTGAGAGGGCTTTGAAGGTGGAACATGCCAATTTGTAAGTGCAGCGTTTAGAGATAGGGAGCCAGTGCAAACTAAAAAGGAGGGGAGTAACATGCTGATATTTAGGCTGGTGGAAGATCAAACGGGCAGCTTGATTCTGAACCAGCTGAAGTCGATGAAGGAGACCCACTGGAATGCCCGCATACAGCGTATTGGCATAGTCAAGCCTTGAGGTGATGAGTGCGATAACAACTTGGGTCAAAGCATCTTTAGTAAGAAACCTGCTAATCTTACGGATCCGCCTGAGATGGAAAAAACAGGCTGAGGTAACCGAATTGATTTGCGGTTTCATGGAAAGATCTTCTGAAATAATCACCCCAAGGCTTTTGACTGAGCGCACGGGAGTCGGTGCGGCCCCCAAAGATGTTGGCCAGTAGGTGGAATTCCATGGATGGTTAGGGCCACCTACCAAGACAAGCTCGGTCTTGGTAGGGTTCAGTTTTAAGTGGCTGTGATACATCCACTCAGCGATAGTCAGCATAATGGTCTGAAAAGTGACACGGGAAGAGGGAGAAGGGTCAATGGGAAAGATTAACTGAAGGTCGTCCGCATAATTAAAAATGGTAGCTGGGGAGTTGCGGAGGGAGACTAGTAAGGGTTGGAGGTACAAATTAAAAAGAAGCGGGGATAGTGCCGAGCCTTGTGGGACTCCGCAAGGGAGAGAAACAAAAGGCGCGGACAAAGTGGAGAGATGGACGGACTGAGATCGCTGATGGAGAAAAGATCTGAGCCAGTCAAGGGCCACTCCTTGGATGCCGGCATTGTGGACACGGTCGATCAAGATGGTATGATCGACCGTGTCGAATGCCGCTGAGAGATCTAATAGGACAAGGGCCTGAGATAAATTATTGTCAGCGCCCTTCCTGAGAGTGTCCAATACTGCTACTATGACCGCCTCGGTGGAATGGAGGGGTCTAAATCCCGCTTGTTGAGGGTCTAAATAAGAGGAATTCTCTATGAAAGAGCTCAAACAGCGGGTGACATAGGTCTCCAGAATTTTTCCTAAATAGGGGAGGAGAGAGATCGGTCTATAATTGCTAAGTATGGTGGGGTCAGCATTAGACTTCTTCAGGATGGGTAGGATGGCAGCTTGCTTGAAAGAGAGAGGGACCTCCCCCTTTGCAAGAGAGTTGTTTAATAAAGCAAGGGGGGGGCCCGGACATAATTTCCTGCATAAGACAAGTACATTTCAACCTATTTTTAATTACACGCAACATTGCCCTACACCGTTAAAAGGGAGTTCGAAAACACTTAGAAATAAATGTACATACTTCACAGATTTTGATAGGTTAACACCTGAGTCCTAATATTTTAAATTAAATATTTCTTCAACTCCCAAAGTTATGCTGACCCTTACAAAATTAAACTATTCCAATTTGTTCCGACATGATCTATCAGTAAGGGGCTAAATCACTGGAAGGCCACCATTGATTTGAAATCTATCTTGGGTTCCAAGAACTGGCAAGGCACTGAAGCCTTACATCGTGCCTGCCTCATCCCAGTGCAAATTATGTTTTTAAATGATAGTGTACCAAACAACTTGCTTTGGTTTAGCAACTGCAAAGAAGCTGAACGCCCCTTCCATTCCATCTTTAGCAGAATATAATAAGTGGCGTTCATACACAAATTTTACCATTGATGAATTACATAATAACACTTTTGATGTCTCTGAAGTGGATCCTTTAGGTTGTCTGGTAATGTAGACAAATTCAAGTGCTTGCCAACTCTGTTTTTATAACACTGCTTCGGGTTATACACAAGATAGACCCGACCCAAGATTTTCAGATACACATTCGGTAACCACCTATTCAGTGGCCAAATTATGTCAACAGTGGTTGCAGCACTCTACACTATCATACGTTAAACAACACTTAATGTTGTTATCCAGTAATATCAATTTGGCCTTGGGACCCAGGGTTCCTAGAACAAAGAGATTCATTTACGCAGCTTACAATGAAATATGGAAACTTTCACTGTTTGAAGCAGCGTCACGTCTGCGGGAAATTGACCAAGCAAATTTAGAAAACGTTCTTGCTGTTGTTGACAATAGTATTAACACACTGTCTTCCTGCATTTAGACATTGGATAATATTTTCTTCTGTTATTGATATTGTACAAGAAGATGTGTCTTTGTTATACCATGGTCAAAATCATTTGCGTTCAGTGATGCAATTCGCATGGACTTTACAAACTCTGAAAATGGGAAACGCACCATGGGATTATTTAAATGCGTCTGCTTTGTTTTTGCTATTTAATTTGACTGACAAACAGCAGTTTATGTTCATGAAAGATGCAACCTACATTCTTCTACATATAGAAAAAATAGACCCTTTGCCTTTCTCTGTGGTGAAGACTGACTCTGCTGATTCATGGAGTAATATCTTTACCTTTCTCATTGTTTCAGTTCAGCTCTTGTATAAAATATTACCCGCTAGGCCGCTTTGAACCCCTGGGTAGTGCTTTTCTGCATGAATTGTGGTCTTTGCCTTTCACCTACAGATGTTACGGGAGGAGAAGGAGATATACCTAATGGGGGAGGACTGTGATTCTACAGTAGGTCATTCCCTTGTTTGTAAAAAGCATAAAGTTGCACGCGGATTGTAATGTGTCAGCTCCGAACCTTGCTTGTGTTTTAAAAGGTAATCCAGTTCCCGCAATAATTCCCACATTGACTCTGCTTACTAACGATAGTTATCTTATTTTAAATACCCAAGAATGCTGCGGATTGCAAGCTGGAATACCGTACATTGTAACACGTTATTTGCATTAAAAATGTGCTTTTTCCTCCCCCACGTGGGAAGCTCCTTAGCTACATTCGGCCTTCCATACCAACTTTGAAAACAGATTTCAACAAGTTGAGCAGACTAAAAGCGCTTTTATTCCAACAAGAAGTCCCCCTCACTTCAGCGCGCGGGACCTTCGATTTGCAGGTGGCTAGAACATCTAGCGAGATTCAGTCCCTTCTGAACACTAACCTCTCACAACATTTTGGGGAGCTTATACACCGCATTTTTAATGCGTCTGATACACACGGCCTTGTACATTTTTTTTAAAGCTGTTGGCTCTGGCCTTGTGACTTCTTTTCAGACAATATTTAGAGTAATACCTGCATTCATTCATTCTATCTTTTCCAGCGTCTTTGGTGGATTCCCTTTATTACTGGCATTAGCTGGTGGAATCCTGCTTCTACTGTGCCTGCTGCACAATGGCTGCTCCTCTTGTAGTACTGCAAAGACCGGGCCAGCTGCAATTGCTCCGTGACTGTATGCACGGATGCTTTGGCACATTACCGCTGGCAACACTCAGTGGGATTTATGGGTTGTCCTTCCGCTTTGCATACTTCACTTGAGTACAACTAGTTTTTTTATGTTCACGAAGTCTGTTTACATGGGCGTTGGATTCACGCCTAGGTTGGTCGGACCATTCTTTGGTATCTATGTCCTTCCCTGCCCCCGAGCCCCTTGACAAGGCTGCTCCATTGCCCGTCTTTAGACGCCCTTGGCGCAAACTGAGGCTGGAGGATTTTCACGTGCTTCTTGCTGCTAACCCCCCGGAACCACACAACGATGCAGAAGTGGGCTATAGATCTTTTTGCATTTGGATTGTCCAAGTGCTGGATTCCCTCATTCCAGCTATTTAGCTGGTTTAAAGGCCACACTTTGGACTCTAGCCCTTGGTATAATGACTCTCTGACTGCATTGCGGAAAGCGTGTAAGAAATTGGAGCGCGCGTGGAGAAAGGAATATGACCCTGCGGCAAAAAAATGCTATTTGGCCGCTATCAAAAACTATCATAGAACCATTTGTACTGTTCGAGCGGCCTATTATGCTAATGAAATAAAGCTAAGTCCTAATCCGGCCAAATGTATTTGTAAGATTCTCAAGGAACTCAGAGTAAGGAAAAACTCCTCTGTTTCCATGATTACATCCGAGCAACAGTGTGAGGACCTGGCAACTTTTTTTGTTGACAAAGTGGACACCATCTATCGGTCCTTTCCACAAGAGTTACCTCCTCCTGTTGCTCTTTGCGGATCTCCTCCACTGCATTCTCTGGCAGCTATTCCCAGTATCACGCAGGAAGAGTTTATTCTATTGAGTAGGAAAGTTAAATCCGGCTCTCCGGCCGATCCTTTAAAACCCGTCCAGTTCAGGGACTCACTTTCTCTCACTTTCTCTCACTTTCTCTCTTCCTGGCCCCTCTGTGTCACTTCTTTTTCCACAGCTGTGGTCCCTGTGCCGCGGAAACAGGCGAGGGTATCCCCTATACTTAAAAAACCTTCGCTTGACCCGGCAAAACTGGAACGCTTTCAGCCAATGTCCCTCCTTCCTTGGGTATCCTAAGATCGCAGAGGCTCATGTTAATACTATATTAATGAGATTCCTGAATACCAATAACATCTTGGATCCCTCTCAGAATGGTTTCTGCTCCGGTCACAGCACGGAGATTGCTCTCGTGGCTGTGACAGAACATCTGCGGACCATTCTCGATCTAAGTGCCGCATTTGACATGGTTTTACATGGGATCCTGCTACAGCGTCTGGAGGAAACCGGTGTTGTGGGCCTAGCACTAGAATGGTTCAGGTCGTTTCTGACAGAGATCATTCTGAGTGTCGCCCCCCCTGTTTCTTTCCCAGGCTCATTCCATCGGTCAGGGGGGGCCTCAGGGCTCTGCACTGAGCTCCGTATTGTTTAATCTATATGTGCAGCCTCTTGCAACGGTGGCCAGGAATATGGGCCTCACCATGGTCTCGTATGCAGATGATACGCAGCTGGTGGGGGCCCTCTCTGAAGGTTCCACACAGGATGCTTCTAAGTTTAGGAGTGGCCTGGCCACCGTTGCGGAGCGGATGACCATAAACTGCCTCCAGTTGAACGCTAATAGAACGGAGGTATTGCTGGTGGGGAAGGACAGGAGCCTCTGCAGTGAGCAATGGTGGCCTAACGCTCTTGGTAGTACCCCCACCCCTAAGTTGGCGGTTAAGAACCTGGGGGTATAAATGGATTCTACCCTCAGTTTTCGAGATCATACAATAAAAGTTGCTAGTACTTGTTTTGACCTTCTTTGGGGACTTAGGCCTCTACTGAAGTTTTTTGACCCGCCTACGCGCCAGCTGATTGTTCGATCAGCCATTCTATCTAGACTAGACTACGCTAGTTCGCTCCTTCTGGGGGCTAATCAGGCTGAGGTAATGCGATTGCAGCGTGTCCAAAATGCTGCCGCTAGAGCCCTGTTGGGGCACCCGCATATTTGTCCATCTACTGGTGCCATCCGGAGTCTGCATTGGCTACCCATGGCCAAGCGGATCCAATTTAAGGCTCTCTGCCTATCTTTTAAGCTCTTGAAGCTTGCATCGCCCAGCCTCCTAGTTAACCTGCTAGCCCTGTATGTCCCAACTCGCCAGTTGCGCTCCCTGGGGCATCATCTGGTTACAGTCCCCCGTGTGAAGCGCCTTCGGGCCGGGGGTCGATCCTTTCGTTGCTTGGCAGCCAAGCTATGGAATTCCTTGCCTCCTCCGGATCCGTAGCATGGATCGCCTGCTGGACTTTAGGGAAGCTATCAAAACTTTTCTTTTTCCCTCGGCCTAGTCATTTCTTGTCTTTTTGTATGTTCTTCGCGCCTACCTGCTCTGTTTCTTAGCCCTGATCCTTCTGACGCTGGCAGCGCCGGGACGCCTCTTTGCTGAGGCAGCTGTGCGCTATATAAACGCAGAAAACATAACATGTTCAGACCCGGATTTCGACCAGTTGATGGGTCCCTTAATGGTCCAATAGCAGGACTGTTCTGAGATGGGCCTTATGACGTGTGCGGCGGCACTTGGAGTCTTGGCTCAATGGGATATCTGTGAAGAAGCACAGAATCTCGTACTTCAAAGTTACATTGAATATCATACAAGCTACCCACGGATGCTAATGGAGACACCCGACTGTGAGGAGCGCTCTTGTTCAATCAACTTGCTGAATTGGATGGCATCCCTTTTTTCTACCAACGACAATGATGTCCTTTTGGAGGGTGTTGCATTATTTTGCTCATACACTCTGAAAGATTAACTTTGCTAATGCACCATAGGCATCTCGCAGCTTCTTAAGTTTCGGATATATCACTTCAGATTTTTTTCTCCCTAAATGGTTTTTCCTCTCCCCTCTCTTCAAGAAAAAATTAGAAATGCTTTTGAACTCTGCTCTCATTTTTTAACTCTGTTTTCGTCCTATGTCTCGATCCTATGGACTTACCAGGGGGAGAGTGTTATATGGAGGGTAGATTCATTGTGACAAGTTAGCATGAGCTTCGGTGCCATGAGGCTGCTTTTGCGCACAATACTACATGCCTTTATTTTGCAAGACTATGTTTGTGCCTTTCACATGAGAACTGTCTGCTTTTCGCGTTCTCTGCTGTTCTCTGGGGTTTAGTCTGCACACGATGTACAAGGTCGATAAACAATGCCCCTTGTTATTCTGTTCTGGTCAGTTCCTTGCACCTAGACATGACACACAGCTGTACTACTGAAAGTCGTGTGCTTTAATATTGCAGCGAAGCAAGTTGTTCACACACTTGGAGAAAGACCTTTCCAGAGAGAAGAGCTGTGCTGGTCCTGGGATGTAAAACTTTCATCTATGCCTTGAGGTATGGGGTCTGCTGACAAAGCCCAGAGGTCTTCTTTTTTATAGTAAACCAAATCTTATCACGGGGAGGGTGGTTAGGCACGGTAGCCCATTTCCACTGTCTTTATAAAATTATATCCCCGTTTGTATTCTATGAAATTGTGACAATGCTGACGATATTGTGTTCATGCATTTTGCTGCTTCTAATGGCACGTGTACTGTACCATAGAGCACATTAGTTAAAATAAACATTTTAAACTATACTGTGACTCTGATTACTCTCATTGTGGACACGTATGAGTGAGTGAGCGAAAGAGTTGTCTTGCTACCGCGATTCCTAAGAGAGAGTCGGGAGTGTTGTGTTCTGGGTTGTCTAATCATTGGTAGCTTCGCTGTTAGTCGGAGAACGAATGAGCCACTATAGCTAGTTGGTTTTTGGGATTTTGGGCACTGAGGTGATAGGTTGGTACACCACTATCCACTGAGGTCCTGGTTTCCTGTGCATAGGTCCGTATATTTGCAGAATCCCTGCAACACCATAATGAAGACTTATCTGTAATCTGAATTTTTTTAGACATATATAGGTATATAAGGAGTTTAACATACAGTACCACCTCATGAACATAACAATAAACCTACCAATCATCTCCTCACTGTTAGACACTTTCATAAAACATCCATTTCATCTTCACAAACCTTTACATTCACTGTGACTCATATAAACTCTTGCACATTCACAACATTCTCACTCCTCTCCTATATACCTTTCGCAAATAATGGGGTAGTATCCAAAGGGTAAGGTTAATACCTGACTTCTAAATGTCATGTCTTTGTGGGGGATGTATGACGGAACAAAGCATACCATTACCACGCATGTTTTTACAACACAAACTTTACAACGCATCTACCATTACAACGGATGATTTTACAATGCATGTCACTACCACGCATGTCCATAGAGGTACATTATAAGTACCATTACCACACATAACAGTACAACGCTAATTTCTAACCACACCAGAAAGAGTGTTTTATTGGGCTAAAAAAAAATATATATATATATATATATATATATATATATATATATATATATATATATATATATATGAATAAATAATATTCACGCATGTGAAACAGCACAGCACAATACAAATCCCAATTTATATTTCTCGGGGAAAAAATGAAATAAAGTGATATCGTTGTAGTGTTGATAGCAATAGCAACACATGCATTAGAGATGCAACAGTTCTGGTGTCCTTCCTCTGTTTAATGTATGCAGCCTGTGACTAATCAAAATGGCAGTCATTCTAAAAAGGAACAAAAAGAACCGTCTTCTTTAACAGTACAAAATAAATATACATTCAGTCAGATTCTGAATCACATGAAAAAACACCTTCACAAACATATTTTCATTTAAATTATCGTACACCTAAAAAAAACATGTAAATTCAGCCATCCACCATTTTGTGCTCAGTGGTATACTGACTTTGCTGGTGACCACACGCTTCAGAAGTAGGAGGAGACAAGTGACAGCTGTTCATGCAGTGCCACTGATCTGCTTAAGTAAGTAAAATGCTTACATTTAGCAATAACCAAATAAATCCACAAACCCTATATACATTTTTTTCACATCATTTTTGCAGACTATCTACAGGCTTTATTTGAGTGTATTACCTGGAGACTAACCAGTGTAAGGCCAAATGAACAATCTCTACATTAAAAATAAAAAATAACCATTCCCTCAGGGATGTTGCTGGACAATGGTTGTGGGGGGCAAAATTACTAATTTATGTACACAGGGTACTTACCACAGGGAAGGTTCTGGGCGGTTGTTGTGGGGGGGGGGGGGGGGAGTTATTATTATATCTCTGCCAGGTGCTTACCTTAGGGGAGGTGCTGGTCAGTACTTGGGGAGCCAAATTACTATTCTAACTCCACCGGGTACATATCTCAGGAAAGGTGCTGAATATTGGTTGGGTAAATGCAAAAAGAACAATTAATGGACAGAATGCTGCACAATATCGAACATTCACCCCAGTACATAGATCTGGGCCTAAATCCATTGCTGTTTTTCTCCCCATGCCATTCCAGTTCAGACCCAGCCATATGCAAATCACTCTTGACCCTGTTCCTCATGGGAACAGTCCAGCCTGAACTGCCAGGCCAGGTCCTCCCTGGGTTTGAAATGAGCATCCTGGGACCAGTTTCGGGGCATCGCCCATCTTCAGCCAGGATAGCTTGACTCCAGTGGCATGGAGTGCACAGGACCCATGTCTGGGCACACCCGTCCCACTCAGGGTGACAATGCAAATAGAACAATTGAGGGACAGAATGCTGCACAATGTTAAACATTCACCACAGTACAGAGATCTGGGCCTAAATCCATAGTTTTTTTGGTCCCCATGCCATTCCAGTTCAGACCCAGCCATATGCAAATCTGTCTTGACCCTGTCCAGCCCGAAATGCCAGGCCAGGTCCTCACTTGACTGGAAACAAGCATCTCGGGCTGATTCCAGGGCATCACCCCTTATCAGCCAGGCTAGCTTGACTCCAGTGACATGGAGAGCACGGGACCCACGTCTGGGCATATCCGTCCCACTCGGGGTGACAAATGCAAAAAGAATAATTGATGGACAGAATGCTGCACAATGTCAAACATTCACCCAGTACAAAGATCTGGGCCTAAATCCGTCGTTTTTTTGCTCCCCATGCCATTACAGTTCAGCATTCCGTCTATCATTTGTTTCTTTAGCATTTGTCACCCAGAAGTGGGAAGGGTATGCCCAGACGTGGGTCCCGTGCTCAGTGAGCCACTGGATTCAAGCTAGCATGGCTGATGAGTGCTTATGTCCCGAAACTGGTCTCAGGATGCTTGTTTCCGAGCATGGGAGGACCTGGCTTGGCAATTCGGTTTGGTCTCTTCCCATGAGCAACAGGGTCAAGACAGATTTGCATATTTGGCGTGGTGAGCAAAAACACAATGGATTAAACCCAGATCTTTGTGACTGGGGGTGAATGTTTGCATTTCTCATCATTCTGTCCATCGTTTGTTTCTTTTGCATTTGAATATTGGTTACGGGCAAAATTACTATTCTAACTCCGCCGAGTACTTACCTCAGGAAAGGTGCTGGACAGTGGTTGGGGGGGAGGGCAAATTTACTATTATAACTCCCTTAGGTACTTACCGCAGGTAAGGTGCCGGTCCATGCATGGGGGTAAAATTACCATTCTAACTCCGCTGGGTGCTTGCCTCAGGGAAGATGCTGGTCAGTATTTGGGGAAAGAATGGACTGAAATTAAAGTAACACATATTTAAAATGTATTTCATTTTACAGACCTTATAATCTGTCCATTAAATTTGAGTTTTCCAGAACTAATTAAAAAATTAAACAACCAACAGAACCACTGCATGAAAAGAGAAAGACAGTGAAAGTTAAATATTATTTTTTTTTTTTTAAACTTTGAAAAGCAATTCGAACAAATGTCTTTCAACAGGCACCAAACACTAAAAAGAAACAAACTCTAATTTCTTACAGTCGTAAAAAAAAAAGTCTCTTGCCATCAATACAATGTCTGAAAATAACCATACAAAAGCTTATTCTCATTTACAGGTACATTGTTAACAATAAAACCATAGCTCAAAATAAAATAATACAGAACCTTCTCTTTTTAGCAAACATTTCTACAGAACACACCACAAAAGACCTGAAAGGATCACTCCAACTACAAGAAAGTCCTAAGAAAGAAGTCTCCTCACCATCACAGCTCAGACCACTAAAAGGATAGACACAATCTAAGGTCCTTTTCAAACACATCTGACTTTCTTTTCACAGGCGTCACATATTAGCACATATTTGTCTTTCATTTTTTTAAACAAATAAAACGTGTTGGAAACAAATAAGTCTAAAATAATCATACAAAAATCATTTTTAGTTGTAGGTTCACAGTAAAGAAGCAAATTAAAACAAAAATCTTACACACTCAAAATGTTTCATTGTTTCTGTGTTTTTACAGATTCCTACAGAATGGCTTCAAATAATTAATCAAGCTACATTCAATCAAGAAGAGGGAACAGGCTACCTATATTATAAGGAGAGATTAACTAAAGCCCAGGAGTCATTGGAAGTGTGTGCATTATTTTCCATCCCATTGCACAAGCAGAGCTGTTACTCTCGGCGAGACTGTTGAAAGGACCACAGAGCATTACCACTCTGCCTCTGCAATGGAGATTGAAGTTAGACAAATCATTGAACACTTGCATCTACCTCCAATGAACACTGTGATTAAATTTTAAGGGAGGTATTTAAAAAACATCCCTAGGCATGTAGCAAGTTGTATGCTTACAGTTACTAACCTACAAAGAATTATACAGGTACTTTATATGGTAACTTTAAGCCCACTCCCCATCCATTCACCCAAATATACACTAATCACAGCGACATGAATAATACCATAGTTCCCTCAGTATACAGTGTACTGTCTGATAAGCAAGCCTCAACCTACACTGAATTTTTAACACTTGTAAAATCCAAAACACTGAATACAATTCCCAGAAAGTGATTATTGATTTTGTATTATCCACGATTAATACTATTACTAAATGATATGCCGATATCCAAATTCAAAGATGTTTTTTTCACTTTTCACAGGCATAATGGTGAAAAATTCCCAAACCATCCGTAGTTGAGGATCACATATCAGCCAGTAAACTGCAGTAAAAACTAACTGCTTTATGCTCTGTACCTCCTGACTGTGTGGATGAATTCTACACTTCAATTACTGAATCGGAGTATTTTTCGCAAAACAAGGACAAATTGACACAAGTACTAAATTATTTTGAGGACACATGGATTGGCTATCTAAGCAGATCGATTCACAGGACGAAGCAAAGGTTCCCTATTGAGTGGTGCAACTGTTAAACGACTTGCTTAGAGGGAGGTGCAAAGACAAGTAATGCCATTGAAGGATGGCACAACCCCTTCAACAAATCTATTGGAAGACCTCACCCTAATGTTTATCATTTTTTGAAAATTTTGAAGAAGGAGCAAAGTTTCCAAGAGATGAGAATAGTGCAACCATTGACATGTCTTCTGAACCCATGTGTTTAAAAAAAAAAAAAATGTCCGAGCGACTATTGCCCCAAATTTAACTGTTTTCATTGATGGTGGCTTCAGACCACCTGGACAGTCTTGCATGCATACTACATTTCTAAAACACACTAACACCTGCTCTAACTCACTTGCCTGTTTTGACAATTAGATTGCCAATTATGAAATTATTATTTTTTTAATTAAAGGAATTTGGGGGTTCCTACCTTTTCTTCAACTCTTGGTGACTTTTCAAATCCACCTATCACCAAGAGTCTTGTGTACCTCAATAGTCCAAAGTGCAAAACACATATTCCAAGTAATTGTCCAACCCCTGTGCAAAAAAACAAACAAACACAGACTGGCAAAGACACAATTGAACATTTGGATAAATTCCCATGTTAAAAAAACGCAAGCCCAAGATCAAAATCCCGAAAAGCATGTCTTTTTCCAAAAAACACAATGACAAATATTTTCATGAACTCCATGTTCCAAAGAAAACCATACAAGTCCCTGTTGAGGAAGTGCCAAAAAACAAAAAATCCTGTAGGAAAGGGTATGCTAGGAAACCTAAAAATCAATTTTCTTCTTTAAGCCACGTGGTCGGAGTCCAAACATTATATGAAAATACATCGCAAAAATGTAAAAATATTGTTTTTATTTCAAATAGGTTTAAAAAAGTACTTAAGTTATTTTAAAATTCTTTTTTAAACCGTGTTTGAAAAAACAAATCGTCTCCGAAGTAGGCCTATAGCAGATACCTGCATAAGAATGAAAATGTGGTTAAAACATCCAAAACATACATTTGACTACTAACACACATCTAACTACCTCCTCCCTCTCTCCTATTAGTAAAGATTTCCACTTATAAACTTAGAAATATAAATTAAATTGTTCTTACCTGACCGCAGCTCTTCCTTGCATCTGAACTTGGCCGCAATGCTCACCGACTGTAGAAATAGACGCACACCGCGAACCTCAAGCCTAAAAGTAAAAAAAGGACAATTTTCCTTATTGATTTCAATGGGAAAGCGTGGGGTAAAAAGTGAATAAATGTTTTAGAGAATGTTTACCAGGTTGTATATTTTTTTAAATATTTTTTAAAAAGTACTTTGTGCACTGAAATATTTATTGTAATTTTGAGTGAATTATTAAAGATTGTTTGATATTTGTTTCTTTTTATAAATGATGTTTCACTTTTAAATGCAAATAAAAAATGTATTTAATTATTGTATTAATTTTTTGAGTGGTGGCTTGTTGTTTTTGATTTTTTTGTTATATTAAAGACATTTCTAAAGCGCAGCGGTTACCCAGGGGTGTCCTGGTGCTAGCTACTGTCCTCTGAGCAATGAGCGTTCTAGGCAAATTTACATGTCAAAGAGCCAGGTTTTTAATCCTTTCCTGAATGCCAAGAGGTCGGTGGCATTCCTCAGATGGAAAGGAAGGTCTTTCAGGCCTTTGCAGCACAGGCAACAAAGCTTCTTCCTTCCCACGTTGCTTTTTTTGTGGGTGGTACTGTCACCAATTTGGCTCCAAGATAGCGAAGAGTTCTTTTGGGCATATACCTCTGAAACTGTCGCTTCAGATGGTCGGGTCCTGTTCCTTGTAGACGGTGCAGAGACATTTAAAACGCACCCGATTCCTAACCAATAGCCAGTGCAGTCTTTTAATTTCCATGGAAATTGGTGCAAATTTGGAAGTGCCAGTAAGCGGTCTGGCTCCCGCATTTTGCAACAGTTGAAGTTTGTTCAGCGAATGTTCTTGAATATTTAAGTAGAAACTGTTACAATAGTCCAGCCTTGACAGGATGAGTGCTGTAATCACTGTCCGCCGACTGTCGGCTGGCCAAAAAGGCAGTATTTTCTTAATCATTCTGAGGGCATACCAGGTGGCAGATGCCACTGCATTAACTTGGTCACCAAAGTTAAGCTTATCTTAAGTTTTTTATTTTCCTGGTGGTTATAGGAAGTGTGCCCAGAGTATCTGACCACCAATTTGGGGTCCAGAAGTTGGCAACGTTTCCAAATAGGATGACTTCCATTTTGCCCGAGCTGAGCTTCAGGCAATTTTGTGACATCCACCTCCCAACCGCTTCCATACAGTCATGGAACCGTTTGCCTGTTCCCAATTCTCGTCCTGGCAGCAGAGACACACCAATTAGTGTGTCATCTGTATACGAGGTAAGGCAAAAGCCAAAGGACTTGATCAGGAAGGCCAGAGACAATACATACACACAGAGTAGAATTCTCCCAATGATACGATTTGTGATCAGTCAGATAAGAAGGATTTCAAAAGCTTCCACACTTTATCCTGGACCCCGCATGCCCTCAAACAGTCCATCAACAGATCATGATGGACCGTATCTAAGCCCGCAGACAGATCCAGGATAATTAGAGCGGCCTTGCCTCCCCGATCCAAGGCTTCCCTAATCTCTATGGCGGATTGTATGAGAGCGGACTCTATACTGTGTCCTTCTCTAAAACAATATTGAGTGGGGCCAGAGCTTGAGTTTCATGTAGAAAAGCACGGAGTTGCACATTCATAGTTTTCTCAACCAGTTTTGCTAGGAGTGGAAGGCATGAGAGTGGTTGAAAATTGTTGGGATCCTTGGGGTCCATACTGGGTTTCTTTAGTAGTGGCAGAATCGAGGCTACCTTCCAAAGTTTAGGGAAGTGCCCTGTTTTAAACATTGCATTGAATAGGGAGGTGGGTGAAAGGGCAACAGGTCCCAAGGCAATGTTGACCACAGAAGCTGGACAGAGATCATATGAAGAGCCAGGTCTTGCTGATAAGAGGAGTCTTTGAGTGTCAGTTGTAGATAACGGCGCAAACTTGTTAAAGGCAGGGAGGTGGCCAATTGCTGGCTTGTGACTCTCCGTTAGGACGACCGTCCCCACTATGCTTGGACAGTTAAATGCAGAGAAGATGACTTCCACTTTATTCAGAAAGAACATTGCGATATCCTCGCATAGTTCCTGGCTCGTCTGAATTTTAGCTGGGCACTGGGACGCCAAGCTAGATACAGTTTTGAAGAGCTCTTTAGCAGAATTGTTTGCTAGATTCATTTGATTAGCAAAGAACATTTGCTTTGCTCTGAGTAAGAGTTGTTTGTAGACCAAGAGGCTCTGTTTGTATATCTTTTTCTCTGTTTCCTTGTATTCTTTCCTCCAATTCAGCTCAAGACGTTTACATATACATTTTTGATTTCTAAGTTCATCCGTATACCATGGGGCAGAGGGTTACGATCTTTTTGGAAACAGAACTTTTGCTGGGGATAGTTTTTTTATTACAGGCTGACTCCATTCAATCTTCTAACTCTGTGCCCTCAATTTTGTTCCAGGCTCAAATCTCCATCTGCCTCTTAGGGCCCCCTCCAACAGCGCGATGGTCCGGAAGGGTTAGCTCAAATTGTACAGCTGCATGGTCTGTGCAGACGAGAGGCAACAGACCAGTGAACTACAGATATGGGTGGTTAGAAAAAATACCACCCAGAGTGTGCCCTGCCACATGGGTGTTGGGCCTGTTATGTGCTGCCTAAGGTCGGCACTGTTCATATCTATAAGGGTGGCTGTATCTGGTTTGTAAGTGCTTCCAAATAGTAATCAAAATCTCCCATAATAGTGAAGGAGTCGGTGCAGAGCCCTTCTTCCAACAGATTTCCAATTGAAGTTATAAAGGTGCTCCTAGGTCCCGGTGGTCTATAGAGTAGAATGCCCTTAAAAGTATGGTGATGGGATAGACTAAGGCTGAAAGACAAAGCCTCACAGACTATATTCAAGGCTGTGTGATAGACCGCTTTAATCAAGTTGTGGTAAATTACTGGTAATTCCCCCCCCCCCCCTTTCTAATTGGCCTGTTTAGAGTGTGGCATAGGAACCCAGGTGGGGTGGCTTTGACTAGATCTGGGCCTGAGGCTTCATCTGTCCATGCTTCTGTAATAAATGCCAGCTTTATATCCTCTCCCTCTATAAGTGTCGCACACTCAGTGCTGTTCTTCACCAGGGATCTGGCATTAAGTAATATACATTTAAACATAGGCTTTTCATGCTCGACTGTTATTGTTGTATAGTTTTTAATGGGCTTGATTGTCTGGAACAAGAGATTAGGCAAGGTAATTTTGCAGTTGGGGCAGGAGACTTCAGGTGATGAAGGCCTTGTATTGAAGGTGAGACACATGCAACCAATAGCCATGCCAGTCGTGTTCAGCCCCAGAAGTTAAGTTCTGGAGTATTTTAAAATGGTAGGCTTACCTGGTTTCAAATGTGTAGGGGTGCTGGCGCTGAACGCGGACGTGCGCAGACTGGCTTGCCTTTGGCAAGCCTTCGGCCGCGTCCGCTGCGCACTCGCACCACCAACCTAATATTAAAAAATAGTAAAGTGCAGTAATTCAGGTCAATAGTGCAAATAAGCAGAAAAGCAGAGTTGTCTCCTGGCTCAAGCCTCAGGAGGAAGTAACGCTGTGCGCTCGCACCAGCCTATCTAGTTATAGAGTCAGGGGAAAACAACTAGCCCGCTGACCACAATACCCCCAAAATGGCAGCCCCGCTCTGGTTAGTGCGGTCCCCCGGCTTTTGCTTGCTTTTAAATGAGGAATCAGCAAAACTAATTAATGGCTACAGCAGCTAGGTATTTAGAATCTTAAAAAATGTTAAAAAACAGTAAAGTGTAGTAATTCAGATCAATAGTGCAAATAAGCGGAAAAGCAGAGTTGTCTTTTAATTTATAATATCAATTTAGGGAAATGAATGTCACCATCTAATTTTTTAAAATATTTTAATAAATGTTTAGTACAGAATTAAATGTTTATAAATTCATACACAGGCAATAAAATTGATGCCTGAGTATTAATACACTTGCCCACCCAAAGCCCCTGTTTCCCTCACATCCTATGCCTAAAGGTGTGTGTTACACCTTTTGGCAAATGTTTTAAAGTTTTAAAAAATGTATTCTTTCATTTAAAAATTATTATAAATTAATAGTCCGGTATTAAAAATAATACCTGAGTATTTATACTCCTCCCCACCCAAGACCTCTATTCCCCTCACACCTGTGCCTAACGGTGTGTGTTGCACCCTTTGGTAAATGTTTTAATGTTTAAATAATGTAGAATTTCATGTTAAAATTATTGTACCTTAAGACACAGGTATTAAAAATAATACCGGAGTATTATTAGACTTCCCCATCCAAAACTCCTACTTCCCTCACACCCCGTGCCTACAGATGTGTGTTACACCCTTAGGACATTTTTTTAACGTTTAAATTCGTTTTAATGTATTCTAAAAATAGTATTAAAAATAATGCCTGAGTATTAATACACTTCCCCAACCAAAACCGCTATTTCACTCACATTCCGTACCTAAAGGTGTATGTTACACCCTAAGCAAAACTTGAAATATTTGACAAAAATAGTATTTCATTTGAAAATGAGTATAAATTAATAGAGGTATTAAAATAAATACCTAATTATTAGTATATTACTCCCCCATTACTTCTTTAATCCTCACATCCCTTGCCTAAGGGTATGTGAAGCACTCTTATCTGATAGAGACATCTAGCCGTAGATTCCTTACCTTTGATCTTCCAGGCGTCCGGCTGGATCTGGAAGATCTTTGATAGCAATGCCCCTGCACGCCGATAGGTGGCATCAATCAACTCCACATGACGTTGTAGGCGTTGGGTTCCTTCTTGTCATGAAGTCTACGTCGTCTATATAGGCGCCACCCTGGCGCGCTGACGTCAGTTCTTTTCTTTCTGCGCAGCCAGAGCAGATTCATTCAAGAGAGCTACCCCCTGTCATTTTTTGACAGACTTTTTAAAAAACTTTTTGTCGAGTCTTTTTGGTGTGTAGGCTTGTCCATGTCGGTCACGGACCACCACCTTGTGTTTCTGTAGTGCCTGGAGCGCGACCACTAAACAAAGTTGTGCATGGGCTGCTGGACCATGGCCCTGAAGGCTTTGAGTGAGCGGTCCCTACAGCTGATCGTGACTCGGTGTCCGCCACCATACAAATAGCCCTGTCGATCCCGTTCGAGAGGAAGGTCCGAGCACCGCTCCAGTTGGTCAAAGGCTTCTTCCTCCCAATCGAAGTTATCGAGGACAGGTAAGAAGCATTACAAGAAGTCGAAGCATGCTTCGAATGAACCCCGTCCGAGATGAGACGGAGGAGTCTCGATGTTTGGGGCCCTGCTCCTCAGAGCAGGCGCCTGGCCCGGCTCCTCTTTTCCCTCCCTTTTCGGGGCCGGGAGCGTCCCTCACCCAATTAAAAGAACTCTATGATGCCATGTGCGCCATATTTGAGTAGCCTGACCCTGGCGGCGTGCCTTTGGACCCTGCAGTCTCAGTAGTAGGAGACCCCATGGGGTCCGTGCCTCCGGCACCATGGGCTCCTCTTGGATCCGTTCCTGGATCCGAACTGGTGCTGGTTGTACAACTTCGACCTTCCCTGGTGCTGTGTCTAATGTCGAGACCCTCGGCGTTGCCGGTGCCGGCTCCCCCATCGTCATGCCAGATGACACTAACCGTTCGGGCATACGCCAAGACTGGCGCCGACAGAGCCGTGCGGCTCCATGTCGTGCACTCTGCCCTATTCTGAAGGGCTTGGGTGGGATGATGGGATGATGATGACTGGGAGGGGCAGCAGAATCCCTTAGAAATCCTGCCTCCAAATGAGGAACTGGACTGGTATGAGGCCCTGAGTGATACCAGCGACCTCCGCAGAGCCTGGCATGCTGTCTCCTCCTAACCTGGCTACTGAGGACAGGGATTCTTTTGCAATTGTGGTGTGCAAGGATGCGGAGGTCTTGGACCTGCAGCTTCCTACGGTAGCAGTCAAGACTAATGTCTTGACAGAGGTCCTGCAGCCTGGTGTCTCTACTTCAGAACCCTTGCTACTTTTCAAGGAGGCCTTGACAGACGGGGCACCTGGTCGAAGCCTAGCACAGGTGCTCCTGTGAATAGAACTATTGCCCACTGCCGCTGCTCTGCACCGGGCAACCCATCGTTCCTCCCCGCCCATCCCACTCCACAGAGCTTGGTGATCCAAGCTTCTACTTCCTGTGAGGCGTTGCCTTCCGCACCCCCGGACAAGGGATACCAAAACGCTGGGCAGCTTTGGTAAGAAGATCTTTTCTTCCACCAGCCTAGCATTGCCGTTGGTAAACACTGTATGCCTCTTGGGCCGTTACTCCCATTCGCTATGGGATACGGTTGCGCAGGTGCTGCCATGAGTCTCAGAAGAGGACTGGGCTCTACTCTCCAAAGCTGTTGCAGACGGTAGAGATGCAGCAAAGTTGCCATACAAAGTGGCTTAAACACAAGAGACTTACTGGGCAGATCGATTTTCTGAATGGTGGCTGTTAGGCGCCACGCCTTGGTGAGGACTTCTGGCTTTTCACGGGATGTCCAAGCTAACCTTATGGACATACCCTTTGATGGCTCACTTCTCTTCAGGGACTACAGGTTACGGCCAAGTCCTTGGACCTCTCCATTTCCTCCCGGCCTGTGTCTGCTTTTTGCTTTCTTGGCTAAGGAAGGGGCTTCCAAACATGCCACCTGTACCCCAACTAGACGACCCTGCAAGTTCAACACTGTAGTAAAGACAGGGTTCTATGTTAGCATAAGCGTATTAGAGGTTAAACGCCATTTTGCCACTTTGCCGCTTTTGCACACGACACTACAGGTAACTGTTATTATAAGTAAAACTGCTTGCTTGCTTTTTCTTCACATGAGAACTGTCTGTTTTTCATATCCGTAGACTTAGACCGCCACCTTGGTCTGAACACTGTGTGCAGAAGCCTTCAAGGTCAAATAACAATGTATGCTGTGAATTCAGGTTGATCGGCCCACGCTCTAGACACAACAATGGGCAAGTGCCCCCTGCAAATATCTAAAACTTGGGTGCCTATAATATTGCATTGCATGCATGATGCTGGCACTTGGAGAAAACCTTTCCATCTACAGAGAGCGTTGCTGATCCTGTGATGTGATTCACCTAAGCTGATCTTGGAGGTTTGGGGTTCCCCATTCAAACCTAGAGACCTTCTATCATTATAAAACTAGCTTCTAGCCAGGGGAGGGTGGTACACAAGGCTCTATAAGACTGGTTTCCATTATCATTATAATATGATTTCTCCCTTTGTGTTTTATGGAATTGTAACAATGCTGATTGTTTTATTTCTAATCATGTGTCTGCTTATGTTAGCCAAAATACTGCATTTTAGAGCACGTAGTTAAAAATAAACATTTTAAACTTTTACATCTCTCGGATTACTCACGTTGTGGACTTGTATGAGAATAATGACGAAAGAGTGTTCTTGATTCCCACCATTCCTTAGAGTACCCAAAGTCGCTTGTTCTGGGTTGTCTTATCAATGGTCGCTTCGCTGTAGTACGGAGAATGAATGACACACTGATGCTAGTCGGATAGGGGTTCTGCGTACTGAGATGGGTTTTTAGGTACACTACAATTCACTGAGGTCCTAGTTTCCTGCGCATCGTTCTGTGCATGAGCAGAATCCCCGCAACATTGCGCACCTAACATTTGGTCTTGTATTCGAGATGCTTTAGTAGTAGTGCTTATATTTGTCCACAACTCCCTCACTCCTGTTTCCGGTTGACAGAAGTGACGGATTAACGTACATATAAGGATAGATTCATTCAAGCTTGACCATAAAAAAGGTTTCATCTTGAATTACTGCCCTTTTGTGCTACATTTACATATAGATTGTTTTTCTTCTCTGTGTCCTTATGGGTGATGTTAATATAGCTCTGCATAGTCGTGCACCACTCTGGCGTCATTTGACGCTGTTTGGGGTACCCGAGGATGGTATGTCAGTAATCTTTGTGGTGAGTGCCGATGCAGCGTTCCCCTAGGAGCTTTTCTACTCTTGGGTTACGTTTCCTGCAGTGGATGCGGATGATGAAACGTTCCATTCTTACCCTCCCACTGCAGTACCTGAGAATTACACACCAAATAGGACACAGGAAATTCAGATTTCGGCATGGCAGCATCGTATTTGGTTCAATGGCGCCCTCCCCCACGCCGTAACTCCGGTTCGGTTAGGTCCCTTGTCTATCCCTGGGGCCACTTGGCCAGTCTTGGCCGGGTTCACACCACATCCACGTTATTTGCACGTCCCAGTGGACGACATACGTCAGCTACATACCGCCTTGATAGCGGTGCATGGGGCTTTAGTACAATACGTCTCACGCAACCTCCAGGTGAGGGCACCAGGGGTTGCGACGCAACCATTTGGACTGGCCGGGATTTCTATTAGCCCCGTCATGATTAATTTGGTAATGGGCAAGCGCCCCCTGAATAAGGACGATATGCCTTATTGGCTTGCTGAGAAATTTGACCAGGTGGAGGCAGTATTTCCTAATACGACTCCTGTGGAAAAACACAGGATTCTCACGATTAGTTTGCAGAAAGACTTAGTACCTGAGGTGACAGATTGTGAGAATTGGGGTAAAGTCTTTGCAACAATCTACGCGAAGTGCTTCGGCACTCCGTCTGTGACTGCACTGCCCTCTGTGATTAAGCGTGTTCAGGATGAGCACGGTCCGGAGGCGCCGGTTGAGTTGGGAATGAGGCTTGTCGTCGTGTTTGGCGTAGTTGCTGATCTCATCCTTGCTAACATCAAGAAAATGCGGTTAACTTTCAAGTGTCGAATGAGCTGCGTCTCGTCACCCCGGCAGTTACCTAAGATTATTGCGGAGGCTTATGAGACCATTGGCCGCAGTAGTTTGGGTGTTAAGCCTTTTGCTAAAATAACAGCACAATCGCAAACTCAGACGGTTAAGTCTGCTAAGGACGACCGTCCAGTTTTTCCTAAACAAAATTGGAAAACTAAAAAGCAGGGGAAGCAGCAACAGAAACAAAGGTTACGTCCTGCATCGCCAATACTAGTGTCTACTGAATGCACATATGAGTTGCGCGATCGCGCAAGAATTAGGTCTCCTGATAGATTTCAGGTTCCTGATCAACGTTCTCCTAGTTCTTCACAGGAAACATCGGTCTCACAAGCCGGTGGAGGAGAACGCGGCAGAGGTCGGGGTGCCCCGCAAGGACGTGAGCAGCCCCGCCCGGCTGATGGTAAAGGCAGGCAGGATGACTTTCCATGTCAATGCCCTCCGTTTCAGAAAAAGAAAGTTGCTGCATTACCCGCAAGGTATGCCACAGATAGTGAGAACACAGCTTCGGAACCTGACATGGGCGCTAACGCTGCTAGACAGCGCAGCGGAGGTTACAATAGTGCTGCAAGCACTGCGTCCGTATCTGAAGGCGACAGCAACTGACACGTTCATTACTGTAGAAACTGCTGACACTAGAGTGGCTCCCCCTGACAGAGTATGTGAAATAGTCCTTTTAATTGAAGGTGACATACAATGTACAATAAGAGGGATTTTGGGGGAAAATCTGACCTTTACATAGGACATTTTGTTAGCGGAGGCTGACTGGCCCCCACCTTTCGTTTTGGCCGCTGCGAGAGGAGAGGAGGTTATCCTCCCCTCTTTGGCACACACTGTGCCTAAGGAGCAGGCACAGAACTTTGCTGAAGAGTGGGCTCAGGTGCTTGCACCAGCGTTGTACCGTTCTCAGGTCGGATGGGATAAACTGTCACCCTGCCATGAGATTCCATTCCGATCAATGCCACAGCCACAACCCCAATATCCCATGCGCCGAGAAGCAAAAAGTCCAGTCGCAGAAATCCTTGAACAATTGGAATATCAAGGTGTAATTGAAACGTGTGTCACCCATGAAGAATTCTCTTTTCACTGTAACCAAACCTGATGGGTCGTACCACCTAGTTTTGGATTATCGGCATTTGAACTCTCATTGTCGGACGTGTGCGGTACAGAATACCCACAGTTCTGCCCTAGTGGATAGTCTCGTGAGAAAGCGGTTTAAGACCACACTTGACATTTCCAATGGCTTTTATAGTCATAACCTGTCCTCTATTAGTAGTCAATGGACAGCCTTTACTTCTGGTGGCAAACAAAAACAATTTAAAAGATTAGTCTTGGGCTATATAAACAGCCCAGGCGTCTTTGCCGCACATGTTGTCTCTGTTAGAGAGCATTGACCCTGATGCATACTCGTATGTGGATGATATTTATCTCACAGACGACGAATTATGGCCGCATCTGTGTTGCGTTGACCGCATCATTGTCATGTTTGCGGACTTCGGTTACAAATTTAACTTTGCAAAATCACACATTGCAGAGTACACAGTGTTGTTTTGGGGCTATGAGTTCAACAACGAACGACGAGGTTTAGCACCTCACTTCCTGGAGAAATGCGCATGTTTGCGCGCTCCGACAACTCTGAAAAAACTACAATCCTTGCTGGGTTTTTTGAATTTCGGGCGTACTTACATTCCCGATTATGCCCAGCGTATCAAGCCGCTATATGCCTTGGTACATCCTACTTTTACCAAATCTTGCTGGCTGCCAGAACATTCAGCTATACTGAGCTCTTTGCAGGCTGATCTTCTTGCATCTAAATACTTACTGACATGTGATAACCACACAAACCTCGTAAAAAGAATTGTGCCTGGCGCAAGGGGTTTCACGTACTTAACATTTAATGAGGGGGACACAGTCCCTATTGCTTACAAGTCACACTTGTGCAGTTCAGCTGAAATGCGCTTTTCCACCGTCGAGAAAGTATTGACTGCTGTGCAGATGGCGATTCTGAAAGAGAGAGCGCTGTCGCATGGGAAATGCACATTGGTTGTCACACCGTATCCTGCCCTTGAGGCAGTAACGAGAGCCAGTGTTCCGAATTCTAAAGCTTTGCATCCATGAATCTCTGATTACTCATTGCAAACTCAGGAGTACTTGCAGTATGAATTTGTTCATCCAGCTCCTCAGTCCATGCGCCCGCTTGAGGATTGCCATTGTATCATTTACACTGACGGTTCGGCGCAACCGGCGACGGAATCTAAGCATGCTTATTCAGCGGCCTGCGCAATAGTGGCTGGTACCATTGTGAATGGAGAATTCAAGTCCGATGTCATGCACACGCAGACATTAGGGGACTGTACCACCCAGTTGGCAGAGCTATGTGCTCTGGTGCTTGCCCTAGAGTTTGCTGATCCCCGTGTGACTACTCTTATTGTAAGTTACTCTTACTACTGTGTTTAGTCTTTCAACGACAATTTATTTTTTTGGTCTCAAAATGAATATCGTGATTCCAAAGGTAGCACAATCAAACATAAAATACTTTGGGTTCGAGTCGCAGAACTTAAAGAACGTCTGCCTCTCGTAAATGTGATTCATACTCTTGGTCCCCAGCGCGTAGGAGTACACAGTGTTGGTAACAGTTTAGCTGACGAAGCAGCGAAAACAGCAGTGGCGACATATCTAGTAGCAGCAGTTACAAGATCCAAAAGCAAGATTGATTATGACATCTTGGCAGCTATTGCTGCGACCGAGAAGGGAGATAATTACCCTAGAGGTTTCCCTTCTAAATACTCTTATCATTTAAGTCCTGATAAAGTTCCTTATGTGAGAATGAACGACGTTGGTGACAGATTGATTCCCAATGTGGACCGCAGGCTTTTGTTGATAACAGTCGCTCACGAAGGTATGGCCTCGGCTCATGCAGGCGTTTCAGCGACTGTAATTATATTGCAACAACGTTACTGGTGGTGCGGATTATATAAACAGACTGATGATTATGTCCTTACTTGTGACATTTGCCAGCAGGTTAAGCCTTCGACTGCTGCGCATCCACCTCAAAAACAGTTGTACATATCTAATAAACCACTTGGGTGTGTTTATTTAGATCACTGCGGTCCTTTCTCCTCTGATACTGCGTACAAGTTCATCTTAGTTGCAGTTGATTCGTGCACATGCTTTCTATGGGTTTGGCCACAAAGGAGTGCTGATGCTCGAACTGTCATCAGGGATTTGCGTGTCTTTGTGGAAATTTTTGCATGTGGTACCCTCCATTCGGACAAGGGTCCGGCGTTCATCTCTAAGGCGTACAAAGAAGCCATGAAGTCTTTGGGGGTCCAAGTCAAATTTTCGTCTCCATACCGGCCTGAGGCCAATTCTGTTGTAGAACGAATGAACTGTGACTTAAAGCAATCCTTGACAGCTAGGGTTTTAGGTACTGGCAGAAACTGGTTGGCCCATTTGTATAGCGTACAACGTGCACTTAATCTCCCTAGATGGTCTCTGGGTGGGCGGGCCCCTTACGAAATGCTCTTTGGCATCAAAATATTTGTCACGGACCTTGATGGTCTAGACATAACATAACATGGCGGCTTCGGCCGGACCCTTTGACGTAGATGATCATTCTGTTGTATTACAGAACCTACAAGAGGCTCGAGACAGTCTTGCATAGGAACACTTGCCCTCCACAACTGATGCTGCACTTCATATTCCAGTCGTTGGCTGGCTACCTCGAGTCGGTGACCTGGTCCGTGAGAAGGTGGAGAACAAGAAGGAGTTCGGCCTCTTTTATTGTGCACCTGTTCCAGTGCTTGGCGTGCAGGGTACAAGAACAGTCATTTTACCTCCACTTCCTGGTCGCAAGGATAACAGGTACATCTCCATTGACAATGTCAAACTACAACGAGTGGTCGATTCTTCTTAGTATGACTCCTGCGGTCTCTTGTCCAGCAATTCTGAGAAATTCTGTTTTGGTTCCGGCAAATACGAACAGGCCTGACATTGCCATCGAGATGCATACAGTTACAAATCCTTTATTGACTGCACCGTCTGGTGGTCCCCACGAAGATACTGAGTATACCTATCCCACAAATGTGTCGTTGCCTGGTGCACAGACATCTACAGTGCACCAGTCACGTTTTTCATTTGACACTAACTCTACAACATTGAGTGCCCCATCAAGAATTTCTATTTTTGATGTTTGGTTTAAAAGACATTTTTTAATTCCCCCTTGGACTTACATTTTGCTGGTGCTCATATCTATTTTTTTGTTCATGTCTATTGGATTTGTGGTTGTCTTTTTTCGTCTAGTGAATGGACATTATCTTACCGAAAGGTCTGCAATTAGATTAATTGATGGAACATTGGCACCCCACTCCTCATCACACTTCATGAAGAGGTACCAGACCTTTGTTAATATTACCGCCTGGCCAGTGTTAGATGGGATTGTATGGGATGCTGTAAAATTTCAAATTCATGGCCCTACAGAGGTGATTAATGTACCCAATGTACTTCGTGTTTCTATGGGGGATGTTGTAAAACAAAACATACGCTCTGATGATTGGGATGTCCAAGCCGTTGAGGCTCTTTTTTCTGATTTGAAATATTATGCTGCTTTTGATGCTGAAGATTTGTACTTGGACTCAGCGAATTATGGAGAGTTGTTTTGTTACCAGCACTATGGAAATCATTTCCAGCATAAAGCAAATACATTTAGAAATATCGTTAATTATACACAATGGGAACATTGCCCCGCTCCCGTTGAAGGTAGTTCGAAAACTCTATCGAACTTTTTTTACGTATTTTACAGATTTTAGTAAATCCAATCCCAAAGCTTTTTATTTCAAAATATCTGCTAAATCAACTTCCAAAGTTATACTTACACACACTAAATTACTGTATTCAAAGTCCTTTATGGATGAATTAGCTGCATGGGGCTATGAGCTGTGGAAGGATACCATTGATTTTAAATCTGTTTGAGGTTCTAAAGGCTGGCAAGTGCAGGGCACCGAAGCTTTGCATCGTGCATGCCTTATCCCGAACCACATGTTGTTTTTGAATTCTACTATTTTTCAAACCACTTGCTTTGGATTGGCTACTTCTAAAAAAAAAAAAAATGAATGCCCCTACCATTCCTGATCTGGGTGCTTATCCCACCTGGGAAAATCAAACGGATATGTCCCTTGATGAATTGCAGTCCCTAATTACTAATACATCCTTCAATATTTCCAACTTGGATCCCCAAGGATGGTTATTATGGCAAAAAACTTCTGATTCATGCCAACAGCGTTTTCTGGGTCTGAGATCAGGCTATACACAGGTTAGGGTGGACCCCCGGTTTGAAACCTCCCATTCTGTCACTACCTATTCGGTAGGCAAATTATGTCAAAACTGGCTTAAACATTCCACCTTAGCGTCAGTTAAACTTCATTTGTCCCAATTGACTGACGATGTTGATTTGAATGACTTTGTTAAAGGCCCTGTAGGAGGCAGGTCCAAAAGATGGGTATATGGTATTTACAACGAAGTTTGGAAATTATCTCAAATTGAAGCTGCTTCTAGATTGAGGGCTATTGATCAAGCTAATTTGGAAAAAGTGCTTGCTGTCATTGATAATAGCATTAATACTCTTTCCCTCAGAATTTACACATTAGATAATATTGTTTCATCTGTTGTGGATATTGTACAGGATGACATGTCTGTTTTATACCATGGTCAAAATCAATTGTGTTCCATAATGCAGTTTGCATGGACTTTATAAAGATTGAAGGCTGGGAAAGTTCCCTGGGACTACATGAATACATCATCTTTGTTTTTACCGTTCAATCTATCTGATAAACAACAATTCTTGTCCATGAAGGATGCTACATAGTCGCTATTGCATATTGAAAAGTTGGAACCTTTACCATTTTCAGTGGCCGAATCGAACTCTGCTGTATGGCTTAGTCATGGGTTAATCACACTATCATTTCCTTTGTTTAAGTTTAGTTCATGTATGAAACACTATGCCATAGGCAGATATGAACCATTGGGTATTGCTTTTCTCCATGACGTTTGGTCACTCCCATTCACATACAGGTGCCTGAGAGAAGGTAAAGAAGTTTATTTAAAAGTAGAGGAGTGCACTTCTACACCTGATCACTCATTAGTTTACAAAAATATACAATTGCACGGCGCATGTAACATTAAAGCTCCGAATTTAGCTTGCCTTTTAAAGGGAAATCCAGTGCAAGCTATTACACCCACTTTCACATTACTAGCTAATGGTAGTTATTTGCTTTTAAATAATGAAGCGTGTTGCGGGATGCTAGCAGGGATTCCGTACATTGTAACTGTCTCCCAACATATAGTTTGTTGTAAAAATGTAGTTTTCCTGCCCCCGCATGGGAGACTCTACATATCCATCTGGCCTTCCATACCAACCTTGAAAGCAGAGTTCAACAAGATGAGCAGCATAAGGGCTCTGTTGTCCCAAAAAGAAGTCGCCCTAACTTCCTCTCGTGAAACATTTGTCCTTCACGTAGCTAACACCCGCACCGAGGTGCATGCGCTTTTCAATACTGATCTTCCACTTCATTTCGGCGCTCTGATTCACACTATATTCAATGCCTCATCAACAACTGGCTTGGCGCATTTTTTCAAAGTTGTGGGCTCCGGCCTTGTGACCTCGTTCCAAACTATATTTGGTGTGATACTGGCATTTTTTCATTCTATTTTTTCCAGCATCTTCGGCGGGCTACCCTTAATTCTCGCCTTGGCTGCCGGTGTGCTGCTGTTCATTTGTTTGCTCCGCAATGGCTGCACAATCTGTGTCACACGACAGCCTGCTCCGGCTGCTCCAGCTTCGCAACCGGATGCTTTAATACTATGGAACTGTACCTCTGGCCACTTTAAGTGTAGCCTATGGATTGTCCTTCCGGTTCTCATACTTTACTTGCGTGCAACCTGTTTTCCATTGCCTGGATTGTTCATTTGAATAGGCCCTGGATTTGTGTATCTCCAATATGGTGTCTCCTGCCCTGGATTATGATCCACTGATGTGTCCCTTAGTGGCTCATGAGTTGGACTCTTCTGGTATCGGGATTATGGATTACTCATGGAGTCCAAGGAAATTGGGCTATATGTGCAGCGGCCCATGACTTCCTGGCACGAAGTTGTCTTGAAGAACACGCAAGTTGTCCTCTGATGGTGCTAGAGGCTCCGGCTATCGAAGAACATGTATGTTCATTTACTTTATTAAATTGGATGGCTGAATCCTTTACTGACGATAACAATGACTTCCTCTTGGAGGCTGTTGCAACATACTGTGCATAAACGCTGATGGATTGAATTGGCAGTTGTCCATCTTCAACACGTACATACTCACATTTTTTTTTTTGTATTTCTTTTTCCAGAATGGCCAGTATACCGCCACTTCTTGGTCTTTTTTAATTTATTTTTTTTTTTTTAAACGCGCAACTTCGAATTTATCACTACCAATTATCCGGTTTGGCAAAATATGAACTTGGTTCCCTCTCACTCAAACTTGAACTCTGCGTTCCTAAATTGCTTACCTATTTTGTTCATGGTCCGATCAAGGGAGGGTGTAGTGAAGACAGGGTTCTGCTTGCACATATTGCTATGTTAGCATAAGCGTATTAGAAGCTAAACGCCATTTTTCCACTTTGCCGCTTTTGCACACTACACTACAGGTAACTGTTATTATAAGTAAAACTGCTTGCTTGCTTTTTCTTCACATGAGAACGGTCTGTTTTTCACATCCCTAGACTTACACCGCGACCTTAGTCTGAACACTGTGTGCAGAAGCCTTCAAGGTCAAATAACAATGTATGCTGTTGATTCAGGTTGATCGGCCCACGCTTTAGACACAACAAGCCCACAGCTGCAAATATCTGAAACTCGGGTGCCTTTAATATTGCATTGCATGCATGATGCTGGCACTTGGAAACAACTTTTCCATCTGCAGAGAGCGTTGCTGATCCGGTGATGTGATTCCCCTAAGCTGATCTTGAAGGTATGGGGTTCCCCATTCAAACCTAGAGACCTTCTATTATTATAAAACTAGCTTCTAGCCAGGGGAGGGTGGTACACAAGGCGCTATCAGACCTGTTTCCACTATCATTTTAAAATGATTTCTCCCTTTGTGTTTTATGGAATTGTAACAATGCTGATTGTTTTATTTCTAATCATTTGTCTGTTTATGTTAGCCAAAATACTGCATCTTAGAGCACGTAGTTTAAAATAAACATTTGAAACTTTTCTGTGTCTCTGAATACTCACGTTGTGGACTTGTATGAGAATAAAGACGAAAGAGTGTTCTTGATTCCCACCATTCCTGTGAGTACCCAAAGTCGCTTGTTCTGAGTTGTCTAATCATTGGTAGCTTCGCTGTAGTACGGAGAACGAATGAGACACTGATGCTAGTCAGATAGGGGTTCTGGGTTCTGCGTGGGTTTTTTGGTACACCACAATTCACTGAGGTCCTGGTTACCTGCGCATAGTTCTGTGCATGAGCAGAATCCCTGTAACAACACCCTCTGTACGGCCGTGGACGTGGTTCACCCCAACCTCACGGGTTGGGAGGCCAGAAGTCAGGTCAAGCCACAAACTCCTCCTCCACTGCAGAACCTTCCTAGTCCGAGCCTCCAGGATCATGACCGTCCATTAGTTAGCAGGATACACCATCACCTCCACCACTGGTGCGATATCCCGTCGGACAGGTGGGTGTTGCAAATAGTCAGAAGGGGCTACTCCGTTCCCATCAAGACTACCCCTCAATCCATGCCTTAAACTTACGATCGGCAACTGAGGATCACCTTGCCCTACCGTGTGAGGAAATCAAGACTTTCTTGGCCAAGGGAGCTATAGAGAGGGGCCAGAAATAGGCTGTGGTTGCTATTCTAGCTATTTTCTGGTTCCAAAGAAGGATGGAGGCCTTCGTCCTATCATCGACCTCAGAGCCCTCAACTACTTCCTCAAAAAGGAGACGTTCAAGATGCTCAACTTTGCTCAGGCCGTGTCTGCACTGGATACAGGAAACTGGATGTAAGTGTTGGACTTGCAGGACTCTTATTTCCATATTCTCATCCTTACTGCCAATCGCCGCTACCTGCAATTTACGATAGGCAATGAACTCTTTGTTTACCGTGCTCCCCTTTGGCCTCACCAGTGCCCCTCGGGTCTTCAACAAGGTAATGGGAGTGGACGCAGCCCATCTGCGGAGATCAGGGGAACCAGCCTATCTCGAAGATTGGTTGTTGAAGGCAGACTCGTCCCAAGCAGTCTTATCTCCCACCTCCAGACTACAGTAAACCTCCTGCACTCGCTAGGGTTCACTATCAACATGCCGAAGTCACACCTAACTCCCTCTCAGACACTCCCTTTCATTGCAGCAGTTCTGGGCACGGTGCATTTTCGGGATTATCCTCCTGAGCCGCGAGTCCAGAATATTCAGGTTATGATACCGTTGTTTCAGCCTTAATCCTGGATTTCGGTGCGAATGACTGAGGCTGTTCACCTCATATCCTCCTGCATCCTACTTTTGGACCATGCCAAATGGTACAAGCGGGCCCTGCAGAGGGACCTGTAGTTCCAATGGGCACAGCATTGAGGAAATCCCACTGATCTGGTTCAGATATCAGAGGGCACTGCAAATGATCTTCGGTGGTGGCTGATGAATCGCAAATGGAGCAGAGGCAGACTCCTCTCTCCAGCGGCGGCCGGCTTGTAGTGAGGACAGCTATTTATATACGTACATTGCTAAGTTAGCACAACCGCGTTAGATGTTAGAAAGCCATCTTGCCACTTTTGCTGCTTTTCCACACGACACTGCAGTTACATGTTATTATTTGAGAAATGCTTGCTCGACTTTGCTTCACATGAGAACTGTCTGTTGTTCACATCCCTAACAGTGAGCTGCGACCTTGGTCTGAACATTGTGTAAAGAGACCGTCTGGGTCGCTAGACGGTGCATGTTGTTGGGTTCAGGTTGATCGGCCCACTATTTAGCCATAACACGCACGCAGCTGCAAATACCTGAAAGTAGAGTAGAGTGCTTTTAATATTGCAGGCTGCATGCTTTATACACATTCGGAAGAAGAGCTTTCCCAGGAGCAGAGTATACCTGATCCTGTGATGTGATTCCACTAAGCTGATCTTTACGGTATGGGGTTCCCCATTCAGGCCTAGAGACCTTCTATTAGTCTAATAATAATAATATTAGTTTACTAGCGAAAGGAAGGCGGCTGTAATCCACTGTCATTTTATTATGATTTCTCCTTTCTTTTTCTATGGTATTGTAACTATGCTGATGGTTTTGATCTTAATCATTTGTCTGCTTATGTTAGCCAAAGTACTGCATCTTAGGACACAAGGTTTATAAAATAAACTCTTTAAACTTTACCGTGTCTCTGTTTACTCTTGTTGTGGACTGATATGCGAATAATTACGAACAGGTATTTCTGATTCCCACCATTCCTGAGAATACACCAAGTCGCTTGTTCTGGGTTGTCTATACATTGGGACCGCCGAGATATAAACTCGGATGACGAATGGGACACTGATGCTGGTCGGAAAAGGGGTTCTGGGTTCTGAGGTGAGTTTTTGGTACACCACAATTCACTGAGGTCCTGGTTTCCTGTGCATAGTTCTGTGCATAAGCAGAATCCCTGCAACAGGCTCAGGTAAGCGCGGTGGGGCAGGGCAGGGTGCGGCAGAGGGGGGAAGCCGAAGGAATAGTTATTATTTATTTAATTATACCTATTCCGATGTC
Organism: Triturus cristatus; assembly: GCF_964204655.1. Classification (NCBI taxonomy): domain Eukaryota; kingdom Metazoa; phylum Chordata; class Amphibia; order Caudata; family Salamandridae; genus Triturus; species Triturus cristatus. The sequence continues at coordinate 981,126,423 of NC_140580.1, forward strand.
CGTTGGCTTCCCCCCGTCACACCCTGAACCCTGCCCCCTCTCCCCACGGCACTACCTGAGCCGGCTGCCGCTGCCTCTCTCTTCCCCAACCGGATCTCACAGTAGTGACAGATGCGCCACTACTGGGATGGGGCGGCCACCTGGGAGAGGTGGAGATAAGAGGACTCTGGTCTCCGGCGAAAGCCAGGTTCCATATCCACCTGTTGGAGCTTTGTGCGATCCGATTGGCAATTAAAGTCTTTTAACCATCCATCAAAGGAAGGCTAGTTCAAGTGTTCACAGACAGCAATTCCGCCATGTGGTACTGCAACATACAGGGCGGGGTGGGGTTGTGGACCCTCTGATAGGAGACCCTGCGTCTCTGGACTTGGCTGGAACAAAATGGCATTTCCCTGGTGGTTGAACATCTGGCCGGTTCCCTGAACTCCAGAGCAGACAAACTCAGCTGTCTGTGCCTTGTGGATCACTAGTCGTGTCTCCATCCGGAGGTGGCGTAGGTCTCAACATTGGGGAGAACCTTGGTTGGATTTGTTCGCCTACAAAGAGAACTCACAATGTCAGCAGTTATGCGTGTTGGAGTTTCCAAGGCGGCTCTCACTCGGCAACACTTTTCGTCACAAGTGGAACAGAGGACTCCTCTATGCCTTTCCGCCCATACCACTCCTGCCCAGCATGCTCAAGAAGATCAGGAGAGACCGGGCCCAAGTCATCCTTGTGGCTCTGGACTGGGCATGGAGAGTGTGGTATCCAGAGATTTTACAAATAAGCATCAATCCTCTGATCAGACTTCCCCTTTGGGAGGATCTTCTGTTGCAACAGCAGGGGAAGGTTCTCCACCCAAATCTGGTCACTCTCTGCCTCCCTGTAGGGCGATTGAGCGGTGACAGTTGACAGCTTTTGACTTTCCTGCCGAAGTCTATGAAGTTAGTCTGGCAGCCAGGTGTCCCTCCACAAAGTCGTTATACGCCTGCCAATGGTAAAGATTTTGTAAATATTCTACAGAATGGTCTGTTGACTCCTCGTCGTCCTCCCTCTCAGGCATTTTGCTGTCTATTCTTTCTTTGGCCCAAACAGGGCTCTGCTCTGGGCACTTTGAAGGGCTACCTTTCAGCCCTGTCTGTTTTGCTTCCGTTTTCAGATCAAACATGTCTTTTTAAATCACCTCTTGTTAAGAGATTTCTGAAGGGGCTTACTCATTTGTTACCCCCTTAACCATTTATTATGCCGCAGTGGGACCTTAACTTGGTTCTCACCATTTTGTTGTGTGCACCGTTTGAACCACTACAGGATTGCCCCCCAAATCCCCCCCCCCCCCCCTTCCAGGCTGCTCACTATTAAAACAGTCTTTTCAGTGGCAATAACTTCTGCCAGGAGGGTGAGCGAACTGCAGGCTCCGTCATCTCAGACTCCTTACCTGACCGTCTTTCCGGAAAAAGTAGTCCTCTGCACTAGGGCTTCTTTCTTGCCTAAGGTAGTAACACCTTGACATCTGGGACAATCTGGTATTCTGCCCACCTTCTATGCACCTCTGCATCCTTCCAAGCAAGAGGAGTGTCTCCACCGTCTGGACCCAATAAGAGCATTATTTTTCTACCCTGATCGCAATAAAGAGTTCTGGGTGGACGACCAACCCTTTGTAGGGTACATTGGAGCAAAGAAGGGGCACGCTGTACATAAGAGGACCATCTCACGCTGGTTCATCCTCTGCAACAAAATGATGCGCCTTTGCAAAGAAACAGCCTCCTAAAGGCCTTAGGGCCTGTAGGAAAAAAGGATCTGCTGTCATGTCACCGCCACATTTTCCTGGTGCCCTCATGTTTTCTGACTAGTCTGACTGGGATCCTGTTAATCATGACCCCAGTCTCCGTGTTTCTTCCCTAAATTAAACATGGTGAGTACTTAGGTACACTCCTGATTGGCTACTGGTGTACCCTTGTAATTCCCTAGTATATGGTACTAAGGTACCCAGGGCATAGGTACCCCAGGAGTCTCCCATGGGCCGAAGCATGTATTATGCCACCCATGAGAGAACACTCAAATTGTTACTAAAGGCCTGCCATTGCTGCGTTTGTAAGCAGGTGCTAGCACCACTTATAACAGATCCACGTTTCCTTATATCTGAGGTCGATTCACTTAAAACCTATGAGTCACCCCTAAGACAGGCCTTTGCAATCTTGAAGGCAGGGTGCTTGGTTCTACGTGTGAGGTTGCCCTTGCATGAGCAGGATACCCCTACAACCTTCGGAGTCTATTCTCCCGGGTTGTAAGTGCATCAGCCATTACGATACATAGAATGACCATGCATCCTTACGCGATGACCATTTTTAAACTGGCTGTAACGAAACCTGCCATGTTTGCTACCAAACATTTTGGAATCATACCCCCACACGGTATGATTCCATGTACTCTAAAGCTCCTCCGGGAGGCCCTCAGTGCTCCTGGTACCAGTCTCCTAGACCCAGACAGCAAACTATGGCTGTTGCTGACCAGAGATACGATTCTGCCCTCCTGCTGCTGAGCCAAGCTTGAGCAGAGGAAGGTAGGACAATAAGTACCTAGGAGGGGTTACTCCTATTGTCCCTAATTTTGAGCATGACCAAGAGGAGTCTAAGGACCCCACATTGGTGAACTCGGATCCCCTAGCGAAAAGTGCAGATGGCACAGAGGGTATCTCCTTTATTCCTCCTGTGAGGGTTCAGACTGGGCAGAGGAGGTCTAGAGCTCCTTCTGTTGAGTTCAGTGCTTCAGACACTTCAATAGGGACATCCATATCTCGTAAGAGGGAGAACTCCTTAGATCGGAAGTACCAAATGATTAAACATGAGAAAGTAACACTTAAGCTCAGGCAAAATCAGTTGGCCCTTTACAAGGAGACCCTAGAAGTGCAGAGAGTGAGGAAGAAACTGGGACTAGAGCCCCATGGTGGCAGCAATAGTGTCTCTAGAATCAGGGAAACATCCTTTGACACTAGGAACCTGGGCAGGATAGTCCCTCCTTACCAGGATGGGGATGACATCTATAAATGGATCACTGCCTTGGAGAGGACCTGTAAAGTTCAGAAGGTCCCTCAAGGGCAGTGTACAGCTATCCTGTGGCTCTCCTTTGCTAACAAAGGTAGAGATAAACTCCTCACTGTTAGGGAAGAGGATGCTGACAATTATTCAATCCTGAAGAGTGCACTCATAGATGGGTTTGGCTTAACTACTGAGCAATACAGTATTACGTTCAGAGACACCCAGAAGGCACACACCCAGGACTGGGTAGATTTCATTGATAGTGCTATTAGGGCTTTAGAAAGGCTGGCTTCGTGGAAGGAAGGTACAGGACTATGAAAGATTGTACATTTTTTTAATGAGGGAGCACATCCTTAATAACCGTCAGAACCAACTTTTGCACCAGTACCTGGTGGACTCTGATCTGACCTCTCCCCAAGAATTGGGAAATAAGGCTGACAAATGGGTCCGCACCAGGGTCAAGCAGAAAAACCATGGTGGTGGAGGTGACCAGAAGAAGCAAGATTCTTCTAAACCCAAGGAGAAGGGTGGGGAGAAGGTCAAAGGCAAAAAGGTGTCTTGTCACGGTCCCCAAAAACCTGCATCTGGAGGTGAGTCCCAAACCTCCAAGAAAGGCAAAAATAAACCTTGGTTTTATTTGTCTAAAGTAAAAAACCCATTGGACAAGAGATGCTGATTGTCCAAAGGCCAAGGAACCTACTACCACTGTCCCTAAGGCAACTGTGCCCACTAGCACCAGTACACATGGTAGTACAGCAACCAAGAGATTAGTTGGGTTAACCTTGGGTTCTGACTTGGTCAGAACTATAGCTCAGGCTGTTCTAGTCTGTGATGGTGGCATTGATCTTGCCACCTTACTAGTAAGTCCCACTAACTTGGGCAAGTACAGGCAACATCCTTTGATAAATGGAAAGTAGGCAGTAGCTTTCAGAGACGCAGGGGCCAGTGTCACAAAGGTGACATTGAAACTTGTGTCCCCTGAACAAATCATACATGGACAAATGTACCAAGTAACCAACGCTAGTAATGTCAGGACTGATCATTCCTTGGCAGTTGTGAATCTCAGCTGGGGAGGGGTAACTGGACTTAAGAGATTTGTGGTATTTCCAGACTTACCTGTAGATTGTCTGTTGGGCAATCATTTAGAGACTTCAGCCTGGTCGGACGTAGAGTTCAGGACTCATGCAGAAATGATGGTCATCTCTGCCAGTGTCTTTGCTGTAACCAGGTCTCAGGCCAAACAGCTCAGCACTGAGGGAGCACTGGATCCTGAAAAAAATGACCAGATTGCTCCTAAGAGAAGGAGCAGGAAGGATACTGAATTATCCTCTTCCCAAACTCCCAGTGAGGATCAGTCACCTGAGGTAGATGTCCCCAGTCCCTGTGAAGGAACTATCCCAGAGGAACTTGTACCTGCCCAGGAAGAGGTTTTGAGGGCAGAGGGCGGTTGCAGGACAGACTTGAGGTTGGAGCAGCAATCCTGCCCCTCTCTTGAACAGCTCAGACAGAAAGCTGCTGCTGAGGAGGCAGTGAATGTCAGTGGATCCCACAGGATCTATTGGGATGATGGGTTCTGTATTCTGAAGGTAGAGACTCCAAGCCTGGTGCTACCAGGAGGTTGGTAATACCCGGAAGTTCAGAGGTTTACTTCTCTCCCTGGCACATGACAGTCCCCTTGTAGGAAACTTTGGGCAAAGTAAGACTTGGGACAGGATTGTCTCTCATTTTCACTGGCCCCATATGTCTGAGGACACCAAAGAGTTTTGTCGCTCCTGTGTCACTTGCTAAGCCAGTGGTAAGTCATGTGGTACTACAAATGCCCCCTTAATTCCACTCCCAGTGGTTGGGGTTCCCTTTGAGGAGGTAGGGATTGACATTGTTGGTCCGTTGAACCCTCCAACTTCATCTGGACACAGTTATATCCTGATGGTGGTGGACTATGCCTCTAGGTATCCTGAGGTACTTCCCTTAGAATCACTACAGCTCCTGTTGTGGCCAGGGCCCTCCTGGAAATTCTTTCCATGGTGGGTTTCCCTAAGAAGGTCTTTACAGACAGAGGTACCAACTTTCATGTCTAGTTATATAACTGCAATGTGGAAATAGTGTGGAGTAAACTATATGTTTGCCACACCTTACCATCCACAGTGCAATGGGCTTGCTGAAAGGTTCAACAAGACCCTAAATGGTATGATCATGGGACTCCCAGAAAAGCTCAGGAGAAAATGGGATGTCTTACTACCATGCCTTCTCTTTACCTACAGAGATGTTCCTCAGAAGGGGGTTGGCTACAGCTCATTTGAACTTCTGTTTGAATTTCCAGTTTGGGGTCTATTGTGTCTAGTTAAGGAGGGTTGGGAGCAACCTTTCAAACCTCCTAAACAGGATATTGTGGACTATGTACTTGGCCTGCGTTCATGTATGGCTGAGTATATGAAGAAGGCATATAAAAACCTTGAGGCCAGTCAGGAGCATCAGAAAGATTGGCATGACCAAAAGGCTGTCCTGACTGTTGACTGGTCCTCAATCAGTACAAACACATGTTTTCTCTGACACCCAGTTAAACCACCTGGTGTACCCATGAAGTGGACACAATAAAGAACAACATTTTCAGACAGCCTAACTATGTCAGAGACTGCATCAGGACATGGGTCCAAAAGATGCTGGAACTGTGGGTCATTGAGCCTTCAGATAACCCCTGGGCTACTCCAGTAGTCCTTGTACCAAAACCTCACACCAAGGGTGGAAAAAGATATGAGGTTTTGTGTGGACTACAGTGGCCTCAATGCAGTCACTAGGATGGATGCCCATCCTATTTCTTTACAACAAACAATTGATGGACGGAATGCTGACAATGCAGACATTCTCCCCCAGTCAAGAGATCTGGGTTAAATCCATCGTTCTTTTGCCCACTACACCACTACACCACCCCAGTTTAGACATGGCCATATGCAAATCAGTCTTGACCCTGTGCCTCATGGGAACAGTCCAGCCAGAACTGCCAAGCCATGTCTTCCCTGGACCGGAATCAAGCATCCTAGGACCGGTTTCTGGCTATCAGCCGTCATCAGCCAGGATAGCTTGACTCCAGTGGCGTAGTGAGCACGGGTCCCACGTCTGGGAATACCCATCCCACTTAGGGCGAAAAGCGTTACAACAAACAATTGATGGACGGAATGCTGACAATGCAGACATTCTCCCCCAGTCAAGAGATCTGGGTTAAATCCATCGTTCTTTTGCCCACTACACCACCCCAGTTTAGACATGGCCATATGCAAATCATTTTTCATATTTCTTGGGGCAGATGAGCTTATAGATACTCTGGCCTCTGCCAAATTGCTGAGCACATTTGACCTTACAGCTGGCCATTGGCAAATCAGACTAGCTGAGGATGCCAAGCCAAAAACAGTATTTTCAACCCACAGTGGGCATTACCAAAATATTGTGATGCTTTTTGATCTGAAGAATGCACCTGCCACATTTCAGAGGTTGGTGAATAAAGTTCTCACTGGTCTGGAAGCCTATAGTGCAGCATATATAGATGATATTTCTGTGTTTAGCTCCACCTGGGAGGATCACCTGATCCACCTCAGGAATGTTCTAGATGCCCTGCAAAAGGCAGGCCTCACTATCAAGGCCACCAAGTGCCAGATAGGGCAGAGCAAGGTTGTATACTTGGGTCACCTGGTAGGTGGAGGCCTAGTTCAGCCATTGGAGAGCAACATCCTGACCATCAAAGACTGGGTTGCTCCCACTATCCAGACTCGGGTCAGAGATTTCTTGGGCCTGACTGGGTACTACAGGAGGTTTGTTAAGGGATATGGGTCCATAGTGACTCCCGTTAATGATCGCTCCTCCACAAGAATGCTTAAAGTTCAATGGACCGTTAGCAGTCAAAAGGCATTTGATGACCTGAAGCAGACCATATGCACTGCTTCCATTCTGCAAAGTACTGACTATTCCAAAACCTTCATTATCCAGACAGATGCATCTGAGATAGGGGTAGGAGCTGTTTTCTCACAACTTAATGTAGAGAGCCAGGACCAACCAGTAGCTTTTATAAGCAGAAGGTTGACCCCCCAGGGAGAAACGTTGGTCAGCTATAGAGAGGTCTGGGCCTTGAAGAAGTTGAGACCATACCTGTTTGGTACTCATTTCCTTGTTCCCTCTTATGGCTTAAACAAATGAAGGGTGAAAACCTTAACCTTTTGAGGTGGTCCATTTCCCTACAGGGAATGGACTTTTCAGTGGAACATAGGCCTGGGAGTAACCATGCCAACACAGATGGACTCTCCAGATATTTCCACTTAGAAAATGAAGACTCAACTGGGCAAGGTTAGTCTCATCTCAGTACGTTTGAGGCGGGGGTGTAGGAAAGTAGTGTCTGCTTTCATGCTCACCGCCACTTTTTGCTGGTGTCATTATGTTTTCTGGCTAAATCTGACTGAGATCCTTCTAATCAGGACCCCAGTCTCTGTGCTTCTTCCCTAAATTGGACATGGTGAGTTTTTAGGTACACTCCAAATTGACTTCTGTTAAACCCTTGTAAGACCCTAGTATATGGTACTAAGGTACCCAGAGCATAGGTACCCCTGGGGTCTCCCATAGGCTGAAGCATGTATTATGCCACCCATGAGAGACCACTCAAATTGTTACCACAGGCCTGCACCGTTTACGACAGATATATGTTTCATTATATCTGAGGTTGCTGCACTTAAAACCTATGAGTCACCACTAAGGCAGGACTTGCAATCCTGAAGGCAGGGTGCTTGGTTCTAAGTTTGATGGTGCCCCTGCATGAGCAAGACACCCCTACAACTTTCGGAGACTAATCTGCCAGGTTGTAAGTGCATCAACTGTTACGATGCATAGAGTGGCCATGCGTCCTTAAACGTTGACCATCTCTAAACTGGCTGTAATGAACCCTGTAGTGTTTGATATCAGACATATTTGAATCATACCCCCACACCGTAAACTGTAAAGCTCTTCCGAGAAGCCCTCTGTGCTCCCAGTACCAGTCTTCTGGAACCGGACAGCAAACTATGGCTGCTGCCGACCAGAGACACGATTCTGGTAGGAAAGTAGGTATCCTGTCACAGGGAGGTGTGACCACCTCCCAGACAGGACTTAGTGTATTAGGACAGGGTGGGGGTGTTTGCCAGCACCACTCAGACTGCTTGAAGGGCCCCTTTGGTGCCTTCCTTGCATACTCCAGTTCAAACCTGTTCAGGGAGCCGTTGGCTCCCATTCTGGCGCGAAACTGGAATAACGACATGGGAGTATCCTCCCCACTGTCCAGCCCCTCGTCTGGGAGGGACCCCTGAATCGTTCCAACCCTTTCCTTAGGGTTCTTAAGGGCTTACCTGTGGTTGGGTTCCTAGATTCATCGTGGGACAAGATTTGGATCCAACACTACTTCAACTTCGATCATCTGGGCACTCTGGACACCGCTGGACTTCGCCTTGGGAACCGAGACTGCAACTGGAAAGACTCCTGCTGCTCCTGGTTTTATCATCCTGCAAGTCTGCTGCAACATCTCTGCCTGTGCTCTATACAGTTTCTTCACAAGGCCTGTGGACATCAAAGACACCCAAAGGAATATCCCTTAGAGTGAAGGAGTCACTCCCCTGCATCTACATGCACCACAAAAAAGCTTACCGGTGTGCTGATCCTGGGCTCTCACGGACTCTGAAGGGCTTAGCAACATAAGTGGTGGTTATGCAACTCCCTTGAGGCCTGCACTGTCTTCTTACCGAATTTGAGGCCAGTATCAGTTGTCGGAACCCCTGTGCACCGCGTCAACTTGCTCCTACAAAGGCTTGTTGACTCTCTCCTGCAGAGATCTTCGGGCTCCAATAAGCTCCAGCCTCAAGCATCTCCTGCAGCCAAGATTCTGGCCTGCACTGTATCCTTTGCACTGTGGGCCTTCAATCTTTGGTAAGTTGCTCGAGGCCCTCTTGTGACTCCTTTGCCTCCGGCCTGTGGGTCCTCTTGAGGGTCTTCTTCGACTCCTGTGGTCTCCCCTGCTTGCTTGGGGCCTTTTCTGACATACCTGCTCATCACATGGACCTTGCTGGTCCCGACACTGCACCTTTTTCGTCGACTACGTTGTTTTCCGCTGCCTACGTGGGACTGCTTGTGAACGGCTCCTTGTCTTCTACAGGGTTGTGTGGTCCGCACAGCTGCAACTTCCAGGGCACCTTCAAACTCTCCTGCATCTCCGACATTGGTGGGCATTCATCTCCTGTGCCTCCTGGTCACTCCTGAGTGGCATAGACTCTTTCCTCTCTGCTTTCAGGTACCTCTCATCTTGAATCCACCTTTGGGTTCCACCGGACACTTTCATCTTCTTCATCAGCGGCATCTTTCCTGAAGTCCTCCATTGTGGTCTACAGCGGTTTCCGACGCCACCTCACACCCGGCTTCCCTGATGTGGGTTTCTTCTTCCCTGGGGTATTCACGGGTGGGGTGGCTCTGCAACCTTCCATCCTCCACGGAGTTTCTTCAGGGTCTGCTGGGAAGGGTCCTTCTTCTTTAAAATTGCAACAGCGACTTAACCATAGCCTTCCATTTAGTACGCGGTTGTGTTCCCACACTGCACACAACCTCCGTGGGGTTCTTAGATGCTCATCTTGGGTGGTTCTTTGGGTCCCTGACTCTTCTATGTCTACTGAGTCCACTCCTGACTTGACTTGTGGTATGCATTCCAGTATATGGTTTGGCCTCCCCCTGGAGACCACTGTCTATTCTCTGCTATTTACGTATTCTATTGAAAAAGTATTGTGTTATATCTCCGGGTAGGAGATAATACATTGTGTTAGTGAGTGTTAATAATAAATATATATTTTTTGTAACTACACTGTGTGGTCCTTTTTCACTTGATTCATACCATAAGTTTAACTGCTGGTGAAACTAGCTGCTTCTCTCTCCTTCTGGACTAAGCCTCAAGGCTGCTCTCCACAACTACCACTTAGAGAGCTTTCTAAGGTTGACCTCTAAAATCATGATAAGGGTTGTCTATATTAGTGCAGGGTGCTACACTAACATAAGTGAACACCATATACTAAGCCAGCCTCCTATGGGGCCAATTCTACCAGGGTGAAGGCAGCTACCACGACTCTCCATCATGGTGTTCCGGTTAGTAACATTTGGCCAGGCAGCGACATGGGCATCCCTGCACACGCTGGCCAAACATTACTACCTGGACAACCAGGTCTGCAGGGATGGCCCATTCGAACATTCAGTCCTGCAGGACTTTTTGGTTTGAAGCTTTTCCGCAGACCCTCCTCCGGGGATGGCATTGCTTGGGTATCTGTTCAAAGATAAGGAATCTGCGACTAGATGTCTCTATCAGATGGATAACTTACTTACCTTCGGTAATGCCTTATCAGGTAGAGACATGATCTAGCCGCAGATTCCTTACCGGCCCACCTATCCTCCCTGCACTGCGGATGAGTTTTGGTGTCAGGGCTGTTTCCCTTCAGGACCCTAGTCGTATTTTGACACACCATGGTCAGTCGATTCATGCTTCTGGCGTAGAAAGTCGCGAAAAGTACTGACGTCAGCGTCCCGGGGTGACGCCTATATAGACGCAGATATCATGACGTTGATTAACCTGATGCCTAAGAAATCTTGCAGAGTCAACCGACGCCACCTATCGGTGTGCAGGGGTATTGCTATCAAAAATCTTCCGGATTCAACCTGTCGCCTGGAAGTTCAAAGGTAAGGAGTCCGCGGCTAGATCATGTCTCTACCAGATAAGGCATTACCAAAGGTAAGTAACTTGTACATTAATAATTCAAATTATTACCAAACATAAATAATATATATAAACTTTACAAAAATTAATCAATAATTATAATGCATATTAGAAAAAAAAAATAACATTTAAGAAAATGTAAATAAAACAAATGCTCCCCAAAATACTTACCCGCTAGTGGAAATGCGTGATTATGGCATGCGTAGTAATGGCATTTCCGTGGTAATGAGATACGTGGTAATGGCATGCGTGGTAGAGGCAGCTGTGTTGTAATGGTTGTTTCCCCTTTGTGAGCTTTGTGCTGTAGCCACTAATGACACTCCATTAACTGTAAATTCCCTAATTGTATTTTTCATGAAATATGTATGGTCGTCTGAGCTCATGAAATCTAAAGCTGTATAAACAGTTTCTGTTCGTATCAACATCTTGATTGAAGTATTCAAAAGCTGCCAATATATCGCGTTTACGGACTAAATAATATTACTTGTCATTTGATTTCTGTACGCTTCACCATATGCTTGCAGCTCCACTCCCTAGTTGTTAATATTAAGTATTATTAGGAGTTGATGTAGCAGTGTTTCAACTTTACCAAACCAAGCCCTAAATTTGGTGTCGTTGATGAGAACTGCATAACGGTGTAAAAGGCGTTATCCTGTATCGTCTTACTATTATATATAAGTGGGAGGTTATTATTTAAATTGTTTTCTACAATGTTTTTGTTGATGCCGCTCCCGCTCCCACCCCCCACAAAATCTATGTTGCTATAGTAGTTCAATATCCCTCAAGGACTAAATTTGTGGACACATTCTGGATTTAAACAAATTATTTTAGAAAACAAACTACTTGTTCTTATTTTCTCATTTATTTTTTCTATGCAAACACGTACAAAACTAATTGCTTTCTTTAAAACTCTCTTCTAACACATGCATGTTTCATTCATAGATCATTAGCTTAAATATGCATAATATATATTCCTCAATCATGAGGATCTGTATTTTAAACTCCGCCTTATATATGTGAATCTATCTGACAGATTTCCCCAAGCCATGTGAAAATAACGAATCACACACCATTGAATTAAGATTTCTGTATCATCCTTACTTGCGTCGTCACTTTTGGCTGAAGAAAACACCAGAGGGTCATGTCATGGGTGGTTGTATGACAGAGGCGCACATGGCTAAACCACGTGTGCCTCTACCACGCAGCCAAACCCCGAATACGCCTTAACCATGCACTCCTTTACCATGCATCCTTTACCACGCCATTTCTTTGTAAAGGCATGATTGGTAAGGGGATATGCATGGTTAAGATCGCCGCTACCCCGCCCCCCTCTGCCCTAAAATTCTATCCCCCCTACCTCGCCCCCTCCCTGAGGCCTAAAACCTGCCCTGCTCTTAAAACTGCCCCGACCCTCCCTGCCCTGAGCCCTAAAAACTCCCCCCAAACCCAGCCCTTAAAACTACCCTGATCCCCTCCCCTGAGGCCTAAAACCTTTCCCCCAATTTAAAAAAAGTACTCCAACACCCCTCCCCCCCCCCACCCACCCTGAGCCCTAAAAGCGACCTCACCCCTAAAATCTACCCCTCCCAAACCCGGCGCCAACCCTACTTACCTGTACACGTCTGAAGCTTCCTGTTTCAATGCTTCCTCCTCTTCTCCCCGCCCATCCGGCACACTAGACTGCTATCTGTGTGGTTAAGGCAGATGTGTAGTTCAGACAAGCGTGGTTGCACTTGCGTTGGAACGGCCACTTTGTTATGGTGGTTTCCCACCGTTGGTCTTTCAGTGCACTTTGAACCATTGTTAGGTAAAGATTTAGTGGACCTTAGAGGGGGAGGGTAAGCTACCATTATCACATCCTCCTTGGCTTCCGTCAGTCAGTCATTTTACATTCTTTTCATCCACGATCAGTCATGAGCTCCATTCCTACCAAGAGGTGGGCGAAGCACTAAAAACTCGAAACAGATGCCTGCCTCTGGCTCAGCTAGAGGACATCTTGGTCTTCAAACAGAAATCAAGCCAAGCCTGCATGTGGCTGCTGCTTGCCACCCATCTGTTAACTCGTGCACCAAGAATTAAAAACAAAACATTAACCTTTGATGCAAATCAAACGAGGACAAGACACATAGTGGTTGAAACCAGAAGAAAACTGAGATCATTCCCGGCTCCCCTCATCTCAGAGACACAGACAAGCCTACCTCCTCAGCCCGTCCCGCATCGTAGTGCCTTTTGTCTCCCTTTCTCTTTCTTCTTCCTCTTCTACTTCTTGGCTTCTGGCATGGGACAAGCTTTTTAGCCATTTTTGCAAGTAAGTAGTTTTGAGGCCGTTCTTGGCATTGTTAAACCGAAAACTCCATTGCTGTCTGTGTCACACATCTGATTTGTCATCTGTAATTCTTCATCTGTGTCTGTGGATGCAGCTGTCATTGTATTCCTTTTTCTATGTCTATGGCAGCTGTCAATTAGTCCTACTTTTATGTCGACTGTTAACTGCAAACTGTAGTCCTACTTATATGCCTATGACCTGGCCCGGTTTTTTGTTTTAAGAATCTGGTCACCCTACTGTTCAGTACTACAAGTCATCAAAAATAAATGCTTACAGGATTGTAAGAAGCACCTACCTAGTAGCTGTGCTGCAAGGCCTCGTTTTGTGGACAGCAGCATTTACATAGTGTGATTTTTCTTTTCTACTTTCAGCTGCGTTCCCAAGTTGGGGAAGGAAAGTGTTTCTTGGTAAACGGCGAAGTGAAGGCTAAGGAGCAAGCCATCAGCGTCCTGAAGCACTTCAACATCCGTGTAGCGCTAAGTGATGTCTTCAGCCGCTGTCAGGTAGGATAAACTGCTCTGCACCTTCTTCTCGGGTCTATGTGAAATCTTCAACCGCTGTCCGGTCAGTTGTGCAGCTCTGTGCCTCCTGCTTGGTTCTGTGTGATGTATTTAGCTGCCATCAGGTCAGATGTGCAGCTCTGTGCCTCCTGCTTGGTTCTGTGTGATGTATTTAGCTGCCATCAGGTCAGATGTGCAGCTCTGCGCCTCCTGCTTGGTTCTATGTGATGTCTTTAGCTTTCATCAGGTAGGATGAACTGTGCTGAACCTTCTGCTTGGGTCTATGTGATATCTTCAACAGCTGTCATGTCAGATGTGCAGCTCTGCGCCTCCTGCTTGGTTCTATGTGATGTCTTTAGCTTCCATCAGGTAGGATGAAGTGTGCTGTACCTTCTGCTTGGGTCTATGTGATATCTTCAACAGCTGTCAGGTCAGACGTGCAGCTCTGCGCCTCCTGCTTGGTTCTATGTGATGTCTTTAGCTTCCATCAGGTAGGATGAAGTGTGCTGTACCTTCTGCTTGGGTCTATGTGATATCTTCAACAGCTGTCAGGTCAGACGTGCAGCTCTGCGCCTCCTGCTTGGTTCTATGTGATGTCTTCAGCTTCCATCAGGTAGGATGAACTGCGCTATACCTTCTGCTTGGTTCTGTGTGATATCTACTGTTGCTGCCTCCGCTACGTATTCTGTTTGGTCCTCTCCAAAGTCTCGTATCATTGGTAATCCATGGACATAGTCTGTGTGGCGCTATATAATAACATCAGGCACTATAGGGCGAGATGTATTGCTCTTCAGCTTTTTTATGGCACCATGCTATTTCTGAAGCTTCTGTCACGAAGAGTGTTCTACTGCATGCTTTGAGAGTGGCGCTCAGTAGTTTCTTCAGCACCTAAATATGGCACAATTTTAATTTTATTACAGATTAATTTAATTTTATTACAGGTGTATGAGTAGATAGGATGCACACCAGTGTGGGGAACAATCCTAATTCAATATATAGGAACTCGGTGTCATTTGAAGCAATGTCCTCTGCTTTAGCGAAATTGTCTTTTAACATTTCCTTTCCATACTACTGTAGTGTATTTGAAGAAATACTAAATGCCTGGATATGAATGGACCAATGATGACAAATGGGGACAAGTTCTCTTTCCCTGCACCAGCAGCTGCAGGGCCTCTAATGCCAGTTGCAAAATGCTCTAGGCAAACCAGAATCTATAGAGGAAAGAACGTAATTTGGACATCAGGTTAGAGAAATGTATGACTTACACAGTGGCTGCCTTTAAATAGAGAACATAATTATTTATGTGAGGTGCAACAAACGTACAACATTGTGTCTCATTAAACAATAGCTGATGGTGTGGTGCGAATTACTTACTGAGGGTGTACCCATTGTGTCCCACCCCTTGTGCTCACCTTTTATTGGAATAGTCCAAAATTAACCTGCCTGGTGTGGCAGGAAATTAAATGTATTATCTTTCTTAGCTGTGACTGACATTTTTTCGTGACCTAGTTAGCTTGTTCATTTATTGTAAGTTATTTTTCTGAAATCAATCCTAATATCGTAAACCTTATATGCGTGTGGTAGGGACTTCACTAAATGTACTAGTTACTTACTAGTGACTGCTTAGTTACATTCCTGTAGCACTGCATTATAACTTCTATTTTTACTGCATTCTACTAGGTTTTTATTGGTTTGCAAAACTTGGTGCCTGGGCAAACACATGAGATGCAAAAGATGTAGATCTCGCATGTATACACTTCTATTTGTGAAATGTTCTTTAATATTGTATTATCCAACACCGTTTTCACTCAAGAATGCTTTGTCAAGTGTCTATGTTCCTGATCTTGTTTGTTTCTAATGGATACTTCTATCTGCAGATTACTCATCTTTTGAATAGATTACCTAAGCAGAACCCATCTAGGAGGTGGGTTCTGCAGGTTGGTTAAATTAACAAGTCATGAAGTACTGAGCGTGCAAAGTAGCCTTCCCTCTGCACCTCTGAATCTAAACAATAATGCTTTGCAAAGGTGTGGAAGAAAGCCCAAGTTGGCATTTTGCAGATCTCTGCAATGTGGACTCCCCTTGACAGACCCGAAGTAGAAGATTTTGCTTTGGTGGAGTGAACTCAGATGCCCTCGTGGGTTTCTTGTGAGCCTTGGCAAAGCATACATTGATGCATAATGTGATTTACCCAGACAGCGTTCTGTTCTGAATGGCTTTGCTCTTCGCCTTGCCCGTGGAGCCTATGAAGAGCTTCTAGCCTATTCATAAGTCCTTGGAACAGTCAATATAAAAACTAACTGCTTTCTTGGGATCCAGCCTAT
Source organism: Triturus cristatus (assembly GCF_964204655.1). Classification (NCBI taxonomy): domain Eukaryota; kingdom Metazoa; phylum Chordata; class Amphibia; order Caudata; family Salamandridae; genus Triturus; species Triturus cristatus. Next base: position 981,142,343 of record NC_140580.1, read on the forward strand.
GAAACCTCTCATCCTATTTTGTGGTTTGTGGAGGGGGAAATAGTAGGAATGGTGGCGTACTGCCCCATATGAAGAGAGATGACCACCTTGGGTAGTAAAGCGGCCCGATGTCTAAAAACTAGCTTGTTGGGGGACAGGGGGAGTGAAAGGGTGATTGACGGTCAGTGCTTGCAACTTACTGTCAGGTCTTGCCAATGTAATGGCTACTAGAAAAACAATCTTAAAAGTAAGCAGTCATAACTATCAACTGTGCAAAGATTCGAACAAGGAGCACATTTAAAAATATGAGAACGAGATTGTTCCCCTTTTTTCTGGTCCTCACCGGCAAATAAACATTTGTAGATTCTTTTTTGCCGAATCAGCACAGCATTGCAAAAAACATTTGCAACATGGCTGAAGCAGGTATCTCAGAAAAAAGGGCTGTTGTATGTGGGACCTTATTGGAATTTCATCACTAGGTGACTTATGGGAGGAAGACCACATAGTATCCTTTGACCACTTCAGGGCGAAACATGGTCTGCACAAGTCCCAATTTTTCCGTTATCTGCAGATGTGCCAAGCCCTCGAAACTCACAGAGAGGCGCTTCATGGGGTCCCAGATTATAACCCCCTTGAGCCTAAACTTACGATGGGTCTGCTAGGACTAAAAGGTATCTCCTGCCTATAGAGGTCCCTTCTACTCAATACTCCTGACCCCCTCCAACAACTTCGTGCTCACTAGGTCATCGCCCTAGGTGAGCTAGATGATGACTAATAGCATGAAGAAAAGATGGCTGTTCGACTCCTTATCATCCCATTCAACCTTCGAATCATACAATTTAACTACTTTCACCATATCTACTATAGCCCAGAATGACTATGGAGGATGGGACAAACTGCTTCTGCGAACACCCTGTGCTACAGAGACATGGATGGATCATTCTTCCACGTTATTCGGGCTTGCCCTGTTATAGCCATATACGAGAACTCTATGCATGCCACTTTCACACTCCAGACCCCCATAAAACTGGATCCCAAGGTGGCCCTCCTTGGAATCATGGAGGGTTGGGCCCCTAACAGCCACTCACGACTCTTAGCTGGCATTGTTACGTAGTAGTCAAAAGATACGTTGTTAGATGTTGGAGATCCCCTGAGCCTCCCCCTTAATCTATTTGGTCCTGGGGCATGAACTTCTTCTGCAGAGCTGAAAAGGAAACAGATAAATGGAGGGTATGTGCGAGCAAGCACCACAAGATTTGGGGATCGTGGCTCACTGCCTCTTCACATGAAGACACATGATTTGCCTTAATTATGCTCCATCATTCTATATTGGGAGGGTTAGTTCGATGCTTTCCAACACTGTTTTGTATGCCTACACATTATCTCCTTGATTTGTTGTATTATTTTTATATCCTTGGGGATTATGAAACCAATAAACAGAAAATATAAAACAATTTGAAAAGTCAAAAGGTTGAGTAGCCCCATTGAAATGTATGCCTCAATTCTTGTTTGAGATGTTTTAGCAAATGTCTTTTAAAGTTGTGAGCTTTTGAACCTGCTTGATCTGTTATTGTTAGCACTGCAAATAGGCCCCCATTCCAGCTTACAATTTGTGTATTAGAAATGTATGGTATGACTGATGTAAAATTGAACAACATTTTGGACAAAACTCAATTCAACAGATTTTCACCAAGGTTGTAGATATGTTGGCTGGTAGTAGCTTGTAGATCTATAGTTGGTTTCAGAGAAACTTGGTGATGTGTTTAGGTGGATGGTGGCTCTGTGCCACATTGATGAAATACTTTTGATACTCACCACAGAGTACTTTAAGATGCAGTGTTTTAATGCATCTGGTTGTGTCTGTGGTATAATTTCCAGACCTTAAGTTCCTGACAGACACCTCCAATTTATGACAAAGGCCTTTAGGATGTTCTCGCAACTAGCCTAGTGAAGTCTTCTGTGACTGCGCCCTGGTATTAGTGGAGTGTTAGTTGCTTCAAGGGTAGCACCTACCTCCTATAATCTGCACGGACTTCTGTTTGGATAGGATTTCCAGATCTAGGTTCCACAAATAGGCCAGATGTCCTTGCCAGCGTAGGGCTGTTTATTTGCCTGACCTCTAATCTGCACAATTAGTTTACCAGGAGTGCAAAGTCTTCCAACTTCAAATGTTTTGAAGCACTGCTAGCCAGACCACAGTGCTTCTTTAGATTCTTTTAGAAAGTTGGGTTTTTGTCCTGCCAGCAGTACAGACCTGTACCAGTTTTGCAGTGTTGCCTGGTTTGTGTAAGATTTGTGAATTCGCCTAGTATTGTGGTAAATCTTCCTTATGCTCTTTGTAGTCCCGCGTACTTTAAAAAAAAAAAAAACCTTTAGGCATTTTATTGCAGTATTCGAAAACTACAGACACCTGTTTTGGTCAGTGCTTGTGGACGTTGTACCAGAAAATGTGGTCATGTGCCCAAAATACTTTCTTTAGCATTCTGGGTGGCATATTCCAGCATGTTAGCAACTTTATGATGTTCTCACTGTGTCTATGGTGTCCTTTTATGGAGTTAACCCCACCAGGCATGCTGCCGGACAGGTCATCGTAGATTGTAGGACCATTCAATCGCTATGCCTTGCAAAGTCACCCCTGGACTTGGACGAAGCCAATGGCAGAGCCAAAGATCTATCCGCTGGCTGCAATATCAGTAAATGGGATGGTTACTCTGCTCGAGGTGCAGATAGGGAATTCACATTTTTTGACAGATTCTGGTACCATCCTTCTCGAAATCACCATGCAGATCACTCAGTAGGTTGATCTGTCACTGCATAGTACCACCTATACACTGAAGGATGTCTCACGGGGTCATCTTTTAAACAGAAGGTGATGTTCATAACACAGAGAGCGTGGGAAAAGGCTTGCTAATGCAAAAATATTCCAATAGAGTACAACTCTGGTCTACGATGAGCCTAGTTCCCACAACTGACCACAGCTACATGCAGGGGCTGCCTGGAGGACTTGTGTGTTGACATCTAAGTCTAATTTTGTGCTCTCAGAAGACCCTTAAACTGTACATTGTCCCTTTCTGTGTGTTTGCCTATTCCTATGCAGCACATCTACATGCAGAATCTGGCCAGTTTTGTTCTTTTTGGGGGTTTCCAGGACTTAAGGCATCACAGTTATCCCTGCACATACAGGTCAATGCATGATGCTCTCTTCGTTCATTAAGACTGTGTGAATGACTTTTGCATTGCGTCTCCGAGCACTCTGAAGCAGGTGTATGATAACATGTTAGCACTTTATAAAACAACTAAAATATTACACAAGGATAAATATTTTGAATACTCCTGAAAACAAAGAAGGGTCACTAACCTGGTGTACTTTTATCTCTGCAAATAAGAAAAGAACGGTGATGTTTAACAGATGGCACACCAGTTTGGAAAAACTGTCAGATATAAAAGGACACTTCACTTCAAATCAGTTGACCTTCATGAACAGAGTGGCAAGATCCTCCAAAGGGGCAAGCCAGAAGTCACCAAGAGACATCATGTTAACATTTCTCTACTTCTTTGTAATCTGCAGCATCAGCCAGGTACTCAGTGATGCCATCAAATATTTAATTAAAGATAATATGTGCAATCAGTGATGTCATCAACAGTGTCATTGTTGTTTCTCCAGCATTGGATCTTTCATAGATTAACAATCCTTGAATCATTCTCCATCGTTGAAGTGGGAGTCCCACGGTACCATAATAAAGCAGTTTGTATCACTATAATAGGTTACAATGGTAAAGAACAATCACTTAGTCAATCTGTGTCCTTTTAAAAAAACAAAAAGACCAAACCTTAACCAATCAGGCAATTGCACCCTCTAGAACACTCCCAAGAGAGACTGTTTCCCTAAGATTTTCACTGCACGTCGTGTGTGAAGGGAGTCTCCCTGAGCACTTCTCGGTTTTCTACTTCCAGATCTTGAAAAGCTACTTCTCCTGTAATGTCTGATACAGCGAAGAAACCCCTTTTCAGACAATAAAGAAAACTCAGAGATCAGCTTATGAGGAGGACAGTGATACCCCAGGATGGTATCATAAAAGATCCAGATCCGAGGACCAAGAGATCCCTAGAGAAAGCAGAAGGGCCCTTAAGATGTCCCACCACAGAGAATCTCTGATAAAGGAGAGATGCAAACTTATCTCCTCAGAAGCAGTATCATCTGAGCCCAGTACTCCATCTTTAAGAGCTGGGGATCGCCCACATAAATCCTCTTCTGAACCGTCGACATCTAGGCACAAGACGTACCTCAAAACCTTGTTGACAACACTCTCACTGGCGACTGCAATATCGTCGTTGATGACAGTGATGACCGTCACTACCATCTCGTCGACAGCAAAAACGATGACAACTTCATCCATCGAGGCCCCGATCTTGTCGACAAGAACTTCATCGTCGATGAAGAATCTGTTGAAGAGCCTTTGACGATACCATCGACATAGACACAGTCGCTGATGACCACGTCAACGTGAGATGGATTGACGACACCAAAAGCCACAAGTCAGTCGATGGCATTGCCCATGACCAATCCCTCGTCAACGACGACAACTTGCTTGCGACCTGAGGTTACCTACCCCAGCAAAGTTTTGCCTCTTCCCCCTAAGTCATCTGTTGGACCTGGAGGATTCGGACGATAACGGTCCTTTTGGCCCATCTCATAGTTCATCGGCGCTCTAGGTAAAAATACCATGATGTGCACATGGAAGAACAACAATATTATGAACATCATTATTCTTCTCAGCCAAAACAAAGGCATTGTGAGCAGCATTATCAGTATTATGCTGAACCACAGTTGAGACAGAGGGACTTTCAAGTTCCTTTATCACCTTTTCAAGATTTATAGGCAATGTTGCAGGACTGTCGCAAGAGATTTCCGGAACCTCCACAGTAACAACCAGTGATTCCACCTCAGCCTGCTTCTCCTACAACCCCAAGGACTCCTTCCTCCACTTATCACACCCAGGCCAGGATGATACCCGCTTACCGGGACCGCCAAGGGACGACACATCGTCCACAGATAACGATCAAGAGTAAGTTGAAATTCCAGACCTTCAGCCTTCCTGTGATGAATGGGATGATTATCTAGCCCCCACTCCAATACCACATCCAGTGGACTCTCCCTTTGAAGACATTGGAGACTTTCACAACTTAATGGACCACGCTGCCACAAGATCTTACCTACCCGTCTCAGTTAAACAGTCTGACTGCTTTCTATATGATTTCAAGGAGCAGTCCAAAAAGTCAGTCAGAACCATCCACATCAAAGATTATATATGGGAGGAAGGCATCAAGATAAAGAAGAACCCAGCAACGGTGGCAGCAATACTTCCTCATATTGATAAAGAATACAAGGATCCAGAAGATTCTCCCTTCTGCCTCACAGTACATCCCAAACCGGACACAGTCATATCACAGGCGGCGCAACGCCGCTCTAAGAACCCCTCAATTCCGATATCTATGCCACCAGATAAAAAGGGAAGGTGGTTAGACATCACAGGAAAGAGGTTCTCTGCCATGTCTTCAATCACAGTTCGTGTGGCCAATTGACTAGCAATCCTCGGCTGCTATCATTGGCAGATGTGCTCCGACATTGGGAACCTCATTGACCTAGTGTCTGAAGATAGAAAATAAGAGGCAATTGAAATACTACAAGAGGATGAGTGCACGTGAGCAGAGATCCTAGACTGCGCAGTGGACATACCATCCACTGGTTTTCTCCATCTCGCTGGTGCAGCAGTCTGAAGGCAACAAGTCTGGCTAAAAGCAATCACATTCAGACCAGAAGTTCAGTCAAAAATTCTTGATATGGCCTATGATTGAGAGTCACTATTTGGGAAACACATAGATGATGCTATATTGGCCATCAAAACGGACACAGACACAGCAAGGTCACTTGGTACGCTGCAGTTCAGGAAAATGCCCTTTCGAGGGGCTTGTGGAAGAGGTTTTTCAACCTACAGAAGAGGATACCAACACTCCCAACTGTGACAGCCCTTTCTAGCTCAATACAGAGCCCCTAATCAACAACAGCCATCCTGCCCACCACCCATGGGAGCATATACAAAATAAGGACCACGACGGAAGAACACACCTCAGAGTCGACAGGCCGTAAACAGTGACTTAAATCAGGGAAGACTACTTCCATTTCCTCCCATCCCATGGGTGCAAACATTACCAATTACCTCCACCATTGGCGTCACATCACCTCAGACAGGTGGGTATTGGACCTAGTCACCTATGGCCATACCCACCCAACAATCCACCAAGGGAAACGCACCCCCCTGGTCTTCCCTTACTCAAGAAAGAAGCCCTCATCATGCTTGCCAAGGGAGCAATCGGAAAGGTTTCTTTCACCCGGAAGGGTATGCGCTTTTACTCTTGTTTTTATTTAATCAAAAAGAAATCAGGGGAATGAAGACACACCCTAGACCTCAGGAACTTGAACATGTTATTTTTGAAACAATCATTTCATATAGTCTCTCTCTCTCCGACATCCTGCATGTCCTAAACCCAGGAGATTATATGACCGCTCTGGACTTACAGGATGCATACTTCCATATTCCCATACATCCCCAAACACCGCAAATATCTTCATTTTACTCCCCGCATTTGTACCAAACGCCTTGCTCTGGTAGCAGCCACACTCAGAAAGCAAGGTCATCAGGTATTTTCCTACCTGGACGACTGGCTACTCCAAGCTCCAACACCATTTCAAGCAAAGCCACAAAAGCTTGCCTCGCTCTCTTTCGCAAGCTGGGTCTCTGTCAACCATCAAAAGTCAACAACTACTCCGAAACAGAGAATACTGGTTCTAGGCTCCAACATCAATATAATCCAAAACAAAGCTTTTCTCACACAGGACAGACTACAAAGGCTAGCACATCTGGCAGTCAACCTTTCTAGAAAAAAGTCCATTTCAGTACGCTGTACAAGTTGCTGATGGGAATGATGTCATCTGCAATAAATCTGGTCCCTCCTGCATGCCTGAAAATGTGACCATTACAGGAGGAACTTCAGAAACAGATCCAGAAAAAAGGGTCCTTCGACGGCCTCATCAACATCACCCCACCGATGGTGGAGACACTAGCGTGGTGGTACCAGATCTCCAATCTTTCCAAGGGCCTGACGTTTTTGCCGCAAATACTCGACTTTGTCATAACTACAGATGCCTCCATGGACAGCTGGGGTGGTCATTTCCAAGACCTACAGATCCAAGGGAAGTGGTTGGCGCTTCAGAAAACAATGCAAAACAACCATCTAGAACTGAAATCCATCTTTCTTACCTTGCAAGCGTCCCTACCAAGAATAGCTGGGTAGTCCATGCAGGTACATACAGACAATATGACTAGCATGCATTATGTCAACAAACAAGAGGGCACAAGATTGCTAGCACTTTCCCAGGAAACCCAACAGCCCTGGAGCTGTATCATGACTCCTAACATTTCTCTGAGAGCCGAGCACGTATCCGGCACAAGCAACAGCTTTACGGTCACACTCCGCACAGCCACGGGCAGATGGCATGAGTGGGAATCGATTCAGTTGGAACTAAACAAAATGTTCTCATTATGGGGGCAGCCAGCACTGGATCTCTTTGCGACCAACGAGAACACCAAATGCCAATTCTATGTCAGTCGGTACCTGCTCCCAGGGTCATGGGGGAATGCTCTTTAGATCAGATGGTCTGGGATCTATGCATACTCTTTTCCCCCTGTCCACTAATACCGAAGGTTCTCAGCAAAATGAAAATGGAACTCTGTCACTTCATCCTGATTGCTCCCAAGTGGCCCAGGCAACACTGGTTCACTGAGCTTCTCCTGCTGTCAGAGTCCAATCCCATTTGCCTATGGACAATGCCAGCTCTTTTGATGATGAACCAGGGTCAAGTTCTGCACTTGGACCCAGCCTCTCTCCATATATGTGCATGGCTCCTGAATTCAATTAATTCTGCTACTTAAATATCCCTCAGGAATGCAGGGAGATTCTAGCAAGAGTGGAAGCCACCATCAAAACCTACAAATTAAAATGGAAATGGTTCTGTCTATTGTGTCAGTAGTTGAGCCTTCATCCTTTACAGGTATCAACCAAGCAGATTCTGATTACAATCCATTTGCTTGATCGATCAGCTTTGGTGCATGCCTCCATCAAGCTGCATCTGGCTGTGATAAAAAATATAGACGCTCTTCCGACTCTCTCTCTGCTCTACAAAATGTATCAAACACTTCATGAAGGGGTTGTTCAGAGCTCTCCATCCAGTACGAGGTCCTCCACCTGAATGACTTCTCAATGTAGTCCTCTCTCAGCTTATGAAAACTCCATTTGAACCCATTCACAGAACAGGTTTCAAGTTTCTTACATGCTTTGCTGTTGGCGCTCACATAAGCTAGAAGAGTACGCGAAATGCAGACTTTTCAACACAGGATCCCTTCTTACGTTTCACTGGTGACTATGTTCTCCTCAGAACAAATCCCAAATTAATTCCCAAAGTTCCATCTCAACGAACCTATTACATTAAGAACTTTTTTCCCAACTCCGACATCACCAGCAGAAAGGTCTCTTCATACGCTTCACATTAAAAGATGCCTAAAATGTTACTTCGTACTAAGCACCTTCGGAAAACTGACCAACTGTTAGTTTTATGGGCAAACTCGACTGGGTACTTCAGTCACAAAGGCAACCATCGCAAGGTGGATCGCTGCTGCCATCCAGTTTTGCCACTCCAAGGCTGGTAAACCACTCACAGCAAAGGTGCACTCAACGAGGGCAGTGCCCACTTGGGCTGCCCTGTTTGCAGGTGTTCCACTGGAGAAAATATGCCGGGCTGTGATGTGGAAGAGTGCCCATACTTTCACGCAGCACTACTGCCTACAATCGGTGCAGCGCAGTGATCCAGCAGAGGGTCAAGCAGTGTTGACCTCTATTCCAATAAGGTGAGAATCTGTTGTATTTTTTACTTATTTGTGATTATTTACAGGTAAATCTTTTTTCTATGTATTTGTAAATAGCATGTTTATTTTGTCATACATAGTGTTTATATATATTTACACGTAAAACATTTACCCACCATCCTCAATGGATATTTATCTTACAAAGGTTTAATTATAAAACTGCTGCCTATTCTGATTCAAGTATGTGAATCAGTTAAAGATCCAATACTGGAAAAGAAAATGAGTTACTTACCTGTAACTGCAGTTCTCCGGTATTACTACAATTCATAGATGCACATGGCACCCACCCTTATCCCAAGAGGCTCCCCTTATAGCTCTGGATTATTTATTTCCACTTGTGCTTGAAAATCTGAGGACTGTCAAATTAGTTATGGTTTGAAGTTTGGTCCTTTTTTTTTAAAGGACATAGATAGGCTATCTAAGTGATTGCTCATTACCATTATACCCTATTATAATGATACAAACTGCTTTATTATGGTACCGTGAGACTCCCACTACGACGGGGAATGATTCAAGCATGTGAATCTATGAAAGATACCAATACTGGAGAACTGCAGTTACAAGTGACTAACTCATTTTCTTTTACATCATGGCTATGATTACCATGTGTGATGATTTCAGCAAAACAATTAGGGAGTTAAGTATGCGTGCTTGTCAATATTATTTTTGGTGTCTTATGATGAGTCTTAACATCACATCTATTGTGGTTTTGTAATTTTCTACACTTTTATTACATCCATCTATTACAACTGCTTTATGCAGCAAAGGGCGTGGGGAGAGACTGCCCCGGAGCTGCATCGCTCTAGTCTGCCCCTGACGCTGCATCGCTCTAGTCTGCCCCGGAGCTGCATCGCTCTAGTCTGCCCCTGACGCTGCATCGCTCTAGTCTGCCCCGGAGCTGCATTGCTCTAGAATGCCCCTGACACTGCATCGCCTCTGACTGCCCCTGGCGCTGCGCCGCCTCAGACTGCCAACTGACGCTGCGCCACCTCAGACTGCCAACTGACGCTGCATCGCTCTAGACTGCCCCTGACACTGCATCGCCTCTGACTGCCCCTGGCGCTGCGCCGCCTCAGACTGCCAACTGACGCTGCGCCACCTCAGACTGCCAACTGACGCTGCATCGCTCTAGACTGCCCCTGACACTGCATCGCTCTAGACTGCCCCTGACGCTGCGTCGCCTCAGACTGCCCCTAAACGGCGCTAAGCTGCCTTAAGGTGTCAGTGTTGCACCCCTCAGTGCCTCGGCGCTGTCTTGCGCCTCTTTGCAGTCTGCATTCCCACACAGGGCCTTGCTCTGCTCTGTCCTACGGAGGAGGCTTGAGGTTGTCTCACTTGTCAAGCCGGAGTTAGATAAAGGCCTGCGGTGGTAACCTCTGCGGGCAGGTTCCCTTTGAAGCCAGCCTGGGAACGTGAGCGTAGAGAGTGGGTAAAATGCAGTGGAAATACCTCAAAGCTGAGGCTTCCTTTTAAAATGCGACGCGTTTCTCGGCTGGGGCTCACGCGAGCCCATGACGGCGGCAGTGGGAGCTGCGGGTCTGCGCCCTCCTCGCGGCCCTTTCATGTGGCTTGGGGGCCTGGTGAGAACTTGCGCTATCTTCGTTCTCACTCACTTGTGGCAGAGCCGACCAACCTGTGTGCTTGTTTGGGAGCTCAGGACTGACTGACTGGGTGGGGTGCTTCCTGTCTGAGCACGCAGAGCTCTTGTCGTGCCTCTATTGCCGCCGTCGTGGGGTGTGCATCTGTTTGTATTCTCATATTATAAAGGGAAAGTGTCTTAAACAAATTTAGTCCTAGCACGAACCCATCTCAGGAGCCTTAATTGGTCACGAAACGAGCAGAAAGACCCACGTGATAGAATTCGTAGTGACCGCATAACGTATCTGTTATTTGTCAAGAAATATGACACGTTTTTTCACGGATTAGCAGGGGTACCAGGCCCAGGAGGCCTTGCATAAAGACACGAGAGGTGGGCTTTAAGGCCGCTGCCATAATTATTTATGAACAGATAATATGATGCATGTTGCAAATTGGTAAAAGGCACTAAATGATAATCCATGTTGTAGAGTAGATCATTTCATGATGTGCACTACTGCCAGAAAACGCGAAATGTCTGACCGGTGGTGGCCACCACCAGCTTTGAACCAATACACGAACAGCAGCAAAGGTCAGACAACCAACCTTGCCCCCAGAACAACATAAACTCAGGAGCTTAGGCAAAATCACAGATCTGTCAATGCGTGCTAGAATAAAACCGTTCATAATGAAGGCTTCAGTCTCATGATTTTCAGCAAGGTACCCAGTCAGAAGACTCAATAAACAATGGTTAGTCACTTACACATTTGAACATACACTGATTGCTGGGAAACAGCCCAGAGGAAGCCGCAGGAGACCTGCAAGGAAGCTGGGCCCTGGTCTATGAAGCCATAAGTGGCCCTAGTGCCACTCTGCACCACACAAGAAAGGGCACAGATGAAGAGCAGTTCCTACCTGGATGGCGCCTGGGCGGAAAGACATGCGCTGCCCTCGTTGCTGCTGGTGTACCAAATTATGTAGCAGGAGGTCCTCTTCACAGGTCAGTTCCTGACTGGTTACATCACTGACTGGGTCAGAGGTAGATGGGGAGGCAAGTAAAGAGGCTGATAGTGTGTTAAAAACAGCGACTATGGTGCATAAAACATATTTGAAATCACTGGAGCCAAGGTAGAGGGACAGCTGTCTGCAGGACTTTAATGCAGAGAGCTCAGTTAGCCCCTGTTAAGATTGGCACCCTATACCTGGGTCCAGCTCGCCCATTACAAAAGCTGGCCCCGCGTACCTGAATGCATTCACATCCAGGATTTTAAGTGGGTCGGATCCTGCTGGTGCTGAGCACCAGCAGTTCTAAAAAGCAGGTGCTGAGACGGGTTACTATCAGGTTCTCCATTTTTGCACCCGGTGCAAAAAATAGATCTTAACTCTGCAGCAGTACCCCCCTTCACTGCCTTTGATGTAACTTCAAGGAGACGCGTTGTAGGTCTTTCAGTCTCATCATTTCAGAACTGAAACATTCAATATGCTGTACAACAAAGCCGTAGTTGTTGCTTATTTATCTTATGCAACTAACAACCATTGACCAAGCCAGTAGCCCTGGCTTGTTGTATGTGTGATGTTACTTGTATTTATATATTAGGATGCAGTGACAGAAGCAGCAAAATACCAGTTGGGTGGCACACTATGCTGAGCACAGATTTTCGATTTACGTTTTTTCAAGCCACACCGTTAATTAAATCAGTCACGCCCCTTTCAGAGACCGCCCAGTTTTTTTCATCCCACTTAAAGCCCTGTCCACATCCCAACTGAACTGTTACGTAAAGGGCGTGGGGAGGAAGCGCTTTAGAAGTCCCACTTAGAGGTGGTCGTGGATCCACCCCTAGGGCTCAATGCCACCCTAGTCAGATGGGTCTGGTGCAATTAAGTAAATTGTTCTTCTTAGATGTTATGTTGAGTCATCTTTTATAAAGGGCCAGTCGTGAGACCACTCGAGCTCTCTTGTACAAAGGAGAAAAAAACATGAGTATGTGAGTGCTCTTAGGCAGAGAAAGACGTTAACTTAGAATATCGTAAATACATTATTACAACTGGTGTTGCGGGCCGGGCATTACACTGAGGGACTTGCACAGACATAGCGTATATACCTGTGTTTGTCCTGCGGCACTAGGTGGTTTGCTTCTAATACTTACCTCCACCTTTCCCCAGGTACCTTTTTTCCTTTTCTTTCCACTCTTCCGTGTTCCCCTTGGGAGAGTGGCTACCTGGATGTGAACTGGGCTACAGAGGTTCTTTTTTTACCCATTACAGGGGATATCTTCCAGCACATTTTTGTTTGCGCTGCAGCTCCACAACATTCTGCTGCCTGCTGCTGCTACGTGTTTGCAGACAGTGCAGGCTGTACAATGTCCGGTGCTGGGGTTAACCCTGCAAAAAGGGCGTCTACCAAAATATGTACATTCACCAGTATGCATATATATATATACCAATACACCTGATTTTAGCTGTCTCACGCTTGAAATTTATTCTGCGTCAATAGAAATCGATTTGGAAAATCCATTCCCCCCTATGTTTTTTCAAAGTCTCCTACTTTCCTGTTCTAAAATGTGGCATGAATGAGTACGCAGCTGTACAATAGTTTGTTTAATATAAGATCACTATCCTCGTTCAATATGTAAACACAAGTTAAACTAGCATTGAAATTAGGAATACTAGTCACATATGTGTTTACATCATTGATGGGGAATAATCGACGTGTTTAGTTTATGGATTGCAGTCCTCCTGGTTCCCAGTCCATCAGTTTAGGGCAGATATTCTATAGCCAGGCACACACACTTAATTGCGCCAAACAGGTTCAAGCAAAGAAAAAGTACATCAGTGAATGACAGAGACCACACTATTTTCTTTAGAGAAAGTTATGTTGTAGGTTTATTTTATATGGCAATGGGTTAACTTACAGGCAATCCAATGGCAGCCAGCGTTGATATGACCTAAGCTGGCTGCCTGCCTGATTTGCCAGCGAGGGCCAGGCATATGCATCTGGGGATGAACTTTTGGGGGCTCAACCAACATCTGGACCCTATAGTCAAGGAAAAGAACTCACACGCATTGGTGGAGTGATACCAGACAAGCCCCCTCTTCCCCCCCCCCCCCCATTGCTTACGCTTACAACTGCTCTTGGAAATAACGGGATACCGTCGCTTTCATCCCTGGGCCCTTCCATAAGATCTCCTGGGGTATTGGCATTAAGCCCCTATGGGCTCTTTCTTGTGCTTGCTTTTCACTCCAAGCGCCTTTGGATCGCCCGGTTACTCCGTCATGTTTCAGGGGTGATAACCACCTGGGTTGAGCCCCCTACCATTACCTGTAAACTTATATGACCTGAATGTATTCTTGTTGCGTTTGCACAGCAACCATGTCGCTGTCATAGCTTCACTAGAATGTTACTGCTGTGTCCAGTGAGAGTTCATGGTTCCTTGGCAAACACGGTTTATTGTTTTTGTGGCTGGTATCTGGCTTTACCTTCAGAACTGGTACCTAACGCAATATAAATGCCCCCCTATAATTGTCTGAAACTGGTCACCCAGATCCTGATCTTCGAGGGTGCAACAAGATATCATACTGTGGCTACTTCTGTAGGTTGAAGCATTGTGACCTGCCCACGCCAGTAGCAGAGATCACCCCCATGAGAGCTTGTTTTACACCTGCAAACTTATTCAACTTGTCCCGAGGGTGAATCAAACCGATAAGAGGAAGGTACAGCATGGCAAGGGTAATGCAGCGTAAGCTGCTGTCTTCCAAATTGTTGCCCTATATGCGACGCAGGCTGCGTCATTCTCACTACACCACATCCTAAGCCAAGCCTGCCTAAGTCCGCAGTGAAATGTCCACAAAGCATGTGTTTTTATACCCTAAATAGAAGAATAACATTGACGGTTATAAAATGGATATTTAAACAGTAATAAAGTTGAAAGGGCCAAACATGGTAATACAGCAACATTTACTTCTAGACTACCAACAGAAGGCTTTTTAAGTCAAACTTATATTCAAATATGCTAGAATAATGTAATTTATTTGATAACTGGAACTTTGATATTTTATTAAACATTTTTCAATGCCAGTGCCTTTTAGTCTCCCTTGCCTTGTAGTTTCTGATTGGGATTACGAGGTGGACACTGTCTTGTGAATGACCAATCATAATAAATCATTTCAGGTGGGTTTATAGGAAATTGCATCCTCCCTGTCGCGGCTGGAGATGCTAAGTACTCTTAACAAGAACGTATTTTATATCTGGTCAAATATTTCCAACTGGCCAAAATCTCCTATCACAGTATACGACGAGTCAATTAAGTGATGTTAATAATATGTCAGCCGTTTTCAATCTCTACTCGGAGTAATATTGGGCAATGTATAAACTCATTAGAACTTCCTCCCGAGGCAACCCCATATTCTATAATTCTAACAAATGTCCCGCAGCTAACTGATCAAGAAAGAGAATCTTGGGAGACCCTGAGAAACAAATCCTTGCACTGGCTGAATACAAAGACAGGCCTGGATAGAGTACTATTCAGAGAGTTTAAAATGGCGAGAAGAATAGCGTGGGTGGGGAAAACGCCCAAAAATATAGCTGGGGACTGTATAGTTCTAACATTTGCCTCAAGCCACCTAGTACATATAATATTGGAACGCCTTGGGAGTTTTCTGATTGACCTTCAAGGTATTAATGTGGTCCCTTTAGGGTTTTTTTATAAACCATTTACAGTAAGGGATCCTAAGAACCAGTTATACCCCAAAAGTTCCTGTTATAACATCCCTATAGCAAATAGATTCGAAAGTCTATATAGCTTAGAAGATCAGGATTGACTCGAAGAAACTAGTCCATTACAATCACGATGCCTAACTATGATCTCTGAGGAACAACCGGCAAATGATCGATTTGTATTAGAACATAAACCCACTAATTTTGCGGACGAGGTAGCTACACTAGACGGAATCTTTATAGACGGTAACAATTTGCTAAAACTGATGTTTTGGAACGTCGCAGGGCTACTAACAAAGCTAGAAAATACAGAGTGGCGCAGTTTCGTACACGGTTTCCAAATTTTATGTCTGCAAGAAACGTGGGTAAAGGAGCCTGTTCATTTGTGTGGTTATCGCTCCTATCAAATGCTCGCAGTTGGAGGAAAATATGGGAGGACGAAGGGGAGGCTGGCTATTTATGTCTCAAATATGTTAAATATAAGGAAAATTACAGTGAAATTTGAAGATACAAATTATCAATTAATGGAGATATGTATGGGGAGCAAGCAAAGTTTAATGCTGGTAAATTTTTATAACAATGCATCGTCAGATAAAATTGTGGGAAGTATCACAAATCTACTAAACACCTTAGTAAAAATTGTAAAAGAAACAAGCGGGGGTATGTCTATTATCTGGGGGGGGGGTTTTAATATTGCATTATGTGCAAAAATTGGCACCGATGTTTGTGGGATTGTAAATGAAATTGGTGAATGTCAATCTCACTTCACTCACACTCAATATGGGAATATTTTAAACGAATTGATGCATGAGCTTGATTTAGGCTATGCGAATGAATTAAGTAATAAGTGGGCGCCGTTTGAGAGTACATTCCACGGGAGAGGCTGCTCCACTGTGATAGATTACATCTTACTCTCTTCAAATTTGATGTAAAAAACGTATCAATTCGTTACTCACGATGTCATATTGAGTGATCATTTTCCTTTGAGTCTGTCGCTGAACTTGTTGACCAGTAAAGATAATCAAATTTCTAAGAATACATACCCCCCTGAACAATTGGAATTGAACAAGAGAAATGGATACTCTCTAAAATGGCAGCTGGTAGATCCGATAGAAATAACTCACAAAATAGTGGTGAAAAGTAAACTATCAATAGATGCACTACTAGCGGAAAATGTAACGAATGATATAATCTTGGCATCCTTTCAAGAGGTTACCAGGGTCCTAAACGATGTGCTATGGAAAACCAGTAGAAGCTCCGTGAAAAAGGATAAAGGATGGTTTGATTCAAAGTGCACCAAAGCCTATTCCAAACTGAAAAGAGAGACCCATACAATCTCCCGGAACCAAATTAAATTGAGGGAGGCAAGGAAGGATTATTCAAATATAATAAAACAACGTAAAAGGGAAATTAGGGAGGGGCACTGGCAAACCTTACAGGAAGCGTCCAAGTCTAAGGACGGGGTGGCTTTCTGGAAAGCAGTCCGGGCACTCTTCCTGGAGTCAGATACCCCAAAAATAGAAATAGCCATAACGGAAGACAAATGGGTAGAGCATTTTGCCAACATTTTTAGTAATCACGTTTCCGGAGATTTACTAGGACCCACAGATAAAGAAGACTTTAAGCCTACTTCATTGCAGCAAGTACAAACAAATAATCTCCAAATTACATTAGAAGAGGTTAATATGGCAATATTAGCAAGTAAGGGGGGAAAGGCACCAGGCCCGGACGGGATTCCTCTTGACTTGTATAGGACAAACGTAGATTTATGGGGACCTATACTGACACAAATATTAAGGGCTAGGAGCCCGCCTAATTATATCGAGACCTGGAGCCAATCAATTTTGGTCCCAATATTTAAAAAGGGCAATAGACACGATTCGGCATGCTATTGCCCAATATCTTTATTAGATTCTACTGCGAAAATTGTTGGGCGAGTCATATTGGCTAGAATACAGGAGTGGGGGGAGGAAAAGAAGATTTTGTCAGACCTGCAATACGGTTTCCGTAATGGATTGGGAATCATTGAACAGAGTCTTAATCTGAGCATTCTAATGGGGAAGTATGCTAATTTAAAAAGAGGAAAGCTATATTTAGCATTCGTCGATCTAACCGCTGCGTTTGATTGTGTGGTACACGAGAAGCTGTGGGGGATCCTTGAAGGCATAGGGGTAAATCGAGACATTAGAGACTTTCTGAGAGATACGTACCAGAATGCCAAGGCGAGAGTACGCTATGGTAATGATGGTGCATGTACAAGATTTTTTCCAATAAAGAAGGGGGTCCGGCAAGGTTGTGTCCTGGCCCCCTATCTTTTTAATCTTTATACAAATGGTCTGGAAAACGCTTTGCTCCAATCAGGTCACGACTTTCCAGTAATCAATGGCCGTCACATTCCATCTTTAATGTATGCGGACGACGCAGTTTTAATGTGTCGAACCCAGGTAGGATTGCAAAGACTATTAGATAGCTATGTGGATTTTATGTCTGAGTTGGGTCTGAGGGTTAATACATCAAAAACCTTTATCATTAGATGTTGCAGAGGGAGTAAAAAGTGTAGAGACCTTTTTATAGATAATCACAAAATTAATTTTGTCAACACTTTTAGCTACCTAGGTATCTTATTTGATCAAAACTTAACATGGGTTCAAGCGGTTCAAACGAGAAGACTTGTTTTTATTAAGACAACTGCTGCTTTATATAACTGCGCAAAGAAATTAGGTACAAGGCCCCCGCAAATATTGTTCCAAATTTATAGTGTGAAATGCATATCCTCAGCTACGTATGGCTCTGGATTATGGGGGCATTGTAATGTCCAACAACTCCAGTTAATTGAAAATACATTTTTGAGATATATACTGGCACTTCCCAGAAGTACATCATCGTACGTTTGCCATGCAGAATTAGGCGTCCCATTTCTAACAGATATAATTAAGACAGAGCCAGTGATGCTGTGGCACAGGCTGTAGACAAACGAGGAAACTCATGTAAATCAAGATGTTTTTAAGGATGTTACGGAAATGACTGATGTTATGAATTTAAAATGGTTAAAATATGTCCGTTGTAAGAAGTTGGCCTGATGTATGATGTCACTAGTTCTAGTGTACACCTTATATCAGTCCAAACAACCCTTATGGTGATTGGTTGTAAAGTCAACCTTATAGACCAGCTATCCTAGTGGTAGCATGGACAAGAGCAGTCTTAGGCTAAACTCTGAATGGCATGTGAAGCCAGCTGTGATACCATATATAATCCCTTGAATACCAAATGAAAGGACACCACAACAGATATATATATATAAAATAAAGTGTATTTATTCTAGTCAAACCCTCAGCACTCTTTATGAGATTAGAGGTAAGTACAACACAGTCTTATTCAAGCATACATTAAGTCACACAGGTAAGTAATACAGTTAGGCCCTAGGGGCCACGCAAACCATATACTAAAGAAGTGGTATAAGGACCACTGTCACGGAAATAGAATAGGCCTAGGCCTAGGGAATCACTGGGGCTACACTACACTACCAACAGTTAGGAAGCGGGAGGCCCACGGGATTCAGGTGCAGAGTGGAAACACTCACGCGTAATGCGTATAATCGATAGAAATAGTACAGTTCTGAAATAAGCAGTTTTAGGACACTTCTGGAGTAGCTAGAAAGTCGAGACTCGGAAACTAGACCCTAGGATAGTCACTACCCTTGGGAGCACCGAAGTACCCAAGTTACCTAGCCCACGGGCTGCGGATGCATAGGTGTGAACTTGCGTCGGGTTTCGTCGTGGACTTCTATGGATGCCTGAAGGTAAGTTGCTGACAGGCAGTCAGTGCAGAGTGTCCGGTGGATCCCAAGGCCGGGATCGAGAAGGAAGGGTACCTGCAAGCAGAAGGGACAGAGTTAAGGTCACTAGCCAGTGACCACGTGGAACCAGGCGATGTCGTGAAGATTGCAGGTGAAGGGTGAAGCTTGTCGCAGCAGCCACGGGTACCAGGAGACGTCGAGGACGACCAGGACCAGGAGGCGAGCTGTCCCACGAAGGCTCTTGCTGTCGGCGGCGTCGAAGTCGAACTAGGACTCACCAAGCCTTGGCAAGCGGAACCCACGAAGAATGGAGGACTTGCTTCTGGTGCAGATCAGGAAGGTCTGGGGTGCTTCTCTTTTGCAAAGAAGCGGGAGCCAGTCTGGAGGAGCCAAACCAGCAGTGAAGATTTAAAGGTGTGTCGTCACAAAGGCCGCTAGTCAACGGGCAAGCAACCGGACAGACGTGGCAAGCAGGAAAATGCAGAAGGGCCCCACGCAGGACTCGTGGAGTGTGGGGGGCTGATCTTCGGTGCAGATGGTGCTTGGGGTTGGGGCTTCTCAATCCCCAGTGCACAACTTCGAGGGTGCCTCAGAAGCTGCGCTGGAAGATACTCGCCACTTTTCCCAGGTAGCCGGTCCCACGTCTCTTGTCGCCTCCACAGATCTAAGCTCGGCTGTGGATGTGGATCAGGGTCGGAGAAGTCTGGAAGTCAAGGCTCTGGGCGGGCTCTGCAGTCGGTCCCTCGTAGAACTTCAGCAAAGCAAAGGGTAAGTCTCTTGATGGTGCCTGTTTGCACAGGGTAGCCACTCCTTGGCCACAAGGGAGATTCTTCAGTCTTCTTCTTTTGTCGAATGTCGAAGGTCCAGAGTTTCTGTTCAAGTTGCAGGTTCAGGATAATCTAATCTCCTGGGGCCCAGCTACCACTCTTATACTAATCTGGGGGGCTGGGTTGTCTGCTAGGTCACGCCTTACGGTTGGGACCTGGGAGGGGGGTGGTTACACCCCCTTCCCTCTGTCCAGTTTCGCGCCAGAACTGGGGCTGGTGTGCCCCAGCACCGGTTTGAACTGGACTATGCATGGGACACCTTGTGTGCCCCAGGCAGTGTCTCGTTTCATTCATCCCTCCCTGCCCCAATACACTAAGGCCTGTCTGGGGTGGTGCTCGCACCTCCCAAGGCAGGAAACCTATTGTCCAAGCCTCCCGTGCCGGGATCACTCCCAGCAGCAGGAGGTCAGACTTGTGTCGTGGCAGCAGCATCCATTTTGTGATGCTGGGGCTCTGGTTAACTTTAACAGGGTAAGTAGGTTTCAACATGTCTTCTCCCTCTATAAGGGAGGGATAATATCCTCATCCCCAGAAATGGGATCGGGGTATTATTCCAAAGTGTTAGGCACCTTACACGACATGTTTTGATAAAGCCAAACCATAGTTACCATAACCGTTTAAGATTATAAGGCACTTTAAGAGTATATGGAAGGCTATATCATAGAACAGCTATAAGGACATGGTTCCGAAAGTTGCAGACAGGCTCAGCTCATGCTAGATCACCATCTCACATGTTACCAAGCACTCTGCCTCCAGGATTGTTAAGGCCTGCCATTGGAGTGGCTGATAGGTACACATGTGTCTATATCTAATATAGGTATAGGAATACTACACCTAAGCAAGGGGTGAGTACACGACCTTGCCCCAGCTGAGTGTTCAGCCAGTTGTGTCATAATGGAAGGCCAGGCCAGGGGTGGCATAATACATGCTGCAGCCCCTGGTAGGCCTAGGGTACACCTATGCCCTGGGTACCTAAGGTACACTGTACAGGGGCCAATAAGGTGATCTTATCCAAATGGGTTATGCACCTAAAGTACATAGTATTAATTTAGAGAGAGAACAGCAGGGCTGTGGGTCTGATTAGCAGGCCCACAGCCACATCTAAGTCGAAAACCAGTAAAGCAAAAGCAAAAAGTGGGGGTGAACATAGAAAGCAGACCCTACTCTCCTACATCCGTGACTTTTTAAATGATTTAGGACATCCTAATTTCTATAAGGACCCATGTACTATGAGAACGATATCTAGGAAGGAGCTGAAAAGAAAATGTATGGCACTTCTACAATCACGACGGCTATCGAAAGAACTATCTAAGCCTACGGTAGTACATCACCAAATGACAATGACCACATATAACATGCAACCTTATCTTATTCTGGTTTCTAGCCAATATGAAAGACTACTGCTAGCCAGATTTAGATTAGATATCTTTCATCGCATGATAAGTTTCCCAAAAGTGAAGGAATGGTCACAAGAGATGCAATTATGCCCCTGTGACGATACTTCAATACAATCTACAATTCACACCGTATTTTTTTGTAGATTTTATACTTTGATAAGGAAAAAATGGTTGTTACCAATTTTAAAGAAATTAGATTTAAAAAAATGTCGACCAGCGTTTTCAGTACTACAATTTTTAAATAATGAATTTGTTATTTGGTGCCTGGCAAATTTTTTGAAAAACGTGGTAAAATGTAGGAAATCTATTATATCTGAAAGAAACACGTTAGTTAGATTCCTCACCTTAGAATATCCCCAGGCGTCAGGCTGGATCCGGAAAGATTTTTGTAGCAATACCCCTTGCGCATCGCTAGGCGTCGTCTGCGGCTCCGCGTCCGTCGTTGGCGTCGTGCGCCGGAATGACGTCGTCGGAGTACTTAGACGCAGCCCTCGCGCGCTGACATCAGTTCTTCTTTTTTCCGCGCCAGACAGCGCCGATCCGGGAAGAGTTTACCCCCTAGTCACTTTTTGACTAAACTTTTTTGACTCTTTTTGGTCTTTTGTCGACTCGACTTTGGTGCCGGTAGGATGCCGGGGTTTAAAGCCTGTGACTCCTGTCATCGACTGATGTCGGTGACGGACCACCATCGCCGGTGCCTTTACTGCCTGGGCGCTGACCACGACGCGGAGTCGTGCCTCGATTGGCAGGCCTTGACCTCGAAAGCTAGGCGGGAGCGGTCCCGTAAGCTTCTCGAGCTTCGGCACTCGGCTCCGCGCCGTTCACGGTCCCGGTGGAGGTCCATGGACCGGTCGCGGAGCCGCAGCCACCATCGTCGCTCGTCGGGCTCGAAGTCTTCGGGTAAGTCGAAGCGATCAAAGAAGTCCAAGAGGCGACACCGCTTTTAGGCCTCCCCTCGCCGGTCGCGCGACTTGGCCGAGGGTCAGGGTGGTCCCACCCCCACGGCTCCGTCGGAGCCGCAGGAGCCGCGTCCGTCTCCATACCCGCCGGTCCCTGGGACTGACGCGACTCCGACGGAGGTCAGTGCTCCGCCGTTGACGCCTGCCGGCGCGCCTTTGGGCCCCGCGGGCTCAACTGGGCGACCTCGCGTGCCGGTGGCTTTGGCTCCGGCGCCGTTGACGATTTAGGTCCCGACGCCGCAGGTCCCCAAGGGATCCAGGCCTAGATCTCTGCCGGCGCCGGTCGACCTCACGACACCGGTTCCGCCTCCGGCGCCGTCCCCGGACGATGCCATTCCCCAGGTTTAGCCCAGGTCCGGAACAGACGCCGGCGTGGCGCCGCTCGACGCCGCACGCGATGCCGATGGATGAGCGTTTCATCTACCGCCCGGCTCCGATCATTCCACCTCTTTATCAGGAATCGGCTGGCGGGGGCGACTGGGAGGGGTCTGAGGACCCTATGGCCAGACAGGTCCAACTTTCAGAGGACTGGGCAGACGAACTGGGGGATGCCAGTGGTCTGGACACCTCCCCGGACGCTGGTTTCATCTCTCCTCCGACTGTGGCCTCGGAGGAAGGTGCAGCTTTCTCAGTGGTGCTGCGCAAGGCGGCTGAAGCCCTGGGGCTCGAGTTGCCTGCTGTGGCTGTGAGGACTAACATCCTCACAGAGGTGCTTCAACCGTCAGCAAGCTCCACAGAGCCTCTGCTGCAGTTCAATGAGGCCCTCATAGACGTTCTGCAGGGCACTTGGTCCAAGCCCTCCACAGTTCCTCCTGTGGATCGGAACGTCGCCCGGCGCCACCGCCCTGCTCCAGGCGACCCCAGTTTCCTGTCCCAACACCCCACCCCCGAGAGTCTGGTTATCCAGGCCTCAACTTCCCAATCCTCCTTCCTGTCGGCTCCTCCGGATCGGGAATTCAAGAGGTTGGAGCAGTTTGGAAAGAAGCTGTTCTCTTCCCTGAATTTGGGCCTGCGGTCTTTGAACACCGCTTGCCTCTTGGACCGTATCTCCCACTCTCTGTGGGATATGGTGGATGGGCGAGATGCAGCACGACATGCCATACGGTGTGGACTAGACACCACGGACTCGCTGGGTAGGGCGATTTCCACCACGGTGGCGCCTGGCTGCGGTCAACGTCTTTCTCGGGGGATGTCCAGAGTACCCTCATGGATATGCCCTTTGATGGCACTCGCCTTTTTGGTGAGAAGGTGGATAGTGCGCTGGCTCGTTTCAAGAACTCCCGGGCTACGGCCAAGTCCTTGGGTGTCTCGGCCCCGTGGCCGCGAAACTTCCGCCTTTCGTCCCTTTCGTGGCAAGGAAGGGGCGCCTCCTCACGTCCGCCTAGCCACCGGCCGCAGAACCAACCTGCACGCGGTCGCGGACGTGGATTCCGCCGAGGCGGTACTGGAGGACAACGTGCCGGTCAGTCCACATCCACCCCGGCAGCATCCGCCTCAAAGCCCTCCTAGTCTGACCTTTCAGGCCCATTCCACGCCAGTGGGCGGCAGAGTTCGCCATCACCTGCTCCACAGGCGATCCATCACATCGGACAGGTGGGTGCTGCAAATCGTCCAAAGGGGCTACTCCCTCCCCTTCGAGACGACCCCTCCAGCCATGCCACGGCAGTGCCACCGTATGTCGGGGGATCACTTGAATCTTCTGTGGGAGGAAGTTACGGCCCTTTTGGCCAAAGAGGCCGTCGAGCGCGTTCCTGGTCCAGAAGTAGGTCGTGGTTGCTATTCCCACTACTTTCTGGTTCCCAAGAAGGGCAAAGGGGGCCTACGCCCTATCTTGGACCTCATCAGCCTCAACGCCTTCCTCCGGAAGGAACGGTTCAAGATGCTCACTTTAGCTCAGGTTCTGGCTGCCCTCGACCCTGGAGACTAGATGGTAGCGTTGGACTTGCAGGATGCCTATTTTCACATCCCCGTCCTGCCGGCCCACTGGCGTTACCTGCGGTTCACGGTGGGTCAGGAGCACTTTCAGTTCACCGTGCTCCCCTTCGGCCTCACCAGTGCCCCTCGGGTGTTCACGAAAGTGATGGCGGTGGTCGCAGCTCATCTGCGCGGATCGGGGGTTCCAGTCTTCCCCTATCTCGACGACTGGCTGTTGAAGGCGGGCTCGCCCCAGGCAGTCGTCTCCCACCTCCAGACTGCGGCCGACCTCCTGCATTTGCTGGGGTTCTCCATCAATGTGCCGAAGTCACACCTGAGACCCTCCCAGAAGCTCCTCTTCATCGGAGCGGTTCTAGATTCGGCGCAGTTCCGGGCCTAACCTCCGGAACAGCTGGTCCGGGATATTCAGGCTCTGATTCCCATCTTTCACCCTCTATCCTGGGTTTCGGTCAAGTTGGTGCTGCGGCTTCTGGGGCTCATGGCCTCCTGCATCCTGTTGGTGCATTACGCCAGGTGGCGAATGCGGGCTCTGCAGTGGGACCTGAAATTTCAGTGGTCCCAGCATCGAGGCAACCCGTCCAACCATGTCTTGATCTCGGAGGGCACTGCGAAACAGTTGCAGTGGTGGCTCACGGACCACGATTGGGTCAGGGGCAGATGCCTCTCCTACCCCAACCGGAGCACGTAGTGGTAACGGATACGTCCCTACTGGGATGGGGGGGCCATATGGGAGAGGCGGAGATCAGAGGCCTCTGGTCTCCGGCGGAGTCTCATCTCCATATCAACTTGCTGGAGCTGAGAGCGATCCGGCTTGCACTGAAAGCCTTCCTTCCCTCTGTCCGGGGAAGTGTTGTGCAGGTGTTCACGGACAACACCACCGCCATGTGGTATTGCAACAAACAAGGCGGGGTGGGGTCATGGACCCTTTGTCAGGAGGCTCTACGCCTCTGGACATGGCTGTACCACCAGGGCATCATCCTGGTGGTTCAACATCTGGCGGGCTCTCTAAACGCCAGAGCAGACGAACTCAGCCGCCGGTGCATGATGGATCACGAATGGCGTCTGAACTCGGACGTGGCGCAAGGTCTCTTTCTGCAGTGGGGAGAGCCTTGGTTAGATCTATTCGCCACCGAAGAGAACGCGCAATGTCAGCAGTTCTGCGCGTTGGAATTTCCAAGGCGGCACTCGCTCGGAGACGCTTTTCGTCGCGAGTGGAGTTGCGGTCTGTTGTACGCCTTTCCGCCTATACCACTTCTGCCCAGAGGGCTGAAGAAGATCAGGCGTGACCGGGCCCAAGTCATCTTAGTGATTGGGCACGAAGGTACTGGTATCCCGAGCTACTCAGTATGTCAATCGATCCTCCGGTACGACTGCCTCTTCAGGAGGACCTTCTGTCGCAGCAGCAGGGGACGGTCCTCCACCCGAACCTGTCCAGTCTCCACCTCCATGCGTGGAGATTGAGCGGCGACAGTTGATGCCATTTGACTTGCCTCCTGAAGTCTGTGACATCATTCTGGTAGCCAGGCGTCGCTCCACAAAATCGGTATACGCCTGCAGGTGGAACAAATTTGTGGCAT
Source organism: Triturus cristatus (assembly GCF_964204655.1). Lineage (NCBI taxonomy): Eukaryota > Metazoa > Chordata > Amphibia > Caudata > Salamandridae > Triturus > Triturus cristatus. The sequence continues at coordinate 981,168,083 of NC_140580.1, forward strand.
GGTGCACAGCAAAGGCTGTATATCCCCTTTCTGAGGTTCTACTCTTTCTTCTTTCTTTGGCCCAGCAGGGCTCTGCTCTGGGCACCTTGAAGGGTTATCTTGCTGCAATCTCTGCTTTCTTAAGGCTTCCTGATCAGCCTTCTCTTTTCAAGTCCCCTGTTGTCTCCTGTTTTCTTAAAGGCATTACTCATAGGTTCCCTCCTGTCCCCTTCGTAATGCCTCAGTGGGATTTGAATCTTGTCTTGACCTTTCTGATGTGCGCTCCCTTTGAGCCTCTTCACAATTGTCCCCTTCGTCTTCTGACTCTTAAGACTGCTTTCCTGGTAACTATCACCTCGGCTAGACGGGTGAGTGAGCTCCAGGCTCTGTCATCTAAGCCTCATTTTCTTTCTGTTCATCCGGACAAGGTTGTCCTCCGGACTCGTCCTTCTTTTCTCCCAAAAGTGGTGACCCTCTTTCACATCGGGCAATCTGTCAGATTGCCCACCTTCTTTCCGCCTCCGCATCCTTAGAAAGAGGAAGAGAGGCTCCACCGTCTGGACCCCAAACGTGCCCTGTCCTTTTATTTGGACCGCACCAGACCGTTCCGGGTGGACGACCAACTTTTTGTTGGATAAGTAGGTGCTAAGAAGGGATGGGCTGTACACAAGCGGACCATCTCACGGTGGGTCGTATTGTGTATAAAGGTTTGTTACTCCTTGGCGAAAAAGGACCCTCCTGTTGGGCTGAGAGCCCATTCCACCCGGGCCACAGCGGCAACTTCTGCCTTGGGACGGGGAATTCCCTTGCAGGACATCTGTCAGGCGGCGACGTGGGCCTCACTGCACACATTCGCCAAGCACTATTGCCTGGACAGCCAAGTCCGGAGAGATGGATTCTTTGGCCGTTCTGTTCTTCAGGACTTTCCTTTGTGATCTTGGTTCGCAGACCCACCACCGGGGTTGGTATTGCTGGGGCATCTATTCTAAGGTGAAGAATCTAACTAACGTGTTTCTTTCAGATGAACAAGTTACTTACCTTCGGTAACGATGTATCTGAAAGAAACACGTTAGTTAGATCCCTCACCTTAGAATATCCCCAGGCGTCAGACTGTGTCCGGAAGATTTTTCGTCAGCAATACCCCTTGCGCGTCGCTAGGCGTCGTCTGAGGCTCCGCGTCTGTCGTCGGCGTCGTGCACCGGTATGACATCGTCGGAGTACTTAGACGCCGCCCTCGCGCGCTGACGTCAGTTCTTCTTTTTTCCGCGCCAGTAAGCACAGATCCGGGAGAGCTACCCCTTTTAGTCTTTTTTGACTAAGTTTTTTGATCCTTTTTGATCTTGTCTTGACTCCGGTGCCGGTAGGATGCCTGGTTTCAAAGCCTGTGCTGACTACAACCGCTTGATGTCGGTTACGGATCATCACCGCCGGTGCCTTTACTGTTTGGGCCTCGACCACGACGCGGAGTCGTGTTCGGACTGCAAGGCCCTGACCTCGAAGGCTAGACGGGAGCGGTCCCGTAAACTCCTCGGGATTTGCCACTCGGCTCCGTGCCCCTCTCGATCCCGGTCCAGGAGGAGGTCCAAATATCGGTCGCGGAGCCGCAGCCGATGTCATAATCGCTCGTCTGGCTCCAAGTCTTCGGGTAAGTCGAAGCACTCCAAGAAGTCCATGAGGCGACACCGCTCTTCGGACTCCCCTCGCCGGTCGCGCGACTTGGCCGAGGGTCTGGGTGGTTCCACCCCCGCGGCTCCAGCGGAGCCGCAGGCGCCGCGCAAATCCCCATACCCGCCGGTCCCTGGGACTGACGCCACGCAGGCGGAAGTCAGTGCCTTCCTCTCGGCCATGAGGAGCCTGGCTCCGCCCTCGACGCCCGCTGGCGCGCCTTCGGGCCCCGCGGACCCGACTAGGCAACCTTGCATGCCGGCGGCTCTGGCCCCGGCTTCGGCCCCGACGCCGCAGGTTCCCGAGGGACCCATCACCCAATTCCCCGCCGACGCCGGTCGACCTCGTCACGCCTCCTCCGCCGGCGTCGACACCGGTTCCACCTCCGACGCCGGCTCCGCTCGGCGTCGAGCCCCAGTTCTTCCTCCTGTTTACCAGGAATCGGATGACGGGGGCGACTGGGAGGGGTCCGATGACCCTATGGCCGTTCAGGCTCAGCTGTCACAGGACTGGGCAGGTGAACTGGGGGAGGCCAGTGGTCTGGATACCTCACCAGACACTGGATTCATCTCGCCTCCGACTGTGGCTTCGGAGGAGGGTGCTGCTTTCTCTGTGGTGCTGCGCAAGGCGGCCGCAGCCCTTGGGCTCGAGCTGCCTGCCGTGGCTGTGAGGACTAACGTCCTCACTGAGGTGCTTCAGTCTGCAGCAAGCTCCACTGAGCCTCTGCTGCAATTCAATGAGGCCCTCATTGACGTTCTGCAGGGCACCTGGTCCAAGCCCTCCACAGTCCCTCCTGTGGACAGGAACGTCGCGAGGCGCCACCGCCCTGCTCCTGGCGACCCCAGTTTTCTGTCCCAACACCCCACCCCCGAGAGCCTGGTTATCCAGGCTTCAACCTCCCAATCCTCCTTCCCGACCGCTCCGCCGGACCGGGATTCCAAGAGACTGGAACAGTTTGGCAAAAATCTGTTCTCCTCCCTTAGTTTGGGTCTGCGGTCCTTAAATACCGCCTGTCTTTTGGACCGTTATTCCCACTCCCTGTGGGATACGGTGGAGGACGTGCTGCCCCTGTGCCCGGAGGAGGCCCAGACACGACTTTCCCAGGCTCTGGCCGATGGGAGGGATGCAGCACGACATGCAATCCGATGTGGGCTTGACACTACGGACTCGCTGGGTAGGGCGATTTCTACCACGGTGGCGCTTAGACGTCACGCCTGGCTGCGGTCCACGTCCTTTTCGGGGGATGTCCAGAGCACTCTCATGGACATGCCCTTTGATGGTACTCGCCTTTTTGGTGAGAAAGCGGACAGTGCGCTGAATCGCTTTAAGGACTCCCGGGCTACGGCCAAGTCCTTGGGCCTCTCGGCCCCGCGGTCGCAAACTTCCGCCTTTCACCCCTTTCGTGGCCAAGGAAGGGGTGCCTCCTCACGTCAGCCTAGCCACCAGCCGCAGAACCAACCTGCGCGCGGACGTGGTTTCCGCCGAGGCGGTTCTGGAGGACGACGCGGTCAGCCCACATCCACCCCGGCAGCATCCGCCTAAAAAGCCTTCCTAGTCCGAGCTTTCAGGCCCATTCCACGCCAGTGGGCGGCAGAGTTCGCCATCACCTGCTCCACTGGCGGTCCATCACATCGGACAGGTGGGTGCTGCAAATCGTCCGAAGGGGCTACTCCCTCCCCTTCGAGATGACCCCTCCAGCCATTCCACCGCAGCACCACCGTATCTCGGGGGATCATTTGAATCTTCTCCACGAGGAAGTTTCCGCCCTCTTGGCCAAGGGGGCCGTCGAGCGCGTTCCGAGCCCAGAAGTAGGTCGTGGTTGTTATTCCCACTACTTTCTGGTGCCCAAGAAGGGCAAAGGGGGCCTGCGCCCTATCTTGGACCTCCGGAACGTCAATGCCTTCCTCCGGAAGGAAAGGTTCAAAATGTTAACTTTGGCTCAGGTTCTAGCTGCCCTAGACCCTGGAGACTGGATGGTAGCGTTGGACTTGCAGGACGCATATTTCCACATCCCCGTCCTGCCGGCCCACCGGCGTTACCTGCGGTTCACGGTGGGTCAGGAGCACTTTCAGTTTACCGTGCTCCCCTTCGGCCTTACCAGTGCCCCTCGGGTGTTCACGAAAGTGATGGCGGTGGTCGCAGCTCATCTGCGCAGATCAGGGGTTCCGGTCTTCCCATATCTCCACGACTGGTTGTTGAAGGCGGGCTCGCCCCAGGCAGTCGTCTCCCACCTCCAGACTACGGCGGATCTCCTGCATTTGCTGGGGTTTTCCATCAACGTGCCGAAGTCACACCTGAGTCCCTCTCAGAAGCTCCTCTTCATCGGAGCGGTTCTCGATTCGGCGCAGTTCCGGGTCTATCCGCCGGAACAGCGGGTCCGGGATATTCAGGCCCTGATTCCCATCTTTCAGCCTCTATCCTGGGTTTCGGTCAGGCTAGTGTTGCGGCTTCTGGGGCTGATGGCCTCCTGCATCCTACTAGTGCATCACGCCAGGCGGCGCATGCGGGCTCTGCAGTGGGACCTGAAGTTTCAGTGGGCCCAGCATCATGGCAACCTGTCCGACCATGTCTTGATCTCGGAGGGCACTGCACTGCAGTTGCAGTGGTGGCTCACGGACCGCGTTTGGGTCACGGGCAGGAGCCTCTCCCTTCCCCAACCGGAGCATGTCGTGGTGACGGATGCGTCCCTACTGGGATGGGGTGGCCATATGGGAGTGGCGGAGATCAGAGGCCTCTGGTCTCCGGCGGAGTCTCGCCTCCACATCAACCTGTTGGGGTTGAGAGCGATCCGACTTGCACTGAAAGCCTTCCTTCCCTCTGTCAGGGGAAGTGTCGTGCAGGTGTTCACGGACAACACCACCGCCATGTGGTATTGCAACAAACAGGGCGGGGTGGGGTCGTGGACCCTTTGTCAGGAGGCTCTGCGCCTCTGGACGTGGCTGGAACACCAGGGCATCACCCTAGTGGTTCAACATCTGGCGGGCTCTCTGAACACCAGAGTAGACGAACTCAGCCGCCGGTGCATGATGGATCACTAATGGCGTCTGAACTCCGAAGTGGCGCAAGGTCTCTTTCAGCAGTGGGGAGAGCCTTGGTTAGATCTATTCGCCACCGAAGAGAACGCGCAATGTCAGCAGTTCTGCGCGTTGGAATTTCCAAGGCGGCACTCGCTCGGCGACGCTTTTCGTCACGAGTGGAGTTGCGGTCTGTTGTACACCTTTCCGCCTATACCACTTTTGCCCAGAGTGCTGAAGAAGATCAGGCACGACCGGGCCCAAGTCATCTTGGTGGCTCCGGATTGGGCACGAAGGTACTGGTATCCCGAGCTACTCAGTATGTTGACCGAACCTCCGATACGTCTGCCCCTTCGGGAGGATCTTCTGTCGCAGCAGCAGGGGACGGTCCTCCACCCGAACCTGTCCAGCCTCCACCTCCATGCGTGGAGATTGAGCGGCGGCAGTTGATGCCATTTGACTTGCCTCCTGAAGTCTGTGATATCATTCTGGCAGCCAGGCGTCCCTCCACAAAGACGGTACACGCCTGCCGGTGGAACAAATTTGTGGCATGGTGCACAGCAAAGGCTGTGGATCCCCTTTCCGCCCCCCCTTCTGAGGTTCTCCTCTTTCTTTGGCCCAGCAGGGCTCTGCCCTGGGCACCTTGAAAGGTTATCTTGCTGCCATCTCTGCCTTCTTGCGGCTTCCTGATCAGCCTTCTCTTTTCAAGTCCCCTGTAGTTACACGCTTTCTAAAAGGCATTACTCACACGTTCCCTCCTGTCCCTTTTGTAATGCCTCAGTGGGACTTGAATCTTGTTCTCACATTTCTAATGTGCGCTCCCTTTGAGCCTCTTCCTAATTGTCCTCTTCGTCTGCTGACGCTTAAGACTGCTTTTCTGGTAGCCATCACCTCGGCTAGACGGGTGAGTGAGCTCCAGGCTTTATCATCAAAGCCTCCTTTTCTATCTGTTCATCCGGACAAGGTTGTCCTTCGGCCTCGTCCTTCCTTTCTACCGAAAGTGGTGACCCCCTTTCATCTTGGGCAGTCTGTCACCTTGCCCACCTCTTTCCGCCTCCGCATCCTTCCAAAGAGGAAGAGAGGCTCCACCGTCTGGACCCAAAACGTGCGCTCTCCTTTTATCTGGACCGCACAAAGCAGTTCCGGGTGGACGACTAACTTTTCGTTGGATACGTGGGTGCTAAGAAGGGGAAAGCTGTGCACAAACGGACCATCTCTCGGTGGGTCGTTTTGTGCATCAAAATTTGTTATTCATTGGCAAAAAAGGACCCTCCTGTTGGGCTGCGCGCCCATTCTACTCGGGCCACAGCGGCTACTACTGCTTTGGGACGGGGTGTCCCTTTGCAGGACATCTGTCAGGCGGCGACGTGGGCTTCGCTACACACGTTTGCCAGGCATTATTGCCTTGACAGCCAAGTCCGGAGGGATGGCTTCTTTGGCCGTTATGTCCTCCAGGACTTTCTGGTGTGATCTTGGTTCGCAGACCCACCACCGGGGATGGTATTGCTTGGGTATCTATTCTAAGGTGAGGAATCTAACTAACGTGTTTCTTTCAGATGAACAAGTTACTTACCTTCGGTAACGATGTATCTGTAAGAAGCATTAGTTAGTTAGATTCCTCACCGACCCACCCATCCTCCCCGTTCTGCGAACTGACATCTAGGGTTAAGGCTATCCCTTTCAGGGCCCTAGTATTTTTTGGCACCAGTGTCGGTATCTTGCATGGCTCTGCGTTCCTGGCGCGGAAGGCTATGTACAAGAACTGACGTCAGCGCGCGAGGGCGGCGTCTTAGTACTCCGACGGCGTCATTCCGGCGCACGACGGCGACGACGGACGCGGAGCCGCAGACGATGCCTAGCGACGCGCAAGGGGTATTGCTGACGAAAAATCTTCCGGATCCAGTCTCACGCCTGGGGATATTCTAAGGTGAGGAATCTAACTAACTAATGTTTCTTACAGATACATCGTTACCGAAGGTAAGTAACTTGTTCATCTGTAAGAAACGTTAGTTAGTTAGATTCCTCACCGACTCACCCATCCTCCCCGTTCTGCGAACCGACATCTAGGGTTACGGTCATCCTGTTCAGGGCCCTAGACTTTTTGGCACAAGTGTCGGTCTCTTGCATGGCTCTGCGTTCCTGGCGCGGAAAGCTATGTACAAGAACTGATGTCAGCGCGCGAGGGCGGCGTCTAAGTACTCCGACGTCATTCCGGCGCACGACGCCAACGACGGATGCGGAGCCGCAGACGAAGCCTAGCGACGCGCAAGGGGTATTGCTACAAAAATCTTTCCGGATCCAGCCTGACGCCTGGGGATATTCTAAGGTGAGGAATCTAACTAACTAATGTTTCTTACAGATACATCGTTACCGAAGGTAAGTAACTTGTTCATTATGAACGAGGTGGATTCCCTAAAAGTAGGAATACTCCTTACCATGTAAATGTGATGCTATTTTTGTATTTGTATAAATTGTGCACATTTTTTAGCTTACTATGTATTCATTTATGATGATGCTTTTATGATTATTGTTAATAGTAATTGAATAAAGTTTTTCATTCATTCATTGATATCTGGTCATTCAAAATCTAGATTTTTGATGGTTTGAATCGTGGTAGTCCTAGGCAACTCGTGGTTAGGGCTACCAACATCTGTGGAACTCCAGTCATAGTTAAATACTTAACCTGTGAATGTGCAAAGCGGTGGAGCTTCTTTTGTGCAAGACTTAAATTACATCCCATGTCAACCTTCACTCTCATGCCTGCTTTTTGAGCACACTGCCCTATTTTGTCTAACCATCCATCTGGGAGTTTGTGTTGGCTGATGCTGTTAATATTTTATCTGCAAGAGCTTTACTCTTATGTATTCTGACTAGTAGCCGAAAGGGTGTTTTAGTCTGTGGGTGCTTAGCTACCACTCAGTAAAAACTATGCTGCTATTAATGTGGCTCTCTAGCACACTACAAACCTCATAAGGCTATGGTAAGCTTTGGTGTATACAGTAGTCAACTAGCTCCATTATTGCAGTAAGCATGCCCCGTTTCTAGCCACTGTTTTAGAACGTTTCAAGGATGAAATACATAGGTGAGGTAAACAAGTAAGCAGTCCATACATTCCTCATCGTTTTAGAGCACCACATAGCCCCACAAATAGCAAGTTGCACAATCATTTACAGAAGCCTGTCTCCTCGTACAAACCATCAGGTGTTGGTCCTTTGTAATGTCATATTGCACAATAGGAAATTCCAAGCATGCTTAGCCTAGTTTTTGAGAGTTGATTGTGCGCTATTGAAAGGACAACTATATCAAGTAGCACAAGAAGCTATTGCATTCTTTGTTGGCAGCTATTTCAATTTTTTCATGTGGTATATCTTTGTAAATAGCTCCGTCACGATTATTGCTTTACGTTCAAGTGCATTAAGGGTAGAAAAAACCTTTCTGGAAAAACATAGCGTCTTAGCATAGGTTTCCAAAGTGTCCTTCTTTCTGGAACTGCACAGTGTTGCTATGTTTTCCAAAATTATAGCGCTGCACACTTGTGAATATCTGAAATCAATTTTGAACATTGAACACCTTTGTTCAGACCATACATGTGAAGTCTTGTGTGGAATACTGTGCTCGAACAAAAAGTTGCCCCTGGAATATGAGAAGTGGAAGGACAGATGTAAAGTGCCCATGCCCCAGGAGCGGGACAAACAAAGGAAGCCTAAGCAAGCTGCAGTGGTTTATCAAGGGGGGTCGGGCGGTTAGGGGCCCCAGCCTCCCTCCGCTCTTACCTGCCATTTCGGGGCAGCATTCGCCCCCCACCCTCCGCTCTTCAATCGTCCGCAGCAGGGCGGCAAACACCGGGACCGCCACAGGCAGCCAAAGTGCTAGCTACGCCACTGGCAAGCTGATGAATAAGAAGCAAGCAAATTAGAGTGACAATGAAGCCAACCAATGGACAGGCTCTAAGCCCAGGGTAAGCTAACGATATGTTTCGCAGCAGAGTTTTTTGTGACATCATGAAGTGTGTGGCCGCTTTGGAAGCATAGACCTTTCTACTAATATTATTTCGATCGATCATGCAGCAAGAAGTCTTTTATTGCTATACCAAAATTAATTTCACTGAGAGGTCAGGAGTGAATAAAGAGGGGTTGAGCTCCAGCTTTATTAATTTCAAGAAAAGCATAATGCAGGCAAATCCCCTTCTTTTTGCTTGTTTTCTAGCCCTCTTTGAAGAACTGGAGATCCAGAAATTCAGAAATGTATCTCAAATGATGACCCACAAAATGATACTGAAAAAAGTACAAAGGTCCACCTTCCCCATTTCCCGCTTTCCATTAAAAACACATTTCTACCCTAGAAAAACGCAGACCCGAACTCTTGCATTAATATATTGGAGTCTGTTTTTTTTCTGTGGCCATCATACCACCAGGGGCCATTTCCAGAGGTAGCCAATTTAATGTTGAGTGAATTCCAAGGTGTTTCTGTGACAAGTTGTTCTTGTGGCATTTTCAAGAGTACAGCTGTGTACTTTCAGCTATTAATGTACAGCTTCACAGTCCTGGTCACTTGCCCTTCAGAGATGGCATCCTCCGGCTGTAAGGCCCTACTACTTGCATTCTATCATGAGAAAACTTTTTGCAACTGGGTGAAAGGGATTCTTTGGTCTTCAAGCTGAGTATATGTTGACATTTTCTTGGGTGATGAGATAGCTTAATAAAAAAAGTATTTTTTCCCTTGCATTGTAATGTAGGACTTATTTCACACATTTTATAGTGTTCTGTTGCATTGTGAGGATGTATATTACATTTTATATTGCTAGTGATTGCAGCTGTAGTAGAATCTAGCTTACTGCTCTTAACCTCAGACTTTCCTAAGATGGGAGAATCTGATAATGCATTGTTTTTCCTCCAAATGTGTTGCACAGGCTTGAGTTGGTGTGCTTGGAGGTGGGTGTTCTATAGGGTGCCAAGTGCATGCAGTGTGAATGTGTGAGGATGCGTACTTCTTAGGGTGGGTTGGTGGTTGATTGCAGTTTGTGTACTTGGAGTGAGCCTTCTCCACAATGCAGGGAAAGGGTAGCACTGTTGTTTAGGTAGTGTAGACTCCACTAGGGTGGTGCCTGTTGTACTGCGTTGTTGGAGGGATGTTGATTGTGCTGTGGTGTTGGTGCAGACTCCACCGGGTGGGATGTTTTTTGCAGTGTTGTCTTGTAAGAGGAGAGTGTCCTTTACTAAGATGCAGTACCATTTTCCATTGCAGGTGTTTTTAACTGCTTTAGTTGAGTGTGTGTTCTCTTCTGGGTGTCAAACACTCTGCTGTGTTGTTTTCACTCCTGTGGGATGTTGACCACCCAACTGTGTGGTGTGTTTGTAGGAATCTGGCTCTGTATATAATATACCAAAGTGAGGTATAGTGTGCACAGAGTCCGGTGGAACCCCAAAGGTGGGCAGAGGTAAAAGTTGATAGCACCTTACACTCTATTTGTGGTAGTGTGGTCGAGCAGTAAGGCTGTATCAGAGGACAGTGTTAAGTGTTTGTTGTACACGCTCAGTCAGCAAATTATTTCACACACTGAAACTGAACTTAAGACCAATTTCTTTTAGTTATCTTATTTTCTAGAACCAAGCAAGCCTGTCACAGGTAAGCAATAAATACTTTACAGTAGTAATGCAGTTTGTAAACAGTTTGAATTGCAATTGTAAATGTACTTTGATTTGATCACAGTAGTGTTACTGATAATGCAATGTTTTTCAGAATACAGTACATATACTTTGTATAGGATTTTTAGTAGAATATCATGTAAGTTACTTTTCAGATTACTTTTCTTACACAGTGCAGTATACATGGATACTGCACTAGGACATTTCCTGTGAACAGGCAAGTAAAAGCGTTTTGGTTATTTAGTTGCAGTTTTAAAGGATTTCTTAGATTTTCCAAATCCACACTTAAAAACTTTTCATAGAAAAACAGTCAATATTATTCTATGGAGGAAAATAGTGTTATCGGTTCACAGGTAAGTACCTGGTTGTGGGAGTTGGTTTTTTGGGGTTAGACTCAGGGGTACCCCAGGGTCAAGGATGCACTCTTGTTACACCCTCAGCGGCACTAGGGCGGCCGGGTGCAGAGTGCTGAGGCCCAATGTTATCCAATGGGGGATAGGGGGCCTACGGTTGGTGGCTGCTGACGAGCATGCCACTGGGTTGCAGGAGCAAAGCTCCTGGACTTAAGCTAAGGGCAAATGGGGGTTTAGGCCAGCACAAAAGATGCACCCTCAGCTGCACTGGGGCGGCCGGGTGCAGAGTGCTGTTTTGGCATCGGGTTCCCTGTAACTTTAAATGTGGAGTATCCGGTTTGCAAGTACTCCAGGCTGGCGGACGAAGGTCTTCTGGGTGCGACCACCACTTGGAGAGGTAAGTTGGGATGTTGGGGGTTGGTTAGGCACAGTTGGTTGGGCCACCCAAGGCCGTGGGGTGTCGGGTGCAGGGGTGCCTTTTAGGGCTGGTTCTTCTTACCCGCTCCTGGTCGCCGTTGGGGAGAGCTTTCGGTTTGAGGCTGCAGGTGTCGGCTGGAGGTTTGAGGCAGGTCAGAGGTCACCGCATCTCGGGTCAGGATTGCCGGGGAGAACTCCTCTTGGTGTTGGGGTACTCAAACATCGTTGGGTGCAGAGTGGTGCAGACTCACGGATCCTTACGGAGCTGGAGTATGTTGTTGAACAAATCCGGTCTTCACGGGAGACAGAGTCTTTGGAATGGAAGGCAGGCAGGTCCTCGGGGATTCTCGAGGTTGCTGGCTGCAGGACAAACCGGGATTTCGCTGGAGCAGGTTCGAGGTGGGGACAGGCCAGTAGGGCTGGGGCCAAGTCAGTGGGCGTCCTCCTCTTGTTAGCTTCGGCACAGCTGTTCATGCCGCCTTCTTCTGTTTTTTCCTTCTGGTGTCTTGTCTGAGTTCTTGGCTCAGGGCTGCCCCCTAAATACTGTATTTAGGGGGCATTTTAGGGGTCTCGTGTCAGTAGCCAATGGGCTACTGACCTCAGGGTGACGACACCCTTGGTGTCCTCACCCCACGTGGGGGAGTGAGCATAATCCCTAATCCTGATTTGGTAGTGCCTGCCATCTGCAAGATGGCGAGCACTGAAGAGTGAGCTTCACCTCGCCTCCCCCACCCTGTGGGGTTGGCAGAGGTGGGCACACCTTCTGGGCTGGCTAATTTTTCCCGCCTGTCTTCCCGCTGAAAAGGAGGGGAGATAGGAAGGGGGCCTGCTTCTGATAGCAGGAGAGGCTGGGGGTCGCATTACAAAGGCTGCAAGGCCTTTGAAGCTCCCCTGCCACAGATGGCTCTTCCTGGCCTGGGGGAGGTGTGACCACCTCCTCCCAGGAAAGATTTTGTTTCTGGGCTCGGTGAGCGAAGACTCCCACCACAGGGGTCCAGAAACATGTCTCGTGGTGGCAGGCTGGTGTGTACCAGTCAGGGAACCCACCAGAGGCTGGTCATTTTTCAGTGGGCATCTCTAAGATTTCACTGGCATCAGTGTGGGTTTAATGTGCTGAGAAGTTTGATACTAAACTTCTCAGTTTTCAGTGCAGCCATTATGGTATTGTAAAGTTTGTAATGACAAACTCCCAGCACCATATACTCTTAATGGGATCTATGCCAGGGCAGTGGGTTGTAGACATGGCACACAGGGATGTTTGCCATGTCACCTCTTCACTTTGTTCTGCACCACAACATGCAGCCTGCAATGGCTGTGTGTGTGTAAAAGCACAGGGCCTCTAAGGGTGGCCCAATAAGTGCTGCAGACCTTAGAGGTCTTCCCTGGCCACAGTGCCCTTGGTACCCATGGTAACTTTTACAAGGGACTGACGTGTGGCCAGAGAGGTGCCTATTGGGGGTACAAGGTACAGTTTTGGAGGAAGAACACAGACCCTGGGAACCTGATTGGCAGGGACCCAGGGCACATCAAGTCAAAGTGCATCAGTAGACTGGCAAACATTGTGTGTGGGGGGGTTACTGCAACAGAAACCCTGCTTACTACAGTGTTCAAGACACATGCACAGGGGTTTGCCTTGTTTGTTTGTGTGGCCTTGTGTTGGTGTGAAGATGTTGAGTGATAGTGCAAAATGAAAGTGTTTAGCGAAGGTGTGCCCCTTGTTGGTGTAACTGAAGTAAGTCTTCAATCAATTTTGTGCAGTTTTTGAAATTGTGATGTGTGTTTGTTGTAAGATGTTGTAGAGGTAGTATGAGGATTTGCATTTCTGCAGAACACGAGAGGTTTGTTAAACCACATAGTTATATAAACAAAAAGCTGTTACCTATATTTGCCAATTCTTTTATTTTGTTTTAACATTGTATCAAGAGGCCCCAAACCCACTAACCCTGGCCCTTTTTGTGAGGTTCAGTTCCATTAATTTTGGAAATAATATTTACACCCACTTTATACTGGACGTGGCCTTCATATGTAGAATGATGCATGGTTTGGGTAATGTACTGAAATAGAGGTAAAGTGCCATCTTATATTACTTCTCTATCTTCTCCATGTTTAGGTCTCGCCTGAGCCAGCGCATGCGCTGCACTGGCGAGACATTTAGTAAGCGGGATTTTGAAAGTGCTACCCCTTGCTTTTGATGGCCTAGCGCTTGCGTTCACGCTCGAGTGCACGCGCAAACTCCTGTTCACAGCCGCACATCTTGTTTAAACAACAGCGGCGAGGGCAGGCTGCATTCTCGTCTCAGGTTACTTGTCTAGTTTGCTACCGCACTCATGAGAGCATATGTTTTACCACGGTCTTCCTCTTGTGTTTCCCTAACCACTCCCGCTCCATGTTGATCTGTCTCATCTGCGTGCTTCTCTGCAAGCACCCGCAGCTCTACCATCTTTAATATCACTAAAGTGTTCTCTTCCTCTTATGCTTTCCCTGACCCCGCTGTCTTTGTGCTGCTTTTCCCTCCCCCACCCGCTCCTCCAATTACCCCATGCCCAATTCCATTTGTTTTTTAATTGGCGCTTTTGCGCTAGTAGAATATAATTTTTTTTATTCATTCATCCAAGCAGCATCTGCCATCTTGGATTAGGGACTAATAAATAAAAAAACAAATGAAGCCAGTGTCATTCGGCTGGACCGCGCATGTATTCTGATGCAAATGTCCCAAAAGCGAGAGCTATTAACGTTACCATTCTTGACAGATTTTCTTAATTATTTAGATGCGCTTTTAACAATTAAGGAATTTATGTATGTGTGTTTAAATGTATAATGATATTTTTAATACTGCGTACCGCTCAGGAGGTTTGTTATAACCTTTTACAAGTTTCTTGCGGTTTCAGCTGAAACTGATTCAGAAGGTTCTCAGGCACAAGATAGTGAATCTGAATGAATTTCTGGGTCAAGCAAAGATTTGTCTACATTTTTATGCCTTTACCGGAATTATGAAATCAGAGCGTTTTAAAGAAAAGAAAATAATGCTTTATTTAAATGCGTTTTGGTTAGGATAACCAGGCTTCAATTGACACAAGTAGGCCGAAGTTAACATGCACGGGCATTCATTTTAGAGTGACAGAAAGAAATGTGCTTTTTAAAATTATACGAAGGAGCTTTCTACATAGATGTTGCTCTGTAGTACCTGTCCATTCCAGAATTAACAAAATAGAATTAATTTCATGGTACTGTTTGTCGATCTAAAATGTATGGTTTTGTGTTCCTAGAGTAAGCCATGTGCAGAATGTTTGTGTATTTGCAACAAATTCAAGGATCTTTGTCAGGGCAATTTTAAAAACAGAAAATAATGCTCCATTTAAATTTATTTTGGTTAGCATAACTAGGCTTCAGTTCACAAGACGAGGCTGAAGTCCGCCTATAGTGACATTTGTATTACAGTGACTGAAAGAAATGGCTTTTTAAAATTATATGAATGATCTTCCTACCACAAGTTTCTCTTCCGTGTCTTTCTCTTTCGGAAAATAAGCGAAACAGAATTCAATTAATGGTACTGATTATTTGTCAAGGTGAAATGTATTCATTTTAGTTCCTTGAGAAGGAAGCCATGTGCAGAAAGGTCCTGTATTTGCAACAATTTAAGGCTCTATACCCGAGTCTACTCTATGTAGCTGTACTGTCTATTGTTTTAATTTGTTGCACAAATGTGTTATTTCTTTAATTTCCTATCTGCACCTGATTATAAATATGCACAAACATAGGTGTTCCTTAATGTGTCTTATTTAAAGCATCATACTTTCGTTTTTTACTACTGGTTATGTGTTAGTAACTTGATCAGTACAGCTCATGATGTCAGATCTCACCATGTCGAGAGTGTAATTTTCACTGTTTGGAACCTATAATATGTGCCATTTTTGGGAGACGTACTAAATCTATTTTGCCTTTCTAACTGAGCAATCTCTATGTTTTATGCCTGCTGATTTCTACTTATACTTTTTGCTTACTTTCATGAAGACAGACTCCACATGTCTGTTTATCCTTTGACTTTTCTTGCTTTCCGACCTGTGCGGACTCTGCGCTAGTCTGTCTTTGACTTGATACATAAACTATCTGAGCATATTCCATGTTAGTCCTCTTGCTGAGTTAATTTTGGTCTTTGGCTAGTTACTTGCTTTGGAAGTTTCCTTATGTTGATTCCAATTTTATTTTCAATATATGATGCCTTATATGAATTTCACTAACGACTTTTTGGCTTCTGTAATTCTTCAAAAATTTTGAATAAGCCTTTATGGTTATGACTTTGAGACTCACATGGCCCTGATCACGTTAAGAGGTAACAAAATTTTGTAGGAGTAATTTAGGCAATGTTCTAATTAATTTGCATAAATATTTAGCCTGCATAATTAACTTACAAAATTGGTGAAAATGTTTGACCCGAAAATTGTCAGACATTTGAGAATCCTGGAATTGTTTGGATTAATGCTGGTGTACCTGTTGGTGTTGTAAGGTTCTAAAAACGTGAGCATTAATAGGACCATGACTAAAGAGTTGTCTTACTTGGAGTGTGTTGTCTTGTCACATTTGATTTGGAGTAAAATCATTTGTTTTGTAGGAGTGCCACATGGGGTGTATTATTTTGAGCATGTATTGAAAACTGCATTGCATTATAATGTGTTGCAGAACTAGCTAAAGCTATTTAAATTGTCCTTTTGACAGAGAAACATTAGGATTTTATGTGGTCTATGTACAAAGGCTTTTGGATGAATATATAAGGGTTACAGATTTATGGAAATCTAAGATCTGAAGATTATATAAAATTGTCTGCGGAAACAAAAAATGTGTGGCGTCACGCCAGGTTACAGGTTAGTGTCATATGAAATCCTTACTAGTCTAGTTATGTATGAGAATGAATCCTGGTTAGGTGTGTTCATTCTGTACAACAGTATAGACTCCAGGCAGTTGTCTGAAGATGCCTCTACAAGAAGGTGCAAGAATGCAACAAACAGCCTAAAACTTGCCTTTTGCCATAGAAGGGAAAAATCCAAAGAGCAAAACTTTGTTTTGCCTGAATCTTTGAAAATCCTTGCCCTGGCTGGTGTCCAAACGTATTACACAGCCACATATTCCTGAAGAAACAACTTAGGGAACCTGTTGTTAACACATTTGTGTAAGGATAGTCCCCATAAAGTGGCTTTGTGTGAGATGGCAAAAAGAAAAATGTTAGTTGGAAAATTTCCACATAACATTAGGAAAGGCCATTTTTTCCTCATGTGTCCCATTACCACTGAAACAAGCATTGACATAGCCAATAGGTCTTGCCTTTGGGACCTTATAAGTGTTTACCCATGCATCAGTTGATGTTGTTGCACCAAGGATATTGTGCTGCACAACTAAATACTTATTAGGTCCTAAAAGCGAGACCTATTGTCTATGTCAATGCTTGTTTTCTATTGTATTTGGATTTATATAGTGCTTACTAGTTCTGACTGGGTGTTGCCGCATGCTACTCTCAAACCCACGGTTAATGGTAATCCATTCATAATTGATTAGTGTTGTTATTGGGATTAGTCTTGCGCTTCAAAGAAATCATTCCATGCATTTAGTCCAGTTGTTAGGTTTTAGATTTGATCAATGGAAGTGAGGTGTGATTGGCGTATGGAAGGACCGCCACTCCATGGCTGGCAGTGGCGGTCCTTCCACCATCGTAATCGACTCCTATGAGTAGGCTATACTCTGAGAAAGGTGGCCTGCAGAAGATGGATGTAAGGAGGGAGTCATTTGAGAGAGGATCTGGTGTAATGGCCAGAGCTGTTGACTTTGGAACTGGAGAACCAGTTAGAATCTCGGCGTCTGCTCAACATCCTGTGATTCTGAGCAAATCACTTAATCGACGCGTGCCTACTAAAAATGAATGCGTCCTTGTGTAATGTAATGGTCCTCGTGTAAAGCGCTCCAATGCTGTGGGTCGAACTTGCAGTATAAAAAATCTGCAAAAATATTGAAAGAAGAGGAAAACATTGAATATTTTAAGTCAAGGTCGGATTTTGATGCAGGATTTTAGAATCTAGTGGGAGTTGGGCAGTAACAAGGTATCCCCAGCAAATGACTGAGGCTCTGTCTGCTCCAACCTTTGTATCCTCTGCAGGGATGAGGGAAAAACATAATCCCTGGACAGTTGGCGTCAGATGTTTCGCTCTATTTAGGGCAGGCCTGCTAATGCACTTAAAGCCTTTGTTTTTTTCCTGTTTACCTTCACCTTGTCATGTATACAATGGCAGTGCTTAACAGAAAAATATTATTAATGTCCCCCACATACTGGGATAATCTTCCATCGCAAGGGGGAAAACTTTTTTTGTTTTCCAAAACAAGTAAAAAATGCTGACTGGACCACTATGTAGCTGTGGTATATTTGGGCTAGCTTGCCTCGTTTTATTGATGCTGAAGCGGCTGTAGTAGGTGCAATGTCGCTAAAGAAGAAAGTGGGGCACGATTAATAACTTTACATATCCAGCTGCAGCAGTGTCTCTCCCAGTGCTTAATTTGAGCCAGTGGTTTCTGGTGCTCAGCACCTGCACTTAATTGTCAGCACTGGCTTTAGAGACAGACCACTACATGGTGGCACTGTCTGAGATGTGCACAAGAATCGTGTTTATTAAGTCAAATGGCACTGAACATGAATTCTACCAGCCTCTCACACCATTATTATAGCTTTTTGTGGCCTGAAATAGTCTGAATTGTCACACTTGCAGGAGTGCAATGGTTAGGTGTTATGACAGTACTGTCATTGGCAGTGCTGGCAGGGGCAATGCATGGTGGAGGCTGCAGTGGCCTTCCAAGAAGGGCCCTGGCACTTGCGGTTTTACAAATTAAGCACTAGTCTCTCCCATCCCAGAGGTTTGGGTAGCTGGCAGCCAAACCGGAAATGAGGGTCCTTGGGTTTCAAGAACCGTATAATATGTAGGTGTGAGCTAGGCTTAAGAACACTGTCAATTAAATTATTATTGAATTGGGGGGGGGAAACAATTTAACCGCATGGTTTGTTTTGTTTTTTCCTATGGATATTCATGCTAAGAGTCCAAAGAGCTGGCTAAGGATCTTAGCTTTCCATTAGGGTCACTGTTCGTGCTAAATCAACATGCAAACTTGCTATGGATGGGCCACTGAACAATGCAGTATTTGTGCGTTCTCATCAGCTACATCTAACAACCGTCGTTTTTTTTTTTAAATGTAAACACCGAATTTAATAGGACTTATTCACTAGAATTGGGGACGAGATCGAGCTTCTGAAACGCTCTACCCGCTCACCTGCCACGCCCCCCGTGTGCTAGACAATCGCCCAGACCTCATTGGCGAAGAGGGCTGAAGCCCCAGGCTGTTACACTCCCTCACAGGGGGCGGGACCTAGAAATGAGTCCCAGGCTGCCACTCTTCCTCTGGGTGCGGAGCCTAGGAGTCCCAGGCTGTCGCTCTCCCTCAAGTGAGGGAGCCTAGAAATCCCAGGCTGTCACTCTTCCTCACAGGCGACCTTCACGCTCTGCCGCTTTTGTGCAGATTAGAGAGATCTTTGCTGGGCCGTCTCGAGCCTGTGGGAACAGGACGGCGTAGCTAGGTTCCCTGTCAGGCGGCAGGGCCCGCCAGCCGTGCTCGCTGCTGGAGCATGGCCAGGCCGGGTAGTATTTGCCATTTCTCTCTAATGCAAAAAAAGAACATTCCTGCAGCCCTAAAAGAAGGGATATCTCCCCATCTTGACAGACGGCATTTGAAATGCGACTTTGTCATCAGTGCAAGAAATCGCATAAAGATGTTTAATCATCATAGACGCGTCTCGCACTCTTAGGGTTTCTTCTGTGTCATATCATAGACGTGGTTGGAGATTAATGAAGCTCAAGGTTTGGCTAATGCCAAAGCATTTAATTATGTCCGAAAGAGGAAAGGGATAGCTTTAATAAGCGGGTTGGGTGTGCTTCATAGCCTGGATGAAAACCCTCCCATGGTCGTGCTCCCTTTCAAGGTCGCACCATGTTACTTGGGGGTGATCAAGGTCGTGCTTGAAGGTCAAACAGAGGTCGCAAGTAAAGAAGGTCCACAGGCATCTGCCGCCTACTTTGTTATGGATTTCATGGATGGACTGCAGCTGAAGCGAGGGGACTGAACCACGAGGGGTACAGGCTGGACAGCCGTCCTATTTTCATAAAAACGTACTTTGTCAATCGCTCTGCTGTGGAGTGTTTTTTTAATTCAATTTTGCCTAGTGGAGCAGGTTTATTTTGCTTTCAAGCACTTTCACCTTTATTTTTGTCTTCCGTACCTAAGCATTGTTTCCACTTCTCCTTATATTTTAGTTCTTGTTCCTGAATGAGACATGTTTGTTTATGCATCCACGGCAAGGTATGAATACATGAAACTGGAAAACAATGATTTTCTGTATTTTGCAGATTACTTGTATTTTCACAATTTTTAGATTTCACCTAAACGCTGCTCTGGCTATCTGTGGGTAAACAGATTTTTTGTATTCAACATAGATTTCACTAGCTGCTTGGACTATGGCAACGCACACTATGTTGGAACTACCACACACCTCCTGAAGAGACTGCAGACCATACAGAGCTCAGTGGCCAGACTCCTCCTCGACATCCCCCAAATGGACCCACATCACACCTAAAGCAACTCCACTGGCACCCCGTCCACAAGAGATGACAATTCAAAATGCTAACCCATGCCTACAAAACCCTGAAAAATCAAGGACCAGCATACATCAACCAGCAACTGAGCTTCTACCAGCCCTCCAGACACTTAAGCTCTGCCTCCTTCTCCCTCGCTCACTCCCCCCGCATCAGCCAAAGCACCAGTGGAGGACACTCCTGCTCCTACCTTGCCGTGAAGTTCTTGAACAGGCTCCCCCTCCACCTCAGGACCTCACCCTCTTTTTACCCTCGGTTTAGGAAAGGGCGGTAGGGCAGGGCGGGGCTGGGGGGAAATGGACAGACGATGGAATAGGTAAAATAAATTAAACCACTTACCTTCCGCTCACCGCATCAGTGGCACTATAGCAGGTTTTCTGTTCTCTTGTACCTTGCAGATCCTCTTTCATGACATATAAATCTTTCTTCCTCCCCATGCATCAAGTGCCATTACCACTACATGCAGGTTTTCTATTCTCTGGTACCTTGCAGATTCTCTTTCATGGGGGCTCTCTGCCCACCTGTGACCCACCCCATCCCTGCACCTTCTGGCATGCCACCTAATGAACATTAGTGAAACTGCCCCTTGACCAGCTCAATGCCAAGCTCCTATACTGGAAAAGCTCAGAACCCACCAGCTATTCTCAAGCCCATTACTAAGATGACATACTCGTCCACCATCTCTCTGACATAGAGCATTGGGGACCGTGGCTAGCCCCCTTGCACATGTGCTTCCTGCATGTGCTATCGCTTGCGAGGCATCATAATTTACTTTAAAGGGCTTGGAGCCTGCCTGTGGCTTATCATTTGTTGGCTTCAGTGTCCCTCGTCTTCACTGCCTCCCAGTTGGCTAGCACAGGCCAAGCACGACTTCCGTTCCTTTCAGTGGAGCATTGACCAAACACAGATTGAATTAACTTAAGCAGTGCCCATCCACTGCTTGTGCAGTGATTGAGGTATTATTTCTTCTTTTCCACTTCCCTACCTTCGTCAGGTACTCCCTCCCTCCTCCCAACACCTCTCTCATTTTGCTTTCTATGCCCCTTCCTCTGGTGCATCATTGATGCTCCGTTCCCCTCACCTCCCTCGAGTTGCTCTCCTTGTTTTTTTTTTGTGTTTTTTTAAACAATTGCACAGGAGCGTGGGCTGCTGTGCAACATAACTTGAAATCAAAAGCGCTGTCACATGGTCTATGTTGGCCATGTCATAACACTTTTTTAAAACTTAAATCCATGTTGCACAGCAGATCTTGCTGATGTGAAGCAGGTTAAAAAACATTGACTAAGCCAGTAGATCTTGCATAGATGAGACCTATTGGCTTTTAAAATGCTTGTTTTCAGTATGCTTTAGTGTTTAACCTATGTCATCAGTTTTCAATAATTCAAAGCCAACAGTATCTTTCCTTTGTGTCAATAAGAGTTATAAATGTGTATTAAAACTAAACTGGTTTATTTATTTATTTAAAAAGTTTTATATAATGCAAACTATACCCTGGAAGGGTATCAGAGCTCTTTACAAAGTTACATCAAGTGAGTAGTTTGATACACTAGGTACAAAAATGAGTAGATAGTAGGGAAAGTCCTGTTTGGTGAGCTAAGTCAAGTGTTGGTGTTGGGTTGAAGTATGTTCCTTAGAAGCAGTTTGACTTAATTCTTGAACGAAGTGCTAGAAGGGATCATTCTGATTTCCGGTGGCAGGGCATTCCAGATTCTAGGTGCTATTCCGGAGAAAGTACGGTTGTATGTTTTCTTTTTCTGAAATCTTTGTGGTTTCAATAGCCAGGTGCTGGAGCTTCTCGACATTCTGCCACGCCTGATAGTTCCAGTTTATCGGCTAGGTACCTTGGTGTGTTGAAGTGCAAGGCTTTGTGTGTCATGCAGGCAATTTTTTAGCTTTGTTCTTGCCTTAAAAGGGAGCTAGTTCAGTGCCTTTAGATCAGGGGTGATAAGGTTGTTCTTTTTGGAGCCTGTGACAAGTCTTGCAGCCGCGTTGAGAGAGGCTCTTAATGAAGCCAGTCTGGATCTCGAAAGACCACATAAGGTTGTATTCCCATAGTTTATTCTGGGTATCACTAGAGCTTGCACTGCTGATTTGAGGTCGTCGGTGAGGAGGAAAGGTTTTAGTTTTCTAATAATGTTCATATGAAAGTGTGCTCCTCTGGTGGCTGTACCGATGTGCTCCTGCATGTTGAGATTTTTGTTGATTGTTATTCCCAAAGATGTTGCGGAATCTATGATGTGTGGTTTGCAGTTGAAGGCTGATAAATGTTTCATCCAATCTTCAATGTCGTCGTGTCCTCGTGAGGAATTTGGTTTTAAGCGCATTAAGTTTGAGGTGGTTTCTGGCAAGCCAGTTGTGAGTTTTTTGCAGAGTTGTATTGAGTGAACGTATATCATCTGGAGATTATACTTTTAGGTATAGTAGGGTATCATCCGCATATATGTGGTAGTGAAAATTGGAGAGTTTCAGAATTTCGGTTAAAGGCTCCATGAATAGATTGAAGAGAGTAGGAGATAGGGCGGATCCTTGAGGGACTCCTAAGGTGACCGCAATGGTGGTGGATAATGATTGGTTGATCTTGATTCTTTGTGTTCGGCTGTCTAAGAAAGAGGCTAACCATTTTAGGACCGTCCCAGATAATCCCATTCTGTGTTCAAGTAAGTGCAATAGACTGTCATGTTTGACATTCGAAGGCTGAGGATAGGTCTAGGAGGATTAGGAGGCAGGATTCCTTTTGGTTTAGTATTCTGAGCGCGTCGTCAACAATGTGTGTCATGGCTGTTTACGTGCTATGGTCCTGACGGAAGCCTGATTGTTACTGGTCAATGAGGTGGATTTGTAGCTGCATAGTTGGGAATGTACGCATTTCTCCAGTAGTTTTGCTACAGTAGGACTAGGGGATATTGGGTGGTAGTTATCTGGGGTTGTGTGGTCAGCTGATCTTTTTTTTTTAGAATGGGAATTACCTGTCCTGATTTCAGGCAGCTCGGGAGGGTTCCTTGCAGTATGGAGGCGTTCACAATCTTTGTCCAGAGGGGTATTAGAGAAGTTTTGATCTCACTGAAAATGTTGGCTGGAAGAGGGTTGCAGAAGTGATTTGATGGTTTAAGTGATGTTATGATCTTGAGGATGTCATTTTCGTCGAAATTATTTTAAAGTGTTCCAGGACGCTTTGTTTTTGAGGGTAAGTTCGGGTTGGTTCAGGGTGTGCACAGACCGGGGCGAGTGGGGGATATGTAGAGGTATCTTTTTGGGGTGTTCATTTGCTGTTTGGAGTTCATTTTCTATCTTTTTAGACTTTTCAAGGAAGTGGGAGGCAAATATGTCACAGTTTGGTTGTGAGTTAGGACCTAATGTAGAGGTGCTGGCTTGTTGAGCGGATTGTTGTGTGATAATTTCGAACAGTTTCCTTGGGCTATTTCTGGCCTTGTTTAGCTGAACTTTGAAGAAATTTGCGTTTGAGATTCTGATGTGTTTGTTGTTGGTGGTCCTTTGTGATCTCAGTTGCTTAAGGTGCTCTAGCGATGGTGAGGATCTCCATGTCCGTGCAGCTAGTCTCAGGTTCTGAAGGACTGGGTTATTCTAAGACCCAGCGGTGCCAGGGAACAACACCTGAAACCTTCGTGGGTTACCTGTTCTGGCGTACGAAACACAGAGACACGGGACACTTCCAGCGACGTCAGAGATCAGCGTTTATTTACTGCAGGGATACAGAAGTCACAAGAAGTACACAACGTGTAGGTTCTCGGAGACTGCTTCAAATTGCAAAAGTGGATCGCTCCTTTTATACACGTTTTTCCCATAGCACAGTATGGTGAACAAAGGTTACAACTCATTTCCCACAATAAACTTCAAAAGAGTCGCGTTCATGTTTCAGGAGGCCGGAACATAATTACAACAGTATTGCCAGTTCCCAACTGTAAAAACATATCTTCTCTGCAATAAAACACATTCCATCCTGACCATAAACACATTAGGAGAAGGGACGAAAACAGATGCAAAGAAAGGACAAGGATGCACAACAGATTAGAGAAGAGTGTTAGGAGTAATAAAGGAAACTTGATAACGGGATCAGAGACCTCGTGTCTAATGTATGCATGACTGAAACAATAGACCGGCACGGCAAGATGAGCCTTGAGCGGGGCCATCTGCCTTCGCCGTGTCATTTCCCTCGTCGTAAAAGTCACACTCAAAGGAACACGTGTCCCTCGTGAAAGCTTGGGAGTCCCAGGGTCACGAAACGGACAAAGTCCGTTCGCTGGCTACTTGAGGGCAAGAAACAAAATGGATGCCGTATCTAAAATGGAACCCGAGGGTTCAGATGAACAAACCCAAAAATAAGACGAACCATACGTGGTTGCATAGCGAAACTGTGTACACCCACTATACTCGTCATTTGCGGTTCGTAGATACCCAACTCATCCATATTCGTCACCACTCAAAAGTGTCGTTCCGTCCCACACGGAACCTCAGACGCTCCTTTTGCCCTCATGTAGGCAAGCACTAGTCAAGATCGGAATCTATGTCAATATTCATCAGATCGTTCAGTTGCTGCTGGAACATCATTCTATTCATCAACGTCTCCTTGGTAACAGATGGCCGTCTTATACACGTTGTAGCACAATGGCCACATAAGGCAGGACCACACTGTACACAAAGACAACACGTGAACAGAAACGTTACAACAACCCCTACGATCATCAGAATCTTCCAACCCCAAGTTGACATCAGACCCCAAAACCATCCTAGAAGCGTCCAATTACCTTCGTCCACGTGTATGGACTCGGAAATCTTGTGCAACTTCGAGATGGCTTGGTAGACAGTTGGAGCATTGTCAGGAATAAAAATGCAACAACTCGAATGGATAACTTTACACACACCTCCTCTATCTGCAAGAACAACATCTAGAACCATACGGTTCTGCAACGTCATGAGTCTATCCGCCTGAAGTTCAGCTGTTAAATTACCAAGGGCACTTGCAGTAATATTAGCAGTCGACTCAACTACACGGGTCAACTGTCTTAGGTTCCTACTATTAACCATAGGTCCCCAAAACGGCAAGAAACCCTTAAAGAAGTCTCCTGCTTCTTGACCGGCAGTATCCTCTTTGCTAATAACGCCTCTCACGACTCTAGTTTTGTGATAATCTGAGGCAACCGTGAAAGTCGGTGGTAAAAGATTCGCAATATAACAGGTACCCGAAAAATCACGGGGTAACCATGTATATGCTCGTTCATAACATACAAAATAAGTGCCCTTAGCGGTCAGAAAAACAGGGGAAGAGAGCATTGGTAGAACATACGTGTCAGTGCAAGCACTGTTCCCAAGTTGTTCTCTCGGATTTCGACCCAAACCTTTCAAGCTGAAATTACCAAGGTGTGGTACAATCCATATTGGGGACGAGCTCTTAAGCTGTCTATCACCCACTGACGTACTATACTCAGCCTCGCTCAGATCCTTATAAGCCTGCACCTCTTCATTTGGGATAAGCGATGCATCAAAAACATCTCTATCTAAATCCGCTATCGCCAAAGGCTTATGATACGGCCCAGGACCAAAATTGACAGAACGTGGCTCTCGACTGGGGTAGGAATCTAGTGCACTACGGAACATAGTTTGGAATGCTCGAGCTGAACCCTGGGAGCTGTAAGGAAGGACCAAATATGGAATACCCCTATCCATGGTATGTGGCATTAACCCACACACCCAACAATTGGTAGTATTCATTACCAACTGATGCTGATGTAGCAGCTGAACGAAGGAGTTATTCATAAATTCCGCACGCCTAACCTGTTCATGTTGAGGCAGAGGATGAAAAGAATGTGGGGAAACAGTGGTGAGGGAGCTTAGTTTAGGAGAAAAGGTAGGTGAAGCAGAAGGTAATAACAACTGTACTCCAAAATACACTCCACCCACCAATAACATAGATACGGTCAGGAACAGTAGGAACACCTGAAACAGAAAACATTTTGTTCGTACAACTCTCCTTAACTCTGATCTCTGCGCCGACATCCTTTCTACTTCCAACAGCTTAGAGAATGCCATCCTCTACAAACCGTCCGTGACGTACTTGACGCACTTCGTTCTGAGTAGCGATTATCAATCCCCAGGAGTTCCCAGGAATCGACAAAAGTAACTGACCTAGCGTCAGAAACCTGCTAAACAGAAAGGAGTACCCGCACGGCCCTACGGTAACCCGGATGGTAGGGTTTCCTATTACAAATCTCTTAGCAGTGGGACAGAAAAAGAAAGGATATAATTGTCCATAATGTTCATAGCATCAAAAAGCAAATATACAACTAATTTTTATTAGTCCTTGAACGAAGAAAGTATCGACTTCTTCCAGGTCGAGTTTGCTCTACAAACAATTGTTCAGCTGGCGCAACAGTGTTCGATGAAGTGGACAACGAGTCAGACCTTGGGTTCTCTGCTACCGATGACTCCACATGTGGGTTTGACAGTGACAAATCATCCCCCACAGGTTGAGCGTCGCTAAACGGCACAAAGTGCAAAGGAGTCTCAGTTTCTGTTGCCGAAATCCCAGTTCTCACCTAACCGTCTGTTGGTAAGGGGATCGGTACCTTTTTCGTGTGGCTGGCGTGTACCCAATTCTTCCGGCCCTCCAGTCGAACCGCAGTCCTCGTTGTCAATAGGACTTGAAAGGGTCCTACAAATCTTGGCTCCAAGTTACGTTTCCGACCGAAATTTCGGGTAACGACCCAGTCGCCTGGCCGGAGCTGGTGTCCAGGACCCTCTGTCTGCGCCGGTAGAGCTTCAAAGACCTGTTGATGGATCAACCGTAGTTTAGTGGTCAAATCATGCAGGTAATCAATTAACATTGGATACTCAAGACTATCAAAAGCCCTTGGCCTCGGGACTCCCCAAATATTCTCAGGGCGGCCGAACACAATCTCATATGGGCTAAGCCCTACTCGAGAGTGTACGGTCGCTCTGGTTGATAGGAGAGCCAGAGGCAAGGCATCAGGCCATGATAGACCAGTCGTAGCTTGAATCTTGGCGAGTTTTAGTTTTAGGGTCCCATTGTACCCTTCAACCAAACCCGCTGCCTGAGGATGATTAGCACTATGGAATTTTTGACGAATTCCCAGGCCCTTACACACACTCTGCATTACACTTCCCACAAACTCACTTCCATTATCCGACCACACGATTCGTGGCATTCCATACCTAGGAAAGTATTCCTTCAGCAGGATTTTTGCTGTGGACAGGGCAGTATTATCCTTAAGAGGATAGGCCTCAATCCATCTAGAGAACGCACAAACCACAACCAAAACATACTTCAGGTTATTGCATCTCTCCATATGGATAAAGTCCAGCTGGATAACCTCAAAGGGACAAACAGGAGGAGCAAAATGACCAGGTGGAGTGGGGGTGCCTTTGCCAGGATTGTGCATCAAACACACCA
This sequence comes from Triturus cristatus, assembly GCF_964204655.1. NCBI lineage: Eukaryota > Metazoa > Chordata > Amphibia > Caudata > Salamandridae > Triturus > Triturus cristatus. The sequence goes on from NC_140580.1 coordinate 981,195,260, forward strand.
TACAATTCTTAACCACTCTCTCGGCACATTTAGCAATACCCTCATTCCTCCATACAGGGGACAAGAACCTACATATTCCTTTCGCACTAATATGTGACAACCCATGAGCCATCGTCACAACAGCTAATACGTACGCATCTGGTAACATCCACCTCTGACATTCCGTCAGGTCAACCCAAAATCCATGCATGTCCAACTTTCCCGTACCTTCTTTCCACTTGGCCTTTTCAGTTTTAGTAGCTTCGTTCTGAATTGCTCTCACACTCTCGACAGTATTTTCACACATACCAGTCTCCGTCGGCCACCTCACTGAACTCGTGACATACATTCGGGTCGCAAGATCCTTAGCCGTTTCCTTAGCAATCTCATCCGCAAACGCATTACCACGACCAACATCATCCGTCACTTTCCGATGTGCACTACATTTAACGATCGCCACTTGTTTAGGCAATGTAAGTGCATCCAAAAGGTCATTCACGAGCTGCCCATGCTGAATCTTCGTACCATGCGATGTCATAAATCCTCTTTCTCTCCACAGTCTTCCAAAATTATGCGCAACACCGAATGCGTACTGACTGTCGGTAAACACATTCACTCGCTTCCCTTTAGACAAAACACACGCTCTTGTCAATGCAATCAACTCTGCCGCTTGTGCTGAATTCTGATTCAATCTCGCAGTTTCCACAACCGTGCTCAACGTCACTACAGCATATGCAGTCGTCACATCGCCATTCGGTAACTTAAAGCACGAGCCATCCACATACAAAGTACCATCGGGATCTGTCAAGGGAGTGTTTTTCAGGTCCACACGACCTTTTGTTTCTTCCTCAGTTCGTAAATAACAATCATGTGGCGGCACATCATCTGATTCCATATTAATCGGCAACAAGGTCGCCGGATTCAGTACATTACAACGTTTGATCTGTATGTGACTTGCCAAAAGGGTCAGCTCGTACCCAGACAACCTTGCACTCGTCAGATGTTGAGTCTTTGTCCGATTCAAAAGAGTATCAACTGCATGCGGGACCATCACCATGAGCATATTATCCATAACAAGACCTGCGGACTGCCGAATAGACGCCGCTGCTGCCGCTGTCGCCCTCAAGCAACTTGGCAACGCTCTAGCTACTGGGTCTAAGGTCGAAGAAAAATATGCACACGGGCGTTGCTTGCCACCAAATTGTTGCGTTAAAACACTCAACGCACAACCTTCCCTCTCGTGAACGTATAATGTGAATGGCTTGCTGTAATCAGGAGTACCTAACACGGGAGCCGAACACAATGCATCACGTAGTTCAGAAAAACTTTTCTGACATTCCTCCGTCCATGGCAAAGGAGTCGAAACGTCCTTGCACGTGAGAGCTATCAATGGCTTCGCTAACAGTGAAAAATTTGGAATCCACTGCCTACAATATGACGTGATACCTAAAAAGGCACGCACATCTCTCTGAGTCGTCGGCACAGTCATTCGAGCAATTGCTGCAATTCTTTCAGGGGTCAACCTTCTTCCCGCCTTTGACAATAAGTGACCTAAGTAGGTAACTTCTTGACAACAATATTGCAATTTAGAAGGTGACACTTTGTGGTGTAAGTCACAGAGATGCTGTAACAGTGACACAGTAGCAGTCTTGCAAACTTGTTCAGTGTCTGCAGCTACCAACAGATCGTCGACGTACTGAATCAAAGCCGCACCAGTCGGCAGCACAAATGCATCTAGTTGACTCTTAAGAGCTTGGCTGTAGATCGATGGGCTCTCACAGTAGCCTTGGGGTGCGCGTTTGAACCGGAAACTGCGACCGCCTAATGAAAATCCGAACAAATCACGACTTTCCTCAGCAATCGGAATACTGAAGAACGCATTCTTCAGATCGATTACCGAGAACCATGATGCAGAGGCTGGAATCAGTGTCAGTAAAGCTGTAATGTCTGGAACCACAGGAAACTGCGGGACAACCATTTTATTTACTTCCCGTAAGTCAATAACTAGACGGTACACGGGAGGCTTGGACGGATCAGTTCGTTTCAGAATAGGCAACACGGGACTATTACACACGTTACCTCGTGTCTCCTCGATAACATCTTTATCGATCAGGTCATAAATGATCGCTAATAGTGCCCGTTCACCATCAAGGGAAATACGATACTGGGGTATGCGTGGTAAGCGCGCATCAACTTTCAATTGAACAACATAAGGTGGTATATCCAGCAGGCCCACATCATTAGGACCTGTCGCCCACAAAGAAACCGGAAGAGAAATCAATTCCGGTGGGAGCTTATCGATCGATAGATACATAGGGGAAATCACATTCTCACCCAATGTAAGCTCCACGCCCGTAGGAGAGCAGTACAAAGTCGCATGTAACCTCTTCAACAAATCCAAGCCCAAAAGATTCTCACCACAACCAGTAGTCAAAATCAAAGGAGCTTCTAACTCATGAGACCCAATCGTAAGGGGCAAGGGGCTAGAAACTGGATTGCTAACAGGGGCGCCAGAGAATCCAACGGAAACATTCGTTAAGCCAGACAAAGGCGCGCCAGGGAGTTTCTAATGCATAATGGAACTTTTTGCTGCACCAGTGTCCAACAGAAAAGGCTCAACGACGCCCAATGTGGCTACTGCAACATAAGGCCCTCTCTGATCAACCGGAACTGATACTTCTCCCTTCCTTTGTCTATGGCTGTCCTAGTAGATACCGTCCGTATCAACATCACGCTCGACGTAACAGTCATCCACATGATACTGTGCAGATCTACCGGACGATGGTTCGCGTCGATCGAAACAATTCTGCGAGTCTGAGGAAGTGGCAAAACACTCTGCCTGATTCTGAGTAACTCCACGACCTCTACCACGTGAAGCTTGTTGAGGACCACCACGACCTCCTCGAGCTGACACACCATTGTTCCTATCACGGAGAACCGGACAATTAAACTTTAAATGGCCCTCCCCTCGACAATATGCACATTGATTATATCCCAACACAAAACGAGGTGCGGGAGAGTCATTTCGTGTCTGCGATCTGGAAAACTGTGATTGCGATCGATTTGGCTGTTGCGAATCACTGAAAGTCGAGCGCGGAGGATACACTTGTTGCAATAAGACCTTAGTTTTAAGATCCTTCGTTTTCTTATCTGCACGCTCACTTTCCTCCTTTTCCCTATTTTCGTAATATTGGGCCGTAGCCAATATTTGAGCAGTGGTAGAAACAGCCCACGAACTCTCAGAATTTTTCAACTTATTGCTAAGTTCGGGCAACAAGTTCGATACAAACTTATCAACAAACAGCCGCTGACCACCCTCTGAACCCATGTCCTGGCCACTATGATCAACAAATGCTTCCTCGAATCTCGTAAAGAAATCGGAGACACTTTCATCCCTCTTTTGCTTGCACGCGGACAACTTATCCCAATTGACGCGCATCGCTGGCATAAGCGTTTTCATAAGGGTAATTATCCTCTGGGGCAAATCCACAATAAGCTGTTCAGGCTTAGCCCCACCAACTTGCTGAGCGTCTGCCGCCGTAAGAGCAGCCCAGTCACCGCCTAACTCGGCCGCGTGATTCTCGTGACGAATTTTCGCCCAAATCGGCTGAGGCACTACATTGCCAAACAACGTGTCAATATCAGCAAGGTTCATAACAGTAGCATCCACCAATTGGGACAGCTCCTTATAATAACCTGCAGGATTTTTACGGGGATCAGGCAAAGTTTGCTTCACCTGTAAGACCTCCGATCATTTCCAAGGGAGGTGTATCCACACTCTCTGAAAATGGCCTGGGACAGCAGGGTTAGCATTAGGATTACCTGGCATCCATACTGGGGGAACTTCCCGCATCGGATATTGACCAGGTTTTGCCATCCACTCTGCAGTCTCTTCCTTAAACAATGCTCGAGGTTGCACTGTACATTGAAATGATAACAAGCGTTCTAGAGCTTCTCGAACCTTGTCACCTACGATCACACCAGTTGTGAACTGATGCTGGAGCTCAGAAACCTCAGACGGTACATTATCTACCACATCATGATCCCACTCCTCCTTCAACGATTTACACAATTCCTCAAACACGAATCGTTGAGTGGGCGCATTAAACTGAGAAAATGTTTCAAACACTACACGTGAAGTGTATTTAACAGGATTACGAATCCATTTACGTGCCATTTTTACCAGCGATTCACGTTCCCTACCATCAGGAAGCTGGCTGCGCCTCTGAGCGACATCTGAAAGAGTCGAGCCGAGTATTGGCCCAAAAAGCGGAGAATAAAGAGTAGCAACAGCAGTCAGGAGACGGCTACGAACAGAAGGAGAAGAGGAAGAAGATGCAGGCGCAGCAACAGTAGGGGTGGAGGCAGTAGAAGCAGACGCGGCACCAGGAGTAGCGGGAACGACAGACTGAGGAGGGACTTGGAAAGGCGCAGTAGGAAGAGAAGCCGGTAAAAGAGGATGAACGATCTGCGGCACAAGGGGATTCGGGAGAGCGGGAGGAACGGCGGGCTGACCAGCAGCCGCCAAAACAGCAGGTTGAGGAAGAGGTAGAACCACAGGACCCACAGCATCGGGAGCATAGGGAGGTGGTGATTTCAACAGATAAGACAATAGCGAATCCTCTATCGCTTCTTCTCCCGTCTTATAGACATTGGACGGTAGCACCGGATAACATTTATCCACCGCCATATGATGAAGTCGAGCACTAACTTCCTGCTCTTTCTCATCTTTGTCTCGCTGATACTGTTCAGCATTTCGCATCACCGTAATAACGCCTTCTCTTTTATTTTTCTTACTCTGTTTGATTTCTTTCTGCTTGGCCTCTTTCCGCCATAACCGGAAGGAATCAAACATGGCCGGCCTAGCCTTCTTTTTAAACAGTTTAGCTTCCAAATTATCTAAAACGGCAGTTTCGAAACTACCATGAGATGGCCAACTAAGAACACCATCATTTTTAGTGTAGCGGACCCAATATTCATTATACACGATAGGACCCACACCATGGCGACTATAGAGCTCGTAAATTGGAGTTCCGACCGGAGGTATCGGACATGAATCCTCCAGCCGGGAATCCATTCTGCAACATTTGAGAAACCCAAACAAAGTACTACGGCCAGGCATCGTGCACACTAACCGAGTTTACAAACTTCAAGGGCTATCGAATTTATGATATCCTCGCAAAAAAATGCAAGACCCTCGGTTTTTGGCAATTGCAATCGTCAAATAAAACCCAACAACTAAGAACCACAAATGCTATGGTACCATGCAAACAACAAAGGAACACTGGGAGCGACCCACAAAATACTTAACTGAGAGAACAATGGCGTCACCAGGAAGGCCCGTCTATCGTCTCGCCGTACAAAGGACTACGCCAAGCGCCAAAACAGGTCGACAGTCAGGGCATCAGTCCGTCGCAGCCGTCAGGAGGCGGGGATCTTCGCGGGAAAAGACGTCGGGCCACTTATTTCGACAACTGGATCGATGAAGCGGGGTGCACCTTCCCTCGGAGATTTCACACGAAGTTCCTCACGATCGTCGGGCTTTGGACCGGTACCGTTGATGTCGCCCCACGTTGGGCGCCAACTGAAGGACTGGGTTATTCTAAGACCCAGCGGTGCCAGGGAACAACACCTGAAACCTTCGTGGGTTACCTGTTCTGGCGTACGAAACACAGAGACACGGGACACTTCCAGCGACGTCAGAGATCAGTGTTTATTTACTGCAGGGATACAGAAGTCACAAGAAGTACACAACGTGTAGGTTCTCGGAGACTGCTTCAAATTGCAAAAGTGGATCGCTCCTTTTATACACGTTTTTCCCATAGCACAGTATGGTGAACAAAGGTTACAACTCAGTTCCCACAATAAACTTCAAAAGAGTCGCGTTCATGTTTCAGGAGGCCGGAACATAATTACAACAGTATTGCCAGTTCCCAACTGTAAAAACATATCTTCTCTGCAATAAAACACATTCCATCCTGACCGTAAACACATTAGGAGAAGGGACGAAAACAGATGCAAAGAAAGGACAAGGATGCACAACAGATTAGAGAAGAGTGTTAGGAGTAATAAAGGAAACTTGATAACGGGATCAGAGACCTCGTGTCTAATGTATGCATGACTGAAACAATAGACCGGCACGGCAAGATGAGCCTTGAGCGGGGCCATCTGCCTTCGCCGTGTCATTTCCCTCGTCGTAAAAGTCACACTCAAAGGAACACGTGTCCCTCGTGAAAGCTTGGGAGTCCCAGGGTCACGAAACGGACAAAGTCCGTTCGCTGGCTACTTGAGGGCAAGAAACAAAATGGATGCCGTATCTAAAATGGAACCCGAGGGTTCAGATGAACAAACCCAAAAATAAGACGAACCATACGTGGTTGCATAGCGAAACTGCGTACACCCACTATACTCGTCATTTGCGGTTCGTAGATACCCAACTCATCCATATTCGTCACCACTCAAAAGTGTCGTTCCGTCCCACACGGAACCTCAGTTCCGTCTTTGTTAATTTAGGCTCTCATTGTACCATAGTTTGTAGTCTTTAGAGGAGGTTCTTTTAATTTGAAAGGGCGCAACTGCGTCAAGAATGCTAGTCATCAAGTTGTTGTAGTGGTTTGTGAGGTCATGGACCTCTGTCATGTCCACTGGTGGCACTAATACATTGTTGCTGAGGTATGTTAGATCGATGAGGTTAATGTCAAAGGTGTTCCTGTTCCATTATTTGGATTTCTTAATTTGGGGTTTATATGTTTTAGTTGGTTCGGCAATAAGGAAGGTGATGTAGTGGTGGTCTGTCCAATCAGAGGGGACGATCGATTCAAGTTTGATGGCGTTTGATCTAGCGATGACGAGATCCAGTGTAGCGGCAAGGTTGTGTGTCGGGCTGTCACAGATTTGGACCAGGTTGAGGTTAGTAAGGAAGGTTTTTAGGCTATTAATAGTGGGGTCGTTGTGGTCGTTCCAGTGATGTTTGAAGTCTCTGAGGAAAATGTGGGAGCACTGTTGACCAGCGTTGGAGGAGATAATTTCCATGATTTGTTAGATGAATGCGTGGTTGTTGCCTGGAGGGCGGTAGATGATGTGTAATTTACATGGGGGACTGTTGTTGCTCACAATGTTTATGCATAGGTGAGGTGGGGAGGACAATGGCTTGTGACTGGTTTACCATAAGGTTAGTGAGATGTATACAGGCTATGCTACCCCCAGATCTTTTTGGTCTGTCTGCTCTTAAAATGCCATAGCCTGGAGGGATTAGAATTTCAAGGATGGGTGCAGAGTCTATCTTTAGCTATGTTTCGGTTAGGAAGATTACGTCAAGTTGATGTGTGAGGATGAGGTCTGCTATATCTGCTGCGTGTTTCAAACTATACTTTTTTTAAACCATTTGCCTACTAGGAAGTGCCCATACTATTCTGTTAAAATTATATATGATGACTAATTTATTATTAAATGTAAAAAAAAAATTACAACGTTGTGGCCAAGTTTAGGTGGCTAGGTTTGAACTGGGGTGGCGAAGTGAGCTAGAGAACGATGATGGATTCAACCCAGATCTGTGACTGAGGGTGAGTGTCTGAAAGGTTTCAGCGCTCTATCCATCACCACCTAGTGTTTGCTTTGTTCGCCCTACGTTGACAGGGTATGTTGAGAGGTGGGTCCCTTGCTCACTTTGCCACTGTATTCAAGCTATCCTGGCAGATGAGGGGTGTTACCCCAAAACCGGTCCCAGGATGCTTATTTCCAGTCTAGGGAAGACCTGGCTTAGCAGTTCGGTCTGAACTGTTCTCATGAGGCACAGGGCCAAGACTGATTTGCATATGGCTAGGTCTGAACTGGGGTGGCGAAATGAGCTAAAGAATGATGATGGATTCAACCCAGATCTGTGACTGGGGGTGAGTGTCTGAAAAGTTTCAGCGCTCCGTCCATCATCACCTTGTGTTTGCCAAGTTTAGGTATCGGCATATTTTTCTTTCTTTTTCTTTTTATGGCATATGCTTGTTTATTTTGTATATTCATATTTATTTGTTACCATTTTCGTTAAAAGTGCAGGCATTGTCTTACCATCACAAAATGATGTAACAATGGATGATGGAATTTCTGGTGGATTAGTTATTTGCAAATTTACACACAGGGTTATAGCCACGCATTATAAATAAAAATGTTTGCACCAATTTCAGGAATGCTTGTAATGGAGATGGAGAGATCCCACAGTTGGTTCCCAATTTACACATTGATTTATAATAGTCATTAATGAAGAAATGCTGCATAAAAAGCAAACGAACCTTATCCATTCTCATAATTGTTTTCTCATTCCGAGTTTTGGAGAGGATGTTAATTCCTTATCAGCATCAAGCGTCTATATGGGTGCTGGCGTAAAGCCACAGCATTCTTGTTGCCAAATCCAAATGCCTTGGGTTCATCAAGAAGGAGCATTTATCAAATCTTCTGGAAGTTCTTGATTGCACATCAGCCAGGAGCAGTATTGTTCTTTACTCAGCCATATTATATTTTTGCATTAACTCACAGACCCCAAAACAACTTTGACTTGAGTCTGACCTGTGTTGTGCTATCAATCAGTCAGTCCTAGTAAAGCGCAGATTGTCACCCATGAGATTATCCAGGCGCTGTGCTTGTGGGTTTTGTCAAAGAGCCAGGTCTTGAGTTTCTTCCTGAAGTCAGTCAGCGAGGGTGATGTTCGGCATTGGAGGGGGAGGCTGTTCCAGTATCTGGAGGTGAGATTTGAGAAGGAGCAGCCTCAGCTGTGTCTACGCCGGATGCGCAGAGTCTGGGTGAGGGAGGCGGAGTGGAGGTTTCTGGATGGTTGGTGGAAGTTGAGGCGGTGGTTCATGTATGCTCGTCCTTGGTCGTGGAAGGCTTTGTAGGCATATGTCTGTAACTTGAATTCGCATCTATTCTGGACGGGGAGCTAGTGGTGGTTTCTCAGATGTTGGGCAGGTTGAGGATCAGTTTGGATGCTTAGTTCTGTTTGGTCTAGAGCCCTTTCATGAGTTTTCCGGTGGTTCCTGTGTACAGTGCATTTCCGAAGTCCAACCGACTTGTGATTAAAGCTTGCATGACTGTTTTTCTCATGCTTATGGCAAGCCAATTAAAGATTCTTCAGAGTAGGCAGAGTGTGGAAGCAGGTGAATGAGACTGTGTTGATCTGTCATTTCATGGTGAATTTGTTGTCCATGCTGAAGCCGAGGTTGCAGGTGTGGGAGTGGGTCCGTGTTTGGCGGGCCACCTGGTGTAATTCCAGAGGGAGGCGTTAGCCAAAGATCAGCACTTCGGTCTTGTCAGTGTTGAATTTCAGACTGCCCCTCATCCAGTCTGGAACATTCTTCATGCCGTTGTGGAAGTTGGTCTTAGTGGTGGTGGTGGGGTCTGCTGAGAGTGAGAGGATGAGCTGAGTATCGTCGGCTTAGGATATGATGTTGAGATCGTGGGTTCTGACGATGTTGGCTAGAGACGTCATGTAGGTGTTGAAGAGGGTTGCGCCTTTGAGGGATGACGCAGTTGGTGCTCGTGGGTTCTGTGGGGAAGGGAGTAGGCGTATTATCTGCGTACGTTCCATGAGGAATGATGCAATCCACTGATCTGGTGCAGTTTTTTGATGTGTACGATGTCGAATGCTGTGGAGAGGTCATGGAGGATCAGGGCCACAGATTCTCCCCTGCCAAGTAGGGTGCGGATGTAATCTGTGGCCGGGATCAGGGTGGCATTGATGCTGTGGTTGGAGCAGAAACCGGATTGGGAGGCGTCTAGCAAGTTGTTCCTCTCGAGGTGTTCGGTGAGCTGCCGTTTAATAGCCTTCTCCAGGTCTTTGGCGGAGAACGGGAGCAGCGAGATGGAGCAGTAGCTCTGGAGTTTGCCCAGATCTACGAAGGGTTTCTTGAGGAGGGGCCTGACTGCTACAAAATTGATGCCCTATACGTTGATTTACTGGATGCTTGCAGGTGTGACTCCTCGTCTGAGACAGAGCTTGTCTCACTTCTTGTGCCACCAGCAGAGGAAAGCATCTGATTTGCTGTAGTGGTCCACAGGGGGCAGCTAAGGCTTTAAAATTACAGCTACTGTCATTTGAGACCAAGACAGCCAAATGTGTTATCTGTGCATGGCTAGATTCTATGGTTTGCCTGGAAAATCCAGTCAGGACTGGTGTGATACTTTGTCAGCGTTCATGAATGTGTTCCACAAATATTTTGGGCGATGTACAGGCCACTTGACAGAAACTGTTACTTCAGAAAAACGTAACTAATGAGCAGATAGCAGGATCTTCTCATGGAGAAAGAAGTGAGACACCTTTGAAACTAAGATACAAATGCATGATCACTCTGCTGAATTCATTAGTTTCCTAAAATCACACTCCTGGTTGCCAACATTGAAGAGGAGGCTGAGCTTTAGTCTGAGATGCAGGAAATGTGCAAATAAACTACCTCCTATAAAATTACTTATAGGCCTACAAAGGTAAAGAAACTTAGAATGCCTATTGAGGCTAATGGGCATTTCAGATTAATAAAAAAAAAATCCATATCTGATTATAAAATGTATCCGTGCACGTTGTGATATACATATGTAGGGGGACATTAATGTTAAAGCAATTGGAATACATGATTACATTTTCACATGGCTCATGCCCAACCAGTAGAGGGCAGGTTTCAACATTTCTTTACAGTTTGGAGATCCATCACGTGCACTAGATGGGTCTTGAAAATCGTACAAAATGGCTAAGCTCTACATTTTCTTTCTGTCATGCCCACAGTTCCTCCCACACGGGGCTGATTTCCAACAAGCACCTGCACGTTTTGTAACAGGAGCTGCGACTGTGGATATCCGAAGCTGTCATCAACAGGGCTCTGGGCTCAAAACGAGGAGGGGAATGTTACTGTTCCAATTTCCTTATTCTGAAGGAGGATGGGGCCCTCAGGCCTATAGTGGACCTCCAGCCTCTCAATGTCTACCTGTGGAAAGATGAATTCAAAATGCTTATGCTGGCCCAGCTGCCTGTTTGCCCTGGACACATGCGACTTAGACCTGCAAGACACATATTTTCTTATGCCTGTCCTGTAGTCCCACAGACTAGTACTTTCAGTTTGCTGCACTGCTTTTCAGCCTCATCAGCACCCCTCAGGTGCTCCCAAAAGGGATGGAGGTGGTTGCGTGCCACCTTTGGGGTGGGGATTTTTATAGTCTTGTTCCTCAATTACTGGCTATTGAAGGTGGTACTGCCAGAGTCAGGCGTGGACAGCCTCTAAACAGTGGTTAACCTCTAAACATTTTTTGCGCTCACTGTCAATGAGCTGAAGTTCCACCTGACTCCTACACAAAGGCTTCCATTAATTGGCGCAATCCTGAGCACAGTAGAGTTCAGGACTTTACCACCACTACAGGTCCAGGGCATTCCGGTAATGATCTAGATAATTGAGCCTCGATCCTGGATCATGGTGATTGCAGCTATAAGGCTTCATGGTCTCTTAGCCTCCTGAATCATCCTTATCTGCTATGCCAGTAAGCACTTGCGGGTCTGCAATGCAATTCGAAGTTCCAAAGGACTCAGCATAAAGACAGTCTCTTTGATGTCATTCTGGTTTTGGAGGAGATGGCTCGAGACATGCAGTGGTGGCTGCTCAAACACTATTGGTAGACTGTGATTGGTGTTTACATCCTGAGGTGGTGCAGGGCATCTTTAAATAGTAGGTAGAACCCTGGCGAGATCTTTTCACCACAGTCGAGAACATTCAGTGTCAAAAACTTTGGTTCATTGATGTTTCCACAAGAGCACTAGTAAGGAGTTGCATTCTGATTGGTATGGAACACGAGACTCATGTACTCCTTCTAGCCATGCTTCTATCCAGAGTACTAAAGATCAGAAATGACCTAGGCAAAGTTATCCTAGTAACTCTGGATTGGGGCGGTAGAGTGTAGTACCTGGACCATCTGGGCACGAGCATATGCCTTTTTATCATCCTGCCACTTCATGAGGACCTTCTGTCTTGATAGTAGAGCAAGGTGTTCCACTGGATCTGCTCAATCTACATCTACATACTTAGAGGTTGAGCTGTGACAACTGACTGCGTTTGCTTTCCCACTTAAAGTGGTGGATGTCATCCTTGCCATTAGGTGCCTTTCCATGAAGTTCATTTAAGCCGGACACTGGGGCAAATTTCTAGCTTAGTTTTGCATTGCCAAGACTTCTTCACAAGCGAATCTATTGGACGTTCTTTGTTTAATCTTTTGCCCAACAAGGCCTTGTAGTGAACATTATTAAAGGTTGTTTACATCAACTGTTGTGTTGAGATTTATTAAAAGGTGTGGCACACAGGTTGCCTCCAAAGCAGTCTATGATGCCACAGTGGGACTTTTTCATGGTCTTGATGTTTCTAATGTATATATCCTATGAGCTGATGCATAGTTGCTCATTGCATCTTCTGATTTTAAAGACTGTTTTCCTCATTGTGATTATGTCAACTGGTTGCATGAGTAAACTCCAGCCACTTTCCATACAACCCGACATACTACATTTTTCCCTGATGAGTTGGTGCTGAGGAGGCAGGTGGCATTCTTTCCTAAAATTGTGATTCCCTTCCACTTTGGAAACTCCAGTACTCCCACAGTATTCTTTCCTCAATCTTGCCACTTGAAAGAGAAGAGGCTTCATATAGCTCTGATCCCAAAATGGCCTTAAGCTTTTACATTGATTTTACAAAGGACCATTGAGTGGCTAATCAACTTTTTGAGAAGTTCTCCAGAGCAAATAATGGAAGGCTGTGCAAAAGAGGGTCCTGTTGAGGTGGATAGTCCTTTGCATTAAGGTCTGCCATGCACTGGCCAAAAAGTAGCCCTCAAAAGGTCCCAGAGCCCATTCCATCAGGGCTTAGGAAGCCACCACTGTGTTGGGTCGTGAGGTGTCTGTCCTTGACATCTGCTAAACTGCAACATGGTTGTTAGTGTGTACATTCATGAGGCACTATTGCCTTGAAGCCCACGTCCAGCAGAAAGGTAATTTCACTCACTCAGTCCTGCAAGACTTTTCTGTCAACTCCACAGACCCTTCAACTGGGGAGATACTGCTTTGGTATCTGCCATTATAATTATCCATTAGAAGGACAAACTACTTACCTTTGCCAATGCTCTTTACGGGGGATATTCAATCTAACCACAGATTTGTCACTGCCCATCCACCTCCCTGTTCTGTGGAGTGATCTCTTTTTAATATATAAAGAAGTATCAAGCTAGTATTCAGCGCACTGTTACCAACAATTGTTCACTCTCGGTGTCTTAGGAAGCAGAAAGTATAAAAGACAAACGATGTCATGGTGCAGAGGTGGTGCTTATTTGTATCTCCATTCTGTCACTTCCAAGGCAGTACAGAAGCAGTGCAGCTCTGCCACCACCTGGCAGTGTGTGGTAGAACTGGTTTACGGATCCAGTCTGACTCCTGGGGAGTATTCTAAGGTGAGGAATCTGCAGTTTGATAGAGGATCCACCAGAAAGAACATTATTAAGTTAAACAACATGTTGGACAAGTTTTGACCAATTGTTCTGAGGTTGGAAGGTGCATCATGAGCTGTACAGCTGTTCCATGCTTGCAAAATGTGTCAGGCCTTGGCTTGTTGTACCGTGGTAGGAAAATGCCTCTATGTTGCTAGATAAAGTTCCTCTTGGGATGATGAAACCCATCACAAACCACTGAAGATATTATGTGGTGCCCCAGGGTGACATTGTTTAGAGCTATGGCAGCAACTACTGCTTTGTCGTGTGGAGTCCCACTCATCTGCATCTGCCAGGCGTCCACGTGGGCTTCTATGCACACATTCACCAGACATTACTGCCTGGATATTCAAGTCCAGAGGGACGTCTACTTTGCCCGTTCTGTCCTCCAGGACTTTCTGGTGTGAACTTGGTTCGCAGTCCCTCCTCCGGTGTTGATATTGCTGGGGTATCTATTCTAAGGTAAGGAATCTATAACTAATAGTCTCTTTCAGATGAACAAGTTACTTACCTTCTGTAGCGATGTATCTTTAAGAGACATATATTAGCTATAGATACCTTAACGCCCCGCCCATCCTTCCCGCTCTGCGAACTGACTTCTAGGGATAGGGACTCCCTTGCAGGGTCCTAGTGTGGCGCACCAGTGGTCAGTGTCTTTCATGGCTCTGCTGGCGTGAAAAGTCGCGTCAGAACTGACGTCAGCACGCAGGGAGGGGGTCTAAGTAGGCTCCACGATGTCAACCCGGCGACCACAACACAAACGACGGACGCGGAGTCGACCGACGCCACCTACCAACACGTTGGGTATTGCTAAATAAAAATTCTCTGGATCTAGTCTGACGCCTGGGGGAAATTCTAAGGTAAGGAATATATAACTAATATATGTCTCTTACAGAGACATTGTTACCGAAGGTAAGTAACTTGTCTACTAGTATTCATTCATATAATTAGGATAAGTCCCCTTGGACTATATTTATTTATTCTTTTTCCTGTTCTATCTTTTCATGGAAATGTTTATATATTTTTTATTATGTTTCTTTACAGTTTCTAAGTGTTTAACCACTGTGGCATTGCCCTTTTTCAACTTAATGTACTTTATGCTGTATGAAGGGAAGGGGCTATGTTGTATTGAGCTTCTTACTATGAGTGTAAGTGTCACGCGCACATGTATCTTTGATGTGCTCTTCTAGGCATGTGGAATCGCATGACCATGAGATTCCATGCAGGCTTTTGAAGGCAGACGTTTTTCAGGGGTCAGTTGCTTGCTGGCCAGCCAAGGGAGAAGTCCGCTCCATACAGTGAAATGAATAAAGCCACCTACCTGTGCCTGATCATACCATCTGTTGTGTCTTCTGGCGTATTTGTAGTTGCTTTTAAATTTCCTGTCCGTGTTGGTTCTGCTGTTCTTGGAAACGAGCAAGGGGTTCTATCTGGCCATCTTCTGTTTCATGCCGTGTTTCCTGGTTATGTGAATTCAGTTTTCATTTTGTAGTTAATTGTGAGTTTTTTGGTGTGTTAGGGTTCCACCTAGTCATTTGGGCAGCATCAACAGATGATGGGCTAAATCACGGGTGTGGTGTGTACTGCGTACAACTGGGAACTTACGGATGATGTCTTGTACATTTCAACTTGATTATTAGCGTGTTAATGCAAATGATTCTGGATTGAAACCATACATGTTATAGCTTTTGCCAAGAAATGTAAGACCCTGCTCTGAGACTAGAGGTAAAACGAACCACCTACCCTGAACACCACCTGCTTTGCCAGGTGCCTCTGGGGCTCTACGAAGAGAGAAGCAGCTGGTGACCAAGAAACAAGAGCTGTCTGAAAAAAAGACATGACGTAGGACAGATATGAACTCTTTATTTAAATCATGGTGTCAGCTGTGAGGCCGGCACCAGCCTGGCACTGACCGAAGACCTCCATATATTGGCAGTCCAGGGCTGCCTGTGCCAGACATGCCAGTGTCTTCCTGGTGAAAGGCCTGGCGCGCGTCCATTCTCCAATAGCGCCTTCCTGTCACGCTCCACGTCTTCAGGGTAGCTGGGGCCATGGGAAGGGACGTTAGCGCCGAAAGGTCGGTGATGAAAGTTCGATAAGGGCGGAGATGTGTCCTCCGCGGAGCTGGGCCCACGGTCACTCTGTCTCCCAGCCAAGTCTCAGCCTGGAGGAATCCATGCCCTTCTGTTCCTGTGGGCCGTGTCATGAGAAGACGGGGCTTCTGTGGCTAAATATGACTCGCTCTAATCCCCTGCTACCCCGCAGGGCAGAGGCCGTGGACAGATATTTCTGTCAGTTGCTTTTCCCATGTTCTCTGTGGCTCGTGATTGGGAACTTCGGCTCCCGTGCCCTTTGTGTAGCATGAAAGGAGGCGGCTGTGATTTTAAACTCATCCAGTTTCATGTTGTGCATGGTGAATTTCAGTTACAGGTTCTGTTGTGCCCAATAGGGAGTCGCATACGATAGAAGAAAGTTTGTGCTCTCTATTCCTCCACCTATCTGCTTAAACCAGTAATAATTGGCGGTGGGGCCCAGTGACCACCAGTGGTGGCTGGTGATGTCTTGAAGTAGTGAGGCGTATAAAGCATTGTTAACCCCTTTCACCTACCAAACAAGTGAAGCAACAAGAGTGTATAAGCACTAGTACCAGGCAGCTACAGAGAGAATTAAACCCACATGCGCTGTGACACACATGCTGTGACACACATGCTGTGATACACACGCTGTGAGACACTCGCTATGACACACTCGCTATGACACACTCGCTATGACACACACACTCTGACACAAACAAACACACGCCCATGCTCTGACAGAAGGCCAAATATGACCTCTGAAACAAGGATACACCCATATGTGCTGTGACACAAGGACACACCGAGAGCTAAACGAGTGAGCGCTGCTTGTGCTCTGAGAGGTTTAAACAAGAGGGAACCAAAGTGTGGGACAGTGGGGGGCCGCACGGTGTCTCCGTGCGACAGCGCCTGTGCAGAGGAGGTCTCGGGACAAACCAGCAGAATGCTGGACGGTGACCCCTCCCACCCCCTCCCCCACTCACCCTTGACTTATTCTTCTATAGAACAAATGCTGTGGATTTCTTAGCAGAGGGAAGTATCCGAGCACAGACTGACAAATGACAAAAAGGTTCAGAAAAGAGGGTAAGAAAATAAAAGAGGCTTTGTATCCTGAATCTGTGAAACGCGCGACTGATAGCGCGAGGCGGAGAGCATTATACTTAAGTGGAGAAACAGAAGCGAATGCGTGAACCCGCCTTTCCATCTTTCACACTCATGGGTTACCATATACCCTGAAAGGATGAGGCAGCAGATAAGGCACGAGCGGCACAACTCCGCCCTCGGTCTGTTCGGAGCATCAATGAAAGTCACGCAGTCGCGGCCGGCATTAAGGGCGGGTGGGGGGGTGGAAATGGGATTATCGTGGGGACCTGGGGGGGATTGGGGGAGAGGCGGGAGGGGTTTCAATTAAGTAAAAATATCAAATAAAACTTACTCCGGTTTTGGATGGGTCCGACCTCTCCGACACCCGCCGACCCGCGCCAATTCCTGTAGCTCACCTTGTCATCCAGAAAGGCGCAGCCTCCCTCCCTCCCCTCCGCCAATCACAACGCTGCAACGGCAGCGTTGTGATGGGTGAGGCGCAGGGAAGAGCGCCCCAGCCGCGCCATTTTCACCCACATAGAGAAAAAGGGAGAGTGGGCGGTCGTGCTCGAGGGCAGGGGGGGAGTGGCTTTACCCACTGTTGTGGGTACTGACTGTTTGGTCGGCTCCTAGGGCCGACCAAACAGTCAGTACCCACAACAGTGGATAAGCCACTCCCCCCTGCACTCGAGCACGACCGCCCACCCTCCCACCCCCAACCAGGCACTTGACTTCTGCTATCTCGCAGTGCGAGAAGCAGAAACATAAAATGGTAGTTTTTACCATTTTATGTTTCAGCTACTCGCACTGCGAGAAAGCAGAGGGCGACGCCCAAACGCCCCTATGGAGGAGCCGCCACTGGTGACCACGTGCATAGACTTTAAACCTGAAAGATATCCATCCTTGGTTGAATATGTCCTCCTGCGACCTTCCGTCATCTCGAGAGTTGAGTGCCTATATGTACTTGTACTGATACAGAAATGTGGGAGAGCCACTGAAAGGTCAAGTCAGATGTCTGGCTCAGCTCATGGTCCTCTTGGAACTTCGAGCCCAAAATGAGCCGAGTTTTCAGAGGAGGTCACCATGTAACAAGCAGGTTCGAATCTCAGCCTCTGGTCTTCTTCTGCGACTCTCGGCAATTCTCCATACAATGGCGACTGGCCTCAACGAGGAGGGGCGGGGGGGGGCATATGGGCGCTCCAAAAAATTAGAAATTATAAAAATAAATGGGCGCATGCGCAAACTTAAAATATATTCAAAGTAAAATTACTCCTGCTCCAAACCTCTTGCGACTGCAGCTCGACTACCAGGAAACTTCCTAGACCTATCCTGGTGCTGCTGTCATGCTGTGAGAGCAGTGCCCTGATTGGAGGGAGTGGCCTCACTTGGTGCGCCTCAGCACTCTGGAGGCCTGCACTTGCTCTGACCCACCTGTTTTAAGACAGATGGGTTAGAGGTTTCAAAGTGTACATGTCTGGCTGGCCATCTCAAGATGGCTGGCCAAAGGGACATGAGCACTTTGAAAAGTACACACACAGCCCACCCTCCTCCGTGTTGCTGTCATTCAACAACGACCCTGCCCCCGTCCTGACCCTCAGTTCAGGATGGAAGGATGAAAAATAAAATGGTAATGAATTACCATTTTATTTTTCATCTTGGGGCTTTAGGGGGGATTTTTACCAGCTTCTGGGCGCGCTCTGAAATACCTTGTGTTTTTTCCTCTGCTGATCTTGCGTCCATTTGTGGGAGCGGACTGCTCATGCTATGGGCTTGGCTGAAACACTGGAAGCAGACAATATTTGCTATTCATTACAATATCTCTTTATTACCTTGAAATGTTATACACTTCTGGTATTGAAACTGGCAGTTGGTGGGAGGAAATTCTTGAAGGACAGGCGTATGCCTCCTCATTTAAAACTAGAATAAGCAAGTGTTGGAACAGGAATCCCACCTGTTTGGAGAATGCACATGTACCCTGCAAGAGGGACTGACTGCTCATGAAACTGGTATCCTGACTTATTGGTTGGACATGGCCTCATGCTAATCTAGCATGTATGCAGAGGTCTAGCCTGCTGCTGGTGATGCAAGGTCAGATTCCTTGAAGGTACACCCAGCTTGTCCTCATAGTGGGCATGTGGCTACTTCATGCCTAATTTAAGTGCTGGCAGCGTACCCATTTGTATTGATCAATGTTGTAATCAGACATTTGTCTCTATGTCAGGGAAAGGGTGTTTTACTGACACCCCCACCTACCTTTTTGTTTTAAGTTCTGCTTTGCAAACCAGATCCTTGCACTGATATTCTGAATATCTGTTGTGAGTGTGGTAGAAAGACTCTGTGGATGGTGATAGTCTGAGTACTAGATGATAGTGATAGTCTGAGACTAGATGGTCCATTTTAGATGCCCCATGGTTTAGCGTAGCACAAAATGGAGGGTGGATGCAGTTTCCCCAGACTGAGGAAGTTTGACTGTATTCCTTTGCCTTCGAGGGTGAGACCCAGGCACTGAAATAAGGAGAATTGAGACAGGACTACCTTTAGAAATTCCTCAAGGGCCTTGTTACTAAAGGACTGCTGATTAGTTATATCTGAGCACAGCCATTTGGTAGATGGTGGTGGTGCAGTTTCTGTTCTTCAAGATGAGAAAGTTTCTAAGCAGGGCCTGTATTTTTGTCTGTCTGGGATTACTACTTCAGAAAAGCTGATGACAGCAGGTGCCCATGTTTTGGATACTTCTGTTTGGAGTCAGCTCTATTGCTAGCTAGTGCCAAGCCATCACTTTACACATAGTCTCTGGCTGTAGAGCAGCCTGGAGATGACATTTGAAAGAGAACCAACCCAAACCAGTTCAGAAGCCTTAGACAATGGATTCGCATACCCTGTCTGTAAAATGTATATAACAGTGGCTTCCAAGTTAAAATTTCTTAATTATCAAGGGATTATTGTGAAACAGACAGTCTCCCAGCGGTGGGGATATGACACCTGTAGTCTGCACTGGCTACTGGAACAGCTGAGGGTTTTATGAGAAGGAAGGAGTGTGCCTGGACCTGCTGGGTGAGAATCTAGCAAGGAGGAGATCCTTAGCATGTTCCCAGTGTGCGGCATAGCCAGAGAATCCTAGTAAAATCAGAAGCAACTACTTATGTAAGGGATCCTACGGTACCTCTGAGTGGATTTCATCATGAACTACGTTAAGAGGTCTACAACTACCAAGCACCATGTGTGTTCTTCAGTCTGCCTTGACTTAGAGATGAGTGCAGCTGGAGTTTGAAGGTTCTGCTGCTGTCGAGGTGGGTACCCTGATTGGCCTGAAGGCTACAGCAGTCGAAGACATCCACAAGGTGAAAATCACCGGAAGGTAGCACCAGCCATCTCAGTGACCCATCTGCACCTAGTTTAGGAAGGCCACTAACGCCTAACATAAGAGGTGCCTTGTGAGCCACTCCACTGAAATTTCCAAGCGGTCAGTTTTCGAGTGAGGCATAGCTGCGGTCCGTACAGTTCAAGAGCTGGCTTTGGAGGCGCAAGATTGCTGCACATATCTGTCATGCACAAACCTGAACTGCAACAATAGAACGCAGGTAACTGTGAGGCTTTAAAATTGTGAGTGGAATGTAGTGAATAGCATACTGTAGTCTGCAGAATAAGCGTAAAACTTTACTGCGTAATGCAAAGAGATGAAATCAAACTGAACTGCTGGGGCCATTCTATGCCCATGGCATGATTTGAGTGAAGTGCACCTGTGCTTAATCAGCTACTTGTCCTGAGTTACAAGCCAGGGATTATAGATACTTTAGATGTCTTCACTACCCTACCCTAGAGTCAAGTGAGGAAAGGGTGGACCTGGCCTAGTTTGCAGAGTCATAGTATGGTGAGGCCCCAGGACACCAGCGGTAAACAACATCAATCGCCACAGTTGTTGCCCCCTTGACCCCGACCACCCCCCAAGAATAGGGTCTGGAAACTAGGGTCACTGGCATCTACGAAATATTACTGGGCTCACTTGGAGGGCCGAATTGGTCTTGTACTGTAAGGGCAGCAACCTATCTAAGGCTTTGTGTATCGCACTCACATGTGCGGGTCTGGCTACAGTCTAAGCCATGAACCAACTAGAACTTTAGGTATAGTTAGGACCTAGTTACTGTAGGAAGAGCAACTTTTACTTTGTATTCTGACAAATCTTCATGAAACTTCCCCAAAAAACGTTCATCCACCTCAGCTTCTTCTTTGAAAGTTTCCAGGTGATACTTCAAGAGTTCACTGAGAAAAAGAGGGGCCCCCAAACGCAATTTCCCCATGCAATTTTCATTGGGAATTTTGAACAGCACTGCAGACCAAATGGCTGAACACAAATTTTGTTTTTGTATTGGTTGTAAATACATTCAGTAGTTTTTGAGAAATTAATGTTCAATATGTATGTATATCTGAATGACTGGGATTGAGGGACTCAAGCATGCAACTTTAAATAATAGAGCAATTTGTTTAAGCGAGAGCCCTCATTTCCAATTGGCTGTCTCGTTTCTGCAACAACAAAAAAAGAGGGGGGGCATGAGTGTTCGACGCGTTTGGGCTGCTGGCCCTGCGGCTAACCCATGCCACACACAGCCAAAGGCCGTGTGCGGTGGGGGAGGGGACTGCCCGTGGGGGTTGGCTCAAGTAGCTATATCCTGTGCCCTCGCCATGCACTGCTTATGACTATTACATCACTCATGACGTGTTCTATAATATCATTGATAACATCACTCATGGCAACTAAAATGGCACCACTGATGACAACATGATGGGCATGAGTTCTAGTTACTTGAAATAAATATAACTTCAGATTTCAGTGTTCTTCTTTTAGCTCGAAATGTTACACTTTAACTGCCATTTTTACCTAACTATAACCTCACTTTAACTTTTATTTTTTTAATGAATTGATGAGGTTTTGTAAAGTGAAATATCATTGTTATAGCAAACTGTAACATCACTTTAACCTTTTCTTTTTCCCTGGAGTATATCTATCTATCTATCTATCTATCTATCTATCTATCTATCTATCTATCTATCTATCTATCTATCTATCTATCTATCTATCTATCTATCTATCTATCTATCTATCTATCTATCTATCTATCTATCTATCTATCTATCTCTCTATCTATCTCTCTATCTCTCTATCTATCTATCTATCTATCTATCTATCTATCTACCTATCTATCTACCTATCTGTCTGTCCGCTCCGGATCGGGATGAATCGTAAAGAATAGGGCACTCACACCGGTGTAGAAGCAAACCAGGGTTTAATGTGGCAAGTTCATATCCATAAACAGCATTGCATGGAATAACACCCAACGCATCTTAGCATTTCAAACGCCTTGCTCACGGGTGACTTGCTTGAATTGCGTGCATATTAAGTAGCTTAATCCATAAGTGAAAAGTAGAGAAGGACACACAGGTCACCAGTATGTTTGTATACTACGGTGGCCATCTTAAACATATAAAGTACAAAGAAATGTGCACACTGGAGCAGTAAGTTGCACACTATGCGTACAGTAACAATGCAGAGTAAATGTACATGTATAAAAAGTGTGTGAAAATGAGGTAATAGAGTAAGAAATAAAAGGCCTGTGTGTATCATTGACATAATCACACGGATGTTCAATCATCCTATTCTTTCAGCTAAATACTGCTAATATTAAGCCTCAATGGTGTTAAGTGAAAAGGTACTGCATCTAAATATAACACCTGAAGTGCTGTGTAAAGGCACATGGAGAAATCCCCCTGATCGCGGCTCAGCCTGCCAGGGTAGGCGCGAGGTGTGAATAAGTGCTGGGCTAGAATACCCAATAGTCCTAGTTTTACGGAATATGCACAGCCAGTAAGTCCCCGAGTCACAGTTGAGGTTCCGTGTGGGACGGAACAACACTTTTGAGTGGTGACGAATATGGATGAGTTGGGTATCTACGAACCGCAAATGACGAGTATAGTGGGTGTACGCAGTTTCGCTATGCAACCACGTATGGTTCGTCTTATTTTTGGGTTTGTTCATCTGAACCCTCGGGTTCCATTTTAGATACGGCATCCATTTTGTTTCTTGCCCTCAAGTAGCCAGCGAACGGACTTTGTCCGCTTCGTGACCCTGGGACTCCCAAACTTACACGAGGGACATGTGTTCCTTTGAGTGTGACTTTTACGACGAGGGAAATGACACGGCGAAGGCAGATGGCCCCGCTCAAGGCTCATCTTGCCGTGCCGGTCTATTGTTTCAGTCATGCATACATTAGACACGAGGTCTCTGATCCCGTTATCAAGTTTCCTTTACTACTCCTAACACTCTTCTCTAATCTGTTGTGCATCCTTGTCCTTTCTTTGCATCTGTTTTTGTCCCTTCTCCTAATGTGTTTATGGTCAGGATGGAATGTGTTTTATTGCAGAGAAGATATGTTTTTACAGTTGGGAACTGGCAATACTGTTGTAATTATGTTCCGGCCTCCTGAAACATGAACGCGACTCTTTTGAAGTTTATTGTGGGAACTGAGTTGTAACCTTTGTTCACCATACTGTGGTATGGGAAAAACGTGTATAAAAGGAGCGATCCACTTTTGCAATTCAAAGCAGTCTCCGAGAACCTACACGTTGTGTACTTCTTGTGACTTCTGTATCCCTGCAGTAAATAAACGCTGATCTCTGACGTCGCTGGAAGTGTCCCGTGTCTCTGTGTTTCGTACGCCAGAACAGGTAACCCACGAAGGTTTCAGGTGTTGTTCTCTGGCACCGCTGGGTCTTAGAATAACCCAGTCCTTCAGTTGGCGCCCAACGTGGGGCGACATCAACGGTACCGGTCCAAAGCCCGACGATCGTGAGGAACTTCGTGTGAAATCTCCGAGGGAAGGTGCACCCCGCTTCATCGATCCAGTTGTCGAAATAAGTGGCCCGACGTCTTTTCCCGCGAAGATCCCCGCCTCCTGATGGCTGCGACGGACTGATGCCCTGACTGTCGACCTGTTTTGGCGCCTGGCGTAGTCCTTTGTATGGCGAGACGATAGACGGGCCTTCCTGGTGACGCCATTGTTCTCTCAGTTAAGTATTTGTGGGTCGCTCCCGGTGTTCCTTTGTTGTTTGCATGGTACCATAGCATTTGTGGTTCTTAGTTGTTGGGTTTTATTTGACGATTGCAATTGCCAAAAACCGAGGGTCTTGCATTTTTTTGCGAGGATATCATAAATTTGATAGCCCTTGAAGTTTGTAAACTCGGTTAGTGTGCACGATGCCTGGCCGTAGTACTTTGTTTGGGTTTCTCAAATGTTGCAGAATGGATTCCCGGCTGGAGGATTCATGTCCGATACCTCCGGTTGGAACTCCGATTTACGAGCTCTATAGTCGCCATGGTGTGGGTCCTATCGTGTATAATGAATATTGGGTCCGCTACACTAAAAATGATGGTGTTCTTAGTTGGCCATCTCATGGTAGTTTCGAAACTGCCGTTTTAGATAATTTGGAAGCTAAACTGTTTAAAAAGAAGGCTAGGCCGGCCATGTTTGATTCCTTCCGGTTATGGCGGAAAGAGGCCAAGCAGAAAGAAATCAAACAGAGTAAGAAAAATAAAAGAGAAGGCGTTATTATGGTGATGCGAAATGCTGAACAGTATCAGCGAGACAAAGATGAGAAAGAGCAGGAAGTTAGTGCTCGACTTCATCATATGGCGGTGGATAAATGTTATCCGGTGCTACCGTCTAATGTCGATAAGACGGGAGAAGAAGCGATAGAGGATTCACTATTGTCTTATCTGTTGAAATCACCACCTCCCTATGCTGTGGGTCCTGTGGTTCTACCTCTTCCTCAACCTGCTGTTTTGGCGGCTGCTGGTCAGCCTGCCGTTCCTCCTGCTCTCCCGAATCCCCTTGTGCCGCAGATCGTTCATCCTCTTTTACCGGCTTCTCTTCCTACTGCGCCTTTCCAAGTCCCTCCTCAGTCTGTTGTTCCCGCTACTCCTGGTGCCGCGTCTACTTCTACTGTCTCCACCCCTACTGTTGCTGCGCCTGCATCCTCTTCCTCCTTTCCTTCTGTTCGTAGTCGTCTCCTGACTGCTGTTGCTACTCTTTATTCTCCGCTTTTTGGGCCAATACTCGGCTCGACTCTTTCAGATGTCGCTCAGAGGCGCAGCCAGCTTCCTGATGGTAGGGAACGTGAATCGCTGGTAAAAATGGCACGTAAATGGATTCGTAATCCTGTTAAATACACTTCACGTGTAGTGTTTGAAACATTTTCTCAGTTTAATGCGCCCACTCAACGATTCGTGTTTGAGGAATTGTGTAAATCGTTGAAGGAGGAGTGGGATCATGATGTGGTAGATAATGTACCGTCTGAGGTTTCTGAGCTCCAGCATCAGTTCACAACTGGTGTGATCGTAGGTGACAAGGTTCGAGAAGCTCTAGAACGCTTGTTATCATTCCGATGTACAGTGCAACCTCGAGCATTGTTTAAGGAAGAGACTGCAGAGTGGATGGCAAAACCTGGTCAATATCCGATGCGGGAAGTTCCCCCAGTATGGATGCCAGGTAATCCTAATGCTAACCCTGCTGTCCCAGGCCATTTTCAGAGAGTGTGGATACACCTCCCTTGGAAGCGATCGGAGGTCTTACAGGTGAAGCAAACTTTGCCTGATCCCCGTAAAAATCCTGCAGGTTATTATAAGGAGCTGTCCCAATTGGTGGATGCTACTGTTATGAACCTTGCTGATATTGACATGTTGTTTGGCAATGTAGTGCCTCAGCCGATTTGGGCGAAAATTCGTCACGAGAATCACGCGGCCGAGTTAGGCGGTGACTGGGCTGCCCTTACGGCGGCAGACGCTCAGCAAGTTGGTGGGGCTAAGCCTGAACAGCTTATTGTGGATTTGCCCCAGAGGATAATTACCCTTATGAAAACGCTTATGCCAGCGATGCGCGTCAATTGGGACAAGTTGTCCGCGTGCAAGCAAAAGAGGGATGAAAGCGTTTCCGATTTCTTTACGAGATTTGAGGAAGCATTTGTTGATCATAGTGGCCAGGACATGGGTTCAGAGGGTGGTCATCGGTTGTTTGTTGATAAGTTTGTATCGAACTTGTTGCCCGAACTTAGCAATAAGTTGAAAAATTCTGAGAGTTCGTGGGCTGTTTCTACCACTGCTCAAATATTGGCTACGGCCCAATATTACGAAAATAGGGAAAAGGAGGAAAGTGAGCGTGCGGATAAGAAAACGAAGGATCTTAAAAAAAAAGGTCTTATTGCAGCAAGCGTATCCTCCGCGCTCGAATTTCAGTGATTCGCAACAGCCAAATCGATCGCAATTACAGTTTTCCAGATCGCAGACACGAAATGACTCTCCCGCACCTCGTTTTGTGTTGGGATATAATCAATGTGCATATTGTCGAGGGGAGGGCCATTTAAAGTTTAATTGTCCGGTTCTCCGTGATAGGAACAATGGTGTGTCAGCTCGAGGAGGTCGTGGTGGTCCTCAACAAGCTTCACGTGGTAGGGGTCGTGGAGTTACTCAGAATCAGGCAGAGCGTTTTGCCACTTCCTCAGACTCGCAGAATTGTTTCGATCGACGCGAACCATCGTCCGGTAGATCTGCACAGTATCATGTGGATGACTGTTACGTTGAGCGTGATGTTGGTACGGACGGTATCTACTAGGACAGCCATAGACAAAGGAAGGGAGAAGTATCAGTTCCGGTTGATCAGAGAGGGCCTTATGTTGCAGTAGCCACATTGGGCGTCGTTGAGCCTTTTCTGTTGGACACTGATGGAGCAAAAAGTTCCATTATGCATTCGAAACTCCCTGGCGCGCCTTTGTCTGGCTTAACGAATGTTTCCGTTGGATTCTCTGGCGCCCCCCTTCGCAATCCAGTTTCTAGCCCCTTGCCCATTACGATTGGGTCTCATGAGTTAGAAGCTCCTTTGATTTTAACTACTGGTTGTGGTGAGAATCTTTTGGGCTTGGATTTGTTGAAGAGGTTACATGCGACTTTGTACTGCTCTCCTACGGGCGTGGAGCTTACATTGGGTGAGAATGTGATTTTCCCTATGTATCTATCGATCGATAAGCTCCCACCGGAATTGAGTTCTCTTCCGGTTTCTTTGTGGGCGGCAGGTCCTAATGATGTGGGCCTGCTGGATATACCACCTTATGTTGTCCAATTGAAAGTTGATGCGCGCTTACCACGCATACCCCAGTATCGTATTTCCCTTGATGGTGAACGGGCACTATTAGCGATCATTTATGATCTGATCGATAAAGATCTCGAGGAGACACGAGGTAACGTGTGTAATAGTCCCGTGTTGCCTATTCTGAAACGAACGGATCCGTCCAAGCCTCCCGTGTACCGTCTAGTTATTGACTTACGGGAAGTAAATAAAATTGTTGTCCCGCAGTTTCCGGTGGTTCCAGACATTACAGCTTTACTGACTCTGATTCCAGCCTCTGCATCATGGTTCTCGGTAATCGATCTGAAGAATGCGTTCTTCAGCATTCCGATTGCTGAGGAAAGTCGTGATTTGTTCGGATTTTCATTAGGCGGTCGCAGTTTCCGGTTCAAACGCGCACCTCAAGGCTACTGTGAGAGCCCATCGATCTACAGCCAAGCTCTTAAGAGTCAACTAGATGCATTTGTGCTGCCGACTGGTGCGGCTTTGATTCAGTACGTCGACGATCTGTTGGTAGCTGCAGACACTGAACAAGTTTGCAAGACTGCTACTGTGTCACTGTTACAGCATCTCTGTGACTTACACCACAAAGTGTCACCTTCTAAATTACAATATTGTTGTCAAGAAGTTACCTACTTAGGTCACTTATTGTCAAAGGCGGGAAGAAGGTTGACCCCTGAAAGAATCGCAGCAATTGCTCGAATGACTGTGCCGACGACTCAGAGAGATGTGCGTGCCTTTTTAGGTATCACGTCATATTGTAGGCAGTGGATTCCAAATTTTTCACTGTTAGCGAAGCCATTGATAGCTCTCACGTGCAAGGACGTTTCGACTCCTTTGCCATGGACGGAGGAATGTCAGAAAAGTTTTTCTGAACTACGTGATGCACTGTGTTCGGCTCCCGTGTTAGGTACTCCTGATTACAGCAAGCCATTCACATTATACGTTCACGAGAGGGAAGGTTGTGCGTTGAGTGTTTTAACGCAACAATTTGGTGGCAAGCAGCGCCCGTGTGCATATTTTTCCTCGACCTTAGACCCAGTAGCCAGAGCGTTGCCAAGTTGCTTGAGGGCGACAGCGGCAGCAGCGGCGTCTATTTGGCAGTCCGCAGGTCTTGTTATGGATAATATGCTCATGGTGATGGTTCCGCATGCAGTTGATACTCTTTTGAATCGGACAAAGACTCAACATCTGACGAGTGCAAGGTTGTCTGGGTACGAGCTGACCCTTTTGGCAAGTCACATACAGATCAAACGTTGTAATGTACTGAATCCGGCGACCTTGTTGCCGATTAATATGGAATCAGATGATGTGCCGCCACATGATTGTTATTTACGAACTGAGGAAGAAACAAAAGGTCGTGTGGACCTGAAAAACACTCCCTTGACAGATCCCGATGGTACTTTGTATGTGGATGGCTCGTGCTTTAAGTTACCGAATGGCGATGTGACGACTGCATATGCTGTAGTGACGTTGAGCACGGTTGTGGAAACTGCGAGATTGAATCAGAATTCAGCACAAGCGGCAGAGTTGATTGCATTGACAAGAGCGTGTGTTTTGTCTAAAGGGAAGCGAGTGAATGTGTTTACCGACAGTCAGTACGCATTCGGTGTTGCGCATGATTTTGGAAGACTGTGGAGAGAAAGAGGATTTATGACATCGCATGGTACGAAGATTCAGCATGGGCAGCTCGTGAATGACCTTTTGGATGCACTTACATTGCCTAAACAAGTGGCGATCGTTAAATGTAGTGCACATCGGAAAGTGACGGATGATGTTGGTCGTGGTAATGCGTTTGCGGATGAGATTGCTAAGGAAACGGCTAAGGATCTTGCGACCCGAATGTATGTCACGAGTTCAGTGAGGTGGCCGACTGAGACTGGTATGTGTGAAAATACTGTCGAGAGTGTGAGAGCAATTCAGAACGAAGCTACTAAAGCTGAAAAGACCAAGTGGAAAGAAGGTACGGGAAAGTTGGACATGCATGGATGTTGGGTTGACCTGACGGAATGTCAGAGGTGGATGTTACCAGATGCGTACGTATTAGCTGTTGTGACGATGGCTCATGGGTTGTCACATATCAGTGCGAAAGGAATATGTAGGTTCTTGTCCCCTGTATGGAGGAATGAGGGTATTGCTAAATGTGCCGAGAGAGTGGTTAAGAATTGTATGGTGTGTTTGATGCACAATCCTGGCAAGGGCACCCCCACTCCACCTGGTCATTTTGCTCCTCCTGTTTGTCCCTTTGAGGTTATCCAGCTGGACTTTATCCATATGGAGAGATGCAATAACCTGAAGTATGTTTTGGTTGTGGTTTGTGCGTTCTCTAGATGGATTGAGGCCTATCCTGTTAAGGATAATACTGCCCTGTCCACAGCGAAAATCCTGCTGAAGGAATACTTCCCTAGGTATGGAATGCCACGGATCGTGTGGTCGGATAATGGAAGTGAGTTTGTGGGAAGTGTAATGCAGAGTGTGTGTAAGGGCCTGGGAATTCGTCAAAAATTCCATAGTGCTAATCATCCTCAGGCAGCGGGTTTGGTTGAAGGGTACAATGGGACCCTAAAACTAAAACTCGCCAAGATTCAAGCTACGACTGGTCTATCATGGCCTGATGCCTTGCCTCTGGCTCTCCTATCAACCAGAGCGACCGTACACTCTCGAGTAGGGCTTAGCCCATATGAGATTGTGTTCGGCCGCCCTGCGAATATTTGGGGAGTCCCGAGGCCAAGGGCTTTTGATAGTCTTGAGTATCCAATGTTAATTGATTACCTGCATGATTTGACCACTAAACTACGGTTGATCCATCAACAGGTCTTTGAAGCTCTACCGGCGCAGACAGAGGGTCCTGGACACCAGCTCCGGCCAGGCTGTGGTAAATAATTTAATTACCGGGACTTAATTTGATACAGAAACATAATAAAATAGCTCAGTAAATAAGAGGCAGAATCCGTGGTATTAGAGGTTCGGAATGGGCTTTATTCCAATGGTCGATTATAATCGGTTGCTCCAAGTTCCATCACCACGAAGGTTCAGGAAGTGAAGTACATACATTATTGACAATCAATTACTTTTATACAATAGGCATTACAGTGAAGCAAATACAAGAGGCGTAACAATTGATAATACGGATAATATATTCGTGCGTAGCAAAAATAGGCGTAACTGGGAGTGATGAAAGAACGTCATTAGATGTGATGTCATAATAGGGTGGTTACATGAAAGAATTTCGCAATGTCAGCAGAAATACTTGGCAGAAATGCGCGCGCAGCAGCATGACGTGTAATTGACGTGCAACTAGGGGGTGAAGGGGACTTGACATTTAGCTCTACATGTGGCGACAGAAGTCTGGAGGGTCAAGTCAACCTAATCCCAAATCATATCTAACATCCCATGTTTAAAGAACTACGTTATCCAAAAGAGAGGTCTTCTTAGAGTAGAATCTTATTCTATACTGACTATACTGACTGCTAGTGCGTGTACAAGCGTCTAAGTGTCTACACTAGATGCGAGGGCGGAAATCTTCCATAGCAATAGGGCTATGAATTACTTTTCATAAAGACAGAGAAGCCGGGCCTTTGCTCGGTAGCTGGAAGAATGTTTACTTAAACTGCTAGACAGGAATGCATCGGGCAGGGAACGGAGCAGATAATTTCGAAGGTGAAATACAGTTTTTGGCAGGCAGCAGGCTGATGTCAGGC
The DNA here is from genome assembly GCF_964204655.1 of Triturus cristatus. NCBI lineage: Eukaryota > Metazoa > Chordata > Amphibia > Caudata > Salamandridae > Triturus > Triturus cristatus. The sequence continues at coordinate 981,225,755 of NC_140580.1, forward strand.
TTCGTGAGCCGCGCAGGGAAATGAGACAAAGTTCATGGTTACAGATGCAGGCTCAGACTGGAGCTTTCAGAGGCAGAAGGCAAGAAGAGTTCGATGACAGAATCAGGGCCTACTTGCCTGGACTGTAAAATGGCATAAGTAAACCATATAAAGCCGGTGGCCTTTCATACTTAGGAATAGAATATCCGGCCTATTCATGGCGGATCTGACAGAGGACATGTTGACGGTGGACGCACATGTGTTTGCGTCTTCATAACTGGAACTGGAGGGAACATACATGTACTTGTGATTCATACATGGAACCGTTGGGGTCCAAGATAGGGGACATAACTGATCAGAAAAATCCATATTTCCACAAGGCGACTGGGTCGTTACCCGAAATTTCGGTCGGAAACGTAACTTGGAGCCAAGATTTGTAGGACCCTTTCAAGTCCTATTGACAACGAGGACTGCGGTTCGATTGGAGGGCCGGAAGAATTGGGTACACGCCAGCCACACGAAAAAGGTACCGATCCCCTTACCAACAGACGGTTGGGTGAGAACTGGGATTTCGGCAACAGAAACTGAGACTCCTTTGCACTTTGTGCCGTTTAGCGACGCTCAACCTGTGGGGGATGATTTGTCACTGTCAAACCCACATGTGGAGTCATCGGTAGCAGAGAACCCAAGGTCTGACTCGTTGTCCACTTCATCGAACACTGTTGCGCCAGCTGAACAATTGTTTGTAGAGCAAACTCGACCTGGAAGAAGTCGATACTTTCTTCGTTCAAGGACTAATAAAAATTAGTTGTATATTTGCTTTTTGATGCTATGAACATTATGGACAATTATATCCTTTCTTTTTCTGTCCCACTGCTAAGAGATTTGTAATAGGAAACCCTACCATCCGGGTTACCGTAGGGCCGTGCGGGTACTCCTTTCTGTTTAGCAGGTTTCTGACGCTAGGTCGGTTACTTTTGTCGATTCCTGGGAACTCCTGGGGATTGATAATCGCTACTCAGAACGAAGTGCGTCAAGTACGTCACGGACGGTTTGTAGAGGATGGCATTCTCTAAGCTGTTGGAAGTAGAAAGGATGTCGGCGCAGAGATCAGAGTTAAGGAGAGTTGTACGAACAAAACTTTTTCTGTTTCAGGTGTTCCTACTGTTCCTGACCGTATCTATGTTATTGGTGGGTGGAGTGTATTTTGGAGTACAGTTGTTACTACCTTCTGCTTCACCTACCTTTTCTCCTAAGCTAAGCTCCCTCACCACTGTTTCCCCACATTCTTTTCATCCTCTGCCTCAACATGAACAGGTTAGGCGTGCGGAATTTATGAATAACTCCTTCATTCAGCTGCTACATCAGCATCAGTTGGTAATGAATACTACCAATTGTTGGGTGTGTGGGTTAATGCCACATACCATGGATAGGGGTATTCCATATTTGGTCCTTCCTTACAGCTCCCAGGGTTCAGCTCGAGCATTCCAAACTATGTTCCGTAGTGCACTAGATTCCTACCCCAGTCGAGAGCCACGTTCTGTCAATTTTGGTCCTGGGCCGTATCATAAGCCTTTGGTGACAGCGATAGCGGATTTAGATAGAGATGTTTTTGATGCATCGCTTATCCCAAATGAAGAGGTGCAGGCTTATAAGGATCTGAGCGAGGCTGAGTATAGTACGTCAGTGGGTGATAGACAGCTTAGGAGCTCGTCCCCAATATGGATTGTACCACACCTTGGTAATTTCTGCTTGATAGGTTTGGGTCGAAATCCGAGAGCACAACTTGGGAACAGTGCTTGCACTGACACGTATGTTCTACCGATGCTCTCTTCCCCTGTTTTTCTGACCGCTAAGGGCACTTATTTTGTATGTTATGAACGCGCATATACATGGTTACCCCGTGATTTTTCGGGTACCTGTTATATTGCGAATCTTTTACCACCGACTTTCACGGTTGCCTCAGATTATCACAAAACTAGAGTCGTGAGAGGCGTTATTAGCAAAGAGGATACTGCGGGTCAAGAAGCAGGAGACTTCTTTAAGGGTTTCTTGCCGTTTTGGGGACCTATGGTTAATAGTAGGAACCTAAGACAGTTGACCCGTGTAGTTGAGTCGACTGCTAATATTACTGCAAGTGCCCTTGGTAATTTAACAGCTGAACTTCAGGCGGATAGACTCATGACGTTGCAGAACCGTATGGTTCTAGATGTTGTTCTTGCAGATAGAGGAGGTGTGTGTAAAGTTATCCATTCGAGTTGTTGCATTTTTATTCCTGACAATGCTCCAACTGTCTACCAAGCCATCTCGAAGTTGCACAAGATTTCCGAGTCCATACACGTGGACGAAGGTAATTGGACGCTTCTAGGATGGTTTTGGGGCCTGATGTCAACTTGGGGTTGGAAGATTCTGATGATCGTAGGGGTTGTTGTAATGTTTCTGTTCACGTGTTGTCTTTGTGTACAGTGTGGTCCTGCCTTATGTGGCCTATGTGCTACAACGTGTATAAGACGGCCATCTGTTACCAAGGAGACGTTGATGAATAGAATGATGTTCCAGCAGCAACTGAACGAACTGATGAATATTGACATAGATTCCGATCTTGACTAGTGCTTGCCTACATGAGGGCAAAAGGAGCGTCTGAGGTTCCGTGTGGGACGGAACGACACTTTTGAGTGGTGACGAATATGGATGAGTTGGGTATCTACAAACCGCAAATGACGAGTATAGTGGGTGTACGCAGTTTCGCTATGCAACCACGTATGGTTCGTCTTATTTTTGGGTTTGTTCATCTGAACCCTCGGGTTCCATTTTAGATACGGCATCCATTTTGTTTCTTGCCCTCAAGTAGCCAGCGAACGGACTTTGTCCGCTTCGTGACCCTGGGACTCCCAAACTTACACGAGGGACATGTGTTCCTTTGAGTGTGACTTTTACGACGAGGGAAATGACACGGCGAAGGCAGATGGCCCCGCTCAAGGCTCATCTTGCCGTGCCGGTCTATTGTTTCAGTCATGCATACATTAGACACGAGGTCTCTGATCCCGTTATCAAGTTTCCTTTACTACTCCTAACACTCTTCTCTAATCTGTTGTGCATCATTGTCCTTTCTTTGCATCTGTTTTCGTCCCTTCTCCTAATGTGTTTATGGTCAGGATGGAATGTGTTTTATTGCAGAGAAGATATGTTTTTACAGTTGGGAACTGGCAATACTGTTGTAATTATGTTCCGGCCTCCTGAAACATGAACGCGACTCTTTTGAAGTTTATTGTGGGAACTGAGTTGTAACCTTTGTTCACCATACTGTGGTATGGGAAAAACGTGTATAAAAGGAGCGATCCACTTTTGCAATTCAAAGCAGTCTCCGAGAACCTACACGTTGTGTACTTCTTGTGACTTCTGTATCCCTGCAGTAAATAAACGCTGATCTCTGACGTCGCTGGAAGTATCCCGTGTCTCTGTGTTTCGTACGCCAGAACAGGTAACCCACGAAGGTTTCAGGTGTTGTTCCCTGGCACCGCTGGGTCTTAGAATAACCCAGTCCTTCACAGTTCTCGGCACCTAGTGCCACAATAGTGAATAGATAAAGTCCGGATTGTAACAAACAATGGTACGGGGGACAAAAGTTTATAACAGTGCTGAAATGCTAAGAATACTAATTAAAGAAAGTTAAAGAAAACCTCAAGCACCAGTTGGCATAATATCTGTTCTAAGACATCCGGTAGATAAGACAATGTTCTACATACAAACACAATTTAGAGTGAGAATAGCCCAAGAGGTATATTCCAAACTTGCTGGCTAACTTATGTAGGGGGTGGGTGCTGCTAGGGTTCATGCACAATGAGACAGGAACCAATTCTCTGTGTGGCACGTACCTGTCAGGTGGCTACAGCCAAGAACCACCTAATTAAGAGAGATTGTTTTGAACATGAGATAGGTTAGTGCCGAATGTATATATGTAGGTTACTGGGGTAAGAAATCCCTTAGTAATGGAACGAAAAGAAATAGTGAACATCATAACATTTAAAGATGTAGTTGAGAGATTGTAATGGCTGTAACGGCCTTGCCATGAAAATAGTAATGTTTACCATGTGCGAGCGGAAGAAACAAATGCGGTATAATAATCCCATAGTGTCAGGAAATTTTAATTTACGTTCATAGAAAACTTAGTCCGTAATGAGAATAAGAAGGTCTTTGCGGAAATGTTATGATGCTCACTATTACTTTCCGCTTAATTCCTAAATCCCCACACATTATCATATTAATATTATAACCTTTTGAACCGCTCAATGCCACCATACATCTGTACAGACAATTCTTTGTTAACCACCTTACAGTAGCCATACCACATGCTTTAACCTTCTGCTTTGCTCCCATTTCCTCCGCAGATTAAGTGTATAATAACAAGACTTTCTGCCTTGAGAAAGCCCTTGGCCTGCCAGCCACATGGTCGAAGCATGCGTCTGCTGTTCATTGGTTACCTTTATTTCCGGCATGAAATAAAGACAGAATATTCTATCTCAAAACTCATATCGGACTTAGAGATTACTTACCGCAGGAACCTACATATATACATTAGGCACAAACCTATCTCATGTCCAAACTTGCAGGACCTGCGGGTAAAAAAACAAGAAAGAAAAGTTGTCCAAGTTTGAGAAATAAAGAAGTTCACATGATCGGCAGCAACTGTAATATGTTACATATAAACAGTGACGATGCAAGGTAAAACAGTTTTAAAATACAGCATCATATAATGCAGTTAAATCAGGAGAAGCGATATTTCAGATGAATACATCTGCCTGTGGATTCCTCACCTTTTGAATTACCCCAATGCGCAGCATTCCATTGAAAAGTTTCTCCTCAGCTTTCCCACGTTGACGTCACAATGCAGCTGCTCAAAGTATGCACTATACTAGAGTAATAAGATGCTCGGAAAGAAATACAGAAACTCATCATGAAAAAACAGCCAACACTCTTGGGGAATGCAAGATTAAGTAAAATGTGAAATAAGAGAGGAACTAAATCGCTGATATGCATTGCCTTAACTTTTTTAACATTCATTGTTCGTAATTCAATCCATGATTTTGATATTAATTATAATTGTATTTTTATAGTGCCTACTACCCCTGATGAGGCTTCAAAGTGCTTTTTGGCGAATATGTTGAGGGCCTGAAAATAGGGCCAGTTTTATCACCATACGTCGGATAACAGTCTTTACTTTGTTCTTGACTCTGATATTTGGATCAACTTTGCAAGGGAACAAAAACCTTGCTCGTCCTTTGGATCAATTTCGTGGGGGAACAAATACAGCAGCTCCACTTCTAACGGGCCTGAGCTGTCAAAGTGCAGGAGGTTAGCGTGACCAGGAGTCTCAAGACAGTATACATAACACAAGATTAGCTCTATAACACCTACCTTTACCGAGGAGAAGGCACCAAATCATACGTTCTTGCATCCACTCCTACGTGTGACGAATGGGAAAGGGTGGGCTCTGTGCCTGTGAATGACAAACGTCTGGCATCACACAGGGATGGAGACTCCATTGCCCGAAACAGTGATGCCGAGAGAGTTACTGGCCTACAGTGGATACTACCTTAGACTACAATGGCTTTAGAATGGTAAGCTCTGTGTTGTGTCACAGTACAGAAAGTTGATCTACTGCCTGGCTTCTGTCTTCTGCTTCAGTGAAAGGCAGGGCAGGCAGCCTGGGACAGACAGCCCAGACTTAAATACATTGATTTATTTAGAGATATGATTGTATCTCTAAATAAATACATCTATTTAATATTTGTACAGGGATGTGAAGGAAATAATTTCAGGGGGACACAGCCCCAGAGCCCTAAGGTCTACACCCCCCCCCTTCCCAGAGAGCTTCCAAAAAATAACAGATGTAGGCTCCGCTGTGAGAGAGTGAAAGAGCAAGAATCAGAAGTGAAGACTGAGGGGATTAGTGGGGAAAATAGTAGGGGAGGCGGGAAAATGGGAAGGCATCCTGAGTTGAAGGAAAGAATGGTAGGGTGGAGATGAGGTATATTTTCAAGAGAGTTTTGCTTTTGGTTTCCATAGGTAAGCGCCTGTAGGTGACCATAGCTGTCTGGAGGCAGTATGTTTGTAATCTTTGTTAAGAATTAATGTTGTCAGAGCTTCTGAGGAATCTCCCCTCTCTGCATTCTGTTTGAGGAATGCTGATCGTGTTCACTGAAACCGACCCGCCTGGCAAGACGTTGGCCATGATCACTTGAATTATTGCGCTGAGTAGGGGGTGGGTGTAGAGGGATGGGGGCGACCCTCGTGCAATTTGACCTAGGTTGGAACCCAGAAACACTCAACCCTGCCTGGATTGGCACTGCTGGAGGTTCCTACCGAGAAACCTGACTCCAGTGATTCTTCTCACTAGTTTCTCCTTCCTCAGTAGTTGTTTTCTCTGGGGTCACCCCCCGCCACCCCCTCCCCCACCGAGGAGTTCAATTTTGCAAAAAATGTTATCGTGGTTCATATGATTGTGACTTCAACCAGTGGGTGAAAGGCACAAAGTACATTTTTAAAAAACCTCTTTTAATATAGTTCGTGGTCTAAATTGAAGTATATCTTGAGGAATTGATTGCTGTACTTTGTTACTGTGGTATAGTGGAAAGATACCTTTTTTGAGAAAAGGCACAGCTTATGTAGCTAAATAACTTCAAGCATGATTTGTTAACATTTCCACAAAACACTTGGCCCTAGTGAGGTATTTTATCCTCTTAGACATTAAAGATATAGGGACCTTTTTGTGTTTTTTAGTTTTCAAATATATACCCCCGTCCCTTTGTTAAGCGTAGGGGTATCTCCCTTCCTTTTTAACTTTGGTTCCTACCGATAAACCTGACTCCAGTGAATCTTCTCACTAGTTTCTCCTTCCTCAGTAGTTGTTTTCTCTGGGCTCACCCCCCTCCCCCCCCCCACTGAGGAGTTCAATTTTGCAAAAGATGTTATAGTGGTTTATATGATTGTGCCTTTCACCCACTGTTTGAAGTCACAAAGTACAAACAAAATTGAGCAGATCAGGCCAGCTGGGAGTCCAATTCTTCAAAAAGCCCCTTGAAATTTATGAGCCCTGGCGGAGGATAAAGCCTGGTGTGTTATAATGTCATGATGTCATGCATTGAAAGTTACACTCCTCTCCACTGTCCAGCACAGTCGGAGAAAGCTCAGTATCGTGATGCCAACCTGTAACAACTCGGCCTTTGATGGTCCTCAAGGACCTCGGATTCTTCCATACTGAAATCATGTCAAACCATTCTGTGACATTGGGTAACTCCTAATTGGTGGTGGATGAGGTAGGCACAAAGAGGAGTTGAGGTCCCACTCCCCTTTTTATTGATGGCCTTTTCCCTCTGAGCCGCCATCAGTAGTAAAGTTGAGCTACCACTTCTTTTTAACCAGGCTGGAGGAATGGAGTCTTTGCCAAGTTCCAGCGCTGGGCTTGGATTCCCCATTGGGGATCATTCAGGGGGATATATGCAGGTCCGATTACTTGAGATGAAACCTTGAGCATGGAGGGGGGCTGGTCAGTTTAAGGGCCTTGTAATCCTTCCATCTGCCTTAGCTTTTGTGCAGAGCTAATCTATTATACTTCTCATCCTGGGTGGAATTGTCTGAATAAACGTATGCTTTGTTTCAGTGCAGTGTCCATTTTAAGAGTACATTCTTAGCCTCAAAGTTAAACTGCTACATGGCCAGTATGGTAGGTTTTAATAGTGCAGGATATCAGGGCATTGTAATGAACCATACAATGATGCCACATCGCATTGCTTCATGTGACAATCCTGCAGCACAGAAGATTGTGACCCTAGGGTTGCCCAAGACAAAATTGTATTTTATTGTAGAATTTGTATAGTACCTCACACTTTTGTCTCGTATACTGCTTCCAGGAGGTCGAATAAGAGGATACTCCAGTAATTGTTGGGCACGATGTTTGATCAGTGTTAGAAATGTGCCCCAGTGACCTTATTGCTACATTTAAACATAGAGCAGAGCAACAGACATTTAAGCAGATAGTCACAATTATGTAAAATTCACTTCTTAATACTCCATATTTTTGGGTGTAAAACGTGTTGTGCTGCGCTATTATACACAAGATTATGAATACACAAAGAGGAAATTTCGGCTTTAGAACTAACATCACAAAAATCAAAGCAATATAATTAGTACACTGATTCACTCGTTAATTGGAATGAAGAGAATTTGCAACAAAAATATGTGCAGAGTTTCCACTTCCTTAACTGCCCTCAAGCACCCTAACACTTTATTCTAGACTAGAGAAATCTCCATTTTTAATTTCTTGCTATATATACACCATTTTATAATACTAATAGATACTGTAGTGTCATCTCATACAATTGTTTGTCATGTTAAATTTTATGCGCGGGACTGTTTGAGGGAGCCTGTATTTTATGCTTGATGGGTCAATAAATATATATAGTTATAACTATAGTGGAATTCGGAGAAAAAAAGTTCTTGCTAAGTGTTGTGCAATTCCCTCAGAAGTATAGGAATAAAAAGGATAGAAATTCAAAACATATGCATTTTTAAGTGACTGCACAGGGATCCTCCACTACGGCTCATTACTGGTATTTCTCCATGAGCTGCTCTAAAGGTTAAAAAAAAGTCTTGAAACAGTAGCAAGGTGGAAGGTCAGGGAGTCTTTCTCAATTTTACGACTAAATATGGTAGATACCTATTATAATCCGTCCACTGGAGAGCACCAACTCCGCATCAGTTTTCAGAGAACTTTTCTGGAAAATTAAGAAAGATGTGACATAACGGGAATAGTAGCCTTCCCAATGAAAGCATGCTTCCAGCCTGAGGAACAGCTTGTTTGATCTAAGCATGGCCTGAGCATCTCTCGGACAGACGTTTACTTCTTGCAGTCAACAAGTACTTCCAGGTTCACTGCCAGTGACGTCCATGAATGTCAGACCTCAAGTGGTGCTCTACTGGAATCAGCTTCTTAAGCAAAGGAGTCAAAAACAGTAATCACTCCAGTTGGGGTCGGGCATCTTAGAAACGTAGTGAGGAATGCAAAAACACAAGTACAATTTTGCAAAGTGATATTTTGACTTCATAAGATTGGCATTAGCAGGCGGCTTAGTACAAAATAAATGAAAATGACCTACAAACCTAAGTAATATTGTTGAATGTCTGTGCGTGTACTGTATTCTACTGCAGCGTCAGTATTATCTGTATTTATTTTGGACATGTCCGTTCTGGGTAAGGTTGAATCCATGTGGCTGCTGGCTTTAAGTTATAGCTGTTTATGTTTGGATTGGGCCATGCAACCCAAGGCGATCATGGAACACAAAGCCAAGCTGTGTGGTTGGCCTGATCGCATCCTACAGTGAGATGGGTAGTAAGAGGCTTTGACTCCTTGGCAAGTCCAGCCTGATAAAAGGCTTGACAGAAGTCATGGATGGAAAATTCCATGGTGCCATCCAGGCGCCTGATAATTTCATATATTCTAAGGATTGGATTGGATGCCAATGATGATTCAAGCATTCATGACACAAACAGCGACAGAGATGAAAGTTGCCATCCTTCTTTGCCAACACTATAGAAGACATGCCTTGGGCTTGCCGAGATAACAGTGCTTCTGTATTTTTTGGATACTGTGATCACAACACGCCCTGTAGAAGTGACCCAATCTGCCTCAGTGCTGATCATCCCTTGAATGATGCCAAGTGACTCTTGTTGCCACAATGGTAGCAGGCAATTCTAGTCTCATACTTTTTTTTACTTTTGTCTTGGTTGTCTCATTTTTACATTGCAGACATCGTTATATTTCTATTCATTTTTTCTCTTCATTTATCTCTTTGAACTATGGCACAGATTGCTTATAAGCCTTTGCTGTCTTTTGACCTCTTCCGGTTGGTGTGGAGTCACCTGGTACCTGTAGTTTTTTTTCTGTATTCTTCTTCTTGTGGTGTTGAACATTTAACTTTCTTAGCATTTTGTCCTTGGATGCTGCAAAGCTGCATGTAGTAAACGGGTTTCTAAGAGCAGTCAAAAAAGTAGAACCTTTGCTTGCTTGATCTAATGTAGGAGTGCAGGTTGAAGTCATTTTCTAGCCCTCAACATTGCTAACTCATAGTCATCGTATGCCTCCTCATCCTCAACAGGCTTAATTTTGGAACTAGTCCTAAAATCTAATGCCTTTTGTGAGCACATGCATTGTATTAAAATGTATTTTTTACGGTGGTTTTCAGGCATATTATTAGTGTCTTTAGCAAGGTATGTTAAGAACACCTCCTTACATCACTTCCGGCGATTTGAAGTTTCTCCTTCGCAGTTAAGAAATTGTGGTGCTGGCTCAAATTGCATTTTGGGTGAAGGGCAGAGGAACAGATTTCCAGATAATGGATGACAAAAAAGGATCTAAAATAGATATGGTCAAGGAGTCGCTGATGTTCCATGGGTACTTACCATTCCGTACAAAGATCCATGTCGATGACAATTCCGTAAGATCATCTCTTTGTTTTAGGGGTCATAACATCCCTGGTCAAATTTATTATTTAAACACACAAAAAGGAATTGTCATGAAAAAATTATGCAGCAACCACATTCTTTGCATCTTGTTTACAAGTGAAACCTAGCCATAACGGAGACTCTAGTACATGGGAATCACCTAACCATAACTAGTATGTCCATGTGCAACCAACAAAAAACCTAACCATTCTGAGTAAGTTCATGACTGGCTCTGTGACCCTTCTTCTTACACCTCCCCTGTCCCAACGGATGGGCCCCACCCTCCCTCTCCTGTACCAGGAGCTCTCCCTCCTCTGGAATTCTTGTGCAGGGGAACCTGCTGCCCCTACAATACCTATCACAGGCACCCCCTAAATCCAGGTTCCTCGTCCCCTAAGGGCCAGTGCTAGCTCATGCCAACTGCGCCTGGGTAGGCGGTTGATAGGTAAGGACTGTGTAACAGTGACTACCCTGAACCCCTGCAACCTCCTTTCGACTTGCTGCCAGCACCCCTTAAAGGGTCTAGTGACGCCAATGTTAATTTGGTTTAAAAGGATGCCGTAAAGGGACCGAAAGTGTCCCCACCAATCATGAGCTCTCGGGCCTGCATGATTCACCTACAATATACCCCCCCCCCCCCCACCCGCCTCCCCCCTCAATGCACAGTGCACATTAGCCAAGTCAGGCCAGCAAATTCTCAAGAAACATTTTGCATTATACTCTTTCGACAAGTGCACTCCATCCTGTAACAAAGATCGCTCACTTTTGATGCACCATGAAGTATGGCCAGGGCCACTGGAATTATGTGGCAGAGGAGGCTCAAATTATGCAGCAGGGTTGAGTAAATTATACGGCAAAAAGGAGACAATGCAGCATTATGCTGCATATTTTGTGATAGTATTACTTCATTTTTGTGTTATTTTTAAAGTTGCTAACACTGTCTGGGTCTTCGTTGCACCTCACTGGGACCAGTTTAATATCCAAATATAGAAATAAACTTCAAAAAGGTGACCAGTCAACCTTTGCAAAGGACCTTCCACTGCGTGGCAACACGAGTTGCTGCGTTTTTACTAACTTATGGACCGATAAGCTCGAAAATTTTCATTTTTGTGGGATAAAATCGTCAGATTACGGAGCAGATGATGTATTATGTGGCAAATTTACAATTTAGCGAAAATCCCCGTGGCCGCATAATTCCAGTGGCCCTGGGTATGGCTGACAAACAGGCTGTCCTAAACAACTTACCCACATTCCGATTCAACTATTTCACCAACTTGTTGAGAGCCCTGACTGACTTTCCACCTCTCAAATTCAACCTCCGGACATTGTTGGACCCCGCAATTACGGCCTCTGGGAACTTTTTAGAAAGCGAACACATTTCAGAGACAATCAGTTCAAATAAGTCCTTCCAACCTAGCTCTGTCAGATTATTGCCTCCTAGATGCAAAGAGACCTGCTCGCCACTGCACAGCTCCTTAACTAGAGGTGTGGTTTGGGCCCAATGCCAAGACACCACCCGGCTTTGCCCAATCAACGCCCTTGTCTTAATCAGGAATTCAGTTGAAACGCCCCGGTCCTTGTATGGTCCACTGGCTACCCGCCATATCGTCAACTATAGTCAGTGGCAAAGCCTCTTTAATAAGAGCAGAAGGGGTGCAGGAAGAGTTAGCTGTGCTATCTCTACACTGAGAGTTATGAACGGAATTTGATGGTACTTGAAAAGAGGCAATGCACATTTGGCATTTAGGGATGAATTCAAAAACTGGTGAAAGGTACTTGTAATATGTAATACAATCCCAAGCATTGAAAGTCAATGATAATCTGTGCACACTGAGATGGCTGCTACGTAGTTTGAACGTACAAACCCATAGAATATAATAGGTTTCAAAATGACTTCCTGAATTATAACCAAGGCTCAGGATAAAAAAGGTCTAGAAAGGGCACAGATGCATTCGGGAAGGACTTAACAGCCGTGAGGTGGTAGCTTCTTGAGCGAGGAGACTTGGAGCAATGAGGGGAGGTTCCATGTCCCCATCAGAGGACACACAATGTCAGCTACAGCGGCAGACTCTCTTGAATGGCTCCACATGGAAGCGTGTATGGAAGATCTAGGAGAGGCACAAGCCGAAGGTGACATTGGTGGCAGACAGGAGCTGCCAGAGAATGAGGCAGCACCAGAAAGTCAATATGGTCTGGTACGGCCTACCGCCCCCTCCTCCCCTGACTGTGACAAAAACCAATATAACCTTCTTGTTTGGAATAGGGGGTCGTCGACCCCCGATCGTATTTATTAACAAACAAAACAAGTTATATTCATAAATACAATAACGCAGAAATGACAAGACAGGATTCGGTACATTTACTTCAATCCTAGCTTTAACAAAAACTCTAATACATAAATGTTCCTATCCTAGTCTAAAACATTGCTGATCACATTTCTTCGTATTCCTCTGGGCCTACGGCAAGGTCAAAACGCTGGCCCCTCCCCCTTTACACTAAATTGTCCCGCGCACCCCAACCGGGATGCGCATGCGCAGGAGGCCCAGCTGACCTGGAAGTACTTACCCCCAGGCAACCCCCAAACGTTCAGGACTTACTCCATAAAGGGGCCATGCAGACAGCGCAGCTTACTTACGCCCGCGTGCGGGGTGGCCAACCAGCCAATGGAAAGCGTAACCCCCCCCTTTGTCCCCGCACCGTTCCAACCAACCGGTTGTAACTGCCCCTGGAGTCTGGTGAGAGCCAAATGTCCCTCCCCTCTGGGCGCCCCACATAATAAGACGCCCCAAAAGATGAGTCAATTTAGTCTGTCCAACCTATGACCTTACCGCACAGGCCTGCATAGTAGACCGACTATCAGGCCCCCCCCCAAACCCAAGATCATACTTACCAGTGAAAACCCTCTAGCCAAGCTAAAATGTTGCCCAGGAATAACTCATTACCCAAGCGTGACAGGTGCACCCCGTCTTGCACATAGCACATGTCCCCCCCTAATGCATCCATGAGCAATTACTTGCAATCTGGGGGTCCTAAACAGTTTGTCTATTTTGTTATTGATCCTCTGGGCAGAGTGATTGAGAGCCTTCACTGATACCCCCCCACGCCACTGAGGTCTTGGTATCATGTGTGACCACACAATAACCGTCTCAGGGCAGTGCTTGGCCAGCCATGCCGTCTCTGACAGCACCGTTTCTAGCAGGACCCTCCGATTGAGATGTACCAAGTCGTTGCCCCCCAGATGCAAAATGATAGCATCGGGAGGGGTATCCAAAGAAGTGAGCATGTGACCTACCCGTTCGCTGAACCTGTCAAAACGCAGGCCCCCATGGCCAAAAAAGGAAACCCTGACACCTAACCGCTTTGCGCGCGCTGCCCCATCGCCTGCCCTGAAAAAACTGCCTAACCGGGACACATAAGAATGACCAAAAACACATGCATGACGTTCCCGCTGTGCCTTCGGGGAAATCCTCGTTGTCTTGACTGTGCCACGCTCTTGGTGGGGTGTCGCCGTCTCTCTTCCTGCGTGACAGGCCGAGGGAACTGGTAGTAGAACAAGAAAAGAGTGCCATCAGTACCGTTAACATTTGGAGTCATAACATATCAACACGCACATAACGCCTAAAACAATTGGAGGCCCACCGCCCAATCCTACGCACAGCCTCCTCCCCAAGACCCTGCGCAACCGCCTCGGTGGCGGCACCAATCCTGAAGGAATGTGTCCCGAAACTACCGGGGTCCAGTCCCGCCCTGCCTATTGCCTTATCTAAAACCCGTTTAAATTGGAACTTTGTCAGTGGATCCCCCCCCCGTGTGCATTAGTAATGTCCCCCCCCTACCACTCGGTCTGTATGGCAGGAAAGCCTCCACATGAAAAAACGGGCAGCAGGGATTGCCCGGTGCCCGTCTGAGAAACACTACCTGGCCTTTTCCCTGCTGATCTGTCTTCGAACGCCGGATTGTAACCTGCAATGCCCCGTTATGGAAGTGAATGTCACCCAGCTGTAAGCCACCCCCCAGGTCCCTTTTGTTCTTAGCCACCAATTCCCCTATTCGAAAGGCCCCATAGAAAGCCAAAGTAAAGGCTGCCCTGAATAACAAGCATTCCGAGACATTGTCGCAAGTCTGATCTAACGCTGCCATGACTGATGTCAAGGTAGTCAAACCTATCGGGCGTCTAGTATCCGGCGCAGACCCCTGTAACCGCTGCCAACCCTTCAATGCCTTGCGCACTATGAATGACTGCGTAGGGTCCCGCCTGCCGCCCATCTGTGCAAAAAATGAAATGGCTGCTATGTGTCTCCTAGCCACCCCTACCGACTTCCCCTCGTCCCGCAGGGCTTGCAAGTAACAGCACACCCCGGCCGAATCAGCCCAATGTGTCCCACCCTTATCTGTTAAGAAATTACAATATGCCCCAAACGCCCCTTCGTATGCCTTTCTTTTTCCTGGCGCTAGGCTCGCTGCCACCAAGTCTGGTAAGTGTGGGCACCAATCTGCCAGAGCTGTTCGGGAAAAGGCGTTGGGCATGGCGCTGCTCCCGGGAGATGAGCTCTGAAAACCTGCATCTTGAAACGAGATAGAGCGTCAGCAGCATGGTTCAACACCTCCGGGACATGTTTCGCCCTAAACTGAAGATTCAACTGGAGGCATCTTAATACTATCTCCTTAATCAAACGCAAGATCATTGTACATTTTGCTGACTGGTTGTTTATGCACTCCACCACTGCCATGTTATCAGACCAGAACACCACTGCTTTGTTGCGTAGCTGCTCCGGCCAGACCCACAATGCCACCCAAATGGGGAATAGTTCCAAAAAACCAATGTTCGCGGTGAGTCCATTGACCACCCACCATGCTGGCCAACGCTGTGCCACCCACTGAATGCCCAGAATGGCGCCAAACCCCTCACTGCCCGCGAAGTCTGTCATTAAACCCAACTCCGCGCAAGAAGTGACCGGGCCGGGCCACAGGACCGAGCCATTGAAGTCCCGCAGGAATGCTAACCAAATCCGCATGTCCTGCTTGACCTCGCTGCTCAATCTGGTGTGGTGGTGTTTCTGTTTGAGGCCTGACATTGCCTGTGCAATGGACCTTGAAAAGGGGCGTGCCATTGGTACAATGCGTAATGCAAAATTTAACTGCCCCACCAGCTGTTGTAGCTGATGCAACGTCACCCTTTTAGCTTCCAGACATTGCCTCAGCGTCTCCCCAAACTTAGTCACCTTGTCAGCGGGAAGCCGTGAGCACCCCGCGACTGAGTCCAGTTCGATCCCTAAGAACTCTATAACCGGGGAAAGGCCCACGGTCTTTCCCTGCGCTAGGGGTACCCCAAAGCTCTCCATCAATGCACAGAACCGTTCCAGCGCCTGCCCACACCCCGCGCCCCCCGGTGGCCCCAAGAAGAGAAAGTCATCTAGGTAATGCAGCACATGCCTATGCCCTGTCACTTGTCTAAAAACCCACTCCAAGAACGTACTAAACATTTCAAAGTAGGCGCACGACACCGAACACCCCATTGGCATGCACATGTCCATGAAAAACTTGCCCTCAAATTGGAATCCCAGGAGGTGAAAATCGCTCGGGTGGACGGGTAGGAGCCTGAAGGCAGACTTTGTCTGATTTTGCCATCATTGCCCCCGGCCCCAGACCCCTCAACAGTTCAATAGCCTGATCAATAGATGCATAACGCACAGAGCAGCAATCATCATCAATGGAGTCATTCCCAGACTGCCCCCTTGGTGCCGATAAATTGTGAATCAGCCTAAACTCTCCTGGTTCCTTTTTTGGGACTACCCCCAGGGGGGAACAAACAAAGTTATGAACAGGTATTTTGTCAAAGGGCCCGCCACTCTACCCAACCTACATTCTTTTCCAATCTTGGCTGCTGCCACCACAGCATTCTGGGTGACCGATACTTGATTCCTGCAGAACGAGGGACCCACAAAATTCTCCACGGGAATTCTAAAACTGTCTCTGAAACCCCCAATTAAGGTTTTTGCTGAGGTCGCGCACTTATATCTGTTTAACCAGGGCATCATGGCGTGAAGGAGGATTGGTGACCTAGCTCTGGTGGAAACCCCTTCCTTCTGGTTTCTCCCCCCCCCCCTATCCTTCTGTTTTTTAAGGCACTTTGCCTCGCCATGCCCTGGGTTGCCACAGAAACTGCACGTGTGTCTAAATCTGCATGTCCCTGGTGCCCTAACGCAGGAGCGCCTGTTGTAATCCCAGCAGCATCCCTTCTTTCCGCCCCCCCCGCCTTGTGCAGCTGGGGGGAATGCCCGAAAGGGCTGAGGTTTGGGCGGGTCACTGGCAGCCTCAGCTGAAAGGCTGCCCACATGATCCAACCAGGATATTCCCTCCACCTGATTCCACTTTAACGTAGGATCAGATGCCCTGATGCGCCTGAACTTTTTGTCATACTCCAACCACCCCGAGCCCCCTTTTGTCGCCTGCGCCGTGCTGATCCTAGACATATAACAAGCCATCGCAGGTGCTTCCTCAGGGAAACGTTCTGTCACCACTGCCATGTAAATATTGTAGGCCAGCATCCAATGCCTGATGTTCTCCTCAACCCTGTATTTTAACATTTTGTTCGCCCACTCACGCGCGGGCATATAATCCTTCTTCCTCTTCATTTCTTCCCTCTCAACCTCATCTATCAATAGTGAAAAAATATCAATATATGTCCCTTTCCAAATTCTCTCCTTAACCTCCTGCGACAGGTGGCGTGAGAGAGATTCGTACGACGTGCATGCCTCACCCATGCCCAACAATGGCAACGTCTGTGGCTTACCATGCGAAGGTCCCGGGGTTTCCTTGGGGGCCCGACCGCCGGCACGTCCTTAGGCTTGGCTAGATCGATAAGCTGTTTCGCCCTTTCCAATGCGTCCGCCCCGACAACACCCGCCGCACTCACGTTCAAACCCATGCCCCCCAGCCAGGGAAGCACGGCTGCTAAACTGGAAACAAAATCGGGAGGAAGTGTTGGCACCCCCCCCGGGTGCGGAGGGAACAGGTACCAAAAGATCAGGCACCGCTGGCACTGGCACCGCTGGTGCGGGGGTAGGATTTGCAGGTGCAGGGGGAACAGGTAAAGAAAGATCAGGCACCGCTGGCACTGGAACCGCTGGCACTGGCACCGCTGGCGCGGGGATAGGGATAGGGTGTGCAGGTGCTGGTGGTGGGATAACGGGCGTCGCGGGGAGCAAAGGAACAGACCCCCCCACTGGGTTGACAGGAGAAGGCTCGCCCCCGGTGCATTAGGGAATGCGGGAAGGACAGGCAAAAATGGGGCCCCACCATTCCCAGGGACAACCTGCGGGCCTTTCTTTGCCCTACTCTTCTTCGGCAAGGGGGGAAAAGCCTCTCTTGGGGGTAAAGCGTCCCTGCGTGACCTCCCCGATGGCCCTTCCTGCGCATCCAGCCTCTCTGCCAGCTGCGCCATGGTACTATCCATTTCCCCAATCTTTCTCATGAGCGCGTCCAAAACAGTTGCTATACCCGGGCGCCGCTCGCACGCTTAGCCTTAGGGGGCATGACTACCCTTCTACCTGTACCAAACTTTTACCGTTGTTTTGATGGAGGAAACACGACCGGCCACTTCACCCCCGCTACCGGAGCCTCACTACTGGCTAGCCCAGCAAGGCAGGTGGTCAATAGGCTCCAACCTGCTTGGCTCCCAGCAGCGCCGGGATGCAGACCCTTGTCCGTGTCCTCAGGCACCCTCTGCGCAAACTCCCACGTCCTTGTGCAACGCCCCTGGTCTCAGCCGACACTCAGATCCGTAGGCACTTTAGTAATGCTAAAACAAAAGGTGAAAAATGAATGTTCCGCCGCAACTTGAAGATGCACTCTGCAAGGATCTCTCACCCTAACACGCAGCGCTAATGGCCGCACTCTGACAAAGCAATAATCACTGAAACTCAACAGAATGGGGGCAATATCCGCCCAATGGCAGCACCAGTGCTGCAGAAAAACACACCCCCTCTCACAAGCAAAATGAAGGCAAAATCAGCCCGTTTGCTGCACCAGCGCTGCTGAAAAACACACACCCCCTCTCACCAGCGTTGCTGCAAACCCTACTCGTGATGC
Organism: Triturus cristatus; assembly: GCF_964204655.1. Taxonomy (NCBI): domain Eukaryota; kingdom Metazoa; phylum Chordata; class Amphibia; order Caudata; family Salamandridae; genus Triturus; species Triturus cristatus. Next base: position 981,244,325 of record NC_140580.1, read on the forward strand.
GTGAGACGAATCCGATCGTCAATTTCCAGTGCTCGGCAATTGTAACTCCGGCTCCCTCCGCGATGCGTGTGCCGAGAAGGATTTGAACCAGCGACCCAAGCCGATACTGTATCCGCTCTGGGCTCCCCTCGCGATGCCCCCCACGTGGCTGTCGAAACAAAGGCAAAAGGTTAACCTCCCGATGGAGGGTGCTCACGGTGCCGGGATCTCCCACGCTGCCCCAACTTCCGTCGCTGCTACGATCGCTGCCCTGTGATGCGTGCGCTCTGTGTGCCTGCCTGCTGCCTCGATTCCGGTGCCCACAGCGAACAAAGAAGAAGGTTACGCAAACCTCCCGATGGAAGGTGAACGCGCCAGCGAAACCTTTGTGCTTTGTCCGCCCGCACCGACGATCCAATAATTCAGGAGGAGCGACGCTGTAAAAAAGAAAGAAAAAACGATTAAAGGTCCTCCCGAGGGAGGGGGTGGCACATGCAACGGATGTGCTGCCGAGGGGAGGAAGAGATCGTCTCTTGCGCTCCCCCCGGCTTTAAGGGTCCCCGAGGGTTGCCCACGCCCCCGGAAGTGATCAGATCACTTCCGGGGCGCGGGGGAGCCTCCCATGACCCAGAAGTGATTCAATCACTTCCGGGGCATGTCCCCTAGCGCAGGCGGGGACAATGATTGAGGCACGCTTCCGGGTGGCACGGCCGACCACCATAATGGCGGCGGGCCGATGCTGGCCCCGCCTTCCTCGTTGGTCAGGGATTAGCTCAGAGGATGTGTCAAAGACTCAGGAAGCATAAAGCAAAACAAAAGGTATGGATGACCACAGAGTGTGCTAGGCTCAGTACAAAGATAGCAGCATTCAGTGGAGGGGGTGCGCAATACATCCTGTCCTCCTCCCTAAAAATCGTATGTTACATTAAAGGCTGAAAGGCATAGTAATCAAGATTTATCTGAAAGAGACTGTAGTTATAGATTACTTATCTTTAGAATTACCCCCAGGCGTCAGACTAGATCTGGAGATATTTTCTTTAGCAGTACACCTGCGCGTCAGTAGAAGGTGTCGGCCGACTCTGCACCCTTCGTTGGCGTTGTGGTCGCCGGAATGACATTGCAGTGTCTACTTAGACGCCGCCCCTGCTCGCTGAGGTCAGTTCTTTCTTTTTCCGCGCCTTCCTAGCGCAGATCCGGAGAGAGCTACCCCTTAGTCGCTTTTTGACTAACTTTTTCTCGACCTTTGTCGACTTATTTTTTGATTCTGTCGACTCCTGGTGTACAGGAGAGGTCCCATCTTCGGACCGGGTTTAAACCGCGCAAGGCCTGTAACCGCCTGATGTCGGTTACAGACCCCCACCTTGTTTGACTGTGGTGCCTGGAGTGTGACCATGACCCCAAGTCGTGCTCCGACTGCCAGGCCATGAATCCGAAGTCTTTGCGGGAGTGGTCATGAAAGCTTTTGGAGGCCCGGCAGTCGGCTCTGCGTCGCTCGAGGTCCTAGTTGAGAAGGTGGTCTCTGAACCAGTTGCAAAGCCACCATCACCATTCGTCATCAAGTCTTCGCATTCCTCTGGTATGTCGACGCACAAGAAGAAGGTCAAGAAGCACCGTTGCTCTTCACCTTTTCCCCGTTCGCCGGCTGACGCGATTCTGGATCCAGAGCGTCGTCGCTCTCCAGTTCCATCTTCGGAGCCTGTTCCAGGGACTGCTCTGCGCTTCCCTCCTTTTCCCGGAGCTGGAGCGTCCCCTGCCCAGTTTTCGAGCTTTCTACGAAGTGCTTCATGGCATCTTTGGGCAGCACAACTCCACCGGCGTGCTTTCGGGTCCCGTCGACTCGGCTGGAGGCACTGTGCCTTCGATGCCGGCAGCTCTGGCGCCTGAGGGCTCCCGAAGATCCAGGCCTGGATCCGGATCGACACCAGTCGACCTCACGGTACCTTCCCTGGCGCCTATTACAGTGACAACAGCCCCAGTGCCGGTTGTGCCCCCGACCGGTGCCGACCCCAGCCTCACCCTCGATTTCGACACGGCGCCGGACCGACGTCTATAAACATTGGTACCGGCGCCGGAAGGTACATTTGTGCCTCTGTTCATTCCTGGTGTTGCTTTCAGGCCTGAGTGGCAACCAGAGGAGGGTGAGGAGGACTGGGAGGGGTCTGTGGACCCTTCGGCTGACCAGCTTGAAGAGCCGGACTGGCGAGAGGAACTGGGTGATGCCAGTGGTTTGGATACCTCTCCGGATCTTGGCATCCTGTCCCGCCTCTACCCTGGCTACGGAGGAAGGAGCTTCATAGGCAGTGGTGTTGCATAGGGCGGCTGAGGCTAAGTTCGGCATTCGATGTGGCTTGGACACGACGGACTCGCTAGGTAGAGGGATTTCCATGACATTTCGTCACCACGCCTGGTTGAGAACATCTGGTTTTTTAGGGGATGTCCAAGCCAACCTCATGGACATGCCCTTAGATGGCTCCCGCCTCTTCGGAGACAAGGCAGATACTGCCCTTGAGCCCTTCAAGGACTTGCCGGCCACGGCCAAGTCCTTGGGCCTCACACTCGGCCAGTTGGTGGCAGAATACGCCACCACTTCCATCACATCGGACAGGTGGGTGCTGCAAATAGTCCGGAGGGGCTACTCCCTGCCCTTCAAGACTACCCCTCCTTCTATGCCTCCAGCATACAATCAGCTGACGGAGGAACGCCTTGGTCCGTGGGGAAGTCAATGCTCTCTTGGCCAAGGAAGCTATAGGGAGGGTTCCCGGGCCCAAAGTAGGCAGTGGTTGTTACTCCTGCTACTTCCTGGTCCCCAAAAAGGACAGAGGCCTTCGTCCTATCCTAGATCTCAGAACCCTCAATTTCTTCCTCAAGACGAGAAATTCAAAATCCTCATCCTTGCTCAGGTCCTGTCTGCCCTGGATCCAGGAGACTGGATGATAGCGCTGGACTTGCAGACTTCCTACTTTTAAGTCCCCATCCTGCCTGCCCATCGTCGCTATCTATGGTTCATGGTGGTCCCAGTCTTACCCTATCTCGACGACTGGTTGTTGATGGCGGGCTTGTCCCAAGTAGTTGTCTTCCACCTCCAGACGACGGCGAATCTCTTGCATTCACTGGGGTTCACTATCAATGTGCCAAAGTCACACCTGACTCCCTTTTAGTCACTTCTTTTCATTGGGGCAGTTCTGGACATGGTGCAGTTTCGGACCTATCCTTCCGAAAGTTAAGTCCAGGATATTCAGGCTATGATACCAATGTTTCAGCATCTATCCTGGGTTCTGGTGAGACTAACTCTGAGGTTGTTGGGCCTCCTGCAAGTGACCCATGCAAAGTGGTACATGCGGGCCCTGCAGTGAGACTTGAAGTTCCAATGGACACAGCATCAAGGAAATCTTGCCGACCTGGTCAAGATTTCAGCGGGAACTGCCAAAGATCTGCAATGGTGGCTGACGGACCGCGAGTGGTTCAATGGCAGACCCCTCTCCCTTCCCCAGCCAGATCACAGAAGTGATGGACGAGTCTCTTCTGGGCTGGGTTGGCCATCTGGAGAAGGTTGAGATCAGAGCACTCTGGTCTCCGGTGGAAACCAAGCTCCATATCTATCTGCTGGAGCTTCAGGCGATCCGACTGGCACTAAAAGCCTTTTTGCTATCCATACACGGAAGGCTTGTTCAAGTGTTCACAGACAACACTACTGCCATGTGGTACTGCAACAAACCGAGCGGGGTGAGGTCGTGGACCCTCTGTCAAGAGGCCCTGCGTCTCTGGCCTTGGCTGGAGCACCAGGGCATTTCCCTGATGGTTCAACACCTGACCAGTTCTCTGAATGCAAGGGCGGACAAGCTCAGCTGAAGGTGCCTTGCGGATCACTAATGGTGTCTCCAGCCGGAGGTGGAGCAAGGTCACTTTCAGAGGTTGGGAGAGCTTTGGTTATATGGCCAGGTACTACCTACACCCCCTCCTCCCCACTCAAGACCTGTGACAGGAGAGAAGTTTTTGGATGCGGGGGGCGTAACACCCCCGACCGTATTTATTAAACAAAGATTAATAAACATTTATCAAAATTACAATATTTACATGATGTAGCATATATAAACTTTACACTGATTACAATTGATAAGTACAGATGTCAGATGGCTAACCTTAACATAACTCTAATACAAAGGTTTCATATCCATATCTAACATATCTTTAATAATCATTACAATCTTTATTTTCCTAATAGAGCCTACGGCAAGGTCACTAACTGTTGTCAGATCCTTATCAATTTCTAACCACGCCCTCCAGCTGGAGTGCGCATGCGCAGAGGGCCCGTTCACCGTGAGGGTACTCCCCCCCCCACCCCCCGGTTAACCCCGTACGCTCTGTACCTGATCTCCATAAAGGAGCCCAAGCTGGGGAGCCAGGAGCGAAGAGACAGACTCCTGAGCTCCCCAGCCCTTTATAGCCCGGCCAGGTCTACTGGCCGGACGTTGCCCATTCGCACGACCCGGAAGTGATTCTAATCACTTCCGAGTCACGCCTCCAGACCAGGACCTATGGGAGAGGAGGCGCGCCTGTCGCGTCACTAATGTGCGCGAGAGGTACGCCTCCTGTTCCGTAGGAGGGGCCGGCGTGGCCGATGTCGGCCCCGCCGTTCTAGATCTGTTCGCCTTCGAAGAGAATGTGCAATGTCAGCTGTTTTGCTCGTTGGAGTTTCCAAGGCGGCATTCGCTCGGCAACGCTTTTCGTCGCAAGTGGAGCACAGGCCTTCTATACACTTTTCCGCCCATACCACTTCTGCCCAGAGTGCTCAAGAAGATCAGAAGCGACCTGGCACAAGTCATTCTTGTGGCTCCGGACTGGGCACGGAGAGTGTGGTATCCTGAGGTTCTGGACATGTGCATTGATCCTCCAGTCAGGCTGCCCCTTCAGGAGGATCTTCTGTCGTAGCAGCTGGGGAGGGTCCTTCACCCGAACCTGTCCACTATCCGCATCCTTGCGTTGAGATTGAGTGGCGACAGTTGACAGCTTTTAACTTATCTCCTGAAGTCTGTGAAGTTATCTTGGCAGCCAGGCGTCCCTCTACCAAATCGGTATATGCCTGCCGATGGAACAAATTTTTAAAATATTATACAGATCGGTCTGTTGGACCTCTATCTGCTCCCTTATCTGAAGTCCTACTCTTCATGCTTTCTCTGGCCTGGAGGGCTCTGCTCTGGGCTCCTTGAAGGCTACCTTTCGGCCCTTTCTTCTTTTCTTTGGCTGTCTGATCAGCCATCTGTGTTAAAATCTCCAATTGTGCAGAGATTTTTGAAGGGGCTAATCCATTTGTTTCTCCCTTCACCTTTTATCATGCCACTGTGTGACCTTAATTTGGTGCTCACCCTCTTAATGTGTGCATCGTTTGAGCCGCTGCATAGCTGCCCACTGCCGTTGCTCACCATTAAGACAGCATTTTTGGTGGCAATAACCTCTGCCAGGAGAGTCAGCAAACTACAGGCGCTTTCATCAAAGCCTCCTTACCTGGCGAGCTTTCCTGATAAGGTAGTACTAGGGCATCTTTTCTTCCTAAGGTGGTAACACCTTTCCATCTGGGACAGTCGGTTACCCTGCCCACCTTCTATGCACCCCCGCACCCTTCCAAGGAAGAGGAACGTCTTCACTGTCTGGACCCAAAAAGAGCGTTGTCGTTCTACCTTGATCGAACAAGAGTTTTGGGTGGACAACCAACTCTTTATAGGGTAGGTGGTTGCAAAGAGAGGCCGTGCTGTCCAGAAGAGGACTATATCCTGGTGGATTAACCTGTGCATAAATATTTGTTACACCTTAGCGAAGAATAAGCCTCCTGAACGGCTTAGGGCCCATACTACCAGGGCGAAAGCAGCCACCACGGGCTCTCCAGCGTGGTGTTCCAATATCGGATACTTACCAAGCTGCCACGTGGGCATCTGCACACATGCGCCAGACACTACTGTCTGGACTACCAGGTTCGCAGAGAGGGCCTTTTTGGTCGCTCTGTTTTACAGGATTTTCTGGTCTGAACTGTTCTGCAGTTCCTCCTCCGGGGATGGAATTGCTTGGGTATCTGTTCAAAGGTAAGGAATCTGCAGCTAGATGTCTCTATCAGATGGACAGCTTACTTACCTTCGATAATGTCTTATCTGGTTGGGACATAATCTAGCCGCAGATTCCTTACCGACCCACCCAACCTCGCCGCACTGCGAAATTGGTTTTAAGTGGTTTACCTTCAGGGCCCTAGCTGTTCACTTTTTTAACACACCATGGTCAGTCACTTCATGGCTTTGCGCTTCTGGCGTGGAAAGTCGTGAAAAGTACTGACGTCAGCACGCCCTAGTGGCAGTTATATTGGTGACGCAGTTGTCACGACAATGACGAACACGACGCTGACGATGCCACGCGGAGTCAACCTATGCCACCTACCGGCACGCAGGGGTACTACTACGAAAAATCTTCTGGATCCAGCCTGACACCTTGAAGTTCAAAGGTAAGGAATTTGTGGCTAGATCATGTTGTTACCGAGGGTAAGTAACTTGTCCGACAGGTTTGTTCATGTTCTCATTTAATATGTTCGCCTTATCCTAAGAAAAGCAAATGTTTCACTTTTTGGTTATTTTTCCAACATATCTTTGCCACATAGATATTTAGTTAATTATTTATTCTTTGTTGTGTCAGAGACTGTGAAGTGGTTTCACTTGACATTTGTGCTTGTTGTTGGAAGCCTTGCAGTAGGACCTTTTATGCTGTTTGAACAGTGTACACAATTTAAACATTGGAATGTTACACATTTGTTCTTTTTTATGGTGTTCTGGTCATATTTTGAAGGGCTTCTATTGTCCTGATACTTCCCTTAATGTTTCCTCTTCTAGCATAGTTGGTTTATTAGTTAAAAGATACTTCATATGTAGATACATCATTTTCCACAAAGTTCCAGTGTCAAGATAATTTAATTCATTTTCAAACTCACTTGTGAAAATGTATTCACATATGCCAGCTTCTCTAGATCAATGTTTGCAGGTTTTATTTTCATTAAGAATTCTTGTGTAAACAATTTTCTGTATTTTTTGCTTGTCACAGTATTGTTGTTATTTCTTCTGGAATTTATCAATCAACCCTAGTAATCCAGAGTATGACAAATATTCAGCCTGTTGTCTAGGATGATCAATCCTGGTGTTTAACAAGTTATTCCGATGAGTTTCTTTACTATATGGTGTAGCTATCAATCTGATGTTCTTTAGTGACATGTTTACATCTAAAAAGCACGAAAGATATTGTGGTGATCGCATCTATATGTTCACAGGTTGAAAGCAAGAGAAGCATTACTGTCTGAGAATAACATAATGAATTAACGTCGCTGCAGAGGGCTAGCAGATTCAACTGTTTTACATAACATTTGAAGTATTTACTAAGGTGTGAGAATGAGATTCTTTAACAAAAAAGAAAAGATTTTGTACGACTAATGAAGACAATACATTGAAATGTGATGAACATTAATTGATAAACTCGGAGCCAGACAACGTGAATTCTATTGGCAATTGTGGTGTAGGATACCACAGACAACTTGCATTGTTTGTACATTAGGGGCAATTGTCAGGGCACCAAACCTATGAACCTATGCAGTTTTTGAAGGAGTCTTAGACTTACCATTAATGTGAAAATTAAAGAATAAATATTCAATATTTCCGCAGTGCTACCGACAGTCCACTTGATGGGAATCAATTTCACAGTGAAGAAATGCTATGTTGGCTGCGTTGCCCAGAGTATGCCAAGCGCGAAATATAAAGAAGCGCGCACTTAGGACTCGGCCTCCCCGGGCACCCGGTCGCGCCCCTCCCCTTTGGTGGTTCTCGTCCTTGGAGAAAGCGCGATTGCAGCAAGAAGTACTTCCGGGTCAGCAGCGACGTGACGTCACTTCCGTTCGGAGCCGGCGCCTCGAGGGGTGAGAGGGCGTGGGCCTATTTAGGGCAACTTGCCCTTGTCCTCGCCCTCTTTCTGACTGCGCCGGCCCCGGTATGCAGGGGTCTCCTGTAATCTCGGCGGGAGGTCGGTGCGGTATTCTGAAGGGGTCGGGCGGTATCCGGAAGAGGTTGGCGCGGTGGGAGTCTCGGCGCGGTTGGAATTCGTTGAGGGGGCGCTGCCCCGCCCGTTGACCGTGGGCCGCATGGGGTTTGAGGGGCATTTGCCCTGCTGGAGTGAAGCGCCCAGCGGTGGCTCCATGCGGGGGCAGGTGGGCCCGGTTTGCCAACTTATATCGGTGAGTGCGTTTGTTGCGGCCGTTGGCTGCGGTCTTGTAGCAGGGCGCGGATATGTCTGGTTTAGCGGATTGGGCGTGGGGGGGGGACCGCATTGCATTGGGCACTGGTGAGCCCCCCCCCCCCCCCCCCCGCCTTTGAGCTTGTGAATTGGGAGATGGCGTCGGGGTCGTGTTTGGGGCAGGCGGATGCCCGGTTGTTAAGCGAGTGGTTGCGGGCATAAGTGCGGGTTGATTGGCTGCGGGCTCAAAGCGGATGGTCCGAGGTTTGCCAAATACTACTTCCGGGTGGTAATACATCTTGGGGGAGGAATACTCGATGTTAGCACATTCTCTTTCGTACTGGACATAGAGATGTGCACTGATTGCGACAGCGAGGGTGGTTGAGCGCACTCGGACTTGAGTGGCGAGATGTAGGGTGCGAAGGAGGATCGAAATACCAGGTGTGGCCATATAGGCCTATGTCGCAAGATGTTGTACCGACGCCTAAGGAATGGCGATTGCGAATCAGTTGTAGGGGTTTGTAGGTGCGGATATGTTGGCAGATTTGGGGGTCACTGTTTAAGTAGCAGGAGGCTGGCTTCATTGGGGCTAATACGGTTTTTTGTGAATTAGCAGCTGGCGTGGTGCAGCGCAAATTTCGACGAAGTAGAGGGGTCCCGGGCGCTCGTGATTAGATAGGGCGCCGTTTTTTCTGAAACACAGCCTCCTTTTTATATATACGGATCCCAGCTTGTGAGTGGTGTGCTCGTGAGTAGCGTGAATGAAAACCTGGGCAGGTTCCTTTCGTGTTTGCTTCCGAGGTGTGTGGGCGCTGATGCTTCGAAGCAAACCCGAGCACGTTTTCTTGGGTATATTGTTTCCTGCGTGCGAGGGGGGTGCGCAGAAACTGCTACGAAAGCCCGAGCAGGTAGATTCCTCGTGTTGTAATGATCCCTGCTTCTGTGTGGTTTTTGTGTCTGTGTCGATATGTTGAAGGCATGAGATGTTTCCTTTGTTATTTTTGCGATCCCGGCGTCCGAGGGGCGTCAGTGGGGACGCGGTTACCTCGAAGTAAACACGAGCACGTGTTTCTTTGATATAATGATCCCGGCGGGCGAGGTGGGGGCGCTGAGACTGCGGCGAAAGCCCGAGCAGAGGGATTCCTTCCGCTAGAATGATCCCTGCTTCTAAGTGTTTTGTGTGTGCCGATATTTGGTAAACACAAGAGGTTTAATCTTTAGTATAGCGATCTTGGCGTCCGAGGGGTGGATGGGCGTCAATATCTTGTAAGCCTGAGCAGTTTCCTTCTTTAGAGTGGCGTCCCCTGCTCCGAACATACCTCGTGGTAAGCATGGGCATTTTTCTCTTGGAAAAAGGGATCCCGGCCTGCGAGTTGGGCAAGGGATGATACCGTGGAAAAAGCTTGACCACCCTTGGGGGTCCCAGCTATGTAGGTTCTGTCTTTTTGCCAACCGGGGACTAGCGTCGGTTTGGCGGCGGCTCCCCCACGGACGGCGTACGGTGAATCAGCCTTTCTCGATTCCAGGGTGGCCGGCGAGAGAAAGCAGCAAGGTGGGTCTTGTTGACCACGGATCGGTGCGGTGAAGGGGATGGGCTTCCATGATACATTACGATGTCCTATTGATTTCTAGGAGTGGTTATGGGGTGGTTGGCTGCCCTTTACTGTTTTGTGGTCGGTCCCAAGTTTACATGGTATTTCAGAGAGAGTATCAGCTGGGGAGAGGTTCAGCAATGTTACACTGGCAGGGCAAGGCAGGGTCGAGACTGGCCAGAGGGCAGCCACGTGACGGGCAGGTTGGGTGCCAGGGGAACCGGATGTTCTAAGTGTCGCAGGGATTGGGGCAGGCGGGAGGCTTCAGTTGTTTTCAGAAAGCTGTGACTAGCTTGCTCTTAGCGCAGACACCTAGCCGGGGTTTTTTAGGGCATGTTTTTGTTGCACAAGTCGACATGTTGTCCTCGCAGCTGCGGGCGGTTTTTTGGGGAGGCTACAGGCACTTGAATATGGCTGGGGATACTCTATCATGAGTCGCGGATGGGGTGGGACCCCTGAGGTAGCGAGAACCCTGATGTAGTGAGAAGACGGATGGGCGAAAGCTGGTGTTTAGGCTAGTTTGTGGTTACAACTGTGGGCATCAAGATCTAGGCGGTGCGAGACGGAGGTAGCGGTTTGCATAGGTCGAAGGACAGACGGTGGGGCCTTCGGCTGTGGTGGTCGTCAGCGTTTCCGAGGAGCCGGGCTTGAATTTTGGCAGGAGCACCTGATAATGCGCGACTCAGGGCAATTCGCTTAGTCCCGCGTTTTTTTTGGAGGGCCGTTCGGTAACATAAGGGAGCTCGTGAGGAGGGCTCCGAAACCACATGGCTAATCGGTGAGGATAATATAATGCCAAGAGGGCTGCGGAAGATATTTGACTGGTAGCATTGTCAAGATTGTGGTGGGCCCCCGATGGGGTTGCAAGTTTGGACGGAGGTGTGCACACCGGGAAATTTTTTCTCAAATCTTGCTGAGGGACGTTGCTAGTGAAAACGCCAGGGTGGCACAAGAAGGGGTGAACCTGTTGTGGGTAGAATTCGACAGGGCGCTCGGCGGAAGGTTCAGGTTACAGGAGCACAGGAGTGCACATTTTGGACACCAAGGGGTCAGATGCCCTGCCGTCCGCTAATTAGGGTTAAGATAAAGTTCTTGCTTTGCCTACAATAAGCACCATCTCACTCTGGGCGAGGGGTCACATCTTGGCCGTGTTTGGCAATGTCAGCGGTTCATTGCTGGATGGCATCGCTGTGCTGACTTTTTGAGGGCAATTAGGCGTTAAGGAGAGGTCCGGCACGGCCACGTATATATAGGCATTTATTTCTTACAGGGGGCTAGCCTCATCTTTTAGTATGCAGGATCTTATGCACCTATGCACCACAGAATAGGCTGACCGTTGGTATCACAGGGAGGAATTGGTAGTTGCTTGGGCCCCCCCCCCCGTTGCTGGTTGGCGAGGGGCTACATTTGCAGTTGGGATTCGGCTGCGGGGTCGCGATACCCTGTTAGGGAGGGGACCTGACCCTAGCACTGCAAGCACACTCAGAAGGAAGTGAAGGCAGTGTAACGAACCTCACCATTTGGTTCCCCGGGGGCTTGCGCAGGGCTGATTTGCGAATGATAGGGGGCACGGAACACCAGGGCGCCGGTTACAGCATCGGAGGGTGTTCGGTGGCTTCAGCAAGCGGGGTGGAAGGAAGAAGGAGGTCCGTCTTCATGAGGTGTAAGACAACAAGTAGGGCACCAGTCGGTAGAGGATGCCTTATGCTTCGCTGTTCATCTGACCAAGGGGGGGCACACAGGAATAGGCGGGCCACTCTTTCTCGGGGGTGGGGTTGGACGCTGGGTCACTTCCGGCTGCATCTGCATTGTGGCATCCATTCAGGCAGCAGTTATGTGGTTCGACCGGGGTCGTTGGGAGGGGTATCCCTTGGGAGCGCTTTTCAGTGGTCAGGACTGGGAGCACATCTGAGGGTGGGCATTTTTTCAGTACAAGACTAGGGGGACTCTGTATATGGGCAACTCCTACAAGAGGGATAGGTATCAGCAAGTCGTACGACAGACTTTCCTTACTAAATTTTTGGGGACCCCCCAGGCGGAGCAGACTAGCGGGGGCTTCAAGACTCGGGGCAATGGGAGGCCTGCAGTTCCTGTGCACTGGGATTCTAAAGTAGACAGGCCCGCTCCCTACAAGAGGTCATAACCTGATCATATTAAGAGGTGTCCGGTAACGGCTGGGTGTTGCTCAGGGTGGAAAAAATATGCTCACCAGGTATCAGGGGCAGTCTGGTCCATAGGTAGGGCATATCGCACACTGGACTAGTTCCTGCAGCGGAGAAAGCAAGGAGGGTGGGTCACTAGATTCAGAATTGGGGCCGCGACAGGCGCAGCTAGCCAGGTATTTCACCGGGCAAGATGGAGGTAGTATGTTTGCCCTAATCGGTGTAGACACAGAACCACTGGCCCGTGCGTTTTTGGCTCGGACTGTTCATTGGTAAGCAGCAGCTCGAGTGAAGCGGTTAAAAAATGTCTCCCTCAGGTGAGTGACTGGGCTGCTCCTGGGATCCTACTCTTTAGCAGCTGGCCGAAGACTCCAGGTGGGACTGCAGTCCCCTTGAGTTGGTTTGTCCTGCATTGATGAGTTAATATGAATGACGAATCAGGGCATTTGGATCGGTCATGACCGGGTCACTGTGGACTAATGGTTAAGGTCTGGCATTCTTACTCTCATGGTTAAAGGCTCAATTCCCATTGATTCTGTTTTGGATAGATGTTTCTTCTGAGTTGGTCTATCTTGCGTTACTTAGGCCAATGGGCCTCGAGGGAGATCGGCCTGATTTTGCCCATACTTAGGTAGGTCTTTTGCCAAGATAGCGTGGTCTCATGACGCCAGGGAGAAATTAAGAGCCACAATTATGGTTAGATGCCCTGTTAAATTTCGGCCAAGTGCTGGGAAGGCTGGTATGGCCTAGCGTTGCCCTGGGTAGGGGGCCTGCTTGTTGATGCAGCCGAAGAATGGGGATCGTGGAGTTCACTGCAAAGGTGGGCACAGGTATACCTGGGATCCAGGAGAAGGAATCCAGGCATTTGAATCCGACATGGCTCCGAGCCGGAGGATTGGTAGGAAATGAAGGATCCAGGGGTTGCCTCGTGGTGGGGAGGGCGAAGGGCGGTCTGCCCTGGTCCCCCTTGTGGCGGTAAAGAGGCCACATAAATTGCCTTTACATTGTTAAGGGGAGTCCTCCTGCATACTCCTTAGGCCAGCACTGAGGTGGAGAGACGGTAAGCTCACCCCAGAGAGAACAGGACACCGGCTGGGGGCAAGGGCGCCAGTTTAAAATAGGGCATGGGGCTTCCGCCCCTGGTTATTCCCTACGAGCCCCGATGGGCAGCCTGGTGGTGGAGGGGTGGGCCCCTCAGGTGGCGGACAAGGACCAGATGGCAGGGGCTCACCCCTCAAGGACGCAGGTGGGTTGCGCCTTGCGTGGTTCTCAGTTGGTTGGGGGACGCGAGCCAGAAGGCCCCTTAGTGCTGGAGCAATAGACAACGTTCTTAGTGTAAATAAATTGAGTTCTGCCCGACTTGAGGATGGAGCATGAAGATAGGGGCAACTTAAATATAAGTATTTATTAACGATTGAATTTGATAAATCCATATCGTATTAAATTGTATGAATTATATATTGTCATGTTTGTGTGATGATTTGTAATAAACATGGCCTTTTTAACCCACAGCTCTGGTCGTCAAGCATTGCTTTGTGGGTTTGGTTGGGGGCAGGGCCGGGAGCCATCCTGGGGGGGTACGAGTCCTATGCCAAGCGCGAAATATAAAGAAGCGCGCACTTAGGACTCGGCCTCCCCGGGCACCCGGTCGCGCCCCTCCCCTTTGGTGGTTCTCGTCCTTGGAGAAAGCGCGATTGCAGCAAGAAGTACTTCCGGGTCAGCAGCGACGTGACGTCACTTCCGTTCGGAGCCGGCGCCTCGAGGGGTGAGAGGGCGTGGGCCTATTTAGGGCAACTTGCCCTTGTCCTCGCCCTCTTTCTGACTGCGCCGGCCCCGGTATGCAGGGGTCTCCTGTAATCTCCCACCCACCCGTCCCTAAAGTTAGAGCTTGGGGAGGTGTTGCATGTGGAATATTCTAAGCGGCGGTAAAGAGGCCACATAAATTGCCTTTACATTGTTAAGGGGAGTCCTCCTGCATACTCCTTAGGCCAGCACTGAGGTGGAGAGACGGTAAGCTCACCCCAGAGAGAACAGGACACCGGCTGGGGGCAAGGGCGCCAGTTTAAAATAGGGCATGGGGCTTCCGCCCCTGGTTATTCCCTACGAGCCCCGATGGGCAGCCTGGTGGTGGAGGGGTGGGCCCCTCAGGTGGCGGACAAGGACCAGATGGCAGGGGCTCACCCCTCAAGGACGCAGGTGGGTTGCGCCTTGCGTGGTTCTCAGTTGGTTGGGGGACGCGAGCCAGAAGGCCCCTTAGTGCTGGAGCAATAGACAACGTTCTTAGTGTAAATAAATTGAGTTCTGCCCGACTTGAGGATGGAGCATGAAGATAGGGGCAACTTAAATATAAGTATTTATTAACGATTGAATTTGATAAATCCATATCGTATTAAATTGTATGAATTATATATTGTCATGTTTGTGTGATGATTTGTAATAAACATGGCCTTTTTAACCCACAGCTCTGGTCGTCAAGCATTGCTTTGTGGGTTTGGTTGGGGGCAGGGCCGGGAGCCATCCTGGGGGGGTACGAGTCCTAAAGAATTGCCATATCAGCGGGACTTTTTGTAATCGGGCTCACAGTAGAGAAATAGCATATCGGACGACTTTTCGTAATTGGGATTGCAGTGGAGAAATGCCATGTCAGCGAGACTTTTATTAACAGAGGCCACAGTCGAGAAATGCAATATCAGCCAGACTTTCCATAATCGGGTCTGTTTAAAGACATATCAGATGGACTTTTCGTAATCGGTCCGTAGTAGAGAAATGCCATCAGCTGGACTTTTAGCAATTGGGGCAACAGTAGAGAAATGCCATGTTAGACAAAAGTTTTGTAATCTGGCCACAGTAGAGGAATGCCATATCACCCCGACTTTTCATTAGTGGAACTGCAGTAGAGGTATGCCATGTTAGCTGGCTTTTTCGTAATTGGGACACTGTAGAGAAATGCCATTTCAGAGAACTTTTTATAATCCGGCAACGATAGGGAAATCCCATATCAGCCGGACTTTTCGTAATTGATGCCGCAGTAGAGAAATGCCATGCAGACTAACTTTTCATAATTTGGGCTGTGGTAGAGAAATGCCACGTCAGACGTACTTTTCATAATTTGGGCTTCAGTAGAGAAATGCCATGTCAGAGGAACTTTTCGTAATTGGGGCTGCAATAGAGAAATGTCTTGGCAGACGAACTTTTCGTAATTTGGGGTGCAATAGAGAAATTCCATGGCAGACGAATTTATCGTAATTTGGCCTGCAGTAGAGTAATCTGATGTCAGACAAATTTTTCATAATTTGGGCCACAGTAGGCAGACTTTTCTTAAGCGGGGCTGCAAGAAAAAAAAACATGTCCGTCGGACATTTCCCAGTGAAACTATCCAGAGTGCCACTGCGGTGTTTTCATCCAGGGGAGGAGGGGTGAAACCAGTCCCTGGTGTTAAAAGGCACTCAGCACTAATTCGCCTCCCTAATGCTTCCATTGAAATGGAGGAAGGATCCGTGCAATGGCAGACATGGGTTAATCAATAGCCTCCCGCCCCACCTCTGCAGCCATATCTTCCACCGTATTCTGCTAATGACAGCCCTCTCAGCCCCCTTATTTTACCACCGCTAATGGGGGCTCATGCTGACGGATGGCCTGGGAGGTATCTTTCAGTACTTAGCACCTCCTGGAGGGTCTTAACCGGCTAATTATGCCTCCTGGGAGCCTGGGGGCGGGCTCAGGTTGGCGTTCCCAGCAACCAGGGCCTTGGCTATGTGCCAGCCACCGCGGGCATCAGTGTCATTGTGCATCTTCCACCCCATCGCCCCCTCTCTGTAGGGCACAGTGACAGACCGTTTGTGTTCGCTTTTCTGCAGCGAGAGAGTATTGTTCCGCGGTGACTGGATTGTCTTTACTCGGGTAATTTGGTAAAACTTCCCACATGCTAGGAAGGGTAGCAACAGTTTTTTCGTTGTTGTGTTTTTGGTAGTTTTTATACGGCTCGAATTTAGCCCAAGGGCATTAGAGCGCTTTGCATGAGCACCAAATTACATTGCACGTTTGTTTAAAGCAGATTCAGCGATTTGCCCCGAATTGCAGGATGTTGATCTGAAGGTGGGGATCTAACCTACTTTCTCAGTGTCAAGATTTGCAGCGTTGGCCATTAGGTCCCATCTTCTCTCACTGTCTCTATAAACACGAACGCTTGTGTTATACTGACAGTAGGAAAATGGGACTTCTTTGTGGTTTCTAGACTAGAAAGCATATTAAAAGTCTCATTTTGAACCATTTGCAAGATTGAGGTTGGTCATGTACTTGTTTGATTTCTGACAGTGGGAGTTTCTCGTGTCTGTAGGCTGCACAGGAAAAGACCCGAGACCCTATCTTGTGCGAGAGATTTTGTAATACATGCCCAACCTTTGCCACTTGTGCTCCATGCCAGTCTAAGTTCAGGTGAACCAATGCAGTAGGTGTGTGAGAATGTCCACCAAAAGATGTTAGTTTGTTAATTGTATTTATTGATGATTCATGGCTCTGCCTTCGACCACTGTAGGGTGCTGCACCTGAACTGGGTGTTGAAAAAAGCTTTCTACCAAGATTATGCACGTGGGATTGCTCTGCCTTTTGGGAAGTCAGAAATTATGCAGATAACCGTGCCATACTACTTCTTTATCTAATTTTGTGCAGGCTGCGTCCAACAAATGGGTGTGTTTACAAAATGCATGTGCTCCTAATACATCATAGCTGAGTACATATATGGAACACGTTATAAATGTTTGCATTGAAGAGTAACCCTCTGTTAAGGTGACAGTTGACAAATAGTGTTCTGCATGTTCCACGCAAGTTTTTAGACTCTAGAAAAAGTTTGCAACAGAGCAAAGATTGTATATACAACATACTAAGAATTGTAAGCAGCCTTCGGTTATTAGACAGAATTGTCTGTATATGGCAGTTTCTCAGTAACATAGATTATGTGCACCAGGTATTAACCTATGTACATGTGCTTGTTTTGCTTTCGAAGTTGGTTTAACTGTCAAGTTTTCACCACAGTATGAAGGCTGCAGGTCGTATAATCGTTAGCACCTTTAGACATTGCTTATTTGAACTAAATAGTGTTTTTTTTGCCAAGTGTTGCATAGAGTGTACACTGTTCTTAGTAGGTACTTTTTAATACTCTAGTGTATTTCTCATTGGAGTTTCACTGTCTGCAAACAGTATGGTACAGAGTAAGTTCTCTCCCTAGAATGAATACTGTTTACAATACCCATTTTTCTGCTCATATCAACTTCATTTCTCAATGTAGGTTCGATGACTGTCGGGGGGTTTAATAGAGATGAAAGCTGTGCATAGTTATGCACTTGTTTTGTCACAGACGTTCAGTATTTTTAGGAACTTGGCTTTCTCTGAACAGCTGTATGCAGATTGAACAGCGTACTCAATGAGGGTTTCCCATAGATCTGTGGTTGATTGTTAATGTGAACTACGCTACCCATGAAGTGTATGGTATAGGGTCAATGTTGCACATAGCCTATGCTTTCTATACCCAAGGGAGTAGTATCTGTGATGGCATTAATGATGCCTCCTAATCTTCTACGTTATTTTGTTCTTACTGTCTGGCCTTTAATGCCATACCAGTTTATAGAGCAATATGTGCAAAAGCAAAGTTTGGATGATGTATTGGTGATGTCATCAATGATGTCATAGAACATGTCATGAGTGAAGTTAATATGTGAGGTCATAAGCACTGCAATGTGGGGTCACAAGTTATAGTAAGTTCTGCTAACTATAACTGGTGAATTTGTGGGTTTTTTTGGTTCAAAACATTAATTTTGTCACTGATGTATTCACCGAACTATAATGTTACTTTAACCTTTGTTTTTTTCAGTGAATCTCTAAGGTTTTTAAAAAAAAACAAAAACGGATCATTTTTTAAATGTAAAGTAATATTTTATTACCATACATGTTTTTTTTGTTACATGGTCAGGGCAGGGGAATAAGTCCCCGAGTCCTATAACTGCTGCCAGCAACATTTTCTCATGTTGCTGGCAGCCAATCAGAGCTCTCGCTTATGCGGGAGTCTGACTCACGTGGGAGCGAATTGGCCCACGGGAAAAAAAGCTCCCTGGGCCAATCAGAAAGTTCTATTTTTTTTATTGGGTTTGCGTGGCTCCCGTGAGAGTCCCTTGAACCCAACTGTCCAGATATCTATATATTTGTGAACCTTAATGTCTCAAAAAGTAATGAAAGGATTGACACAAAATCACAAAAAGCATAATCTACATACCAAAATCTAGCTTCCTGGCAAATTTGGTGTAATTCCGTTCAGCAGTTTTTGCTGTATCCCTTCTTAAAGAAGTCTATGGAAAATGCATTGTGTTTTGGGACCCACCTGTTTTCTCGGCACCTGCTTGCCGGATCACACCAAACCTTTCCATGTACAAACTAGTCAAAAGTGGCACCTTTTTGGAAAGCTTCGTGGAGATTTGTCAAACAGTGCGAAATTTATTAGTTACGCAAAAAACGCTTTTCCTATGGAACAGCTGACCTACTTAGAACTACCCAGTGGTGCCCACCACTGGCTAATATATATATATAAAAACCATAAACACAGATGTGCAAACTGTGATAATGAATGGCCATGATTCATGAGACACAAAGCCTTATTTGGGTTATGGTGCCTGAGAGAGGGGTTTCGGGGCGTCCTTGGGACCCATGTCCACCCTTACAAGGGTGTCCTGGGAAGGTGACTTGACTGCCCACCACCTCATATGTGTCCCACAGTCAAGTGGGCCTCCTGATGACTTGTCTTTGTGCCTCCATCCAAGTATGGTGCAGTGGCAAAGGGTTTCCTCAATTTGCTTAAGGTTACGCCCAATAGTGCTTGTGCTGATGCAAACTCTGTACTGGAGTGCTAAATATTATAAAAGGGGCCACAAAAAATGGGTATAAATGCCTGTTGCAACTATCTGTTGTATGGCCTCTGGTGCTCATGTGACCCCACTTCTGAAAGGAGCAGGAATGTCCCGACATCAACGTCATGCCAGCAAATTAGGTGTCATGAAGAAGAACACAAGGTCACCGATTGCAGAGATTTTTCTAAGGAGCAGTTTTACCAGCCCTGACCCAAGTTGAGAATATTGAAGCGTAAGTGGAGGGAACACCAAATAATGTCTGTTATGGTGAGCTGGAAATGATTGGGAATATTATTTGATATTAACCTATACCCACTGCCTCGAAATAAGGAGAGCCAAACAAGCACTAAGTCTTAGAGCTGCCCTTGTTTGGCTGATTATCTGCTTACAATTGGCTTTACCTTTTCATTTAAATAATCTGAGTGTGTGCATGGAATCACCAAAGGGATCAAAGTGACACTGTGCACACCTCCGTCTCCTGCGTGTGCCTTGGTGCTTGATTAAGAATAGAGTGGGTGACCGTAGAGAGTGCTTTTTTTCTAGTGAGCATTTTGTCCCCCTTTCTTTTACTTGTACAAGCTCTGAGACATTCCAAGCTAAAACCATATCTAGGATGTCTGAAAGGAGGAAAGGGCAGGGCACAGCTACTTTTGAGAGAAGCCGAAGAGAGGACTAAGACTGCTTTAGTTAAACGCGGGTGTGGGGCGGTAGTGCTAATGCAGTACATGCATTCTAATTGAATGTATATAGCACTTACTACCTCTGACGAGGCGTGACGACGGTTCTTCCTTACGCATCAAAGGGGGCCCAGCTGGCCCTGTTGCCTGTGGTTTGTCCTGCCACGGGGCCCTCTGCTGACTATAGCTGCAGTGGAGGCTCTCTGCAGGGACAGTTGGGTGTGCTTGAAACAACTGAAAAGGTGACTCTGGGAGAGAATGTGACGTAATGGCCAGAACTGCTGACTTTGGAACTGGGAACCAGGTTTGAGTCCCTGCATCGACTCAACATACTGTGATTCTGGGCAAATCCCTTATTCTCCCTGCGCCTACCAGAAATGAATGTGTCCTTGTGTAATGTGACTTCGGGTCAACTTCGCGCCATATAAAAACTGCAAAATAAATGAATACATTATTCTATCATTTCCAACGATTGGAGCCTGTGCTCAAGGGGTCTGATGCCCGCACGACATAGGAAAGTTTGGCGCCCCCAGTACCCCACCAGCCTCAATCTGAGAAGGAGGATCGTCTCTTCAGTGATTGTCTATTTTATGAGGAAGCAGTGGCAGTTCATTGATTGGATGCCCTGGGTGGAGTGGCTCAGTGGGATATGGTCTGGTACTGCCTAAGACCCCCCTTCCCTTAATAAGACAGATACCCTTGAGAAATGGGGGACCCTCCCCACTCCCCTGGAGGCTCGCTGCCCCTCTTTTCCCCAAGGCAAACAATGCCAACACCACAACTGTTTGGATTAGGGGTCGTAGTAGCCCCGGCCGTATTTTATTACATAAATCTCAAAAACATTGATAATTATATTATTTACATTATGTACAATACGCAGGAAGTCCAATACATTGATAGGTACAAGATGTCAATTGGCTAACCTTAACATGCTTCTAATACACAGCCAATCCTATCGTAATCTAAGTGATGAAGATATTATCTTTCTGCGTATCCCTGTTAGAGCCTACGGCAAGGTCAATGACTGGCGGCCCCAGATCCTGTTGCAGCTAGGTCCCAACCTCCTTACCGGCGTGACCTTGCTTAGGGGGCCCAGCTTACCGGATGGATACCTCCCCTGGGCCACCCCACGCCCTCAACGTTAAACTCCATAAAGGGGCGCTGCAGTTATGCCTCCTTGCGCCCTTGAGCGCATGCGCGTGCGGGGATTGGCCAACCAGCCTACTGGAAGCAAGACTTCCCTCCCCCCCGCACCTCTCCAGCCTACCGGCTGTAACTACCCCTGGATTTCCATGAGAGACCCTCTGTCTCCCCCTCGGGCGTCCCCATTTTACAATGGTGATGCCCGCTAAGGACCGAAAACCATGCTCACCAATCATGACCTTACCGCCTGACCAAGGAAAAAACGCATGTAAAATACGACAAAATTAGTTACCCTGAAAATTAAAATCATTTAGTTTAAGAAAAGCAAACATTTTTAATACAAACATTGACACACCATCAAAACTGAGTATATTTATTTACATTACTCCTCCTGCAAAACGGAAAAAAAATACTGATCACACAATACATCTGCCTTAGGGGATGGTGGGTGGGTGATAAAGATTTGTTGGGGCCTCAGACTGAGGCCCTGCCCAGATGCATGACCTGTTGGCTGGGAAGCGCTGAACAGAGACCGTCCGCTCAGCTCCCCAACCTTTTAACCTCTTGAAGTCAGGCAAGCCGGTTCTGACCGGCTTGCCCGGCGTTGATCCGACGCTTGAACCGGAAGCACTTGAAAGTGCCTCCGGTTCATGCCCGGACAGCCAATCAGGTGTGGGGGTTCAGGGGAGGCAGGACGCCACATCACTACTGTGCGCAGCGCTCCCTGCCTTCCCCTGGGTGCGGGGGCCCGGTGCGACCGCCATAATGGCGGCATGCCCGAGCTGTGCCCACCTTTCAATATGGTCTGGTTAAACTCCATTTATGCCTCCTTGCGCCCTTGAGAGCATGTGCGTGCGGGGATTGGCCAACCAGCCTACTGGAAGCGAGACCTCCCTTCCCCCCGCACCCCTCCAGCCTACCGGCTGTAACTACCCCTGGAGTTCCATAAGAGACCCTCTGTCTCCCCCTTGTGCATCCCCATTTTACAATAGTGATGCCCACTAAGGACCGAAAACTATGCTCACCAATCATGGCCTTACCGCCACAGGCCAGTATAGTTGACCGACTATCTGGCCTCCACCCTCTGCCTACCAGAAGGTCATGCCCTGCGCCTTGGACCCTCTAACCATGCCATTATGTTCTCCATGAATATCTGGTTACCAGGACTTGAGAGATGAACACCATCCTGCAGGAAAAACTGCTCCCCTTGGATGCACCCATGACCTATAGATCTCAGTTTCGGGTCCTGAATAACTCTTCTATTTTGCTGTTAATCCGGTTAACCAAATGATTTAAAGCCCACATAGACTCACCCCCTCTCCACTCTAATCTAGGAATCATATGGGACCACACTATCATTGACTTGGGGCATCTCTTTGTTAACCATCCTACCTCAGTCAGCAGAGCCTCAATTACGCCCCTCCGCCCCAGGTGCACTAGGTCATTACCCCCTAAATGCAAAATACAAACCGTAGGAGGCCCCTCACATTTTTCCTGGGCGCGTGCTACCAGGGCCCTGAACTGGCTTAGTCTCAGACCACCTTGCCTTTGAAACTAGATTTTTGCACCTGCCTGACGTGCCCTGACCTCATAGGAACCTGCAACAAAAACACTTTTGTAACCTCCTTACATATGAGTGGCCGATTATCCACACATCCTGTTCCATGCGTTCCCAGGCGTGCACCTGGTCTGTAACGTGCACTTCTTGACGACAACCTGCTGACTGTTGTCTTCCTGCCTGACAGGATGTTGCAGCCTTTTTTGGACGGTGGACCGATGCAGGCTTCCCCCCTGCGTCACAGGATGTAGAAACTGCAAGAACCATGAAAGAAAACACTTCTATAGCATGTGTAGGTGCACATAGTGTTTATAACAATTTGAGGACCATCTCCCAATCCATTGCACCTCACTCCCAAGCCGGCTCTCGGTAGTCTTGGTTCCCCGACGGAGAGAGCGGTGTTCCTTTCCTGAGCGGTTGCCAGGTGGAGGTTGTTGACTCACCCAGTCTTTACGGGTGAATGTGAAACGCACTGCTGACGGACACACATTAAGTATTTCTTATGTGCCCGGTGTATCCTTTACCTGTGTGGATGACACACAGGCGTGTGTGTGCAGTAGCTCAATTGGTCCTGATGAAAGCCTAGCCTTTCTTAGGCGTTATGGCTGAAACATGTCGACCATTACTCACTGAATGATCACCACAGTCTGCAATTCTGTGACTGGTGGTGTACATGATTTTAATCCTGGTCATGCACGGTGGTGAAATATTTACAGCAATATTTCTTCTATTCGTTTGCCGTTCTTGAACTAGTTTTAACTACACTATTTTCACTAACTGTTTGTTTACCAGCACTGCACCCCTCACTCATACTAGAAGCTCATCATTTGTGGATTTAGTTTCTCCTCCAGTGCTTTTCAAAACATCCCTGAGCTCCTCCCTCTCAGAGAGGGGGTTGTAGCCCCCAGAGGAACTAGGTTTTTCCTCTGGGAGGAGAATCCCAAATGATGAAGCATGTCACCTATGGTGAGTGAGGGATTACGTCCTACAAAGGGATTGCCCTTAGATATATTCTATTGGGCTTAGTCCGTTTCTATATTTCTCTTCATCATTTAATCTTTTACATTTGTAGACCTCAGGGTTTCTTATTGTTTCTTGTTCTATACGTTGGGGAATAAACCCTATGCGGTCTTTAAATTTTCCCCGAGACCCCCTGGCTTTAAACCGTTTGTGTGATTGTCTCAAATAGGAAATGACAGAAACAATGTTGTGCCATTTTTCCTGCCAACTGTCCCCCAGGAAATATCAGTAAGCCCCAAACACCCCTTCGTATGCCCTCCGGGTCCTGTTGTGAAGAAGGAAATGGCTGCCCTAGGCCACCTTGCTGATGCTACTGAGCGCCCCTCATCTCTCATGGCACTCAAATAGGAAATGACAGAAACAGTGTCGTGCCATTTTTTCCCGCCAACTGTCCCCCAGGGAATATCAGTAAGCCCCAAACGCCCCTTCGTATGCCCTCCTGGTCCTGGGTGCTAGGCTAGCTGCCACGAGGTCTGATAACTGGGGGCACCAAGTTCCCAAAGCTGTTCTGGGAAGGGTGTTGGGTTCTCTGCCACCTCTGGGTGATGAGACCTGAATACCTGCATCTTAAAGTTCGAGAGTGCATCAGCGGCGTGGTTTAAAACTCCTGGCACATGTTTTGCTCTAAACAGCAAATTCATTCTCATGCACAACTGTATTATCTCCTTTAGTAGACGCAGGATAATTTTACATTTTGCATTTTGATTATTTATGCATTCCACCACAGCAATGTTATCGGACCAGAATACCACAGATTGATTCCTCAGTTGTTCTGACCAAACCGTCAATGCGACCAGGATGGGAAACAGTTCAAGGAAGCTTATGTTAGTTGTAAGCCTAGTGGCCTCCCACCACGCTGGCCAGCGTTGGGCAACCCGTGCTGTACCTAGAATGCACCAAAACCCTGGCTACCTGCTGCGTCGGTCATCAGACCCATCTCTGGGCTGGACCTGGGAGCACTGGGCCACACAACCCTACCGTTGAAGTCCCACAGGAATGCTTTCCAGATTCGCATGTCCTGCCTGATCTTTCTGGACAGTCTGGTGTGATGATGCTTCTCTCTGAGTCCTGACATAGCCTGTGCGATGGTGCATGAGAAAGGTCGTGCCATAGGAATTATTCTCAAAGCAAAATTCAATTGTCCCACGACCCGCTGTAACTGATGAAGTATAACCCTATCCTTTGTCAAGCAATGCTGCAAGGCAGCCTCAAATGCCGTTATTTTTTCCAGCGGTAGACGTGACACTCCCTGTACTGAATCCAACTCAATCACCAGGAACCCAATTTCAGTGCTTGGCCCCACAGCCTTGCCCTGTGCCAAAGGCTCGCCAAAATCTCGCATGAGTGCGCAGAACCTCTGCAATGTCCACCCGCAATCCTGTGAATCTGGCGCCCCCAAGAAAAGGAAGTCATCCAGGTGGTGTAGTACCCACTGGTTCCCAGTCGCTCGCCTAAAAACCCATTCCAAAAAGAGCTGAATTTCTCAAAATATGCGTAAGACACCGAACATCCCATGGGCATACACTTGTCCACATAGTACTTACCCTTGAATTGAAAACCCAGTAGGTGAAAATCAAGTGGGTGCACTGGCAGTAGGCGGAAAGCTGACTCAATATCTGATTTTGCCAACAAAGCGCCCCGCCCTAAACCCCTGAGTATCTCAACTGTCTGATCAAAGGCAGCGTACTTGACACTGCATAGGTCATCATCAATGGAGTCATTCAGTGGCACACTTTTGCTGCCGCCAACTCTTCATTAGTCCTGGCCAATAACTGATTCTGGCAGTGTGACACCCCCACGTACCCAGGCACGGGGATCCTGAAACCATCCCTAAAACCTTCCAACAAAATTCTCGCAGACTTGGGGCAATTGTAACTGTTCAACCATGGTATCTAAACGCTTGTTATAATGGGAGATCTGGCCTTACCAAGGGACATACTCTCAGTCATGCTTTTTGCCTCCCTTGTCCTTTGTTTTATTAAAACACTTTGACTCTGGATGTGAGGAGTTGCCACAGAAAGAATATGCGTGTTTGAATTTACATGTGCCCGCTGCCGTGTTACACGAGCGCCTGTTAAAATGCCCAACACGCCCCCTTACTTTTCCCCCGCCCCCTGAGCCTCCTGGGTGACCTGGGCGAAAGGGCTGACTCCTGAAGGTGTCCTGTGACTGATCCCGGGTGGTATCCTGTGGACCCCCACTGAAGTGCATCAGGTATTTGATCATGTCAATTTGATTCCAGCCCAGAGCCGGGTCAGACACCTTATCTCTCCTAAAATCCTTGTCATAATCTTTCCACCCACTGCCCCCATAAGTGCCATGCGCACAAGTGATTCTATTCTGGTAGCAGGCCATCTCTGAAGCAAGGCCTGGGAAACGCTCGCCCATTATTGATGTGAAAACCGTGAAACCTTTGATCCAATTAACCAATCTTTCCTCAACCCTAAACTTCAACAACCTGCTCGCCCACTCTCTTGGGTGCGTCCATTCCTTATTCTTTTTGGCCTCCTCCCTTTCTGCCTCATCCAGCAACAGGGAAAACGTATTCACATAGGAGCCCTTCCCAATCTTCTTTTTAGTCTCCTGAAACACATGTCGCCCTAGTTGCTCCCTAACGGAGCGGACTTCATCTAAACCCAAAGGTGGCAATGTATGCGGTATACCTGTTGATGCTGCTACCACTGGCTTTGCTGCTCCTGCATCCGCTGGCGTGGTGACTGTGGTGGGGACTCCGACGCTTCCCTTTGGCCCTGTATTCGCCCCTGTCGTGCCCACTGCTGGTACAGCTAGTCCACCTCCGGGCTGAACCCTATCAAATTGTGCCATTATCTGTCTGGCCTTTTCCAATACATCCTCCCCGCTACCCGACACCCCTGCTGCGGGGACCAGTTGCCCACCTTTTCCAGCCAAGGAAGTTCCGCTGCTAGACTAGCTACTAAATCGGGCTGGACTGGTGTGCTCCCAGATGGGCCCCCAGTCATATGGACCAGCGGGGCATGTGGGGTGCCCACCGTCGCTCCCGGCTGCCTGTCAATGAGGATAGGGGCACACGGTGTGCCTTGCTGACCCCCAGCCGGAGCTCCTGTCTCCTCGTTGCTAGGCAGATCACCCCCAACACCCGCATTAGGCTGACCACCGTTGGTATGTGGGACCGGGACGGGCTCCACAGTCCTGGGTCCCACCCCTTCAGGAGCTGGCGCTGTGACCCCCTCTGTCCCCTCCCCTTCACTAGGTCGCAGTGCCCCACCTTTCCTAGGTCTAATACTTTTAGGTACTGGGGGAAAGGCTGCTTTAGGTGCTACCTCCATCCGCCTGGGCCTGTCCTCTGTCCCCTCCTGGCCCTCAACCCTCTCTTTCAAAGCTGCTAAGGTCTGTCCCATATCATCCACTTTCTTCACCATGGAGTCCACCACCCTCATTTTTTGCATCGTTGTCTCCATAAAAATATCCATGCCTGAACGCTGTTCGTCCCGCTTCACCGTAGGTGCCATTTTATATATTCACTCACACTGCACTGGACCACTATGGTATAGTAATCAGCAAATGGAAGCAGGGTCCTTCAATACACTGTCCCCCCAAATGGAGTAACTGGCTATTTAGGGCATACAACAACACCCTCCAACACCAGTCCCACAATGGTACACACTCGACCAGCACACTGCGCACCGGTCTGGGACACTGCCCTGACCCTTACCTTCCAGATGTAGCGGTCCCCTGGCCGGCCCCAGCACCCACTCCACCAGAGCCACGCCCACCAGCTAGTCTCGTGGGTCAGGTGAGTATTCTCCAACCCGTGTGGCTCCCGGTGACAATGAAAGTGCAGGCCCGCCAGTACAGCCTCTGGGCAAAAGAAATCTACTGTGCCCTGCGCTTACAGCGCGCTCGAAGTCCCCTGATTAAAAAAATCCTTCAGGTGTATTCCAAAAAACAGCTGATCATCCTCCCACGTCGACTACCTGCAGCGGAGAGAGAAAAAAGAAAAATAAGAAGAAAAAGATTTGTTGGGGCCTCAGAGTGAGGCCCTGCCCAGATGCGTGACCTGTCGGCTGGGGAGCGGTAAACAGAGACCGTCCGCTCAGCTCCCCAGCATTTTAACCCCTTGAAGTCAGGCAAGCCGGTTCTGACCGGCTTGCCCGACGTTGATCCGACGCGTGAACTGGAAGCACTTGACAGTGCCTCCGGTTCACGCCCGGCCAGCCAATCAGGTGTAGGGGTTCGGGGGAGACAGGACGCCACGTCACTACTGTGCGCGGCGCTCCCTGCCTTCCCCTGATGCGGGGGCCCGGCGCGACTGCCATAATGGCGGCGTACCCGAGCTGTACCCGCCTTTCAAGAATAAAAGCAGGTTAGTCTCTTCTGGAATGGGCTTCCCTTAAGAAGACTGCAGGGGAGGCCAATAAATCCCAAGTGACAGGACTTACAATGTCTTCATCAAAGGGACTCTGAGGTGGTTCGTATAACTGATGGGGGCTCTAGAAGAGCTCCTACGTTAGGGACGACCTGGCAGAGACCCAAATCCACTGTACTGTTGTGCCCAGCATCCATTGTCTAATAGAAGCACCTTTTTGACGTTTACTGACAGCTGAAATCGTAAAAGTGTAGTGGAGTTTGTTCCTGTTGCGAGAGTTGCCCTGCGTTAGGGCAGGTTAAACAGTAATCACACCCCCACCAGAAGCCATGTTGGACAATGTGGGGACTGACTGCAGAGAGTCAGGAGGGCGCAGGGTTATGAGGTGGTGCAGTTGTATTTGTTTTGCATACTCAGCATAGTGCAGAGAGCTGCTTTAATCTGAAAGAAACACGTTAGTTAGATTCCTCGCCTTAGAATATCCCCAGGCGTCAGGCTGGATCCGGAAAGATTTTTTGTCAGCAATACCCCTTGCGCGTCGCTAGGCGTCGTCTGCGGCTCCGCGTCCGTCGGCGTCGTGCGCCGGAATGATGTCGTCGGAGTACTTAGACGCCGCCCTCGCGCGCTGACGTCAGTTCTTCTTTTTTCCGCGCCAGACAGCGCCGATCCGGGAAGAGCTTACCCCTTAGTCACTTTTTGACTAAACTTTTTTGACTCTTTTTGGTCTTCTGTCGACTCGACTTTGGTGCCGGTAGGATGCCTGGTTTTAAGGCCTGTGACTCCTGTCATCGAATGATGTCAGTGACGGACCACCATCGCCAGTGCCTTTACTGCCTGGGGCCCGACCACGATGCGGAGTCGTGCCTCGACTGTCAGGACTTGACCTCGAAGGCTAGGCGGGAGCGGTCCCGTAAGCTTCTCGAGCTTCGGCACTCTGCTCCGCGCCGTTCACGGTCCCGGTCCAGGAGGAGGTAAGTCGAAGCGCTCGAAGAAGTCCAAGAGGCGACACCGCTCTTTGGACTCCCCTCGCCGGTCGCGCGACTCGGTCGAGGGTCAGGGTGGTCCCACCCCCGCGGCTCCATCGGAGCCGCAGGAGCCTCGTCCGTCTCCATACCCGCCGGTCCCTGGGACTGACGCGACTCCGGCGGAGATCAGCGCCTTCCTCTCGGCCATGAGGGGCCTAGCTCCGCCGTCGATGCCTGCCGGCGCTCCTTCGGGCCCCGCGGGCTCGACTGGGCGACCTCACGAGCCGGCGGCTCCAGCCCCGGCGCCGTTGTCGACTTCGGTCCCGACGCCGCAGGTCCCTGAGGGATCCAGGCCTGGATCTCTGCCGGCGCCGGTCGACCTCACGACGCCTCCTCCGCCGGCACCGACACCGGTTCCACCCCCGGCGCCTTCCCCGGACGACGCCGTTCCTTAGTTTAGCCCCGGTCCGGGCCCGGCGCCAGTACGGCGCCGCATCCGACGCCGATGCATGAGCATTTCATCTACCGCCCGGCTCCGGTTATTCCTCCTGTTTATCAGGAATCGGATGACGGGGGCGACTGGGACTGGTCTGAGGACCCTATGGCCAGGCAGGCCGAACTTTCACAGGACTGGGCAGACTAACTGGGGGATGCCAGTGGTCTGGACACCTCCCCGGATGCTGGTTTCATCTCTCCTCCGACTGTGGCCTCGGAGGAAGGTTTGGCACCAAGTCAGTTGCTCGTTCTTCTGCTCTTGCTGTGCTTCTCGTCTGTCTTCTTTTATAAGGTCGTCAAGATCTGCTCTTCTGGTGCCAGGGGCTCCCCTAAATAAACAATTTAGGGGCGTTAGAGGAGTGTAGGGTAGTAACCAATGTATCTGCTAGAGACATCCAGCCGCAGATTCCTTAACTTAGAATATCCCTAGACGTCAGACTGGATCCGGAAAACTTGTTCTCCTCGCAGTACCTCTGCACGCCGTGAGGCGATGTCGCCCGGCTCCGTCCTCACGTCGTCCACGGAAGTGATGTCAATGGAGCCCTATAAGTCCCCCTCGGTGTGCTGACGTCAGTTTTCTTCTTTTTCGCATCTCAACGCAGATCCGGGAGAAGCGGTTCCTCTGGCCTGTGTTTGTTTCAGGCCTTCTCAATGCCTTTTCGTGTCTGGAACAGTGTGCAGATGCCTTCTGGCTTCAAGTCGTGTGCGTCCTGTTCGCAGCAGTTGTCGGCGACGGATCCACACGAGATCTGTATGTGGTGCTTGGGCAAGCACCACGACTCTGCCGAGTGCGACGTCTGCCGGCAGCTGAAGCCGAAGTCAAAGAAGAACAACGGATGAAATTGATGTCCGCCTGGTTGTCACGGTCAGAAACCTCGCGGCGCCGGCCTCCGTCTCCAGCGGAAGGACCCAAACGGCGCAGTTCTTCCCACGCTGAGGTTCCTGTTCGGGGCAGATCCCGGAGTTGTTCCCGCGGACGTCGCTCGCCTGCCTCGGGTAAGCCCCAGAAAAAGTCACGGAGGTCATTGACCCCGCACAAGCGTGATGTCGGGGCCCGCTGCTCCCGATCTTCACCGGACACAGGTCCTCAGGAGCCGGCCCCGCCTACCCACCGTTTCCTGGTACTGCGGCGACTCGGACCCAGATGGAGGCCTGCTCCAGGGCTCTGCAGGCCATCTTTGGTTCACCCCCTCTCCCTGGCGCGCCTTCGGGCCCCACAGGGGGAGTAGGGACTCCGGTCGGCAGTTTGCCGGCGGGTTCGCCTTTGGTGCCGACTGAGTGCCTTGACTCCAGTTCCGGGGTCGCTGCGACCTCGGGACACGGCCCGGAGATGCATCCCACTCTGAGTCTAGCCATCCTGATGCGTCTTCGCACAGTCCTGCAGAGCTCCCTGCGTCGTCGCTGGATACGACTGCAGCGCGGAGCTTGACTCTGAGTCGACTTAATTCCTTCCCGCAGTCTCTGGCCTTGGGGGAGATCGAGTCGATGCCGGTCCGACGCCGGGCGGACGAGCCCTCGTGGGGGGTCGTCGACGTCGATCTGACGCCGGTTCCATCCCCGGCTGTTCCTCTGCTGGTAGAGGAGTGACTCCAGTGGTTTCTCCGCCCCCAGGGTTTTTTCCATGCTCCACAGAGCAGGGACCCATGGGGCACTGGCGGCTCATTATTCTGCAGGGTCTCCGTCCTTGGGTGGACGGATTAGCCTGCAGCCGTACCCAATGGATGACTTGCTGTCGCCACCTCGGATGGCCACGGAGGCTAACTCTGACTTTGCGAGGTTGGTTCGTAGGGCTGCGGATATCTTGCAGATGCAGCCGCCCTCTATCTCCCTGCCTTCGGAATCTTTGTTGGGTCTTCTCCACCAGGGTACGGTGTATGTGGAGTCCTTGTTGTATTTTGGCGGGTCATTGTATGATGTCCTTCTGGGGACTTGGGCCAGACCCTCATCGGGTGACCCCATGGATCGTGCTATTGCACATTGCCATCGGCCGGCTCCAGATGACCTTGCCTATTTGTCCCTCCATCCTAGGGCTCAAGGACTTGTAGTCCAGGCATCGCTTCCTTCCTCTACTCCACCGTTGCTTCCTCCCACTAGGGAGTCTAGGTGGTTAGAGTCGTGTGGCCGCAATGTCTTTGCGTCCACTAACTCAGGGCTTCGGTCCCTGAACATGACCTGCGTGCTTGCCCGGGATACTTCTGCCCTTTGGGACTCAGTCAAACAACTCCTCTCTTCTTTGCCAGAGGGCCCTTGTGCTGGCTTGGTCCTGCTTATTCTGGATGGTCGCGACGTGACGCAGTTTTCCGACCGGTCGGCCATGGACACCACTGACTCCATGGGTCGAGCTATGGCCAGGTCAGTTGCTCTGCGTCGCCATGCGTGGCTATGTGATGGCAGTTTCCCTGAGAATGTTCAGGAGTGACTCAGAGATCTGCCCTTTGATGGGGCGCATCTGTTTGATGTACATGCCGACTCGGCGGTCCAGCGCCTCCTATCTGGATTTCCAGGATTGCCAGGTTATTAGTCCTTTATGTTGGATTTGTGTTTTCATATGCAGTGTTATCACCGCTTTATGATTTACGTCCCTGGGTTCAAGACATTATTTACCAGATGGGCTGTATGGCTGTTCACCCGTGTTTTTCCTTCCTTTGGTGCAGCTGGGCCAGCTGTTTATATGGTTCTTTTTGACCTCTGCCTATGAGCTGCTCAAGAAGTGTCCCTTTCTTTTTATAGGGATGTGACGTACCATATGTGGGGTATTCGTTCGCTATTGTGTAGCTGCTGAACCCTTGCCAGGAAGTTTCGGAGGCTTTCGTGGAGCTCTCTTAGTTATTGTCTGTCCCTCTGGGGATTTTTCCTGTGGGTTATGCAGTGAGCATCTCCCTTTGTTCCATGCTTCCTGCTGTGGTGGAACGTCTCCTCTGTTGAGACCCACGAACTGACGTGACCCTCTCCTGGAGCTTCTGTATTGCTGCCTATGGTTGTTCAGTTGCACCCATCTGTCCCTCTTTTTGTTGACATATTTGCACGGGGTTATACCCGTGGGACTTTGAGGTTACCAGCTGATCACAATATTTTGTTTTCATTGCTGGACCACACCTTATTTAGGTTTTCTTTCTTTCTCTCCCCTCCACCACTCGTATCATTCGCAAGATCCCACTGACTCGTGATGGACTCCCATCAGGGTTTGAGTTTCGGCGATGATGCAGTAACGGATATTCTAGACAGGACGCCTTCTTTACTAGGGGCTGATGGCAATGCAGCAACAGGTTCACAGTCTGACGACTGGACGGCATTAACACACCTTAAGAGGGAATGGCTTAAGATTACCTTACATGGGGCACTCATGACAGAATACCTGCGGGCTAACATCGCACCCGCAAGTTTAATTGTCAACAATTTTCCTAGATTATTTCTAGAGGATGCCACCTTCAAGAAGGAATGGTCCCTAGTTGCGTGGAAATGCACTAGGGACTGGTTAGTCTTGATTATCAATACCGCGAGAAGATTGGCTGACGCCATCCTCGTGAGAATTCAAATTGCTGAAGGGGCATTAAAAACATCCATACAGATAACGGCTTACAAAACCAGATTGGCCGAGATCAATGCCGAAATTGCAGATAACAAAGACTATTTAATGAAACAGAAAATAACCAAATTGCAAAAAGACATACAGAAATTCGACAAGGAAAGGGTTTACCCATATTTGAAAGCTGACTACACTTCTGATAAAACGAGCTACTCCTCTGACGACATTTCAGATAGGAGAGACTCCAGCGATAGCAACTCCAGCACCAATAGCTGGGGGAGTAACAACTCGAGGAAAAACCAACGGAACAACAGGTTCTATAATGGTCCTTCCTTCCATGGCCCCCCCATGTTCCAAGGCCCACCACCACCACTACCATTCTGGCAATTTCCCCAATACCAACCTTGCCCCCCTCAGTTCTACAATGGTAATAACCAGCCTTTTTTAGGCAGAGGCTGGGGCAGAGGAAGAGGGCGCAACAGAAGAGGCGCACAGAAGCAGGTCCACTGGCAGGAACCACCGACCAGCGGCATGGACACCAGGAGCAGAACGAAGGACAAGAGGAATTAGTAGTGAATCTTTCACATAGGGTCCTCACAGCTCCCGAAAAATCACTACTACAAAAAGGCCTTGGTTTTGTCCCCACTCCAAGGGTTGACAGGTTCAGGGATCACTGTGAAATTCACAATCTATTTCGTAAAATACGCCTCAAATCCTTTTTCCAGGACCGACCTCATAATGAGGGGAGTGATTCTGGATTGAGAAACCCTTCCACATTTACTCCACAGAATAACATGGTTCCTGTGGAGATTCTCACGTTTGAAAAAGCGGTTATGAAAGAACTGGACTTACCCCACAGGGAGGCACCTTTCCATAACCTGACTAAACACGAAGCCCTGCTCTTGAAAAACCTCTCTGAGGACACCTCCATCACCATCAAACAGGCAGACAAGGGTGGGGCGATCGTGATCCAGTCCACCACGGATTATGAGATTGAATGCAGACGCCAACTTACTAATGAGAGATATTACACTCCCTTAGCGTCTGATCCGACCCCCCGTCTCAAGACCACCATTTCGACCATGGTGTATGAAGCTGAAGCCAATGGTTGGATCACCCATAAAGAGGCAGAGTTTCTGGTAACTCGGGAACCTAGGATCCCTTTCTTCTACACCCTCCCAAAGATCCACAAGGGCACGACCCCAGTCCCAGGACGACCAATTGTGTCTGGCATTGGCTCGCTCCTCGAACCATTGTCCAAATTCTGCGACCACTTTTTGCAACCTTTGGTGCGAGACACACCCTCATTCATCAAAGACACCACTGACGTCCTCAAAATAATTGATGACTTTCCAGACACTGGTATCATTGACTATCTTGTGACCTTAGACGTGGAGGCCCTCTACACTAACATCCCCCAGAGGGCTACGCTGGCAGTCATTGAGTCAACACTCCGGGCACTCGATTGGTCGTCACCTACACCAGTCACATTCATTGTTGATTGTGCTACCTTGGCTTTAACTGAGAATTTTTTTGAATTCAATAGACAACTGTACCATCAGAGCCAAGGCACATCTATGGGCAGTACCTTTGCTCCCAGTGTAGCGTGTCTCTATATGGCAGATTTTGAGAAAAATGTGATCTTAAGTACTTCAAATCCGTTCCTTGACAACATCGCCCTTTGGAAACGATTTATAGACGATATACTCGTTTTTTGGCACGGTACACACACTGATTGTGTGAATTTCATACAATGGATCAATGAGCAAAATGAGTTCCTCAGATTCTCTCACACTATATCAGAGCACTCGGTCCCGTTCCTGGACTTGAATATCACTCTACTCAATGGCACCCTCACAACCACACTGTACAAAAAACCCACTGACCGCAATAGTCTTCTGCGGTATGACAGTCACCATCCCAAAACACTTAGGGATAACTTGCCCTTCGGGCTATTCCTACGCATTAGACGCAATTGCACTATGGTGTCGGACTACAACACAGAAGCTAAAATACTATCAACTAACCTTATGGCCAGGGGCTATCCCACGAGGTGTGTCCACAACTCTATGAAAAGGGCTAAGAACAACCCACGTGAGACACTACTAGAAACACACACCAAACCTGAAACTGACATCTTGACCTGTGTCACTTCCTTCACACCTGATTCAAGTAGGATTAGAAAGATCATCTTGAAAAACTGGGGGATTCTTGACACGGGTAATCTCAACATATCCAAACCTAGATTTGCCTACAAACGCACACAGAACATCAAAGACCTATTGGTTCACACTAGACCTAGATTGAGTACCATCGGTTCACAAAGGACAATATGGGAGTTACCACCCGTCAGGGGCCATTTCACCTGTGGCTCCTGTGTAGTATGCAAATTGACCAGCACCTGTAAGAACATCACTTTTAAGAATGATTTCCATTGGACATTGAGCAGACATACCAATTGTAATACAAAAAACTGCATATACATGATCAGATGTCCCTGCGAGTTGGTTTACATAGGCATGACCACCCGCATGGTCAAGACTAGGATAATGGAACACAAGAGCAACATATGATGTCAGAGAGTGACTACCAAACTTTACACTCATTTCAAAGAAATGCAACACCAAACAGACACCATCAGCTGGGTGGTCTTAGAAGCACATCCTCAGATCTCTCAGAATGCATTGTTCAAACTAGAACAAAGATGGGTCCTTAGGTTATCTTCACATCTGACTGGTTTGAATGATGACATCCCATGGTCCGCACTCACTGGTTGAGTAATCTCCTTACTAAGGCTTGAGCCCCCTCTAATGCCATGTGTGTTTTACATCCCACACGACCGTTCAGATAGATTATGGGACCTTTGCCCCTGACCACTCCCTCTTAGCTGTGGGGACATTGGTACATCCCCCATAAATAGACCAGATGTCGTTTAGATCTCTCTGGTATAACTTTCCACCTGTACTGCATAGATGTAACAACTGTATTTTATTATTATTTTAATTTTTTAATCTGTCACCCTCCCTTCCGTGTTTTGTGTCTGTTTTCCTAGCGGATTATTACAGCTTTGGTACTGGATTTCTACTCACGGGCCATATCCCCGTAGATCCAGTATTACCATGATACTGCTACATGGTCATTGCGACTGCCCTCGCCAACACAATCCTTTGGGGCGCTGGTTTGTCCATCACTTCCAACATACCTCCCACTTCGCCTGCCTGTTCCATCATGGCTACCCGGTCCTCACGAACCTCAACCAATGGGGGACTATTTCCCGCGGTCACGGGTACAAACCGGATACTGTTAGTCAGATGCGCTGCCCGTTCCAACATGGCCGCACTTTAGCTGATTTCTCCACCAATGGGGTTGGGGCACCCGAGGTCACGTGACGCCATTAGCGTCTTCCGGGGTCCTTCTCTATCTCACACTCACCCTCTCCGGTACCCATCCCAGGTCCGGCGGCAGGGGTAGGTCTTTCAGCACGAGCGTCGAACGACGCAGGTGAGTGTAACGAACTTGGTCATCTCCCCGACATCCGCATATTTTCCAAGGTGAGTCTTTTTACACGGAGGGTTCTTTTGGCGCCTCCTCAACTTCAATGACACCATGGGCGCCACCGTCCTGCACTGACCCATCCGCTACCAGGGGCTACGGCGGTTCCCGCTATGTCTACGAGATTTCCACTACATTATGGATTTTCACCTCTCTAACCATTTGTGCGTTGACACGCCTGAGCCCCTGAGTATGAGGGCCACCATGGCTGCACACCAGACCGCCCATGGGAGTACATTATGGAATGCTAGGCTGCCTTTACCTTCCGTAACTTCTCTCACTCCTCTGGATTGATGGGATGACTACGCCACACACGGGCCTTTGTAGTTTCACACTTCCCGGTTTTTATCCCAGGACCCACGTTGGAGTCCTTTTTCACCCGCCGGAGACTGCTGCAAGATTACCTTGCTAGTACTAGAGGTGAGTTGTTCACCTCCTCCTTTGTCTCCGCCCATAGTCCTGTCTTTTAATTTTGGCTTGTCACTATTGACTTTTCATTACCCACCTGGGAGCATGTCCCCATTAGTCTCTTGATGATCACAGCTTACTCTGTTGTGTGTGTGTAATTTATCATGTGGTATTTTGTCATGTGTTCTTTTCTGTTTTCCATTTTTTCCTAGGTTACTTCTGAGCACCCCTTAGGTATGTAGTATCCACATACCTTGGTTGTAGATAGTTTAAGTTTTTTTGATCCTGACGAATTGCCGTGACCAATTTCTGGCTAACTAGGCAAGAAACATGTTGATCTCTTTGAGTGTAGGGCATACACAACTAGCGTCATAACCACTAGTAGCTATACCCACCTCAATTTTCCCTTATTTTAGCTAGGCTGTTTACCACTTCATTAAATATATCTTTTCGTGGACTAACAGTACCTATTTTATCCTTTCACCACGTCTACACATTCTAGGGCCCCTTACCCCCACAGCACCCTTCGGCAGGAACAGAAGATCCCCGCCAAAGAGCCCCATTATTGGGAGCCCGTCAGGAATTGCAGCGCCGACCTGACGAGGGGCAGGCTCAAATGATGAAGCATGACACCTAGCTTGCTGGGTGTGTGAGAGCCCTAGTTCCAACAAAGGGTTTCCCCCTTCCGTAATACATGACAACCCCGCTGATACTATTACCTTTTTCACTGACCTACATCTTTCTCCGACCAGAGGAACTTTGTACTCTTTTTGTATTACTAACTTTGTACTCTTTTTGTATTACTGTTCCGTTGCACTCTCATGCGTCTGTGGCCGCAGTTTGCTCTGGTGTATTGTTGGGGTTCTGCCGTATCCGTTTCGCCCCAGGGTTTCACGTCCTCCTGCCTTGCTTTTGGCTCATCTTTCCTCCTTCATTCTGCCCCTAGCACCGTTGGCTGTCTTGGGCATGGGTACACGTCCTTCTGGGCTCTTTGTTCCGTTCTGCTCTAGATCGGTTCTTCTGTATGCTGGGTGGGCACCACATGTGGTCCGCACTAACTGTGTGCGCTATCATGGGGGACCCGTAGTGTTCCTTGAGCCATTGTCTTGGCTGCGTTCTCTTCCTGTTGTCATCTTCCCTGGTGTTGGGAAGGGCTTGGGCACACCCTGTCGGGGGTTTGCCTATGGGCGGTAACGTTTTCGGATCTCTGTTACGTTTTACCTTGTGCCCCTGGCTTCCCTCTGACGGGCCCAGCCTGGGCTCGGGTTTTTCTGTTCGTTGTCGCACACGGTTCAGGTCTTCTCCTGGCCTCTGCTGCGATTTTCAACAGACGTATTCTATCTCCAGATGATCTCTGGCTTCATCCTGTCTATATAAAAAACCATAGGTTTCACACATGTTATAGTTAGCTGGACATTTCACTCGTAAAAAACCAATGAAATTCCCCCGTTATAGTTAGTGCAGGCAACTATAACTCACGCAACCGCAATCCTCTGCTGATGACGTCAGATATTACATCACTGTATTTAGACACTTATTTACCCATGTCTTCTTCCATTAATCTTTAGCTATACATATATTACAAATATTTATTTTTCATAAAGACACATATGTCATCAGTGATGTAATATCTGACGTCATCAGCAGAGGATTGCGGTCGCGTGAGTTATAGTTGCCTGCACTACCTATAACGGGGGAATTTCATTGGTTTTTTATGAGTGAAATGTCCAGCTAACTATAACATGTGTGAAACCTATGGCTTTTTAAGTGAATTTGCAAGGTTTTTTAAATGCTAATTCGTAACTATAACGTGTGTGAAACCTATGGTTTTTTCAGTGAATATATATATATATATAATATGTATATATATCTGCTTTTTCAGGCGTTCTATGTCTGAGTGTTACTGACTTCTTTGTTGGTGTGGTAGTCCGTATTCCCGCCAGTATCATGGTGGCTCAGTCTTCCTCCTGATCGGGGGGTTGGAGTCACCCTCTTTTGTGGTAGGACTGTATATCCTGCCACATTTCGCAGGAGTCTCTGCCCTTGGTACCCTTTGGGCAACTTTCTATTCTCTAGGGGTACTCTTCCTGTTTACCCTTGGTTGTCACTTCTTGACCTTTTCATGTATTTCTGTGGGCTATGTATGCACACAAGGGGGCAGGCAAGCGGGGTCTCCCTGCGGTGGTTTTTGGGGATTGCCCCAGATTCCTCTCTCTCCCTCTCCCTCTCCCTCTACCTCTCCCTCTCCCTCTCCCTCTACCTCTCCCTCTCCCTCTCCCTCTCCCTCTCCCTCTGCCTCTGCCTCTGCCTCTGCCTCTACCTCTGCCTCTGCCTCTCCTTCTCCCTCTCACTCATGGGAGATAGCATTGGGCATGTTTGGCTGTCGGGGCCCTTGGTCGTTAAACCAAGGGGTACGGTTGTCTCGTTGGCTTCCTGGTGCTGCGCCGTCTTCTCGATCGACGCGCACATGCTGTTGCTGTTACGCTTCATTGAGCTAGGCATTGTGTGATGTGGTTCTCACAGTACACAAGGCTCGTGTATTCTTGTAATTCGCATCTATGTATATCCTGGTGGTCATATTTTGTATGTCTCGGTGAGATGCCTTCTGCCCTAACATGTCATTTGTTGGCACCTGATGTTGTGCCGCTCAGATTGTGTGTTCTGAATCTGTCATCATGTTTAAGTCCCTTCGCTGGGCCTTTGTCTCTTACGGATCCTGGGGTCCTATACTCAGTTTACCTCTTTTCGTTGGAGCTTGTGGCATTCTGCCATTGTGCACTGACCTTTCTGGTTCTGTGATTTCGTTTCGTCCCTGTCTGGCCGACAGTGGACTCGTGCCATTCTCTGATGGATTGTCGTACCTTGCTTCCCTTGTTCATGCTCTGCCCTGAACTTCATGGTTTGGTGTCAGCTACGCTGGCAATGCTGAGCTTTATGAGTTTGGTGTCAGCCACGCTGGCATTGCAGCCCCCACCTTGTTTAAGCCAATGTTCTTGACGGACTACTTCCTTTGGGAACTTGGCGGGTTTCAGTCGCAGACCCTCCTCCCATGGGGTATAGATTTGGTATCTATACTAAGTTAAGGAATCTGCGTCTAGATGTCGCTCTCAGATCAACGAGTTACTTACCTTCAGTAATGATGTATCTGGTAGAGACACAGTCTAGCCGCAGATTCCCTAACGTCCGCCCATCCTCCCCATTCTGCAAAGGACCTTTCCAGGTGGGGTTCTACCACCTTGCCTCCTTACGGCTGGCCTTGGTCTTCCTGAGGGGTGCTCGAGTTCACCTACCTCCGGGGCAGGGTGTGTCATGCTGTTTTGGGCACATTGGCTCTCCACCCATTCTCGTTCTTGGGTGGCTAGGTTATGTACTTTCGAATGCTCCTCCACCCGGGTTCTCTGGCGTGGAGATTCTCATGTTTTCCTACCCTCCCTCCACCCTCATCTGTTCTCCCCATTTCTTTGGGGTCTCCTTGTCTATGCTGCAGTCAATTGGGTTGAGGTATTTGACTATGCTACAGTTCATAGGTCATTGTGCGGGTGTGGTGAACATTCTATGTTGTTGTGTTCACTTTTGGTCACTTGCCATGAGTCATGTTGTTCCAGTCCTGTGGCCCTTTTCAGTTGCATCCTGTGGGTACAGGCTGTCTTTCATACAGTTCCATTCTGTGGTTGTAAACTGCCTTTCGTTTGTCATGTCATTCATTTCCACTGACGTTGCCTCTTGGGGGGGGGGGGGGGGGGCACGGCTCTTCGCTTTGGCGGGACCCTGTTCGCTTCCTTCAATCCCTGCAAGTGTTGAATACTCTTTCAACATGGTGTTGTTTCTCATCATTCTATGATTTCTTATCATTGTTATTTCAAAGGTTTTGCTCCTTTTTTGGCACACTGTTCCTAATCTCTCAAAGTTTTTGTAGTGGCTCCGCGTTGTGGCGTGGAAACGTTTCACATTAGAAAACTGACGTCAGGACGCCGAGGGGGACTTATATGGCTCCATTGATGGCACTTCCGTGGATGACGTCAGGAAGGAGCTGGGCGATGCCGCCCCCGGCATGCAGAGGTACTGCGGGGGGAAATGTTTTCCAGATCCAGTCTGACGCCCAGGGATATTCTAAGTTAAGGAATCTGCAGCTAGACTGTGTCTCTACCAGATACATTGTTACCGAAGAAGTAACTTGTTCGCTAATTACACTTGAGGTCACTGCGCCCCTTATATGACCACTTCTTGTTGGAAGTGGGCATAACCCTGTCTCAGAATTCCTAAGTATGCCATTAAAAAGCTGGCTACTTCTGAAATATCGTGTTCACCTCAGTTTAGCTCTCCTTAGGGGTTGTACAAGCCTGGCGGTGGCACGCCTACCTAACTAGCTAATTTTCACGTCTGTCCTGTTGCCAAAGGGACTCTGGACAAGGGGCTCGACTTCCTCTCCTGTGAGAGGGAGCCAGAGTCGCATGTCAAAGATGCCAGCTCTTTGAAGCCTGTCAGCCAAATAAGGCTAATCAGCTGGTCATCCTGTGGGAGGGGGTGTTACACCCTCTTCCCTGGGTAGGCTTTTGTTCTGGGTCTCCTGAGAGCAGTGGCTCTCATCCTAGGACGTCAGAGCAGTGTCTCTGGTAGCAGGCTGGCAGAAACCAGTCAGAGATGGTACTACAATCTTATACGATCTTACGACCGGCGGCTTACTTGAACATAACGTACTCTATACATTTAAAAAGGAAACTGCTAGCAATACGTCTTGGGGCACTACCGACTAATGCTGATCAACCACTCTGGAAATATAGTGGCCCGACGTTATGCACTTTGTGGTGCTCCGAAGCAGGACTTTGTTCATCTGACCCGTATATGTTCTGTTTTAAAATTAAATAGTCTTTTACTGTTAAAAAATCCTTTTAATGCCAGGGGCATACGCACTTGTAGATCTGCCACAATAAGGTGTCTTGATCCAAATGACCCGCAACTTAACTGTATATTGGTAACATTTTTTACTTTTATATGAGAAATTAACTTGAATTGTATTTAAATGGTATTTTATCAAAGAGAGGAATATTCTTGATGTATTGTTTAATCCCGTTTTATTTACTGGTAATGTTTTTTTCTGGCGGATCATCAGCAAATCTAACATGTATATAACATTACTAACAATACTGTCTTGATATGATTTTATCAAAAGCTATAAACCCTTTTAATGGCAATTAATGATTTAAATATGTATATTATATTTTCCTCTACGGATTGTTGAATTTTATCAGAATTGTTATGGTTTTAATTAACTTAAACAATAAAGAATTTCACTTTCAGTCAGAGAGCACACCAGAGGCTGGTAGCTTTTAAGGGGCCACCTCTAAGGTGCCCCTCTGGGTGCATGTATTGGTAAATCCATCACTGAAATAAGTGGGGGTTTACCAATAAGAGATGTTTTTGTTACTAAAAATCCCTATCTTCAGTAAAGCCATCAAGTAGCTGGGGAACTAATTTTCACCAGTGTCCAGCACATGTTTTAAAATGACTTTCCAGGTCACTTGTACTGGCAGTAATAGGACTGACCAGCACAGCGGCATATCTGCTCATGGAAGTATG
The DNA here is from genome assembly GCF_964204655.1 of Triturus cristatus. Lineage (NCBI taxonomy): Eukaryota > Metazoa > Chordata > Amphibia > Caudata > Salamandridae > Triturus > Triturus cristatus. The sequence goes on from NC_140580.1 coordinate 981,286,470, forward strand.
CCCTCACATGTAATGTCCAGCACCCTGCCTTGGGTCTGTCAGGCCTAATGTAGGGTGAATTACAAATATTACATGCAGTGCAGGGACATGGCACACAGAAATATGTAACCTGTAGTGCTTTCACTTTTGTCTGCACCAAGGCATGTAGCCTGCGATAGCAGCCCTGCATGTGCTTGGTGAGGGGGTCCCTTAGGGTGGCACAATTTGTGGTGCAGGCCTTAGGGACCCTCTTTAGTACCTCAGATCCTAGGTGCCAAGTGTACCATTTGCTAGAGACTTGCTGAGGGTGCTAAAGGTTTTGCCAATTGGGGGGGACACTTTTACATGTTTTGGGAAAGAGCTGTGGCATTGGGGACCTGGTTAGCAGGAACCCAGTGCAACTTCCAATCAAAATCACATCACATCAGTTACCATCAAAACGTGGGGGTGACCATGTCAAAAAGGGCTACTTTCCTACAACACCCATAACCTGAACAAAGACAGGTACCTAAAGACGACCCTGTTCACAGTATGCACAATGCACAATTAATATGCTGCATAAAAGAATACAGATACAGCATCCTGGAAAAAGCAAATACTCTTAGGGAAGTAAAACATGTGACATGTAAACAGAAGGTACCTCATGGACATGGATTATATTACTGTTTTACAGTCATTATAACATTTTAATTGTTGAGAAATAAATCAGTGTTTTTCATGCAAAGGCCCTCAATATAGGGCCCTACAGTGGCCAGCTTCAAAGTCATTTTTTAATTACTGCCAGATCTGAGACCAAGAGGGACCAGTTCAACTTAAAGCCCTTCCCTCTATGTACATCCACTTCTGCAAACCACCAGAGATTCTAGGAGTGCCACAACCTCTCGGGACACGTGGAAACTGTGACTTTATCCAAGGCTTATCAGATGTATTTATTTATTTTCCCATTTTTACATAACACAAACTTGACCCAAAGGTATTGGAGCATTTTACGTGAGCACCAGTTATATTGCACAAGGTCACCATTTAATGTTTTTAAGCACTGGGATATTAAGTGATTTGCCCAGAAACCCAGGATGTTGTACCAATGCTGAGACTTGAACCCTGGTTCCCCAGTTCCAAAGTTGGTAGGTCTGGCAATAATGCCATATCCTCTCCAAAATACATGATGTCGGATCAGTCTGGTTCTCTGCCATTTGTCTCCGTCCATCCTCTAAGTTGAGGAGGACCGCGAACTAAGGCCAAGAAACCCAAGACTAGCCTGGGACAAGATAGTGACCTCCATAGTGATAGCTGGGGCAGAATGATAACAGGCACTTTGAAATGAGGTAATTATACAACTACCAGTGAATGCAGTTAAAGACTTTTACCTTCAGAAGGACTGCAAGAGAGTCCAGAGACCTCACCTTTGAATGATGTGTTCAGCCAAAACTGATTTATAAATAGATGCATGTGCAGCACACATAAAACACATTGACATTTTATAGTATGTATGTAAAATTATAAGATTTGTATGATGATGTACTAAGTACACTGCTTTTTAATGACTCTGCAATGTAATGTTTACAGGCAAAATCAAAAAATGTTTTTTTTTTTTGTAAAGTTGAAGGGAGCCAATACTTGAACTTTCCAGAGCTTAGTATAGAAACCTGGCAGAAGGGCCCGTGAGACACAGCTTATCAGAGACCATGTCCTCGAGTCATTTGGAATGGAGCGGGCCAGGAAGGGATTCCAGATACTCCGCTGATGAGCAGTGGGATACAGAGGTGTTTGGACTACACGAGAGGCATGCTGGCATCATGGAAAAGAGTGTTTCTCTCCTAATCCAGTAAAGTGTGCAAAGTAGAGGGGCAGGATGCCTTTGACTGAATCTGATGGAAGTAGCTGCTCGTTTGGCACATGTCTGAAAGGGGGTAGGCCTGCATGAATGGGCAGGAAGGCTGTTGGTTGATGAACCGTATGTCTAAAGAGTGGCTGGGGTGTAATTTGGTGGATGACCAGTTTTGGGGGAGATACGGAGTGGGGACACCGCTGGGAGATCTGCTGGCCTCTCGACAATCATGTGCCTTTGCCTGTCTCAGACAGCATCATTTCAGAGGGTACCCTTATGCCAAGGTTTCTCCAAATGAAGCGTGCTCTTTTAAGGTTGTGTTTGGAGCACGGAGTCTCATTGTTACCCAATTCAGAGCACACATGCATACATGGGATTATGTTGTGCGAGCTAGTTGCCCACCCATTGGGGGCCACCTTAACCCCACTAAACTTGCACCCTCCTTCCTGCACCTTATCGTCGGCGAACTCTCAGCCATGGGCATACATCTAAGGGTAGAGAGGATAAGGGTGTCTTCCTCAGGTATGTTCCCTGTGCGGCCTGACAGGCAAGAAACCTTAATCTTATTCATCTCTGTCCCATTCCCCGTATCCTCTCTACCTCGAATTCCCTTGAAGGTAGTAACTGCTTACTTTCTCCTGGGCTCTTAAACGTATGTAGAGATCATTGGCTCTCCAATAGCACTCATTCATGTGGGTCATGTTTCCTCTGCATCTAGATGAACCCCTCAGAGACATTATTGACATGTCCATGTTGCTTTCTGGCCTTGTAATGAACCTCATAACCATACTCTGTGGTACTCTTTGGCATCTACTTCTACCACTTCTGGCTTGAGTCCATAGATGCACTTATGTAGCCCTGTGGCACCCTCAATGTCCTACTTCCGTTTTCTCCTCATTTATCTTTGGCCATAGCATCTTTGCTCCTAGGTGAACCAATGGACTCATACTAGTAGTGATGTGTGTTGTAGACTAGACTTCATTCCCATACTTTCTCAGCAAGCACAATCACAAGGATAGTCCCATCACATAGTCTAAATTAGAAAAAGGAATGGTAAATATGCTAAATATATACAAAAGCAGCTATAATCTCTCACTGTTTTCTCCTTCAAAAAATGACTAAGTTGAGAAAAAGGTTTGCTGTCCCAAGCCTGAAGCACAACTGCGGACCTCACTCACGTCACCAAAATGCTTCACACATGGACTACACTGTTGAAGAAACACTCTAACAAATATGGCAACAAACCAAGTGGCTGTATACTTGATCAACCGGAAAATGCTTTAAGAGTCTGTCAGGGGTAAGAAAGTTCACACAAATGTTATAGTACAATGGAAGGATGTTTATAGGAGTGCCTATCTTATCACTTAGTCCAGAGGCAAAGTGAGGAAAGACCAGCCACCTGCTGAAGTTTATGAGATTTTCGAGTAAAGGTAGGCCTCATGCAATGCAAGGCATGATAGGTGATGCAGGAGACCCTGAGGAGACTTTCCTGATTACAAGAAGACAACTTGAAGCCTGTAGTGCTCAATCGATTATTTCCAAATATGGAGAAGCAGTCTTGCTGCTAAATTCAGGACTCGTGGTAGTCTATTCAAGAGGTATTCAGTTGGCTTATTTCTGATGGATACATATCTGCCTGTGGATTCCTCACCTTTTGAATTACCCCCATGCACAGCATTTCACAGAAACTTTTCTCCATAGCTCCCCCACATCGACGTCACAATGGAACAGCTCTACTCATGACCCTGTGCAACGTCCTCGGAGCCATAAGAAGGCCTCATCAGCGTGCTGACGTCAGTTCCACCCATTTTTTCCGTGCCTTCGAGGCAAACGGGTGAACCGACCACATGTATACAGAGTATACAGAAACCAAGAAAGAAACTGGATATTGTAAAACATAGACATTTCCTAGTGACTAATACTACATCATTTTAAGCATATCATAATCAAATGCTGGAATCACGTGTCCATTATTTTTAGGTATAAACAGGTAGGCAACGGGGAGGAGGGTGGGTCAGTGAGGAAGTCACAGGCAGATACTGTATCCACCAGAAAAAGCATTACCGAAGGTAAGTTACTTGTTACCTGCAGATGAAGCAGCACCATTTCCAGCGACGTTGCTTTAAGCAGCCAGTCGTCCAGATAGGGGAAAACAGGAGTCCTGTAGAAATGTGGTCGGTTTACCCGTTCGCCTCGAAGGCATGGAAAAAATGGGTGGAACTGACATCAGCATGCTGAAGAGGCCTTCTTATGGCTCCGATGACGTTGCGCAGGTTCGTGAGCAAAGCTGTTCCATTGTGACGTCGACGTGGGAGAGCTATGGAGAAACGTTTCCGTGGAATGCTGCGCATGGGGTTAATTGTAAAGGTGAGGAATCCACAGGCAGATACTGTATCCGCCAGAAAAGCGTTACCAAATATAAGTAACTTGTTCATCTGGCACATAAGTGCTGGTGTAGCAGTGGCCTGTGCCTTATGAGAGGCAAGAAAAGTCAAGCTTCTTTGTATCCAGTGCATCCTTAGATGGCATCTCTAGCTTGTCTTTGTACCTTTCACATGCATAATATGGTATTTTTTTCAGCCCTTGTAACCAGCACACGTAGGAGATGGTATCTCTGATCCTTGCACTCTGCACTTGAATCACATGCATCACATGCCATCTCTGACAGTCCCTTGTATCTTGCACAAACATGATATGGCATTTCTCACAGGTCATTGTACCTGGCACATGAATGACATGAAATCTCTGATGGATTCTTATACTGAACATCTCTGACAGGGCCTTATACCCCCGTATATAGATGAAATGCCTTCTCTCGCCACAGAACCACCTCTGATTTGTCTTTTCCCATGCCACATACACAGAACCATCTATGACAGGTCCTTGCACACCACCCATACAGAGAATGGCATCTCTGACAGGTCCATGTCTCCTGCACATACATGAGATGCAGTACTTCATCACGAAAGTCCTCTCTGCATTAGATGGTATCTCTAGTGGGTCCTAGCACCTTTTACAAGCATGAGATCCTCTTTGTCACTGCTTAAGCTTTGTATGTCTTGCCATTGTGGTCCTCGCATGCACGAGATGGCATTCCTGTAAGTCTGTGTACACGTAAGATACATGACATGGCATCTGACAGACGTGTGTGTGTCTTGCACCTGCATGACATGGCATCTCACCACAGAAGCCATATCTGATGGGCCCTGTATCCGGCACATGCACGAGATGTCCTCTGTGGCCTCTCATGGCATCTCTAAAGGGTTTACGTATGTACATGAGCTAGCATGTCCAACCAAAGAATCCCCTTTACAGTTCCGTGTGACAGGTAATATACCACTTACTTCTGTTCCCACTGTGTGCATCAGCGGTCACTGCCAGCACTTCAGCTTGCAGTTGCTCTGTTGTCTGTCGTGCTCCCCCTTGAAAGGGGTGCCCATACCCTCCTCTCTGAGGAGCAGCAGCTGTCCTGTGATTTGCCTGGAAAGAGTTGTGTAAACTGCCCAGCCGGCTTCTGCCTGTGTTTGGACGCCAGAGGAAGCCAGTTCTCAAAATGTGACATAAAGCAGCACATGCCGCAGTGGATGGAGATTAGGGGGGCTGCCAGGGCTCGGAAGTAGGACATCTTATCAGTACTAGACACTGGGCCCCTCGCTGTAGCAGGAAGTGACCTCTGCTCAGAGTATTGTTGAACTTGGTGCCTGGGAGTGCTGGCGTCTCAAAGATGGCCTTGCCCCAAGGAGGATACATGGTATAGCGTGAGAGCCTTTCCCCTAATGTCTTACGTACCCCTCTTTTTAGTTCTGGTCTCCCACATACCGCTGCCAATGAACCTCAAGTTTGACAGTATTTTGAGTTTTAGTCCCATTATGAAACAAGTGTCCTCGCGGGGTGCAGGTGCTGTTATGGAGTGGTAAAGTGTAAGCGCCCTCTCCCACATCACTCCTTACCTGACAGCTCCCTTGGCTTTCCAGTAAGGACTAGCCCTCATGGTCTGGCTGGGCTTTCCGATCCCCACGGAACACTCTTACTTTCCGGGGCAGCCTTGGCTGACTCATAGGTCACATTATTGTCCACCTGTTACTACAGTTAACCTACTACGAAGTGGTTCAGATGTTGCAAATAAAGGAGGTAAACCTTGAAAGGCAGTCTTTCTCCCAGGATCACGCTGTGTGGGCAAGGGTGGAAGCGCAAATGATAACTCTATCCGATTTACCCACACATGATAGTTCAACCACTGCAACAAACAAGGCCAAACAAGGGCCTGAAGGGCATAGGAGCAGGAAGCACCCCCAGAAACAATTATGCTGGATTTCAGTAGATGAATAAGCAATAAAGCTCGAATTACATTTTGTGTTCATTATGTCACATTTGCTGTGCGTTCAGAGACAAGGGTCGAATATCAGGCTATGTCTTCTGACAACTTGTTGCTTATTAGGAAACCGGAGTGCACCTTTATTTATCTCACTACAAAGTGAGAGGATTTTGTAAAAGTCATCTAGGTGATAATCCTGCTGGCGTACAGCAAAGGAAAGGCTGTAGAATGTAAGTTTTTTTTGCTAACATTTAAATATCATGAAATGAACTATACACATATTTATAATGAGAACTGCAATAAGCATAATTGAAGCACTTTTTTGTAATTCGAAGTGTGATGGAAACAAATATTTTAATAGGATCAAAACAATTCCAGACACTGGGAGATACGGAAATAATGAGTATTAATTTAAACCTGATTTCCACACATTTATCCTTTTTGCGCCATATAGTTTTACCAGTAAAACTGCATGTCTATGCAAATGTAGTGGTCATTTCAACTGAAAATGTGCTCTCTGTAAATTACAGTGCACTACCACACTAGTGCTCCAAAGTGCACCACTGACTACTTACCACACCCTTACCACTCTCCTGCTGAATGGGCAAGGCATATTTGCTCAACTTGTTTTTTTGTATGACGCTTGGATTTTTTACGATCCCTATGACTTCTGCAATATATGACACCAATGGCACCATCCCCAACCCCCTCTAAAAAAAAATTCCAACACTCCTGTACAAGGGTACATTTGCATTTGTAGATCTACTCCTACACTTAGGTGTGCATCTCCACATTTTTGCTATCCACCATTTCTGAGTGGTGGTTTACACCTAGGTTTAGACTTGTGTAATTGAACTCCTTCGAGACAGTTGAGGGAGCTGCCTACAACTGAATTTGAAAATGTAAAGTTACTGCTAGTAACTTTCCCCCTTTCCACTAAGGCGGAGATTTCTATCTAAGAAAGAATAGGGATCTTTAATTAAGTTTATTATTTTTTAAATGAATTAAATATTTTATGTAAAATATTGTAACATAGTGAATATCGACCTTGAATAAAAAGTTACAGTGCATTACCACTGCAAACTAAATTTGTTAAATGATTTAAATATAATATTTTAATTGATAAATAATACTTTTGAAACAATCATCTAAAAATAGAATTAGCCACATTTAATCAAAATTTTATTGTGCTTTGTGGTAAACGTGGTTTAAAATTAAGTACTTAAATAGGTTTTTTTTATTTTTATAGATTTAACCTTTTTTTTGTGTATTACATATTGAAGATAAAATTATTTTTCACTGACAAATTTTATATATATATATAGATATATATATATAATTTCCATACAGTGTTAGTTTAATTATCTGCCTCCAATGATTTCTATTTGAGGGGGCTGCAGAACCAGCTGTTGGCCATATGTGTAGGTGAATCTACTCCAAGGATGGCCTGGGGTACAATTAAGCCTGTTTTCACACTTCGGTTTGTAGTAAATTTAGAAGTGTATTTTATGAATTGTAATGGTCTTAAACATTTTTTGCATGTTCCTCTCCAAGCTCCTCCCCCTTAATTTGCCCTTAAACCCACCCATTTTTTTAGCAATTAAAACCCATTTTCCCCACCCCCTTCTGGCCAATACAAAAACATATTACACACACAGTAGAAGATCTCTTTACCGAAAAGATAGGAGAGACGGAGGTGGAGGTATCCAACCTTAGGTTTGTAACTTGAATTTTTCAGTTCAGTTCATAAAACTTTATTTCGGCACACATGGCCATAAAAGCATTGTTAAAATAACTATTTAAAATACAATAGATTATGTACAATTTAATAGAGATTTAAAAAAGGTCTATCTTCCTATTTCCGAGGCAGCTTTTCCACACAACCATGATTATAAACAGGGCATAAAGGGCTTGTGCATTGTGCTAAATAAGGCTATTTCAAAGGGTCATTTTTGCACGATTGTGTGTTACATTTTAAAATTGCGATGCACCTTTGGTAATAACAGATAAACACAAGGACAATGCCTATAAAAGACATTGATCACGATAGTCCTCCTATTTGATTCTTCAAGATGCGAGCTATTTTAAAAATACTTTTAGAAGAAAATGTTAATCCCCCCAAGAAAAACCACATTTACTCATCCATCGTATCCGCCCCCACTTGGCAGCATAATAATTACCTAGTGCTGTAACCTTGAGGGGCCACAATATATATAACATTTTAATGTGGACGACAATGATTCATTAAAAAGTGTTCAATCATTTTAAGATAAACAAGATAAAAGCAATATATATAAAATTCAACAGAAAGGAGATTAAATCAGGAGGTGGTCATAAATTAATGCCATTCCTATTAGCAATCTTTTTTGGGAATGGCTCTACGGGTGCACCACATAGTAAATAAAAAGCGTGAAATAGAAAACACAATGGGCATATGTGTACCAGATTTTAGCAGCCTGTACACTTCACTACAGTGTCTAGACCCCAGATTCCTACGAAGTTGAAGTAGCCAACGAGACCTTGCCGTCCTATAGCCCTGGCAAAAAAAATAGCACATGAAGCTCCGTCTCGTCTGCATTATTGCACAAAGGGCACTCCCCGTTGGTAGAGCACTCCCATTTTTTTGTGAATGAGCGCAGCGGAAGGTCTCCATGTCTAAATTGTAAATAGCGCTTCTTGGCGAGGAGTGGCTGAATGTCGTCCAACACCGATTCTAGACTGAATCTATTTTTTACTTCCAGGAACTCAGCAGTCAGTCGACCCGCTGTAGGCCTCCTCTCGAGTTTGTGGTCTCTAAAACTCTCTACCAGGGCCTTTCTAGAAGTCATTTGGGAGATTTCTTCTGCTTTGCTCCACAGACTACCCCTGCCCAGGCCCTCGCATGTGTTCTTAATGTACACCAACCATTGTAACTTCCCTGCACTTCGCAGCCCCATAATTTCAATCAGTTTTTCCCTGTATGGGGCTAGTTCCGGGGTGCTCCACAGGCGGCGCCAATATAATAAGGGTCTAAGAGCAACTTCATCCGCATTGGGCCTAATCCTGAGATCCATTCGGAGAGGTGTTAGAGGTGTACTAGAAGGGAGACCCATAAGATGTCTAGAGAATGAATCCTCAGTGCGTGCTAACGTACCAGATTCTATAATTCTGCTTCATATAGGGCAGCGCTCCTGGCCTGAACTTTGTAAATTTCCACCACTGGATTAACCAATTTTTCAGTACAGCTCCTGTATAATTTAAAGATACCCCCGTTGTCTGTCTGAGTTAGTTTCAGACTTGCTTTTGTTGATTTGGGCACTCCAGTCCATTCTCTGTCAGTGTAATTTCCAGATACTCGAAGATGGTTACCCTCTCCAGGGGTCTTCCATCCAGGCAGGGATTAGGCCGAGTGGTGTTACCTACATTGAAGGCCATATACTTCGTTTTTTGGAGATTAATCTCCAGTCCCCGGTGTTTGCAGAAGGCACTACAGTTATCTAGGGTCCTCCGAATTCCCATAGGGGATTTTGCAAGCAGGAGCGTGTCGTCTGGCTGATATTTTACGCTTCGCCAGCCTGGGGGCATCGATATTCTTCCCGGCATTCAATGCGTCTATTAAACCATTGATAAAAAGGGAGAAGAGGGTCGGGCCAGGACACAGCCTTGGCGGACACTTCTCTCTACAGGCAGAGTGGATGAAAGTTCGCCATTTTTGCCATATCTAATTTGGGCAAAATTACCCTTGTGTAAGCGTTTTAACCGATAGCAAAGGTACTCTGGGACTCCCATGTGTTAGACTTCATCTTTTGGCGTGTATCACCTGACATTTTGCTTTCTGACTTCCAGTTTTTGCTGGTGTAATGATTCTGCGCACTTTCCTCACTGCTGTCCACTGGTAAAGTGCAGGTGCTCCTGTATAAACTGTGTTATGGATTGGTGTTTCCATGATTATTATGAAATCTGTTTATTAGCATTTGTTGATATAGACATAACATACATCATGAATGTAATATCCCACAGGCAATGAGTCCGGTACTCAGGGGAGCATCCGCTAATTGTGAATGCGGTGAGCCGCAGAATCCAACGCCACTACGAGGCGTGGAATAATGCAAGTAAGTAAATGTCAGGGCCACCGCCCGCAGTTAAACAGATTCATGTAACAACCGAAATTAAGTAAAAGAATATGGGTTAAACAACAGAAGCCCAACAGAGCAACAGCAGCAGGTTCGATCTTAGACCATACGACTCTCAGGATACCCCCCCCCGGTCCACCCCCCCCCCCCAAACCCGGCCCCCCTATCCCCCGTGGCCTATCGTTCTATGAGAGGCAAATGTCATTGTCCGCACATCCTCCCGATTCGGCTAGGGCCTCCCCGCCAATCCCCAGAGTGGGCCCCCCAGGCTCACCTCCACTCCCCTCCCCTCCAGGAAGTGGCTCGGCAATATGTGACCCACAGAGTCCCAGGGCATCCCCATCCAGCTGCATCAGGGCCTGTAGGTGTACGTCCCATTGACTCGCTATGGGTGTGCGTCTGAGGCCTAACGTTTCCTCTCGCAGAAGAGCTGTACCCTCCACCCCCGCCCACACTAGCAAGGAACTCCGCCACGCCTGCACCCGAGGGGGTTCAGCCGCCTTCCAGCGCTTGGTAATTAACCGCTTCGCCACAATCAGGCCCAGGTCGAGGAAACGACAGGCAACCTTCGTGGGGGGAGTTCTACGAAACAAGTGTAACAGACAGGCGGGCCAATCTCGCTGTGCCAGCGGGCCGGCACAAGTACGTAACGCTCCATGCACCGTCCGCCAGTATGAGTCGAGCGCTGGACAGCTCCATAACATGTGCACTAGTCCAGCATCCAGAGCCCTGCAGCGTGGGCACTCAGCGTCCGCCCGGTGGAAATAGCGATTGATGGAGTCGGGAGTGAGATATGCTCTGTGCAGTATGAAGTACTGGATTTGGCAGAACCGCGGATTCCTGGGGATCCGTGTGGGCCCCCGTAGCGTGTCCCTCCATTCCTTGTCGGTCAGGGGACGGTCCAGATCCATTTCCCATTTACCCCGCAGTGGAGACAGGTCCGCCGCCACCATCGTGCGCAAGGAGGCCGCGAACCAGCGAATCATGTGACCGCCCCGTCCCATGACGTGGAGGTACTGCATCATGAGGTGTTGTGCCGGTTCCTCCTGAAGAGCGCCCCACCGATTCGTCAGCGTCGCAACTAGCGAGCGGTGACGGAGGAACTGGCCAGCCGGTAATCCCGTCTCCTCCGCCAACTGAGCGAACGGTATAAGCGCACCGTCGTGGTAGAGGTCCCCCAGCGTACAAATATCCGCCGCGTGCCAGACGGCAAGCTCTGCCGAGCGCAATATCCCTTGACCGCTAGGTGAACCCTCGATCGGTATGGCAGGGGCATATGGGGTGTGCGACCGGGTCAGGTAGAGAGCACGCCGATAGCACCGACAGGCCACCGCCACTAGGAGGGGCCCCGGCTTGGTTGCTCTGGCCGTCGGATGGAACAACGCGATGACATCTGTCAGGGGGAGCGGTGGCTCCACGGACGCCGTGTCGTTCCTCTCCCGGTCGGCCAACCACCTGGCCACCCATTGCAGCTGTGCTGCTAGGTAATAGTGCGCAAAGCAGGGCATCGCGAGTCCGCCCTGACCCGTGGGGAGGTATAACTTAGAGAGCGCCACTCTGTGTCGTGCGGTGCCCCACACAAAGTCCCGAAGGGAGCGCTCCAGGGCGGCAAAAAAGGACGCCGGGATATAGGTTGGCAGGTTAGCAAAATAGTAGAGGAGTCTGGGCAGGGCCACCATTTTGACCAGTGCAATGCGACCCGTGACCGCAAGGGGAAGGGTGCCCCAGAAACGCACCTGGGCCCTGATCGCCGTCACCGCCCTGCCCAAGTTACCCTCCACTAAGTCAGCGGGTCGCCGGTACACCTGAATGCCCAGGTAACGGAAAGTTTCCGGTTGCCACCGGACAGGCACACCTCCCAGTTGAAACCGGGGATCCAGGGTATCATCACGGAACGGGTAGAGACACGATTTGGCTGCGTTCACCCTTAACCCGGAAAGCGCTGCAAACTCTGCGAGAACCCGTTCAAGGTCCCCTGAGATATTCGCCACGTCCCGCACGAAGATCAAGAGGTCATCCGCGTACAAGGAAACCTGGTGGGTGGCGTCGCCCATTGGAATGCCATCCGTCAACACCCCCCGCAGGGTGGCCGCCAAGGGCTCCATGGCAAGCGCAAAAAGGAGGGGTGAAAGGGGGCACCCCTGCCTGGTACCTCGGCCAACCGAGATGGCCTCGGAAATATACGGGCCAGTTCTCACCCGGACCACAGGGTTCTTATAGAGGAGCGCCGCCATTTGCAGAAACCCAAGGCCTAATCCGTAATGAGATAGTGTAGCCACCAGGTAGCTCCATTCCAAGCTATCGAAGGCTCTCTCAAGGTCTAACACTAGACAGCCCGCCCGTGGCCAATGCTGTGCACCGTGTGTGGCAACACGGAAGAACCGGCGAAGATTGAGCGAAGTACTACGCTTCGGCACAAACCCATTCTGGTCCCTGTGCACCAGTACAGGCACGGTGGGGGCCAACCGCTCCGCTAGGACCTTGGCCAGGATCTTGTAGTCGGTGTTGAGGAGGGCAAGGGGGCGATAGGACCCTAGATGGGCAGGATCACGCCCCGGCTTGGGGAAAGAGATCAGGTAGGCTTCCCTCATGGAGGTGGGCAGAGTGGCCTCCTCAAGGGCTGTGAGATATAACGCGTGCAGACGGGGCACCAGAGACTCCCGGTATGCTTTGTAGTATTCTGCCGGGAGACCATCTGGCCCAGGCGCCCTGCCGGAGGCCAATGAGGCCACCGCGTCCCCTATCTCCTCCAGAGTGAGGGGACCCTCCAGTGTTTCCTGGTGGGCATCCGGGACTGTGGGGAGGCCGGCGGCCCCCAAGAACAGATCAAGATCCTGTGCCTGCCGTCGCCCCACCGAGGTGTACAGATCTTTGTAGTGTGCCGTGAGCGTTTGGTGGATCTCCCACTGCGTGTGCACCAGCGTGCCGTCCAACCCGCGAATGGAGGCTATTGGCGCATAGCCCGATTCCTGTCGGATCAGCCAGGCCAGCAATCGCCCCGCCCTGTCCGATGTGGCGTGGACCCGTACCGAATGGGCAGCGTACTTGTGGCAGCGCAACCTCTCCAACAGCTCAGCATGGCGTGCCCGAAGCCGGGCCAGCCGGGTCGAGTCCCGCCCACCACCCTCGCCGTGACGTTCGCATGCCAGTAGCCGGGTCTCCAGAGCGGTGAGTAGCAACGTAAGTTGCGTACGGATATTCCCCGTCACCCCCAGACAGTGTCCCCGTATGGCTGCCTTGTGCGCGTCCCACTCCGTCAGCGTGCTCCCCGCCGTGCCCTCATTGAGGTCAAAGAACTGTTCGACCGCTGTGCCGAGCGAGGCTCTGAACTCCGCGTCCTCAAGAGCAGCCGGTCGCAAGCGCCAAGTGGGGATGGGTGGTCTCCCCGGGTCCCAGCAGAGACGCAGTCGAAGAGGGTTGTGGTGGGAGTGAGTCCGGCCCAAGTAATCCGCCTGGACTATCAAAGGGTCCAGCGACTGGGAGCTCACCACCCTGTCGAGGCGGACGTGAAGATCATGTACCGCAGAATAATAGGAATAGAGCTGGTCAGTGGGATGTAAGGTACGCCAGACGTCATGAAGGGCCCACCGTGACAGCCAATCAGTAAGGTTCCTCGCGTTCGAGACCGCCTGTGTACTACGGAGTGGCGGATAGGATCTATCAAGGCTCGTGTCCAGTACGGCGTTAAAGTCCCCACCCAACAGCCAGGGAAGACCCACATACGGGGTCAGGGCCACCGAGAGGCGATCAAGGAACGACGGTTGGTCAACGTTCGGGGCGTAGATAGAACCCAGGAGCACAGAGTGCCCATTGAGTCGCCCCCGCACCAGAGTGTATCGACCGTCAGGGTCAAGCACCATCTCGGAGCATGTGAAGGGCGTGCCTGCCCGTACCCAAATTAGTGTACCTCGAGCATGCGCGGAGTATGTGGTCCCGAAAAGCTGTCCCCTCCATCGGGCGCGCAGCCTGTCCAGTTCCGGCCGTGTCATGTGTGTCTCTTGAAGAAGGGCCACCCCTATCTTGTACCTCTGGAGATAGGCGAAAACAGAATATCGGCGGGCTGGTGTGTGCATGCCCCTAATGTTCCAGGTGACGATTGCAGTGTCAGCCATTGGGGTAGAGTGCGGACAACACTAGATTCATCGGCCGAAGCGGGCCAGCCGGGGAAGGGGAGGGGGAGGAAAGACCAGAAGGACCGCCACCCAGATCTCCTGCTGCAAGAACATGGTCTGTGAAAGAACTGCAGAACACTGCAGAATGTAAAGAGGCAAAATTAAAAACAATATGAGTAAAAGGAACTCCATAACCACAGGGGCGAACCCCAGAACCGGGCATTCGTCCAAACATGTAAGGCTCGATCGCCTGTGAACTACCAAATCAGAGATGGATTTGCGAGGGGCTAAAGAGCAATACCGTTGGTCCTGGCCTGCAAGAGCCTAGTGTTACTCCCGTCGGGGCCTCGTGTGTCTGCAGGGCCGCCATTCGCCCAATCTCTCCCCAGAGGAGTGCGCGGAGGGGCGCCGCCACCCCGCTCCCCCGCGACCAGAAAAACCCGAAACCCCAGTCCCCGGCCCCCGGACAGGGGGACCCGTGCTACCCCTCAATCCCCGCAACCCCCAGTCTCACTCACGGAAGCGTACAGGGCCCCAAAAGTCACGGGCCAGGGGACAGCAGAGGTAGGAGGCTTCCCCCCCCCCCCCCGGGAGAGTAGTTCGGAGCAACCCGCCCGACACCCCAGGGTACCTGCAGTGGACACAATGCAAACCAACAAGAGTTCACCCCAGAAGGTCGGCCGTCTGGGGGGTCTTCTCTGGCAACACCTGGTCTTCCGAAATCAGGATGGACGGGGAGGAGGACAGGCCAGTCTCAGTGTCACTGTGAATGCGAGCCGCCACGTCCCCTTGGCTGCTCACAGACCCCAGAGTGGCCACCGCCTCCAGAGCCTCCAGCCGCTCCACACGCATCCTCTCCGGACTGGGCGCAACCGGGGGGCTCGGCCCCAACCCACCGCGTCGGTCCCTCTGTCTCCGCCGTCTCAGCCTCTTCTCTCTGCGCCCCATAGGCCCCGAGTCCGCGGGCCGGGGACCACCATGTCGGCCCGTTTCCTCCAGCCAGTCCCAAACATCGGACGGGGCATCGAAGAATCTTGTCCCATCTTCCGTGACCACCCGGAGGCGCGAGGAGAACAGCAGCGAGTATGGGATGTGCAGCTCACGGAGCCGGCGTTTCACCTCCAGGTAGTTGCTCCTCCGCTTCTGAACAGTCGCGGTGTAGTCCGGAAACAGCATCACCGGGCCACCCCCTTTTGTGAGGGCTCCCATCTTCCGCGTTTCCCGGAGGATTACGTCCCGGTCCCGGTAGTTGAGGAGGCGAAACAGGAAAGGACGTGGCCGGGCTCCGGGGACAGGCTTCCGCATCGGCACCCTGTGCGCCCTCTCCACCACGAACTGCGGGGAGAGCATTCCTGGAGGCAGGATATCTCGTAACCAGTCCTCAACAAACTGCTCGGGTCGCTGCCCCTCCTCGCCCTCCACCAGGCCCACGACGCGTATATTCTGGCGCCGGGAGCGGCCCTCCGCATCCTCCGCGCTGTCCTCGAGGGTGTTAACACGGTCGATCAGATCCTGCAAGGTGGCAGAGTGATTGCGCACTATTGGCTGCACGTCTTGTAGCGCCTGGCCGTGACCGGCAACAGTGTCCGCCAGACTGCGGTGGTCGGCGTGAAGCAGGGTGAAGTCCACCGTGACTTTGTCGATTCGGGACTCCAGTGAGGTGCGGGTTTGCTCCAGCGTGTTGCTCAGCCGGTCGACAGCCGCCAACATGGCGTCCATTTTGGCCTCCAGGGTCGATGCAGGTGGCGCCGTGGCCACAACAGGGCGCCCCGTCGTCGCATCAGGGCCGTCCACCCTCAGTCTGGTCTCGGCCTGCTTGTTCCGGAGCCGCCCCATGGCCAGCTGCTGCGCCGATGGCATTCCGAGGGTTCAGTGATGCACGAGGCCGATCGGGGCTCCAATCACTACCAGGCGCCGTTAGTAAAGGGGGTCTGGTCCCACCGCCACGAGTCAGGCCAGCGCCAAGGGTGTCAGGGCGCAGGGCAGCGTCGCCAGCGGGGGAGGTACACCGCAAGCCGGGGGCAACCAGGAGCCAAAGTGCGCCAGGTCGTACTCCGTCGGGTCCGTAGCAGCTACTCCCCCGCGTCCAGCAGCAGCCAAGTGGTCAGTCCCCTGGGCACCTCGCCCTGATCCCGATCCACCAGCGCGGGCAGTAGGGCCACTACGCGGCCGCCAGGGTCGCCTCCGCCGCTGCAGTGTTCCACCTCGCCTCCGAGGGGCAGCAGTCGGGCACTCGCCAGGGGCCCGTCCCCAGCCTCACGCCCAGAGAGGGGTCCTCCACAGCAGGTCACTCACCGGGCCTCCGGGCGGTGCAGGCGTCACGTCCCCCTCCAGAGCCTCCGACCGCAATGTCATCCGCCGCCGTCCACCACGGTAGGCCCCTGCTGTCCTGGGGTGCCTGGACTTGGTAGGAGCACGGCGTAAGGGGGCGTCAGCAAAGTGCAGGCGATGCCGCAGGCGTCCGGTGCACCGTCGCCCCAGGGAGACCCCCTCGCGGGTCCTCAGTCCTCCCGTTGCCAGTCCGCTTTGTGACGTGCGGCCCAGCCGCCTCGTGGCGGGCCGTGGCGTGGAGTTATGCGCACGGCCGGACGCCGCTTCCAGCGCTCTCCGTGCTGTCCTCCGGTCAGATCCCCAAGGGGGGCGGCACGCGGGCTGAGGCCGCCCCCGCCGCCACTGGTCGAGTCACCAGGCGCTGGGAGCCCACGGGCAAGGACAGGCAGTCTCGGCAGCCCCGCAGCACACTCCGGGCAGGAGAACCGGAGGAAAACGGCTCCGTTGCTCGGGAGCTTCACACGGACGCAGCCATCTTGGCCGCGCGCTCTCTAGCGCCCCCCATTGGTGTTTCCATGATTGGCCTATTTGATTTATGTGTCAGTCCCTAGTAAAGTGCACTGCGAGTGCCACGGCCTATAAATCAAATGCTGTTGGTGGGCTGCAGCAGTTGGTTGTGCCACCCACGCAAACAGCCCGTAAAGTGTAACTCTAGCCTGCTATTGCAGAGCCTCTGCACAGCCTGGGGCTGCCATGTCAACTTGGCAAGTGCACACAAGTCCTTCCCGTTTCTACATGTGAGTCACCCCTCTGGTAGGCCCAAGGTACCCCCATGGGCAGGGTGCATTGTATGTGAAAGGTAGGACATGCCCTGGTATGTGTGGCATGTCCTGATAGTGAATTACAGCCTACTTCGTTTTTCACTATTGAAAGGCTACCTGTCCCAATAGGCCAGTATGGGCAGTTTGATTATTACATCCTATAATCCTAACTGACCCAGGGAATATGGTAGAAATTCGAGTTTAGTATGCCTGGACTCAGAATGATAAAATGCATATTTTAGTGATGTTGGTTTTAACATTCTGTGTTTGAAAATACCACATTTAAAAAGTAGGTATTTTCTTGTCTAACCATCCGAGCCTGCCTCTGCTAGGTTGTGTATTCCTTGTCTGGAGTTTGAGTGACAGGGGCTGGGGGATTCCAGGATTCCAGCACAGGGCTGAATAGCAAGATCTACATGTAGATACATGTAGATGGGTGGGAGGGGTTGCACCTGGGACCTGAATAGGACTGTGCCTTCCCTCCACAATGCTGGCTCCACCTCCTATGGTGCGTCTGATGTCCATGGCCTACACTGTAAAAGGAAAGAAGGAGTCTTGTCAACAAAGTGCTCCAGGACTGACCAGAACTGGTTTGGACTAGGCAAAGGCCTCTCTGCCTTCAGAGAACAAAGAGAAATTGAGGATAAAAAGGGTAACCCAGACCCCAGATTTTTAGAACTCTTTTGGACCAAGAAGACTGCCAAGAAGAAGAGCTGGAGAAGCTGTCAGGAGGAACTACCACTTTGCTGTGTGCTTTGCTGTGTTGGCCTGCAGTGGCTGCTTCTGTCTTGGGCAGTGAAAGGACTGGACTGAACTTTCTGCAATCTACTTTTGTGAGTTTCTCCAAGGGCTTTAGGTAGAGCTTGCCCCCTGTTCAAGAAGTCTCAGGAACAGCAAAGACTTCAAGCCCGACGCCGTCTACGACGCCCCTGCCGACTCCGTGTCCTGAAGGCACCGCAGAGGGCACCGCCGCACCGCAACATTGGTCTCACCTACGACGCCTGTCGACACCGCCACCGAGCCGCTGCTTGCACCGCGACCTGTGGGCACCGCATTCCGCACCGCCTCGCTTCACGCCAAAGCTTTGGCACCGTAGAGAGCAACGCCCCAACGCGACCCTGGTCTCACCGACGACGCCTGCTGATGCTGCCACCGAGCCGCTGCTCGCACCACAACCTGTGGGCACCGCACTCCGCACCGCCTCGCTTCACGACGATGCCTTGGTATCCCCGACGACGACGCTCCACGCCGGTCTCAACGCCGCTTCTTTCACCGTGGTTCAAGGGCACCGCTCGTAAAGTTACACAACACACCGCCCTCATCCCGCACCGCAGCCTTGGCCTACCTACGCCGGTGCCAACGACTCCAGTTCGTCAGTCGACGACCGCGCTTGAGCAAAGATGACGCCGCTGCTGCACCGTGACCTACCATCACCGTGACAAGCACCGCCTTCATCTCACACCGTGGCCCTGGTCTCACCGAAGACGCCTTCTGTCGCCACCACCGAGCAGCTGCTCGCACCGCGACCTAAGGGCCCCGTACGCCGCACTGCTGCACTTCACACCGCAGCACCCGACGCCTGCCGACACCAGTGCTCCTGATTCCATCAGAGAGGAGATCGACCTGCAACGCGTGGGATATCGAGAGGTCATCTATGACCTGCATATCTGAAAGGTACTGTTTGCGGGTCTTTCCAACACCGTAGCTGACCCGCGACGCCGCGGTCAGCCAGAACTGGTTGGATTTGGTTGTTCACGACTACGTGATAGCCCCGGATGGAGCTATCGACATCAAGGAACTGTTTTTCAAGGTACTGTACTGTGGAGTTTTATCGTTTTGGTCTTGTCTTAAGAATATAAAAATATTGGATATTTTACTTAACTGTTGTGGTGTCCGATAGTAGTGCTTACACTGTATTACTGTTGGTTATGTGCAAATGCTTTACACACTGCCTCTAAGATAAGCCTGACTGCTCGTGCCAAGCTACCAAGGGGGTAAGCAGGGGTTATTTTAGGAGTGTAACTCCCTTATCCTGACTAGGAAGAAGGGTCCCTACTTGGACAAAGGTGCAAGCCCTTGCCAACTAGAGACCCCCATTTCTAACACCATGTCTAATAAAATTGCCCAAAGTTTGTCCCTTGGTACCAGATCGAAAGCAGATATACGGTCTACAAATATAAGGTAGAGGCTGCCACCCTCTGTGCATACGGTTTTCCAATGTATCAGTTGTAGCCTAAAAATTTGATCAGTTGTTGACATCCTTGCTCTGAACCCGGCTTGAAGGGGGGTAAGGATGTTATGTTCCTCCATCCAGTTCTTGAGTCGTCCCAATAAGACACGGGCAAATATTTTCTGGCTTACATCTATGAGGCTAAAAGGGTGATAATTGACAGGCAAAAGCGGGGAGCCCTTTTTAGGTCTCGCCTGACCCAGCGCTTGTGCTGGTCTGGCGAGACTTAAAGTAAGGGCTTCAAAAAATGCTACCGCCAGCCACGGCTTGCAGTGCATGTGCGCGGGCGCGCGCTTGAGCAGAGGCGCCATATGGCATGATTACTGCTGCGCACACACCACTCGCGCGCATGCACTGCAAGCTGTGGCCGGCGGTAGCATTTTTCCCCTAACTCCCCCTATCGCGGCCAACTCCTCACTTGTAGATCATATCTCATCCTGCAACTAGCAATACTAAATATCATCTAGCCTATCTATTCATCATACCATAGTGAACCAAAAATATTGTAGAATCCGTATTGTTTGTGACGCACGTATTGTTTTAATAAAACCACTGGATGCCCCCTTTTAAACTTGGAAGCAGAAAACGCGTCAAGACGAAGGCATGATGAATGTCAAAGGATGGTTAGAGCCTAGAGGAGAGACAATAAATATATTGGAGGTCGACAAGGTCGCACGGAAAGCAGATTATTTATGAAGGAGTAGCAGGTGATGCTGGGGTGATAATAAATATCGGATGTGTCAAATCAATCATTAACATCTAGCTTCTGATCGGGTGACGTATGTTTTGTTTTGCAGTTGCAAATCTAATTAGATCTTTAGGGAGGGCAAACTGTTATACGTTAATATTAATGATCGTTCACTGAAATATTATTTCCAAACCTTACGAATATCAGTGTCTTGGCTCAGTAATTAGGAGTGGTTGTCATACTGTTATTTGGGATGTGAAGTTATTAGATCGCAGACAGTGCGTGAGAGAGCACGCTCTGGAAGCGCCTCAAAGGAGGATGCTCGTTACAGGACAAACCCGTAAACAGCAAGGATGCGGGCAGAACGGCTAGAGTGGATTAATCATACTGTATCAGCAACCCAAAGGGGACGAGAAAGCCACTAAACACATACTACTCCACAACACACCCGAAACCCGTTTCTTTCAGTTAGCGCTGCACATTTCAACAATAGACCACACTTATCGAAGCCGCTTTAGATATTCGGAAAATAAATCACACACACAATACAGGTGTATTTACCCACACCCAATATGGACGACGACCGGAAGTGGTCATGTCTATGCGATATTTGTACGATGTCTAGCACTTAAAGATATAATTTTAGAGGTTTCTGCAGTATTTCCCCTAACGCAGCTACACTTATTCATTCCTGAGATTGATACCTGAGAGGGGATACTTGAACTGGAGCCAGACGGCGGAGACTCCACATGAGCCAGTAGCGGTTGCATGTATGCTTTCCTCCCCTCCGAAATCTTTCACTGAACACAAAACACTATTGCCATGTGTTTGACCTTAAAGGCAGACGCTTTCCCTGCACACTGCGCATGCGGGAATCAAGGACGAATGGAACAGGAGTTTTGTTCTATTACGCTAAAAAAGACTGGCATCACGGACTACGCATGCGCGTAGGTGCTCTCTGAGCTGTGGCCATGTTAGGGCCAGGCCGTTCATTCAAGAAGAAAGTTTGCATCTTCAACATTTTTAAGATCGAGTGTAAGGCACGTTCGAGGGTGGTCGTGGGGTGAAGGAGTTCCAGCCGCCACTAATTTTAGAAATAGGACGCCGTCCCCATCAGCCATGCCAACTGCCACTCATTAGGGGCCACTAAACGGTAATGCATTACTATACCCGCATTATCGCACTGAAACATTTGTCACACAATTCAGAGCTCTTCCAAATGACCCCTGGAGTAATGTGCTGTTTGTGAGCACTGACAGCGACAGTGTGTACTTAACTGATGCTGCGCATACATGCCAACCCTCCCTTTCAGACAAGAGACTACCGATTTAAATAGGGTGATCAGATTCTCAAAACAACAAGCATTGAAAATGTTTGATGATGTATTTGCCTTCTTACGTCACCATGCATAGATACATACATCATGATGCAACCATCATGTTTTTTTGTCTTTTTTTTTTTATTATTTACTGTTCCAACACAGCTGACGCAAACTTTGTAGACCCCTTTAAAAACCAGCATTGGCATAGCCAAAAGGTCTCGCCTTTGGGACCTTGTAAGTGTTTAGCCATGCAACAGTTGATGTTGTTGCACCAAGGAAATTGTGCTGGATAACTAAATACTTATAAGGTCACAAAAGCGAGACCTATTGGCTATGTCAATGCTTGTTATGAATTGGTATTATTTCGGCCCCTGCCCAGGTAGTAGGAATCGCCATGCCTTGTAAAACAGCATTAAACAGAGTGGACTAGTAGGGAGCCCAGATAGTGGGCTCAGAGCGAAAGAGGTCACCAGGAATCTTGTCCAGCCCTGCGGCTTTAGCTGGTGTTATCTTGCCTAGGGCGTCGGTGACCTCTCTCAGTGAAATTGGGAAGATAGCAGATAAAGGCGCCTTGATGCCTTTGTGCTTAGTCTGCGCGTTATAAATTTTCCTTCCTTCATTCATTCACTGTACCAGGGGACAATATTCGGCCAGTCACTTTCCCTTCCCTATCCTCAGCCCTTGTGTAAAGAGATTAAAAAAGGGCCTTCCATACTTCTTCACCTATATTGGGTTCTATGGCCGATTTACCATCCTGAGAACCTGAGTTGATGATGTTCCATAAAGTCCTCAAGTCATGAATATTCAGATCGCTTCTAAGGTCCTCCCATTTTTGGGATTCCAGCTTCTTTTGGCCTTAACTATAGCACTCTTGTATTTTGCCCTCGCATCTATGATCACTGTCCTGACATTGCTTTAAATGCAGAGATAATGCCATATTTAGCTGCTAGACAGCTTGCATTAAACCATAGGTGCTTGGATTTATTAATCACCCTAGGCTTTTTATTTTGGTAAAATAAGACGGCCATAGAGGCAACCAGGTCTTGGTGATTGTTAAAAATTCTCAAGAGGGGGTTGGGAGTACCCTTTATCTCTCCAGCTTGGTTTGCGACCATGAGGTATGGAATAATTTGGTGGTAAAGATGGCCAATTTTTCTTGTGATTGAGAGAATTCACCCCAGCGGACTCTCCTCCCTCAATTGGACTGAATCAGTCACGGGTCTGGTACTGGCAAATTATCAGATACATTCCTGACACATGGCATTGTTATTTCTAGAGTGAGAGCATTGTGATCGCTATCATAGGGTGGACTGATTTTAAAGTCTATCACTCTATGCCGTGATTTGGTATCTACCATAATGTAGTCAATAATAGAAGTATGCCCCGGTCTATTGAAGGTGTGTTTCCCTGGGGTATCAGATGTAGTACGTCCGTTACATGCTCTCAGTGAGAAGTTTAATGTAAGGGTACATATCTGCAATACTAACGGGGTCCATGCCCTTGCTGGAGGTATATTGGGCTCTGGAATGGACCAGTATCGGTCCTCCTCATTAACCTCTTGAGTGCCCATGACGAGCTGGTCTCGTCATGGGCCGCGGTTGCGCTGTGCCCATGACGAGAGCAGCTCGTCATAAACCCCGCCCGCTAATGCAACGGCCGGCACAGGGCGGGGAAAGGGGCGGGCACTCAAGGGGTTAAGAGCACCCGTAACCAAGCCAATGAGGGGTTCAAATTGGCAGTTGAAATATCCGCCAATGATTACCCCAAAGTTTGGAGGAATGGTTGGGAGGAAGGTAGTTAGCTGTTCAAAAGTGGTGGACTCTTGGCCTCGGGGTACTGGTCGAGAATATACATTTATTAACACTATGCTTATTTTCGTGTGAAAGGATAGTAGAACCCAAAGGATGTCACGTGAAGAGCTCTCTAGTTGTTTTGCTTAACAGCCCGGTACTCTGACCTAGGTACACAACCCCCTAGATGGTCTGCCCTTCCCCGCATGGGTAGCTGAAATGCTAAATGATGCATAGCCCATTCTGTGTGTTTCATCCCTGTCCCATGTTTCTTGGAACATACAGATCTCATGCTGCTCTATAAAGAGTCCCCATTGCGGACTGTCCAATTTAGAGGATAGTCCAGCTATGTTCCTGGAAAGAAGCTTTAAACTTGGGGAGCCCACTGGATTTATTGTACCAGGGAACTTGATGTTATGGCTCTCTAGGGTGCCCCTGGGGGTTTGGGAGATCTCCTTAGGCTGCGCTAGGCTTAATCTGGTGTTTGGATCATGTGGGCCCTTTGCAATAGATGAGGGGTTTACTACATCCCACAGTTCTGGATTAGGTATCTGCATCTCCTGTTGGGATAGATCAAGGATCGTTGTGCTGGTAGTGACTAACTTCTGTTTGCCCCTAGCTAGTCTATGTTTTCCACCCTCGTTTTCCAGGACCAGCACCTCATTCTACTTCAGGGAGCCTCTTCTCTGTGCAGTCTCCCTCAACTGGGGGAGAGCCACTCTATGATAATTGGGTTTTTTCTAATGGGGGCTCAATGCTCATGAGTCAATCTACTGACTCAAGGGGGTTGAATCTATTTGATACAGGAATGTTGTAAAATAAGGGGGATGGTTGATCCTGACCTAATGTGGAGAATTGATTTTTCTGCGGCCACTCCCTCCTCAGTTGAGCATTTCTTCTTCTTACATGTGGTATGAGGCCAGGGGGGTAGAAATATCCTAATGGTAATGAACTGATACACCCCTTATCCCTGTGATGATAACGGTCTAAAGGGGATTGCGCAATCATTGTGTTTCTGAAGTTAATCACAACACAGTCACCAGTAATGTCTTTCGGTCTCCAGCCCACCCAACCCACCCTGTGAATCATGAGGATTTCACTTACATCTCTATGTGAGAATTGTTTGTGGTTTGCTAGCCAGTGTATGCATTTGTTTCTTAGATCGAAATACGATTCTCTACTCTCCTGTTTCAGCTCCGGGACTCCTGCTAATATAGCTCCAAAAGGGGTTGAGGCCGGGGGAAGGTTAACACACGGTAGAGCTAGCCTTGGATCACAACTTCCCTCATGTGGGACACTCTTCTAATAATAATAATAAAGAGATTTATAAAGCGCCTGGTTATACTAGCTAGTACATCCCCGCGCTGCGGTAAGAGTGGGCCCTACTCAGATCAGTATGACGGTCCAGAAAAGGAGAAGGCTGAGGCAACTAAACCGGAGTTCTGTCTAGACCTCTTGCGAGGAGAGTTGCTTGCATGTGACTTTGCTGCGATTAGATCATTATTTCTTCCCGTCTGTGCCCCCTGTTTATGCCCCTGGCAATGAGTACTGTTTCCTTTTCCTAGCCCCTTTAGAATACTCAATCGTTTTCCCTCGCCCTCCTGGTTAGGATGGATTGCCATGCTGAGGGTGAGCATATTATCTATTATCAGGGGTTCAGGGTTAGATCTTGTGGGAGCCGATTTTGTGTTCACAGAGTTTACCGGTTCCTTTTCCCCTCAGAGCTGCCTCAGTCCTGTCCACCCATAGTTCGACCAATTTGGTGAGCTTGTCTACCCCTTCCCACAAATTTTTTAACTCGTCCCACACAATAGTCCTTATTTGGACCTGTATGTCCACCACCACGTCCATGACCCAGGTTGGCTGCTCCAGGCCTGCTTGGAGTGATGTTCCTAGACCATCCTCCCCCAAATCACCAGGTCCATGGATTGTTTGTTGCGTTTAAGCCCTGTTGGTGCAGCTGTTTTAATCTTCCATTTTTTGGGGCGGGCACCTTCTGGATATGCGGGTAGGAAATTGGGGGTTCCTGGGTGATGGACAATGAAGATCCTGTTTTATCATGGAGACTAAAGGGTTGGGCTATATCAGGGGTAAGTGACAATCGTCATTCAGTTAATTCAATCTCTGTTGCAACTACACCAATAGCTCTCTGTAACATCCAGTCTATTGAAGTTGGTTGAAGAGAGGAAGCCAGTTGCGCTGGTACTGTGTGAGGTTTCCCCGCACCAATTCGCCTGCCCATGTTTGCAGGGGGGGGGGGGGGGTCAGGGTAATACCATAAGGAGTTAAGCGTCTGTAGCTAAATTCACTGACCTTAAAATTATTATTGCTGGATCCAGGCTCCTAAAGCTTGACTTGAATTTTGTAGCAAGTATATAGTACCATTGGAGTACTACTTTACGTATTCCAAAATGTAGTACCGACCGCAGTCCAAACCAGTTCACCTTTCGTGTCCTAGTAAGCAAGCTTCCAAGAATTTTATTTTTTGTTTTGCACAATTTAGGAGTAGCCATAAGTTTACAAGGAATTTGTTTACTTGTATCACTTGTACTCGGCGCTTGACTCATGTCTTAACTAATTACACTCCTCTGCTAAGCTTCTACAAGAATAAAACATGTCAGAAATAGGCCTATTCCAACTCCATATCAATGGTATTTTACAGCCTATATAGTGAAAATATTTTCCTGGAGTGTTGTTTGCTTACATCACTTTCTCGCTTAGTGTGGACAACAATGGTGCAAGCATTTAGGCTTGCCAGTAAAACAAACAGATTTTTTAAAATAGCCTCATAACCTAAAGAAAGAGCATTTGTTGTCCTCTTCTAATTTGATGCTGCCTAGTTGTGGCACTTTAAGGCAAGGTAACTGGCCTTACCCGGTTCTTATGGAAATGCTTGTCCTGGTCATGAATAGTATTTCACTAATCCAGCTACCTACCTAAAACTCAGCCATAATATTTTTGTTTGGGAAGTTTAGGGTGTTGTAGGTGGGTTAGTGATGTTTTATTTTGAATGCCATCCACGTGTATTAGAATGTTTTACATAAGCTTTTACAGACATTTCCAGTTTAACAGGTAGTGGACCAAAGCTGAAGTAGATATTGATCTTTCCCAGGTATTGCTCATTTTCACAGAAGTAAAAAATGTGCACAATTAGCCAGGATTCAAACTCACTATTTTATTGTCCCACAGTCAACAACACAACCACTAGAGAACATCCGTCTTCACTAAGTGATGATCAATGTTTATGGTGCTTGGTGAAAAACTCCAGTTTTGCCAGTTAGTGTATGCAAGTGCTTCCATTCTACCCACTCATGCTTTTAGTTATTGGGCCCAACTGGAAGCTGTTCAGATTACCTTTACTCTGCACACCTACATGTCATCTTCACCTCTTCTAATCTCAATAATCCTACACAGGTTGTGTCCAGAGATGCCCTATTAGCTCTGCTCTCACTGGGAAAGACATGGCACTTTTTAGAGATTCCTAGCAGCTCTGTTTCAGTAGAAAACCTGGTCCTAAAATGAGAGCTCTAGCAGCACTGTTCCTATGTGAGAGGGTCTAGCTCTGTTCAGAGACCGTTAAAGCTCTGTTCCCAGAGGCAAAGAGCTGACTGTGTTCTGAGTGCCCCCACGCCCTGTTCCATTAGAAAGAGGTCTTACCATGATCAGAGAGCCCAAGCAGCACTGATCCTATGTGAGAAGACAAAGCACTCTTCAGAGATCCCCAACAGTTACCTTCCCACAGAAGAAGACCCCTAAAATCCCTGATTGTATATATAAGAAGACCAGCACGGTTTCAAGATCCTTCGGAGTCCTTTTCCCATGGGAGAAGACTTGACCCTGTTCAGAGAGTTCTTTCAGCCTTGTTCCAAATGTAAAAGATGGTGCCCAATTAATAAGACCTAGCAGCACTGATCCTCTGTGAGAATACCTATGTAGGACGCTAACTGTTTATATAGTGGACCAAAACGATGTATACTGTGTACAGAATCCACGTAAACACTAATTGTGTTACAGAGGCACAAATGATAATCCACATGCTCTCTTTTGTGGTAGTGTGGGCGAGCAGTTAGGCTTATCAGAGGGTAGTGCTAAGCATTTGTTGTACTCACAGATGCAATAAATAAGACACACTCAAGAATAAATCTGAGACCAATTTAGAAAAATAAAGTGGAATTTTTATCTAAATTTTGATATCAAGAACTTTATCAAGTCAGTTTTTTTTTAAAAATATGAATTTCTAGAGGTAAATAAATAGTTCAATTCACTGCATCTTTACGCATCAATGCTTCCGTATGGTAGAAAAGGCATATGTTGCATACAGTTATTTGCGATCGGTTTCTGGGGGTTTCCTTCGGAACTTAGGGTCGTAGGGAGCCAAAGTCAAAAGTATCACCAGCAGTTACTCATTACCTGCCCTGGGGTGTCCTGGTCAGGTTAGTAGCTGTGTGCGCTACACCGGTGGAAAGAATGGGGGGCACCTAGAAACAGGCTGCAGAGGGGAACTTGGGGACCAGTCCGGGAGCTCCCAATGGGAGGCTTGGGCCACAGGGTCCTGGGAACAAGGGGGCATAGCCCACTCAGCGGTACCCGGGCTGGGGTGCTCAGGCCTCCTAGGCCCTTGCGGTTCTCAGACCTTGCTGGTTGAGGGTGCAAAATCAGGACAGTTGGGCCAATCTGGAAGTGGATCTCTGCAGTACTGACGTCCCTCAATGGCTGCTTGGTCTCAGCGGAGGAGGATTCTGGATTGGACTATCACAGGTGCTGTTTGCTGTAAGGGGTCTGGTACCCCGGTGTTGGTCCTGTGCATATCCATTTGGTCCTGGAGTCCTCTCATTTGGTGTGGGGACAGATCTGACCTTCAGTAGCACAGGTTCCTCTCCCTGAGGTGCTGCTGCATCTGGCTAGCCAGGGAGCGGCTACTCGGTAGATCGGACTTTGCGTTTCAGTGCCTGCTGACTGCAGGGGAGTAGCTCTTCCACTCCAAGGGAGATTGCTTGGCAATTTTTGAGGGGCTGGAAGTGTTCCGGGCTCTTGGAAGCTGGTCAGCTGCAGAACAAGTCGTGGTTACAATTGTCGAGACTTGTGGCAGGCAGGGTTTGGCACCAAAAGTCCACAGCAGTCTTCAGTTCTCATTTTTCTCACATCTCTTCTTTGTCCTCTCTTCTTGATCCGTCAAATCTAAGTTCCTGGTGTCAGGGGTGCTACCTAAATACTCAATTTAGAGGCTTACGGGGAGTGACAGGTAGTAGCCAATGGGCTCCTTACCTTTAAAGTGTCTACACGCTCTATATGACCACTTCCTGTGGGAAGTGGGCATAACCCTGACCCAGATAGCCTAATTCCGCCAAAAATAAGATGGTGGAATTCTAAGTCATGATCACTTCAGGTAGCCCATTTCTGGGGTGGTACTAGCCTGAGAGGGAAACACA
Organism: Triturus cristatus; assembly: GCF_964204655.1. Lineage (NCBI taxonomy): Eukaryota > Metazoa > Chordata > Amphibia > Caudata > Salamandridae > Triturus > Triturus cristatus. Next base: position 981,315,366 of record NC_140580.1, read on the forward strand.
CCTCCTTACTAGCTAATGTTCCCACCTTTCCTGGTGCCAAATGGGCCCGAGGTTGGCATATCTCCTGTCTGGGAAAGCCTTGGGTTGCATATCAAAAGCGGCAAAGGCCTTGGAAGCCTCCCGCCTTCATATGCTGAATTAGCCATCTTGCTTTGCGGAGGTGATAACACCTCTGGCCGGAGCAGGCATTGTTTCTACCCTCAGAGAGTGTGGGCTTTCACCTGCAGGGACCAGAAGCCTGTCTATGGTGACAGGCTGATCTGCACTAAATAACCAGTACACAGGTAGTTGGTAGGTTTTCAGGGTGCACCTCTAAGGTGCCCTCTGGGTGCATGTATTAATAAATCCATCACTGGAATCAGTGTGGGCTTATTAATATAAGATGTTTGATACCAAACATCGTTAATTTCAGTGAAGCCATCTTGTTGCTGGGGAACTCGTAAACACTAGTGTCCAGCACATGTACTCAAAATGGCTTCTCTGTTCACTTGAAATATCGAAGAATCGACTTAGACATCACAGGGGTATATCTGCTCCTGCAGATATGTCCACACATGTATTATAATGCACCCTGCCTTAGGGCTGTAAGGTGATAGCAGGCATGGCACACATGAAGTGTGCCATGCTGTGTCTTCAATTACTCTTCACCAAGGCAGGCAGCCTGCAATAGCAGTTTGGATGTTGGTGCTGAGGGGTCCCGTAGGGTGGCACGCTGAGGGATCCCTTAGGGTGGCACACTGCATACTGCAGCCCTTACGGACCATCTTTAGCCTCCTTATCCTAGGTACCAGGGGTACCATTTACTAGGAACTTACAAGGGTTGCTAAAGGTGTTGCCAATTGAGCGGAACAATTGTAGAGTTTTAGGGAAAGAGATCTGGCACTAGGGACCTGGATAGCATGAAACCAGTGCACTTCTGTCAAAATTGCATCAGATAACAGGCAAAAGGTGATGGTAACCCTGTCAATAAGGGGCCCTTTCCTACAACCTATCACTGTTCATGGAGCCCTGCTTGCTGTGTGCATGGACCCCTAGCAACCCTGTTCTCCAAGGAGAAGACTGTGGCTCTCTTTCGAATGTACTAGCAGTGCTGATCCCATGGGAAATGACTTATCTCTACTTGGAGATTCCTAAAACTCTGTTCCTACATGAGAACACCTAGCACTGTTCAGACCCCCTAGCAGCTCTGTTTCTAGGGGAGAAGAGCTTGCCATGTTCTGAGAGCCCCGGCAGCCCTGTCCCATAGGGTGAGGTCTGGCCCTAATCGGAGAGCTCTAACAGCACTGATCCTGTGCGAGAGGACCTAGCATTGCTAAGAGACCCTTAGCAGCTCTTTTTCCATAGAAGAAGAGCTGGCTGTGTTCTGAGAGTCTTGACAGCCCAGTTTCAGCGGGCGGAGATCTGGCACTAATCAGCCCTAGTAGAAATAATCCTATGTTAGTAGACACTGGCACTCTTCAGTGTGCCCTAGCAGCCCTTTTCCAAAAGAAAGCTTGGATAGCATGAAACCAGTGCACTTCTGTCAAAATTGCATCAGATAACAGGCAAATGGTGGTGGTAACCCTGTCAATAAGGGGCCCTTTCCTACAACCTATCACTGTTCATGGAGCCCTACTAGCAGTGTGCATGGACCCCTAGCAACCCTGTTCTCTAAGGAGAAGACTGTGGCTCTCTTTCGAATGTACTAGCAGTGCTGATCCAATGGGAAATGACTTATCTCTACTTGGAGATCCCTAAAACTCTGTTCCTACATGAGAACACCTAGCACTGTTCAGACCCCCTAGCAGCTCTGTTTCTAGGGGAGAAGAGCTTGCCATGTTCTGAGAGCCCCGGCAGCCCTGTCCCATAGGGTGAGGTCTGGCCCTAATTGGAGAGCTCTAACAGCACTGATCCTGTGCGAGAGGACCTAGCATTGCTAAGAGACCCCTAGCAGCTCTTTTTCCATAGAAGAAGAGCTGGCTGTGTTCTGAGAGCCTTGACAGCCCAGTTTCAGCGGGCGGAGGTCTGGCACTAATCAGCCCTAGTAGAAATAATCCTATGTTAGTAGACACTGGCACTCTTCAGTGTGCCCTAGCAGCCCTTTTCCAGAAGAAAGCTTGGCCCTAATCAGAGGCCCCTGGCAGCTCCGGTCTCATGGGTGATGACCCGACCGGGTTCAGTGAGGCTTTGCAGACCTATTTCAATAGTAGAAGGCATTGCTCTAATCAGAAATTCCTAGCAGCACTGATCTTACATGAGAAGAAATGGCACTGCTCAGAGAGCCTCGGTAGCTTTGTTCCTGTGTGGGGAAGACCTGGCCGTGTTCTTGTACCCCCGGCAGCTCTGTTCCCCAGGACGAAGACCTGGCCCTCTTCAGAAAGCACTAGTAGACACTATAGGACTTGCAACTAACCAGAGAGCCCCCGCAGCACTGATGCAACATGGGAAGGCATAGTGCTGCTCAGAGATTCTTGTGGAAGAAGACCGGGCCTGCTTCAGAGAGCACTAGCAGTCATGTTACATTAGAAAACCAGGCCCGAATTCGAGAGCTCTAACCATACTGATCCTATGGGAGAAGGCCTGGCCCTGCTCGTGGACCCCTAGCGGCTCGTTCCCATGGGAGAAGAGAAGACCTGGCCCTCTTCGCCCCCGGCTCTTTGATCTTTAACTTTCTCAAGAGACGGAGATTAGACCCAGAGACAACAAGCTGCAACTTCACAAGGAACCTCCGGGCATGAATGGGCCATTCTTCGGGGGCTCCGTAGGGTCATTGTCCTGCATTCCTCTGGCCGGAGAGGGCGAATGGCGAAGGAGCCCGTGGGAAGATCCCTGCCAGGCCCTATTGCTTGTCCAGGACCGGGCATCACGATGGTGGGGGATGGGTGATGCGAGTAATAGAAGGGGGTGCGGTGGGTGAGAAAGCAAGACAGGATCAGGAAGCAGAAAGGGGCACCGCATTCCACGGGGGATATTCAGGCGGAAACAATGGTCCCTGCCCCCCATTGTCTTCCAGGCCTCTGTCAGTGCCCGGCATGAATACAGGTTATAAATTCCTGGCCCTGGGAGATAGTCTCCACCCTGCACTAAACCAGTCCCAGGAATGCCCTCTCCCCCTCCTCGCCCTCGCCCTTTAACCGAATTCCTCTGCGGTGGAAGGGACATCCCTCATTGCGCTTGACACCTTTGCCCCCTCTTGTGAGGATAAGTGGCTGCCTCCGTGGTGAAGGCGTCTTGGGCTACCCGACAAAAGGCAAATGCATTTCTAGATTTGTTTAAGCTGGCCTGGAAACAGTCCTGTTCTTTCACTTCGTGACAATTTCCACAGCATGCTGCAGATGTAAAGGCGGCAGCGCTTTGCACCCCTGCGTAGTGACCGGACGCACCGATCGCCTCCGCCGCTGCGAACGGGCAAAGGCTGAAAGCCAATTTTAAACGACCCGAGCTGTGAGTGAGGGAGGGCCTTGAAACACTTAGCACTGCAGATCTACTTTTTCACAAGTCAATACCAAAGGGATTCATTTATTTCCTCGAGTCGGAGCTGCACACACGACTCTTGCAATAACGTCCAAAACCTGACGGTATTAATAACTTGCTCTTCTTTATATAGCGTTTTTTTAACCATGTAATAACAGATGCGGCTATTACCCAAGTTAATGGTATTCAGCTACCGATCACATGAGCACCCGTTGCATTACATAAGGACACATTCATGATTGTTTTATAGACATAGGGTGATTAAGTGATTTGCCTAGAAGCACTAAATGTTGAGCCGACGCCGAGACTCGAACCCAGTTCCAAAGTCACAGCTCTGCCCGTTGCCAGGTCTCCCTGACTGTTGTGTTGAGTGATACAAATAGATATTGCTGGGAACACACATTAACTTCTTCTGATCCATACTTCTAACGACAGTTTATTCACCTTTCGAATGTTCCTCAGGAATTTGACTGGATCCGAAGTGTTTACAGCAGTACAGTGCACTGCGAGGAGTCGTATGGGTCTGAATTGGCCTTGTTTGGCCCTGGAAGTATCGGAGCAGAACCGAATAAAAGTGCCACCCCTGCGCATCCATGTCAAATCCTTTCTATATCTGCTTTCGCGCATGGATCTGGAGCTCCGCTCTCTTTTTTGCTGGTTGACACATTTTTTTAAATTCTCTCTAACTGTGCAAGGGAACGATGACCGACCGAAGTCTATAGGGTTCAAACTGTGGCAGGACTACTGGAAACCTGTGCAAAGAATGTGCCTTCATGCACCCTGAGGCAATCTGGGAAGTGGATCGATGTGGTATACCATTGAACACCAAAAGAAGTCGCTGATCATGTGCAAGTTCCACTACAAATCGAGGGCATATACCCATTGCCGCCACAAATCTTCATGGTCAAAGTTGTTTAAGTCAATGGCCAAGTCAAAGTAGGAACCTAAGAAGTCAAAGCAGAACTCAACCCGATCCCGCTGTCATCCAAAGAGAAGTCAGTAAGTCGGTAGGGTGCCACTAGATCTTGTTCCTGATGCCTAATCAAAACAGATGATTACACAACTTCTCCTGATGTGCCGTGAACATAAAGGGCTATCGGCGATGCCACAGCAGGTCAAGGCCTTTAAGGATGACTGACATATTTTTTTAACACTCCTCCTGTTCCCTCTGGTACATCTTTGGGTACCAAAGATTCGCAGGGTCCTCCAATGGGGTTACTGCTAGTCGATCAGTCCTTTGGGCCCTCTGAGCCCCTGGAACTTACTTTGGATTCCACACTGACTCCAATGCTAACTCCCATTCTGACATCAAGACCTGCACTGGTCCCTTCTTTATTGTCGCCAGACCAGATGTCACCAGTGCTGGAGTTCAAGCCCCGGTCAACTCTAGTGTTCAACCCCGAGTCGAACCCTTCCCAACCTCGGCCAGCGTTGCGCTTCGGCTCCAATACAGTACACCTAGTTCCCCTATTATCTGATTCAGTCAAAACACTCCCTCTACCAAGGAGCTGTACTCTGAGTATTCTAACCAGAGTTTCCTACCACCTGATTATGACAGTGGTGATGAAGGAGATGCCTTATCCCCACATTACAATGGCGACTATATATAACAGTCATTCACTGTTTGGCCTACATGTTGCTTTTTTACAGCTTTGGCACAGAATCACAAAAATAATGCATTTTGAGCTACATGTAAAATGCTGTTGATAGAGATCAGGGTATCTTAAATATGCCCACTACCACGAATAGAGTAATCACACAGTTACACGCACATACATTCATCATACGCTAGGGCCCATTTCACTAACATACGCTCAAATACTCTACCAGCAATAAACCTGTGGAAAGAAAACACCTAAACACCCTGCATCAATATCAGGTCGATCAGATCTGGTTTAGTGACTGTCCTAATCAATAACATAATCTACACAACATATTCAATAATGATCAAAAATATAAACCCAATAATTGACAAGAAAGAAAATTCAACACCATGTTTAAAATTATATTGCTTTATCTAAAATTAGTCAAAGTAAAATCAATCAGAATAAATCATTTCTCATAGTTACCTATTCTAACTAAGTGTCAGAACGGGTCAGGACAAGTCTCTCGGTAAAGTCTTTCAAGACGAAGTCCTCAGCACGATCCTCAGCAACGCAATCTCCCGCAGCAAAGGTAAAATGGCAAGTGGCAAAGCCCTCCCTAGGCTAACAATTTTTATAGTAAAAATTACAATGGAAACACTCATCAAGTTTGCAAAATACACTGAATCACTGAGCAGAGCGAGAAGGAAAGGATGCAACATTGCAACATTTGTGAACCTCCGCTCAGAAAAAATACACATAGCGAAGACTACGGAACAGGAACCAAGAAAATAAAACATGTATCACATTTAATCCGGCTTCTCCTCGGCCATCGAGCCACAGTTCAGAGTTTTCCTCTAAAGCTCCTTTGTCTTTCGAGATTGCCAAGGACACTTTCACTTCTCTTGGAGAACTCCCAAAACTGCTGCTGTCCTCATGGAAAGTTTTATAGAAGGACCATGGTCAGTCAACTTCAAGACCATTTCCAGCAGGGGTCTCCCTCGTCACGTCTTTCACATATTCACTCGAGGCCAGGCTTAAAAATTCAGCCATCTTAATACAGCCTCCATAGGCCACAATAGACCATCTTTAATTAAAGAGACAAAATAAACATTACTACAGCATAATGATTAAACAGTGTTAACCCCACTAATACCCTTATGTGTATGCATTTATCTAGCTCTTGCAACATAAAAAAGCATTAATTCAGACAGCGTTTTGTGCTCAAAATAAACAGCACACAGCAACGTTTAAACATGAAAACTTGCACGTTATTTTTTAGAAAACAAAACAGCACACACATGCTAACCCTCGTGTAACTTTCTCTTATGTTAAGACAAACGGATTGATTAATAAAAACACACTTGCACAAGACAAATAATTAATTTGTTATTTATTAATAATTAATAAAACGCATAGACATACTAGAGCTTCAAAAGCCCCTGAATTTTCTAAATGAAAACTCTGCTCCAGCAATCCCCCCTTTGGTGATTTTATCACCAAATAAACCCCCCCAAAAAAAAAATATTAGTGAAAATTTAGTCCCATTTTAGGAGAAATCAGAAATGTCTTTTCCCCTTACTCAACATTAAACACCAGTCACTCTTTCATCATCTCTCTTTGTCTCTAAGTAAACACTCTCCCTCAATTCTTCTAGTTCAATTTCTTGAGGTTCTCTTTTCAACTTCTTATTTTTCTTTTCCTTATTCAATTTCTTTTTCCCTCCCCTGTTTTTACAACACACACACACCAATCTTATTATTAATAAAGCCACAATTATACAAGACAAGGGAAACAATATTCTACCTATAATAGTACTACCTATTTTTGCAATAAAATCTTTAACAGCTATCATTTTATTAGCTATTTTAGTCCACAAACTCCCAGCTTCAAGTGGTACTAATTCTTCATGCAAATCAGTAATATTTTTGATATAGACCTTCAGGTCTTTACTTTCGTCAGGAATGTAAGTGCAACAATGTTGAACTTTCAGCATTCCACAGACTCCACCCTCCTTGGCCAATAGAATATCAAGGGCAAGTCGATTTTGCATAGACATGGCACGTACGGCACTTAATTCCGTATTCACCAAAAGAAACCCTCCTGCGGTATTTGTCGATAAGCGATCAACCACTGTGGACAGTTTCCGAATTCCATAAGCATTTAAAGAAATTCCCACTGCTGGAATCAAAACCTCAAAAATATCACCCACAATTTCAGACCAAGTTTCTCTCTTAAAACGTGTTAATAAGTTAATATCTTCTACATCTCTTATTTTATCTGTATGAAAAATCTTAGGAAAAACCAGGCCCACATAACACGTGCCATACCAATGGTCAGGCAACTTGTAATAAGCCTTGTTCCCACAAACATAGTACACTCCTGGAAAAATTGTATCTTCCCCACCTCTGAAACCCCAACCTGTCGCAATGAAGTATGTATCATGGCACTCACTAGTTCCCACAAAATATGTATCATATTGGGATTTCCTCCTGGTAATGCAAAGTTTACCCTTCTGTGGCGCATCTAGAGCTAAAGTTGGACTAGCCCCATTCTTCAACTCTTTTCCCATCTCAATGTCCCAAATTGTCTCACTCACTTCATATTTTCCCCCTTTCTCATGCATGTTCATTCTCCTTTCTTCTACCATATCCAGGAAAGCTCTCTCCTCTTCTTTCAAACTGCAAGTTAAATTATTCTTAAAAATGTAATCTAATGTTAATCCTTTTTCTTCAATAAAAATCTCACCAAAAGTGTTAGCTTCTTTAGCTGGATTCAGCTCTTTGTTCATTGGCAAGTGCCCAAAAATACTATCTCTGTTAGACATCTTATAATCTACTTTCCCTAACAAATAAAAAACACTACTTAAAATACTACAGGAAATACCATATGTAGCTGGTAAATGGTGATAAGTAACACCCTCTGAGACGGATGCAGGTAATTGCATACAAACGTAGCAATCCCTTACTTCCATTGTCTTCACATATTCGTATAACAGTTTAGAAAAAACATTACTAGAAAAATTATTAATTGACCTATCCTTGTGTATGTAACTACTACTTCTAATTGGAACTACTTTTTGTGAATTCTTCTCTACATTTGTCACATTCTCTACATTAATTCCAAACTCTACTCTAAAAGTAACTAATAAAACTAAAACACCCCATAGAAGCATTAATAATCCAGTACAACAGCAGCACATTCTACACCACCTCTTAAAGAAGGCACATCTATTACTATTATCCTCTATGTTAGCCATTTTAGTTTAGCCTCTACTACTCCACTACTGTTTGAACTTCTTCAATTCTTCAGCAATTCTTCAGCTTTCAGTTTATCCAAATGATCTCTTTGTTCACTTGATCCAAGTGAATCCTTCTTTCACTCAGTTTGGATATTTGTCATTCTTCACTTCAATTTCTTCAACATCAAATTGTATCAGATCTCCAACATCAAGATCCTCAGTACTCGACTCTTCTCCAATGTCAGTCAAGAGTACTTTCAGAATTTCACCAGTATCTTCCTCAACCACTTCTCTCAAGACCACTTCCGGATTATCTCGAGTCACTGTTTCTTCTTTTCCTCCTCCAGACAGTGCCACATAAGACCATTCCGGTGATCTGTACTTTTGGTTGGGTCTTCTTACTCTTTTTATTTCCACTGGATCGTTTGTCTCCTTTGATTCTTCTCCTTCAGCTTTTGAACTTTGACTCGAAACTTCATTCACTTGTTCAGCTTTCGATGAATTTGCTCTTATTACTCTGTATCTCAGCCTCTTAACTCTGTTGTTAGGCCAACGATCTCCTCTTAACACCTTTTTCGGCTTTATTTCTTTATTACTTCTTTCTCCAATCCAAGTTCTCTTTCTCAGAACTCGACCCTCTGTTTGTTCATCCTCATCATCTGTTTCAAGTGCCTCTTGTTTCCGTTTTCCAGCAGTTCTCTTCTTCTCCACAGATTTTTTCACCACTGTTTGAGACTTCCCTACTCCTGTCCCTCCTCGGGTCTCCGACACACAATCTTCTTGCTGTCTACTTGTCCCTTCACCTAGCTCCTCAAGAATGTTCCCTACACCTCCTCGGGGGTCTTCCGCAATCTGTCCCTCTCTATCTTCTTCTGACCCTACTTCTTCAAGTATAATCTCAAGTGGTTCTTCAATCTCCTCCTCTTCTGATTCAGGAGTAGTCTCTGTGTGATTTCTTTTTTCTTTTCTTTTTCCTTCACTGCTGTTTGAAACTTCAGGCTCTCTTACAGAATCTGATCTTCTCCCTGATACTCGCAGTGATTCTCTTGAAGCTCTCTCTGCTTCTTTTCTCACTGATTCCGTATCATCAGTATCTTCATCATCACTGGAATCTGACTCTTCAAAATACTCTTTACCAGTCCCTTCTTTTGGATTTGGAACTCTGAGTATGACTTGCATGTACCCAGTGCTTCACTCCAGCACACTTTACTGCAGTCGTTGTAGTCAGAATGACTTGTCTCGGCCTTCCCCACCTTGGAATCAAGCAATTTCTTCTTCTGTGCACCTTAATCCTCACCCAGTCTCCTGGACTCAGATCATGGGCTTGCTTCTTCTCAAGTGTGGTAGCTTCTTCTCCAACCTGGTGAAACACAGAATGAACTGCGTCAGCCAGGCCTTTACAGTAATCCAAAATCATGTCATCAGTTATTGTCACCAACTTATTGACAGGCACGAATGCATGGCGCATAGCACGTCCCATGATTATCTCGTGCGGACTCAAACCAGTAGTCCTATCTGGAGTAGATCTCATTGTCATCAGAACTAAAGGCAAAACATCTGGCCATTTCATGCCAGTGGCTAAGCACATCTTTCCAATCCTATTCTTGATTGTGCCATTAATCTGCTCAACCACACCAGAAGCCTCTGGTCGGAATGCACAATGTAGCTTCTGCTGTATTTTCAATGCTTCACAAATCAAACCCATGAGCTCATTTTGAAAGTGTCTACCTCTATCAGACTCAACTGTAACTGGAAACCCGTACCTAGGAATCAACTCCCTCAACAGTAATTTTGCCACTGTTAATCCATCATTTCTTCTAGTCGGGTAAGCTTCCACCCACCTTGAAAACAAACAGACTACCACTAGAACATACCTCAGTCTGTTCACTTGGGGCATTTCAATGAAATCAATCTGCATTCTTGTAAAAGGACCTCCTTCTCTGCCTATTGTTCCCAGACTCACCACTGTCTTTTTCCCAGTGTTAAATTGCTGACAAACTAAACACCTCTGACAGATGCTCTCTGCAATTGTCCTGAACTTTGCATTGTACCAGGTTTGTTTAAACGACCTAACCATCGCGTCTCTCCCCAAATGTCCCTGGCCATGATACATCCTTGCCATTGACGACAAGATTGAGTTAGGCATCACTGGTCTGCCATCTCTGTAGACCCAAACATGGTCTGTTTCTCTTGGAGCACATCCTGCCTTAATCCAATCTTGTTTCTCTTCATCTCCTGCCTCATCTTGTAATTGCTTCACTTCATCCCAGGTCTCTAGGACATTAGTAAACATCACAGAAAGAAAAGACATTTCCCTTTCTCTTTCCCTGTTAATGGACTGATTGGTCTTGGCACAGTACTGCGCAACATCATTGGCGTACCTGTTTCCAATCGTTATAAAATCCTCCCCCTGACCATGGGCAGCACACTTTACAACTGCTAACTCCTTAGGCAGCTGTATTGCCTCAAGCAATTTTCCAATCATTTCAGCATTCTTTATTGGAGTTCCACTCGATGTCAAGAAACCTCTTTGTAGCCAAAGTTGGCCAAAATCATGCACCACTCCAAATCCATACTGACTATCAGTCAACACAGTCGTCCTCAAATCTTTCCCAATCTCACAAGCTTTTGTCAATGCTATTAATTCAGCAACTTGCGCAGATTTCACTCCTTTCAGTGGTGATGCTTCCATGACCTCTGAAACTTTGCATACCGCATATGCTGCACATAGCACACCATCATCATTCCTCAAACATGATCCATCCACAAACAACACATGGTCATTCTCAGGTAAGGGAATATCCCTTATGTCTGGTCTCGGTTTCGTACAGTACTCAAGCACATCCAAACAATCATGATCATCTTCCATCTTTATACCCACATTTTCAATATCCGGCAAGAGTGTCGCTGGATTCACATTCACACATCTCTCAAGAGTCACATTTGATGCACCCAGAATCACTTTTTCGTACTTAGTCAACCGACTATGTGACATGTACTGAGTTCTGCTTCTTGTCAAAAGAATTGCCACATTGTGAGGTACGAATACCCTTACAGGATATCCCATTATGATTCCCTCACTCTGTTCCAGGCTCCTGCATGTTGCAGCCACAGATTTCAGACAACCTGGTAAACCCACAGCTACAGGGTCAAGTGTCGATGAGAAGTACGCAATAGGCCTTCTCAATTGTCCATGTTTCTGGATTAACACTGAAAGTGCACATCCATTTCTCTCACTGCAGTACAGCTCGAATTCTTTTTCATAGTCAGGCATACCCAAAGCTGGAGCCTCACACATTTTACTTTTAAGCTCTTCAAATGCTGCCAATTGTTCTGCATCCAGATCTAATGGATCTGTCATTTCACTTTTTGTCAGCTTAATTAGTGGCTTTGCTATCAGAGAAAAATTAATTATCCACTGACGACAATAACCCACCATACCCAGGAACATTCTCACTTCTCTCTGGGTCTTTGGAGCTTTCATTTCTCTGATTATTCTGATCCTGTCAGTAGTTACTTTTCTCAGACCTTTTTCAATATTGTGTCCAAGATAATGAACCTCTTTCTTGCAAAATTGCAATTTGGCTGGAGATACCTTTAACCCTCCATCTGCCAGATGATTCAGTAAAGCTATGGTATCCACTTCACAAGCTTCACATGTCTTTGATGCCACCAGTAGGTCATCAATGTACTGCACTAACACTGAGTTTTCGGGCATGATCAAACTTTCCAACGATTTCTTCAATAACTGATTGAATATCGAAGGACTCTCCGTATACCCCTGTGGGATTCGACACCATGCTAAGATACGCTGGCCAAACCTACATGCAAAAATCGGCTGGCTGTCATGATGCAATGGAATTGAAAAGAACGCATGACACAAATCAATCACTGTATACCACTCAGCATCATGTGGAATTTGATACAGAATCACTGATGGATTTGGCACAATAGGACAACATGCCACCACAATTTGATTAACTTTTCTCAAATCCTGTACGATCCTAAATTTCCCATTGGGCTTTTTCAGTCCCATTATCGGTGAATTACACGGACTACTCAGTAGTTCTCTCAGAACTCCCTGCTGAATCATTTTCTCAATTATAGGAGTTATCCCTTCAATTATTTCTGGTGTCATTTTGTACTGAGGAATGTTAGGATATGTAATTCCCTCTTTCACTGCAATTTTCACTGGATCTACATTATTCATCAATCCCACATCCTCTCCTGTAAAATCCCAAACTGCTCTTTTCACTGTGTCTCTCAGCTCTTGAGGCAAATCCTCCGGATTAAACACAGCAAATGCACCAATTAACTCACTTTCTCTATTTTCTAGAGTCATTCGGTAGAAAGCATCATCATCTGGTGTCTCAAAAGCTATTCCATCTGGTGTACAAAAAATTGTGCAGTTCATCTTACACAATAAGTCCCTACCTAACAAGTTCACTGGACTCGTGTCACAGACAATAAATCTGTGCATGTCTGAAAATTTCCCTATCTGTACTCTTACTGGTTCAGTAAGACGTGTTCTGATTTGTGTATTGGCTACACCAACTACTTGGATTGCTTCATCCGAGAGAGGAAGATTTCTAACATCTGTTGACCTGACAGTTGATCTTGTCGCACCTGTGTCTACCAAAAAAGTAACACTCTCCTCATTTATTTTCCCATCCACAAATGGTCCTGCCTGGTCTATTTCTAGAGTTGCACCAAGTATGCACTCTTCCTCCTCTCTTCGGCACCGTCAATAATCACCCTCAGACTCACTCCCTTCACTCTTTAACAAGTACTGCTGTACTTTGTTAGAACGTCTTGGTTTGTTTACCTGCTCATCATTGTAGAATCCTGAATCCTGATTATACTTTTGTACCCCTCTATTCTGCGGCAAGGGCGGTTTTGGCTCTTGACTCTGCTGTCTCACAACTTTCTGTTGTTGCTGTTGATTATTCCCTTCGTTCTGGTTCTGCACCTGTTGATTTAAAGGTTTACTCTCATTACTCACTAATGGTGGATTAGGACATTCAGATCTCCAATGTCCCAGTTGGCCACAGTTGTGACAAGGGAACTTTTTCTTTGCTTCCTCAAGACTTCCTTTCCCTTTTCCTGCATATCTGGGTCTATTTCCTGCATTATTTCCTGGATTATTCGCCTGTTCCACTAACTGTGCTTCCTGTCTCTCCGCAACTTTCACTTGTGCCCACATTGCTTTCTCTTTCAGCTTTCTTTGTTTTGCTTCAATTTCATCACTGAAGTATTTTGCATGTCTCAGAATCTCATCTACTTTTTTACTCTGCCAATCCACTGTGTGTTCACGAATTCTCTCACCTATTTCAGGTCTTAAACCATATACAAATCTGTATACAAAGTGACTCAAATCTTTGTCACCCAGGTGTTCGTCTCCACTGAATTGTTTAAAAGCCAGTATCAGCCTCTCGTAAAAAGCATGAACTGATTCTTTTGCTTCCTGTTGTGTTCGATCTATCTTAACCCAGTCTGTCTCTTTTGGAGGAACTTTACTCTTCAGGTATACCATCACCTGATCATACTTCCTCATTACTTCTGGATCTGGTGCCCCTGTTCTTGAATCTCTTGGATATTCCTCAGTAGGCCAACTCACAACTATTTTACACTCAGTCCACAAGTCTGCTGGAACAATTATATCAAACAGACTATTCAGGTCAACCCACAGCACTTTTGACAATTTCACAAACCTATCTACCTGCCTATACCACTCGACGGGCTTTTCTCTCAATCGAGGGAAATCATTCGTAAATGATAAAATATCCTGTCTGGTCCATGGAACATGTACATATCCTCCTCCAGGTATTTCTCTCATAGGATAATTATCCACTGGTTTCTCCTTTTCTCTTACTGGAAATGCTGAATAAGTTGTTCTATCTACAGATTCCTCTCTTTTCTTATACCACCTATCCTTCCACTTTTCAACATCACCCCATCTTCGCAATAATGCCACCATTTCCTTAATCTGTCCTGTTCTACCAGAAGCATTCAGATTTTCAATGTCCTTCTCAGTAAAATCCATCCTGTAAGTTCTCTGTAAAGCTTTCACTTTATCAATGTCAACTCCCTGTTCATTTGCTATTGCTCTTAACCTATCATGTGTATTCCTTGCTCTCCAGGTAACACTTTTGCACATAAACAACAGCTCACCATCATGATGACTCTTCAGGATTTCTACTGGAACTGTTCCTGTCACAAGCTCTTCTAATTCTATACGTAACCTAGCCACATCAATAACTTGTGAATCCTTATCCTTTTTCTGAAGAACCTTCATCCAATCATTCAAATCATCAACTGTTATTTCAGCAGTTTTTCTCACTGGAACCACTCTTTTCTGCGGTTCTAAAATTGGCATCCCTGAACAACCAGGTTCACTAGTATCCAATAGTTCACTACATGTGTCATGTCTTGTTTGTTTCAGGTCACTTCTTTCTGCTCTTTTATCTGAATCTCCTGAAGGACCAACTGAATTTGTCAGATTATTCCCAACATATGGAATCACTAGTCCATTCTCACCTGCTCTCTGTTTGTCAAACACAGGCATAACTGGACCTATTGTTACAGGCACCGTAACAGCTTCCAGATTTTTCGTTAACTCCCTAATTTTCTCAGTCAGTTCTGTTGTCGTTTTTGCTAACTTTCTAGCATTTTCCTCACTACTTCGATTCTCTCTCTCCCTGAAAGAACTACTACTTCTTGATTCAGGTGTCACTTTTTCTTTCTCAATAATACAGACTGTATTTCTTATCGGAGAAACAACTGGTGTACTCTCATCTGGTTCTGGTCTATATGGAGGTGGTCTCTTGTAAATCATGTCATTTAAGACCTCATCATCATACTCATTAACTCCAACTGCTCCTTCTTCAATTGTTCTCATAGGATATAATCCTTCTGACATATTAACATCTCGCCATCTTTTCATCCGATCATGATGTGTTTCACGATCATGTCTCCTCCCAAACATATTCCTGTAATACCCTCCAGACCTTTGCTTTTCTCGCTCATGAACTTCCTCTTCCCATTCCACTAAAGCCTCGAACTGTGTAGGTCTCGGCTTCGGGTCCAGACGTACCATCTTTTCCCGTAAATTTCTCAACACGGCCAAATTAAATGAACCATGTTCTGGAAAAGCTAAAACACCATCTTCTTTAGTATACCTAACCCAATTCTGCAACCATATACAGGTATGTAATCCATATTTCGCAACCATGAAGGATGCAGGTGTTTTCGCTGGAGGTAGCAACTCACCCTCTCTTGTTTTAACCTCTTTATCCTTAGTAAACCACTTTTTAACTTTCCCAAAGAATGTTTTTTTCTTTTTCTCCTCTTGATAATACATTTTAGCGCTTACTAAACTCTCTACTCTCTCCGTATTATAAATATACAATACAAGCTTCTCAACCAATAGCAGCGCGACTCACACTAACGCACCAATCCTGGAGCGTTTACGTCACTAAACAGCTCTTCCAATCCCTGCGCGACTCACACTAACGCACCAATCCTAGCGCGAACCCTATTCTGATCCACTATCCAATCAGAGCGCGGACTTTCTGACGTCAACAGTCGCTGCAGTTTGTCTCTGTCTTCTGTCACTCGTCTACCCCTCCTTTACAAAATCTCTCAGTAGACTTCGTGTCAAGATTTCTACAAAATCTATTAGTTACAACATAAAAACATCTCCATTGTCTGCTTCGCTAACCACAGAATAGTAAAAGAGAGTCTATTTTCATAAGAAACCTTTCATTGACACAGTAGCACTTCTTCTACTCTGCCCTACTAACATACATTCATTAACTGTTTCCTCTAGGACTTGTCCAAAGAGTCTTATAATCAACTAAATGTACAAACTTTCACGCACATTCATGCAAGAAAAATATAGTACATACGCACAGAATCCTGTTTCCCGAGAACAGACAATCTGCTCCACTACAGAATTATAACACACATTAACTAAGCAAGCTTTCTTTGCCCAGTTCCTCAAACAAGCTCAGAGAATACCTATTACTCCTCCCGCGATAAGCTTTAACGGAAATCCTTACAGATCCCTGGGACTTAAGACCAGAGTTTCAAAGATAACCTTCACTACGATACACACTCCTTACATACCAGAAATATCTAATAGTAACATACGACGATGTCACTGATTCCGAACCCAGACAATGTGAACGCGCAACTTCAATTGTCACACGTTATTCCTTACAATCCCGTCTTTCCCGAGAGCAGCATATACTTCCCTCTGCCCTACTACGGAACTGCTACAACAGCTTCCAAGTTCCAGAAGCACTACATATAACTCAACATGACGACTTCAACATATAATATTAGTACATATACCAATATTGACAAAATAAAATCAATAATCAATAAGCCAATGTACAAGCAATCTTATCAGATCAAGACAACCATCTAAAACCATCCTCTGCTACCAGGAAATTGATAGAGATCAGGGTATCTTAAATATGCCCACTACCACGGATAGAGTAATCACACAGTTACACGCACATACATTCATCATACGCTAGGGCCCATTTCACTAACATACGCTCAAATACTCTACCAGCAATAAACCTGTGGAAAGAAAACACCTAAACACCCTGCATCAATATCAGGTCGATCAGATCTGGTTTAGTGACTGTCCTAATCAATAACATAATCTACACAACATATTCAATAATGATCAAAAATATAAACCCAATAATTGACAAGAAAGAAAATTCAACACCATGTTTAAAATTATATTGCTTTATCTAAAATTAGTTAAAGTAAAATCAATCAGAATAAATCATTTCTCATAGTTACCTATTCTAACTAAGTGTCAGAACGGGTCAGGACAAGTCTCTCGGTAAAGTCTTTCAAGACGAAGTCCTCAGCACGATCCTCAGCAACGCAATCTCCCGCAGCAAAGGTAAAATGGCAAGTGGCAAAGCCTTCCCTAGGCTAACAATTTTTATAGTAAAAATTACAATGGAAACACTCATCAAGTTTGCAAAATACACTGAATCACTGAGCAGAGCGAGAAGGAAAGGATGCAACATTGCAACATTTGTGAACCTCCGCTCAGAAAAAATACACATAGCGAAGACTACGGAACAGGAACCAAGAAAATAAAACATGTATCACATTTAATCCGGCTTCTCCTCGGCCATCGAGCCACAGTTCAGAGTTTTCCTCTAAAGCTCCTTTGTCTTTCGAGATTGCCAAGGACACTTTCACTTCTCTTGGAGAACTCCCAAAACTGCTGCTGTCCTCATGGAAAGTTTTATAGAAGGACCATGGTCAGTCAACTTCAAGACCATTTCCAGCAGGGGTCTCCCTCGTCACGTCTTTCACATATTCACTCGAGGCCAGGCTTCAAAATTCAGCCATCTTAATACAGCCTCCATAGGCCACAATAGACCATCTTTAATTAAAGAGACAAAATAAACATTACTACAGCATAATGATTAAACAGTGTTAACCCCACTAATACCCTTGTGTATGCATTTATCTAGCTCTTGCAACATAAAAAAGCATTAATTCAGACAGCGTTTTGTGCTCAAAATAAACAGCACACAGCAACGTTTAAACATGAAAACTTGCACGTTATTTTTTAGAAAACAAAACAGCACACACATGCTAACCCTCGTGTAACTTTCTCTTATGTTAAGACAAACGGATTGATTAATAAAAACACACTTGCACAAGACAAATAATTAATTTGTGATTTATTAATAATTAATAAAACGCATAGACATACTAGATCTTCAAAAGCCCCTGAATTTTCTAAATGAAAACTCTGCTCCAGCACTGTCTTACTCCATAGGTCCTTCTAGTAACAGAACTAGTAACTGATGATGTTTGTAAAAGGGGTTCACACATGATGCAGCTTTTAAAGTCACAGCAATGAACCCCTTGCTTGTGTTCAGCTCCCAAAATTAGAGATTGTAAATTGGTAGCTCTCCGATCAGCAAAGACTGGCAGTTTTTGAAAAACCTTTTGCAATTTTTCACAAGTGGACAGTAAAGGAAATGTTTTTTGCCTTATATTACTGTAGTTGGGAGCTGATGGATGATAGTTAACCACAAATGGAGTTCTGTCACTTTTATTTCTGCCGTTGATATTCCAAATAAGTGCTTCCCCGGGTAACTGCAAAGACTTATCAATTTGTTACTGGACTCCAGAGAAAACTTCTGGATGTGCGTTTAAAATCACTGTACTGAAATAGCCACAGATTCCTTAACTTTTTGAATTCTCCCCAGGCGCCAGTCGGGATCCGCAAATTCTCTGCGTGCTGTGGGATGGCATTGTACGACTCAGTGTTGACATCAACTCCAGTTGTGACATCAGCGAAGTCATACAAGTCCCCTCTGGTGGCCGGACGTCAGTTTCTTCTTTTCTGAGCTGTAATGCAGATCCAGAGAAGTGTTCCTCAGCCTGTTTTCTGGCCTACCTCGACATTCTTTGTCAGTTGGAACAGTGTGACTTTCATGTCTTCAGACTTTAAGCCTTGTTGGTCTGGTGCACGACAGATGTCGGTCACAGACCTTCATTCCATTTGTATGTGGTGTTTGGGAGAACACCACGACTCCAAAGATTGCAGCTCCTGTCAGAAGCTGAAACCGAAGGCACTCGAGGAACGCCGGATGAAACTTTTGGTGGCACCGTTGATGCGGTCCTCAGAGACTTCATAGCGGCCTCGGTCTTCTTATTCTCATTTAGCGGGCTGTTCACGAGTCTATTCCAGGAGCCAGAGCCATTCCCATGGATGTCACTCGGATCCATCAACATTTCGAGGTAAGCGCAGTGGTTGAAGTCGCAGCACCCCCGACTTTGCTGCTTGGAGATCTTAGGACTCCTCCCGTTTGCTGGTTGAAGAGGCCGTACACGGCTCTTCCCCATGCCTCCCCATCTTTCTGGGAGCCGGGGCGTTGATGGTCCAAATGATAAATTAATATATATCTTTCGGTCTCCACATTCCCATGGAGCACCATTGGGAACTCATGGAGGTGAAAGGAGCCATTCCGGTGGGTTCACCCTCTGAGTCATTGGGTCGGCGCCGGTTGGCGTCGGCCAACTTCACTTCGGCGCCGGTGCAAATCCCTTCGGGGTTTCCACCTTCAGCGCCTATCCTCGATCAGCCGGCTCTGGCAACGGTTTTGTCATTCAAAGCCATTTCTCCTTCTCTCAATGTCGAGGCATTTCCTTCTCCATGTTGGTTGACATCGGGTGTGGAGTCGATGGAGCCTTCTGTGGGGAAGGTTATCCTTTTACTTCACTCTCATGGTGGTACTTCTGATGGTCACCATTTGGGAGATGATACGGAGTAGTCAGGCTATTGCAGCCTATATCTGAGGCTATTACATCTCGTATGGAGGAGAATTGGCTGTCTGCACCATTGGAGGCTAGTGGGTTGGAGTCTTCCCCAGCTTCGGGACGTCATTCCCCTCCTAGCCTTGCTACTGAGGCGAGTTCCTCCTTTGCGGACATGTTATGGAGAGTGACTATGGTCTTAGTTATCTCTTCCTTCTGTGCAAAGTCTACTGGTCCCCTGATTGATATTCTCTTCTATGGTTAGACAGGGGTGGAGCCTGTTCTCCCATATAGTGAGGCCCTGTACGACATTTTGTTGGGTTCTTGGGATAAGCCTTATATGGGAGTCTCTGTGGATCGCGATATATCTTGCAGGCACCAGCCTGCTCCTGGAAATCAGGCTTGTCTTCTCAGCCATCCTACTTTTCATAGTTTGGTAGTACAGGCTTCTTCAGCCTAACACAATATGGATTCTCTACCTAATATCCCGTCGCACAGAGGTTCTTGGAGACAAGATGTGTGTGGCAAACATATTTTTTCCTCTACTAATTCTGCTTTAAGGTAAATTAACACGTCTTTTGTTCTTGGGCGTTTTTCTCATGCATTTCATTGCAAACTATGTTGCCGTCACTTTCAGGTGACCTCCGATCCAATCTTGATCAGTTGATTTGGGATTGCTAACAAGCAGCTAAATTGATCATTAGTTGTTGAATGGATACTACTGATTCAGTGGGTTGGGCTATGGCATCCTCTGTGGTGCCACGTCGTCGTGCCTGGTTTCGTACTTCAGGATTTTCAGAGGCTGTCCAAGCTGCTTTGTTCAATATGCCCTTGAATGGCACCCACCTTTTCGGCGCCCAGGCCGACTTGGTTTTACAGCATTACTCTGATAGACGAGGTGAAACAGAGTCTTAATTTCTCTCTCTTTCTAATTATATGCCTCTGTAATTTTTCCCTATACTAGGCTTGTATGGGGAATGTTGGTCTTTGGTTTCTTACGTGGCTGACCATGTTGTGGCACTGCCATAGTTTTCTAAATTCCAACTGTTGGTGTCACCCAATGTGGTGCTCCTGCGGTTAGCAGATGATATTCTTTCAAAACTGTCTTTGACAGGTTTTGTTGTACAAGGATACCTATTGCATAGGTGTTCCCTCCCCTTTTTAGGTTGAGGACCGTCCGGTCTGCCGAAGGCAGAACCGGAAGTCGGAGATTTAATGTTTCTGAGAGTGGCTCTTTAGCCCGCCTCTCTTTTTGGCTCTCCTCCATTGGCTGGCTTCCTAAACGGAGGCCAGCCATTGGAGGAGAGAGCCGTCCCTCCAAATAGGCTCCGTCTTTTTCAGATTCGGGGGCGTGTTCCGTGGTGTTCTTTCCACTTTTTCGCCACGCCCTTTCTCAGGCGTGTTTTTCTCTCCTCCAGCCAATGGCAAAAGGAGAGAAAAAGAAACACGCCCCCGAATCTGATAACGCCGCTGCGTTTCTCCGAGGCATTTCTGCTTCGCCTCGGAGAAAGGCGGTGGTGTCTCCTACCTACTTCCCCATTGAAAGACTCGTTTCCACCCTGTTGGGCATCATCAGCAAAGTGCGGCGTGAGGTCAGTTGTATGGTCACTTGTTGCAGTTATTAATATTTTTATTTTAAGATTACCGTCCCACTGGCCACTTCCATCTCCCCCCCCTGCGAATCCACCCGCCCGTTTTGCCGGCCGCGACTGGTGCCCTGAAATCCCCACTGGCTGTACTCTCGCACACAAACAGCAGCCGGTGAGGAGGCTGTGCACCACACCCATCTATCCTTACAACCCCCCCCCCACATACACACACACCGCTGCTGCATGCACGCAGAGCCTCCCCCGCTTCAGACCCCCTACCCAGGGCTCACTGTCCCTAACAGCCCCATGCAAGGCATTAAGTGGCAGTGCAGTGCGAGTGCTGCTACCCACCAGCCAGGATGCAGCACCAGAGCTCTTCTGCAGCCCCGTGCTCCTCGTCGGACTGCTGGCCGCCTGCTGCAGCTGCTCAGAAGGGACGCCACGATGACCAGGTACGTACCCCCGCTGTTAACTAACTTTTTACAGACACTGCAATGTCTGGCGTCCCACCGCTTCTGTTTTACTCCTACGCTCGTTGTCACCGAGTCTGCTGGTGTGTGTCCGGTTGCCCTCAGGCTAGCACTTTACTCCGGTAGAACAGTCGAGGGTGCGCTGCCAGCCAGCTGACCACCTGCGAGACCCCAAGCTTTAACCCCATTGGTGCATTTTGGATCGCAGTTCAAGCTGGACCCAGATTTTGACCGACATTGCTTGCATAAACTGCAGCCTGGAAAGTGTCCGCGCTGTCTGCCGTCCTTGGCACTCTGAAGCTAAATGTGCCATGAATATAGCACAATGTACCATGCTTGCCAGGAGCTGTACTGGGGATTATCGTGTTAATAAGAGCTCATGGTTTTCCGGATGATCATAGAACTGGGGCACATTGAGATATAGTAATATGCCCAGGAGCACACCATGTGTTCGTGTTGTTATATTTTAAGTCAGCTTTGGCCACTACATCAGGAGCTATGGTAATCCCGCACAATGTATTGTATTTGTTATCTTAAAGACGTTTGTGTCTTGTGCGCGCTTTTCGTTGGGAGCTAGTGGAACTGTGGCCCTCTGTTCCCGGCTGCCACATAAATAACTTTAAACTGAAGAGGTCTTGAACGAAGAAGCGCTGTTCTCTGCGAACACTTTAAGAATGTTCTTTGGTGCTATACATGCAGATACGTGAACTCAGATGACGTGCTCTACAATACTGATTAAGTCGTCAACAACTACGTTAAAAATCCTTATGGCCATCTAAGTCCACGCTGCAGGTCCCGTTTATATTTATCTTCACCTTAGATAATTTGTGTTTTCCATAACTCTCTCTACCTCACTACTCCACTCTATCTCACTACCTCACTATCTCACAACTTCTCTCTCTCAAAACATCACTACCTCACTCTCTAGCTCATAACCTCACAACTTCACTCTCTCTCACTCACTACCTCAATCACTCTCTATCTCACTACCTCACTGTTTCTATCTCACTAACTCACTTTCACTCTCTCTCTCACTACCTCTCTCTATCTCACTACATCACAACATCACTCTATGCTTATATATCACTACCTCACAACATCCCTCTCCCTCACTACCTCACTCTTTCACTACCTCACTCTCTCACTACCTCACTCTCTATCTACCTCACTCTCTCTCACTACCTCTCTCTCTATTTCAATACCTCACTACCTCACTCTCTCTGCTAATGCAATAGGTATCACATATGCAAAAAAAAAAGCTAATGCCAATAGAAATGACAATGCCATTTATTTAGGGATACAAAAATGATAAAAAATAATGAGCAATACCAATAGCTCTACCTATAATATTGCTGAGACCATTGCATTGTAAATGCTTGTTTCCTCTGATGATGAGTTTCATACACAAGAGATTGTTTGCTTGTGACATTTTTTCTTTTTAGGAAGTTTACTTAACTCCTTGAGTGCCCCGCCCTTTCCACGCCCTGTGCCGGGCGTTTCATTAGCGGGCGGGGCTCATGACGAGATAGTCTCGTCATGGGCACAGCGCAACCGCGGCCCATGACGAGACCATCTCGTCATGGGCACTCAAGGGGTTAAGTCACCTGATCCTTTGGAGGCATTTCGGTATGCATTATTTTTTACTTTCAATATCTCTTATAGGGACATATGCTTTATGCCCTTTGTGGGGTTTTTATACAGATAGCATGCTTATTCGGTTTGGCTACTCTGAGGTTCCACTTCAATGGAGTTTTGGGATTTTCACTGTGCTCTATGTTTCTCGCCTAATCGAGGTTTCTATTAGGAAATTCCTTTTTTGATCTGTCCTTTTCACTCTTTTTGGCAGTGTGTACTCTTCCTTGAATTCCTATAGTGCACTGACTGGTTTTCTTTAGGTGATTTTCCCAAAGGTTCTGCTGCCCTTTTTGATGGCGATTACGCCAGCTCTGCCACGTTGTGAGGTTTCGGTGGTGACTTTGCTTGTCTGTGCATTGGTTATAGTCCCTTGATGTTATGCACACATCTTCCTTAGAGCCTTTACATATGGTCTCTACTTCTTCCAGCTTGGCTTATATTTTACCAATCCAAAGCAGTAGTACTGTGCCTGGAGTTATAAAAGAATTTTGTCATTTTTCAGTTCGGTGTGGAGGGCAATAACTAAACCTATGATTAAAGAGTTTGCTGCAAAAATGGCATTAGAGGTGAGCAGTTTGTGTGTCTGTGGCATTGTAGAGTTCCATATAAAGGAGCTGCTCCTAGGTTACAACTCCAGGCACAGTACTACAGCTTTGGATCGGTAAAATATAAACCAAGTAGGAAGAAGTAGAGACCATATGTAAAAATATAAGCCAAGCCCTCCAGGAAGGATTAAAAGCTGTCCCTTACAGGTTTAGAGCTTGTCAGAGAGACATAGCTTTGTCCACACATAAGGGAGCATCCAGTATTAGTCATAGCAGTACCGCCTCAGGCTTGGAGCGCTGCATAAATTATGCAAAACAGGAAGGAAGGGGGGAATTCTGGCTACTTCCCAAGGTATTGGTGTTTAGCAGCTCTTTTGTATGGAACACACTACAACACCAACACTCTAAAACTGCTCACCTTAAATGTCTGTTTTTCTAGCAGACTTTTTAAGCATAGGATTAGCATAGTGCCATCCAAGCCAAGTTAGAAAAGTGACAGTCACTATATATCCGTGTATACAGTTTGTAACTACTGCTATGATTAGGTGTCCGAAGGATAGTTTTGTATCTAGCCATACTCAAAGATTTATTTTTACTACTTGAACTGGTGCTGGGATTGTGCCTACTTTCCCTGGCAGAGTTGAGTAGTAAACTCATCCTCTGGATCTCAAGCTCAAATATTTCATTTTTTGCTATTCAGACAGAGGAAGCTCTTCTTTATCCTGAAGTATGTGTTTCATGTAAATAGTGCTAATTTTCCACGAATCTTTCCGACTAGCCATACGTGGAGTTAGATATAGTTATACATACATCAGGAACTGCAGGTGGTGATGAGAAATAACCCGAGCCATTAGTAGCATGTTAATTTTGTAAAGGGAAAACAACACAGGTCGCTATGTGACCAGCACTAGGCGTTTCACGTCAAGGAGACGATTTCTTTTTTAATATGCTTGTGGTTTGA
This sequence comes from Triturus cristatus, assembly GCF_964204655.1. Classification (NCBI taxonomy): domain Eukaryota; kingdom Metazoa; phylum Chordata; class Amphibia; order Caudata; family Salamandridae; genus Triturus; species Triturus cristatus. Next base: position 981,340,153 of record NC_140580.1, read on the forward strand.
TAAGAATGTTAGCATTTTACCATTTTGAGTTACATAGGCTACAGAAAGGTTGAAGATTAGATTTTAGGTTGCCTAGCGTCTAGAGATCAATTGAAGTCTTGTCTGATGACTGCTATTATTGTATCGGTCCTTCTTCCCAGTCTAAAACCAGATTGTCTATTGTGTAGAATACTGCTTCATTTTATACATTCTTGAGGCTGGTATGTTACTTCACCCATCATGATTTTTATATTATTACATTGATTTTTACAAAACTGTAAAACAATTTTAACAACCATTTAATTTTTGATAAAATCATATAAATAAAACACCAGTTATGTCCAAAGATAACATTGTATAAGTTAATTAAATATGTAGATAATTAAATTTTGGTCACTGATGTTTCTCCAAAGCTTGAAAATAGCATACTAGATCACAAACCAAAAACCTATGAAAGACTAACTGAAGCTCTAGCCTGAACAATTAATATTTGCAATCAACCACTCCAAGACACCTCTAACCTCCCACTGTTCTCAGCTAAATGAACTTGCCCAAGCATATCGAGAGACAATTTCTTATATATTCAAATAGTATATGAATGTACAGATCATTGTGATTCATTCCCTTTTTAGGTCTTGCCTACAGACATCTCTTAGCTTTTGTAGAAAGACTTATTGTGTGCAGTAACATTACTTACACTGTTTTTTAGGCAGCCCATTGCATATTGTAGGTAATCTGCCTTTTCTGTGTGGTCACCCTGGATTTGTCCCCTTTTGATAAACGCTATATTTTTGCCTGCTTTAGAACTCTATGCACTTTACCCCTGCTAATCAGTAGTAAAGCGTGAGTGCTCTCCATTTTAACATGGTTGAATTGGCATACTCCTAACTGGTATATTTAACTTGCCTATATGTCCCTTGTATATAGTACAAAATGTACACTGAGTCTGGAAGTTAAATGCATCTATTGTACTTAAGCACCTATTGTGCCAACCAATACAGTGGCAGTAAAACATGGTTCAGGCCTACGACAGTAGTCTGACTGTAGCAGTTTAGAAACTTAAATTCGACCTGTCAAACCTGTTTGATAGATAAAAACTGTCCTTTTAAATATTAATATATCACCCCTATGTAGTCCTTATAGCTCCGAAAGCAGGGTGCATTATATTTAAAAGTAGGATATGTAGTAATTTCATATTACCATGTCCTTGCAGTGAATCTTACCCAAAAGCTATTTTCATTGAGGCAGGCCAATCCGTCCTGTGTAGAATACGAGAGTACAGAATAAAAAAACAATACTGTATCTCAGGGATGGGACTAGCTAGAAAAATAATTAAATAACTATTTTAATAGTAATTAAAACACCAATGAAATGGTGACACTGGAGTTGTAGTAAAGGAAAAATAAGTTTTAGAAAGTTACCCTTCCCCTGCTTGACCTTTCTTGGTACTAATTTGCATTTGCTCTCCAGCTTCTCCCAGCCAGTGATTACCCTTCAATAGGTGTGAAATACCTCCCCGAAGTAAGCAAAGGCTGACCTGCATGGGCAAAGATGACTCTTCTGAACTCCACAGAATATGCAGGGTAGGGACTGTGGGCATACTTTGATACTGCAAGACCATTCTTGTGGATCCACTGTCTGGTAATGAAGGACTCTGCTTTTGTCCTACCAGACGTTTGTCTCTGGGTTTGCTGTGGGTCCAGGGACTGCCTCAAACTGGATTTTAGTGTTAGATGTGGGAGGACACTAGGATTACCATTGTACACTCCCCACACACACCCTGCCTTCAGGGCCCATGTTTAGTTTAGCTGAATATTTTCACTATCTTGAAAATGCCTAAAGCGAGTAGAGTTGACCTCAGGAACATTTACTCCCAAGTCATTCCCACTGACAAGCTAGTGATAGGCATAAATGAGGCACCTCCAGGCACTCACTCCGAACACTTTCTGGACCTGAGGAAGAACCAAAGAAGACTGGACCTGCTTCCTGTGTCCTGTGAGGAGTCCTGAAGGACTAGGCCTTCAGGACTCCTTTTGTATCAAAGACAAAGAAGTGGATTCCAAGGGTCATGAGGCTGGGATGCTACAAGAAGCCTGTTCCTGGAATTATCTAGCTGCCCAGTAGTTAATGGTCCTGGACTGGACCCTGCTGTTGGCCTCTGCCCAGGTGACATCTTGTGAGTCTCTAAGTGCCCCCCCCCTGTAGTCCGGGGTGAGGTGGGGGAGCTTTAAAAGTGTACTCCTGTGGTAGATTGGGACTTATCATTTTTACCTGGATGATCCTGGTTGGTGTCCCCAACCCACGCTCCACCGCAGTCAGCCGCAAATATGGCCGAAGTCCAGGTCTACAGTGACCATTGACTGCCATTGACGCTTTAGGCTTTTTTTTTTTACACTATTCCTACTAAAGTCAATAACAAATCATATCTTTGGTTCCCCTTAGTGTATATTTGTCACTTCAGTGTCATTTTGTTTATTAATGTGTACTCTATTGTTTTAATTTGGTTTGGGTTTTTCTATTGTTTTGCATTTTGACTTCTTAACTGTTTTGATACTATATAAATACTTTCCACATTGCCTTAAGTTAAGCCTGTCTGCTTTGTGCCATAGCTACTATGGGTTTGAACTCAGGTTAATTTAGTGACTTTGTGGGTTCACCCTAACAAGGGTTATTATTTTGTCTGGAGGTGGGTAGTCACCCACCCCGAATAATCCAGTTTGTTACACCTATCGTTGGTTGGGAATTAATTCGCACATAACAGAAGATACTTGGGAAAAGTACCTACAGCGCCACTTCAATGTGGAAACTGGTGAAAATAATCAAGCCCTGTCGGAGTACCAATGCGACCAGCAGCTCCCCAAACCTCAAGGATCGAAATTTATCCCCTTCTTCTCAATCAAACAGCTAGTGAACAGAATCTCGACAAGCCGGAAAGACGGAGCGCCCGGGCCTAATGGCCTACCACCAATCATATATAAGCAGGACCCGAACTACTGGGCTGAAGCGCTACTACCCCTATTCAAGTATATTACGGAACTCAAAAGAATTCCTGATTCTTGGAAGGGGTCAATTATTTCACCGATCCACAAAAAAGGTAGTATGACCGAGCCAAAGAAGTACAGGCTCATCGCACTAATAGACATCGAAGCCAAATAATACGCAGGCCTCTTATTGAACAAACTTACGGAATGGGCAAAGGAAAAAGCCCTAATTCCCATCAACTGGCTTCCAAAAAAACATGGGGACCTCAACAAATATTCTTGCTCTTTCGCTCCTGATAGATGCTACAAAAAACATCAACAAGCCATTATTTGTCTGCTTTATTGATTATAAAGCCGCTTTTGATAGCGTTGATAGGGGGATACTCTGGTCAAAACTCTTGAGGTGGGGAATTCCCACAAACCTCTTGAACCAGTTAATTTTACTTCACTCCGGAACATGGGTCCAAATTAAGGTGGGAGCAAAGCTGTGGCCTGGCCCGACCCTGTTCAACTTCTTTGTCTCTGATCTCACCACAGAGCTGGACCACTGTAACCATCATGCACCGAACCTGGGGGGGCTTAACTCTTTAAAACCTACTATATGCAGACAACTTGAGATTTATCAGTCGCACTCCAGTCGGCATGCATCACTTGATAAACACCACAAGCAATTTTGCAGACAAGAACGGGATAAGCATAAACCTTGAAAAATCCAAAGTTATGGTATTAAACCAACGGAACAATAAACACCAACTCGGATGGACGATGGGGGGCAGGCCGCTGGAGATGGTTGAGGAATACAAGTACTTGGGAGTAATTTTTAACAGGCACGGATCGTTCTTAAAACAGAAAGCAGCCATTAAAGGCAGAGGGACCACACTGGCTGTAGCATTAAAAAACATCAAGCATAAAATATCCAGCCCCAACCTTCTCCCTTTATTAGAAGTACTTTGAGCAAGACTCTTACCAACGATCACTTACAGCAGTGAATCAATGAGAGGGAGAGATGAGGTTACCCTGGATAATGCGGTCTCCAAGGCCGTGAGAATAATATTTAACCTCCCGCAGTTCACTTCGCCAGCTCAAATAAGGCTAGAGTTTGGGCTTCAAAAGCAGCAAATATCACGGAAGGGTGCCTATGCCAAGTGCTGGTGCAAAATAAAGGGAGGCGAGCCAGGTACACTGAACTCACACTTGTGGAAGGAAATGACCAGAAAAAAGGACTGCCCGTCCATGGGTTACCTTAAATCAGCAATTAGGGTGCTCACTCTACTGGACCTATGGGAAACCAGTATGCCCCAAAAAAGTTTCAAGGACCTGGTAAATGAATCAGTAAAGATTGTATCCCTCAAAGAAGATAAAGCAGCTCTGAGTGAGAGGGCCCACGGCTGGTTTGTAATTCAGAGCTACGGCACAACCATATATAGGAACAAGCTTCTCGAGACTCACAAAAGAAAGATTCTTGCTTCTGAGGCTGGGAAGTTTACCCGCAAAGCGTCACCTTCCGCCATGGAAATCACAGATACAACAAACCACTGCAGATTATGCAGAGACTTCAATGAGGATGTTCTACATCTACTATGCATCTGCAAAGGCTTGGGAGTGGAACGATGACCGCTATTAAAGCCGCGCCTGATTGAATGCCAGGTACCAACGTGCAGGCAGGCGGTAAAGGTCTGCTTCGAGAGCAGCAACGTTCGGCTGGCCAGTAGCCTTGTTCAATTTATGAGTGCAGCAAAAGCAAAGCTATCCCTGGAAGTACCCTAACAAATTGGTCATCAATTTATGTCCACCGTTTTCTGAGTAATCCATGACAACCCTGCTTAAAAGAGAACATCCTTGGTAATTTTGTCTTATCACCTCGGCTCCTTCGCATTATGAAGCAGTCACTTTTGGGAAGTGAACCAGCAACAGCGACATAAACTTTCTAAATCCATCGTGTCACCCCAGGCTCAGTAACCTGGGCCAAGGAACCAGCCAATCACTGACCGGGGAATCACCTGACAAGAGGTGCAAAGAACTGGGCGAGTAAAGGATACGACGAACTGCAGATAGCAACTGTCAGCAATTAAGCTTTGGTAGCTTGCTCACAGACTTTAACGCTATTCAGACCAAAATACTTAAACTAATTTTAAAGGAACTGGCATTGCAAAGGAAATCTCAGGAATTAACACTTGAAAAACGTTGAACCTTTTCATGCCATTCCATGCACCTTACTGGCTGCATTGTATACCAATTTTTATTTTTTTCTTGTAATTTTATGGAGTCGTTGCAATTTTTTTTAAATGCATTCAACTAAATTTAAGTATTATAAATGATGCTGTTTTTACTTTTTATACATATGCTTTAACTGATTGCAAAGGTTTTAATTAATCATGCAATAAAGAGATTACTTACTTACGTATCATTGGTTGGCTTTCTTGTCCATCCCATCTGCTTGCTTCTTTTTTAGTGGCTTTCCCTCCTACTTTCATGGGACTCACCTGCTAGCAGTCTTTAACTCTTAACACTAAGAGACTGCCACCAAGGGCCCACTATTTGTCTCTCCTCTGGAACATAGCTTCTTTGCCGTCCTTGTGGGTGGAATACTTGTATGCTTCAAGAATTTATGTTCAGGGAACTACTTTCTTTTTTTGCTTCATGATAATTAATGTGTTTTCTTGGGCTCTCCTGTGTGCTCCTTCCCCTTCACACACCCTGCCCAGTCCGTGATTTCTCTATCCTTCTGACTAGGGTCTGTCCTGCCCTCCCCCACTAGCTTGTTTCTTCCCCTTTATTAGGCCTTGCCTAGACAACGCATGTGCTGCCTTGAAGAGACATGCTGTATCTATGATATAGGCTTCTTTTTCATTGGTTCATCTCGGTGTCCTTTTGAAATGCTGTCTTTTAGTTGGTGAATACACTTAGTATTCCCTGATTTTGGAATTGTGTACCTCCCATGGGGAATGCCCCTGTTGCATGTGTTCTTACTGTTCAGGTTATTTATACTTTGAGAGAAGTCTTTTTTTTTTAGTTGGCCTGCCTCTCCTCGTTAAGTGTTCTGTTTACTTGTGCAATGAAACTTCGGTCGCTTCATGTGCTTGCCATCCCTTAATTCCCCGTACCACCCCTCACCCCTCCTACAACACTGCTCGCAGGCCCCCTCCAGCCCTCCGAGACCACTGCTCGTTTTGCTAATTTTCGCTTGATTTGCTGTACAGTGCCCTCATTTAATCTCCTTCCCCCATCCCCTCGCACAACACTCCTTGCCCGCCCCTGACTCTGAGATCCCTGCATTTATTTATTATCCTTATTTTAAATTAATAGCTTTGATTTCTTATCTTAAATTAATAGCTTTCCTTTATATAGTGCAGTTATCCAGGCTCTCAGGGGAAAATTAAACCATCAGCCCATTATCATAGGATGTTGAGCAGATACCAGACTCAAACACAGATCCCCAGCTCCCCAGTCAGCAACTCTCACTGCTGCGCCATATTCTTTCACTATCCAGGTTGCAGTACCATATGCGGTCAAAAGAGGTCCCAAGGAAAACCTATTGACAGCCTGTGGTACTGCACCCTCACAACTCTCCTTGTTGTGTTATGCTGCTTGCCCGGACCTTGGGGCATGAGCTGTGCTGGAGGCAGGAACTTATGGCCTTTTTGCACGTGACAATCTTGTGGCGTGGCTGTCCTTTCTGATAGACTACTGTACGTCAATAATTAAAATAGCTGCATGACTAATAAATGAAAAAAACAGCGTGTCACAGATACACTTTCACTCGTCTACCCATTCCCTCTGACAGAGTTCGTAGCTTTGAAATGCAGGGCTCCTGGGTGCTGCAGCAGCACCCCAGCTTTGCTGTGGACAGGTGGGTGAAAGCTGCACTGTCGGCTGCTGGTTAGTGGTGCCATCTCTGAACCCCTGTCCTATCGCCCCTGCTGCCCTCGTGCCAACAGTGGTCTCTGACTTCCAGTTGGCTAGCTTTCGGGTCATTAGTGCTCCCGCTGTATTTATTTATTTAGAGGTTTTATATAGCGCTAGCTGGACCCGGAGGTATCAGAGCGCTTTACATGAGAATGAGGATAGTAAAGGCAAACAACAATAATTCGACTGTATGCATTATCAAAACAGGCGAACAGAAGTGAAAACAGCTAGAGGTAACACATATCAAATAAACAAATGAGAGGAGCAGGGGACATGAACATATATAGCATGGATAGGGGAAATCAAAAGTTTTTATAAAGATGTGAGACAGGAGAATGATGCTAATAAGCAGTACAAACAAAATGTAAGCAGCCCAGAGTAACAACAGGATTAATAGAAGAGAAACTGTTTGGGCTAACTCATATTGGAAAAGCAGATAATTAGAGCACTTTCAGGCACGGTAGGAGAGTAGGGGAGGAACGGAGTAGTGGACGGTGGGCAGGTGAAATTAGGGCGTAGGTTAAGATCCCCAGTATTTGTTGAGGAGGTGAATTTTGAGCTCTTTTTTAAAGCTGATGTAGGAAGGGTTACATCGTGGGTCTTTGGGAAGGGCATTCCAGATTTTTGGGGCATTTCCTGAGAGGGATTGTGTGGATTTCTTTTTGTGCAGGGGTGGGACTAGCAGGAGAGTTTTGGTGCCTCTCATTGGTCGTGCGCTACCCGCTTTGCAGAGTTTGTTGGCGAGGTACAGCGGTGTATTTTGATGGAGGGCTTTGTGTGTTATACATGAAGTTTTGTAGGAGGATCTGCCTTTGATGGGGAGCCATTTAAGAGTTTTCAGGGCTGGGGAGATGTGGTCAAAACATTTGCCGTCGGTAATGAGCCTGGCTGCAAGGTTGAGAACAGATTTGAGAGGAGCAAGGTGGACCTTGGCGATTCCGGAGAGGATGGCGTTGCCATAATCAATTTGCGAGAGGACTACGGATTAAACAACTAATTTAAAGTCGTCAGTTGGGATAAAGGGTTTAATATTCTTAAGATGACGGAGAGTGAAGAGGGCTCTCTTAGCTGAGTTTTTGGTGTGGACATTGAGAGTTAGGCTCTTATCAATGGAGATCCCAAGAGATTTTACAGAGTTGGATAGGGTGATTGAACAGTTGAGGGCGTTCAGGTCGGAGATCCAGGTTTAGATGGGGAGAGGGTTCTTTTTTGGGAAGAAGAGCATGATTTCAGTTTTTTTAGGGTTGCGTTTAAGATGATTTGATTGGAACCAGGATTGAATCTTGGAGAGGGTATTATTAAGATGAATGATATCCGAGCGGGTTTTGATCTTGTAGTAGAGTTGGGTGTCATCAGCATAGAGGTGGTATTGGATTCCGGCTTGTTTTAGAATGAGAGTGAGGGGTTCCATAAAGAGGTTGAAGAGAGAGGGAGAGAGAATGGATCCCTGAGGGATTCCTCGGGAGACCGGAGTGGGGTTAGATAGGCAGTCATGAATTTTGATTTGCTGTGTTCGGTGCTGGAGGTAGGAGACAAACCATTTATGGACTGTATCATTGAGGCCGAAGCGATCTCTGAGCACATTAAGTAGGGCAAGGTGGTTGACTGTGTCAAAACGCTGCGGAGAGGTTGAGGAGGATAAGTAGGCAGGGCTCGCCGTTATCAAGGGAGTGGTGGATGTCGTCAACAATAGTAACCTTCTGAGTGTCACATGTTCCCTGAGATTCGCGTGAATGCAGTGGGTCTGGCTCTCAGGTTTCTGGCGTGTTCACACTTGAGTGGGAGAAGCGCTGTCCTGTCATACTTCATCGGAGCTGCACTCACACCAGGGTCTGAAGCCGGTACGGAGGCCGAGAAGGGGACCTGCGAAGTGCGCGCCATGTCCGTGGTGTGGAGAGAGGAGTACCACTGGCAGCACATCCACGGGTCAGTTCTGTGTCTTGGGGTGCAAAGGGTTGGGGCAGGAGGGCAAACCTTGCAAATGTTGGCATCTACATTCTATTTATAGGTTATGTCAAGTGCCTCTTATGTATCACAGCACTATGATACAATAGACTCGTTCCTTTTGACTGGCATTTTTATCTTTACAATATATACAACGAACCTGTGTTATCTTCTCCCTTTAGTTCCAGGCATATTAAATCACTCCTGAGACCGGTTCATCCTTTGTCATTGTACTGGACTGGTTTATTCCCAGGCAATTGATACTTATTGATCCGCCTCAAAGTACAAGCCTGTCGTCAAGGGTGCATATGCTGTTTGCTAAGTCTTGCTATATGGCAGTGGCTAAGATGCGCTGTATACATGTGGATTTACACGTAGGCATGCAAAAACAAGCGGATTGCTAGTCACAGGCCGTTTACAACTGGATATTCTGAATAGTTTTTCTTTCTAGAAAGCAGAGTATGTGCACACTTATATTATATTACCCAATCCAAGGATTTGTCTGAAAGTGCACATTCTCAATCTTCTGTGAAAGCCAATGATGTCTTGTAACATGTTTTTCCACCCTGCATTTTTTAGTTTTTGATGGCGTATATGGTTTATGGAATTTTCAGTGCCGCTTAAACCAAGCACACAAGGGTTTCAATTGTAAGAAATGGGCCTGCCTAGACTACATTATGGTATCAAATTGCGCATACAATTTCAAGGGTGCAAGGGGGCCAAAAGGCCACCCTGATGCACCCCTGAAATTTGCATGTGATCACATGGTGCACACACACGTCCAAAGGGCGTGTGTGTGCAACATGGCACTTTGAAAAATGCACTTTTTTTATTTTTCAAAGTTTTCACAAATTACCATCAACTTTAAATTGATGTTAATTTGCGATCCCAAATTGCGAAATCGCAAGTTTAAAGTGCATCATGCATTGCATTTAGGGAATCGCAATTTGCGAATCCCGAAATGCATTCGCAATTTATGTCATTGCGATATTTGCTATTGCCTAAATTGCGAGATTGCATTTGGGTTGATGCGTCCCAAATGCAAAAATACAGGTCAGAAAGGGGCAGATTCGCAGAATCTGCCCCTTTGCAACCAGTATTTACAATGATGCATGTGCCCCATACTCTTGACCTTAATTACATCACAGGAAGTGGTATCATTTGACATTTGTCTCTGTTTTTCCCCAAGAAGGCATGTCACATGACCCTTGCATCACGCTCATACTCTTTTACACCCCATTACCCTCATTGTTATTTATTCTCACTCAATCAGTCGCATTCACTATTAATCTCACTCCTGCTCACTCATACTTACTGACACTCTGGCACAGGTTTACCCTCACTTTCCACCGTGTTGACGGAAACCGGCGCAAAGTGTTAGGGTGGGACTTACTATCCGATGCAAATCCTGATTTGCATTGGATAGTATCCCAAAGTAACACAATATTGCGCTATGCACTGCTTTCCTGTCTTTTGAGTCAAGTGGGCGTACCATGGGTGGTAAATGGGTGTTCCCATGCAACCAGCCATGGGTTTTGACGCAAATTGCGATCTACAAACATTGATACATCGGAATTTGCAACAAAATCTTACGACTTTCTCAAGGTAGGCTTTTCTTATTATTTTCCGAATTTGCATTTATGCTGCATTGAAAGTGTGTAAAGCCTTTAAGCATAGTTTTTGTTTTAGAAGGGATCCCTCCCATTACAAAACCTACACTTCAGAGAACGCACACATCCCTGCACAATGGCGCAGGTATGTATGTGTTGGCGTGTGGCTGCCTAAAGAGTTCCAGCGCCCAGGCAGACAAACCATGCAACATTGGCTTATTGTGGAGGGGACACTCGGGAACACTTTGCCGCTTGCTCTACGTTCGTAGGCTACACTGCGAAAATTTAGGAAGCAGTTGAAGACCTGGCTATTTACCCAATAGATTAATAGCTTTTCCAGATCTGTCTTTGTTCTAGGTGTTGTCCCTGTTTTTTCCTCTGTCTAGCGCTAAGACACCTTCAGGTATTGTGCGCTTTAATAAAAACTATTTCATTTCATTTCATAAATGATATGGTTCATTGTTTCTCTCTCCCTTTGACGCAAGGCAGCACCAGCGTCTTTGGTGAAGCATTGCCTTGCACCGTAAATCTGGGCAACAGTCTTGCGCAATCTCACTCACTACCTGTCACTGACTCTCATTTAGACTCACTCAAAAACACACACACATGCTTATACATACAGGCACATGCTCACACAAACACACTCTCCCCTACAAAAACACACAACATATATATAAAAACATTTTACTTACCTGAACAGCATTTTTTTTATGACACCAATAGTGAATAACAAAATATTATTCACTATTAGTAAAAAGAAAAACGGGATTCAAAGTAGAGCTTCCCCTGTGTTTTTGGCACTGAATTTCCAATACCTGAGGCCAAGGGTCGCAAAGACAGTGTCGGCAGTCGCAAAGGGCAACCCGGGGGCGATGACTAAATGATGTCCATGGGCCAACTCGGTGTTTAACTAGATGGCAGTTTGCCTTCTTTATCTGTGCCAGGAGTACAAAGATGGCAGCCGATGGGGTCTGTTTATTCCACCCCCAGTCTCCCAGCTTGCGTTACACACAGCACGCACCAAGACTGCAAGGGATATGCATGCATGCTCTCACTGCAGCCTGGCCTTTGATTCTGTCCATGTTCGGAGCTTGGGCAACTTGCTTTTCATGCTTCTTTAACTTAACGCTGGTAACTTCAGAGGATCCATACTACGTAACATGGTGTGTGTCTAGCCGTAAATGCGTCCAGCCGTCTTCACAACCTTTTGCGTTAATCCGCTTCTCAAACACCTTGACAAGCAGCTTGTCCATGGATCAAAACTGTGCAGTGTCTTCCTAGACTACAGCAGGCCATGAGCACAAGGTAGTATCACTGTCTGCAGTGTTTCCTACCCCTCACTTCATATTTTGTTTTTAAATTGGCCAAATTGCTGTTTTCCGCACCTGTACTGTGAATGTTTCATGTGTCCAAAATTCTGACTATGCTCTGAAAACTGTTGGAACACACTGCCACCATCTCCAGAAGTTGTAGCGTTGCCAATTTAAACTACCACTTTTTAAACTGTAAAACTCCAACTCTATCTCACCCCTTTACCTACAATTTATGGTCCAAAGGGTAAATGTATTAAAAATGTGTGGTTGCTGTGTTCCACTTAAAACTCCATCTTGGGAGCAGTTGTGGTATTGCAGTTTTACAGCAGCTTTCATAAGGGACATCTATTGGTGCCATTGCAGCCTCCTTGAAGGGACATCTTCCTGCACTGAGCACACTTCGTCTGCGCCATGATGGTAAGCAGTACTCTTTCTCAATGTTGCTTTATAAGGACACTCTGCTGCGTTCAGTTGCTTCAACCACGCCATCCATGCATAACAGATCTTCAGGTTCTTATTCTTGAAAAAAGTCAACAGGTTTTCACAGCGTTGATCAGATATGATGGTGCTTTTTGTGGCTTTTAGTTCTGTTGCTTTTTGAAGCATTTAACCCAATCTATAGCCCAATTATTCTGATGGATACATCTGCCAGTGGATTCCTCACCTTGTGAATATCCCCTGCGCCAGCAGCATTCGGAAATTTTTGTAGCTCTCCACGCCGACGAGGACGAAGACGACGTCACAGAGGCACGGCTTCGCTCGCGGCTCCGCTGAAGTTACTGGATCCATAAGAAGACCTCGTCGGCGTGATGCCGTCCGTTCCCTTTTTTCCGCGCCGTCGACGCTAACGGTTTTCTGGGACTCTCCGTAGCTTTTGCTGGTTACTTTGTTTTTCTGCTGGTGTCTCTCTTGCTACTTGTTTGAAGTTAAAAAATATCGACTAAGAAGTCCGGGTTCAAACCGTGCAGGGAGTGCAGTAAGCACATGTCGATCACGGATCCGCACAAGGACTGTGTCTGGTGCCTTTCATTGGATCATGATGTCGAGGGATGCTCTTGCTGCCGCAAGATGAGTACAAAGGCTCTAAAGGAAAGAGAGGCCAAGTTATTCATTGCCAGAATGAAAAAGGAGAAGAGAGGTCGAAGAAGATCAAGATCGAGGTCGGCGTCGAAGTCGACTTCGGGGCATGCTTCGAAGTCCAAGAAGCACAAGAAAAAGAAGAGGCATGGTTCTCGACATCGTTCGGATAGGGCTGCAGCTCCGAGATCGACCTCACCTTCTCGACGTCATAAGGACTTTGTGTCTCCTTCTCCTGTCTCTGTTCCTGCCTCTCCTGTTGGCCTGACCTCGCCTGCGGCTTCACTGGAGCATGCTCCAGCTCCATCTCCGACGCTGGCTCATTCTCCGGCTCTAGTTGAAGAAGTCCCGGCTCCGGACGAGTCTTAGACTCCGCTGGTTCCACCGTCGCCGCCGATCGGCCCGAGTCTAGTTATGCCTGAGCCTGAGCCATATCCTCCCTTTTCAAGCCAGGGTCAAGATCCAACGCATTATTTAAATGCGATGTATGGGGCCTTTACTAGAGCTATGTACCCCTCTGGAGCGCCTTGGGTCCAATGGCTTTCAACTTGGGAGTACCTCAAGCTTACCTTCAAGCTCCTTTTATGCCATTTTTCCCGGCGACGCCGTCTTGGCATTTCCCGGCGCCGAGGACATCGACGCCGCTTCCATCTTCACCGGCTCCGGCTCGACCTCATTCGACTCCGGCTGCTCCTATGGATCCGGGTTCGACGCCGGCTCCGGCGCCGTCGGATTCAGTTACGGCGCCACCGACTCCTGTTGTGAGAAGCTCAAAGGGTAGTAGAAGAACAAAGGTACCAGGTTGAGGAGATGTAAGAGGGTGAGCTCATGGAGTCTGATGATTTGTTTGAGGAGTTGAAAGAAGCTAGTGGCCTGGACTTCACCTGAGTGGGAGATTACTCCTCCAGCTGATACTCCTTCAAAAGATGTGGCCCCCTACCACTCAGTTATAAAAAAGCAGCTGAGCTTTTGGATCTGCAGCTACCATCTGCTGAGTTTAAGCCGAACATCCTCAAAGAGGTTTTACATTCTCCCTCCTCTGTATCGGAACCCTTGCTTCCATTTAATGACGCCATTATTGAACTGGTCATGGAAGTATGGCATAAGCCTTTCTCAGCCCCTGCGGTCTCTAAAACTGTAGCAAGAAGATATAGGGCGGCTCCAGGGGACCCCGACTTTCTGACTTCCCATCCTTCTCCGGAGAGTCTGGTGGTTCAGGCTGCTTGTTCTAAAAGATCTTCATGTGCATTTCCCAAGTCCCTAGCGACAGGGATGCTAAAAAACTTGACCAATCAGCCAAGAAAGTCTTCTCGTCTGCCAGTATGGCTTTAAAATCAACAAATGCTACCTGTCTTTTGGGACGATATATCCATGCTCTAATGGATTCAGCGAAACAACTGGCCCCTAAGATGTCAGAGGAGGATAGACAGAACTTTAATGAGGTGCTATCAGACACTCAGGCGGCTACGTGTCAAGTTATCCAGAGTGGCCTGGATACTGCGGACTCTGTCGCTAGAATCATGGTCTCTTCTGTTGCCACAAGGAGGAGTGTGTGGTTGAAGTCAGCTGAGTTCTCCCCTGATGTGCAGGCAACTCTTCTGGACTTGCCTTTTGATGGCTCTGGGCTTTTTGCTAGAAAAGCTGATACTGCATTGGAGAGATTTAAAGAAAGCAAAGCCACGGCCAAATCTCTGGGTCTGCAGACACAACCTAGAGGTTCTTTTAGGAGGTACAGAGGCTTTGGAAGATCGTCCTTTCGGACCTACAGGCAGCCCCAGCAACAGCAACAACAGCAACAGAACACTCTGTATAAGAGCTATAGGGGCAGAATCAGAGGCCGTGCTCGAGGTCGGCAGCTCTCCTCCTCCTCTTCCTCCGTCCCTCCTACCACTGCAAAGCAGCCCTAGATCCACCATTCTGGATCATGTTGGTCCTGTGGGGGGCCGGCTTACCCATTTTCTACAAGATTGGGAATCGGTTACTAAAGACCTTTGGGTTCTAGATCTTGTAGAAAATGGGTACGCCCTTCCCTTTCGGGAATTTCCTCCGAATTACCCTCCTTGCCAAGGTGCTTGCTTGGAGGACCATCTTCTCCTGTAGGAGGAGGTCCTAACGTTACTAAAAAAAGGTGCGATAGAGGTGGTTCTTGAGCAGGAAAGGGGTCAGGGATGCTACTCCCTGTATTACCGGATTCTGAAGAAGGATGGCAGGCTGCGTCCAATCCTGGACCTCAGGATCTTGAATCTTTTTCTGAAGCAAGAGAAGTTCAAGATGCTCACCCTTGCGCAGGTTCTTCAAGCACTGCAACAGGAGGACTGGATGGTGTCCATCGACTTGCAGGATGTGTATTTCCACATCCCCATCCTGAAGTGGCACAGGAAGTATCTCCGTTTTATGGTAGGGTCGCAACATTATCAGTTTGTGGTCCTTCCGTTTGGTCTTACTACTGCACCTCGAGTCTTCACCAAGGTGATGGCAGTGGTGGCAGCCCATCTCAGAAGGTCGGGGATTCCAGTTTTCCCCTATCTGGACGACTGGCTGATCAAAGCAGAGTCACCAGAGATGGTGCTTCATCATCTGCAAGTTACAACCCAGCTGTTGTACACATTGGGTTTCTCGATAAACGTGCCCAAGTCTGACCTGGTGCCCTCTCAGCGCAACCTGTTCATAGGGGCGGCACTAGACACTACTGTGTGTCGAGCATTCCCACCTCCACAAAGGATTCTCGACATACAGGAAATGATTCCCTTGTTTTACAATGGAGCAGTCGTTCCAGTCTTGAAGGTCCTCCGTCTGCTCGGTCTGTTTGCTTCCTGCATTCTGTTGGTCAACCATGCACGCCGGCACATGAGGGCCCTCCAGTGGTGCTTCCGCAGGCAGTGGTATCAGCACAAGGGAGATCTCAGGGAGTCTGTGAGGATCTCCAGAGAAGCTGCGGCGGATCTGTCTTGGTGGAGCATGGATGGCAATCTGTCTCAAGGAAAGCCCTTCCATCTACCTCCATCGGTGGCCACAGTGATAACGGATGCATCCACTTTAGGGTGGGGTGCGCATCTGGGGGATCTGGAGATCAAAGGTCTTTGGTCTCCAGAGGAAAGGTTGCTTCACATCAACCTTTTGGAGTTGCGGGCGATACGTTTGGCACTCAAGGCCTTCCTCCCTTCCCTTCACAGTCAGTCGGTTCAAGTCCTTACGGACAACACTACCGCGATGTGGCATGTCAACAAACGGAGGAGTGGGGTCGCATTGTCTCTGCAGAGAGGCTCTGCGTCTCTGGTCCTGGGTTCAGGATCATCAGATTTGTCTGATGGCAAATCATCTGGCCGGAGTTCTGAACGTGCGTGCAGACAGTCTCAGTCGGCAGTTCTCCGCCAACCACGAGTGGAGGCTCCATCCGGAGGTGGTTCGTCACGTCTTTCGGACGTGGGGAACTCCTCGGGTGGATCTGTTTGCCACTCACGAGAACGCTCACTGCCCGTCATTCTGCAGTCTCCAGTATCCGATGCAGGGAGCTTTGGAGGACGCGTTTCAGTTGAGTTGGAGCTCACAACTCCTTTACGCGTTTCCTCCCATACCCTTGATTCCTCGGGTTCTGAGGAAGATTCGCCAAGACCGGGCCCAAGTCATATTGATCGCCCCAGATTGGCCAAGAAGGGTGTGGTATACAGATCTTCTCCACCTCTCCTCGTGCCCTCCGCTCCGTCTCAGGGCAGACCTCCTCTCGCAGTCGGAAGGGCAGGTTCTACACCCCCACCTCCAGAGCTTACACCTTCATGCCTGGAGATTGAACTGGGCAACCTGAATTATTTTTCTCTCCCGCCTGATGTGGTAGATGTAATATTGTCTGCCAGACGTCATTCCACCAAATTTATCTATTCCTATAGGTGGTCCAAATTTGTTCTTTGGTGCGGAGGGAAGTCTATTGACCCTTTGAGGGCTCGTTTATCCAACATTCTTCAGTTTGCTCTTTCTCTTGCTCAGCAGGGCTTTGCTGTAGCTACTGTTAAGGGATATTTATCTGCTTTGTCGGCATTTCTTTGCTTGCCGGATCAGCCTTCTCTGTTTAAGTCACCTATTGTATTGCGATTCCTTAAGGGCCTTACAAACAAGTCTCCGCCTATTCCTTTTATTGTGCCTCAATGGGATTTAAATCTTGTCCTAACTTACTTGATGGGTTCTCCCTTCGAGCCCTTGCACAAGTGTCCCTTGAGGCTGTTGTCTTTCAAAACAATCTTTCTCATTGCTATTACCTCGACAAGGAGGGTAAGTGAACTTCAAGCTCTGAGTTCAAAACCCCCGTTCTTGACCATTCATGCTGAAAGAATGGTACTCAGGACCAGGGCTGCTTTTTGCCAAAGGTGGTAACTCCTTTCCATCTGGGGCAATCCATTACCCTTCCTACCTTCTATCCTCCCCCTCACCCTTCCAAGGAGGAGGAGCGGCTTCACCTATTGGACCCTAAGACGGCGGTGAGTTTCTACCTCAATAGGACTAAAGACTTTCGAGTGGACGACCAGCTCTTCGTGGGCTTTTTGGCTGCAGGAAGGGCAGAGCGGTACACAAGCGCACCCTTTCCAGATGGATTATCTTGTGCATCAAGATTTTTTACTCTTTGGCCGGTAAGGAACCTCCAGAGGGTGTAAGGGCTCATTCTACCAGGGCTAAGTCTTCTACATCTGCCTTGTCTAGAGGTGTTCCTGTGGAGGACAATTGTAGGGCGGCAACTTGGGCCTCCTTCCACACTTTCGCGAAGCATTACTGCATGGATTCCGAGGTGAGGAGGGACGGACACTTTGCTCGTTCCGTCCTTCAGGAGTTTTTGGTATACAAGGGTGGACACCCGCCTCCGGGAGTGGGACTGCTGTGGGAATCTTTTCACAAGGTGAGGAATCCACTGGCAGATGTATCCATCAGAAGAACAAGTTACTTACCTTCGGTAACGCATTTTCTGGTGGATACAGTATCTGCCTGTGGATTCCTCACTGACCCACCCTCCTCCCCGTTTTCCATCCTTGTATATCTACAATTCTGATGATGGTGTTTCAAAATGTATTTGTTACTGTCAAAGGCAATGTGTTATTTCTTTTGCCTTCCTACATTATCTCCACACTGTGTGTGTTGTTTTGTATATTTTATACTGTGTACACTGTATATATATTACTGTCAGTCCGTCCGTGTGCCTCGAAGGCACGGAAAAAAAGGGCGGAACTGACGTCATCACGCCGACGAGGTCTTCATATGGATCCAGTGACGTCAGCGGAGCCGCGCCTCTGTGACGTCGTCTTTGTCCTCGTCGGCGTGGAGAGCTATAAAAGTTTCAGAATGTTGCTGGCGCAGGGGATATTCACAAGGTGAGGAATCCACAGGCAGATACTGTATCCACCAGAAAAAGCGTTACCGAAGGTAAGTAACTTGTTCATTTGGGTCACAAAATCAGTTTTCATTAACAAAATGTTGTTTGAGGTGCATGGTTTGTCTCTAGTTTTTTCAATATATTTGCTGAAAGGGATAATTTGTAAAGTGGAACTCACGAATTACAGCCTGCCCTTGCATTTATGGCTTTGATGTTGAGACATATGACACTTACAGCTTTTACACATTAACGCTAGTAATTCATTTCCCTCACCCACACCTTTCCCTCGCAGACCGCTTCCACTTCATGTTTTTATCAAGTAGTTGGTAAACCTTGCATGCAAACCATTTCCTTGAGGCTGGTAAGGAAGGGAACCCCAATTTCCTCACCCTTATCCTTGCAATCTGCAAGGAATCCCTACGCTGACATTGTGAGTTGAATGATACTTCTCCCTGGCAGTGCAGTGCTTTGATGCATTGTATGTTTGCGCAGGATTCCGAGAGTGAAACACTTTCCCTGTGCCCCACATTTCCGACAGACTACAGACTGCCCATTTGTTTCACATTTCTGATGGGACCTGCCTAAATATTACAGTGGGACTTTTGGATGTCAGCATGCCATGGCACTATGTACATATCCCCTTCAAATGCCCTGTTTGACACTCCACAGCAATGACTTCCTATGCTTTACGGTTCCCACCTTGCAACTGAACTCTAAAGGACTGGGTGTCTTGGTAAAAGTAGCTAAACGCTGTAATGCCTTGACGTTCTGAATTCTTAACACCATTCCCTTCTTGGATTTCAATTAGAAACTTGAAGTAGTCCAACTGTAATGAAACGCTGGGTTAACATCACCAACTACAGAGGGGGCCACCGGCAATTTTTTGGGGGGTCTGGCACTTATTTTTGCCCCATTGGTTGTTTACCAAGCACAAGCTAAGGAAAAACCCGCAGATCCGAAAACCGTGGGAAGAGAAAGATGGAAAAAACATCACAAGGAGAGAAAGCAGGAACAAGCAAGAGTACGATAAAGGGAAGGGGGGGGTGTCTGTTGGAAGGTTAAAGAGGCATGAGGGGATTTAAGACTACCAGCATTGGTATTTGTAGTGCAGAGGTTCAATCACACTTGCACTGTTTTTTTTTTTACAAATTAAGCACAGCCCTCCACCATAGTTAAGTTCTCTATACACGTGTACTTTCGTGGAACAGGAGATACGACTTGTCCTTCCACTGGCTGCTGTGTTTTAGTTCGAATTGGATGATCATGAGGTCGAATTTGTTTTAGTGAGTTTTCAAATATTGAGCAGACCCTACTAAAAGTTCTAGTATGTTAAAGTTTTAAACTGTGGATATGGTCTGTCTTCCAGTTAAAATAGCTTCCTATAACTCAGCTGTACCCCAATCATCTACACTGATTTCCTGGGACTAACCTTGATTGGACTACACAGGATTCCTGTGGTGAATCCCACACAGTGTGAAGTACCAGGTGACTCCATGACACAAGTGTACAATTTTTCTAGTTGTGTGGTTTCCTTTTACAAATGAGCTTCTGTTATGTTACTTCCGAGTTCACCAAACCATCATATATTATTAGCTTGGTCTTTGCCAGGTTAACCTTTAGTCTTTTTTCGCATTATGAGCCATTGAGTGTAAGGTAGGTGATCCACACCAATGTCGGTGTGTTGTAAATGCAATCATATTGATTGAATGGACTCTTACTACAGTTCCAAGAATACATGTATTTGTGGAATGAAAGCCCAGGGCTGTAAGCGGTGTTTCCATGACATGGGTTCATGTGGAATCCCTACACACTGTCCTGCCTTGACTGCTCTACATAGCCTCTAACCTGCACAATAAATGACAATGACTTCCTATGAAGTGCCAATCTCTTGAATGATCAATGCTGGCTTCATATGACCTGCCACTACACATTGCTTATTGTTCCCAGATTTCCTGTGACCTTGCCCACGCACCGGGACAGCTGGCATGACTTCTCTTCTTTGGGTTCTGCATGTTAAGCTCACAATGAAGGTCGCATGTAGGAAGGTGGATATCTGACTATGGTTACCCCCAACTTCTTGCCTAGTGTCTAGCTGGTTTTTCGACTTAGTTGGCCTGAGATCCTGCCATTCACGGTCTCAGGCTGTCTGCTCTCTCTTTAAAATGGACTCCATGTACCCTAGGTACATTCCCAATTGGTAAGGATCACCTTATTGGACCCTGTACAGTGTACCCTAGGTACCCAGGGCATAGGTGTACCCTAGGCCTCCCAGGGGCTGCAGCATGTATTATGCCACCCCTGGTCTGGCCTTCCAATCAGACACAACTGGCTGATCACTCAGCTGGGGCAAGGTCGTGTAATCACCCCTTGCTTAGATATAGTATGCCTATATCTACCCTTATATATAGACACATGTGTACCTATCAGTCACTCCTATGGCAGGCCTTAACAATCCTGGAGGCAGAGTGCTTGGTAACATGTGAGATGGTGCTCTAGCATGAGCTGAGCCTGTCTGCAGCTTTCGGAATCATGTCCTTATAGCTGTTCTATGATATAGCCTACCATATACTCTTAAAGTGCCTTATAATCTTAAACGGTTATGGTAACTATGGTTTGGCTTTATCAAAACATGTCGTGTAAGGTGTCTAACACTTTAAAATAATACCCCCATACCATTTCTGGTGATGAGGATATTATTCCTCCCTTCTAGAGGGAGAGACATGTTAAAATCCTACTTTGCTGTTTAACTCTAACCAAAGCCTCAGCATCACAAAATGGATGCTGCTGCCACAGACACAAGTCTGACCTCCTGCTGCTGGGAGTGATCCCGGCAAGGGAGGCTTGGACAATAGGTTTCCTGCTTGGGGAGGTGCTAGCACCTCCCCAGACAGACTTTAGTGTATTGGGGCAGGGAGGGCTGAAAGGAATGAGACATGCCTGGGGCACACAAGGTGTCCCATGCATAGTCCAGTTCAAACCGGTGCTGGGGCACACCAGCCCCAGTCCTGGCGCGAAACTGGACAAAGGGAAGGGGGTGTAACCACCCCCCTTCCAGGTCCCACCCATAAGGCGTGACCTAGCAGGTATCCCAGCCCCCCAGATTAGTATAAGAGTGGGAGTTGGGCCTCAAGACTTTAGATTTTCCTGAACCTGCAACTTGAACAGAAACTCTGGACCTTCGACATTCGACGAAAGAAGAAGACTGAAGAATCTCCCTTGTGGCCAAGGAGTGGCTACCCTGTGCAAACAGGCACCATCAAGAGACTACCCTTTGCTTTGCTAAAGTTCTACGAGGGACCGACTGCAGAGCCCGACCAGAGCCTTGACTTTCAGACTTCTCCGACCCTGATCCACATCCACAGCCGTGCTGAGATCCATGGAGGCGACGAGAGACGTGAGACCGGCTACCTGGGAAAAGTGGCTAGTATCTTCAAGCGCAGCTTCTGAGGCACCCTCGAAGTTGTGCACCGGGGATTGAGAAGCCCCAACCACCATCTGCACCGAAGATCAGCCCCCCACACTCCACGAGTCCTGCGTGGGGCCCTTCTGCATTTTCCTGATTGCCGCGTCTGTCCGGTTGCTTGCCCGCTGGCTAGTGGCCTTTGAGACGACGCACCCTGAAATCTTCAGCGCTGGTTTGGCTCCTCCAGACTGGCTCCCGCTTCTCTGCCAAGGAGAAGCACCCCAGACCTTCCTGGTCTGCACCAGAAGCAAGTCCTCCGTTCTTCGTGGGTTCCGCTTGCCAAGGCTTGGTGAGTCCTAGTCCAACTTTTACGCCGCCGACAGCAAGAGCCTTCGTGGGACAGCTCGCCTCCTGGTCGTCCTCGACGTTTCCTGGTCCTCGTGGCTGCAGCGACAAGCTTCACCTTCACCTGCAATCTTCACGACATCGCCTGGTTCCTTCCTGGTTCCACGTGGTCACTAGCTAGTGACCTTGACTCTGTCCCTTCTGCTTGCAGGTCTCCTCTCTTCTTGATCCCAGCCTTGGGATCCACCGGACACTCTTCACTGACTGCCTGTCAGCAACTTTCCTTCAGGCATCCATAGAAGTCCACGACGAAACCCGACGCAAGTTCACACCTATGCACCCGCAGCCTGTGGGCTAGGTAACTTGGGTACTTCGGTGCTCACAAGGGTAGTGACTATCCTAGGGTCTAGTTTCCGAGTCTCGACTTTCTAGCTATACCAGAAGTGTCCTAAAACTGCTTATTTCTAATTGCTAGTGATTCTATTGACTTTTACGCATTACGCGTGAGTGTTTCCACTCTGCACCCGAATCCCGTGGGCCTCCCACTTCCTACCTGTTGCTAGTGTAGTGTAGCCCCAGCGATTCCCTAGGCCTAGGCCTATTCTATTTCCGTGACAGTGGTCCTTATACCACTTACTTAGTATATGGTTTGCGTGGCCCCTAGGGCCTAACTGTATTACTTACCTGTGTGACTTAATGTATGCATAAATAAGACTGTGTTGTACTTACCTCTAATCTCATAAAGAGTGCTGAGGGTTTGACTAGAATAAATACACTTTATTTTATATATATATCTGTTGTGGTGTCCTTTCATTTGGTATTCAAGGGATTATATATGGTATCACAGCTGGCTTCACATGCCATTCAGAGTTTAGCCTAAGACTGCTCTTGTCCATGCTACCACTAGGATAGCTGGTCTATAAGGTTGACTTTACAACCAATCACCATAAGGGTATTTGGACTGATATAAGGTGTACACTAGAACTAGTGACATCATACATCAGGCCAACTTCTCACATCGCACACCTGCCATTTAGGCCGGGTTCTGAGTCAGGCTAAGTGAAATTACCGCATGGAATTTCGCCCTGTCTAATTTAGAGCTGGTAGGTTTTCTACATCTGTTTTTTTTCCAGATGTGGGAGAATTATGCCCGATTTTTCTGGATGGTAATTGCATGAGGCTTTGGCCGCATTCCACGGTTGTTTTTAGATTTTTGTTTTTACAGGGGGGGCAAACAGTGCCCCTCCCTAGCAGAAAAAAAGCTTCCTCTTTCCGTCCCTACGACCCCCACGCTCTCCTTCCACAGCCAACCCATAAGTCTCTGCATACATTACCACCTGCAAAAAAGATGGTAAATGCATGTATTAAAACCACAGGGAACTGGTAGTTCCTTGTGGTTTTAGAATATGAATAATTGGTCCCATGCTGTAATTCAATGGCCTTTTACTCATAATTCCACATCACTTGTGCAGATTTACCGTATATTAACAGTAAACTCTCATGCAACGTTACCGTTTCCCCGGTTTGGGCAACTTTTAGACAGGCCCTTAATGCGTTGTTTAGTTAGAGGCAGGTGTTTGGTGTATAAAGCCGTAGTACAGGTTTCAATGTACCATCCATGGGAGCCATTCTTACAACCCAAAACATTTTGGACGTGTTTATGGCTGAGTTTCTTTTTTTGTTTTGGGAGTTTGCAGAGAAACTTCTCTTGTGCACAAAATCTCAATATGTCAATAAATCTGGTGCACAGTTGTACCCAATCTCTCGCTCTGATAGTGGACTGGAAGTCATAGTCCTATCTGTGGGGGAGAAGGGTCTCCGAGACGCCAATAAGCTGACGCCAAACCCCGCACATGCCACAGTGTTACACGTCAAAACAACGACTGAAAAAACATGACTCCAGAAAATGGACTTCCGAGCATATTCAATGGGTAGCCCTTTATAGCAGGATTAGATGCAAGTAGTCATTTTTGTAGGGTGATGTTTATGTAAGGTGGAGATTTTGTTTTATGTTTTTGGGAAAGGTGGTTTGCAGTTTGTTTTTACAAGCTACCATGCCATTTTCCAGACTGGCTTTACTTTATGGACACAAGGCAAATTCACAGCAATTTAGCATGATGAAGACATTCCTTGCCGTGTGAGGGCTGGAGCAGAAAGACACATTCCATTTACCTGATCCATTCACACGTTGGTTGGTTAGCTAGTGTCTGAAACAAGGAGTGTGTGAAAAGGGATGCTTAACTGGTAATCTGAGCCTCTCTGACCCTAGAGGTCCGAAACCCAAAGGTTGAGGCTTTTTTTTCTTTACATAGTGACCTTATGGCACAGGGATGGCCTGGGCTGCCTTTCGTTCTCCCAGCACATTACATCACCAGAGGTGGGATTGGGGATGGGAGGGGCTGCCTGATACCAGAAGCGAGTACTCCATGAAGCTAATGCAAACTCTTTCGTTTCACGGGCACAGTTAGAAACGTGAGCTGAAAAAGCCAATAGGTTTCGCCTTTGAGACCTATTGGCTTTGCCAATGTTTATCCCCCCTCCACCCCCCCCCTTTTAAAGCTATGCAGAGCAGCACCTCTGGGGCCACATGCATCAAACTTAGGAATTGCGATTCCTAAGAAATGACAATTTATGAATTGCAATTCCTTATGCATGTAGGAATCGCAAAAAAAGTTGTGCTTCCTACACATTCCTTATTTGCGACTCGCAAATTGCAAATAAGCAATGGCTTCCCATTCATTCCGAGGCCCATAGTAAACAATGGAAATTGCATGCGCAATTTGCGAGTACCAAATAGGTACTCGCAAATTGCGCATGCAATTTCAAGGGTGCAAGGGTGCCAAAAAGACACCCTGATGAACCCCTGAAAGTACAATGAAAAAACATGTTGCACAAACACATGTCCCAAGGGCATATTTGTGTGCAACATAGAACTTTGAAAAATGTACTTTTGTGCATTTTTCAAAGTTTTCGCAAATTACCATCAACTTTAAGTTGATGCTAATTTGCGTTTCTTAAAAGCGAAATTGCTATTTTTTTTGTTGCATTGCCTTTAGGGAATCGCAATTTGCGATTCCCTAAATGCAATCGCAATTTAAGTAATTTCAAATTTTGCGATTACTTAAATAGCGATTTTTGCATTTGGGATGATGCATCCCAAATGCAAAAAGTGCGGTCGCAAAGGGGCAGATTCTGTGAACCTGCCCCTTTGCGACCGCAAAAAGCAATGATGCATGTGCCCCCCCTGATGCTGTGCAGGATGGTTAAAGATAAACAAAAAAGGGTCACTGAAGGACCAGACGAGTTATTTAGTGGGTATCCATGCTTACAAAATGACACAATTGTTTTTATCTACCGAGTTGGATCGTCTCGCAAAGTTGTTTATTTTTTTAATTGCGGGTAGTGGGAGCAACATGGCGCATCACAAAGGACACAGTCGGAGGAAACATCACGGATAGCATGGGTGGGGGAAATACACAAGATGTGGAGGGGGGCAGGAGCACACAGGTGAGAAAGCAGTGCGGATGGTGAAGTACATGTAGGTGAGCACAAAAAGAGGGGTAATGGTGAACCACACAGGTGATGCCGACGTTGCAATGCAGAGTGTGGCCAGGGTATAGAAGTACAAGAGTTAGAGAGAGAGAGCTGGAAAACACATGCACTGTCTTGGAGTACTCAACGCAAAAGAAAAAGTAATGCTTGAAAAGCAAGCAGTGGGAGGACACAATTAATGCATACATGCTCAAGGGGAGGGACAACATGAGGAAGGAACGCCCACAAAAGTCAAGGAATTAAAAGTAGGCAAATGAGAGTGACAGTAAAGCAAGCCAATGGTAAGCAGCGGGCGGGCTCTAAGCCCACTATAAACTGAGAATAGGTATTTTTGCCAGCAGCTTGCGCCATCTGGTAGGCGAGACCTAAAAAAGCACCCTCCAAACCTTAGAAGTGGTCGGAACCCTCTGATCACACACCGCCTCTTACAGAGTTGGACAATGGTACAAAAATGAAGAAAATCACCTAAAGCCAGGATTTTTCCTCTATACAATACATAATTGAAAATCTAAGAAGAAAGGACTTTAAAATGTGCTGTTGAGTTGCCTCAATGATCCACGACTGACATTTAAAGTAAACAGAAGACAGCAAAACCACGTAAAAAACTGAAAAGGGCAGATTTTATATAAAGTCCTATTTCAGTAAAACGGCTGGGCCTTAGAAGAATCTTTACCAAATGTCCTCACATTTTCTCTGGAAAAGGTGGCAACTCAAGGCACAGGAGGCTGGGGCCTGGTGCACTGTTTGTTGCCCCTCTATAGGAAATGACCACCCTTTTCTGCTGCAGTGAGGCCCGTTTGATGTTCGTATGCGACCTCCTCCTGAAAGCATCCTGTAGTTGCAAAGCGCATGTTGTATTTACACCACAAATCCAAGACTTTCCTACAGTAAAATAACTTGTATTCCCCAGGCAGAACCTCTTACATTGGTACTTACCAATGTTCCTGTTTTGAGTGCTGACAATTCGGAAACCACATCTTCCCTGATCAGCAAATCTTTGTACTGGCTGGTGAATAACACGAAGATGTCCCCTTGGGGTAAGCAGAAACTAGCTAGGGAACTAATTATGGCAAGAAGGGTCCAATGGCTAGGGGACCACCCGAAAAAATTCATAGGGGATTGTGTGGTATTAAATTTTTCCAATCCTGATGTCCTCCCAGATATTCTGGCCAACTTAAGTCCCCCGCAACAAAGGCAAGGTGTTATTGTTCCGTTAACCCTTAAATACTTTTATTACGTGAGAAATCGAGACATTCATAAAGGTGTATTAAGACCAGGGTGGCCACTGTCTCCAAGCAAAGGGGGTAGGAGTGTTTCTACCAGTAACTGGAACATAAGCCAGGAGAACAGGTTTGAGGTGTTGTCGGGCTTAAATGACTGCGATTGACTCAAAGATAGACCTAACGGGGTGAGCATGGACATGGGGCTGGTCGCAAATATAGCAGACCCCATTCCTTCTGCTAGTATTAGCACTAATGAAATAATGGGGATCCATCAAAGAATTTGTAATGTTGTCATGGACTCATTGAGGTCTAAACCCTCAAATAGTCCCGGTGGGGTGTGTCCAGCATCTAACTCCTTGGAAAGTGCTTCACCAGTAGACCCAAGTGCTACTATTGTTTGTCTGGGTAAGGAATCAGGTGAGATACAGGAAGTACATACTTATATTTCACCTGATCCTCCAGAATTTGACTCAATGACAAATCTTGCATCAGACAACTTAAGTTCCGCTAGCGATTGCCATGATATGGGAATTGGTGAGACCATAGGACCATTGATTAAATATTCTCCTTGTCCTTTTGTATCCGACTCAGAGCTAGCTATCCTATCCTGGAATATTGCAGGCATAAATAATAAGTTACATTCCGGTACATGGAGTAGCTTTGTGGATCAATTTGATATTATACTATTCCAAGAATCTTGGTCTGTGGCCCCTGTCTTCCGCCCGGGATTTCTAAACTTTTGTATACCTGCTACTAAAAAAGCTAAAGGCCGACCACTCGGTGGGTTGATAATATGGGTACGACAGTCACTATGCTGTAAAATCACTCAACCTTATCTCCCATCGTTAGATGTTATGTCTTTAATTTTAAACTGGCCTAACAATAACAGCATGGCAATCTTTAACATTTATGCGCGAGGGATGGTTGGGGGTTCCTCGTCAGAGGTGATAAATGCCCTGGATCATCAGCTTGCAGAGCTCCCACATAATATAATAAAAATTATTGGAGGAGATTTTAATGCAACCTTTGAGCCTCTTGGTCCGGAGGATCGATTCCTTGCTATTGAAGAGGACAACAGGTGGGGTATTCCCCAGTTGGACCTTCCCCCCGTTAAGAAATGGTCTGCTGCAGCGATCCAACTCAAAGCCCTTTGCCTAGAAAGAGGGCTTAGAGCCGCAAATGGGCGCACCAAATCAGATCAGTTGGGTGCCAGCACATTTGATAATGGAAGGTCTGCCAGTCGAATAGACTATTTATTGGTGGATATCAGAGCATGGAGTAGTCTGAAGGACATGTCCGTAATCACGCGGGATGAAAGTGATCATAATCCCTTGCATTTGGAGTTACATCTTCCAAATACCCCGAGAGGAAGCAAAATTGAGGGGGGGAAAGTAACTATGGACATTGTCACATCAAACAACATGCGTCATGTCAAATGGGATAGATTTATTGAGAAGACGGAAACCTTAAATGACCTTAAGGAAACTGTCATCTGTGAGGTGGCCAATTTAGCCCCTAAATCTACTAACCCTGATTTCCATCTAGTGATGCTCAAGGCCCATAATATTTTCTTTACTAAACTGCAAGGGTTTTTTATGAAACCCCCTAGTGTTGGGAAAAATACTAGGGGTTGTCCACCTGAAGAGGGATGGTTTAACAAATCCTGCAAAACAGCCCGCAAGCACCTGAGTGTTGCTTTGAGATCAGGAGTAGCGGATGAAGTGAGATCAGCCAGGAAGCTCTATAGGCAAGCTCAGGTAATAGCTAAGAAGGATTGGGACGAGAACCAGTGGCAAGATTTGAAATCCGCATGCTTGGCTAAGGACCAAAAACGATTCTGGGCCACATTAAAGTGGGGTAGAGGTGGTTCTGCATCCTCCCCACAAAATCACGTGGCAAAAAACCAATGGGTTGAGTTTTTTAAACCACAGTATGCTTCTGTCCCCTCCGCAGAAGAGCAATCTTTCCCTCCTTCTGTTTATTTCCAAACACAAGTTTTCTCAATTAAAGAGGTCAACCTAGCTTTGGAAAGTATAACAGCGGGACGTGCACCCGGAATGGATGGTATTCCTGCGGATGTGTTTTTAACAGATAGATCATCTTGGTGCCAATACCTCCAATGGTTAGCAAATTCAGTGGCTATGGGCGCACCTGTCCCTCCTTCATGGACTGGTGCAGAAATAATTCCGGTTTACAAAAAGGGTGACAAATCACTCCCAAGTAATTATAGACCTATTAGTCTCATAGACTCAGTGCAAAAACTAATAGGCCGATTGGTCCAAAATAAACTCCAGTCATGGGTTGAGGATAACAACATTTTGTCACCATACCAAGCCGGATTTAGACCTTGCACCAGTTCTATTGATCAGGTTTTTTATTTTTTAGCTCTCTACTGGAGGAATGTGAAGTTGTCCAAAGGGACTCTTTATGCAGTTTTTATTGACCTGCGATCAGCATTCGACCTGGTTCCCCGCCACAAACTTTGGGAGGTTCTTGCCCAGGCCGGCATGGCTCCGGAATTACTAACCTTACTTGTCCGCTTACATCAGAACAATTTCGCGCAAATTAGATGGGGAAGTCAGGGGGAGGTGACGGACCCGTTTCCTGTTGAACGGGGTGTTCGTCAGGGTTGTGTCCTGGCACCGACATTGTTCTCTCTATACATTAACGGGATAGTCGATTACCTCGACAAATCCCCTACTGACGCCCCATTCTTAGCAGGATCCAAAGTGCCTGTTCTCATGTTCGCGGACGACACGTTGTTGGTTTCACGAACCCCAAGCGGACTGCAGAAAGCGCTAAATGTATTCGCTGAATTTTGCAAGGATCGGGGTTTAGAGATAAACACCTCTAAAACTAAATTTATGTGTTTAAACCAACGGAAAAGTTCTAAAGGGGTAATTAAATATAATGGTATTCCATTGGAACAGGTTGAGGCTTTTACATATCTAGGAATATCGCTCCAACATAATATGAAATGGTCAAATCATTTAGATATGACTGTCCTAAAATTCCACCAGCTTGCAGGTGCAATTATATCCAAGCACAGATCTTCATTGACTAAGCCAATAAGACCCGCATTAGAAATTTACAATATGAAAGTTATTAGTGCATCGCTGTATGGCTCTGAGTTATGGGGGTTTGCAAACTTAAGTAGCTTACAACTGGCTGAAAATAAATTCCTGCGCAGCCTAATAGGTGTTCCCCAAAGTACCCCTACGATTCCACTAAAATACGACCTAGGGAGGAAAAAAATCGAGGATTTGGCACAATTACGTCCACTTCTTTACTGGCGGCGGATTATGACAACGCCGGAACTTGAACATTATGCTAGTGCCCTGAAGGACATAATCAGGGCTGACTGTTTCCACTCCATTACTTGGCTTAAAGAAATCAAGAACCTGCTCATAAAACTAGAGCTAGGGTTTCTATGGAATGATGCAAACAGTGCAAGAATCCCATCAAAGTCAATCCTTAAGAAACTGTATTGGGATATGACCTTAACATCTGCCTCCCATATTGGCCTAGGTTCAAATCTGACTAGTCGCTTTTTTGATATAAAATTTTTACCATCTTATGAGGCATATTGGGACATTATAGAGAGCCCTATGGACAGGAAACTGTATTTCCAGTTCAGAGTAGGGTCCCTCCCTGTAAAAGCTTTTACACACAAATGGTCATTCCCAAAGAACAACAAATGCCATCATTGTTCAGACTTGATTGAGGATGCCGGCCATTTGTTGTTTGTGTGCCCGCTTTATATTGCCCCTCGCCGTAGATGGATTAAACCAGTATGCCTAAATTTGGGAACACGTAGCTATAAGGAAGCTTTAAGAATTTTCGAATCTGATTGCACCCCCTGCTTGGTAATTGCCGTTGCTAAATTCTTGGGGTGGGCTTGGATATTGCGCCTTCGTACTCTAAAAACCACTGCAGCTGATCAATGAGTGTTTTTGCCACCAAGAATTGTCTATTGATTATATTTAATGTTGATCATTATGATCTTTTATTCATCATGATGTTTTTATTTGATGTATTCGCCAGCATAATGATTTAATGCATTTTTAAACTATTTTATCTTAGTATTTATGGAACTGTTAGGATGTAATTGCTTTTATGACATGCTGTCGAATAAAGCTTTTGAAACTTGACTTGAAAATCTAAGAAGAAAGGACTTTAAAATGTGCTGTTGAGTTGCCTCAATGATCCACGACTGACATTTAAAGTAAACAGAAGACAGCAAAACCACGTAAAAAACTGAAAAGGGCAGATTTTATATAAAGTCCTATTTCAGTAAAACGGCTGGGCCTTAGAAGAATCTTTACCAAATGTCCTCACATTTTCTCTGGAAAAGGTGGCAACTCAAGGCACAGGAGGCTGGGGCCTGGTGCACTGTTTGTTGCCCCTCTATAGGAAATGACCACCCTTTTCTGCTGCAGTGAGGCCCGTTTGATGTTCGTATGCGACCTCCTCCTGAAAGCATCCTGTAGTTGCAAAGCGCATGTTGTATTTACACCACAAATCCAAGACTTTCCTACAGTAAAATAACTTGTAGGGGGAGGTGGACTCGGAGGCCAACTGACCGTGGAGCTATGGAGACTAGCAAGCTTGAAACTGAAGGTTCGGGACAGAGTCAGTCAAGCCTCGCCGGCTCGCCCACACTTGATCTTAGGGTAGTCTCCCCGTTTTGACAGTTAGAAGGGTCGATGCGGCCACTCAGGTGTCAAGCTGTGCCTGTTCCGCCGACCCCAGCCTGCACTCCAGGCTTTCGGGAATATTCCAAAAATTGAGAGTCGGGAGGGGAGGGGAGTGGAATGGGACACAGCTTCACATGAGTCTTTATTTACCCGATGACTTCCTTATGGGCCCGTGCACCTCTGACACAGGTGTTTTGAAAGCGATGGGTTAATAAAGAAATCCCATCCACCGAATTGAGGGAAGACGTAAGTGACGCTTTCCCATGGCGGACATTAACCAGGCGTTCATGCTAATGTGAGGAGCAGCTGTAACTCAGTCAAGGTTGAGCACGGCTTTTATCCCCTCAGCATCCCTAGCCTCAGCCCCCTTCCTTTCTTCCCCCAGCCCAAGGTCAGAGTTCGCCCACCGTGTCACGGGAGTTTGAGCAATGCCCGCCCCTCCCCCAGCTCCCGGGCTGGTGCTGGAATGCCACTCACCGCTCGGCAGAGCCATGGGCTGCCTGCCTGAGAATGGATGCTGCCGGCTTCAGCGCCAGCCTCCCAGGGGAGCACAGACTGCAGGGACGGCCGGCTCCTCTGGCTTGCTCCCACGGAGGAGACACGGCGGAGCTGCTCCCACGGGTCGGTACGCACAAGGCAGGGGGATAACACGGTCCCCCAACCGTGGGATCGCAGGTATCGAACAAGATCTGACGGCGCGATTATGGCGAATTAGAACTCGCGTTGCGGCAGCCATGTTTCTAGTGGTTCAAAATAAAAGTATGTATTTCAAGAATAGCAATTTAACACGGACGTATTAAATCAGTGAATACAAGGAAGTAGGCTTCACACAAGTAAAGGGGAAGGAGGTAATGACCTTACTTAGCCCTCCTCTAGGTAAACCTCATCACAAGTAAAGAAGTAAGGACATCTGAATCGCTTCTTTTAAGAGAAGGCAAAGTGCAAAGAGTAGCTAAGTGCAATACTTTGTGAAAACTGCCCACACCCACAAAAAGTTGTGGCATGCTTCATCATTGCATTGGGCTGCTGCAACACCTCTGCGCGGACCGGAATAGGGTGGGTAAGACAAACACAAATAAAAGTGAGTTTGTATTGTCTTCCCCACCCTATTGCTCCACCTCTAGCATTGGTCTGCGCCAGGCGCGCAACGACCATTGGGCTCAAAGGGCTTCAGCCCCTCCTCCCCCGGTCGTGTGTGTCAGCCCGGGCAGAGACAGCTTCCCCGGGCACACACACAGCCGCCCCCAGGTACTTCACAGGTCTTTAAAATACCATTTGCTTGCTAAAGAGGCTTTGCTGAGTTTTCACCCCTTCTTAGACCCCCTGCATCTCAACTCTGCAAATTACTGGACGAATCACCATTTCACGTATTCATCTCTCTATCCACCCTTTCACTCATTCATCCTTCTGCTCATCTATCCATTCACACTTTCACTCAATCCAACCACCCTTTAAGTAATCCACCCACCCACTCATCCATCCATCCCTTTACCCTTTCACTCACTCATCCATCCATGCTTTCACTCATCTATTCACTCACCCTTTCACCCATTCTTTCACTCATCCTTCCATCCACTCTTTTATACATCCACCCAACCTTTCACTCATCCATCCATCGTTGTACTCATCCATCCTTCTCTCCATTCCTCTCACTCATCCATCATTTCTCTCACTCATCCATCCTTTCTCTTGTCCTTCCTTTCTCTCATCCATCCATCCTTTCTCTCATCCATCTATCCTTTTACTCATCGGTCCATCCTTTTACTCACCCATCCATCCTTTCTCTTATCCATCCATCCTTTCTCTCCGTTTACCCATCCATCCTTCCTTTCACTTATTCCATCCATCCTTTCACTCACTCATCCCTCAAGCTTTTCTCTCATCATCCATCTACCCTTTCACTCATACATCCACCTTTTCATCCATCCATACACTCCCCCTTTCACTCATCCATCCATTCTTTCGCTCATCCATCCATCCATCCATCTACCCATCCATCCTTTCACTCACCTGTACAGCCACTTTTCACTCACATCCATCCACCCTTTCATCCATCCATACACTCCCTTTTACTCACTCATCCATCCATTCTTTCATTCATCCATCCATCCATCCTTTCACTCACCTGTTCATCCACTTTTCACTCACATCCATCCACCCATCCTATCACACACTCACCGTTGCCTGCGAAGTTGCAGACAGAAGAGGCCATTCAAGAACTTCACTTATGCTGTAGCTGCTAAAGTTGGGGGTTCATGATGCTCCAGCATTCATCCTTTTACTCATCCATCCTCTTACTCTTTTATTATTTTGCTTATCCATCTATACACCCTGTTACTCCACCCCTCAATCCACCGTTTCACTCAGTCATCCATACTTTCACTCATTATCCATCTACCCTTTCACTCATCCATCTACCCTTTCATCATCCACACTCAATTTCATTCATCCATTTTTCCACTCATACATCCTTTCGCACGCTCATTCATCCATCTACCCATCCACCCTTACACTCACCCATCCATACTTTCTGATGGATACATCTGCCAGTGGATTCCTCACCTTGTGAATACCCCCTGCGCCAGCATTCCACTGAACTTTTTTCCCCAGCTCTCTACGCTGACGTGGACGACGTCATAATGCATTGGCTCCGCTCGCGACTCCGTATGACGTCACCGGAGCCATAAGAGAGCCACGTCGGCGTGATGACGTCAGTTCCCTTTTTTCCGCGCCGTTGACGCGCAGCGGTTTTTCCAGCACTCTTCTGCTACTTTGTAGTCGTTTGGTGTTACTGTTGGAAAAAAAATGTCATGTCTTCGACAAGGAAGTCGGGTTTTAAACCCTGTAGGGAATGTGGGGGCCACATGTCTATGACAGACCCCCATGATGATTGTTTGTGGTGCCTTTCATCCGACCACGACGTGGAAGATTGTTCCAGCTGCAGGAGGATGAATCCCAAGGCGTTGAAAGAAAGGGAGGCGAAGCTCTTCATGGCCAAGGCCAAAAAGGAGAAGAGAGGTAGGAAGAAGGAAAGATCGAGGCCGGAGTCGTCGCCTTCGCATTCTTCGAAGTCGAAGAAACACCATAAGAAGAGGAAGCATTCCTCTCGGCGCCGGTCTTCGAAGAGCAAGGCGTCAAGATCGACTTCGCCTCGACGCCGAAGTAAGGATATATCTCCTTATCCTTCTAAGTCTCCTGGGGGATCTCCTTCTCTGAAGCGGGCTCCAGCGCAGTCCCCGGCGCAGTCACCGGCGCCATCACCGGTTCCAGTGGAGTCTTCGGCTTCTGAGGCTGAGCAAGAGCAAGGAGAAGAGCCTTCTCTAGAGCCTGATGAGCCTGCGGCGCCTGTGGAGGATACTGCGGCGCCGGTACCAGGTACTCCGCAGACGGATTCGGGACCAGGCCATTATCCACAGTTTCCGGGTATGGATTCGTCTCATTTTTTGAATACAATGTATGGAATCTTCCAACGGGCTGCCTTCCCATCCGGTGCACCTACTGGTCCCGTGGGTCCTATGGCTTAAACTCTGGGGGTGCCGCAGCATTACGCTCAGGCCCCGTTTATGCTCTTTCTGACGATGGCCCCTTCGTGGCAGTTTCCGGCGCCGACTGGGGATCGATCTCGGCTTCGAATGGATCGACCTTCTTCAGAGCCTTCCTCGACGCCGTTGCCGTCTACCTCGGCGCCGCCAACCCCGACTCCGGCGCCGCCGGCCTCGACACCTCTGGCTCCACCGACTCCGTGTACGGCGCCGGCGACGCCGGTTCCACGGATCCGCTCAAGAAGAGAGGCCCAAAGGGTCTTGGATGAAGAACGATATAGAGTGGAGGTGGAGGAAGGTGAGGTTGACACGTCCTCTGATGAGTTTGAGGGGATTCAGGAGGCTAGTGGCCTGGACACGACTCCGGAGTGGGAGCATTCTTCAACTAGGTCCTCTCCGCCGCAGGAACTGGCTCCCTATCATATGGTGATAAAAAAGGCCGCAGAGCTGTTGGATTTGCAGTTGATCTCTGCAGAGTATAAGCCTAACCTTTTGACGGAGGTGTTACACTCGCCTTCCTCGACAAGTGAGCCTTTGCTGCCTTTCAATGAGGCTATTTTGGAGCCAATTGTTGAAGTCTGGCGTAAGCCGTTATCTTCACCAGCGGTCTCTAGGCAGGTGGCGAGAAGATATAGGGTGGCTCCTGGGGATCCAGATTTTCTGTCTTCGCACCCTTCGCCAGAAAGTCTAGTGGTGCAGGCGTCATGCTCGAAGCATGCTTCTGGGGCATTCCCTCAGACTGCTGCGGACAGGGAGTCCAAAAGGGTTGATCAAGCCGCTAAGAAAACCTTTTCATCTGGGAGCATGGCGCTTAAGTCCACTAATGCCACGTGCTTGCTAGGGCGCTATGTTCATGCTTTGATGGACTCGATGAAATCTTTAGCCCCTAAGCTGCCAGACGGTGATAAGGCGTCCTTTATGGAGGTGGTCGCAGATACTCAGGCCGCTGCGAGACAGGTGATTCAGTCGGGCCTTGATACGGCTGATTCGGTGGCGAGAATAATGGGGCCGTCTATAGCCACTAGGAGGCAGGCGTGGCTTCGTTAGTCTGGCTTCTCTACGGACGTTCAGGCCACCTTGGTGGATTTGCCCTTTGACGGTCAAAAACTTTTTGGTGAGAAGGCTGACTCTGCCCTACAGAGATTTAAGGAGAGTAGGGTAACAGCTAAATCTTTAGGTCTGCAGGCTCCTGCTAAAGGATTTGGACTTAATAAGTTCAGGGGTTTCGGGAGGTCTTCGTTTCGCTCCTACCGGCAGCCTCAGCAGCAGCAACAGCAGAATCCCCTCTATAGGTCCTATAGAGGGAGACAAAGAGGTCGGAGAGGTTCTGTCCGCAACCCCTCTTCATCTTCTGCCTCCTCTGTTCCCAATGAAGCTTCAGGGAAGCAGCCCTAGATCCCCCATCCTGGAACATGTAAGACCTGTGGGGGGTCGGGTGTCCCACTTTCTGCGGGGTTGGAAATCTGTTACAACAGACCTTTGGGTTTTAAACCTCGTGGAGACTGGGTACGCCCTTCCCTTTCGGGAGTTTCCTCCCCCTTACCCTCCTTGCCAAGGTTACTGCTCGGAAGACCATCTGCTTCTTATGCAGAAGGAGGTGCTAGCTTTGCTTCAAAAAGGTTTGATAGAGGTGGTTCCGGAGCAGGAAAGGGGTCAGGGATGCTACTCCCGGTATTTTCTGATTCCCAAGAAGGACGGCAGATTGCGTTCGATACTGGACATCAGAGTCTTGATCTTTTACCTGAAACAGGAGAAGTTCAAGATGCTGACCCTTGCACAGGTTCTTCAAGCGTTGCAGCAAGGAGACTGGATGGTGTCGCTCGACTTGCAGGACGCGTACTTCCATGTCCCAATCCTGAAGTCGCACAGGAAGTATCTCCGTTTTACGGTTGGGTCGCAAAATTACCAGTTTGCGGTCCTCCCGTTTGGTCTTACTACCACACCTCGAGTCTTCACGAAGGTGATGGCAGTGGTAGCGGCCCATCTCAGGAGGTCGGGGATTCCAGTTTTCCCCTACCTGGACGACTGGCTTCTGAAGGCAGAGTCCCCAGAGATGGTGCAGCATCATCTGCAGGTAACATCTCAGCTGTTGTTCGAATTGGGTTTTTCGATAAACGTGCCCAAATCTCACCTGGTGCCCTCTCAACGCAACCTGTTCATAGGGGCGGTACTGGACACTACTGTGTGTCGAGCATTTCCTCCACCTCAAAGAATTCTCGACATTCAGGAGATGGTCCCTTTATTCCACAATGGAGCGGTTGTTCCGGTTCTGAAGGTCCTTCGCCTGCTCGGTCTGTTTGCTTCCTGCATTCTGTTGGTCAACCATGCACGCTGGCACATGAGGGCGCTCCATTGGTGCCTCCGCAGGCAGTGGTATCAGCACAACGGAGATCTCAGGGAGTCGATCAGGATCTCCAGAGAAGCTGCAGCGGATCTATCTTGGTGGAGCGTGGAGGGCAATCTGTCTCAAGGAAAGCCCTTCCATCTACCTCCATCGGTGGCCATGATGATAACGGATGCCTCCACCTTAGGGTGGGGTGCTCATCTGGGGGATCTGGAGATCAAGGGTCTTTGGTCTCCAGAGAAGAGGTTGCTTCACATCAACCTTTTGGAATTGCGGGCGATTCGTTTGGCACTCAAGGCCTTCCTCCCTTCCCTTCGCGGTCAGTCTGTTCAAGTCCTGACGGAGAACACTGCCGCGATGTGGTATGTCAACAAGCAGGGAGGAGTGGGGTCGCATTGTCTCTGCAGAGAGGCCCTGCGTCTTTGGTCCTGGGCTCAGGACCATCGGATTTGTCTGATGGCAAATCATCTGGCCGGGGTGCTGAACGTGCGTGCGGACAGTCTCAGTCGGCAGTTCTCCGCCGACCACGAGTGGAGGCTCCATCCGGAGGTGGTTCGTTACGTCTTTCGGACGTGGGGAATCCCTCGGGTGGACCTGTTCGCCACCCGCGAGAACGTGCACTGCCCGTCATTCTGCAGTCTCCAGTTTCCGATGCAGGGGGCGTTGGGGGATGCGTTTCAGTTGAGTTGGGGCTCACGACTCCTTTACGCGTTTCCTCCCATACCCTTGATTCCTCGGGTTCTGAGGAAGATTCGTCAAGACCGGGCCCAAGTCATATTGATCGCCCCGGATTGGCCAAGAAGGTTGTGGTACACAGATCGTCTCCACCTCTCCTCGTGCCCTCCGCTCTGTCTCCCTCTGAGGGGCAGGTTCTACACCCCCACCTCCAGAGCTTACACCTTCATGCCTGGAGATTGAACGGGGCAACCTGAGTTCTTTCTCTCTCCCACCTGATGTGGTGGATGTTATTTTATCGGCCAGTCGACACTCCACCAAGTCCATTTACTCCTACAGGTGGTCCAAGTTTGTAAAACGGTGTGGAGAGAGATCCATTGACCCTTTAAAAGCACATCTTTCTGAGGTGCTCCAGTTTGCTTTTTCCTTGGCTCAGCAGGGCTGTGCTGTGGCCACGGTCAAGGGCTATCTTTCGGCCTTATCGGCTTTTCTATGTCTACCTGATCAACCGTCATTATTTAAATCTCCGGTTGTACTGAGGTTTATCAAAGACCTTACAAACAAGTTTCCTCCTACTCCTTTTGTAATGCCACAGTGGGACCTTAATATTGTCTTAACTTTTCTGATGGGGTCCCCGTTTGAGCCTCTTCATAGTTGTCCTATGAGGCTGTTGTCCTTTAAGACGGTCTTTCTTGTAGCCATAACCTCGGCAAGGAGGGTGAGTGAGCTTCAAGCTCTTAGTTCTAAACCCCCTTTTCTAACATTACATGCTGAAAGGATGGTACTCTGGACCAGGGCTGCTTTCCTACCTAAAGTAGTTACTCCGTTTCATTTGGGGCAGTCTATTACTCTCCCTGTTTTTTATCCACCTCCTCATCCCTCCAAAGCGGAGGAAAGACTTCATCGCCTGGACCCAAAGAGAGCTGTGAGCTTTTACTTGGACGGAACGAAGGACTTTCGTCTGGACGATCAGCTCTTCGTGGGTTATGTTGGACATTCCAAAGGAAGAGCGGTGCACAAGCGCACTCTATCAAGATCGATCATCCTTGCCATCAAGATGTGCTATGCCCTGGCTGGTAAGGTTCCTCCTGAGGGTATTAGGGCTCATTCAACTAGAGCTAAATCATCTACATCCGCTTTGGCCCGGGGTGTTCCTGTGGCAGATATTTGTAAAGCCGCGACTTGGGCCTCCCTCCATACTTTCGCAAAGCATTAATGCTTGGACTCTGAGATGAGGAGGGAGGGCCACTTCGCACGCTCTGTCTTGCAAGACTTTCTGGTATAGGAAGGTGGACACCCTCCTTCGGGAGTGGGGACTGCTGTGGGAATCTATTCACAAGGTGAGGAATGCACTGGCAGATGTATCCATCAGAAGAACAAGTTACTTACCTTCGGTGACGCTTTTTCTGGTGGATACAGTATCTGCCTGTGGATTCCTCACTGGCCCACCCGCCTCCCCGTTGTCCACCTTTGTATACCTTAAAAGATGTCCTGCTTGAGATGTTGTTATGCTTTCGTGTACATTGGTAGGAAATGCTTGTTTTATTTAGCTTTCCTTTTGTTTATGTACTATGTATATTTGATTGTATATTGTATACTGTGTATACTTTGAATCGGTCTTTGGTCCACCTGTGCGCCTCGGAGGCACGGAAAAAATGGGTGGAACTGACGTCATTGCGCCGACGTGGCTCTCTTATGGCTCCGGTGACGTCATACGGAGTCGCGAGCGGAGCCGATGCATTATGATGTCGTCGGCGTAGAGAGCTGGGGAAAAAAGTTCTGTGGAATGCTGGCGCAGGGGATATTCACAAGGTGAGGAATCCACAGGCAGATACTGTATCCACCAGAAAAAGCGTTACCGAAGGTAAGTAACTTGTTCTTCACTCACCCACCCACCCTTTCACATTATTTATGAGCCTTTGTCTGCCGAGTTGCGATGCCCCTGAGTGCAAACACAAAATGAACAGCAATAGGCAATAACAATACTAATCAGCAATGAAGAGGACAGTCACTCTACATGAGTCTAATACCAACCGGGCTCTTATGGAAACACATTTCACCTACCCAGTGCTGCCTACAGCAGGAACGGGTTAAACGCAAGTTTATCCACAATAAAATAAGGATCTTAGAAATGTGCACAACCATCACCACACTCACAAATGCTGCTGTGGCTCCTGTGTGCTAGAGCAATGCAATTCTCGTTTTACGTCGTCATGATCCAACTCCACCACTTGGGTGACCTGAAAAATCAGGTCATTGATGGTGCCCTAGCTGGAGATATCTGGATCAGGATTGATGCTCTTAAGAAAGTGCATTATCCAGGATTCTTCCAAAATCAACTTCCGGTATGCAGCATTTATAGAGAGTAAAAGGTTGCTGCACAAGTCATAAAAGTTCATTTAAATTTGAAGTGATCTGGTCAAAGCAAGCATACCCGCCAGTTGCCCTTCCGAACCTTGTCCACCACAAATCTTCAAGAACATTCTTTTAACTACCTCTGGTGCCACACTAGTAAGGAAAATCCTCAATAATTCTTTAACTACAGCAGTCTTTCCAGAAGACTTAAAAAAGGCATACACACACACCAATTCTTTAAGAAAACAAACCTGCCCCGCATGACCCTAACAACTACAGACCGATTACGAATGGACCTTTCCTGGGCGAACTGATAGAAAGAGCAACATTGGCCCAGATATCATAATTCATTGAAGATATCTCCAACCTTTTTGAATTCCTAACAGGATTTCGTCCAGGAAGAGGCACAGAATCTGCCCTCATCGCCTTCTGGGATGACCTTAAACACACAGTGACTGGAATAGGGTCGCTGCACCACTTCTCTTGGACCTTTCAGCTGCCTTCAACACAGTTACCATGACACTCTAGTCAAAAGACTCTATGAAGCAGGAATAAAGGGAACTGCTCTTGAGTAGATCACATCCTACCTTCAACACAAGACAAATGTCATCCATATTCCCCCTTTCTCATCCCGACAGTACTTCACAAAAGCAGTGGTCCCTCAAGGCTCTGTCATTTCCCCCATGCTTTTCAACATCTACATGAAGTCATTACCGACAACAATTAATGAATTTCAGCTCACATGCTATAACGATGCAGATGACACAAATATATATATTTTTTAATTTCTTTTTATTGAGATTTTAGTAAACATGTGTAATGCACAGTATCATCAGCAACAGTCACATACAGACCAAGAAAAACAGTCTCATAACATGTGGCAACAGTTATAAACCATGAAGTATTGACATGATTGTATCTACAGTGAAGTGGACAGTATCATGCTGTTGGGCTATACATCTGAAGGTTGACTTGCAACATCCTTTGAGGGCTTGTCTGTTGACACAGACCGTAAATATTGCAAAAAGGGTTCCCATATATCAGCAGGTCTAGATGAGGAGGGGAGTTCCTCTGCATAAAGAATGAGTCGGTCTCGAAAGCTCACCAAGTCCTGGAGCCATCTTGCGGTCGTTGGAGCTGCCGTGCTCTCCCAGGTCATTGCCATCCGCCTTTTAGCCAACAGGAGAGCCAACCTCACCAACCTGCTCAGAGCCCCCTTCACAGCAGGCACCAGTCCCAGAAAGCAGATATGCGGTGAACATTGTAACTGTACCCCAACCATTGTGGACAGTATTCGGAGCACTCCCTCCCAGAAATGAGCCACTCTGGGGCACACCCACGATAAGTGCCAGAAATCAGCATCCGGTGCCCCACACCGCTTACAGAGGTCATTGTCTCATCTTGTCTGACAGCATCGCTCCCAGTCAAGCAGTGAAATCAGTGGGTCCAAATGCGTGTTCCATACATCCAAGCTGCGGTTGGGGGTGGTGGACTTACTTCCCTGGCAGTACATTTTTTTTTTTTGGGCAGTGCGATAGAGTTTGGTGAGTAGATGGCGTCGCATTGGTCTAAGAAGGAGAACCTGGAGGGTGTTCAGGGTCGCAGGTTCAGTGGGGAAGGTATGGTTAAAGAAAGCGCTGCAAACGCTTTGTCTATAGACAAGGAAATTAAATAATGGCGTTTTGTGCTGTATATAGTCAAGGTCGTCAGCCGTCAAAAAGGAGCCCTCCAGAAAGAGGTCCTGCATTTTAATCATACCTACTTGACGAAAGGTGCGCAATGCCCCTTTCTCCTGTGTGACCGAGAGATCCGCATGATAAGCAATTGGTAACAGAGGGGAGTACAGTGGTTGTTTACCGGCCAGGCGGCCAAGTGCCTGCCAGGCATTGATAGTTGTGTCAATTGTGTTAATTTGTGTGCAAGGGGTCTCTCGCTTAGCGTGTGACAGTATGGAGCTCAACGGGACAGGATGGGCGTCACCATCCTTTTGTATTTTTATTTTTATTTTAAAAGTTTTATATTGCGCTAGCTTGACCCGTAGGTATCAGAGCGCTTTACATAACATACTGTAAAGAAAAACAGATGGAAATTACATTACATAGTAGGCAGGCAGTAAGGAAGCAGAACCAGGGATAAAAAAATACAGCATGGAAGATAAGGTGGATAACACAGTCCGGTCACCAACTATCAATGAATGTCAAGAGAGAGGAGTAAACTCGGATATTGAAGTCTAGGTTAGTTGTCGTTGGTCAGGAAAGTATTTGTTA
Organism: Triturus cristatus; assembly: GCF_964204655.1. NCBI lineage: Eukaryota > Metazoa > Chordata > Amphibia > Caudata > Salamandridae > Triturus > Triturus cristatus. The sequence goes on from NC_140580.1 coordinate 981,382,719, forward strand.
AGGAGATGGATTTTCAGGTCCCTTTTGAAACAGGAGAAGGAGGGGTTGCATCTGAGGACTCTAGGGAGAGCGTTCCACATCCTGGGAGCATTGCCAGAGAACGATCGGTTTTGTGTGGTTTTCTTTTTCAGTTTCAGAGGAATAAGAAGGAGTGAGTTGGAGCTTCTCAGTGTTCTGGATCGACCTGCTCTTACTAGTTTGTTGTTCAGGTAGTTAGGGGCCGGAGAGTGAATGGTTTTGTGTGTGATGCAGGCCAGTTTGTAAATACACCTCCCTTCCATGGGAAGCCAGTTGAGGAAGTTGAGAGCTGGAGTGATGTGATCCAATCTTTTTACTCCAGATATGAGTCTAGCGGCCATGTTCAACACTGCCCTTAGAGGGGCTAGGTGAGCTTTTGGATTCCCTGTTAGGATGGCGTTCTCGTAGTCAATTTTAGAGAGAACTAGGGATTGGATTACTGTCTTGAGGTCATCATGGAGAAGAAAAGGTTTCAATTGCTTGAGGTGTTTTAGAGAGAAAAGAGCACTTTTTGCAGAGTTTTTGATGTGGGCCTCCAAAGATAAGTTCTTGTCAAGGGTGATGCCTAGAGACTTAACTGAGTCGGATAGGACGACGGGGCAGTTTAGGGCGACCAGATTCTTGAGCCACTCTTGGATTGGACGATGGTTGCTGTTTGGAGAGAATAGAATTAGTTCTGTTTTATCTGGGTTGAGCTTTATGTGGTTAGTGTTGAACCAAGTTTGGATCTCTGTTAGAGTAGCATTGAGGTGTTGGATGTCGCTGGGAGACTTGATTTTGAAATAGATTTGGGTGTCATCAGCGTAAAGGTGGTAATTCACTCCAGCTTTTTTCAAGATAATTGTGAGGGGCTCCATGAAAAGATTGAAGAGGGCCGGGGAGAGGATCGAGCCTTGCGGGACCCCAAGTGTGACTTTCGTTGGCTTCAAGAGACAGGAGTTGATTTTAATTTTATGCGAGCGGTGTTGAAGGAAGGAGGTGAACCATTTTAGTACTGTGCCATTGATGCCGGAGCGCTTCGACAAGGTCTCCAGAAGCGCTGGATGATTTACTGTGTCGAATGCCGCAGATAGGTCAATAAGGTTGAGTAGGCAGGCATCACCTTCATCTAAAGCCTTGTGAATATCGTCAGAGACGTTGAGCATAGCTGTTTCAGTGCTACAGCCTTTCCTGAATCCTGATTGAAAGGTGTTGAGGAGGTTGAACTCATCAATTTGTTTGTTGAGTTGGTGGAGAACGCATTTCTCCAATGCTTTTGCAAGGAATGGAAGGTTGGAGATAGGTCTGAGGTTATTGAGATCATTAGGGTCGGCCCCAGGTTTGTTGAGAATGGGTGTAATTTGTCCAAGTTGAAGGGAGTCTGGGACACACAGCCTGAGGTGAGAGAGGCGTTGATGATTTTTGCCCAAAAGGGGGAAATGGTGTGGTTAAGTTCTTTTATGATTGTGGATGGGATGGGGTCCATAATGTGGGAGGAAGGTTTTAGGTTAGAAATTATACTGAAAACCTCATTTTCCGACATTAGCTCAAAGTCGGACCAATGCGCATTGTTTTTTAGCTGGAGGCAGACCTGAATGTCCTTGGTAAGAACTCTTTCTGAATGATCAGGGGTGGTTAGAGTGGGGCAGGTTAAGAGGGAAGGAGGGTTAGAGATCTGGATGAATGATTGATCAATTTTCGAGACTTTATTAGTGAAGAAGGTGGCAATTTCTTCACAACGCTCATTGGTGGCTTTGATTTCTTGAGAGGGAGTGCAGTTAGTTTGGCTTTTGACAATGTTGAAGAGTTCTCTCGGTCTGTTTTTCGCCAGATCTAGTTGGCTGCGGAAGAAAGACGCCTTTTCACTGAAAATATGTTTTTTGTATGCTTGCCGAGCAGATCTAAAGTTGCGCTAGGTGTAAGTTCAAGGGCTTGAGTCTCCAAGACCTTTCCGTTTGTCTGAGTTGACGCCTTTCCTCATTCAGATCCACGTTAAACCAGGGTTTAGATTTGGTTTGCCTCAGTTGTTTGAGTTTGAGAGGAGCTACTTGGTCTAGAACCTCTGTCATTTTTGAGTTAAAGTGTGTAGTGAGGTCATCAGCCGTCGATGATGAGGGTTGGAGTTGAAGATGGGCATGACTCCTGGATTCAAGTTCGGATAAAGCGGATCCTCTATCGCTACGTGTAGGATGAATTCATGCGCGCCGATCCAGTAGTGGGCATATTGTGCCTGTGCACATAGATAGTATAAATATGGGTCGAGCACGCTAAAACCTCCACGTCTGTAGTCCATGATAAGCGTTTTCCATGACACCCGGGCCTATCTACCCCCCCATACCAGCCGAAGGAGCTGTGTGCGCATAGTGCTAAAGAAGTGCTGAGTGAGTGGGATCGGTATATTACTAAAAAGATACAAGAACTGTGGTAGTATTACCATTTTGATTAGTGCGATACGGTCAGCCAGGGACAATGGAAGACGCACCCATTTGTCGACCTGTTGTTCCAATTTGGCACACGCGGAACCGTAGTTTGCTCGTATCACAGTGTCGGGATCTCTGTGTACCCATACCCCCAGATATTTCAAGGGGGCCAATGACCACTCAAGTGGATATTCCAGGTCATGGGGCGTAGTGCACTCTCTAAGCGGTACTACCACCAATTTGGACCAATTTATCTGCAGCCCTGAGAACACACCAAAGCAGATGAATTCCTGCAGCACTGGTGACATGAAAGTGCGGGGTTCACGTAAGAATAACAGCATGTCATCTGCATACATGGAGATACTGACTGGGCGGTGGGCGAATCGCAGGGCTGCGGCCTGATGGCGCTGGTGGATGATGCAGGCCAGGGGTTCGAGAGACAGAGCGAATAGGAGAGGCGATAGGGGACAACCCTGTCTCGTGCTCTTGTGATGTGGAATGGGTCGGATGTGCAGCCCTCTCTCTACCCGAACACGTGCTATGGGGTTAGTGTACAATAAGGTGATCCACTGCACAAACATAGGAGGAAAGCCCACATGACGAAGAATGCCTAACAAATAACTCCACTCGATAGTCAAATGCTTTGGTAGCATCAAGCATAACAGCCGCCGCTGGCAGTCTCGGTTCTAAAATGTGAAAGGTAGCAAAAAGGGCACGCAGATTGTGGGAGGTGGAACAAGTGGGAATAAAACCAGATTGATCTGGGAGGATCAGCTTTTGCATCAGCGGTTGTAACCTGGTGGCCAACAGTTTAGCCAAGATCTTGGCGTCCATGTTTATGAGTGAGAGCGGCCGGTATGAGTCACAACTATGTGAGGGCTTATCTTTTTAAAGAAGTGTAATGATCAGAGCTTCTGGCAGGGTGGGAGGTAGTGTGCCAGAGTCAAAGGCTTCAGCATACATTTCTAAGAGATGAGGCGTTATCACCTCTTTATACTCTTTATAAAATTCGCCAGGGAAGCCATCGGAACCCGGAGCTTTATTGTTCGGGAGGGACTTAATAACCGCGCGGACTTCTTCTTCTGTGATCGGCTGACCGAGGTACTCTCGCTGTCTATCCGAGAGCCAGGCTATTGCTGTAGCAGAGAAATAGTCATGCAAGTCCTCAGCGTCTGTCTCCCCTTGTGATGTGTATAATGCTTCGTATGTGAGCCTAAATTGTTCTAGGATCTCCGAGGTGGTGTAATGATCATGTCCGGAGGTGTCCGTTATTTTGGAAATAACCTGTTGTGTCATGCGCTCTTTTATTTTCCTGGCTTAATGTTGTCCGGGACGCCCTCCCTCCCCAAAGGTGCGGGCCACATGTTGTTGGGAAATATATTTTATCTCCCTTTCCGCCATGTCTGTATATTCTATTGTGGCTTCCTTAATGGCTGCTAACGTTTGTGCGCAAGGCAGAGCCTCATAGTCCTGCTCCAGAGCATGCAACTTGTCCTCCAGTTTGATAAGCTGTCCCCGCAGATCCCGTAAAATGCCGGCTGATGTGCCGATGCACTTGCCCCAGATAGTGGCCTTGAAGGCCTCCCAGAGGGTCAACGCGCTGTCTACTGAACCCCTGTTGTCCTCAAAGTATTGTGTAATGGCATCATGAATGGTCGTGGCAAAGAGAGGATCGAATAGAGACTCTGTATGAAGACGCCATGTGAACGTGTGACGAGTGATGCAGGGAAGGTGTAGGGACACCAGCACAGGGCTGTGATCGGACAGAGTGCGGGGCAACCCAGCTGCATTGTGGACCCACTCACTTGCCGTCTCACTCAGGAGCCAATAATCAAGACGGGACCAACTGTGGTATGCTGTGGAAAGATACATGCCTTCATGTGCTTCCGGGTCCCGCTGCCTCCAAACATCAATCAAACCCAATTCTGCCATTCCATCATTAATAATATGTGCCGCCTTAGGCAAATCACCCCCCCTGCCACTTGCTTTATCTTTCCCTGGGTCAAGATGCGTGTTGAAATCACCTCCCCACAATATCACAGCATCTGGCCAGGTCCGCAGTTTGGAGATGACTCGTTCCAAAAAATCTGGGTCATCAGTGTTTGGACCATAGGTGTTTACAATAGTGATAAGAATGCCAGCTAATTTCCCATGTACCATAGTAAAACGTCCAGCATCATCAGTACAGGCGTGAATCTCAGTGAAGGGCAGTTGTTTCTTAATTAGGGTGAGGACACCACGGGAGTAGGAGGAGTAGGAAGACGCTATACGATAGCCCGCCCACTGTGACCCAGCTCGACCATCAGAATGGGGCATGAGATGTGTTTCTTGTAGTAGGGCGATAGCGATATCGTGTCTATCAAGAAACGCCAAGACCTGTCTAATTTTTTTCGGTGTATTGAGCCCCCGTACGTTCCAGGTTAGGCAGTTAACTACAGTGTGGTCGGGATGTGCTGCGAAACGAGATCATAGCATGACAATGTAGTGTAATACACAATCACAGACATATCAGTCGTGAGATAAAACAAAAAAGAGGCCACAGAACGAAACCCTCCAACACCCCCCTCCCCTACTTCAGCAGCCCCAACACGCCAAAGCCATCCGAAATGCACCTTGAGAAACAGCCCAAGGGAGAAAACAGTAGTGGGGAACACCCATAGGGGGGCGCAGGAACACAATACCCCTCCCGATGTGGTGGGAGGTGGCTGAGTCTTTTCAGTAAAGTTGCCTGGTGAACATTACTTAATAAAGTCAGAAGTAAGGGAAGAGAACCCTCCTGCTAGGATACAGGCCTACAACAGGTGAAAAAAGAGCAATACAGTAGGTCCAGGACCCGTAAATGTCATCCAACATAACATGACGTTTTAACATCCCATTGAAGGGAGAAAGGGAACAGTATAACAGAACAGACACTGTCTAGGTGAGGGAATGCACAGTGAGGAGATGAACTGCAGGTCTCAACTCATGAATCCGGACACTGACATCAGGTGTTCTCCCCAGTGTCTGTGGAGCCAGTCCCGCTCCCAGTCGCAGAGTGGGAGCGGCTGCGCCTGGTCAAGGTTTTCGCAAAGTCCATGGTCGCCTTGGGAGTGTTAAAGATCTGGGGTCGACCATTATCATCAATGTGCAGGATAGAGCATTGCGTATGACACCTTAGCGGAGATGAGGAGCTTTTTAACCGGTTGGTATTGTTATGTTATGTTAATAACTTTTATTAGGCGCACAGCTGCCCCAGCAAAGGGGCGTCCTGGCGCCTGATCAGGTACACAACACAACAGGTCAAGGCTAAGAAAGAGAAGATCAAATAGCAGAGGCAAACAGATGTGTTTTAATGGCGCGTCTACATACATTCACGACGTGCCTCCTGTACCGCCGCCGTGAAGTCCGGATAGAAGACAGGTTTGTTACCCTCATGAGTGATATCACCCCGTTCCCGAGCCAGTCGAAGGATGGTGTCGCGATCTCTATAATTTAAGAGATGGGCTATGATGGGACGAGGAGGTGCACCGGGTGGAGGGCGGGCAGCCAGGGATCTGTGAGCCCGCTCGATAATCAGCACTTTGGAGGAATGTTCAGCGCTGAAAATATTGCAAAGTAACTTCTCAATATATGTCTCCAGGCGGCCCGTATTCGTGGACTCCAGCAAGCCAATAAGGCGCACATTGTTGCGTCTTGATCTAGCTTCCAAATCCTCATTTCGCGCTTGAATTACTGCAAGCACCTTCTCCATGGAAGCTGTCTTCGTGGTCACCTGGATTAGGCCATCCTCCGCATCCGAGATACGCGTTCCCGCCTCCCCAAGCCGCATTGCATGTTTATCCAGTTTCTGCGACATGTGGTCCATGCGCAGATTTAGATTATCGATCTTGCCATCGATGGATTGGAGACTTGATTGAACAGCGAGAAGTGTTTTGTCTATGCTGGACAGCCGGTCGTTAGGCCCATCGAGCTCCGAATCAGAGGCTGCCTGTTGGGATGACTTAGTGGAGCGGCGAGGCTCAAAGGTGAGGCATGGTTGTGTACGCTTCGATTTCCCCATGTCTGCACACCTAGAACGGACCACAGAGCTGCACAGGCGCCGGTCAATGATGTGGGCGCGTCCGCCCTCAACGTCCGCAAATGTGTCTTAAGTGGTAACCAGCAGCGACCAAACCAGGGAATTGTGGAAGATCTGTACTGACAGCAGGGAGAGCCCACCAGTGCTCACAGCGACCTCCAACCCCCCCAGGGATGAGCAACAGGTATGAACCGGGCACCAAACCCAATCACGGTCCTCAAAGGCTAACTGAATCTAGAAGTGGGCCATGTAGCTTGAGCTGAATTTGCAGCGGAGCACCAAGGCAGGAGGTAGTGTCCAGTAGAGGCTGCGGCTGACTCAACTGTTTACGCCGTGTTGGAGAAGTGGATGACAGCACGGTGAGGCCGCGCGGGCAGGCCAGGCAGGACGGAGATCTTCCAGGCCCAGTGGTCCACAGACCCAGCGGCCCGCGCGAGACCAGGCTTCAGCGCGCGTGGCAGCACTGCAGATTGACGCGAGGAGTCAGAGACATCTCAGCCCCCGGGCCAGAGCCCACCAGTTGTGAGGTGCACAGGAATGATGCAGCCAGGAGCCACCGCAGCAGGGAGCCTCAGCACCAGGCCGCAAGCAGTGAGTTCGTGGGCACACCAGGGTAGACGATCTAGAAGCGAAGAGGCACGTAGGCCGCGGCAAGCAGGGATGGAGGCCAAAAAAGGAGGTGAGGGCACACACCACAATTCGCGCCCGGATCCGTCACATGCTAGCGGGACAAAACAGGCGCGCTGGCACCGACCCACTGCCGGGCCCAACGCCGCAGGAGTGAGGCAGCCCCAGCAGCCCACGCACCGAAGGCCACACGAGACTCGGCCGCAGTCACGGCGGTCAGCGCAAATGCCACCGGGGCGCCTCCCAGCACGCACTTACCTCGGAGACCCCACTGCACCCGGCCACCAGGGACTCCCCCAGCCCCCCCCCCCCCCCCCCCCGAGTCAGACAGCAGCTTGGTCCGCGCCGCATTCACCGCACTATCACCGCCAGCCCTCGCTCTGGGCCGCCATGTAGTTATGTATCTATATATTTATTACTTTACTCTGACTGTAGAACGAAAGAAAAAAACACTTCAACTCCCTTCACTGCACTACTCTGTCCCACCCTATACCTCTCTCAATATATCCTCTACGTCCACTCTCTGACTCATCTCAGACCTCATTCTACTACAATGATCTCCCTAAAACCCTTTCTTGACTGTTCCTCCTCAATCCCTCCTTGACTCACCCCAAACCTAATTTTATTACTATGATGTCCAAAATAACACTCCCTAGACTCTTCCCTCCTTGAGCCCGCCTTTGCCTCATCCCAAACCTCATTTTACTACTATGATCTCCCTAATAACCATTTCTGATAGAGGGGGGGCGGAGCTTGGCTCGCAGCGACGATGGCTGCCTGAGCCCGGAGCTCCGGCGAGCGAAACACAACGATCCTCAAACTATCCGGCCCCACGCGCTTTCTAGCTAAAACAACCTTGCGACTGTGGCACTGTACCCCACGCGCACCCATCAGGCGCGATTTGGATCCCGTGGTGAACCTAGTGCGAGAGGCGGGGACGGACGACTCCGGCGGCGCGCTGGGCCGGAGATCCCCGGCCTCGGATGCCCGCGCAGGCGGCCCTGCGTCAGCGTGCGTGCGGCTGAACGTCGATACGGATCTGGTGACCGCTCGGACTCGAGGAGTAGGAGGACACCTTGAGGCGGGCCCCGACGCACATACGCTGGTTGGTGGTGCGGTAGCGGTGGGACACGCCGCAGCTGAAGCGGCGCCCGACACACGAGACCGGACAATGGGTGCCCCCCTGTGAGCTCGTGTGGCCTTCGACGAGCGTGCGGCGGTGAGCGGAGGACTTGGGCCGCGCACTGCCCCTGAGCAAGCTGGGACGGTGTGCGTGAGACGAGGAGCTGTAGCTCCGAGGTAGGGGGCTCACTGTTGCTGCCTGCGAGGCCCTGTAATGCGAGTGAAATAAACCCAATAGTGGAACAAAATAAACAAAGACAAACAATTAAAAAATATATATATAAATAAATAAGCAGAGGCCTAACTGCTAATCTGCGGTGGACTCGGGCAGGCTGATTGGAGATAAATGCTGCACCCTGGAAGATGCCCATTGGCTTGTTTGGGCAGCAGGAGATAGTGCGAAGCGCCGCGAGGGTGCTGCTGGCAGGACTGCGCTGTGGCGATTGAGGAACGAACACACGCGACGTGATCGGGCGGCTGGCACCTCGGGAGACCGGCTTGGAGCCCTCCCGGCGGCTGAGGAGTGGAGCGAGTGTGCCTTGGAGAGGCGGCCTGTCCCAGTGCGGGCCCCGGGTTGCGGGCACTGTGCCGGTCAGCTTTGTTGCGGTGCCTACTGATGCAGGGAGATTACTTCGGGTATCTTTGATGCCCACAGGCCTGGAGAAGAACCTGGATGAAGCACAGGCACAAACAACGCAGAAGACTGGCAGGACGTCAAGACCTGGAGCAGCATGGGTCTTCTAGATGTAGTCTCAGTTTCCAAAGCAAAGTTAAACGAAGTCCAGCGTGCCCAGACGGTTGAAGTGAAAGTCGTTTTGGATCTGATTCTTGTCCTCTGACGAATCTGAAGAGCCACACACAGATGAGCCCTTAAGTACCCTAAGGAAATGGTTTGGTCGATTCAGCGAGCCCTCCGAGAGGAGCGGCTGGACAGAGGGGAGTATAATCCCATGTCCTTTGTTCTGTTTTGCACCAGAGCGGGAGCCAACAGCTCACTGAACTTTTTCCAACTGGAGTATGCAAGGAGGGCACCAAACGTGCCCTTCAAAGCAGTCCGGTGGCACTGGCAAGCACGCCCAGCCCCGGCCCAATACACAAAGTCCTGTTTGGGAGGTGGTTACACCTCCCTGTGACAGGAAACCTATTGTTCTACCTTCCCCTGCTCGAGCTCAGCAGCAGGGGGGGGCAGAATTGTGTATGTGGTCAGCAGCAGCAGTAGCTTGCTGTTAGAGCCTAGAAGGCTAGTACCGGGAATACAGGACGCCTCTCTAGGGAACCCCCCAGTACATGGGATCCTACATCCAACACTGGAATCCGTGTTGGGGTAGGTTCCAACATGTAGTATACCAAACATGACCGGTGTTGGTCCAGCCAATATATAGTTAGACATCTCGTAATTGACTTGATGTCCACTATATGTATTAAATGGCTGATGGCACTTACAAAGCCTGGAGAATAAACTCCAGGATTTGTAGGGGGTGTCCTGCTCATGCAGGGCACCCTCACACTTACAACCTGGCTCCCTGCCTGCAGGATCGAAAAGCCTGCTTTATGGGTGACTTATAGGTTTTAGTAGCAGTGACCTCAGATATAAGGAAACTTATATCTGTTGTGAGTGGTGCTAGCACCACCTCACACAGGCTGTAATGGCGTGCCTGTAGTCACAGTTTGAGTGTTCTCTCATGAATGGCATAATACATGCTGCAGCCCATGGGAGACCCCTGGTGTACCTATGCCATGGGTACCTTAGTACCATATAGTAGGGACTTAGAAGGGTACCCCAGTAGCCAATTGGGAAGGTACCAAAGTACGCACCATAGTTAAATTTAGGTTCAGAGTGCAGTGAATGGTGTCCTGATTAGCAGGATCCCAGTCAATCTAGTCAGAAAACAGAATTACACCAGCAAACAGTGGGGGTAACCATGAAAGCAGATCCTACTTTCCTACAAGGCGCCTTAGCCCCAGGCTGTCCTCTCCCACCTCCAGACTACAGCGGACCAACTGCATTTGCTGGGGTACTCTATAAACATGCCGAAGTCACACCTGACTCCTTCTCAGATGCTCCTTTTCATCATAGCCATTCCTGCCGCAGTGCAGTTTTTGGCTTATCCTCCCTAACAGCGAGTCTAGGATATTCAAGTTATGATACCGATGTTTCAGCCTCTATCTCGAGTTTAGGTGAGAATGACTCTGAGGCTGCTGAGACACATGGCCTCCTGCATCCTGTTGGTAAATCATGCCAGATGGCGTATGCATGCTCTACAATGGGACCTGAAGTTCCAGTGGGCACACCATCAGGGGACTCTTTCCAACATGGTTCAGATCTCGAAGGGAACTGCAAGAGACCTGCAGTGGTGGTTGATGAACCACGATTGGGTCAAAGGCAGAGCCCTCTTCCTTCTCCAACCAGATCTCACAGTAGTGGTAGATTTGTCACTCCTGGGATGCCGCGGCCATCTAGGAGAGGTGAAGATCAGGGGACACTGGTCTCCGGCGGAGTCGGGGCTACACATCAACTTATTGGATCTTTGGGTGATCTGGCTTGCATTGAAAGCATTTCTTCCCTCTGTCAAGTGGAAGTTGGTGCAGGTTTAAATGGACAACCCGATCGTCATGTGGTACTGCAACAAGCAGGGCGGGTGGGGTCCCGGAGCCTTTGTCAAGAGGCCCAATGCCTCTGGAAATGGCTAGAACAGCAGGGCATGACCCTGGTGGTTCGACACCTGGCAGGTTCACTGAAAGCCAGGTTGGACTGACTCAGCCCTCAATACCTAGTGGATCATGAATTGTGTCTCCAGTCGGAGGTGGCACAAGGTCTCTTTCAGCAGTGGTGGCGAGCCTTGGTTAGATCTGTTCGCCTCCGACAAGAATGCGCGGTTTTACGTGCTGGAGTTTCCAAGGCGGCTATTGCTTGGTGACACTTTTTGTCGCGAGTGGAGCTCAGACCTCCTGCATGCATTTCCACCCATACCACTTCTGCCGAAAGTTCTCAAGAACGACTGGGCCCAAGTCATCCTTGTGGCTCCAGACTGGGCATGGAGAGTCTGGTATCCAGAGCTTCTTCAAGTGAGCATCAATCATCTGTTCAGGCTGCCTCTTCAGGAGGATCTTCTGTCACAGCAGCAGGGGAAGGTCCTCCACCTGAACCTGCCGACTCTCCGCCTCCTTGCATGGAGATTGAGTGGTGACATTTGATAGCTTTCAACCTTCCTCCCTAAGTATGTAATGCAATAGGCAGCCAGGTGGCCCTCCGCTAAGATGTTATATGCATGCCGTTGGGAAAAGTTAGTAAATTATTGTACAGAAAGGTCTATTAACCTTTCTGCTTCTTTGTGTATAATTATTCTTTTTATTCTTACCCTTGCCCTGCAGGGCTCTGCTTTGGGTATTCTTAAGGGTTATCTTCCTGCTCTGTCCGCTTTTTGTGGCTGCCGGACCAATCCTCCTTGTTCAAATCCCCTATTGTAAATAATGTCTTAAAAGGGCTTGTTCATATGTTACCACCTACGCCCTTCATCATGCCTCAGTGGGATCTCAATCTGGTTCTCACATAACTCATGTATGCTTCCTTTAAGCCTTTACACAATTGTCCTTTTGGCTGCTTACCATCAAGACCGCCTTTGTAGTGGTGATAACATCTGCATGGAGGGTGAGTGAATTACAGGCTTTGTCATCCTAGCCTCCCTTCCTTATGACATTCTTGGATAAGGTGGTGCTTCGCACTTGTGCCTCATTTCTTCCAAAAGCGGTGACTCCATAAGTGGGGTCCATAACCTCTCTTCTGACCTTGCTTTCTGCATCCCCTGCATTGGTTATCCTTTTGTTTTCTTCCTGGCTCTCACCTCACTCCCCCTTTTTACATATCACCCTGTTTACTCTCACCCTACTCCCTTTTTTCCCCACCCCGTCTCCTACCATTACCCCCTATCTCTACCTTTATTCTTTCTCCGTCGATACTCTTCTCTGCCCTAAATTGTCTCACCCATTTATATTATTTAGTTGTTCATTCCCCGCTAATCAGCCCAGAATTTTTGCCCCCTTTACTCAATTGTGAGCTGTACCTTCGTGTTTTTGTTACCTTCGAAAATCACTCTTCTTGATTGCCTCTACTCATGTAAATCGCTTTTTGCCCCTTTTTTTTTTAACTCCATGTGTGTTGTACTTGCTTGTTTGTGTTTTTCCCTGAACAACTGTTTTTCTAGGGCTGCTTCTGCTCATGTAAAGCACTCTGATACCCCCGAGTCTAGCCTTTCAAATAAAATAAATAAATAAATTCCATTTGGTTCAATCGGTCATGCTGCCCATCTCTTTTGCTCTCCTGCATCCCTCTATGGAAGAGGAGTGTCTCCATCATAGGAAGCAGCCCCCTGAGAGCTTACAAACTCATTACACAAGGGGGAAGGCTGGGACCACGACATTGACTCTGGGCGTTCCAGTCCTGGACATCTGCCAGGCAGCAACATGGGCATCTTTGCACACATTTGCCAAGCACTACTGCCTGGACAGTCAGGTCTGCAGGGATGGGCATTTTGCCTGTTCAGTCCTGCAGGACTTCTTAGTGTGAAAAATCTGTCCGCAGCCCACTGTCTGGATGGTATGGCTTGGGTATCTATTGAAAGGTAATGTATCTGCAGCTAGAAGTCGCTATTAAGACGAAAAAGTTACTTACCTTCGGTAAAGCATTATCTGGTAGAGACAATATCTAGTTGCAGTTTCCCCACAGACCCACCCATGCCTCCTTGCTCTGCGCCCTTATTTGTTAGGGCTAAAGTTATTGCCTTTTCAGGGCCCTAGTTATGACACACACTTGAGTCAGTCACTTCATTGTTCTATGCTTCTGGCGTGGACTAGTGAAAAGTACTGGCATCCACACGCCTGGGTGGCACCTATGTAGCTGACCGCGATGTAATACCCGACGCTAACGACGCAGACATCACCACGCTGAGCCAAATGGAGCCACCTGATTGCGCGCGCAGGGGTACTGCTCACGCAAATCTTTCCGGATCCAGCCTGACGCCTGGAAAATTCAACGGTAAGGATTCTGCAGCTATATATTGTCTCTACCAGATACTGCGTTGACGAAGGTAAGTGACTTTTTCTTTAGTAACTTTTGAATCGTTTGAGCTACATTTTTTTGTTAAAATCTGCAGATTGTGGAGCAGGAAAAGTCGATGGCATACCAAAGGCAGATTTTGCCTACACAAATGCCACATACTGTAATTAACAAGAGTTACAAGCACATTATTTTTTAGGTTGCAAATACTTGTCCAGCTACTCTCAGCTCGTTTTATTGTGCCATCAAGGAGCTATTTAAAACAAAAAATGAAAATGACTGCTGTGTGTTTAAGTGATGGGCTAGCCCTTTGGATGCTTTCTAGTTTCTGATTGGTCGTGCAGAGATTCTGTCTGAGCTCAGCGGTCTGAATTCTGTCTGTGACAAAGAAGCGCTTAGGAAGGAGGAGGGAGGGCCAAGAGCAGGACAGAGACTGTGATAAGCAGCTGAGTCCAGAAGTCAGACCCATAGAGCATTTCTCGCCTGATGACCTTGCCTTATCTCTGCCCTGTACAAACACATTTGCACCATTCATCCATCCCCCAAGTGAGCAGGTGATAAGATACATTATGACAGGGCCGCATATCAAGCCCTTCAACAAATGGAGGGCAAAATAAGAGTTGTTATGTCCACCTTGAGAGTGGGTCGGGTGGTGGCTCCACTGGCTGCTTTGATTTGCAAATATTTTTATTGTTTTGGATTTATCTTTCTTTTAATCGGTCGGGTCCCTTGTCTTGTTTTCTGCTTTTTGTTAATTAGCCATGTATTCTCACACTGGTGTAAGTTCTACATCTAGAGTTCTATAATTGGGGGAAATGAATGAGAAAGCCTGAGTGTTGCTTTTGACCAGTGCTGGCATTGGAAAAATAATACTCCGGGAACCCGTAAATTGGGTGGTCAAGGTGAGGAAATGGAAAGGGGTGGAGTCATGAGCAGCAGAGTCTAACAGTCAACTTTACATGTATTTAACAAAATGCTATAAAAATTTGGCAACAAGGGCATACCTGCGAGCTAATCTGTTCTAGCTTACATAATTGGTTGCAAAGATGCTGCATTTTAAAATATTTTACAGGGTTAAGAGTAAGACACCTGCTGCAGTGTTCTTTGTGTGCCCAGCAATTTTGAGGGAATTATAATAGCGGTAAGATAACTCTAGTGGTTAACGCAGGTCTAGGGGAGTTCTATGCTTTTCCCAGTGCCATTTTTGACTCATAAAGTAGCAGAGGTGGTTAATGTGCCTGCTGCAAAGCTCAAAGTGTAAAATGCAGATTACATATTTGTTTTTTATGTGGATAGGCAAGTGAGCTACTGCTTTTGATACTGATATACTTCCAAGTGATAAGTTGCAATCCTTCTAATATAGCACAGTGATCTATTTATTGCCACCAAGGAGCTGCAAGCAAAAACTGTAAGTCATGGGTGCCTTATTGTTTTTTTTCTCCTTCATTTGTTATTCTAAGATGGCAAAGAATGGCTGCTTTGAGAAATAATAGTCTTGTTAGTACAGACACCCACAATCACGGTTACATTTCATATACTGACTTTGGGTTTCTCCCATCTGTTTACTCTTAGCATACAATGTCTACAAGAATGGATGATGTATGATTACCTCCATCTTTTAACAATCATTTTTTGTAACATTTCCTGTACTGATTTACACATTATATGATTTATCGTGATTGTGTGATTTTAAGCACTCTGACACCCTACACTGAAATGAGTAGTGCTGTAAAAGAATTAAATAACAAAAAGTAGGTGCCATTTAAATCATTGTTATAATTACTCGTACACACAGATAAATCTTGCATTACAAACACATCTCCTACATAGGGGATTGGACAAAGTCAAAAACTTGCCTCCAAGTCATAGTTTCTCTAAAGCAGTTGTGAAGTGATGAGCTGAGTGCCTTTGTTTCTTTCCATTGCATTGGTATCTAGGTAATATGTTCCAGACAGCTCCCAGCCAGGGTGATACTTGAACAAAGGAAGGGCTTACGCAATTTTAATTCAGTCCTATGTTTTGGGCCCAGCTGGGAGTGAAAATAAAAAAGCCCCCTCGTTACCTGCAAGTTGCTGCTCCAAATGAATTACAGGTGACTTTCATGCGGGGGCTGCCGAATTATGTCCCGGTGTCTGAAAATTATACCTAGACAAACTCAGCATGTTTCCCAAGGCTGGCCAGATCAGATATTGCCCAGAAGTAGCTACTAAAACTAGGATCCAGAAGAATATCCCTACTTTCCAGCACTGAGTTTGACACAACATGGTTTGGGTATGTCCAAAGGCAGCAGGCTCTTGCTTCTTGCTGTGCTGTATCCATCAGTGATCCATAGCATGCAGACCAACCCTAAGAAACTCCTTCTAGGCGATTCAGCTAAGCCCCAGAGTGAAGTGTGATAAATGTAAAGAAAGAAAATCAAAAATAAAATGGTCATGTTTACTGCCAAACACATCAAAGTGAGAATGTCCGTAAGATCGACAGGTTGTTTGGTTCCAGGTGTTCAATGAGCCGGCGATCGAAGGCTTTCTCCAGGACCTTGGTAGGGAAGGGGAGCAGCAAGATGGGGAGGTAATTCTTAAGTTCGCTTGGGTGAGCAGAGGGTTTCCTAAGGAGTGGTTTGACCTCTGCGTGCTTTAATACGTTGGGGACGGTGCCCGTGGTGATGAATGAGTTGAGGATGGCCGTGAGGGCACTGTGGATTTCCTTCAGTCCCAAGTTGAGGAAGTGGTGGGGCCATGGGCCAGTCAGCGCTCTGGAATGGATCGAGTTCATGATGGCTGTGGTGGCCTGCATGGGGAGCTGTTTCCAGTTGGTGAGCAGATTGGTGTGGCCAGCATCGGTGGGCGTCAGGAGGTGGTCTAGTTTGGTTGGTTGTGGGTGGAAGTTGCTGTAGATGTCGGATCTTGTCGTGGAAGTAGTCTGTCAGAGTTTCTTGGAGGGCCTGGGATGGTCGGATGGTGTTCTCGGTGGCTGAAGGGCAGGAGAACTCTGAGAATGCTGTAGAGTTACATTGTGTAGTTGGCTCCTGCCTCGATGCAGTTGGTTAGGGCTTCCTTTTTTGCCTCCCTGAGGTGGTGGTGGTGGTATTTGCTGAGAGATGATTTGAAGTTGGTGATGTCTGTGGGGCTCTTGCTTGACCACCATCATCTCTCTAGTTGCTTGAATTCTCACATGAGGGGTCGAAGTTTGGGTGTGAACCAGCTGGCTTGCTTGCTAGATCTGCTGGTGCTGGCCTTTCTCATGGCAGGGGGTTGACTGTGCCAGCGCAGTGGAGGATCCAGTCATAGACGTTCTGGCCGGCTTGCTTGAGGTTGCCAGAGGGGTTCGGGTACCAGTGTAGTTTTTTTTTCTATTTTGATCGGTATATTTTTTGTCTCCACCGGTAGTCGTTCCAATCCAGCATCTGTTGTCTATATCAGTCTTTGCTTTTGAAAATCTGCTGCAATACTCCTCCACCCCCCAACCTCAAGGTCAAACTGAATGGAGTCTCTGCAAAAAGGCCTCAATTACAGAAAGCCATGATGAAATAGATGCTTTAATATAAGTTTCTTAATATTGCTCCAGTTCCATAGGGGGCTATGTATGTGATTGCTTGTAGCTTCGCACCCCAACATTTCTGTCCCCCTGTGGTATCAATAATTACTTGCAGAATTACTGCACTATCATTACTGCAGTGATAGTAATGGAGGCCCATAGCTGAGAACTACGGATGCAAAAAATCTGCAACACAAAGTAGCATGGGCAAGTTATGCATCATATTTAATACGTCATTAAAAGTGCCCAAAACAACCCCCTTGTGTACTTTCAATTAATCAATCAATCATGATATTTGTAAAGCGCGCTACTTACCCGTGAGGGTCTCAAGGTGCTGAGGGGTGGGGGGGAGTTGCGCTACTGCTCGAAGAGCCAGATCTTGAGGAGTCTTCTGAAGGCGAGTAAGTCTTCGGTCTGCCGTAGCTGGGTAGGTAGGGTGTTCCAGGTCTTGGCGGCGAGGTAGGAGAAGGATCTGCAGCTAGAGGTTGTTCGTTGGATGCGGGGGACGGCGTCAAGTGCGAGGCTGGCGGAGCGGAGCTGGCGGGTGGGGGTGTGGAAGCTGAGTCTGCTGTTCAGGTAGGCTGGTCCCGTGTCGTGGAGTGCTTTGTGTGCGTGGGTGAGGAGTTTGAAGGTGATCCTCTTGTCGATGAGGTGCCAGTGTAGGTTTGTCAGGTGGGGGGTGATTTGGCTGCGGCGGGGGACGTTGATGATCAGTCGGGCGGAGGCATTTTGGATGCGCTGTAGTCGTCGTAGGTGTTTGGCTGGGATTCCGGCGTAGAGTGCGTTGCCGTAGTCCAGCCTGCTGCTGACGAGGGCCTGTGTCACCGTTCTTCTTGTTTCGGTCGGGATCCACTTGTAGATCCTGCGAAGCGTGTGGAGGGTTTTTAAGCAGGAGGAGGAGACGGCGTTGACCTGTTTGGACATGGAGAGCGAGGAGTCGAGGATGAATCCTAGATTGCGTGCGTGGTCGGTGGGTGTCGGTGCTGTCCCGAGAGTGGACGGCCAGCAGGAGTCGTCCCAGGCCGAGGGGTTGGGTCCGAGAATGAGGACCTCCATCTTGTCCGAGTTCAGTTTCACCCGGCTGCTCCTCATCCAGTCGGCGATGGCCTTCATTCCGTCGTGGATGTTGGTTTTGGCGGTGCGCGGGTCCATGGTGAGGGAGAGGATGAGCGGAGTGTCGTCGGCGTAGGTGATGAGGTTGAGGTGGCGGGCCACTTGTGTGAGGGGGGCCATGTAGATGTTGAACAGCGTAGGGCTGAGGGAGGAGCCCTGGGGGACGCCGCAGATGATGTCGGTGGCTTTGGATCGGAAGGGTGGGAGGCGGACACTCTGGGATCTGCCGGAGAGGAAGGATGTGGTCCAGTCGAGGGCCTTCTCTTGGATGCCGGCTTCTTGGAGGCGTGTTTTTAGAGTGCGATGGCAGACCGTGTCGAAGGCGGCCGAGAGGTCTAGGAGGATGAGGGCTGATGTTTCGCCGTTGTCTAATTGGCGCCTGATGTCGTCTGTGGCGGTGATGAGGGCAGTCTCGGTGCTGTGGTTTCGTCTGAATCCGGATTGGGATGGGTCCAGTATGTTGTTGTCTTCGAGGTGGTGGGTCAGTTGCATGTTGACGATTTTCTCGATGACCTTCGCCGGGAATGGGAGTAGGGAGATGGGCCGGAAGTTCTTGAGGTCTGCCTTGGGCTTCTTGAGGAGGGCGTTGATTTCGGCGTGCTTCCAGCTTTCCGGGAATGTCGCTGTTTCGAAGGAGATGTTGATGACCTTCCGTAGTTGGGGGGCGATGGCTGCGTCTGCCTTGTTGAATATGTGGTGTGGGCACGGGTCTGTCGGAGATCCTGAGTGGATGGAGTTCATGACCTTGCGTGTCTCGTCGTCGCTGACGTTGGACCAGAAGGTAAGGCGGTTGGCGTTGTTGGTGTTCGGAGGAGGGGTGGAGTCTGGTGTGGTCGGGTCGGTCGTGGTGTTGAAACTGTCGTGGATGTCAGCGATCTTGCGGTGGAAGAAGATGGCCAGTGAGTCGCACAGTTCCTGTGAGGGCGGGATGTCATTGGTGTTGGCGCTGGGGTTGGATAGTTCTTTGGCACACAAAAGCAGCTATCTAGTCCAACTCTGGCCTGTGTAAATAGAAATAAAATCTGGGTCAAAGCCATGGCATTTTTCAACCTAGGTTGTGGTTAATAAAACGTAGGGTTGCTGTTGGTTACTGGTAGAAAAGAGAGGGATCTAGCTGGATCCCATATCCGGTAGTGTAAGAAGCTGGCTCTGTATATACTAAACTAAAGTAAGGTATAGTGTGCACAGAGTCCAGTGGATCCCCAGAGGCATAGCAGAAGCTAAATTAGAATATCACTAACAGCTCTATTTGTGGTAGAGTGGTCGAGCAGTTAGGCTTATCAGGAGGGTGTTTTAAGCCTTTATTTTATTCACTCAAACAAGACTGATGGCACACACTCGAAGACAGAATCCAGACCAATTCGGTAAGCATAAAAAGGTATACTTATGTTGTATTTCTAGAACCAAGCAGAACTTGGCACAGGTGAGTAAAATACACTTTCAAATGCAAGGCTGTACAAAGAAATGCAATTGTGGATGGAATTGGAATCGTTACAGGTTTTTGTTTGCTTTTAAAACAGTTCAGAATACATGGAAATTACTTTGGATTACTTTTAGATTACTTTCTAGTTACATTAACCACACTGGGTGCTATGCCTAGATATCACTCAGTGGATCCTACAATACAAAGGTAAGTGAGAAAGTTTTATATTTTAGGCGCAGTTACTTTTGTTTCATGCAAAAAGCAGATCGACACTGAAAATTTCAGAGGAAAAAACACAACTTGGGTTCCTATAGAAAAAAAGATTATCGGGGTGCAGGTAAGTAAATGACTTACAATGCTGGGTGTCTGGGGTTAGAACCACGGTTCCCCAAAGTTCAAGGAGACACTCAATTTGCACCACCAGCTGCACTAGGGCGGCCGGGTGCAGAGGCCCGGTGTATGCCAATGGGGCTAGGGGACCGCCAGTCAGGGGCTGCTTACGAGCAGGCCACTCGGTTGTGGGAGTAAAGCTGCTCCTGGGGTTAAGATTAGCACTGCATGGGCCAACAATCAGTGCAGGAGCTGCACCACAAACGGCACGGAGGCGGCCGGATGTGGAGTGCCAAGGAGGCGTCGGGAACCCTTTGGATTCCAATGGAGATCTCCGGTTTCGAAGAGATGCAGCATGCTTCGTCCAGGAGGTTTACTGAGGGCGGCCGCCGGCAGGAGAGGTAAGTTGGTTTCTTGGGAATGCCTGGACACTGTTGGTTGGGCCACCAAAGGCCGTGGAGCATCGGGTGCAGGGGTGTCTTTAGGCGCCGGGTCTTCTAACCAGCTACGGTTGCGCTCGGGACCCCTCAGGTTGAGGCTGCAGGTGTTAGTCTGAGGCTCGAAGCAGGTCAGGGATCACCGGATCTCAGGTCAGGATCATTGGGGAGACATCCTCATGGGGTTGGGTAACTCGAACTCGGGCCATAGGCGTCGGGTGCATAGTGGTGCAGACCCACAGATTCTGCTGGATCCGGGTTCTGTGTTGGAGTCTTTTGATTAAGCAAATTCGGTGCTCATCAGAGACAGTCGTTCTGGTGAAGGCTGGGCAGATCCTCCGGGTTCTGGATTGTCTGCTGGACACACCAGGGTTTCGCTGGTTGCAGGTTGAAGTCAGAACAGGCTGTTAGGGCTGGGGCCAAAGCAGTTGGTGTCCTCTTCTTCCTTCTGAAGAGGAAAGATTCAAGGTCGCCCCTAAATACTACATTTAGGGGCATTACAGGGGTGTGCAGGTTGGGACCAACAGGTTCCTTCCTTGGGGTGAGTACACCCCTATTATGCCACCTTCCAGTGGGAGGGGGACAGGAGTTTCTCTCCGATTGGCTGGGTCCCCTCACCTTCATGATGGATAGGACTGAAATGTGTGCTTCACCTCGCCTCCTCCACCTGAGGGGTGGGGTTGGCAAAGGCGGACACACCTCTCCTCCTAGCTGGGTTTTCCCACTGATTATCCCATCCAAAATGGGGGTCAGAATCAGTGGGATCCAGTTGCAAGGGGCAGCAAAAGGCAGGTTCGGTTAACAAAGGCTGCTGGCCTTTGAAGCTTCCCCTTTGTGGACCCAGCTCATCCTGGGGGAGGAGACATGACACGTCTGCCCAGGATTGGCTTTGTTACTGGACCCAGAGAGCAGAGGCTCTCTACCCAGGGGTCCAGAAAACTGTCTGGTGGTGGCAAATGGCGGGTAGCCATTCAGAAACCACACCAGGGCTGGTCGTTTTTCAGGGGGCATCTCTATGATGCCCTCTGAGTACATTTTACATTCAATCCCCCTTGCCCTATACTGTTTATGGCTTCACTGAGCTTACAATGTTTGAATGGACTTACAGTTGTAGTCATGCAGCTGTACCCTCACTTATGGTCTAGTGCACCCTGTTAGAGGGGTGACTTACCTTGGCCGCAGGCAGTGTGCTGTAGGCATGGAACACAGGGATTGTGACGTGTCGACTCTTAACTTTTCTCTGCACCAAAACACGCAGCCTGCAATGGCAGTGTGTGGGTGGTAAGGTGCAGGGTCTCTAAGGGTGGCACAACGGGGCTGCAGCCCTTAGAAGCCTTCTGTGGTCACAATACCCTTGGTACTAAGGGCAGGGCTTTAAGTGGGCCGGGTCTCACCGGGTCTGAGCACCAGCAGTTTTTTTAAGGAGGCCTCAAAACGGGTCTCTATCGGGCTCTGTTTTGTGCCCTGGCACAGGAGGTCTGTTTTTTTCTAGCGTTATAGGGGAAGGGAAATCCTTTAAACAGAGTAATTTTCTCTCTGGATTTCCCTTCTCTTTTCAGAACTCAGGAGCAGCAACATTGTTGTGGTGTCACTAGGGCTTTATGTGGAAGCTTTTTAAATATTATATACAAGACACAGTTGCTGCTTATTTGTCTTATGCAAATTCAAATTTCAAAGCTTTATTCGATTATTAAAAAACAATCATAAAAGCATACATTGTTAAATTACAGAATAAAATACAGAACATACATCAGATATTACAGTAAACGAAGCAGCTTAAATGGCATCAAGTATGTCGGCCAGCCAATCTAATGTTTATAGAAAAACCACGGTTAGAACACCAGGCTTTTCCTATGGGAGATAGCTTTTAATATAAAGGTAGCGGTAAAAAAACAAATGTCCAACATATCAAGTCCAAATAACAATTTTATCGCTTGGGCAGTAGTGAACACAAAGTATTTCTTAAAAACAGGTTTGAGATAGTAAAGACGAAGATGCAGATAAAAAGGGCAAATAAGCATAAAGTGCAATGTGCTTTGCTTAGTTGAGCCGTCACAAGGGCAGGGTGTTGGGCTATAAATTTTCATCTGTGGAAAGGCCACCAGGTTATGGGCAATGCCTAATCTCAACCTAGTGAGAACAAACTGGTGAGATTGTTTGGTAATGGCTTTTAAATACATAGGCAAGCCCGAGACAACCGACATGTTAGAGTGGTAAAAAACATGGGTTGACGAGAGGCTACATTGAACACTACGCAGGTTAGATTTGGTCCCTAGAAAAACGTTTTTAAGCTCCTTTTTATGTATAGTGACAGCACTCAGGGGCTCATCAAAAATGTCAAGATTAAAAATTTCACTGTAGGAAGATGAAACATAATTTAACCAGGGGATCTTACGGACATTATCCAACCGAAGACAGTCTAAAATGATTTGCCTGGTAAATCCTGTCTCATCCTTGGCCCAAATTGACCTCCAAGCCATAAGAGGTCTCAATCCCGTTAGATCTGTGAGATAATCAAGGCCCACCTCTCTATGACTTAGTTCAGTAGATGCCGAGGAGGGAAGGCAAAGGAGTCTTTTAAGGAACTGGTTCTCTGTAACTTGTAGATCCCTGTGTTTACAGTAGCCCCATATACCTGAACCGTATAAGGCAATAGATACACATCTATGCCTATAGATGTTTAACATGTCAGGGATGCGACGACTGCCTAGTTTGAATGCAAAGCAGAATACTTGAGAGGAGCTTTTGCCCATCTTGGCATTCACATTTAAAATCTCGGGTGCCCAAGTTCCTCTATTATTAAAAGTTATGCCAAGATAACAGAATTTGTCCACTACCTCAATTCTATGATTATTAAAATGAAATGGTTTAGAACGTTTCATCCGTTTCCCGCAGGCCATAATGAAGGTCTTAGAGTTATTTATTTTTAGTTTTCTCCCCTTGATAAAGTCGTAAAAATAATTCATAAGGTTTTGGAGTCCATTCGGAGTACGTGAGAGTAGAACCGTGTCATCTGCATATAGCAGGACCGGGACAGGGTGACCACCAACCTGTGGGGAATCTGTATGTACCCTCTTCAATTCGGACTCGATGGAGTTTATAAAAAGGGAGAAAAGCAACGGGGCCAACACACAGCCTTGCCTTATGCCTGATTTGACCCTGATTTTCCTGGTACATTCCCCGGCCTGGCCAAAGCGGAGCTGGGCTGATAGCTTATTATAAAGTCTGGCCAGGAAATATATTATTGCTGGGGGGGCTCCCATTCCCAATATAGTGGACCATAACAAAGTATGATCCACTAGGTCAAAGGCACTTGAGAGGTCAGCGAAACAGAGAAATAAAGAGCCCTGTTTCGCTTTAGTGTATTTCCCGATGATAAGATCGAGATTAATACACTGCTCTGTTGTCCCAAGACCCTTACGGAAGCCATATTGAGATTCAGCTAGAATTTTATTTTCCTCCGCCCAGGATAGCTTAGGTTCATACAGGGCGGTAGAAAGGCTAGCACAGTCCTCCCTAGCCGAGTCAAAGATTTCTGTAAAATATAATACCCAATTATCTTCGCTAACCTGTGCTGATAATATAGGGAAATCTTCCTTTACAAGAAAAGGGCTATTGACCGTATTCCAAAAGAGCTTACTGTCACGCAATACTGCTGCTTTAGTCAAATCGTCCCATGCAAGCTCCCTTAGCTCTTGTTTTCTACGTGTTGGGTGCTTTTTGTATAACAGCCTGAGGTATATAATGGCCTCCCTGTCTCTGGGTTGTTTAGAAAGTGCCTGCTTAAGTTCTTGGAGGGATTTGGTACACGCATTATCAAACCAACCGGTAGCTGCCTTCTTCGTTAAGCCTTTGGTGATGGTGAGGGATCTTTTTATGATGGTACCCAATTCCACAAAATCAGCTTTAATGCACTGGGGGGAAGCCTCTGAGTCCAAACATTTGAGCATCGCTACAGACCCCATTTCTACAATTTTATGCTGCAGCTTCTCGGAATTATCCACACGCCATTTGATACGAATACCATTCTGGCTACAGGGGGTTAAGTCTTCTACTATCATACGCTGGAAGTTAACCGGGAACCCCCAAATAGAAATCGACATGGTGATGGCATTATGGTCGCTACTTCCAAAATCTACAACAATAGGAACCATACAAAATGGAACAATATGAACAGAAACTAATAAATGGTCAATAACAGAAGCCAAGTTCATTCCTACAAAAGTCGGTACAGGGTTACCCTCAAGGTCTGCAGCCGGGTAATGTATCAATAGATCCAGTTTAAGCATAAAGGAGTTGAGGGAGTCGCCATATGGTGAGGGTATAAAATGTGCCCGGTTTTCCCCATTATCCCCGTCGTACCCGCAAACTTTGGTGAAAGAGTGGGGGCAAGTACGAATATTAAAATCCCCTCCCCAGATGATATCAAGAGGTTTATGGATGCCTTTGCAGATGTTTCTCACTGCTACATCCAACTCATCCAAAACTGAGGTATTTGTAGCATCAAACAAATTGTTATAGTGGTTAATCAGCAGGGTTACATGGCCCCTTTTGTGTTCCATGCTTAAAATTTGCGAGTGAAAACCCACAGTCTGGTGCGATTTCACACGAACAGGGAGGTTCACAGAAAGTAGAGTTACTAGCCCCCCTTTAGCCCTGCCCATATTGGACCTTTGTGCCGGGTTGTTATATGACACAAATCCATCAAGGGTGATATCAGTTGTTATCCAGGTCTCTTGTAAACATAAGACATCAAACTGGGAAAGAATTTCGCTCCAGCCCAAGGACGACTTTTGCCGGCTCCAGCCAGCAATATTCCAGCTAGCAAATTTGAAGCCGGGGGTACATGGAGCTAGTTCAATATCCTCCGGTATACTAGTAAATCCCAGTGATGGCCTGATAACAACAGGGGAGACCGTAGATACAAGAAGGTGGGGTGGGGCAGAGGGGTCAACTCCCTGGGATAGTAAATGTGCAGGGGTGAGGGGCATTACGGGGGCTGGATCGATAGATATACTTTTACCCATAACTGCTATTAAACTATTACCAGTAGCAGGGGGGATGCAAAATGGGGAATATAATGTGGATAGTCAGTCTACTCCATCTAAACCGTTAAGGCAATTAAATCGGTTAAAATCACAGAAAGGAGTCTCCGGAGACAACAGGGCCGGTCTTGCTTCATATCCACGGAATCTACCCCTCCGCTCAACCCTCGTCCAATTATCTCGGCCTTGATCATGGTGCAAGTGGATAGGTGTAAAGAAAAAAGACACTGGCAGCGTCTGGATGGTGGAATCGAAGGATCTATTAAACCCGGCACATATGTGCGAGACTGTTCTGGGGTCTCTAAAGCTCACCATGATACAGTCCCCGATTATAGTCTTTCTAGTTTTACCCAGCCAAGGTACCCTTCTAACCAAGATGATTTCATTATGAAGGTGGGCCGGGAGGGGTCTATTCCAGTTCAGTCATTTAATGACTTTATTTTTAAGAGATTGAAAATTCTCGGCTTCTCCAACTTCTAAGGGAGGAACACCGGCCAGGACTACCATGAAGCGGTTAGCTTCAGGGGGCAGGTCAGGCCTACATGGTCTAGGGACAATCTTATCAGGGGGTGGGGAAGCTATGTGGCCATTAGTTGTGGCCCCGTTAGTAGTGGTCATAGATTGAACTGAACCTGCAGGTAGCAAAGGGGGAATGTTAGAGTTGCTATTTTGAATCGGGGCTAGATTGCCCGTTGGGGGACGCAAAGGGGGAGCGGCATCATTCACTAAGGAGGGGCCTAGATTACCTAGGTTAGTAAGAGTGATTTGGGGGTTTGAAGAAGTATTGGACTTGGGAGATCTAGTAGCTAATATAGCAGCAGAAGTTTTCTCAATGTTGGTAAGACGGAGTTCTATGCGTTCCAATTTAGACTCTAGGGGAAATAAGAGGGATTTGAAGAGGGCTCCCAAAGTTTCTAAAGAGAGGTCCAGACTAGGTATGTGTTGAGAAAGGCCTGATGTGGGGTTGGTGGTATCATGTTTATGTTTGGCTGGTTTAGATTTGCCACCAGGTTTCGAGTTATACGGCCTTTTACATTTAGTTGCAACCCCTTCAATAACTCCTTTTAGTATAGTATCACAAGTGACAACGGAGTCTGAGGGAGTGGGCACATTAGTATCAAGGACCATATCAATTTCTGGGAGAATTTCGTTAACCAAAATATCCAGATCAAGTGACGCCAAGTTGGTCACAGTAGATGTTGAAAAAGGGCCCATCGCAGCATTGTTAGTAGACTCAGTAGGTCGTTCGGGGGTTTTAGCATTAGCCAAAGTACCAAGGGAAGATCTTTTGAAGGCCGAAAATTCCTTTGATAAACGCTTCTCAAGAACGTTTATTTCAGTGTCAATGAGGATATTAGCTCTAATCAAAAAATTTCTCCATACCTCCAGAATTGGCCGCTCCAGCTAGGGATGACTTGCTCCTGGTTTCACGACAAGACATCTCCCCACGCTAGAGTTAGCAGAATGTAGCAGCAGAAGCAAGAGGGGGGGCCCGGACCGGACAAGATCGGTCACGAACGGGCACAAACGGGCCCGCCCTTGGCCCGGACTTCGCCCGGCGACGCTCCCGCGCAGCGGGATGCTGTATCCAATAAGTAGGGAGGATTACGGGCTGTGGGCGGAGCAACAGGGAGAGCGGACCAGGTGATGTCTCTAGGTCAGGCAAGGGCTCCTGGGAGATGGAGTCCCTGCAACGCTCGCAGCCCTGATGCAAGCTTCCTGTAGGAGCCCACGGAACTCGGCTCCTTCTAGCCGTCCAAAGTGCCTCTGCCCCAGATCACGAAGCAGCACCCGCGGAGTGGGTGCTGCGAGGTCGGCAGGAAAGATGCAGAGAAGTACAGCCACAGCCTCACAGGACCAAGTCTTCAAGGAAACACCCCACTATGCAACTAACAACCATTGACAAAGCCAATAGTCCTGACTTCTTGTAGGTATGATATTACTTGTTGTATCATATATCTGAATGCAATGACAGAAACCGCAAAATACCAGTCGGGCGGCACACTATGATAAGCACAATCTTTTAGCTTATGTGTTTTTAAGCCACGCCCTAATTACATTGGCCACACCCCCTTGAGAGACACCTCCGTTTATTCATCCCACTTAAAGCCCTGATTAAGGGTGCTTTTTACAAGGGGCATACTTATGACCAGAAATGTGCCAATTGTGGGTGCAAAGGTACAGTTTTGCGAAAGAACAGAGGCCCTGGTAACCTGATTGGCAGGGGCCCAGAGCACATCAAGTCAAAGTGCATCAAGTGTCAGGTAAAAGTGTGGGGTAACCGTGCAAAAATAGGGGTGCTTTCTACGGGTAGTTATTACTGAGCTGAATCCGGGACGGTCTCAATGAAATGTTCTGACTTTGTCCTCGGGTAAATTGGTGACACTGCAACAACTTCAGCAGACACCGCACTTTGTGTGATTTGGGTTCAGAGCAGCAACCTGCAGGAGGATGAGAATATAAATGTGTGACTGCCATGCTACACAGTGTGCCTTGCAGCAGGCACATTAACCTGCTAAGTTATTTTATGATGAGTCAAAGCTGTGAATAGACTGCAGTCGGAAGTGTCTAGCAAGTGCATTAACCACTAAAGTTGAAATCCTGTTGTGATACCCTGGAACATTCTGGGTACACAACGCCCTCAGAAGTAGGCGCCTTACCCCACTAAGCTATTATAAAAGGCACCCTGTCTGTGACCAATTAAGTAAGTCGGAACAGATTTAGTACCACGCGTCCCTATTGCCAATTTCTTTGGTGGCAGGCTGTCTGTCTATAGCTGCTCAACACCTCACCGCCTTTCTGCTGTCACACCTTTACCCCCAGTGTATGGGGTCCTGGACTCCTGGATCATTTTTTTCCGTTTTCAGGATTGTGTTGCGTGATTGCTGGTTCGTCACTTAATCGGCACAGGATTCACCCTGGGGAAGAACAACCAATGGAAGCCCAGGGTGGCGTGGACGGTGGACCAGAGAGGCCGGTCAAACGTGACGTCACTGTACTGCTTTTATCCCTGAGGCCTGCCACCCGCCTAAGGGCAGACCGGATGTCTCGAAGAGCAGACAGAATAACAAACATGGTGTCTGGGAGAGCCCCGAAGGCACTCCCAGGGACTGTCAGGAGGTGGCCGAATGCGAGCTGTTGTATCAGCTGCTGCCGCGGTAGCGTGTTCCAGCTCAGCTCCAGTGCGGGTTGCACACGTTATCTCTAGGTCGAGAGGGCGTCGCTACCGAGTTTCTGGCAGGCATTGCTGACTTATGTATTCACGCTGGTGACGTTATTGTTTAATTCTAGCTCGCCCACTTGGGGTTCAGCAACCGCGGTCATGTTATGGCTATAGCGTTATGGGGCCGCATAGGAGTTTATTCGACACTGGCTACACACCACCGTCTAAGATGGAATGTGCATTTAACTGAAAAAAATATCTCCAGAAGCAAATGTGCTGGATGCATAAGTAAATTGGTGCAGAGGCAATGCTGGGCGCTGCGCTGTCACGCTCTCTGACTACGTTCCTCATAGCTTGCTTGATTGGGTCAGCCCACTGCAGCCATTTTATCTCGTGCCGTGAGTGACTTTATTCCCTGATAACATGCACAACTGCCTAAAAACAAACGCTCTTCAGCTGCTGGGCTAGTACTTTATTTTGCCAATGCTTTTTTCTTTCTTTACCGTAACACTTTTTAAGTATCCTTGTGTCTGAACTATGTCTTAAGATTACAGTAATTCAAAGCCAATAGTACGTTTTCTTTTGCGTCAATAACAATCATATTATCCAGTGATGTGAGCTAAAATCATATACTGTCTACATACATCTGTTCTAAGTACACTAAGCTTCTAGGAAGAACTGATGTCCTATTAAAGGTATATGCAATTTTTTTTTCTTCATTTTCAATTTATATTGCAAGTGTATGACTGCCATGTTTAGGTTGCAGTATATTTTCTTTTTTTATTTTGTTGCAAATGTTTGCAATAAATATAAAACAAAAGTTAGCAGTTACATCAGCTTGTCAAAGCCAGTCCTTTGGGCTTTGCCACCGCTTGTTTCTGTAGCCGTGAGCAAACTTTACTATGGAAGGATGGTTGAGAAATGCAACTTTTGTTCCCCTGACAACCTTAAAATTTACCCTATTGCATGGATTTTCATGAAACTGGACATGGCACAATTTCACCAGGTGCGCTAAGCTCCAAGTTTTGTGCAGCTTCATTAAACAGCGTTAAAGTTAAAAGAAAACAACAACAAAAAACATTTGCAAGTTATAGTCATTCTCTCGCTGAACATGGATACCTCTTCTGAAGGATCATTCATTATATAATGAAATTGGACCAAAAGGAGTACATTTGTGCACTGAAATAAACTTTGCATGCAAGCACATTGTAAAAGTGGGAGTTGTGGTCAGTGAACATTGTACACAGAAGTGTAGCTATCAGTAGTGCACTACAAGCAGTGGTACCTGGCCCACGCTGTGAAGGGCCCTCTACTGCCCATTATTTTACTACGAAAACGAGGGTTCCCGTCATCCTATAGTTGTTGTATTGGGTCTCATGGCACCCTAGCCACGGATTGTACAGGAAGCAGTGAGAGCAGAACTCACTATAGGCAGAGTACAATTTATACACTTATGATCGCACTCTTATTAATTTAGTTCTCCACAAAGAAACTGGAGCACATGTATGTGACGCCAAAGGATTAGTCCAAATACCCACTTGCCTATCTACTGACTTTAAGTCCTAGAGCAACGTGCTGCCTGACGTGAAGTGCTTCAACGCCTTTCCTGGGGGGTACTAATCACCAAATAAATAGCACACTTCTTTTAATTTAACCTACCTCAAAGAAGCTGAAATAAATGCATTCAATGGTTTACTTGAAAGCGCAGTGCTAATCCCATTAACAAACACTGGCCAATAACCACAGAATTAACCACTAACTTTAGATTACAGAGGAGCATGCAATTCAGTGCTTCGTCAGGGCTAGTAAATGCGATATAAAAGCAGATGCATTACATTACAGCAGTGTACGTGAATGGTGGATTTGTAACTCACTCATGCGGCTGCAGGCCCACTTCAGAGTGTTTGTTAGTAGAGGGAGTGAAGGGAGAGACCGGAACAGAAAATAGAATCGATGTTACCAGGAAAAATTTAGAAGCCAAGCCTGAAGTTTTGAGATTTCATATTCTTGCTAAGAGGGCATGTTAGCTCTAATCTTCTCTGAGTATTCTAGGGAGAGCAGCCCATGGGTTTTCTACCTGCCCTGTAACCCTCAGCACATTATAACAACATTTTTCTTGAATTTAGGGGATGTCTGCAAGTAGGTGTTTGCTGACAAAAGCTTTGTGTATGGATTGTATTTTGGAAACAGTCCCTAGCAATATGTAGAACCCATCTGCTGTACAGCTTTACACATATCTTCAATGGATGTATGTTTCACATAGTGACTTGTGATGATATCGAAGTGCAGATATGGGTTGGTGATATGGCTTTTTTCTAAATAAGTCTGTCTACTTAGCTGTAATTTAAGAATAGTTAAAAAAAATAATAAAGTAATTACTTCTGAGTGAGTGTTTTGAAGACTCTGTAGTGAGGCTGAGAAAAATGTAAGTCAATTGTGAGCAAAACAACTCTAACCGTGGATGTCTTATGATCTGCGGCCAGAAAAGGAATAATGCATTTGGCCAAGCAGACAGGAAGCCTGAATTGTGCACTGCTTAGACTGAAGGAATTGTGCTGCTCCTGGTGCTTGGCATTGGAAAGGGAAGCTGGAGCCCACCACTCATCACTCCAGTTAGCTGCTATTTAAGGCCTACCCCTTTTGCTTAATTTAGTGGAAGATGGCCTTCAGGCTGACATAGATGAAACAAGCAGACTTTGCTAATGCTCATTCCAGAACACTCCCTTATTCAATCATAAATGACCATTGGACTATCGGTGTATACGTGGACGTGCCTGATGAACTTAGCTAGTGGGCTCGGTAGATGATGAGGAGGGAGGGTAGGAAGTGGTGCGAAGAGTTCTGAACCCCGGTGAACTTCTAGTCTATGACCATGATCAGGTTCATGAAATTTGTCTTAATTTGCTGACAACATCTGCTTGTTTAAAGTGGATAGCGGAATATTTGTTTTCTGCTGGTTTATGGTTTTGTGATAATTGCACAGGCTGACTCTATACACAATAAAAAAGTTGCTAGAGCTAAATCTGGAAAAGATTGAAGTCCTCATTATTGTGTGAAAACCTAAATTGAAAACGCGGTGTGGAATGTTTGACACCTCATATAATTAGGAGCGTCATCCAAGCTATGTGCCCAGTCTGTTTCTGTGGTGCACTGTTTCAGAGTCCCTGATCTCCTTTTGGCTATTTGACTCTTAACGCTATACGTTGATGTAAGGTATGGCCACCTGAACAGTGTTTTCTGTTCACTAAATGCTTCCAGGGTCTTGTCCACTTCACCCGATTTCCCTCACCATCATCTTTGGATGAATTACTGGAGCACTTCCAGTTTTGAAGTCCTTTATTCACTCTGCAGTGACTGGCTTGGAAGAGAGTATGACTCCCAGTTAACATAGTGGTAGTACCTTGCAATAAACCACTGCATGGGTTAGGCCCCAATATTTACATCATCAGACCTGCCCTACTGAGAGCCTGGATACCCTCACGTGCGATTAGCTGTGTTCTACAAATTCACATAACATCACAATACCAAACTAAACACTGGACAGCTTGAAGGCTTATACATACATGTCTTCGGGACGAGCCGGGATGTTGAGTTTGTGAATTTACTGCTTTGTCTTGTGATACAATTTCAGTTGATCTATAAACTGCTAATTATGAAGCACATGGTGGATCTTTGTGGCAAGTGCAGAAAATTCGCATTTACGTGGAAAAAATCTGCAGCTGCACATTAGCCTTTTTTCCTGGAACCCTGATTGTAGTGTTCCGAATCCGTAGCATCAATCTAAGAGCGCATCACGGGATGTCAAATCAGGCCCTTCCACGTCGGTGTAAAACTGAGCAGCCGCTGATGTGGATCCTCGCCCAATATTTTCCCATTATAAAACTTATTTATAGGTTTTATATGTGTGTGCAATGGTAGTGATAGAAGTAGCCTATACTTCAGTAAGGGGTGCACGCACCACCTTACCCAGGCTGCAGCAGACCTGTGGTGTCATTTTGGAGTGCTTCCCAGGGGTGGTATAATACATGCTTCAGCCCCTGGTAGGCCTCTGAGGTACCTATGCCCTGGGTACATAGTATACCATATACTAGGGACTTATAAGGCACTCGAGAATCCAATTTGAGATGTACCTAATGTACATGGAAACCATTTTAGAGAGGAAGCAGCTAGGCTGGGGTCCTGATTAGCATGGCCACAGCCAGACTAAGGTCGAAAAACAGTGAAACACCAGCAAAAAGTGGGGGTACCCATGTGAAGCAGATCCTACTCTCCTACACACAGGCACAATTTATTGAATGTAACCGACGTATTGTGCATGCCTTAATCAGCAGAGTACGTCTGTAAAATGAGGGGTGTCAGGGCGCAAATCAGAGCATCCTGGCATCCAATGGAAGTCAGGCATAAAAGAAGGGGCGGGATCCTCAGCCTTAACCCAACTTCCGATAGGGTTAGAATTATAGCCCTACCAGAATCTTGGCGAGGACAAGGGATGGCCTTACACTCCCTGGTCCCGCCTCCGCTGTTGTATCTGGTGTCCTGTTTGCAGAGTCGGGTTCCTGTCTTTACCATAGAAAATAAATGGAAGCCGTTCTGCCCGAAGCACTAAAGAAAACAAGGTAAGTAAAAACATTTTTCCTGATGTTGTGTGTGTGTGCACATTTGTGCGTGAGTGTTTGAACATTCCGTGTCAGAGTGTCTCTGGTGATAGGTGGTAAGAATGTTTGTGATGTACTGGTACCATGTAGGCCCAACAGGACAGGAATTAATTCCGAAAAAGGCTGCATATTTATTTTTTTTTTTTTAAAAATGAGAGTTTTAAAGCTCAAATTAAGGAGGCTAAAGGGTAAAGAAAACTCTGTGATGATGGGTACTGTTAGGACCTGGAGGCGTGGAAGTAAACTTTCTTCCAATGTACATTTCATTGAGGTGTGCGGTCGGTATCTGCATAGGGAAAGTGTTGAGGCTCCACGTTCATGGAGATTTGAAATATCTGCATTATTTATATCCCACCAGTGGAAGGCAGATGGTTGACATGTTTAGGGCCATGAAATGTGCCTGCGTGTGCAAGTGAGTGAGCGTGTGCAAAGGAGTGTGCATGCACAAGGGAGTGTGCTTGCCCCCATTTAAAAACGTAAAACTGCTGTGTGTTCAGCAGCTATGCTTTAGTGCCAGTCGTCCAGAACGCTCTCCCCAGTGTCTTAATAGCATTTATGTCCAAAGTGCATTATTGTTTACCTGTTATACATAGCTATTATATGCTCATAGCAGTTCGAGGACGCATAACAAGGTAAAGCAAATGTGCTATTGAGTGATACTTCAAACATGCACTAAGGTTAGATTTCGTTCATCAGGGTTAACCCACAGGCAATGGTTCTGGCAAGAGGGCTGAGTATCTTAAACCCTCCTGCTGAATCTACTATGATCTACAGATAATGAGTTGGGGTTTTGGCAAAGCCAATTCAGCCTTTCATCTTTCTGAGACACATACAATATTATAAAAACCAATGAAAATCAATGTAACACTTGTGTTTTGTAGTGCGAACAATCCCAGCACTACAACGTGCAACACTGTGAGTAGTCCTTACATGTAATAATGCAGCATCTTCTCTGGAGGTATCACTTACAATAAATGTATCTTGAAATGTGTGCACAAATCGTCCAGTATGCTGTAGGTACTGCTCTGCATTCTGGTGCAATTTGCCTCCTTCCTGTCAGGCCCCTGTGCTAAGGGAAAAGGGTTTCAGGGCCATGCGTGAGAGGGCATCTCTCAACATCAAGGCTGTAAGGTTCTCTGGCTTGACACGATCTCCTGCTGGCCCACCATGTGAATAATGACCCTTGGCCTGGCTCCCACCTGGACTCTACCACCTGACCCGATCCCCTTAAAGTGCTTTGAAAGGTGTGAAAGAGGTGTGAGTGCTATTCAAGACCAAAACATTAAATGAAATTACAAACACGAAGGAGTGGGCGCTTACAGGCGTGGGGTTTGCAAGATACAATAAGATGTGCAAGGCCTGACCTTAGCATAGCTACTCACAATCCCAAGCATCAGCTGATGGAAGGCAGGTACCCTGGTACTCGATTTGAAAAATGCATCTTATTGCCACCACCTTCTGGGTAGTTAAGGAGCATGGATATTAAAGAGAAGTGCGATCAGCAAGATACCCGTAAGATAGTGAGGAAGGAAGAAGTCCTCACCCTATGACATGAAGGGCCCAAAAATAAGCAGCGCAAGCTGTGATTGTGGTAAACTTCTGTACAGTGGCAAATGATTACACACTATGACTCAGGGATAAAGGGGTGCTCACAGCCTTCTGATAAAAAGGAACGGGGGAGAGGGCAGACCAAAAACAAGAAGTCCTGGAAGCATGGCTTCTCAGACACAATAAACTCCTCTGGTCCGTGAAGGCCAATTAACAGCAAATGGTCTTTCAAAGCGGCGTATAGAAATGAAGTCACTCCTATGGCAGGCCTTAACAATCATGAAGGCAGAGTGCTTGGTTTTTATGTGAGAGGGTGCCCCTACATGAGCGGAGCCCCACTGCAGCATTCGGAGTACCTCCTCTGATGCCGTTTCTGGTGCAGCCTGACCATATACTCTTAAGTGCATTATAACCTTGCGGTAAATGCTAACTTTGGACTGGCTGCAAGGAAACATGTCGTGTTTGGTGTCAAACACTTTGGAATACTAACCCCCCCCCGCCCCCCCCCCCCCTCAGCGGGGGTAGCATTCCACCCTTCTAGAGGGAGAGACATGTTCACACTGGTCTACCCGGTAAAGACTTTCTAAAGCCCTGGCATCACAAAATGGATGCCACTGCCACAGACACGGGTCTGGCCTCCAGCTGCTGACTGAAACTCCGGCAGGGGAGGCCTGGACAATAGTTTTCCTGTCCCAGGGAGGTGTAACCACCTTCCCAGACAGGCAGATGTGTATTGGGGCTGGGCAGGAGCACTCTCTGGCGCTTTGAAGTCCTGCACTGGGGGCACTCTTGGTGTCCCTGTGCATAGTCCAGTTCAAACCGGTTGCAGGGGCTACCTGCCCCTGCTCTGGCGCGAAACTGGACAAAGGAAATGGGTGTAACCACCCCTCTTTCCAAACCCTCCCATAGGTGAGTCCCTAGAGTATGTCCAACCCCCAAACTTAGTACAAGTATGGGAACCCGGTCCTTGAGACTTGAGATTACCCTGGACGAAACTCTGCAACATATATCCTGGACCTTCGACTTTATATTTTAACTAGAAGACGGAAGAAATCTTCCTTGGGGTCAATGAGTGACTCCCCTGCTTGGCAGGCACAAAAGAAGCAACTGTCCGATCTGCAAATCTGAAGCTCCCGCTGTACGCCGAAGTCTTTGCATCACCAGAGGTGGATTTCCAGACTTCCCCGAGGCTACCCTGAGTCCACAGCAAAGCTGAGGCCCGTGGCTATTGTGGGTGACGTGGAACCGTGACCCCTGGACACCATGAACTTTTGCAGCTACATCATCTTCCTGGTCCTCCTCAAAATTGTGCTCTGGGCTCCGAGTAGCCCCAGCCTTGGGCACCTACAGCACCGAAGATCTCTGGCCTCCACTCCACGAGTGACCCGTGGGCCAGTTTCCAGAGCGACTGCTCGAGGCTCCTTCGCGATCGCTAGCCCGTTGGCTAGTGGGTCCCCATGAAGGCAACTCCTCTTCTGATTGGGCTTTCCTGGTTACTCCAGACGTGCCCCAACTTACCCTCGCTGGGTGAGTCCCCCAGACCTTGCTGGTCTGCACCAATGTCTTTCTTCTATTTCCACTTGACTTGCCATTGCCAAGGATTGTTGGGTCCATTCTGGTCGCCGACACTGTAGCACTCAACAGACTTCGTGGGACAGCTCGAATCCTACTCCTGTTCGTCGATGACGCCTCCTGGACCTCGTGGCTGAAGAGTCAAGACACCCGTTAACTCACCTGAAGCACCCGACATCTGTGAGCATTGGACTTTTGTGCCCCTGGTCACTGGTAAGTGACCCAGACTCTCTCCCCTCTGCTTTCAGGTTCCTTCCATCCTCGATCCAGGCTTGGATCTCTTCGGACACTAATCCTCTTCACGGCAGCAGCACTTCTTTGCCAGCTTACATTGAAAACGACACAGCGACCCGACACCATTTGACACCTATGCACCCGGCTTCCCTGGGTGAGGTAATTCGAGTACTCCGGTGCTTCCGTGGGTGTTGGCCATAGACACCTCTAAGTCCAAAAAGGTTCGCTTGTAGTCATCCCCTAAGTGTCCATAAACTCTAAATTTCCAACCGCGACTTTTCCCATAGAAGTTAACGGCGATTCGCAGCTGTGTTCTCACACTGCACGCGTCCCCCGTGGGTCCCCTGTGTCACTGACTTGGGTGGTTCCTTGTGGTCCAAGCACTTCTACAGGCTCTGGACCTTGTGTCTAGTTCAGTCGTGGTTCTTATATCAATTTATTGGTATATGGGGTGGTACGCCCCTAGGGCCCAAACGTGTATTTGTGCTTTTACTGTTGAGTAGTGACTTGTAACTTAAGTACTTCGAACTCCAGCCTCATAAAGAGACTAGAGAGGTGTGTTTTATCTTAAATACATATATTTTAAATATATACCTGGTGTGGTTGTCCTTTCATTTGGTCCTTCAAGAGATTATAGGCTGGTAAAATAAGCTGCTTTACATTCCTTCAAGACTTAGCCTGAAGGCTGCTCTCCATAGCTACCACTAGGATAGCTTTCAATAAAGGTTGTCTTTAACCAATCAGGCAACAAATTGCTATCAGCTACCTCCCCCCCCCCTCCCCCATTAAACAAGCATTTGCAATGCAATTCACGCAAGTTTGAGCTATTGACATTGTAAATGACAATGCCTTTTATTTATGTTTTGGATTTTAAAACATACATAAAAGGCATTACATTTACAATACTAATAGATTAAACTCTCGCAAATGCGAGACCTAATGCATTACAATCAAGGGCATTTTCGACCGCTTGTTAGATTGTAAATATCAGAGGTAGAGACCGGCCTGCGACGTCTTCTAAGAGGTGATAAATAGTGCAGTGAAGAAGATGTCTCAAGTGTTGTAAATTACACAGACACAAAGTGTGAAGGGACAGTTACATATGATCCGAGATATAAACACTAACAAAGCGTTCCAACACCTTTCCTTCTGTGATTACACTGTCGCTGCTCAGGAGGAAGAGCGGGAGAGGGGTGGGGGGGGGGAAGATCGCATTTGACCGAACAGATTGGCATAGGGCCACCACCTGACTGGCATACGGTGAATTATCTTAAATTATACCAGGTCTTCGAAGCCCTATTGTGCTCTATAAAAGGCTCAGCACTCTATCGCAAGAGCAAAACAAAACCGCAGCGTTTCTCCAAACAACTCTAGATAGTCAGCTGTGATTGAGCAATGAAATGCAGTTTTATATGTAAATAGTAATGATATTCTTATCACCAGGAAATGACAACCAAGCAACTGGGAGTGACTCTATAGTGGATGTGAACCCCACAGTACATTTGCCATTAACTTGGTCATACTTTGCCAACTTCCAATGACTATGACCATGCCATCCCAAGATAAGTAAGCCAAGTAACCCTCAGCCAAAGACCCAATTTACTTGAGGGAATTAACCGTGTGCAAGCATAGTGATCCGACCCTCAGAGGGTGACTCCCGCCCCACCCTCCTCTCAATCAAAGTAGTGAATTACGCTTCATCCCTGTGGATAGTGAGCATATATTTCTTTACAACCGGGCACTGGACCTTTATACCACCTTACCTCAAGGACTGTAATCATTTTATCTATCCATCTGCCAAGAATACTGGTAATTTCATTTTGAGCTTTGCTTAAGAAGTGTTACAGGTCCCGAGTTTAAGGGGGCTCGATATTAACGAAAGACTACATTATGATATGCATTGCTGTATAGAGATGATCACAAATGTTTTAGGCTTCTGGCACTTAAAATGACATTACCCATCACTTTCGCCATACACAGAGGAGGAATCTTCACACCCACAGCATGACAGTAACCCCATCTTCTCTTACCTGAGGAAGCACAGCGCCGAGTCGCTGAAGAAGGACATGGAAATGATGGACTGTTCAAAAATGAAGATGGGGTCCACGTGAGAGATGATGCAGCCTCCGGGCTGGTAATCATTGATGATGGCACTTTTAACGAAGCCCTCAGGGATGACCCGGTGCTGCTCCAGTTTGCGGATGACCAGCTGGTGCACCCAGGCGGGGATCTCATCAACGTCACCCTAGGGGTATAGCCGCTCCTGGCCAGGCCCGTGCTTCTGCAGCTGCGCCACATAAGTGTAGCCCTCCCCGAAAAAAAATACTTGTTGCGCAATGGAGCCCGGTCCATGGTGTGCTCCTTGTACAGCCCCTTCTCGGCAGCACGCACCACCTCGTCGATGCGGCTCTCGATGCGGGCGCACTCTTCTGGGCAGAAGAGAAGCATCTGCCGGATCTCGTGCTTCACCCGGCGTGCCTCCTCGTCCCGGTAGTGGAGAGGCAGCAGAGGGGGCGGCTCCTCATGGTCGCTGTACTTGCCGTCTGACAGCTTCCTCTTGGAGCCTGGCTCCGGGCCTTTATGGTAAGGCATTATGGACTGCAACTTCTCCCGCAGGTCCGTGTATCCACTGGCGGCCATACTGCGGGGCTCACATCACTCAAAACCGGCTCCAGCAGGGGGAGCTGACACCGCGC
Source organism: Triturus cristatus (assembly GCF_964204655.1). Taxonomy (NCBI): domain Eukaryota; kingdom Metazoa; phylum Chordata; class Amphibia; order Caudata; family Salamandridae; genus Triturus; species Triturus cristatus. Next base: position 981,421,745 of record NC_140580.1, read on the forward strand.
TTGGCTCAGCTCTGCCGATTGGCGCAAGGGCCATTACAAGACCAAAAAAAGGAAAAAGGAAACGTTGTTTTGTTTTTTTAAAGTGAGCGTGGTAGGAGGGAGAGAACGGAAGCAACGGGGTCAAAAGCGAAGCTAAGGAGCGCGGAAACAACATTGGGGCAGGAGAGACATGGGTGAAGCAACACAGAGCTCGGATGGGAGGAGGCAAAAAGATAAACAAGAATAAATACGAACAAGCACGTGAGTGGTGCGCGCGCGCCACAGCGAGACATCTGGTTTGAATTATCGCGCCCGTGTCTGGGCACGATAATTGAAACTACATGGCGGCCGTGCGGGTAACCGACACCAATAGGCCATGAGCGGAACAATGCGCCCGCCTTTGGCCAATTGTGTGCTGTCTTAGTAAAAAAGACGCACGCAAAGGCCAAAAGCGTGGGCCAAAAAAAAAGCACACGTACGAGCGTGTGTGATTCTTAGGTTCGTTTTCGAAAGCCCCTACATGAGGTCTTCGCCAGAACAGCGCATGTGCGCTGTTACAGGCTCGGCCTAAAAAGTACTTTAGAACTACTTTTTCATTTTTTTTAGTTACTGATTGGGCCATTTCGCATTAAAAAAAAAATCACCATGCTGTTCAGCATCTTGCTGTTGCTAGAGGTTGGTGAACTGACAAATTAACAGGGAGAGCGGAACCAAGGGTCTGACTGGGTCCTAAAAGCCCTGAACAAGCAGAGTTCTGAAAATAGTTTGCATCTAAACACACAACTAATGTCATGTGTAAATACGATAGACTCTTTAAAATTAAAAGAAGGTATTTCTTTAACTTGCAGAAGTGTTTCAGATTAATACTAGGCGTGGGCTGAGCTCGCAGAGTTTTACTCCACGGAATTCCATAGATTTGCCAAAAAACTCTGCGGAGTTCTGTGAGTGGGCGGAGTATTGATTGACCACCCCTAATGAAGTTCCCTTGGCTGCTGTGGGTTGTTAGGGGCCAAGAACTCCTATTGTTGCCACAAGTAAGTCCCCCACACTGAAATTGCTGAGACTAGGGGTGAGTGCACCGGTAAACTCCGCTCTGCCAGCGGGTTGGCAGAGTTTTTGGCGAACTCTGCGTTCCAAGCGGAGCGTGGAGTTTACTCCCCACCCCTACTTTTACAGCATAAACCCTGAACTCACACTTTGGAAGGTGCTGTCATATGAGATAATAAAGAAAAAAAAGGCTTTGTAAAATAAAATATTTGCCTAGGATTACACAATTTGGTCATATTATACAATTCACCTATTTCTCTGCTTTTTAAAACCAAAGGTTTATGCTTGGTTTTTTAATCGTGGTTCATGATTATAGAGTGTGGGCGGCAGACAGAAGCCACATTAAAGCTTGGCTCATTTTGGGCTGAAGTGTCCAACAGGACTGGCTCGAGCCGTAAGCGACTCACCAACTTATAGCTGTTGCTGTACAGCATTGCCAAAAGGCTGGTTCCAAAGGCGAGACCTATAGGCTTTGACAGTGCTTTTTTGCAACCCCGAAGTGCTAACGATACCTGGGCAATAGCTCAACTCCAAAGGATGACAGATCTTGGCACTGGACAGTGTGAGACAGCATTCTCTCTCTGAGGGGAGAATTGGAGTTGCAAGCAATGCCTCTTCCCTCACAAGGCAAAGGATGCACACATGAACCACGCACCTGTGAGTGGTCACGGCACTGTATGGCAAGCGGTGCCAAGAAAGCTCAAGATGGACAGGTCCTAGGAAGGTGAAACAAGCTAACAAACATAGACCCTGGGAAAGTGATTGCATGCAAAGCATATTCTCAACCTCCGCTCAACTGCATTGCAAATTCAACTTAGGCAACCCTCCTCTGGTCTCTGCTATGGATTTTGTGCTTGCACAAAGGTGAAAAGGTACATTTCCCAGCGGGTTGCTGTCATGGAAATCATTCTGTGTCCCTCTCCAGGTAAACGGTGGGGTCACAAAGCAAGATTGAGGAAGAAGTGGCGGGTGGCTTGTTTCTCCGATGGCAGTAACCATCCTCCAGTCTTTTTAAACAGGTGCTGTGGGTGGACTACATTTTGTGGTAATACGGCAACTTCTAAATTCAGTACTTTTGTTATTGCATGCAAATATTACTCTACATGAGTGACGCTTTATATTAAATATGCAAAACAAAGAAAAGTAGCTGGGAGTTCTGTTAAACTAGGAAAACTTTCCAGGTGAAATACAGCGACTCACCAGTGGCACTTCCATTTGGCCACTCGAATGCCTGTTTTCTGTCAACGTTCTAAAGCCTTTCGTTTGTAAAGTGCCATCCAGCACGAGTTGCCAATATGTTAGGCTCGCAGTGAAGTGGGTGGTGTTAGAATGTGCCCCAGTGGCAGCCAGGCAGATGAACACATCTCATGTCTGCATAACTGAATTATCTCAGCAGTCTTAGGGTGACGGGGACTCACAGTTGACCCTGGACATGACCTCTGCCTTGGGACACTCTGCCAGCACAGACAGGCCCAGCTGCTGCTGGCTCAAAGGTTGACATTAATTGTGACAGTTCACAGCTATTTCTCCACCCTGCTCTTTTCCCAGAAGGCAGGCCCTGCCGGGTAGCACCCAAGGCTGGCAGAACACGAGGATGGATAAGGCGTCCTTTGTCTCCATTTCAAATGTGAAGATACTCGCCGCAGGGCAGCAAAGACCACCTCCGGTCTAGTGGTCAGTCGGCTACAACGTTTTCAAATCTGATGTCAAATAAATGTGTTAACGGCAGTCACTTGACAAACTAGATGACAGCGCGGCTGCCGTCTACAGTGGCCATCAGTAGGCGGGAGCTACAGCCATATTGGAAATTCGGGTGGTGACATTCGGTGACTCACCACAGCAGCAGGCCTCGACTTCGAGTTGACTGACAGGGGACGTGATTTGACCCCGCCACATTTGTGTGCTTACTGGGATCGACAGCCTGACAGTCTCCGCACGGAATGTGTTTGGCCTTGACCCCCACGCTGGCGTGAATATACTGCATTTGTGAAATCTTTCCAAAGTTCAGGGATTGGGACCCTGCAGACACAATGTGTAAAAAGCCAGGTTACAGCAGAAGATAGGTGGACCAGTTGTGACCCAGGTGACAATACAGTGACTATAGGTAGTACGAGAGCCCTGGGATGCGCACAGCTAAAATACAATTCCATTTCTAGGGTCAGAAAACCGCAGGAAAGTAAATCGTGGAGCCCTTGCTGGGACTGGACAGCAGTGCCAAAATGCGAAGTCAAAACAGTAGTATCAAGGTCAGATTGAAATTGAATTAAAAGTTCAAAAACACTCTATACAAGTGCACACATCTCACATTTTAGTGTTCACTTTTTCAGTTATCTGTGTATAGTGCACCCCGAGCTTCTGGGACTGATCTTGTGTTCTGGACCAGTTTAATAGTTCAACCCCCAGAGGGACTTGACCTACAAAAGTGTCTGGTATTCCACCAGTTTGAAAAGGAAATATGTCAGCAACTACTGGTTGCAGTCAGTTTAATTGCTGGAATACTCGGAGATGCCAGGGTTACCTTTTCACTTGTGAATAGGGCCATGCATCCGTGGGACGTGAGTGATTGGGCCTAGTTCATAATAGCGACAAGGGACAAACCGTCACTGAGTAAGACCCGATAGTAGGTGACTCAAAGGAGGTTACCACTTTGAAAGCAAAGGATGTGGAGGCTTGTTAGGATCACTCCTTGAATGCAACCGCAATCCTATCCCCGTGGAACACTGACGTTTGTGTTAGAGTAACTTCTTATGCTAGCGGCTACTCAAATACAGATAATCTAAGAATAGATGGGGATTTGTGTGGATTATGTGAAAACCGGTGGCTTGGCATGGTGGGTACAAACCGCTGTGAATTTCATGGAAGGGTGCTGAGACTCAAGAAGAGACCACATTGCCTGGAAGGGACGTCATTTTGAGTGGAGAATAAGAAACGGGTCCAGAAGCTGTAGGCAGATGTGAGGGTGTAACGGAAGGAAGGTGACGCTAAGGAAAAAAGAGCCAAAGCGACCTTGAATTCTGTGAGGAATGGAAAGCGGGAGTCAGGTGGGTGGAGGACCCAAAGACCGTGAAGGACTGGGCTGGAGAGGGTGATGGGAAGTAAAGATAGGGCAGTGAGAGAAAGCCCTGACCTAAGATGTCTTGGGTGGGGACAAGGCCAGGGATGGACACCTGTTTTTTTTCCTGCTTACAAACTGTCTCTAGGACACTGTTTAGAGTGTGTCACTTAGAAGAAAGTTGAAGGCCATGAAGCAATCTTTTTGTTACAACCATGTCACTATCCAAGAGCAGCTCCTCCTACAAAGCATAATTATATACATTAAGAGGCAATTGAGTGCCATTAGGTGCCATCAATCTTGTACATGCCAGACCTATAATTGCCGAAGATGTGGGGTTCCATCCTGTACTCTGTCCCTTCTTTTCATGGTTGGGTCATAAGGTTACAAATAAACTCCCTTCTCCTTTAGCTGTTGTTGGTACACCCTAAGGGCTGGACTCAGCAGATATCTGCACGCATATGTTCAACATGGGTGAGTAAATGTCATGGTTAATCAGTGTAAATACGTGTGTGGGATTTTGAAAGATTGACTTTGCACTTGTAAATGGTTTTACGCCCATGCCAGAAAACGAGGTTTTCCGAAGGGTGGGGGTAGGGCCTTCTAGTGCGTGTACGCAAAGGAAGTTGTGAAACAATCAATAACTTGTCACTTTGGAGATGCAGGAACTTTTACTGGTCTAATTTCCACCATGCATACTATAGATTTACTATTGCCAAGTAAATCCTTAACCCTGGTGTAACTGGGGAGGCAATACCTTCAAAAGTAGTGGGGTCGGAGGCAAGGGATCATTCCAAGGAGAAAATATTTCATTTGTAAAGAAATATTGAAAGAAAATAGTCAACAACAGGAAATTCTAAGCATTTGCACATACCTTAGTATACACCATGTATGTGATTCTATATACTGGAAAGCTGGTGCACTCTTCCCATGCATGATGCTGATTGTATTTTTAATTTAAAAAAATAATACAAATATAAGCCAAACGTAGCTGTACATTTAAGTGAGAAAAAACTACGTTTGTGGGACTGACTTTATTACAAAATGGGAAATCAGTCATGCAGCTGATGATGCAGGTGGACTGATCAATGGTTAAACGGGAAAGAGAGGCTGCAGCTTGTAAGAGGCTGGTACAGCTGGGTCAGAGACAATCATCACAGCTGCCTAGTGGGACCTTGTCATGAATGTCACCCTCTGCCATCCTGCTTTAATAGTCATCAGGTGCTTTTATTTCTACCCCCCCCCCCCCCCCCGACCCCCCTTTCTAAGCAAGACACGAGATGCACTTGTGCTGCTGACTAAAAAGCGAGGACTTGGGTAGGGTCGCGCGTTGTGTGGGAAGCGCGGCTGTTTCGTGTCAAGCGAGCCCTCGTGCACATCACAAAGAGCCGCCAGGGGCGTGGTCACAGTGGTGCATCTGACGGTCCAGCCCCTCCCTCCCCTTTCCGTCTCCGCTCTTCCTCGTTCCATCTTCTTCCCAGGCATTTCAGTGCTGATGCCGGCTCCTATGCCAGGTCAGGGAACGTGACCTCCGAGCAGGTGCGGGCGCTGGGAAAGGGAGACCTTCACGAGCGCGTTCTCACGGCTGCCGAGGCTCGGCTTCCCAGCTGCCCTAGGAATCAAGGTGGGTGCACGCCCGCCGTACACCGCAGCTCACACCCCGAGCCAAGCAAGAACCGCCACGTTCTTTACATTGGTACGGATCAGGTGCCACTGGGGGTATGAAGTAGACATTTAATAGACGAGGGCAAGCCAACAAATTAACTAGGTGAGCCGAGCCATAGTGTGGCTCGAACCTCGAATCCCATGCACGAGCCGAGCCCTCAAAATGTTTGCTATATAAATCATAGACTAAACATCGGGTAAAGTATCATAAAGTCTCTTCAAAATTCAACAAAGTTTATTTCTTTAGCATGCGGAACCTTTAGCGTTAATACGACACACTATGCACTGTACTGATAGGTACTTTATTAAAAATGGTAGTTTTAAAACATGAACCATTAGTGAAATAAGAAGAGGCAAGGCATCCCTGTACGTGGCCCAGAATATTATGGAGCATCATTGTAGTCTTTTAAATCAAACACAATAGGTTTTTGTACAATCCGTATTCTGAACTCACATTTGAAAGTGCTTTCATATGCGCTAATTAAGAAAAAGTGTATTCGCGAAATAAAATACTTGCCTAAGATCACACAATTTAGGCAGGGAAGATACAATTTATCCAGTAGCGGCTGGCGAGTTGACAGAGTGGCGTAGCGGGGGGAGAGCCAAATAACGTGGAAGCTTTGATATTAATGCACTACGTTATAGCACTGCACTGAGAAGTAGTTATGAAAATGATTATTTTTAAACATTAACAATTAGTGAACGATATTGGCCCAAGATCACACAATTTAAGTGGGGGAAGCCGCAATTTATCAAGGTTTTTTGGTTTCACTTTGTAAAAATCAACCACTAATAAGCATCTGTTTGTCTTCTCTTTTATGTTAATTCTTTGTTTTCTCGTGTTTGTGCATTTTTGTGCAGTTGTATATAGTGCTAACTTGACCTGAGCTCTTCACAGGAGCACCAGTTACATTACACAAAGTCACATTGAACTTTATAGGCAGTGGGGGATGAAGTGATTTGGCCAGACTCTCAGGATGTTGAGCAGACAGCGACACTCGAATATGGTCCCCCAGTCCCAAAGTCAGCAGCTCTGGCCATAACACCACATCCTGGGTAGAGTGAGGGTGCAGGCAGAAGCCATATGAAAGCTCCGCTTATTATGAGCTCGAGGGTTCAACAGGACCTCGAGCTGAACCAGAGCTAGGCTTCAGGCTCGAACCTGGCTTGAGCTTTCAGTGGCTTGCCCACCTCTACCTAACTGGCGTTCCCCTGTTTGCAAGCTGAGTAAAAGATGCACCTCATAGTCTAAGGATATGAGGATAGGAGCATAGCTATCAATTGTGCTTGGAACCAGTGCTCAAGAGTGTGAGGGGCCCATTGACCCCCATTTATGGCCGCCTCAAACCATGCCATTGGAATCCATTTTCTTTTTCTGTATCAGGGTTGTTGCAACATTGCTAAGCCACGACATGGGGCTAGAATGCATGCCTGTGCATATGTACATGCAGGGCCCCCCTGGGTGTTAAAATTACAAGGTCTAAAGTTCATGTTCCACAGGGCAGTGGCTTATCCAGATGCAGATCCAGAGCTTTCCTTGATGCTAACCAACATTTAGGGCTTGCCTAGATAGCCACGGGTGCCTTAGATTCATCTACATACATGAGCTGCTCTGATCTTGTTTACATGTCTGCACATGCCCTGCACGCATCTAAGTGCCATAATACCAAACAGTTTGTTAAGAATATCTGACAGCGACTTCTAGCCGTAGATTTTTTACATTTGAATTTCCCAGGTGTCAAACTGGATCCGGAAACTTCTGCGTGAGCAGTACTCCTGCGTTGCCATCAGCTGGCTCTTTTCAGTTCCACGTGGTGTCGTTGGGGCCACATGTGATGTCGCGGTCACCTGTATAGGCACACCCAGGCATGGGGACATCAGATCCTTTCTTTCTGCTCCAGTTAAGCGCTGATCCGGAGAAGAGTCTCTTTTTGGCAAACCTTTTTCAACGTTTTGTCGAGCAATGTCCTCTAGAAAGGTAGGGTTCAAGCCGGGTGGCACCTGTCACTGTGCCATGTCGGTTACTGACCTGCACCTTGTATGCTGATGGTGCCTTGAGTGCGACCACGACTCAGTCATGCTCGGCCTGCTGGGTTATGGCGCCGAAGGCTTTGAGGGAGCAGTCCCTATAGCTAATTTTGGCCCAGCAGTCGATGCCATTTAGAATGACTCCTAGGATGTCTCTAGGAAAAGGAAGGTCGCAGGACTACTCCAGGAGCCCGCTGTCATTCTCGTAGCACTTGAGGTCCTCGGGGAAGAAGCACATAAAGAAGAAGTCTAGACGGACTTTGAATTCACCTCGTCTGTTGAGGATTAACGAGATAAGTGGGGTAAATAGATGTTCCAGGCACGGTTCTGTGGAGCCGTTGCCAGGTCCGACTCCGTGCCTCCCCTGTTTCAAGGAGCTGGAGCAACCCCCCTTCAAATAGAGTTTTATGAGGCCATGCGGAGAATATTTGAGCGGTCCGACACCTCCATTGCACCTTTGGGCTTTAGGGGTCAGAGGAGGCTCCATCAGGTTCTGCTCCAACCGCTCAGGCCTTGGCTCTGGTGGGGACTTATGAATCTAATCCTGGATTGGTGCCGGTCCCGCCAACTCTACCTTCTCCGACGCTGGTCCCGATGTCGATGCTCCCAGCTCCAGCCCCATTCTTTTTCCAAATGACTCTGATTTGGAACTATATCAATGGACATCGATTTTATCGCCCACGGAGCCCAGTTGCTCCAGGTTGTTGACTGAGCGTTTCGTTGCCTGAACGTTTTGAGGAGCATACAGGCATGAGGGAAGAGTGGGAGGGGTCACTGGACCCTTTAGAACACCAGTTATACACCCCTGGTGAGAATTTGGACTGGTATGAGAAACTAGCAAAGGCGAGTGGACAGGCCACCTTTCCAGATACTGGTATGCTCTTGCCACCTACTGCGGCTACGGAGGAGGTAGCCTCTTATGCACTGGTGGTGAAGAGGGCAGCAGTGGTCCTGGGCCTGCAGCTGCCCTCGGTGCAGGTCAAAACTTACCTCTTGATCGAAGTTCTTCAGCTGGGGGCTTCCTCAACCCCTTTTGCTCTTCAATGAAGCACTGACGGATGTCCTGCTAGCCACTTGGTCCAAGCCTAGCACTGGGCCTCCTGTGAACAGGACAAGAGTACACCGCCATCACCCTTCCCCGGGTGATCCAATTTTCCTCAGCCAACACCCTACTCCTGAGAGCTTGGTAGTCCCAGTCTCAACATCCCTTGGCACATTCTCTGCCTCGTCCCTGGACAGGGCATCCAAGAGGCTGGACACACTTGGGAAGAGGATGTTTTCTTCCACCAGGCTAGCATTACAGTCAGTGAACACCACATACCTTTTGGGCAGTTTCTCCCATACCCTATGGGAAACGGTTGCACAAGTGCTGCCACAGGTCCCAAAGGAGGCACGGGCCATCGTCTCCCAAGCAGTGAAAGATGGGAGAGACCCAGCACAGTTCACCGTAGGCTGTGGTGTGGCTACCACTGACTTGCTGTGCAGAGCGGTTTCGTTGATGGTGGCCTCGAGGCATCACGCCTGGATGAGAACATCTGGATTTTCGGGGATGTCCTGGCCACCCTCATGGACATGCCTTCTGATGGGAATCGTCTCTTCGGAAAGAAGGCAGACTCGGCGCTGGAGCGCTTCAAGGAGTTGTGGGCTACAACCAAGTCCTTGGGCCCCTCCTCTCACCTAGTTTGTCTTTCGCCCCTTTTGTGGCTATGAAAGGGGCTTTCAAACGTGCTAGCGATACCCCAGCCACCGTCCTGGGCAGGATTCCCTAGCTGTACGAGGACGTGGACGCGGTGCATTCCAGTCACGTGGGAATGGTAACCAGAAGTCATCCGTCACCAACTCCGCTACTTTCTGATACCCAAAAAGAAGAAAGGTCTTTGTCCTATTCTAGACCTCCAAACCGTCAATCTCTTCCTCGAAAAGGAGAAATTCAAGATCCTCACTATGGCTCAAGTCTTCTCTGCCCTAGTCCAAGAAGACTGTCTGCCAGCGTTGGACTTGCAGGATGCATATTTTTACATCTCCATCCTGCCAGCCCATACGCCTTAGCTGCGGTTCAAGGTAAGCCATGATCACTTTCAGTTCACAGTGCTCCTCTTTGGCCTTACCAGTGCCCCTCGGGTGTTCCCCAACGTGATGGTGGTGGTTGCAGCTCATCTGCGCAGGTTGGGACTTTCAGTGTTCCCCTACCTCGACGACTGGCTGTTGAAGTCCTCTTCACCCCAGGCTGTGGTTTCCCACCTCCAAACTACGGCAGACCTTCTGCATTCTCTGGGGTTCACTATAAGCATGCCAAAGTCACACCTGACTCCTTCTCAGACGCTCCTTTTCATCTGAGCTGTTCTATACACAGGGCTATTTTGGGCTTATCCTCCCGAGCAGTGAGTCCAGGATATTCAGGTTATGATACTGATGTTACAACCTCTGTCCTGGATTTCGATGAGATTTGATTCTGAGGCTGCTGGGCCTCAAGGCTTCCTGCATCCTGCTGATAAATCATACCAGATGGCATATGCAGGCTCTGCAGTGGGACCTGAAGTTTCAATGGGTGCAGCATCAGGGGAATTTCTCCGACATTGGTCCAGATCTCAGAGAGAACTGAAAAGGACCTGCAGTGGTGGTTAACAAACCGTGACTGAGTCAGAGGCAGACCCCCGCTCCCTTCCCCAATCAGATCTCACAGTAGTGACAGATGCGTCACTCCTGGGATGGGGTGGGCATCTGGGAGAGGTGTAGATCAGAGGACTCTGGTCTCTGGCAGAATCCAGGACGCCACTTCAACCTGTTAGAACACATTGAAAACATTTCCTCCCTCATTCAAGGGGAAGTTAGTGCACATGTTCATGGACAACACTAACCGCCATGTGTTACACCAACAAGCAGGGGGGAGGGGGCGTTGACCCTTTGTCTCGGAGCATGGCTGGAACAGCAGGACATAACTCTGGTGGTTCAACACCTGGCAGGTTCTGTGAACACCAGGGCAGACAAACTCAGTTGTCAATGCCTAGCGGATCATGAATGGTGCCTACACTCGGAGGTGGCACAAGGTGTCTTTCAGCAGTAGGGAGAGGCTTGTTAGATCTGTTCGCCTCTGAAGAGAATGTGCAATGCAAGCAGTACTGCGCGCTGGGGTTTCCAAGGCGGGTATAGCTCGGCGATGCTTTTTGTCACGAGTGGAGTTCAGGCCTCCTAAATGCCTTTCCGCCCATACCACTCCTGCCCAGAGTTCTCAAGAAGAACAGGAACAAATGGGCCCAAGTCATTCTTGTGGCTCCAGACTGGGCATGGAGAGTTTGGTATCCCGAGCTTCTGAAAATGAGCATCGATCCTCCGATCAGGCTGCCCCTTCGGGAGGATCTTCTGTCGCAGCAGCAGGGAAAGGTCCTCCACCTGAACCAGTCAACTCCGCTTCCTTCCATGGAGATTGAGTGGCGACAGTTGATAGCTTTTGACCTTCCTCCAGAAGTTTGTAAAGGTATTCTGGCGGTCAGTCAGATCTCCACCAAAACGGTATACGCCTGCTGGTTGCACAAATGTGTAAAATATTGCACCGAAAAGTCTATTGAACCTATTTCTAACTTTCTTTCTGATATTCTACTCTTTATTCTTACCCTTGCCCAGCATGGCTCTGCTCTGGTTACTCTCAAAGGTTATCCTTCTGCTCTTTCTGCTTTGTTAAGGCTACCTGACCAACCCTCTTTACTTAAGTCCCCTATTGTAAATAGGTTTTTGAAAGGGCTTGTACATATGTTTCCCTCTTTGCCCTTTATCATGCCTCAGTGGGCACTGAATCTAGTTCTCACTTACCTCGTGTGCTTCTTTTGAGCCGTTACACAATTGGACCATCCGACTTGTTACCATCAAAAAAGCCTTTCTAGTGGTGATAACTTCTGCCCGGAGGGTGAGTGAGCTGCAGGCTTTATCATCCAAGCCTCCTTAATTTATGGTATTCCCAGGCAAGTTGGTGCTTGCCACCCGGGCCTCTTTCCTACCTAAGGTGGTGACCCCCTTTCATTTACGACAATCTCGCACCCTGCCCACCTTTTATGCTCCTCCACATCCCTTTAAAAAGGAAGAACGACTCCCCTGTCTGGACCCAAAAAGAGCATTGTCATTCTACTATGACCTCACAATAGAGTTCTGGGTGGATGACAAAACTCTGTGGGCTATGTAGGGACTAAAAACGGTTGGGCAGTTCAGAAACTAACCATTTTGCTTAAGGGCCCACTACACCAGGGTAAAAGCTGCAACCATGGCTTTGGCTCATGTTGTTCCAGTCCTGGATATCTGCCAGGCAGCAATATGGGCATTCCTGCACATGTTTGTCAAGCACTACTGCCTGGATAGTCAGGTCTGCAGGGACTGGTATTTTGCCCGGTCGGTCCTGCAGGAGTTCTTAGTTTAGTCAATTTCTCTGCAGCCCACTGCCTGGATGCTGTTGCTTGGGTATCTATTCACTTCATGGCTCTGCTCTCCTGGATTAGAAAGCGTGAAAAGTAACGGACGTCCGGGCACCTGGGTGGCACCTATATGTGACCACGACATCACATCCGGTGCCAACGATGCCGCACTGAACTGAACAGAGCCACCTGACAGCATGCAGAGGTACTGCTCATGCAAAAGGTTCTGGATCCAGTCTGATACCTGGGAAATTCAAAGTTAAGGAATCTGCAGCTAGATATTGTCTCTCTCGTAATGCGTTACCGAAGGTAAGTAACTTGTTCAACTAGTCCATAGGGCTCAATAAAACAAAACATCACCTATCACAATATAAGTTTATAGATTATTCTCATAGCTCAAATCACCTAATATAATAACACCGTTTCATAAATTGACCTTTTTTTCCAGATCTTAAACATCTAAACACAGACTGCTCACAGTGATGCCAGCAGCTCCCCATGCTTTTCATAGGCGTCTCTTGCACCCCCTCTCATCTAGATGTCCTCAGGCTAACCTTGATTCTTAATGACTTAACCTAGATGTCCCAAAATGCTCACATTAGATAACACACGTCCAGGACCCGCCTCAATGCCAACCTATGTCTTGTGCTCTTGTTGTAACCCACAAGTGCCCGTGCAAACCAAAATCTCCTTCCAGATCCTCTGTGTGACATAGAAACGTCTTGAAGATTTTGTACCAACATATCTCCCAGGCAATATCCAACACCATTGTCTGCCAGTAGTTGCTGGTGACATTTGAAATTGGTGGGGCGTAAATGTTCGGGATGAGTGCCCAAGGGCGAGCGAGCGTAGCATGTGAGCCCGACTGCCATAAGGGATATTCGGGCAGAGGGTTCTCCCCCCTGGAAAAATTTGAAAAAAGATTGGGCAAATGGTGCATTTTCAAGCAAATTTGAGAAAGCAGGAGTGATAAAGCAATTGTGAAAGTGTAGTTATGACATCAATAAAGAGATTTCATATGATAATGACGTAGGTAGCTACTCATTCAGTATAACCAGATAACTTTATAACAGTTTGAGATAACAATGCATCTTATAAAAGCATATCGCCATCCATTTTCCCCAAAGGCTTTTTTTTGTCATTCAGAAAGTAAAACATTATTAAACAGTTAAAAATGTTATGCCCTATTGTAACATTTGGCAGCGAAGGTTTGTGCTCCCATGTGCACAGACTCTCCTCACAAATCAGTGGCCTGGTTTCTCCTTTGCCTCTGATGAATATGTTTATCACTGCGGGAGAGCGTCTGAAACAATCATTAGTTGGCCTTCGAGCAGCGCTCATTGCCTTGATGTTGATGTGCCTCAGAAGATGGCTGTTCTGCCCAGTCACACCTCCTGCAGCCTCAAGGGCAGTGCATACTTGAGAATAATTCATACTGCCAAATGGAGAGCAGTAACAGCCAGAGACAGGCCGCAGTTTCACATTTCCTTAAAGATACGCCTGCTGAGGATTGATATTAGAAGGCATAGGGAAGATACGCCAGGCTAGTTTGTGCAACACATAGTTACCTGACTAATTTACGAAAATCCTAAACTCGTCTCGCATACGCCTCGTCATTTGTGAATGAGGTAACCAGTCTGAAATGTCCGCAGTAGATAAGTGTATGATTCACATTTTGACAACTATCTCTGTGAATCTGCCCAACGTTTTTATGAGGATAGATTTCCTGGTCGTGGGCCAGAATGACCCTTTCCGTGGTCAAAATAATCCACTGTTACAACATTTTGGTAAACACAAAAAAGCTCTTTAGGTAGCTTTTTATGAATTGTTTATTGTTTAGAGCAGTTTTACAGTTTTTTGAGTGAATTCAATAGTAGAATGTTTACCAGACCATCTGGCCAGGACTGGCAACGTTTGCAAGCTGTTATTAGTCATTTTGGGGCCTAATGTGAAAAGGATTTTGCATCTAATGCATTCTCATTCTTTAGAGATTGGTGCTCCTGCCACACTGTAGCAGAAAAGTAGATCGCTTGGCTGCTGCGGCTCTTTATTCATCATTAAAGGTCTTAGAACACCTTTGAAAATCGACCCCATTCATTTTCTGTGAGTTTACTCTGCCAGAGTTCACTCCCAGAACAGCACCTCCCCCAGCTCTCGATATGTTCCTTAATTGCTAAATAAATCCTTTCACAGACAATTTCCTAGTGATGGATTACCTCAAGGGCTTTGGAATTACGGGATATTGAGTGGCTGAAATGTTCCTGCAGGCAGATTGTGAGGTGACTGATCTTGGGAAAATGTAAGGAGGCAAAACAGTTTATCGATCAGTGCTACTTTGAAGGATCCAGTGGCCGGTGAAATAAGCAATACTGTCGATTTCAATAAAGAGAATATTTTTCTGGAATGGTGTTTCAGGCTCTGTTATTTAACACAAGTAAGTACTATTAGTCATTATGCAGTATGTTAGTTCTGTTAAATAAAAACATTTACAATCTTTCACTTCTGTTGTTACCACTTACTATGTCAGACATATTGTTGCCTGTGTTTAGTTCAAATAGCTGCATGTGTGACCAAAGGTTGATGTTTCTTATGTTTTATAGGTTAAGTAATTCACAGCACACACAAAATGACTCTGCATTCCGCTGCCTGTAGCCGAATCCTGGCGCACGTGTGAACAATAGGGCAGTTCAGTGAAAACGTACAATCCGGGTACTCGAGACGTGGCTGCTTTATGCCTGCCCAGTACCGCGCTGGATTTGATTAGTGCCTTTTGAGCAGAACAATCTAATAAAAGATGGCCCTCTTTCCTCATTACTTCTGCTTTTACCTCTGTTGTTGCATTGATTGCTCCGATGTATTACACCTTTCACTTGTTTGACTCAAGTCCACCCTTTCCCCCATGCTTTCCTCATTATTCCCAGGCAGCGGCCCCTTCTCATTGACATTAGCCCTCTGCTGCCTCCTTAACAGAGATCAGTCTAGGAAAAAAAGGAATTTGTGAACACATTTTCAGAGTACCATAAAGGAGACCTCAGAGTGCAATCTTCTGGAGGTGCAGTTACTACTTCATAGACGTTTCAAAAAGAATATAGGTAGACATGAACAGTGAAGGAGACGCACATTATAGCTCTTTCGACCAGGGTCTTGAATGTTGGATGAGGAGCTGTAGGAATAATTAACATCATCAGCCTGGTCGCGCTTTGATTTGGTGTTTGCTGCTACCTGCTCCAGGCACTGAGCCCTGCAGGACTGGACTTGTTGCTTTGCTAACAGTAGTTTAAAGTGTCACTCTGATACATAATTACTTGTGTTTCCGCAACAGTGCAAGTTTTTTTGGGGGGGGAAAAAAAAATATATATATACATACATACTGTTGCGTAGTCTGTCTTCCACGAGACATGTGGATCTGACAGAAGCACGGCATACACTATAACGGAGAAATACCCCAGGGAAAGACGCCTCTCCGTATCTGCCCTGCTCAGAATCACTCATCGACTTACAAAGTCTTGCCGCTGCAAAATTACAATCATGCAAGTCCCATAATCAGTGGTTGCCCTGCTGGTGACTGCCTTAGTGTGTGTTAACACCTGTTCTCACAGGACTTGGTGTTCCAGGAAATTTAGACACTGGGTGCTTATGTTTACGGTCTTTTTAGGTCTCGGCTAGCGTGGGCTGCGCACATGCGCAGTCTCGCTGGCGAGATTTAACGTTTGTAGGTATTTTCTGTAAGGGGCTTTAAGCCCCGCCCCTCTTTTCCATTGGCTGGCGTCACCGTTTATGCTAAACGGTGGCCAGCCATTGGAAAAGAGCTTCTTGTGACGTTTTTGTTAGGCTTTTTGAGCCGTCCCATTTGGACGGGCTCGTCTGCCTTCTGTGCTTTGTGCAAGCTTTCTTATCTTCATGGGGCCATGTGTTTCAAACACATGGCCCCAAAAAGACAAGAAACCTTTTAAGCAGAGGAGCCCGTCTAAGTGGGCCATCTGAAAGAGCCAAAAGTAAACGTCACAGGACATACTTGAGATTTTTGACCTTGGGTTTCCTTTCACAAATAACTGTTTCCGGGTCTGTTGGTCGAACTGGGTCAGTTGAAGGGAACTAAGACTACAACTCCCAGCTTACATTTTGTCGTTGAAAAGCACAGAACTGAAAATCGTCCTGTTAATAATTGCCAATACTAATAATAAAATTAAATCATCCCCGTAGGCTGATGCCGCAGTTGGTTGCTGGTGACTGATCACTGCATAGCAAAACTCTGGGAGAAAGGGTTAAATGAAATCAGTGCTGTAGGATTAAATCTCAGTAAGTGCACAAACATGCATTAGGGCACTTTATAATAGAACGCTCGGTTGGAATTATTAGCTTGCCAAGACTCACCCGATTTAGGGGGATATCTGTAGACAGAGTTGGATGTGATGTCCACCTCTTCCACCCCGGCATGCTGCTGGCTGGTCAGGAAACCCCCATCGCCGACGTCCGCAGAGACGAATGGTCTCTCAACCTCCACTGGGCCCGCTGCCCCGCGTTCCAGCTTCTTGTCCCACTGAGCGGTGGATGTAAGCTGCTTCTATTCCAGAGGATGCTCTCGGTCACCTGGGCTATGCCCGTTTACTGCGGTGGCAGTCCTCTCATTGACATGCCAGCTCGTACCAATACGGCGAGAAGCCCCCAAGCCGCAAGCTTTACCACCGACCTCTTTCCAAACGATCTTAAAAAATCCGATTGATTGCCTTTTCTGCTTAAACCGACTTCAATAAGTGAGACAAGCGGCCAAGCTAGGTGATAATGATTGACAGAATAAGAATCGTAGGAGGAGATAGGTGGTTGGAGTAAGAGGTATCCATCCCGGAAGTGACCGCCCTCGCCAACCCGGAAATAGTTGCCCAGTCTGGAGATCGGTATTATTCCAGTTGAAGTGTGGCTGAAAGTGTACGGGGCCCTTCTCGCTTCCTTTTGTGATGAACTCGGCAAGATGAAATAGGTTGCTTCGACCCGCAGGGTTCTGTCAGAGCTGCCTACTCGCCAGGTGCCACCGAGTGTCACTCTCGAGCCGATATCACACGCTGGTTTTGAAGGCGAGCCGGAAACTACTGCAGAGAGTGAATTTCCAGCTCGTCTTTGAGGCTGTGAGCAGCCGATGTCCGTTGCGAAAACCCCTAAGGAAATCAACGACGCCCTTAGCAAAACTTTCTTATTTTCTTTCACATAGTGCAAAAGATTTTCAGGTTGGCAAGTCTGGGTTTTCTGCAGGAAGCTTCGTCTTTACTGAGGAGGGATGGAGAGACAGAGCAATACAAGTAGGGGTGCAACTAGACTCACATTTCATGGGCGCTAACACTTCCAGCAATGGGGGAGAACAACCGTGGATACGGCGTGGAGGGAAGAGGTCATCGATAGAGAGGGCAAGTAACAGGTTCACGGGTGTTGTGAAAAGTGCTGAGAGAGAAGCTTGCGAGCGATAGCAACAGAGCCAGCTCACGGTCACACATGCCTGCGGCAGGAATCTAGCCGCGCTGGGACATGAGGTAGAGACCTCCTATGTGCTCAGCATTCACCGGTGAGTACCTGACTCCTCCTCCTGCCCCTAAAGCACTCTTATGTGATTTGAGCATGATAAAGGCAGCGCCGCTGTCTTTCTGGCTGCAGACATGCCCGAGCTGTGACTGGCTCTACCACAACCCTTCCGGCGCTTCACAGCCGTCAGGTAATCCAAAGATTGCCCAGTTTCCATACAGGCTGCTAGGAATGTAGCAGCGACCTCGTCCCAGCAGCACTGCTGGCCTTTGAGCGGTGCCCGCCTCTAGTGAAATGCCCCAATTATTATGCTGGCCCTATGACCCCCCCACCCCATTGCCCTCCTGACAATCACCTGGCTCTGACCTTACTACACAGCGAGGACCCTCGCCCCATCCTAAAGTCTCCTATTGTATGGATGGGGCACGTGACGGAGCACCGAATGTATGTAAATCTATACCAGGA
This sequence comes from Triturus cristatus, assembly GCF_964204655.1. NCBI lineage: Eukaryota > Metazoa > Chordata > Amphibia > Caudata > Salamandridae > Triturus > Triturus cristatus. The sequence continues at coordinate 981,439,892 of NC_140580.1, forward strand.
CGGGTCAAAGGTCCTGGCAGGGGCCACGGGCCCTCCCATTCTGACACTTCTCGCTCTCTCTTCTTCGCTGGTGGTGCAGCCTGGACTGATTGACAAGGTGGGCCGTCCTAAGGCCCAGGTAGAGGCTGTCACTGCGACGACCCCCTCCCCGGCCCCCACTCCACCGACGGCAGCAGAGCACTTTACAGAGAGAGCTCTAGAGAAACTGGGGGGAGGGCAGGGCTATGTCTCCGAAAATTGGTTGACACACACACAGGCAATAATGTTTTTAAACACTTAAGCATTAAAAAGACTGGGGCCATTGGAACAAGGCCTTAGCACACCTTCTTCTGTATAAATATATCTGCGCCGTACGTGAATCGCAATCCATCATCTATTAAATAATTTATAGATTTTAACAAAGGCAAACAATTCTAGCTCAAGCAGATCAGAAGTTACTAAAAGTGCTGCACGCCGGATGCAAGGCTGAACCAGGCACTTTAGAAAGTAAACCGACAACTTCAGCGATTTAATGAGGAGTCCAGGCATTTAAAGATGTGACCATGGTGCCCAGACAATATAAACATCCACGTCTGATACATCTAAGAAGTGCTTTTGTCTCCAGTAGAAACAAGCATTTGCAATGCAATAGGTCTCGCCTTTGCATAAGTTTGAGCTATTGGCATTGTAAATGACAATTCCTTTCATTTGTGTTTTGAAAACCTGCAAGCGGTGCGTAAACACGCACTTTGTACTTATAGTCCTTGCTTACGAGAAGCAAGGCTGGCAGTAACTGTGCCTCTTTTACTGCCAGCCTTGCTTCTCGTAAGCAAAGATTGTAAGTGCAAAGTGTGTGTTTACGCACCGCTTACAGGTTTTCAAAACACATAAATGAAAGGCACTGTCATTTACAATGCCAATAGCTCAAACTTATGCACAGGCGAGACCTATTGCATTGAAAATGCTTGTTTCACTGATGAAGTGGAGGGCTGCACAGGCCAAGCAGGGCATAAACTGCCCAGAAAATCACAGGCGCCGGATGGGAGCTGTGAGGGTCCTTCTCCACGCAACAGCTTAGGCAACAATGCAGGAGCAGTTAATAAATACTGCCTTTATTATCATCACTCATCTCGAGTTTTTGAATAGCTCTTTTGCCTTTTATTAAGAAATACTTTCAGAGGTAAAAACAGTATATATCTGTGTGCGTTTTGGAAACACTCTAGCTCTGCAGAGGATTTATTTGGAGTAAATCATTAAGTTGGAGTTAGTCTTTTCCTTGAGGATAAGTCAGGGAGCTACAAAGGCTATCAGAGTTTCAGATGGGGTGAGAATGTGGCGTTATGGTCAAAGATGACGGCTTTGGAAGTGTGGGTCCAGGGTGGAGTCCCGGCTTCAGCTCAATATCCTGTTATTCTGAGCAAATCACTTCATCTCCATGGAAAAAAAAAACTAAATTAATCTGACAATGTTTAATCTAAGTGGTGCTCACGTAAAGCACTCCAATGTCCTCTGGCTGAGTTTGCACAAAATAAAAAAATAAAAATCTAAAATTACCGGTATGTTGGTGGTGATAAAGCATCCTGCTCCTGATGGCACTTATAACGCTTCTTAGCCTTTCTACTAGAAGCTGAAATTCAAAGCAATTCTTTAATACATTTGAGTGCGTCACTAAACATGATGTTAATTGCACTGTCTGTATTGTTTGAGAACACCCTGCCTTAAGTGGTGGGCAGGTTTACTCCTTTATCACTATGCGATGCACACCATTTTGACTTCTGTATCAACTTTAACTGAACAAGGTGAGTGCCTCTTATGTTTCCCACTTAAGCCCCTGACTAATTCATCCACTTTAGGATTTTCTTTACATTCTGCAACATGTAGTCCTAACTTTCTAACAACATAACCAATACTTTAAGTTTCAAAAGGCAACGAAAATGTGTGGATTGGAATATCTATTTAGGCATAACATAAGGAGACATGTAGCTCCAAACAGACTATACGTTAAAGGAGCAAGATTAAAAAAACATAACAATGGATCAGTGGAAAAGTGCTCACTTGGTGACCTGCAAGTAAACACACATTATTGCTTGAAATAACACACATTTGGCTGTCAGTTATCTGTGCTCCACACATTTCTTTTATAACTACTCGTGATAAACTGGCAGAGTATGACACACGAGGGTGCAGATACCAGTAGGCACACCCGAACAGCGAAATGTCACACATGTGATTACCAAAAACTTGGCAGCAATGCCGGCGGGGATCCTTCGGTGCAGGGACTGGCGCTTCCTTCACGTGGCATTAGGTGCATCCCACATAGTGCGGCAGGGATTCATGTGTGTGTCCCATCAAGCTTTGCTTTGGGTCGTATGGCTTCCTGGCCCGCTTGTCGGCGCGTGCGTCCGGTTATTAGGCCGCTGGGCCTGCGCAGGACCAGGAAGGTGGAAAGTAAACAAGGGGCTTTTTCGGCCACAGCTGGGAAAGTGAGTGCGAAGACCTGCCTGTTTATGTACTCCTCACGGTACCTTCCGACGGACACAAGGCTTCCTGCCAGCCCCAGCACACAGGCCAGGTTCTCAGCGCACGCTGACATCATACCCCAGCTCTGACCGCTCACCTCACCCCTCCACTTCCCCTCAGCGCCCTCTCCCTGCATGTGACCTCCTTCCGCCGGATCTTCCCGCCATCGCTCGGCGCTTGGCCTGCGGGCGCTCATTTCTCTCTAGCGTTTGTTTATATGGCGTGTGGACAGCACAGGAAGAGTCCGGCTCTGGACTTTGTACAGTGCCTGGACAGCGTCTGAATGGAAATACGCTTCCTGCCTGTTTCCTGTGCTTTGAGCACATGCACCCCACAATGCAAGTGCTGGTGATCCGTATGTTTTGTTATAGCAGTTCTAGTCATCTTCATTCACTTCGACTAATTATCAAGGTTGTCTGTGGCGGTATGCCTCCCTACAAACCTTTGCCGTCCGTCCCAGTGGTGTTCACTTCTATTGAATTTAAATTCGATGGGATCACCCCCACAAACCTCTAGCTGCGCCATTCTTGCAGTGGTGCTGGAACAATTTTCTGAGCAGGGGAGCTGCCTAGGGTTTGTGGAAATTTCAAGCGTAAAAACAAAGACCAAATATAGCAAATAAGTAACACCCATTCAAAAGGAGAGTGCTAAACGTGTGCAAGTGGTGCATTTGGAAGCATTCAGTCACAAATATATTACTATAGCAGGGTGTGGTAGTGCACTGTCTTTTACAGACCACAAATGTCCCATTGAAATGGCAAGAAAATTCATACTGACGTCATTTTACTAATAAAACTATGTAGAGCTCAAATAGTAGTTTGTGGAAATTTGGGTTCAGCATATATTTCACATCTCAAAGTAAAGTGTCTTGATTTGTTTTGATCCTGTTAAAATCTTAGTTTTCATCACGCTTCAGAAAAAAAAAAATCTTTATTTGTGCTTTACTAACTGCTAACATATTCTGAAATATTTATGTAGTTCCTTTTGTGGTTTAGAAAAAAAAAACTGACATCTCCCAACTTTCCTTTCAACTCAGTGTAGTCTAGCAAGATTATAAAATAATTAACTTTTCAAAATTCTGTACCTTTGCAGTGAGAGAAAGAAAAGTAAACACAAGTCTACTTGTTAAAAGGATAAGAACCAAATTGCTAGACTTTTGACCTCTATCATAGCCTCGTATTTCACCTATGTCTTTGAAAACACAGCAATTGTGACAAGATAAAAACAAAATATAAAGGCATATTTATTGATCATTCAAATTCTGACCTCCAACATGTTTATTTTGGGGTTGCTGCCCCCACTTCCAGCGCCAATGCATCCTTGAAAATGTAACAAATAGAAAGGTGTGCATTCGGATTCCAAGTGAGTATATATTCTAAGACATGGGTACTCTCAAACATTTTCCCAGGGGACACAAACTACTGATGTCAGCAGGGTGGCTGGAGGGGGTCTGGGTGGGTCAGGAATTGTTTAAGGCAGTTCAAATACACGTTTAATAAACTGGCAAGCATTTATTTGCAGGTTAATAAATGCTTGCTCGTTTAATTAACATTTTTTTGTGAATATTTGTGCTCAGCAACTAAACAGCAACTGGTGCCGCATTTAAAGGTTAAGAGAGCCGCAAGCGGCCCCCGGGCCGTACTTTGAGTATCACTGTTCTAAGACATGTGATGGATATTGATCCAGGACTCAATCTTGCATACATGACAACATTTTTGAACAGGAAAAGGGGAGATTTAAAACAAAACAATCGGGGGAAGGTATTTTTCCCATTGACTTCTATAGAAACAGAAGCATTATTAGGAGGGAGACAACTAAAATTGAAGGCCTTTTTGGCTTAAAAAAAATCAGGAGACTCCTGCCTGAATTGGGTCTGTTGCATGTATGCAATTCGTCGCTCTTGTCAAGAGTCTTTTCTTTGTTGTTGTAGTCACCGTTAGCATCATTTTGAACCAAGACCTGCTGTAAGCTCAGTGGAAAATATATTTCTCCTCCAGCTAGACAATAAGAAACACTTCACCTGCTGTTTACTCACTTAGATACATTTCCAAAGAGCATCCATTTGTGACTACAGCTATCCGGGCTGCATAGCACATTCAGTAAATCCATCTGACAGTCTGCACGGATTATTTTGTCTTGCCTGCTGGTCAAAAGCCTAGCCTAGATCGGTTGAACTTTCTCCTGTGTAGGTGTTTGCATGTCAGCATATATTGTGAGTCATTTAAAAGTAGGTTAACAAGAGTTCCAATTGAGCTTTTTTAGAATATAAATTACAGGGACCATGCATAGGAGTTATAGGCTGGGTGACGGACCTTTCTAAGATGAGAAGGGCATGTGACATCACTCCCACTACCCCAGTTTTCATGGCAAAATCTTGTTCTGATGTGTTTATGTACTCCATTTTTCGACTGTGTGTGTATTCTCCTCAAATTGCTCCAGGGGTAGCACGTGCCAAATAACCACTGGAAGATCATTTGCCAACTCCTTTATCAGCCCTTGGAAAATTCAGATGGTCACTAACTGTGTGCGAGAAAAAAATGCAATTTTATTTTAGTGAACACTGTTGTTTAAAAAACATTCAAAATCAGTAGTTGAAAAAATGCATTGGTACATGGATACGATTTTGAGTCCACTTATTAAGTTTTTAATCTAAGTGGAATATGAAGTGTTTTGCTATTATGTTGGTAAAAACAGTGAAGAGTTATAAAACCAATATTGTCTATTGTGAGTGCATATGTGTGTCACATACTTATTAAATATATTAGATTTTAATTTAATTTTGACGCATTGTACAGCCTCAAATACTAGAACTCGCTGTGCAGTGCCTAGTTAAAGTTAGTATGCATTGGGTATGGCGATTCACGTTTGAGCAACTTAATTTTTTGAAAAAAAGTATCTTGTTTTTTCGTGAAATTTAAGATGGAATTTTGAACATGCATGCATCTTTGTATCCAGTTTCTAACACACTTTCAGGCTAGATGCAATGTAAAACTGTTTTCCCTAATTCCAACCAAAAGTGACCCAATTTCAATATCTTGATGAATCGCATATGCATAAAGTACAGAACACAGTACCAAAACACGTGTTCAGTTTTACGTCTGGCATCAGCCAAGATCTTTTAATTTTACCAACATTATAAATATATATGTATGTGTGTGTGTGTATATATATATATATATATATATATATATATGTTGAGAAGATCCTCATGCCTTCCGTCTTTCTGTGTTGCCTACACTGGATGGGGGGGGGGTGTCCAGAAATGAATACATAAATGAATATATATTGTTTCTCCCCCAGTTATGCCTGTCTGCATATGGGACTGTGGGAGGAACAAGTCCTCAGGCCCACCTACAGTGACATAATGACTAACCATGCGCTAAGGTGGTATAGATATATTGATGATTTGCTAATATTTTGGAGCGGCACAGAGGAAAGTGCTCTCCACTTTATTCTGCAAATCAATGAAAACAACCTTAATTTACATTTTTCAGGCCATATCTGCAAATAATCCATTTGTTTTCTTGACATTGAAATTACAGCTACACAAAACAGATTACAAACCACGTTGTATAGAAACACCCTGTTGCACGCCGCCAGTCACCACCCTGTGCGTTTGATCCGCAGCATCCCCTATGGGGAGATGCTGCAAATTCGGAGGATATGTAGCTTAGATTCGGACTGTCAAATTGCTCAGAAAGAGTGTTCTGACAGGTTCCTGACTAGGGGCTACTCTAAGGGTGTTATTGACAAAGCCACAGCAAAAGCCAACAAAATGGGCAGATCCCAGGATTTGGCTGTTACATCCAACACTCACAAAGAATCACTCTCTCAGGCAACAAATTCATCCAGACTGATTCTCACTTATAGCAATCAGCATAAAACAATACGCAGGATTATTAACAGGAATTGGGCGTTGGTGAAAAATGACCCAGTTATGGGTGCCAATTTGACAAAATCACCTAACATTACGTTCAGAAAGGCCCGTTCTATGAGCAATTCCTTAGTCAAAAGCAGTCCTGAAGTGAGAACTAATATATCCTGCCTAGACTCCAGCAAAGGGTTCATTAAATGTGCCACATGCAAAGCTTGCAAACATGGAGTCAGCAAGACAGAGTACGTCACACCATTCAATGCAGAGCCCATAAGTATAATCAAAAAATTGACCTGCAAAACCGAATATGCAATATATGTGCTGGAGTGTCCTTGTGGCCTGCGGTACGTGGGAAGTACCAAGCTTCAGGTCCTCAAGAGGATACTCTAGCACATCAGGGCTATCAACAATGGTGATGTGACGTACCTCGTTGCAAGGCACTTCGAAGAGTTTCACGCAAAGAAATCACAAGAGCTTATATATTTTGTTGTGGACTCTGTGCCCCCACTGAGAAGGGGAGGTGACTGAGAGTCTCTCTTAAGGAGGCTCGAGACCAGGTACATATTAGAAATGGACTGTAAGACACCTCATGGTCTCAATTCTAGTGAGGATTTTTACACGTGCCTTTAATATTCTGGCTTTTAAGCACTGATGAAATTGTTCTAATTGCCACCGCCTCATTATTGTTTTTAACTTCATTATCTATATTTTACAGGCACTTTTGCACATTAGAACCTTCTTTGGTTCTTTTAGGTGACACTTTATTTTGCACTGCCACATTATAAATATTAGGCATGGAGTAATGGTCGAGGCCCACTTGGGCTTAATTACCCAACCAACTGATAAGAGACTACAGGTCACTGGCCCCACTCATGTGGCTGGACACACCCTGGATGGCATCTTTTCAAACCATCCAGGTCTCCAGGTTACGGGTGTCCTACCCCTTGCCTGGTCGGACCATTCGGCCGTCCAGTTTGAGTTAACATTCAAGGCACAACACTTAGGGGGGGCAAGTGTTAAGAAACGGATTGACATCCGACCCTGGAACAAAATGGATAGAGAAGCATTCCAGGAACTCCTTACCTCAACATCTATACAAGCAAATTTAGGAGTGGAGGAAGGGACGATCGCTTATACTAAATGGGTGAAGAACGCGTGTAGCAAACTAACCCCAGCTATTAGTATCGTACCTAAGAGATCGACTCCCTCCGCCTCCTGGTTCTCAGATGAACTGAAAAAAGAAAAACTCAAGTGTAAACGCCTGGAGGAAAGAATATAAGGAAGTAGAGAAGTTAGTTTACAGAAAGGGTCTAGCGAACTATAAGCAACTTCTGTTTGCCACTAAACAAAAATTCTTTGTTAATAAAATTGAGTTGGCAAAAAATTCAGCCAAAGATTTGTTCAAAACTGTCCTAGATCTTTCCTCCCCACACCCGGCTACTTTACAGCCTAGTCAGGAACTCTGCGATCAGATTGCCAAATTCTTCCTGGACAAGGTAGAAGTGATTTTTTTCGGCTCTCAATGGATCTACTGTAGCAGGATGCATTTGGGAGAAGGAGGATCGAGGCGCATTATTGCTCCTTCTGCAGCCCTCGAGAGATTCGAGGACTTGTCCATAGACCAAACACGCTGCCGTCTTGAAACAGCTAGATCAGGGTCACCATATGACCCTTGTCCAGTGGCTGTCGCTAAACTAGCAGTGGATCCCATCACCCTGACACTAATGTCTGTTTTTAATGACATGATTGATACTGGGCTCTTTCCTAGGCTTTTGGAAGGTGGCATCAATTTTACCCCTTCTGAAAAAGCCCAATTTAGACCCGTCCGATCCTACTAACTTTCGCCCAATATCTAGGCTCCGGCTACCAGCAAAAATGATAGAAAAGGCACTCAATATACAATTGGGTGCTTTTCTTCATCAAACCCAGGCCCTGGACCCAACCCAATAGGTCATCATTGAGCCCGACGTTGTTCAATGTATATGTTTCTTCATTGGCCCCCTATCATTAATACCTTGGGTTTTGATTTTACATCTTATGCCGATGACACCAAAATTGTGGTGTCTTTTCTGCCAGGACAGGAGGGGGGCATGGACAATCGTTTTCATAATTGCATGGTTGCAGTGAGCGGTTGGACGGCAAAAAATTGCCTGAAGCTTAACTCTAACAAAACAGAGGTGATATTATTTGGGAATGCCCCTAACTTTTGTAATCCTAATTGGTGGCCTTCCACAATGGGAGTACTTTCTGCCCCGGTAAAGAAAGTAAAAAACCTGGGTATAATTGTCGATGACAAACTGAATCTGGGCGACCAAATCATTTCAGTATCATCATCAACTGCCTTTGTTTTAAAATCTGTAAAAAAAGATCCTGCCTTTCCTGCCAGCAGGGAGTCAGAAAACAGTAGTCACTGCACTTGTCTTGTCAAGGCTTGACTATTGTAATGGCCTCTATTTAAACATTCAGGGACGCTATTTAAATAAACTACAAAGGCTACAAAACGCAGCCACCAGATTACTTACTGGGGTGCCCAAATTCGCGCAATTTCCAATTAAATTAAGAAATTACATTGGCTCCCGGTAAAAAAAAGTGTGTTTTTTAAATCCTTGTGCACCGTTTTTAAAGCACTCCAAGGTACTGGACCAGAATACCTGCAGAAACAATTTAACTGGTACATACCAACAAGAAATTTGCGCTCATCTGGAGCCAAATTGGTGACCGTTCCGACTATCAAAAAGGTATCATGGGGAGGACAAAGATTTGTCTACAGAGCGGCCAAGGCGTGGAATGACCTTCCGGCCCAGTTCAGAAATTCCCCTGATCTGCTGTCCTTCAGAAGGACTCTGAAAACGTGGCTGTTCAACAATTAAAACTCATTCATTGGCAATGGCTGAAAGACAGGTAATTAGCGCCAGGACACCCCAGGTTAACTGCTGCACTTTATAAATAAATTTAACATAACATAACAGTAGTAACAGATTGGTCTTATTGTTTAGAAACCTATTAATGTCTGGATCGTGTTGTTTTATATATATACAAAAAGTTTACATTGGTTTTACTTTTTAACATGTATTTTTATCCAGCAAAAGGGTTTTTACCAGTCTTTTATCTAATGTTTGGTATCTTTGTAAATGACATTCTGATGGATACATCTGCCAGTGGATTCCTCACCTTGTGAATATCCCCTGCGCCAGCATTCCACGGAACTTTTCTTCCCCAGCATTCCACGTCGACGTGGGCGACGTCACAATACATCGGCTCCGCACGCGACTCCGTACGACGTCATCGGAGCCATAAGAAGCCCACGTCGGCGTGATGACGTCAGTTCCCTTTTTTCCGCGCCGTCGACGCGCAACGGTTTTTTCCCAGTGCTCTCTAGATACTTTGTAATCTAGTGGTGTATTCTTGTTAAAATCGGAATGTCTTCGACGAGGAAGTCGGGCTTTAAGCCCTGTAGGGAGTGCGGAGGCCTGATGTCCATGACGGATCCGCATCAGAATTGTTTATGGTGTCTCTCTTCTGATCATGATGTGGATGAGTGCGGGTGCTGTAGGAGCATGAATCCTAAAGCACTGAAGGAGAGGAAGACCAAACTCTTCATGAAGAAGATCGGTGAGGAGAAGAGAGGGAGGAAAAAGGAGAAGTCCAGGCGGGAGTCTTCGACTTCGAGGTCGTCGAAGTCGAAGAAGCACCATAAGAAGAGGAAGCATTCTTCTCGGCGTCGGTCCTCGAAGTCTAAGAGGTCGAGGTCGGCTTCGCCTCGTCGACGTCAGAGCAAGATCTTGTCTCCTTCGCCTTCTCCGGATAAGTCTTCGAAGTCTCCCTCTCCGAAGCGGACTCCGGCTCGTTCCCCGACGCCGTCTCCGGCGCCGTCCAAGGCTTCGACTCCTGGTCGGGTGGAATCTGATGTGGAGCAGGAGCAGGAAGAGTCTGTCCCGGTGCCTGATGACTCCGCGGTTCCGGTGGAGGATTCGGAGGAGCCGACGCCGGTGGCTCCACAGGAGGATACAGGGGCAGTTCCTTATCCCCAATTCCCGGCTCCAGGTACGGATCCTTCGGGATTTCTGAATGCCATGTATGGCATTTTTCAGAGAGCATCCTTCCCATCCGGAGCACCAGCAGGTCCCGTGGGTCCGATGGCGTTTTCTCTGGGAGTGCCGCAGCAATACGCTCAGGCTCCTTTTCTGCCTTTTATGCCGATGGCGCCTTCTTGGCAGTTTCCGGCGCCGGTTGGGAATCCGGCTCGACCTCGGATGGATGGTCAATCTTCGGAGCCTTCTTTGACGCCGAGGCCGACTCCATCGACGCCGCATCCGGCGCCGCCGACTCCACCTGTAGCGCCTCCGACGCCGATGCCTTTGGCTCCACCGACGCCGCGTACGACGTCGACGACGCCGGCTCCCCGGAATCGATCGAGGCGGGAGGCCCAAAGGGTTTTGGAGGAGGAAGGATTTCGGGCTGAGGTGGAAGAAGGTGAAGTCGACTCTTCTTCGGATGAGTTTGGAGGTATAGAGGTAGCAAGTGGTTTGGATACCACCCCGGAGTGGGAGCATGCTTCTACAGGGTCTTCTCCTCCACAGGAATTGGCGCCCTACCATGTTGTGATCAAGAAGGCCGCGGAGTTGTTAGATCTGCAGCTGCCCTCTGTGGAATACAAGTCCAATCTGCTCACAGAGGTGTTGCACTCCCCGACGTCGGCTTCTGAGCCTTTGCTACCTTTCAATGAGGCTCTCTTGGAACCAGTATTGGAGGTGTGGAAGAAGCCTCTGTCAGCTCCAGCAGTTTGCAGGCAGGTGGCAAGGAGATACAGGGTTGCGCCAGGAGACCCGGATTTTTTATCCACGCATCCTTCTCCGGAGAGCCTAGTGGTGCAGGCTTCATGTTCTAAACATGCTTCGGGTGCTTTCCCCCAATCTCCTGCTGATAGGGAGTCGAAGAAAGTTGATCAGGCGGCCAAAAAGTCTTTCTCCTCAGGAAGTATGGCATTGAAGTCATCAAATGCTACGTGCTTGCTGGGGCGTTATGTTCATGCCCTGATGGACTCTATAAAAACTCTGGCCCCTAAGTTACCTGAGGGGGATAAGTCGTCCTTCATGGAGGTTGTGGCGGACACTCAGGCAGCTGCCAGGCAGGTGATCCAGTCTGGGCTGGATACGGCGGACTCTGTGGCGAGAATTATGGGGTCGTCCATTGCCGCAAGGAGACAAGCTTGGCTCCGTTCCTCAGGGTTTTCTGCAGATGTCCAGGCCACGCTGGTGGATCTGCCCTTTGATGGACAAAAGTTGTTTGGGGAGAAGGCAGATTCTGCTCTTCAACGTTTTAAGGACAGTAGGTTAACGGCGAAGTCCTTGGGTCTGCAGGTTCCTGTGAGAGGTTCAACTTTCCGTAAGGCTAGGGGATTCGGAAGGTCATCCTTTCGTTCCTTCCGACAGCCACAACAACAGCAGCAACAACAGCAGCAGAATCCCCTCTATCGCTCCTATAGAGGGAAGCAAAGGGGTCGGAGAGGTTCTGGTCGCAACCCCTCTTCTTCCTCCTCCTCCTCTGCTCCAAATGAGGCTTCAGGGAAGCAGCCCTAGATCCCCCATCCCGGATCATGTAAGACCTGTGGGGGGTCGGGTGTCCTACTTTCTACGGGGTTGGAAATCTGTTACAACCGACCTTTGGGTTTTGAACCTCGTAGAGACTGGGTACGCCCTTCCCTTTCGGGAGTTTCCTCCCCCTTTCCCTCCTTGCCAAGGTTATTGCTCGGAGGACCACCTGCTTCTCCTGCAGAAAGAGGTTCAAGCTTTGTTTCAGAAGGGCGCAATAGAGGTGGTTCCGGAGCAGGAAAGGGGTCAGGGATGCTACTCCCGGTATTTCCTGATCCCCAAGAAGGACGGCAGATTGCGTCCGATTCTGGACCTCAGAATCTTGAATTTTTACCTGAAACAGGAGAAGTTCAAGATGCTGACCCTTGCGCAGGTTCTTCAAGCGTTGCAGCAAGGAGACTGGATGGTGTCGCTCGACTTGCAGGACGCGTACTTCCATGTCCCAATCCTGAAGTCGCACAGGAAGTATCTCCGTTTTACGGTTGGGTCGCAACATTATCAGTTTGCGGTCCTCCCGTTTGGTCTTACTACTGCACCTCGAGTCTTCACAAAGGTGATGGCAGTGGTGGCTGCTCATCTCAGGAGGTCGGGGATTCCGGTTTTCCCCTACCTGGACGACTGGCTTCTGAAGGCAGAGTCCCCAGAGATGGTGCAGCGTCATCTGCAGGTGACAACTCAGCTGTTATTCGACTTGGGTTTTTCGATCAATGTGCCCAAGTCTCACCTGGTGCCCTCTCAACGCAACCTGTTTATAGGGGCAGTACTGGACACTACTGTGTGTCGAGCATTCCCTCCTCCTCAAAGGATTCTCGACATTCAGGAGATGGTCCCTTTATTCCACAGTGGAGCGGTTGTTCCAGTTCTGAAGGTCCTTCGCCTGCTCGGTCTGTTCGCTTCCTGCATTCTGTTGGTCAACCATGCACGCTGGCACATGAGGGCGCTCCAGTGGTGCCTCCGCAAGCAGTGGTATCAGCACAACGGGGATCTCGGGGAGTCGATCAAGATCTCCGGAGAAGCTGCAGCGGAGCTGTCTTGGTGGAGCGTGGAGGGCAATCTGTCCCAAGGAAAGCCTTTCCATCTACCTCCATCGGTGGCCACAGTGATAACGGATGCCTCCACCCTAGGGTGGGGGGCTCATCTGGGGGATCTGGAGATCAAGGGTCTTTGGTCTCCAGAGGAGAGGTTGTTTCATATCAACCTTCTGGAGTTGCGGGCGATTCGTTTGGCACTCAAGGCCTTTCTCCCTTCCCTTCGCGGTCAGTCAGTTCAAGTCCTGACGGACAACACGACCGCGATGTGGTATATAAACAAACAGGGAGGGGTAGGGTCTCTTTGTCTCTGCAGAGAGGCCCTGCGGCTGTGGTCCTGGGCTCAGGACCATCAGATTTGTCTGATGGCAAATCATCTGGCCGGGGTGCTGAACGTGCGTGCGGACAGTCTCAGTCGGCAGTTCTCCGCCGACCACGAGTGGAGGCTCCATCCGGAGGTGGTTCGTCACGTCTTTCGGACGTGGGGGACTCCTTGGGTGGACCTATTTGCCACCCGAGAGAACGCGCACTGCCCGTCATTCTGCAGTCTCCAGTATCCGATGCAGGGGGCGTTGGGGGACGCGTTTCAGTTGAGTTGGAGCTCACGACTCCTTTACGCGTTTCCTCCCATACCCTTGATTCCTCGGGTTCTGAGGAAGATTCGCCAAGACCGGGCCCAAGTCATTTTGGTCGCCCCGGACTGGCCAAGAAGGGTGTGGTACACAGATCTTCTCCACCTCTCCTCGTGCTCTCCGCTCCGTCTCCCTCTGAGGGCAGACCTCCTCTCGCAGTCGGAGGGGCAGGTTCTACACCCCCACCTCCAGAGCTTACACCTTCATGCCTGGAGATTGAACGGGGCAACCTGAATTCCTTCTCTCTCCCACCTGATGTGGTGGACGTTATTTTATCGGCCAGGCGACACTCCACCAAGTCCATTTACTCCTACAGGTGGTCAAAATTTGTAAAATGGTGTGGAGAGAGATCCATTGACCCTTTAAAGGCTCATCTTTCCAATGTGCTCCAGTTTGCTCTTTCCTTGGCTCAGCAGGGCTTTGCTGTGGCCACGGTCAAGGGCTACCTTTCGGCCTTATCGGCATTTCTGTGCCTTCCAGATCAACCGTCACTGTTTAAATCTCCGGTTGTTCTGAGGTTCATCAAGGGCCTTACAAACATGTTTCCTCCTACTCCATTTGTAATGCCTCAGTGGGACCTTAATCTTGTCTTAACCTTTTTAATGGGGTCCCCGTTTGAGCCTCTTCATAGTTGTCCTTTGAGGCTGTTGTCCTTTAAGGTGGTTTTTCTTGTAGCCATAACCTCGGCAAGGAGGGTGAGTGAGCTTCAGGCTCTTAGTTCCAAACCTCCTTTTCTTGCCTTACATGCTGAAAGGATGGTTCTCAGGACCAGGGCTGCTTTCCTGCCAAAAGTTGTTACTCCTTTCCATTTGGGGCAGTCTATTACCCTCCCTGTTTTTTATCCACCCCCTCATCCTTCCAAAGAAGAAGAAAGACTCCATCGCCTTGACCCGAAGAGGGCTATGAGTTTTTATTTGGACAGGACCAAGGACTTTCGTATGGATGACCAGCTTTTTATTGGCTACGTTGGTCATTCTAAAGGTAAAGCGGTGCACAAGCGCACGCTGTCAAGATGGATTATACTGACCATCAAGATCTGCTACGCCTTGGCTGGTAAGACTCCTCCTGAGGGTATTCGTGCTCACTCTACTAGAGCTAAATCTTCATCATCTGCTCTGGCCCGGGGTGTTCCTGTGGCAGATATTTGTAAAGCCGCGACTTGGGCCTCCCTCCATACTTTCGCAAAGCATTATTGCTTGGACTCTGAGATGAGGAGGGAGGGCCACTTCGCGCGCTCTGTCTTGCAAGACTTTCTGGTATAGAAAGGTGGACACCCTCCTCCGGGAGTGGGGACTGCTGTGGGAATCTATTCACAAGGTGAGGAATCCACTGGCAGATGTATCCATCAGAAGAACAAGTTACTTACCTTCGGTAACGCTTTTTCTGGTGGATACAGTATCTGCCTGTGGATTCCTCACCAACCCACCCGCCTCCCCGTTGTCCACCTTTTGTATACCATGAAATAGGTCTTGTTTGAAATGCTTATATTTTCTCTTGTACATTTGTAGGTAATGCTTGTTTGATTAGCATTCCTTTGTTTTGTATGCTATGTATATGTATTGGTTTTTCTATATACTGTGTATACTTGGGATTGTCGTTGGTTCACCTGTTCGCCTCGAAGGCACGGAAAAAATGGGTGGAACTGACGTCATCACGCCGACGTGGGCTTCTTATGGCTCCGATGACGTCGTACGGAGTCGCGTGCGGAGCCGATGTATTGTGACGTCGCCCACGTCGACGTGGAATGCTGGGGAAGAAAAGTTCCGTGGAATGCTGGCGCAGGGGATATTCACAAGGTGAGGAATCCACAGGCAGATACTGTATCCACCAGAAAAAGCGTTACCGAAGGTAAGTAACTTGTTCGTTATGTATTTATTTAAATATTTATTTATGTACATATTTATTGATATTCATATCAAATACTGTTACAAATGCATTTTTCCAATCTCTCTTCCATTTTGACACCAAGATAGCAATGTTAAAGTGGAGAGTTAGACAATAACTCTTCTATGTCTATGAAAGTCTAAGGTCACTAAATAAATGATTTGCACCATATCCTGGGTCCGCATCATCTGTTCCTGCTGAAAAGGAGTGTATGATGGATGATATACAGTGTGTGTATGTATATATATATATATATATATATATATATATATATCAATCCTTCATTGTGACTTCAGTAAGAAGCAGGCATGGACTCTTAAAAGGTGCGAAAGTTATTAATTTATTATTTTCCTCTTCTGTGCAAGTGCATGTCCCTGACGCGTTTTGGCCGCACTGAAGCAGACTTGATCACATATATATATCTCCCCACAAACGCGCGCTCCCAATTCGGTGCGGGCTGCGACACAGCTCGAGATCATCCACGTGAATCCAACACCACCAAGCAAGGCTCTAGATCTCTCATTTCTCCACAATTTTATTAAAGTTACCACGCAGATGCGTTTCGGCAGCTATGCCTTTCTCAATGCAGGTAAGCAACAGGGAGTGTTTATTTAGACAGATTAAGTGCTCAGGGCATGGTTCTCATTGGAAGATTTCCAGGACCATAGAGAGAGGACATTCATTGTCTCTGTGAATACAAAATTGCAAAACTCTAGACATTGTCTAAATCAAATTGTCTTCATACCAATAAATTTGTATATAATGTTCTTGCATACTGTTTAAAATACTCCAATTATTTATATGATAGATGTTAATTCCGGCATGGATTGCACACAAAGTCACTGTTTTCACATCCTCCATTGATGTTTGGCCGTAAACAATTGTTGCCCTCTCCACTCCAAACACCCCTCGTCGTGGCAGGCCCCTTACTGGAACTTTACAATGCTATATCTGTAGGTGTTGGTACATTGACCTTCCCATAAATTCATAATAAAGCCCTGACTCATGCCTGTGGGTGCATCTTGTCATACCAGCTGGGGCAGAGTCCATACCTGGTGACGTGGATTCTAAAATGCGAATGGCCTGTGATGCGGTTTTTTATATATATATATATATATATATATATATATATATATATATATATATATGTGTATATATATATATATATATATATATATATATATATATATATATATATATATATATATATATATATATATATATATATATATATATTCACTGAAAAAACCATAGGTTTCACACACGTTGTAGTTAGGAATTAGCATTTAAAAAACCTTGCAAATTCACTGAAAAAACCATAGGTTTCACACATGTTACAGTTAGCTGGACATTTCACTCGTAAAAAACCAATGAAATTCCCCCGTTATAGTTAGTGCAGGCAACTATAACTCACGCGACCGCAATCCTCTGCTGATGATGTCAGATATTACATCACTGTATTTAGACACCTATTTACCCATGTCTTCTTCTATTAATCTTTAGCTATACATATATTACAAATATTTATTTTTCATAAAGACACATATGTCATCAGTGATGTAATATCTGACATCATCAGCAGAGGATTGCGGTCGCGTGAGTTATAGTTGCCTGCACTAACTATAACGGGGGAATTTCATTGGTTTTTTACGAGTGAAATGTCCAGCTAACTATAACATGTGTGAAACCTATGGTTTTTTCAGTGAATTTGCAAGGTTTTTTAAATGCTAATTCCTAACTATAACGTGTGTGAAACCTATGGTTTTTTCAGTGAATTTGTACGGTTTTTTAAATGCAATTTTTTTTTTGAGATTTTTGGTAAACCTATGCATAAAATAATATATGTACTATATCCTGCATTATGGAATGGTTAATTTTTTTTTTAATGCATTTTTTTCCGTGCGCGTACGGTAAGCGCTCCGTACGTCATAAGTACGGTGTGCTTACGTGATACGATGCGCGTACGGTAAGCTGATGCTACGCGCTCCGTATGTCATAAGTACAGCGCGCTTACGTGATACGTACGTGACGTACGCGTACACGCGGAAGCAACGTCGCGGTTACGCAGGGGCGTGTAATGCGCATGCGCGAGTGCGTCTTACGTACGCGCTCCGTAAGCGTCACGTTCGCACATGCGTACTTGTTTCCGAGCGCGTACCGTAAGCTTACGGAGCGCGCACGGTAGGTCATGTGATCCACAAAGAACACTTTTCATTGGTTGAAACTACTTTCAGTTCCAGAAACTTCCCACACCACACCCATTTCCCTCATTACTGCTTGAGATCCCCTAGGAGAAGGAGCTGAATTGACATTGAGATACAATGGCAGAACAGCAGACCTCTTCTGAGAGTGAGGCTAGCAGCACCACCATCATCCAGAGAAGGAGGAAACAAAAGAATTCTTTTGTATGGGAGTATTTTACTTTTCCAGAGGGGGAGAAAAAGGTCAATGCTCCATTGGTCACTTGCACACTTTGTGACCGTGTTTTATCTAGAGGAAATCCAAGGAAGAAGTATTCCTTTGGAAATCACTCTATGATGAGACACCTTAGGGATAGACATCCCAGGACCTTTGCTCGACATACTGGAGAAAACTCTTCAGTAAGTCACCAGAGCCCAACCTCAGAAGCTCAGCCGAGTACATCATCGGCAGCTCAGCTGAGCCCTTCCTCTGAGGTGGGAGCATCACCTTCTTCTGCTCCTCTGGACGTTAACCCTCGATTTGGGAGGGTTGCAATGAGGTGTACAACGTGTTGTGGTCTTATTGTTTTTGGGGAGACCAGTGTTTCCCTTATTAACAATAAGATAGACCAGCACGTTTGTAGACGCTCATAATATTCCCATTCTTTCTTTCCTCCATCCCTGTATGAACCCAACGGCTCTTTTAAGAGCCAACCTTACCTCACAATTTTTTTATTTTTTTTTAAGCTTTCCTTTTTGAAATTTTTTTTTTGCCGTGCGTGCACGGTACGCGTAATTACGCGAAGTTCGCGGAATTTCTCCGTTTACGCCGTGCGCGTACGCTACGCGCATTCGGCGATTTTTCGAAAAAAAATTAAATTAATTTTTGCCCTTGGGGGTCCTTCTGGGACCCTCTGACAAAGGCTAGGGGGTCAGGAACTGTCCAGCCTGCCCCCTTTTCATGTTATCCACCTTTGTTTTTCACCCCCTCAGACTGCGAGAGACAAAATGGCGGCCGACACTTCCTGGTTTCGACCGATTCGAATGTTTACTGAGATCTAACAACCAATCAGAATCACGCTCGGCAGCGTGCGCGTACGGTAAGCTTACGGTACGCGCTCGGAGCGCGCCCATAGATATATATATTGATTTAAATGCTATTTTCTCAGGAAATACTGAACAGATTTACACAAGACCTTCAAAAGGCACATCCCTGACCTGAGGGCTACCTCTCTGCCAAATTTCAACTAATTCTGTTCAGCCGTTCGGGCTGTAGCTCGGACTAAAGGTCCTATGGAAAAATGCATGGGGAAAACGCGTTTTGGGACCACCCCTTTTTCTCAGCCCCCGCTTGACGAATCCCCCCGAGACTTTCAGGGTAGGAGCGGAGCGCCCCACCTATTTTGAGAATTTCGCGAGGATTCGTCAATCGGCGCCAAAGTTATTCCAAATAGAATGTTGCGGATTTACTAAGGAAACACGGTCCTAACTATAACTATCTACTGGCGACCGCCAGTAGATAATATATATATATATATATACACACACAGAAAAAAACATAGGTTTTACAGACAATATAGTTAGGAATTAGCATTTAAAAAACCTTTGAAATTCACTAAAAAACCATAGGTTTCAGGGGCGTTATAGTTAGTTGGACATTTGACTCATATAAAAGCAGAGAAATTAGCCCGTTATAGTTAGTTGAGCGAACTATAACTCACGTGCCCGCAATGCACTGGTGATGACATCACATATTACATCACTCATGACATGGTCAGTGACATCACATATTACATCTTAAATGACATCACTGATGACATCATCCAGTGAATGTGTGTTTCTGTGCCAAGGTGTATTGAATAATGAGTGGATTTACAAGTGCCTGAATGGGTTATTTAGTAGGTGCGTGACTGACTGTATAAGTGAGTGATTGAATGTGTCTTACTGAATGCATGGGTTAGTGAATAAACTGTTTGAAAGTCTGTATTAGTCTCTCAGTTGGTGTATAAGTGGCTGCATGGGCTGGTGAGTAGCTACATGAGTGTCTATATGGGTTATTGATTTGTTGTCGGAGTATCTGTAGGAGTGCCTGAGTGGGTGGGTGGGTCGGGGGTGTGTGACTCTGTGCATAGATGTCTGAATGGGTGATTCACTGGTTGTATGGATTCAAAAGTGCATCTGGGAAGGGCTGTATGGGTGAGTTAGTGTGTGTATGGGTGTGTTGGTGAGTGAATGAATGTCTCACTGGTATATGTGTGAGTAACTACATATGTTTTAAGGCAGTATATGTGAGTGTTGGCGTATATAAATGACTATACGTGAGAGTAAGTTATTTGAAGAGTGGGTGTATAAATTAGTGTCTGCTTGTATCAGTGATTGTATAAGACAGTGCGTATGTGTTAGTATCTGCATAAATAAGTGATGTGGTGTGTGTATAACTGTATACATGAGTAAATGGGTATGTGATTGATTCTTTGCATGACTGACTAGGTGTGTGAGTAACTATGGATGAGTGGCGGAGTGTGACTGTATGTATAGGTGTGTGAGTTCATATTATAGTACTGTATTGATGAGTAACTGCATGTTTAAGTGAGTGGATGTGAGTGTAGATCGAGGAACTAGTGGGTGGTATGTAGTATCTGGCATTGTTGTGTGTATGTTTTCAAAAATAGTAGTCTGTATTTTAGAGTGTGTGTATCAAAGTTTATATTAGGGCATCAGTATGTGCATCAGATTACCGCGTGGATGATGTCATCAGTGATGTCATCAGTGATGTCACTGACCATGTCATGAGTGATTTAATATGTGACGTCATCCCCAGTACATTGCGGACGCGTGAGTTATAGTTAGCTCAACTAACTATAACGGGCGAATTTCTTTGGTTTTATATGAGTCAAATGTCCAACTAACTATAAAGTCCCTGAAACCTATGGTTTTTTAGTGAATTTCAAAGATTTTTTGAATGCTAATTCCTAACTACAACTTCTGTAAAACCTATGTTTTTTCCGTGAATTTCGAAGGTTTTTTAAATGTTAATTTCATATTTTAATATTTATTAAACCTATGTTTTTTTGGGGGTAATATTTTGGAACTCTATTATGCTTTTAATTAATTAATTAAAAAACATTATGTAATGTTTTATATCTTCAAAAAAAGGTATGTATATCTTTTTTTGTTGTTTTTTGTTCAGAAAACTGAAGTCCCGTACCGGTAGTGTACCAAGCTCCATCAGCACACGAATCCTATCCGCAATATTGCTAAACTTGTAAAGGATGCGCATTTCGTATCCGACGGGTTCGTGGCACCGCGGCCCGTGTAACATCATATACGTATGTGGTCGCCCCAGCTGCTACTTAGGTATGCAACGGGTACGCAGTACCAAGCCGCGCGTTACATCATGTACTTATGGGGTCGCGCTCACTGCGCTTTGCGTATGCGACGAGTGCACGCTGCCAGGCCCTGTGTTATGTCATAGACGTATGGTGTCGCGCCGGGTACGCCATTCCCTCTTTTTTTGTCCCAAAACTATATCTAAATAATTTTAAAGTGTATATGAGAACAAGCGATAATCTAAAATATTTTAAACATTTATTTATTTCTAACTGTAATAAACCTATATTATGGTAAATATATTTTCTCAAAACTGCGTCGGGTGCGCGCTCGGTGCGCGATTGCCATGTGACCTTAAAGAAAAGCATTTTATTGGTTCATAACATTTCCCATTGTAAACGTTTGAGGACCCCACCCATTTTAGTCATTCTCTCTACAGCGTTTGATGAGAGACTCCCCTTCTGCTTAGAGAGCTTTTTTGAAAACTTTTTGCTATGTACACAAATCTGACACTACACACAACATACAACCATCATCTTCATCAATATTCATGCTCTGTAAAGTAGCCTTCCACCTGTGATAGCCATGCACCTAAAAGTTACATACCAGATATTTTCCCCACTGCCAGAGGTAACATGGTTGCATACGCTGTCCACAGCACAATGTAATGTGGTACGGCCCAGGGGCAGTATCATGCATAGATAATGAACACACGGACTCAGATAGATAGTGGAAGTGGGTACGGGTCCGTGCGCTCGACTCCTGTTTATTACCAGGGTCACATATCCAGGGACGTCTGTGCTGAATGCGTGTGGGGTGAGTGTAAACCAGCCTTCAGGGAATGGTTGCTGCTAGCATCAACTACAACAGTAATCATTGGATCACACACACAGAGATTCAATAATAAAAGGGTCAATAGTTTGTGCTACCGTAAGGTAGGGACACTAGATGTGAAATAATACAGAAAAGATTCTATTGTAAAAGATCCATAACTTGTGGTATACTGAGATACAGGCAGTAGATCTGAAATAATACACAAAAAGATTGTATCATAAAGGGTCCATCAGGTCTAGTGCACTCAGAGACCCACATCAAAAGCATTCAGCATGTGCACAGCCAGCGATGATGCGTGCTGCGGGCGGGCCGTACTAGGAACAATGTCTTTTGCCTACAGGACTGCCTCATCTGCAATAGCGACTCGATCTGAATTGTAAACAGTGCTGTTTGCAGTGTAGACCAGAGAGTGGGCAGCTAGGGCCCACAGCCACGTGGCGTTGACTTGAGCTGCCCAGTTTGTCATACGCGAAGCAACAAAAACCGTGTGCGGACCCTGCGATGATGCGTATGCGTGGTGCGGACAGAGCGCACTGGAGCATTGTCTTTTGTCTACAGGACTGCATCATCTACAATAGCGATTCGATCTGAATTGTGAACACTACTGTCTGCAGTGTAAATTGAAGACAGTAGTCAGCGCAGTCATCCATGAATACTTTTTCTCACTTCCTCTTCACAAAATACAACATAAATTAAAAAAAATTCTGCAATAAATAAATCAAAACATTTCGAATTGCGTTCTTTGCTGTCCACAGTGTAGACTGTTATTCAGTGTTCTTTTCCACTACCAAGAAGAATTTGGTCATTGTACTAAACCTATAACTCATCCAAAAAAAGTTCTTCAAGCAAGTATACTAAAAGGATATTGTGTATATTTCAATAGACGTTGTAGTTAGTTGCTTACTGGATTCTGTAATTAAACAATCACCACTCGATCTGAATTGTGAGCCCTGCTGACCGCAGTGTAGGCCAGAGGCAGTGGTCATTAACGTCTCACAGCCACGTGCCGTTGGATTCGAAAGCACAGAGTTGGTTGCACCTGATTGGAGGGGGTACACACAAATCATCACAGACTTTAACTTCTGACATCCTCAATCACAGAATCAAGACCCCGTTTCACTGTTCCAACCTGCTGTACTGCGGTGTAATCCAGCGACTACAGTCAGCCAAGCCCAGTAATCATGTGCAGCAGTTAGCTACGAAAGCACAGTGTCTGATGCACCTCAACGGAGGGAATTTATTGAAAAATAAGCAGCAGGTAATATCGGACATCGTCCATTCTGGGATCAAGACACCGTTCCACTGTTGAGACCTAGAGTTGCTTGCACCTGGTCGAAGGGAGTACCTTCATCTCCACTCTCGGATGCAGTTCTAACATCGTCCATTGTAGGATCAAGACATCGTTTCCCTGTTCGGACCTGCTGTACCGCAGTGTATTGCAGCGACTGCAGTCAGCCAAGCCCAATGATCATGCGAAGCAATTAGCTACGGAAGCACAGAGTCTGAAGCACCTCAACAGAGGGAGTTCTGTAAAAAACAACAAGCAGCAGGTAATATCGGACATCGTCCATTCTGGGATCAAGACACCGTTCCACTGTTGGGACCTACAGTTGCTTGCACCTGGTCGAAGGGTGTACCTTCATCTCCACTCTCAGATGCAGTTCTAACATCGTCCATTGTGGGATCAAGACACCGTTCCACTGTTGGTACCTGTTGGACTTCTGTGTTAGTAGTATACTTAGCACTCCACGGTGCTGGGCCTCAGGCAGGGCGCTGTCTGCCTGTGTCGCGGTGAACAGCGTTGATCTCAGGAGCCTTCCCAGCTCGCAGACCTCGGCCCAAAAGCTTCCGCCGGCACGTGGTGGGCCCTTTTTCACATACGGCGGTGTCGAAAGGTGAACTGTGGGGCATATGTGCGTCGCAGCGGCCATGACGGTTTCTGGGTACCAGCAGGCTGAGAGCATTATTCCCGCAGCCACCTTCGATCACAGCGTCAGTCTTGTGGCGGTGTAAGCTGCACAGACCTGACAGACATGTTCGCCATTCCGGAAGAGAACCACACCCAGAGAAACGTGCCTTTTATTCATACCCCTACGCTAGCCTTGCGTACGCCGAGCCAGCCGAATACGCTAAAGATTTCTGGGGGGGAAGGGGGCACGTACGCGCTATGTTTTTGTAATCTTCCCTACTGACTGTACTATCATGGTTACATCCACTGTCCACTTCACTCAATAGACCATCAGTGTATATTGACATGTACATGTCTGTGCTCTGCATACTCAAGTCACATCCCCTCAACACTTTGCATTGTATACTTTTATAATCGAGAATCACTTGCCACCTTCGCACATACTTTGCTCCCATCTCTCCCCGCATTCTGCATTGTGTGGCATAGGTGCTATGCCATGTTTGGTTTGTGTACATGTCTAGCCACGGTTCCCACAGTACGTAGTGCCGTTGTGTCTGCTAGGTGTACATGTTGTTTGTCATGTTGTATGTGATTATATAAGGTTGCGCGTTTATTTATGAGCAGTGGTTTCTCCCATTTACATATCGCTGTCTTAAAGAGGATAGAGAACTTTCTCACAGGTGAAAAGTGCGACCACAATGGCATTCATTCATTACTATGCAAGAATGTCCAACTGCACGACGCTTCTAAGCTTACAGCCCCCAATCTTGCGTGCTTTCTTAAAAGCACACCAACTCCCACAATCAGACCAACATTCACATAGCTTTCTAACGGCAGTTATCTGCTTCTTAATAACATGGACTGCTACGGAATGTGAGCTGGCATACCGTATGTCCTTACTGTTTCAAACCGGGTAACTTCCTGTGGCAATCTCGATTCCCACCCACACAAAGTAACTCCCAAAGTTCAACTTGGCCTACTTTGAAAACAGATTTTTATTAAACGGAGCAAACTGTGCCTTTGTTTCAAACAGAAGTGTCCCTCACTTCTCCAAAAGTAATTTATCGACTACAGATAGCACGAACTTCAAGTAAAATACACTCCCTTTTAAATATGAACCTCCCATTACACTTTGTGAATTGTTACACAATTTTCAACACATCTGACATTTAAGCTCTGGCACACTTTTTTTTAACACTGTCTCCTCTGGCCTTGTCACAGGCTTTCAAACTGTCTTTGGTATAATACCTTACTTCATTCATTCGATCATCTCTGGAATAACAGGAACAGTGTCCATAATTGTGGCTCTGTTTGCGGCCATCCTACTTCTATTTTTGCTTGTAAAAAACGGCTGCGCTCCCTGTGGTAACAATCATGTCCGACAGAATACGCTTCTATGCGGAGCTACATCAATACCGTGAAAAAATGGAACAACTTTTCAGCTGCCTGCCTCTATCTATTATCGGAGCCAGCTACAACATGACATTTATTTACACATATGCAATCTGCGTGCAACCATCTTTTTATTGCAAAACTTGCCCATTTGACTGGCGAATGGATCTATGCCTTGCCAACATCCCAGCAAATGCTCCCGATATCCAGCAGGTAATGGAGTATCTTGAAAACCATGAACTTGATTGTTCGGGCAGTGGAGCAATGGCGGATGCAACGCAAAAAGGTAGCCTGGCGGAATGGGATTTCTGCGCAGCTGCGAAAGATCTCCTGCAATGTGCGCCCTTTGACAACATCACAGATTGCCTGCCAATTCAAATTGCCGCTCCAACATTCGAGGAACATTACTCTCCCTTCGAGGATATGAATTGGATCGCTTCGCTTTTCTCACACAATGGCAACAATCGCCTCTTGGAACATTACGCATCCGAAGCCGCTGAACAACTTCCGGACTGCAATCTCCAAGACTTGTAAGAAATTCACTTTATTCTTGGATTGATTTTTTTCCCCAACTTTTTTGACTTTTTCCTATAATTTTTTTTAATATACTTCAATTGAACTATTTTCATATAATAACTTTCTTAGTATGCTAAGGCATTTGAACTCTATTTTCATTATTGCCCCTTACGTCTCCAGACTAACCAGGGATGGGTGATGTATGGCCTATGCAAATACGCTATTTACTTGCTAAATTAGCCTAAACCCGACAGCCATTTTGAAACCATGTCTATTCTTTGTGCACACGTCTGTCTCTCTGCCTGGCTGTTATCCACGAAGCCCTTTCACACAAATTCGCTCATCCTCAGCCCACGAGCTGGCGATCAAGATAAAAAAACACTCCATTGTTTAGGAACTGATTGGCACAGTGTGGTAATCGTATCCTACCTTTATTTTCATTATACAATTTACAGTCATTCATGTCTAATAGGTATTTTTTTTTTCCCTTTGGGCCAGTTCGCTTCACCAAGAGTCAGACTCCTGCGGTAGCAAGCACTCTGATTGGCAGCAAGCAACATGAGAAAAATGTTGCTGGCAGCCGTTACTAAAAATATACGTAGGGTAGGGGTATGTTGCCTCCGAGGCCCTGTGGGGAAGACCCAGAGGGAGCCACCCTACAGTCAAAAGAAAAAAAAGTGTTTTTGTCATGATTCTGCGGAACTCCCGCCAGAGCATGGCAAAATCGAAAAAGAAAGAAAATGCCGGCTGCCATTATCATTATTAAATATATAATGGGAGGGGGCGTGAGTAGGGACTCCCCCCTCACCCCCCGTCCATGGTCCCATTTAGGGCCACAGGGACCCAATCTCCAAGGGCCAGGTATATTATTTAAGGGGAATGGGCATGCAGCCTCCCTCCCTCCCTGAGCCTTGTTAGGCCCCAGGGACCTCATCCTCAGGGGCTGAAATCGTAAAGACCCCGTAAAGCAATTTAATTTTTTTTAAAAAGGGGTGCCTCGTGGCTCTCCTCCCTGAGCCTGCGAAGTCCCTGTGGGCCATATTGCCGGGGGAGGTTACATTTATTTTATTTAAAGGAGGGAGGTGGTGCGGCCCTCTCCAGAGCCTGGGAAGGCACAGGGGACCCCATTCCCAGGAGCCGGCTCACTTACTGTATCCCGGGGAGCTCACCCCTGTGACACAGTAGTGTCCTTGCCCGCACCATCGCAGGCAGGGAAACATCTGTTTGCCCCTATCTGGTGAGAGTATTTTTAAATCTCCCGCCAAACAGGAGCAAATATGGAAGTCTGCTCCCTCCATGAGGAATATTTAAATATGCTATCGCCGGTTGGATTTCAGAATTGTGTTCTGTTTCAATGCCGAATAATCACAGGAGTTATACCCATAGACCCAACTGAGATTGGGTAAATACTTGTAAATGCGACAATATCTCAGCAGGATGTACTGAATTATTTAGAAAGGTATGTACAAGACATTACAAGGAACACAAGAGAGGAAACTCAAAGTTGTTTTTTCAAAAGCGCCAATCGGCGTCATATATTTGGCAGATCAAAAGAATTGCAGTAATAAGAGCACAACAGGGTATAAAATACTCTGGCAACCCTAGTGAAAAAGTGTACAAAGTGCTCGTGCTAGTGAAACAACGGCGCTAGTGACAACGTGAAAAACTACAACAGACGGCGCATAAAGGTAATATATACAATACAAGGTCCATATCACAATTTACTCGATAGTAAAATTGGTATTTTTCTTTGTTTCAATGAACCAGGTTTGTGTGCGCCAAGAACGTTTAGGCTGGTGGGTAATGGTCGACGGCGTTTCGATCATGTCAATTAAGGATCATCATCAGGACCTGGGTCGCCTAAATTGGGAGTGCTCTGTAAAGAAATAATTACCGGATCAGAGCGGCGGTCAGGAGACAAGAAGAAAGGAGAGTTTGGGCAGGAGAATGCCAGGAGGGATGGGGCGTGTAAAAGGAAATAGAAGGAAAGATAGGGATAGGGGTTGGGGGGGGGGGGAAAGAGGGAAAGGAGAAAGGGAAGCGGGACGGGAAAAAGGGATAAAAACGGGGAAGGAAAAGCAGGGAGAGGATAGAAGTGGAACAGGCAATGACTGGAAGCCTACCTTGTGCATGGGGAGAAGGCTGGGTGTTCAGCAATAGGTGAATGCTGGAATAAAGGGCACCGGGAGAAAAACCTCCCTCGGATGGCTGTGGAAACCGGAGGATAAGAGAAATTAAATTAAGAGGTGGAAGAGGAAAAATACAAAGGAAAGGGAGGCAGCAAGGCTAACAGGGACTCACCGAAGTAAAGAATTGAGGAACTTCGCAGGAAGGGCAACCGATGCAGGGGGAGGAACGGTATGCAGCCTAGGAAAAAGGGAGAGGGGGGGCAGAACGTTACCGGCTGTACAACGGGGTTATGACTCAGACCGAACAAGGACCATTAGAAGCTTACCCAAAGTTAAATGGAGCAGCAGTCG
Organism: Triturus cristatus; assembly: GCF_964204655.1. NCBI lineage: Eukaryota > Metazoa > Chordata > Amphibia > Caudata > Salamandridae > Triturus > Triturus cristatus. Next base: position 981,468,041 of record NC_140580.1, read on the forward strand.
AGGATCTGGTGGCGCAGTCAATTGGCGATCAGCAGCAAAACGGGAATCAATCCAGAGCGGGAGAAATTACCGCGGGGTCAAGAGGAGCCAAATACGTGTGCACCCACTAGGTCGATTAGTGACAGTGAGGTGAGGGACGGAGCTACCTAAATGAAGGCAGAATGGGCGTGACGCGGAGCCGTCGTCTATAGGACGCCGGTGACGGGAGGCGGGGAATGAGTCAGCGATCTGGTAGCTAGGGTTGTGGGAATGCAGCCCGGTTGCTAAGGACGCTAGATGCACGGGGAAAAAAAGGGGAAAGAAAGGGAAGAGTTGAACGGGGCTGCTGGGGATCGAACCAGCGGGGGGAATGACAGAAAAAGTAAAAGGGGCAGAGAGGAGGGCAGACAAGGGGGAGAAAAGGGGTGAAAAGACTAGTTAGCGGGTAAAAGGCCAGCATGGAAAAGGAGACAGGCCGGGGGCAAAAGACGAGGAAGGGGGAGGGAAAACAGGGAGAGGGGAAATCTGACCTTATGAACACTACAGTTGTGGAAAACAACAGTGTAATGAAGACAAATATGCAAGAACAAACATCATGGAGAGAAAAAACAATTAATTAGTAAAAAAAACAATGTTTTAAAATTCAGGGTAAGAGGGCAAAGAATTTCTGGATCTGTAAGGACATGGAGGAGACCGGACAAAGGACACGGGAATGCAGAATGGCAAGGGTATGGTGTGGATGGCGTTAGGAGGGACTGCATATCAGGTGGTATAATGAATGGTACCATTCCACTCATCAATCGTGTTCAAGCCATAATGTACAGAGTTACAACGAGTTATCCATTTGCATTCACTTTTGTCAAGGAGAGCTTGAAGGTTTCCACCTCTGGGAGGCAGGCGGGGCTGCTCAATAACTTGCCATTTCATGTCCAGAGCATCATGATTTTGTTCCAGATAGTGTGAGACCAAAGGTGCTGTAATGGTTTTACAGTTGATTCTGCTCTTATGTTGGATGATCCTTTTCTTAATCATCTGAGTAGTTTGTCCAATATAGACGAGATGGCAAGGGCACTCGATGGCATAGATCACATTCTGTGAGCGGCAGTTGGTAAATGTGTTCAGGGTATGTGATTGGTTGTTGAACTTAAAATCCTTGGTGTTGGTTGTTAATTCACATACGCTACATGATTGACATTTGTAGTGGCCCAGTATGGGTGGTAAACCCCAACTCGAGGTGATGGTATTGGTTGTGGTCGATTTATTGGGCCAGGTGATGGCATGGACAAGATGGTTCGATAAATTGTTGCCACGTTTGTATGAGAAGAGTGGCGGTTCTTGGAAGGATTTGTTCGTCCGCAGCAATGTCCAATTGCGAGTAATAATTTTCTTGACCTGGTTACTACTCGGACTGAACTGAGAGACAAATGGAATCCTGGAATTGGTTTTCTTAGGTTGAGGTGTAAGTAAGAGATCACGATGGCAGTACCATGCCCTCTTTCGAGCCCGTGAAACCAATCTTCGTGGGTAACCTCTGATTGTAAGTTTCTTACATAGGACTTCCGATTCTCTGAAGTAATCTCTGCGCCATTTGCAGTTTCTCCGAATCCGGAGGAATTGCCCATAGGGTAGCCCATCTTTGAGCCCACGTGGATGATAACTAGAGTAATGCAGCAGTGTGTTTCTCTCGGTTGGCTTCCGGTATAGTGATGTTCCAATTAGACCATCCTCCGCGTGTATGGTGAGATCTAAAAAATGCCAGCACTCTTGGAAACAGAACATATATTGCTCCCGCCCAGCGGGAGCAAGCAGAAAACAACTGCTCCCTCTGGACAGGAGCAATGCCAGCTCCTGCAATATGCGGGGAGCTCACGGGGGTCCAGAAGCTCCCCCGCAATCCCTAGTGTGTTGCTTGGTGTGTGGCCTGGGTGGGCACCGGTGCACCCACCTATAATTGTTGCCTGCCACCGGAGATATGGTCCCTGAGGCCAAAATAGGCTCAGAGGGGGGACAGCGCACAGTCCCCCTTTTCTTATTTAATATAATTGACCCTGGGCGAAGTGTTCCCTGGGGCCTGATAATGCTCTGGAAGGGGGCTGCGTGGCCCTCACATTTGTATTGTATTCGGCCCGAAGTATGGAGTCCCCGGGGCTTGTCATGGCTTGGTAAAAGAGGCTGCATGGCTTCTCATCTTATAATTTGGCTCTGGCGGATGGTGTCCCCGGGGCCCTAGAAGGCTTGGGGAGGAAGGTTGCTTACCCCTCTCCTCTGTTTTATTGTATTTGGCCAAGGGTGATGGGGCGCCTGGAGACTTTTAAGGCTTGGGGACGTGTGCCATGCACCCCGCTTGCCTTTTTTATTGGAATTTGGCCTGTGGGAATGGTGTTTCCAGGGCCAATTAAGGCTCGGGAGAGGGCTGCATTCCCCCTTCCCTTAATATATTTGTTTCGGCCCCGGGGCATGGGTTCCTTGGGGCCCCAAGGCCACCCTCTGCCGTACATGGCAAAGGCTTTGCGCAGCATGGGGTCGACTGCTTGCTGGGGGTTTGAGCACAACTCCCATACCCCCACCCCACCCTGCGCATGGTTAGCTGCCTGTGGTGAGGTGTACACAGAGCCTGACTGCAAGCCAGGTCCTGTGGCCAACCCTACGCCTTGAACAACGGCTGCCTGCACAGAGTTGGCTGCCTCCAGGTAGGTTGGAACAGTGCTTGGCCACAGGCGAGACTCTGTTGCCAACCCAATGCTGTGCACGGCCAAACGCTATCTCCAGTGTGGGGTAGGCTTTACGGACAGTAATAATACATTATTTTTTATATTATTAAAAAAAAAAACTGTAATTTACTGAAAAAAACAAAAGTTAAAGTAATCTATAGTTCTTCTTTCTTTACTTTAATAACTTTATTCAGAAGCATAAAAGACATCCATAAAAGCATTTGCACAAAACATTCATAAATATTCATTTCATACAGTAAGATAAAAATATGAGCATAAGCAGAGATATAATATCCACAGAAGCTAAAAATTTGTTAAACATATATCTGCCAATTTTCAGAAAACATTTCTTAAAATACCTTTTCTACCCATGTATTTTCAGGCCATCCACCATGCAAGGCACTTTCCTTATCAGTCAGAGTTAAAAATGTATAAAAGAGTATTACAATTATTAAAGTGGGTTAGTGCGATTTGTTACACATTGTGTACCATGTTCATACTGCTAAAACACATTGGATATATATGCCTTATACCCCCTTCTAGACTATATATAGTGACGTTTTCTTCCTGGCATAAAAAACGACCCGTAAAAAAGATGACATTCCACAGCACATATCCAACGTAGGCAGTGATTGTAAAAATACATATGCAGGGCAGCATTGTGTAAAACCTAATGGTCTAATCATAGATAAAAAGTATTGTTTCCGAAGTTGGCTATAACATTTACAAAAAAGAACCACATGCATCGTGTTCTGGGGCATCGTTACATCGCATGGGCAGTTTGTCAATTTTATAGACCAATCGTTCATGTTTGGGAAACTAATTAGTCGGTGAAATATGTCCAATCTTAGGCAAGTCTAAACAAACCTTTGCCGTGCATTTGAAACAGTTCTAAGATAATGTTGCATATTAAAAGTAGTTAAGATCAATAGATTTTTTTAAACACTAGGTTTAGGGGTTTCCGTCCTCAATCTAAGATTTTCCAAGTGTATCATTCCTTCCTTTTTTAGAGTAGTTAAATGTGATGAAAATAATTGTTTTTGTTTCAACCCCCCCCTTAGAAATTCACTAAAAAAAACAAAAGTTAAAATAACATAGTTAATTGTGATAAAAAGAACTCAAGAAACCACAGAAATTCGCCAATTATAGCTACATCACTCATGAAGTTCTAGGTGATCATTTATGACATCACTGATGACATCTCAAATAAAATCATTGATGACATCTACCGATTACCCAGTGGTGATCGATCGCTCAGTACCTGTGGGGTAGAGCTGTGCATTTAGATCCATACAATATAACCTATTTCCCCCCCTCCCAGATATGTACTGCCTGCTAACATCGCCAGGGGCAAAGCTACGAGGCAGCTTCTTTTTATAGACCTGGTGAGGCATGGAAACTACCAGAAACCAAGCATATGACCTCGCAGAAAGCCTCCATGGAACTCATCCTGAATACGATTTTGGTGGTGGGACTGCAACTGGGAGTCATGGTCTCAAAAATCTCGGATCCTGCAACAGAAATTAACAGGTCGGCTCGTCCGTTAAGGTGGAGGAGCGTCGCCCCACTGCTCTCACAGCAGTGAGAACATGAAAAATAAAATGATAATAACACAGCTTATTATCATTTTAATTTTTCTTCCTTACTTCAGCCGAGGGAAGAGCGAGCCATCCATTCTAGTGACAAGTCGATACCAGGCAGCTGCAGGAAGAAAGCTGCAAGTGCGTAATGACAGTTTGGCCGGCCGTCTTAGGACTGCCAAACCAGCATGCGCACTTAGATCTCTCCACCCAAGCTGTGCTGTACAGCCGGGTGGAGAACAGGCAAAGGCTCATAATCGCTTAGTGAGCACCAAACCAGGGAGCTTAGACCAATACTGTCACTGCTCTCAGCATGAGAGCAACGTCTGGATTGGCGAAGGGAAGCCTATGGAATGCTGGGAGCAGAGACGCAGAAAAGCATTGAGGATGCATATGGCAGGTAAGCACTATTTTTAACATTTTCTCACCCATGCTGCCTCACCTTTGCTACCCCCCGCACTGTTGCACCACTTTAATGGCACAGCAGCCACCACTGGAAATTAAGACCCTGAGAACAGACATGGGATCCTTTCCTACTAAAGTAGATAGTCTGGACAAACATACCACTTGTCTGGAAAGGCTGAACAATGCAGATTTTTCTGCCCCAGACATCTGGCATCTCAAACAATTAGTGGTCAATTTGGGGGACAGGGCGTAATGAGATAACATCACATTGCATGGAATCCTTGAAATGGTGGAAACAGATAATGTCTGGATATTGCGGACAGAGTTGATGCCACGGCTACTTTGCTTGACTTTCATCCATCCTCTTGAATTACAAAGGGCAGATAGAAAAAGCCCTAGGGCGCTGCTTTGGGATTCTGAGACTAGATCGGTCATTGCTTGGTTTCTATGCAATGAAGAGGCCTCTCCTATCCACTGTGCTGTCAGACTACAGGATCACTAACCCATGCACAAGACTGATAGGGATAGGCTTATCCGTTGAGTGGAAGATATCCCCGGGACATATATTCCGAGGGAGAAATCGAGATCACCCTTAAAGCTTTCTCAACTGACCAACAGAGAAACTGAGGAGTAACCTTCTCTGGCTGTCAGCTTCAGTCAGAGGAGTATATTCAGATAATGCTAATACTGATACACTACCAATAGTGTCCATGTTATGACTAGCTTACTCCCACACCTCTGCAACGTGGCCTTACCTGCCCCCCTATGAAACTGTACTCTGTGACTGCCTCACCGTCTACCTCCCCTTGACCATTTCCGCCTTATTCAAACCCTTAACCACTAACCATTAACTTCATACGATGCCTGGCCCTTTGGACCTGATCCTGCCCTCCCTCTCCATCTTTATGACCGGACCTCACCCCCTTCATACTTTAAAACTGGGTATCTCTCTTCCCATGCGGAGCCTGGGCTGGAGGTTTTGACCCACTGACAAAAGACACCTACATTTTGGTATATCATTGATCCTCTACACATCTCTGGCTCATCAATATGACTACACCACTCAGTAAATTCCTACCACATCAGGTGAGGATTACCCTGCCCTCCATACTTTCTCACCATCCTCAATCAGGAGACTCACCAGTCTCATACAGAAGCCGCTAAACTCAAACGTAACTGGTGGGCCAGATAATCTTCAGCTGTAGACATAACCCCCCCCCCCCCCCTCTGAGACACCTGGTGAATTGGCATCATGTACCAGCTCCAAAAAATGTGGCGTTGCCATATTGCTCCTGAAATTGTTGCAGTGTAAAATGTAACAGTCATGAGCAGAGGGAGATGGACGATTTATACTTCCTAAGGATCGGTGACCAGGTTCATGGGGAGGGCTCTGTGTACACTCCTTCCCCCCCCCCCCTCCGCCCCCCCCCCCCCCATAGAGGACAAATAATCCCTTCTCCTATAGCTCAAAAGAACGTTGGTTTGACAGTAATGGGAACCTCCCAGTTGATTCTAGGGCGGACTGGAATATTGCTCAAGATGTCACCCTAAACAGGACCAGCCCACTGGACATGCTGCATGGTAAGAACAGGGCCATACTACATGACATAAGGGAATATCATAGCTTGACTGACATATGATGCCTATTACAACTGTCAGATAAAGGATTCACATACCACTCAAAGGTACACTATACTCACTCCATGCTGTCGCATCACGTGTCTTGGACAGTGCAATTCTGGAATTTGCGGTCTCAGTTCACACACCCATTATTAGCTTGCAACTAGACTGTGGCCTATGATGACCCCAAAGGAAACCGTGGCACCTCAATGTTTCACGCCACAAAATGCCTGCAAAGAGAGCATATTTGAAAATGCACATGACCACCTATTTGAAAGATTATAAAGGCTCCATCAAATTCTGTGGTGAGCTGCAAAAGCCACAATCAGGGGACAAATTATGAGAGAATTGATGTTGATCAGTAGGGGCATGGCAGATCAACATATGGCCTTAGAACAAGTTACCAAATCCTTGACACAAGCCCACTTCGCTACCAAACAGAGCATTCCAGGCATAGGCTAGAAAAGGCAACATGGACCTCAATACCTTATATACTGTGAAAGTGAAATATGTTATAAAGGTTTAAAGCCCGTCATTATAAGCAAGGTAAAAAAGCTGGCTGGTTACAGGCGGCACAATTAAAATAAAGAGAGGTTTACCTATATCCTGGGCATGCTCTTACTTCAGGTCAAGACATCAATCCTGCAAGAAATTGATAGGGGTAGAAACATCTTTATCTGGAGATCCATTGATTGATTGATTGCTCATAGGTGATGCAGAGGCCTGAGTGTGCCATGTGTGTAGCACTCCACTTGTCTCGGCTGGTGTATTTGTGATCAAGACAGGACGACATACCACTGTGATTCCTTATTAAAAGGGTGGTGATGAGTGCAGGACCGGGTCTCCAAATGCTGAATAGTTACTATTCCCATCCTTACAAACCAGTAATCCAGTCAGCCAGATGACCTTTAAGGCCTTGTTCAATGCCCACAAGCTCCTTAAGGGTAACGCAAGGCTACTTACGGGAGCTCCCATCTGGCATAATGTCAGCATACAACTGTGGGGACGGACCCTCTCCTGGGACCTGTGAAAATGGGTTGGTATACTCACATTAGATCACTTGCTAGTATCCGGTAAATAACTCAAGCCCTTTGAGGCCCTAAAAGAGTGGTGTAGCTGTGGTGGTAGGAGGGGGGGTCAGCCCTGGGCGTCACAAATGTTTTGGGCGGCGACCTCTTCCCGGCTATTACCTGCCGTCTCGTCTCGTGGCAGCAACAGCTGGACCCCCTTCATCCCCCTCAATGCAAACTCAGGGACTGCAACGGGTGGCCAGAGGGCTAGCTACACCACTGCTAAAAGAAGAATTTCATTACCTGTCTCAAGAATTGAAATATTTACAACTGAAACACTCCCTTACTAGCCGACTAGGAGCACCACCGTGGGTAAGAGAGGACTCCCTGGTGCTACAATAGCTGAAACACTGGGGTACCTTTAAAGGGGTGGTCTCCAGATTTTACAATCTCATATTACTTCACCTCCACTCACTGCTCTCTTGGCGCAATTACGCACCAAATGGGAAAGGCTGCTCCAACTGGACTATATGAAGGATCATTGGGCAGAAGTCTTTAGGAATATGGACAAAGGGATTAGAGAGACCAGTAGGAAATGTACTCTTTTCAAAACACTTTAACACTGGCACTTCATCTCACAAAAACTCCAGGCAGCAGGTCTCCACCACCAAACCAGCTGCTGGAGATGTGCACAGGAGAGATGTGACGTATCATTCATTTTCTAGGACTGTCTAGAGCTGAGAGAGTACTGGTCTTCCGTACAGTCTACTTTCACTGCGACCATGCACATACCCTTCCACCTATCATGTAAGCTAGTTTTACTGCATGACATGGCTAATTTACTAACCCCAATGAGGTGTCTGGTTGCCACAGCACTTTCTTTGTCAGAAATAGGCATTCTGCGTCACTGGAGAGTGCCGCAACGGCCTACCCCTGATAAGCATCTTTCGGAAATGTACAGAACAGCAGTATATTAGAGATATACACACAAATATGGGAAACATTCTTAGGTGGTTCAAACTCCACTAGATGTCCAAGATCCGATAGACAGTGAACAGGCATGCTAACAGATTGCTTGCCTCCCCTCACGCCACTGCCCCCCCCCACGCCCACTTACCTTTATGCAATAGTTAGACTGTTTCTTTTTTGAATTACACCTAGAGACCATTATTCTGTGATAATTAGCAAGGAGAATGCTAGTGCAAATGTTGCTGTTTTCATTATTGTTCTATGCACCCACTTACAAATGTACATGCCACTGCTGCACGTTCTTTCCCTTCCTCTCCCTCTTTGGTCTACCAGCACCCAGATTGTGTTTTAAGTACAGGGGCAAAGATCTTATCTGCCTTGTCCTACTTTGAACTGAACTGAACTGAACCATGCCTCTCGGCCATGATGATCTGAAACCCATAAGTGCCTGTAGCCCTCCTATTTTTTTTTTTCGCATTCCGCCCCGTCCTACGCTACTTTGTTCTAATTTTGGCTTATCTAATTACCCTTCGCTGAATCCTGCGATGGCTACCCCCTTCTCTCTGCTTACCCCTACTCCATAGATCAAGCCTTGCCATCCAGTTATGACAAGACCTTAGGCAGGGTATCCTCTGCAGGCGTCATGCATATTGACAACCATAACTGTTACTGCTCTATAGTTCTGTTATTTCTCCTTTTTCACCCAGCTGATTCTTTTCTCCTTTCAAATCGATACTTTTTGTCGAATGAGATGAAAATTGAGTCTAGATGTAGCTTGCTAAATACCTTCTAATGGGAAAAGCATATAGCAAACTGTCACATCCATTTTTATAAGTTCATCAGTGATGTCATTTGTGATGTCATCAATAATGTCATTTATCATTTCATGAATGATGTAATATGTGAGGTCATAAGATGTACATGGCTGGGGCGCAAGTTATAGTTAGCTCACTGAACCTTTTCAGTTTTTCTTTTGGTTTGCAAGCATTAGCCTTTTACTCATATAAACACCTAACTTTAACCTTTTTTTCTCATATATATATATATATATATATATATATATATATATATATATATTCATATATATTCACTAAAAAAAAACACAGGTTTCAGGGACGTTGTAGTTAGTTGGACATTTCACTAGTACAAAACCAGAGAAATTCGGCCGTTATAGTTAGTTGAGCTAACTATAACTGCGCTCCCGCAATGCACTGCCGATGACGTCACATATTACATTATTTATGACATGGTCGATGACATCACTGATGATATCTCAAATGACATCACTGATGACATCATCCACGTGATAATATGATGCACCTCCTCATACCCTAATATAACCTTGGATTTACCCACTCTAAAATACAGACTACCATTTTCGAAACCATAGACACACCAATACCAGTTGCTACATACCCACTCAGTGATTCCTAGGTCTACACACACATCCACTTATTTACCCATACAGTCACGCATACATGCAGTCACTCATCAATACAGCACTATCATATGCACTCATACACCTATACAGACACTCACACACCGCCACTCACCAGGACTAGAGCCAGTTAGACTTGGCATCTTTTGGCGTGTTACCCCTGAGTTTTTGCTTTCAGACCTCCTGGTTTTGACTCTGTTTTGCTGGCGTAGCGTTTCTGTGCACTTTTCGCACTGCTGATCAGTGGTAAGGTGCAAGTGCTCCTGTGGTAAATTGTGTTATGGATTAGTGTTTCCATGATTGGATATTTGATTTACTTGTCAGTCCTTAGCAATGTGCACTGAGTGTGCCAGGGCCTGTGAATCAAATGCTACTCGTGGGCCTGCAGCACTGATTGTGACACCCACATGTGTAGCCCTGAAAAGGTAACTCAGACCTGCCAATGCAGAGTCTGCACGCAGTTTGTAACTGCCATGTCTACTTGGCCAGTGCACACACTTGTCTGGGAAGAAGGGTGCCTATTTGGACAAAGGTGCAAGCCCTTGCCAACTAGAGACCCCCATTTCTAACACTACCTCGAAGTCAGAGTTGCAAAAAGATGCTTCTTTAACTAGTAGTCGCGTTTGCAGAGTGGTAGAGAAAGGGTGCTGGGCCTCTGACCAGCGCTCAGGAATTTTGCTACCTAGGACTTACAGGAGGTACCACTTGGGCCTCTTGGTCCCTAAAGTCCCTCAGGTGTAAAGTGGACATCATCCCCTATTCTGTAGTCTACCAGGAGGCGCGTTTGCAGAGTGGTGGAGAAAGGGGCATGGCCTCCGAAGAAGTCTTAGCAATCTTACTGTGTGGGACTTACTGGAGGTAACAAGAGGGGTAGTTGGCACCCAAGGACATCCTTGGGGGTCAACTACCCCTCCTATTACCTCCAGTAAGTACCACAAAGCAGGATTGCTAAGTTCTCATAACAGGCCATGCCCCCTTTGCTCACTGGCACGTTCTAAGTTGGGGTATTAAGTCCCCTTCATTCCTGAGGGTCCCTGGGGGCCAACTAGCCCTCCAGTAAGTGCCACACAGCTGGATTGCTGAGAGTGGTTCGAGGCCACACCCCCTTTTTACACCACTCTGCAAACGCAGCTCCTGGCGCACTGCTGCTCAGGGGATGAAGTCCTCATTGCCTCAGTGCTTTTTTCGGGCCTGGGGTCAGGGTGGGACCCCCTGAGCAGGCCTAGGGGGTCAGGGTTTTTCTACCCTGCCCCCTTTTCTTCATTTTTCACTTTTTTCCACCTTTTTCTTGTGACTCGGTTACCGAGTCACAAGATGGCTGCCAACACATTCTGCTATAGAGTGTTGGCAGCCGATCAGAATGAAGCTTGTGCTCAGGGGGGTTCGCGGCTCCTCCTCGGTGCTCAGATATATAATTTTTCATTTTTTGAATTTCTCAGCAACTACTGAACGGATTTACACCATTTAAAAAAAAGGTCGCTTTCTGGACCAGGAGCTAGCTGTTGCCAAATTTGTTGTAATTCCGTTCAGCAGTTCGGGCTGTAGCCGTGTCTATGTTCCTATGGAGAGTAACATGGGGAAACGCGTTTTGGGACACCCCCTTTTTTCTTGGCCCGACTTGATGAATCACCCCACAACTTTCAGGACAGGAGCTGACCCGAGTTAACCATTAGTTTTGAAAATTTCGCAATGATTCGTATAACGGTGTCACAGATATTGGCAAAAGAAAAAACGTTTTTTCAATAGAAACAAGGTCCACCAGTAGGTAATTACCAAAAAACAGTCCCTTCCTCCAGGAACAACCAGAGCACTCACGAGGTTAAAAACAGCATTTATTCCACTCCGTATGTTAAAACATGCCCTTTACAGGTAGTCATGTCCTAAATTCTTATCAGCAGGCACTTTCTATTCATGGGACTGCAGTGGTTCTGGCAGATTCCATTACTACAGTCCAACAAATGCCAGGATACCTGCTGCATTCTTGGATGATGGTTGCCTCCATCATGCATGTGGCCTGCACGCATTAATTACCAAACAACAGTCCCTTCCTCCAGGAACAACCAGAGCACTCACTGGGTTAAAAACAGCATTTATTCCACTCTGTATGTTAAAACATGCCATTTCGGTCACTCAGCATGACACGTTTGTGTATGTTAAAACATGTCATTTCGGTCACTCAGCATGATGCATTTTGGCTATTCCAGCCTTTTTCAAATGTATAGTCACACTAATCACTTTAATGCCTGTATTTGATTTCGATTGTCCGACCCCCTGCATGGCGGCCATCAAGGAAGGACCATCAGTTGGATACAGTTTCCTCAGCTCGAAATGCCGCCATCTTGACGTGTGTTTGGTGAGCCTACGCTTACAGCACTTTTCAGCTAGCACCCTTCATCTGCTCGTTTGCTGTTGTGTCATTTGTATTTTTCTCACACCCTCTGCAACAATTGATCAGCCCACTTCAGCTGTTGGCTAACTTCACGATGCATTCTGCTCTTTCACAAAAAGCACATCAACACAAAGTAGTTCCCCCCCAGTACAAGGGACATTTTGTGAGGCTCAAAAGATATTCTTACTTTTAGAAAAATTTTATTATTTTAATTTGCAAGGACCCAGCAGTTCCTCAAAAATAAACTTGTACAAAAACCACAACAATATAAACATTGACACAGCATCAGGATGGTGTCCTATGCTGACGATTCTCCGCTTATCCTCACCTTGACACATGATGATGGCAGCACTGCAGACAACTTGAAAGCCTGTTTGGCAGACCTGGCTAAATGTATAGATCAGAGCTGCCTGCGACTTAATGTAGCGAAAGCAGAAGTTCTAGTGATAGAGACACCACCCTAAACATGGTCCTCTACGTGGTGGCACAGGGAGCGTTACCTGCTTTCTTTAACACCAGTTACCTTTTTGAATAAATGCTTGCCTGTGTTGTTTTTGCAGCATTTCTCTAGTAACCTGCAGGCGAATGCTGCTGTACACCAGGGGGCTGCATGTAAATGTCAGGAGGGCTGCATGCGACCACAGGGCCTTACTTTGAGTATCAGTGATGTGAGGGAAGCTTGCATTGCTGCCTCTGGGCTGTACTTGTCCCTTGCATTTTTGGCTTTGCTGTGTCTGCAAAATGTCTGGAGGAAGATTCTAATGCATCCCACGATACCACTGCTGTGTGAGTTATTTTTATAATCGTGCGGCGCTGCTGCTACAAGTCCTTTACTTATTTTGTGTGTGAGAGCTGCTTGCTTTGTTTACTCGCAGGCTCAGTCTGCAAGTGTAAGGGAATTTTAAACAGTAGGTGTGTGATGAGGAAGATTTTATACAGCCTGTCCTGTTCCCTTTTCTGAATGTGTATGGGGGTTAATCTGGCTACCTCTGCTGTGCGTGTCATTTGTGAGAAGCTTGTTCTGCTGTTGAAAGCACCCTACTTTTTACTTGTGTAAGAGCTGCTTGCACGGTTTCTGCCCAGGTTGCACGTGCAAAATGAGGAAATATTAATCTTAGCTGTTTAGTCTATACATTGTCTGTGCTGTGCTTCAGATGTGTAATAGCAGCTTTTCTTGGTGCGGTGAGTGAGGACTCATGCTGCTGCATGCAATATTCCCACTATTTCTGTAAGAGAAGCACTTCACACTGATAGAGTGAGAGTTTCATTCAGAAAGAGAAAATACACAGCACAAGTAGCAGCAGTGCATGTATTCTGTTGACATCAATGAACTTAATACTTTATCTCTGATGGCTTATCCTCAGATCCTAAGTGTGGTATAAGAGCGCCCTGCCTGTTTGAGACTGGCCATCATCGCCAACCTGGCTTTGCTCCTGAGACGCATCACTAGGGACTCTGTCTGACTGAGTTCCCCTATTCCATAGACCCAGTCTTTGTTAGTTTTTGCCATTAAACTACTTGCATAGTGAACTAACCCCTGAATCAGAGGGTGCTTTTAAGAGTTATAACAGGTTTCCCACCTCTTAGATCTCAAGCCGTAGATCTCAAGAAGCGATTGAGCCTGTGTGCCAGTGGGAGAGTGGGGGTGTCCCTGAGTGGCTGCTGCTCGTCTCATCACTTTCTTCCTTAGGGCCCAGTAAGGTAACCATCATCCAGCCAAAATAAGTCCGGGTCAGAGGATCAACTAGGGAGATACTATTGCTGGTTAACTCGCACACAAACGTCTTCCTCTAGAGGGCAGCCTGCAGGATTGCACAAATAAGATGACGTTTAATCCGGGGGCAAAGTAGAAATGGTTTGCCATTTAGAAAGACCAGTAGCTGGCCTAACGGAACCTTCTTTTGGAATCCTGAATGGTTCACAGACTGCTCAGTGACTGCCTTCCCAGTCTTCGTCGGGTTTGTCTCATTGACCAGTGGAGCAATATCCTCTGTGAGCTTTTTACAGTTTCGTGCTCAAGACCCTCGAAGGAATGATTTATTGTTAACCATAGGGACGGCAGATACAGTGAATCTTTGGAGATGTTGACAACTAGAGGACGACCCACTGTGTATCAGTAACTAACATTTTAGTTGTAAAATAAGTATGTTGACAAATTATGACTAAACACCTTATTTCCTTAGTTATCTTCAACTTATATTTTTACGTTTTTTAAATTTAAATGATATATGCTTTGTACTGCATGTAAGGGAATCTACATGTAAAAACGTTCTAGAAAGTATGGTACTTTAATATTTGGACTAAGTCCAAAAATTTGTTTAGGCTTTGACATGAAAATAACATTGGCATTTTTATTTATTTATTTATTTGACTGCCTATATTAGTATTCTGATTGATTTAATTAGTCTTTATTGTGCTATTAAATTGACGTTGGTTCAGTACCATTTTTGAACACCTCAGTGTGGTAGAGGAGCGGGATTGATTCCAGATGACCGTACATAGATGAGGAGATTCGGATCTCTGCCCAATGCATGCAGACTTCCTTGATTGAAATGATCATTTTTTAAATCAATTTCTTAAGAGTTATTTGTCGTTTTTTCATTTTTATTGATGTAATACACCAGGGTGAATATTGGTTACCAAGGCGTTTTTAATTGCAGCTGAGTGTGTTTGATATAACTTGGAGTTTTTTATTTTCTTTGGTGAGTATGTCATGCATTACGTGAAGCACTTTGTTGGATTTAGTAAAAATTCAAATGGTGTTCCCTTGTCTTATGTTAGAGTTCCACTATTATCAAGAAATACACACTCTGGTTCAACGTGGATTAAATCCAGTATAGGAGGGTACAAAGACAACACTGAGTGCCCTTGGTCTTCGGTTTTGGTTTTTTGATTAAGTCAATTTCGATACTGTTACCCAAGAAGAATATGGATGTCTATTGATGAAGAAAATGTACTTCTTTCTCAAAACGCATAGAAGAATAATTATACAATGCCTTTAGCAACATGGATACTGCCAAAAGAATAAAAATAGTGAGTAAGGGGCACACAAAACCTCGCCTCAACTTCTACTTGTTAAGCCATAATATGTCCAAAGCAGTGCATCATCAGTGCCATGCCAGAAGAAGGCTAAGTACAGAATTTGCTTCATGGTCTGTTGAGGGATTTTTACATGAAATTGCAGTTTCTTTTAAATTAATTTCTAGCTGCACAGGAAGTGCCATTGCATTAAATACTTAACCAAGGTTTAAAAGTAAAATATACATATTTTAATTTTTTTACCTGAATAAAATCATTCTCATCAGAATGAGAATTACTTTTTCCTCCCCAAGGCAACCAAACATACAAAGACTTGCTTACACAACTGGAACAAAATCCACAAGAAAAGTATCACTGAGCTTCAGTCAAGATGCCAGCCCCACAACGAGGACCTAACTCAGTCCATCAAGAGCTTCAACTCATGGATCACCTGCTCTGCTAAAATACCACCTCCTCATCCTACTTCAAGGTACAAGCAAGCTGGTACACGGAAGACCTCCGACTCACCAAGTGCCACTGCAAGGAGCTGAACAACAGTGACAGAGACACCTACTGATCAGCCCTACAGACCTACCACCAGCAACTCGGAACTAGTAAGCGCTCAGCACTCACCAAATGGATCCAAAACAGCTCGAACACCTTTATAGAAATCTTTGCCATAATGAAGAAATTCATGTCCCCAACTACTAGCTTGGCAACAGTCACCCCATCACAGTATCTTTGCACTCGCTTCTCCTACTACTTAACAAACAAAATCTGAAAGAAACACGTTAGTTAGATTCCTTACCTTAGAATATCCCCAGGCGTCAGGTTGGATCCGGAAAGATTTTTTGTCAGCAGTACCCTTGCGCGTCGGTAGGCGTAGTCTGTGACTCCGCGTCCGTCGTCTGCGTCATGATCGCCGGGATGACGTCATCGGAGTACTTAGACGCCGCCCTCGCGCGCTGACGTCAGTTTTTCTTTTTTCCGCGCCAGTAAGCGCAGATCCGGGAAGAGCATACCCTTAGTCACTTTTTGACTAACTTTTTGGACCTTTTTGGTCTATTCTTTCGAGTCGTCCTCGACTCCTGGTGCCGTGTGACGCCTGTCACCGACTGATGTCGGTTACCGACCCCCACCGTCGGTGTCTCTACTGCCTTGGGGCCGACCATGATGACAAGTCGTGCCCCGACTGCCGGGCCTTGACCTCGAAAGCTAGGCGGGAGCGGTCCCACCAGCTCCTCGAGATCCGTCAGTCATCTCCGCGCCGCTCGAGGTCCCGGTCGAGGAGGAGGTCGAGGGACCGGTTGCAGAGCCGAAGACATCACCGCTCGTCGGGTTCGAATTCCTCGCATTCAGGTCAGTCGAGGCACAGTAAGAAGAAGTCGAAGAAGCGACACCGCTCTAATGACTCCCCTCGCCAGTCGTGCGACTCGGCTGAGGGTTTGGGTGTCACCACCCGCGCTGCTCCATCGGAGCCGCAGGAGTGACGTCCCTGGGCCTAATGGGACTCCGTGCGAGATTCAGGACTTCCTCGTGGCCATGAGGAGTCTCGCTCCGCCGTCGAGGCCTGCCGGCACGCCTTCGGGCCCCGCAGGTCCGCCTGGGAGGCCTAGCGAGTCGGCGGCTTCGGCCCCGGCACCGTCGTCGACTTCGGCCCTGGCACCGTCGTTGACTTCGTTCCCGATGCCGCAGGCCCCCGTGGGATCCAGGCCTGGATCCCGGTCGACGCCGGTTGACCTTGCGACCCCTCTACTGGTGCCGACCCCTAAAGTGCCGCCCCCGGTGCCGTCTTGGGACCACGCCGTCCCCAGTTTCAGTCCGGGTCCGGCGTCGGAACGGCGCCGATGGATGAGCATTTCATCTACCACCCGGCTCTGTCCTTTCAACCTCTATACCAGGAGACGGATGATGGGGAGGACTGGGAGGGGTCTGAGGATCAGTTAAGTCAGGACTGGGCAGACGAACTGGGGGATGCCAGTGGTCTCAACACTTCGCCTGACACTGGCTTCATCTCTCCTCCTTCCGTGGCTATGGAGGAGGATGCAACTTATTCTGTGGTGCTGCGCAGGGCTGCCCAGGCCCTTCACCTGGAGCTCCCTGCAGCGGCCGTGAGGACTAATCTCCTCACTGAGGTGCTTCAACCGCCAGTAAGCTCTTCGGAGCCTCTACTGCAGTTCAATGAGGCCCTCACTGACGTTCTGATGGGCACTTGGTCCAAGCCCTCCACAGTCACTCCTGTGGACCGGAATGTGGCCCGGCACCACCACCCTGCTCCGGCGACCCCAGCTTTCTGTCGGTTCACCCCACCCCTGAGAGTCTGGTTATCCAGGCCTCTATGTCCCAGACTGCCTTCCCCTCCCCTCCTCCGGATCGGGAATCCAAAAGGTTGGAGCAGTTTGGGAAGAAATTGTTTTCCTCCCTCAGTTTGGGGTTGCGGTCCATTAATACCGAGTGCCTTTTGGACCGTTATACCCACTCCTTGTGGGAAACGGTGGCGGACGTGCTGCCCCAGTGTCTGGAGGAGGCCAGGACACAGCTCGCCCAGGCTCTTGCTGATGGGCGGGATTCAGCACAGTACTCCATTTGATGTGGACTTGACACCACAGACTCGCTGGGTAGAGCGATTGCGACAACTGTGGCGATTCGTCGTCACGTCTGGCTGAGGTCCACGAATGTATATAGGGCGCTCTAGCGCTTTAAGGACTCCAGGGCTACGGCCAAGTCCTTGGGCCTCTCGGCCCGTGCCCGCAGTCTTCCACTTTTCGCCCCTTTCGTGGCCAAGGAAGGGGCGCCCCCACACGTCCGTCTAGCCACAGGCTGCAGATCCAGCCTCAGTGCGGTCGCGGACTCCGCCGTGGCGGAGCAGGGGGATAGAGAACTGGTTAGTCCACATCTGCCCCCGCAGCATCTGCCTCAAAGCCTTCCTAATCTGACCTTTCAGGCCCATTCCACGCCAGTGGGAGGCAGAGTTCGCCATCACCTGCTCCACTGGCGTACCATCACGTCGGACAGGTGGGTGCTGCAAATCGTCCGAAGCGGCTACTCCCTCCCCTTCGAG
Source organism: Triturus cristatus (assembly GCF_964204655.1). Taxonomy (NCBI): domain Eukaryota; kingdom Metazoa; phylum Chordata; class Amphibia; order Caudata; family Salamandridae; genus Triturus; species Triturus cristatus. The sequence goes on from NC_140580.1 coordinate 981,486,221, forward strand.
GCGACCCCTCCAGCCATGCCACCGTAGTACACCCGCATGTCGGGGGATCACTTGCAACTTCTGCTGGAGGAATTTACGGTCCTCTTGGCCAAGGGGGCCATCGAGCACGTTTCTGGCCCAGAAGTAGGACGGGGTTGTTACTCCCACTACTTTCTGGTTCCCAAGAAGGGCAAAGGGGGCCTACGCCCTATCTTCGACCTCAGGGGCATCAACGCCTTCCTCCGGAAGGAGAAGTTCAAGATACTCACTTTAGCTCAGGTTCTAGCTGCCCTAGACCCTGGAGACTGGATGGTAGCGTTGGACTTGCAGGACGCATATTTTCACATCCCCGTCCTGCCGGCCCACCGGCATTACCTGCGGTTCATGGTAGGCCACAAGCGCTTTCAGTTTACTGTGCTCCCCTTCGGACTCACCAGTGCCCCTCGGGTGTTCACGAAAGTGATGGCGGTGGTCGCAGCTCATCTGCGCAGATCAGGGGTTCCAGTCTTCCCCTATCTCGACGACTGGTTGTTGAAGGCGGGCTCGCCCCAGATGGTCGTCTCCCACCTCCAGACTACGGCCGACCTCCTGCATTTGCTGAGGTTCTCCATCAATGTGCCGAAGTCACATCTGAGTCCCTCCCAGAAATTCCTTTTCGGGTCTATCCTCCCAGTCAGGGGTCTGATGGCCTCCTGCATCCTCCTGGTACATCACGCCAGGTGGCGGATGCGGGCTCTGCAGTGGGACCTGAAGTTGCAGTGGGCTCAACATCAGGGCAACCTGTCCGACCATGTCCTGATCTCGGAGGGCACTGCAAGACAGTTGCAGTGGTGGATCACGGACCGCGATTGGGTCAGTGACAGATCCCTCTCCCTACCCCCACCGGAGCAAGTGGGGGTGACGGATGCATCCCTCCTGGGATGGGGGGCCACATGGGAGAGGCAGAGATCAGAGGCCTCTGGTCTCCGGCGGAGTCCCGGCTCCATATCAACCTGTTGGAGCTGTGGGCGATCCGGCTTGCACTGAAGGCATTCCTTCCCTCTGTCCGAGGAAGTGTAGTGCAGGTGTTCACGGACAACACCACCGCCATGTGGTATTGCAACAAACAGGGCGGGTGGGGTCATGGACCCTTTGTCAGGAGCTCTGCACCTCTGGACATGGCTGGAACATCAGGGCATCACCCTGGTGGTTTAACACCTGGCGGGCTCTCTGAATGCCAGGGCGGACAAACTCAGCCGCCGGTGCATGATGGATCACGAATGGCGTCTGAACTCGGACGTGGCGCAAGGCCTCTTTCGGCAATGGGAAGAGCCTCGGTTAGATCTATTCGCCACCGAAGAGAACGCGCAATGTCATCAGTTCTGCGCGTTGGAGTTTCCAAGGCGGCACTCGCTCGGAGACGCTTTTCGTCGCAAGTGGAGTTGCGGTCTGTTATACGCCTTTCCGCCTATACCACTTCTGTCCAGAGTGCTGAAGAAGATCAGACGCAATCGGGCCCAAGTCATCCTTGTGGCTCCGGATTGGGCACGAAGATACTGGTATCCCGAACTACTTAGACTGTCAATCGATCCCCCAATTCGACTGCCTCTTCAGGAGGACCTTCTGTCGCAGCAGCAGGGGACAGTCCTCCACCCGAACCTGTCCAGCCTCCACCTCCATGTGTGGAGATTGAGCAGCGGCAGTTGGTGCCATTTGACTTGCCTCCTGAAGTCTGTGATGTCATTCTGGCAGGCAGGCGTCCCTCCACCAAAACGGTATATGCCTGCAGGTGGAACAAATTTGTGGCATGGTGCACAGCAAAGGCTGTGGATCCCCTTTCTGCCCCTGTTTCTGAGGTTCTCCTCTTTCTTCTTTCCCTGGCCCAGCAGGGCTCTGCTCTGGGCACTATCAAAGGATACCCTTCAGCTGTTTCTGCCTTCTTACGGCTTCCTGAACAGCCTTCTCTTTTCAAGTCCCCTGTTGTTGCTAGATTCTTAAAAGGCATTACTCACATGTTTCCTCCTGTCCCTTTCGTAATGCCTAAGTGGGACTTCTGATGTTAACCTATCTGATGTGCGCTCCTTTTGAGCCACTCCATAACTGTCCTCTTCGTCTTCTGACTCTCAAGACTGCTTTCCTGGTTGCCATCACCTCTGCCAGAAGAGTGAGTGAGCTCCAACCTCTTTCTTCTAAACCTCCTTTCCTCTCTGTCCATCCAGACAAGGTTGTTTTAAGGACTCGTCCTTCCTTTCTTCCTAAAGTGGTTACTGCCTTTCACATCGGCCAGTCTGTTTCATTGCCCACCTTCTTTCCGCCTCCGCATCCCTCGAAAGAGGAAGAGAGGCTCCACCGTCTAGACCCAAAACGTGCGCACTCCTTCTATCTGGACCGCACAAAACAGTTCCGGGTGGACGACCAACTCTTCGTTGGCTACGTGGGCGCTAAGAAGGGGCAGGCAGTGCATTAAGGCCTGTTATTCCTTGGCTAAGAAGGATCCTACTGCGGGGCTGAGGGCCCATTCCACTCGGACCACAGCGGCTACTACTGCCTTGGGACGGGGAGTCCCTCTGCAGGACATTTGTCAGGCAGCAACGTAGGCCTCGCTGCACACGTTTGCCAAACATTACTGCCTGGACAGCCAAGTCCGGAGAGACTGCTTCTTTGGCCGTTCCGTTCTCCAGGACTTCCTGGTATGATCTTGGTTCGCAGACCCACCACCGGAGTTGGTATTGCTGGGGTATCTATTCTAAGGTAAGGAATCTAACTAACGTGTTTCTTTCAGATGAACAAGTTACTTAACTTCGGTAACGATATATCTGTAAGAAACATTCGTTAGATTCTTTACCGCCCCAGCCATCCTCCCCGTTCTGCGAACTGATATCTAGGGTTAAGGTCATTCCTTTCAGGGCCCTAGTTTTTTGGCACCAGTGTCTGTTTATTGCATGGCTCTGCGTTCCTGGCGCAGAAAGCTATGTACAAGAACTGACGTCAGCGCGCGAGGGCGGCGCCTAAGTACTCCGACGTCATCCCTGCGATCATGATGCCGATGACGGACGAGGAGTCGCAGATGACGCCTACTGACGCGCAAGGGTACTGCTGACGAAAAATCTTTCTGGATCCAGCCTGACTCCTGGGGATATTCTAAGGTAAGAAATCTAACTAACTAATATTTCTTACAGATATGTCGTTACCGAAGGTGAGTAACTTGTTCATCAACACCATTTACCACAACTTCACACCTCAACCCCTCGGTCTCCTCCACTCCTACTACAAGGACACCCAGGAAACTGCCCTGACCAGCTGGCAAGCAATTACTTCACTGAAAACTGCCAAAACGATGTGCTTCATCCACTTCGAAGCCCTAGCGGACCCCTGCACTAATTTCATCTACATCAAAGGACTCAACCCCACCTGGACAGCTCTTACACCATAACAACTCTGTCACCATCACCACCTTCCAAGATGCCTAGAAAACGCCACCATCTCACCACTCCTGAAGAAGCCCTTGATGGACTCGAAGACACTGGCTACAGACCCATCTGCCTCTTCCCGTACTTGGCCAAAATACTAGAAAAGCTAACAAAGAACTGGCCTACCACCTCAATGCCACCTACCTCCTGGGCCCTTTTCAATCTGAATTCAGACCAAACCACGGCACCAAAGCCACCTGCAGCACTGCCACCAGTGTTATCTGCCTCATTAGGAAAAGGGGACACGGCGGCACTCATCCTACTCACCCTCTCAGCTGCATTTGACACCATCTTCCAACTCATCCTTCTCCAGCGCCTGGAATCTGTGGACCAGCACTCCGATGGATCAGCTTCTTCATCTCAGCGCCCACCCAAACAGTGAGCTTAGCTCTGTACTCATCCACTGCCTCCAACATGATCTGCAGCATCATCCATTCTCCTGGCTTAGCCTTACACTTTTTAAGATCTACATGATCTTGCGGTCCAACATCATCCACACTCAAAGACTCAGCATCCTCTCTTACACCAACAACATCCAGCTCATCCTGCCTGTTAGACCTGACATCCTTGGCGTGGTTTCCCTTTTCTTTTTGCCTCTGCCGCCGGTGATTTTTGCTGTGGGCTGGATTCTGTTTTTGCTGGTCTAGATGCCACTGCTGATCAGTGCCAAAGTGCAAGTGCTCCCTGTGTAAATTGTTACTATGAATTGGTGTTTCCATGATTGGCTGATTTGATTTACTGTGCACTGTGTGTACCCAGTGCTTGTAAATCAAATGCTGCTGGTAGGCCTGCAGCATTGATTGTGCCACCCACACCAGCAGCCTCTCTACCTGCCACTGCAGTGTCTGCGCGCAATTTGTACTGCCATTTCGACTTAGCAACTGCACCCACTTGCCAGACCCTAACTTTCCCGTTTATACATGTGAGTCACCCTCAAGGTAGGCCCAAGTGAACCCCATGGGCAGGGTGCATATATGTGAAAGGTAGGACATGTACTGGTGTGTTTGCCATGTCCTAATAGTGAAATACAGTGTGTTGCACAAATGCCGAGGCACAAAAAGAAGTCCAATACAGTGCAGCTGGCTATTAGCCACTCAAGTAGATAAGAAGTCCATAAAACAGTCTTGATTTTTCTTATGTATCCTTTATTCTAAATCAAGTACGATTTTCATATCATCCGAAACAGGCAGCCGACATGTGTTTCGTCCGAAAGGACTTTCTCAAGGCTAAAATCGAAAGAGAGCCATTGTATAATTAAGAATCCTACATCCATGTAAGACGTGTACCACCTGCATTGAAGGTGTAACACCTGTATTCTAGAGAGTCAAAGGAATCCTCTCTCACTACACGTTCTGTAATCGGTTGGAGGTCTTGATAAACCTGAAAAAGTAGGCAGTCTCGTCGCGCATGGTCCTGAAGTAAACGAACCTTCTGAACTCAATAGGAACCTCTGACATAGAGAAGAGCTGGGAAAACTGAAGGAGAAATACTGTCCCTTAGCTGTGTGCTGTGTGGGGTTGGCCTGCAGTGGCTGTTTCTGCCAAGGAGAGGACCAAGACTTTGCTGTGTGCTGTCTATCCTGCATGAAGAAGATCTCCAAGGGCTTCGTGTAGAACTTGCCTCCTATTCTGAAATCTCAGGGACACAAAGACTACACTCCCTCTGTTCTCCTGCACCTGGAACTGCTGTATCAGCTGCCACAGAGGGAAATTACCACACCGATGATGGCAAGTAATGCCACGACCCGCAATGAAGCTATGGGCCCGCTCGTGATGTGCACGACGCAGCGCCCGACTTGCACCGCAGCCCGATTCCCGTCTACGCCATACCGACTCTGACGCCGCGACTGAGGCCGGTGCCGCACCGGAGCCGAGGGCACTGCTCGTGACGCTCACAATCCATCGCCCGACTTGCACCGCAGCCCCGACGCCGGAGCTTCATCATTGCAGAGCCGATACCTGACTTGGGTGACCTCCCGAATCCATTGACCCCCGCATCGTCACAAGGAACTGATGCCTCTGCGCCACCGCAATGCAATGAGGAACCTACGCCTCACCTTTACTGTGGTCGTAAGGAACTGACGCTGCCCTGCATCAATGAAGCATCACCTCCCATACCCCGTGTGTTAAATGGTAGCGGCAGTTTCAGTCGGTATCCTTTCAAGTATTTGCCCGGCGGTAATCGCCTCTCATACCACTCGATAATTTACCAATAAAAGAGGCAGGCGCTGGAGACTGGAAGGCAGGAAACAAGGTTTTATTCCGTCGGAGCAGAACACATCAGATCAGACAGCAAGGTATCGTCACGAGGTGCTCTAACTGCATCTCTGAGACCTGGTCTCTTATACACTGGTTTATTGCTTTATTATACATAGTACATTCTTGAGATTCCCTTGATGTGCGGGGAAATATCCCCTGAAGCCCCGGCTCAGATCCGATCCCACACATGGTTACAGTAGAGGTTCCCACCCTACCCGCAGTGGGAGATGGCTATCGCGCAGCAGGGAATTCCGCTAATTCCCGGGGGTGTGTGCAACCGGCCGGGTCTCAGGGGGTAGGGGCTTTGATTCTACTGTAATCCCTTTGATGTGGGGTGTTTCCCTTACAGTAGGGGCAATAAACTGCATCCGCAGGGCTAGGTGATGGCCTGGGACCAGTTCAGACAATGGGGCGCAGGGGAAGGGGGGTTATCAAAGGAGAGGCATGACCATGTATGGGTTGTCGGTCGGAAGTGGTTCTGTAGCAGGGTCGCGCAGAAGGAGAGGGTTTGTGGCCTGTATGAGAGAGCGGGGGTGGCCGGCGCGCGGGGGATGCTCGCAGCGCCGGGGGGAAGCGCTGGCGATCGGGAGAGAGTGGGGTGCCTAAAATGGCGGCCGTGCATTCGCTGTGCGTGGCGCTGGGGAGGGGCAAGATGGCGCAGATAATGTTCAGTTTGCGAGCTAAATTTCCACAGTCCTCCCTTTTAACATATCTCGCCAGCTTGTCCGGCCAATTTTCGCCTTTGTTAGCCTTTTAGTTACAGTATCGTCAATGTTCGTCACACATTTTAAAGATACAGAGTCGTTTAGGGTAGGCAGGAGTAATCTGACACATTTGTACATTGTCTCATACAGTTTGATAAAGTAGGCGAGGAGGAAGTACATTCAAAGTTGCAGTACAGTCGTGTACATGGCTGGTGTTGTATGAATGTTACTATACAAAGTTACATTTTCTTAACTTCTCAGTGTACAGTCGGAAGTGATTGATGCAACATCATGAAAACTTGATAAGAAGATAGTTAATATAATAAGGTGGTTGGGAGAGGATTTTCAACTTTGACATGGGTTCTTCTTTCCAGTGTCCTTGTTTCATAAAGAGCTATCACTGGTAAGCTCTCATTGTTGTTCTTCTTTCGTTGGCACTGTTGAGCACCGGCGGTGGAACTAAGGTCCAGCTCAAATCCGATTTCTTCACGTGGCAGGGTGCGACCACTCACTGTTCTTTGATTCCAGTCCTGTTTCCTAACACAGTTCACCACAGGTACTTTTGAGACAGGGTGCCGGCCTTTTGTTCCTCGGTAGTAGGACAAAGTCATAGTCCAAATGAAAGAGGAAGAGAGAATGGGGTGGCATGGGATCGGATCAAAAATGCGGACCAAGGAGAGCAGAATCTTTTCAGCACTGGGCCCATCAACCGGGCCCGACGGGTTGAGACTTCGGGCACGCTGGTCAGTGAGCAGGGGCCTCGATGTAGCCCTTCGCGCTCATCGTTCTGATAATGGTGCCTCGTCTCACACTCTTGTTGCTTCGTCGCTTCCCCCTTGGTCGATGTCATAGATGTTTTATGATCCGCAGCCAGACTGTGCGTCACATCCGACCCCTCTCTTCCGATGGCTGCAGGTTATCCTTGAATAGGTTATAAGAAACGAAAGTCTTAGAGATCTTGGCAGGGAAGACATTTACATACTTCATTCTCTCTCCCAACCACTGAGTAGTTGCGGAAATGCTCTTATCTGTTACTACATGATTGGTGCCTATTAACTCTGATGTTAATGTGCGTGTTACTAATCTATTAATTACTGCTGTGGTGCAGGGTTCTGTGGGTGTCCCTGTCCATCGTCTGGCCTTCTAGGTGTCGGTTTCTGCGCCTTATAATACAAGGTTTGGTAGTACCCGTAAGTGCGAGGTGCTACTGTCATGCGTTCATGAGTATCCTTTTCATACAGTAGGTGACCCTTTATCAGCTTAAAACAGGGCCATCAGTTGTTTCGTTCGGGATACTCTGAGACGGCTTAGTATAGGGCTGGAGTTATTTCTGGGAGAACAGGGTGCTTTAGACATTCTATTTCGGGCTAATTGGTCAGGAGTGATTCTGGGTGGTGGAGATGGTGTCCTTTAAGAACAAAAACCACTGACATATAGTCCCCGTGTTGAGGGTCAAATTGGGAGACATCAGTCGTCTTACCTGTCCTTTCTTTCTCAGCCGATTAGGCTTAACGTTTGCAGAAAGGAGAGGTAGTAATCGTGGTAAAGTATGGTCGTTTTTGTTTCTGTCAATTTTGTTCGAACACCACCGTGTTCGGGCCAATTATACACTTACCAAAGAGGTGTATGTCGTTAATTTATTCAAGAAGAAAGAGGACAAGAAAGAGCCTTTTGCGAGGGAGGGGGAGAGAGAGTGAGAGAGAGAGAGAGAGAGAGAGAGAGACGTGTGCAGAGAGAGAGAGAGAGAGAGAGAGAGAGAGAGAGAGAGAGAGAGAGAGAGAGACGTGTGCATCAAGTAGGCTACTTTGGCGTACATACGACACAAAACAAGAGAGAGAGAGATGGGTAAGATAATAGGCCACTTGGTGCACACACAACATGGAGTAGCATGGGTCTGTTCCATGTAAGAAAACACAAGCGGGGAAAAGACATAAATTCGGTGACCACGTACACACAAATGCCGGATAGGGTGTGACAGTACATGCATCAAGACGGAGACTCAGGGCTGCGTCGAGCACGGGGACCTCTCCTTTCCTGTCCTCTATTCCTATGTATGCTGCGTACCTTTAGCATTTTGTAGTTTATCTTATGGGTTGTCTGACCCTTTATTCTTCCTCCCTTTGATCGGTGGACGAGCACCTCAATCATACGATGACGCTCTCTTCAAGTGACCCGAACATGAAATGCATACACATTCATATCGTATAATCGTAGTACACACGCACAATCATATCATACAGTTTTTCATGTTCCCAATGGTGGTCTGTAATTTTACGCACTATCTCACAACGTTTGTCTATGTTTTCCCTGATATTGAACTTGGTTCGGTTCATGTCCACTCCACTCTTCAGTCGGAACTTCGTCGTGACCTATAGAGGGGAAAATAAGAGGGGAGGGGAGGGGAGGTGCAGTATTCAAAATACCCCAGCGCGCGCAGACACGAAAGGTTCTACCTACCATGTACCAGGCTAGCCGCAGGGGTGGGTAATACCACGGACCTATTATTCTTTAGTTCGAGGCAAAGATGCTCTAGTTCATTCATTTCCTAAATTCGGGTTCCCTGGTCGTGCATGTATTTCTCAATTGGTCGTGTATTATGGTGCAGGATACCATACCTTGCGTGCGACATATACCTTAAGTTATAGTTCATTATTGATTCGACAATTCTTGGAAAAAGGGCAGGCATGATGGGTACAAATTTCGTTTAAACAAAAAGATTTTTAGGCAAATTGGGTCTGTATTATCTGTATGCTTTCGCTTAGGAGTAACAATCATTTATTTAAGAGAAAAACCTTCAACAACCCAGATGATTAGTCATGACACTGATTCCGTAATTCCTTTTTAAGAAGCCCTTTATTTAAAACAATGTCAGTGTAGAAATACGGGCCTACAGCCGCTATAGGCCGGCCACGGTGCAAGAGGCGTCGAGCAACATGAGCAACACTAGATTAACATAAAAGTCGGTTCCCCCCTCTCCCCCATCGTCATGTGTGAAAGCATCGCATACATGTATATATATCTCTTTTTAACACGAATGTCATGTGACTGGAACGCCACAAGGAGTTGTAGGCCACTCCTACATCAGCGCCATCTTAGGGCGGGGTCGGGCCAGTGCACAGTCTAAGTTTTTCCATGAATTAGCAGTTGAACCAGAATTCCTTTCGGTGGTTCGAGAACTTTCGTTAGCGTCAACTTTGCGTCAGCATGGCGTCACTGCAACCTTGTAGCAATGCCACGGTTTGTTCTTAGGGCGGGGCAGCAGGCGGGTTCTTCCGCCGACGCTTTACTGTCTCACTGTATCAAGGGGGCAAAAAGAGCAATGGTGGTGGTTTTGTCCTTACCGGAAGTCCGCAGGAGTCGAACGTCAAATGACTCCAACCAATTCTGCAAGGCTGAGGGGAGCGTTCTGTCAAGGGTGGGGCCCATGCCCTAGCAAACAAGCTTTCGAGTCCAGAATTGTCTCACGGTGGGCCAGGCCTGGAACCGGAGGGGTCAACCGCCGGAGTTCAAGGGCAGCAGTAGCAGCAGCTCTTCGGTACAGTCACCGGAGAGGAGCCAGCAGCAGTAACAGCAGCAGTTCGGGTGGTGCTGCCACCGGGGTGATTCCAGTAGCAGTGACGACAGCAGTTTGGATGGTATCACCACCGGGGTGGGTCCCCGATTACCTTGCTGCGGGGGCCCACTCCTCACGTCGGGCGCTAGCGGCAGTCCTGGTGAACCCGGTGCTTGGGTGGTTGCCTGGCGGCCGCGTGCAGGGGTGCCGGCTCAGCCGAACGGCGAATGAAGTGGCAGGGCGCAACTCAGCTGGCCGACGTGTGAAAGGTGTGGTTTGGGGTGCCCTCATCTGCTGGCGAGCCTCCACCTGGGGAGGTGGGGGAGGTCCGTCCGCGTCGCCTCCCCCCGCCAGGGCACCCTCCGTTATTGAAGGAAGAAGTGACTGGGAAGATCCGCACAGCGTGCCAGGGTGAAATTCAGCAGGCCGATGAAAAAGATGGCTGGGTGCAGCTTAGCTGGCCGGCGAGTAAAAGACGGTCGGGGTGCCTGGCAAGCCTCCACCTGGGGAGGTGGGGGAGGTCCGTCCGCGTCGCCTCCCCCCGCCAGGGCACCAGCCCTCATTAAAGAAAGAAGAGAAAGCGGAAAGGCCCGCACAGCGTGGCGGGCTCCGCCTTGGTGTTGCCAGAACTTCGGCGCTTCGTATAGCCTCCGGCCTATTCGCACAATCGCCCGCCACTGATATCAAGGGATTTTTGCATGGCTTTTATAGCCCAAAGTCAACTAAGAGGGACCGCCCAAAACAGGCCAATGTTGCGATTTCGAGGAAGGAGAGGCGAGGACGGTGTCACGTGGACGTTAAGGCTTTGGGATGGAGGTTGCAGCAGACTGTCATGTAAATAGTTGTTTTAAAACGTGTTTTAACCTGTTTACCCTGTTGGTGTGTTTGTTATATCCTATAAGTTATTAAAATGTTATAACTACATTACTTCGTTGGAGTGTTTGTACATATTTGTAGTTTGATGACGAGCACAAGGAGGTTACTGTGCAATCGGAAAATTAACATAGCCCAATTGTGCGCGATCTAGCCCTAGTTTGGTGACGTCGATGGTGGGTGTCAGCAGGCTTCCGTTTGTGCGGGATTTTGTCATGCTTATTGGGCGGGGTGGGCAGTAGGGCAGACATGTTTAGGTAGCGAGAGTAATGGAGTCGGGCTACCTCGCGGTCGTCTCGACCGTGAGCTTGACTCGTTCCCTTGGTTTCATATGTCCCACAAAGGGCTAACTCCTAGCGTTATTTTAGTTTTTGTAAGGTCAAAAAGGATCCTACCAGTGCCTTTACTATCTTGTCGATTCCTGTTCGTTCATCCTTAGTTAATCGATTCATTCTGGTGGACTCTTTCTTTCCTATCTCATGGTCGTCTAGCGTTGTAGTCGACGTTGGGTTCAGTACAAGAGGCTCAGCCGGCGCGGAGGCCGTGAGGGCCGAGGCCCTTGTACTGCTTTCGCTCGTGTTCGGGGGTTGTGGGTGTTGTATTATTGATTGGGAGGGTGCATACGGAGGGGGCATGTAAATGATCGGAGGACCTAACAGTAACTCGTCATTCGTTCGCTGCTTGGAGGACAACTCAGGGTAGAGCAAAGAAGGGGTCCTAACAGCGTACTGGCCTGAGGTTTCGGGTTCCTGTCTTAGTTTAGTTTCCCTTCTCTCTTTTATGTCTTCTTCTAACTTTCTAGCGGCAAGGTGAGCTGCCTTTCGTAATTCCTTTTCTGCTTTTACTTCTTCCCTCTTTTTCCGTTGCGTTGCTTCTTTGCGCCACATGCCGATACTGTCAAGCATAGTAGGCGTCGTCTTATTGCTACGCAGAGCTATTTCTAGCGCTTCTATCTTATGGTCGTCGAAGGATCCCATCAGTGGCCACTGACTTTCGGGGTCCTTCTTGGTATATTTATGCCACAGCTTCCTATAGGCTACGGCGACTAGTCCATATTTAGTGAACATGTCCTTATTAGGGGTGCCTTCCAGTGGAGCCGGATGGTTCACCTCTAATAAGCGGTCCGGGCAGAACCAACTACCAATCAGTGGGGAGAAGATAGGCATGACGGGTTTCAACGGGGACAAAAGTCAGCACTACCTATCTTTTCACTGCTTGCAAAGACTAGACAGAATATCTCTATTCTTCGTTATTTGTAAGCAGAGAATACCTCCAAAGAACCAATATCGAACAACTAGTGTTCGGACAATCAATCAATCAATCAATGGGGAGATAAAGATAGGCACGACGGGTTTCAACGGGGACAAAAGTCTGCGTTACCTACCCTTCACTATTTGCAAAGACTAGACAGAATATTCCTATTCTACGTTATTTGCAAACAGAGAATATCTCAAAAAGCACTATTCTTCAAAACAATCAATGTTCGGACAATCAATCAATGGGGAGATAAAGATAGGCACGACGGGTTTCAACGGGGACAAAAGTCTGCGTTACCTACCCTTCACTATCTGCAAAGGGAGAGAGAGAGAGTATTTCTACTCCTCCCCGTTTGTAGACAGCGAATATCTCAAAGAGAACAATCAATGAGCACAATCAATGAGCAATACTAGTATTTCCAGAGCATTAAACAATCAATCAATTATTTCTCAATTTGTCGTGTATCACGACCTTACCCGGACCGCGTGGACAGTTTCTCGTCTTCCGCCTCCAGCGCCCGATCGTCCTCTACTCTCCGTATTTGCCGCGGCACTCCTGATGGTTCCCAGTCAGGACCGTAGATCACTCGAGAGAGGTCTGCTCGGAACCAGTGAAGTTCGGATGATCGGCTGCCAGATGAGGGTCTATTGGGCAGGAGCTCTCCCGATCGTTGCAGTCGTTCACTCTGTCGTCGGGACCTCTCCCACTGGATCCACGTGTCGCTGATGGGCCCCACGTTTGGGACGCCAATTGTTAAATGGTAGCGGCAGTTTCAGTCGGTATCCTTTCAAGTATTTGCCCGGCGGTAATCGCCTCTCATACCACTCGATAATTTACCAATAAAAGAGGCAGGCGCTGGAGACTGGAAGGCAGGAAACAAGGTTTTATTCCGTCGGAGCAGAACACATCAGATCAGACAGCAAGGTATCGTCACGAGGTGCTCTAACTGCATCTCTGAGACCTGGTCTCTTATACACTGGTTTATTGCTTTATTATACATAGTACATTCTTGAGATTCCCTTGATGTGCGGGGAAATATCCCCTGAAGCCCCGGCTCAGATCCGATCCCACACATGGTTACAGTAGAGGTTCCCACCCTACCCGCAGTGGGAGATGGCTATCGCGCAGCAGGGAATTCCGCTAATTCCCGGGGGTGTGTGCAACCGGCCGGGTCTCAGGGGGTAGGGGCTTTGATTCTACTGTAATCCCTTTGATGTGGGGTGTTTCCCTTACAGTAGGGGCAATAAACTGCATCCGCAGGGCTAGGTGATGGCCTGGGACCAGTTCAGACAATGGGGCGCAGGGGAAGGGGGGGTTATCAAAGGAGAGGCATGACCATGTATGGGTTGTCGGTCGGAAGTGGTTCTGTAGCAGGGTCGCGCAGAAGGAGAGGGTTTGTGGCCTGTATGAGAGAGCGGGGGTGGCCGGCGCGCGGGGGATGCTCGCAGCGCCGGGGGGAAGCGCTGGCGATCGAGAGTGAGCGGGGAGAGAGTGGGGTGCCTAAAATGGCGGCCGTGCATTCGCTGTGCGTGGCGCTGGGGAGGGGCAAGATGGCGCAGATAATGTTCAGTTTGCGAGCTAAATTTCCACACGTGCACGGTACTGTTCTTTGGGGTTCAAGTGACTCCGGGCCCAATCCCACTCACCTCGGGGTTGGTGCCGTACTTTGGGATTTTCATGTGTCACAACATCGTAATAGCCCCAGGTGGAGCTATTTGTTGCTACAGGCTTTATTTTTGTGAATAACCTATTTTTGATGATAACTTGATATATGTATGGTAGATTTTTGTTGTTTTGGTCTTGTTTCGTTTAGATAAACATTACTTATTTTTCTAAACTGGTGTGGTGAAAATTTGCAGTGTTTTCACTGTATTACTGTATGTGTGCACAAAAGCTTTATACACTGCCTCTGAGATAAGCCTGTCTGCTCATGACAAACTACCAAGTGGATGAGCAGGGGTTGTCTAAGGGCGTAACTTCCTTACCCTGACTAGAAGCAAGGGTCCCTACTTGGACAAAGGTGCAAACAATTATCAACTAGAGACCCCCATTTCTAACACCCCCACCCCCTTTTAAAGGACACCCCAAACAAAGTTCATGAGCTGCATCTCCGAGGTCGTCTATTGTATGAATAACTACTTGCTAAAACTTAACAGCGACAAGATGGAAGTGGTTGTATTCGGAAAGGGCACCTCTCTCTGATTCTCGACGTGGTTGCCCTCAGTGCTTGGACCAACATCCAGAGCATCCAAGTCAGGCAGGAATCTGAGGATCACGATCGACAATCAAATCTTAATGTCCAACCAAACCAACATGGTCACATCCACTTGTGCCTATACCCTCCAACAATTCAAGAAAGTCTTCAGACGGCTTCTGATGGACTCATGAAGATCTGCAATGCAAGCCATAATAACCAGCAGACTGGACTACGGCAATGCCCTCTACATTGGCATCACCGCTCAACTCACCAAGAGGCTCCAAGTCATATAGAACGCAGCACCTAAGTTCTAACTCAAACTTTCACTCTGTACTCAAACATCCAAACACCTCAATGGCCTTCCTTGGCTCCCTCGTCACAAATGCCCCCTCTTCAAACTCCTCACACACACTTATAAGGTACTGGACAATCAAGGCCCAGTATACCTCAACAGATTCTTCCAGTTACAAACAGACCAGACACCTGCTCAGCCAGATTTCTCCTTGCCCATGTACATCAGTGCATCCTGTTTCTGAATAAGCAATTGAGCAAGTTATTGAAAAGAGACACTTTTACTCAAATGAACTACAGATACATTATTTAAATTTGTGTTTTCTGCAAATCATTTATTTTGCTGTGCAAGTTGTGTCATACGAAATTGTTACATTTGGTGCAGAGTATTGCACTAGATCAGTGTGTAAAATGTCTGAGCATTGCCCCGAGTTAACTTTTTGAGTCAATAGCTACTTATTTATTTGGTTTTTATTTGATTGTTTTGCAGTTTTATGTAGCACAGACTTGGCTCTAAAGCATTAGAGTGCATTACATTAGTGCCAGATTCCATCACGCTCTTTCTAAATAGGAATTGGGAGATTCGGTAATGTGCTCAGAAACACAGTATGTTGAGCCTAGTTCTGACCTCAACCTGTTTTCCCAGTTACAAGGTGGTTGCTCTGGCCATTAGGACATCTAGTTCCTCTGCAATGGTAAATCAAGTCGGCCTTTTACTTTCATTCCTTGTTCTCCTCCTTTGAACCTTCTTTTATTCACCTTTCTTATTTTTCTCTCATTTCCCCCTAACCATTCCCCTTCTTGCTTTTTGCTCCTTATCAGTTTCTCCTCTTTGTCTTTTGCTCTTTATCACGGCTCCTTTTCTTCCTCCTCTTTTCAATCTTATATCCTCTGTTTCTCTCCCCTCATATCTACTGTTACCTAATTTTATGTTTGCTCACCACCCATCAGTGGTCGTCTGTAAGTTATGTGACACGAATGCATACACATGCACCCATATTTAAAAAAAGAGTACACTCACAGCACGCATGCACAAATACACTTGCATTCATACATATACACACGCACCCAACATTTAATCGGGTGGTGGGAGGAAAGCCTTCGTGGTTCCAGGAGGCTCAGAGGAAAGGACTTTCACCTCCTCTCATTGGCTGAGACATAGGTCAGCCAATGAGAGGAAACCTTCCCTACTCTTTGCCGAGTGGGATGGGGTCAGTGAGACTTGCTTACCCCACCCCAGGCGTCATTGTTGGACAGTCAATTTTTTCAATTTCAATTTCAAAGCTTTATTTCGACTTATATTGTCATAAAAGCAACATACATAAACACTACCAATAACATGTACAGATACACAATCCAAATTCCAGATAATACATACGAAGGTCAAACCACAATGAATTATATCCCAGCTATGCTAAAAACAAAACATACATTATATATTAATTAAAAAGCCAGATAATATTTTAAAACAATTCCCAAATACATATTAAAAAGGGGGAATAGATAATGTTCATAGTGTCTAACCAGGCCAGGTAATGGTATAACCAGCCTGTGTGTGTTACAACTTGCAACCTATCTGATTCCTTATAAGGTACACGTTAAATAGGAATCTACTTATACTAAACACTATAGGTTGCGAAGTATTTGACTTAAATGTGCGTTCTGCCTCTTTAAAGAACCTAAACCCCATATTTTTACTTAAGGGTTTAATCCATCGGTCCCTTGGTTTTTTATAAGCTGGGCAGAAAAACAGTAGATGGGCGTCATCTTCTTTTGCTTTTTGGGAACAAAGAGTGCACAATCCTCTAGCATCATTGCCCCTCCAGCTACTAGTATTTACAGAAGTCTGCAGGACCCCGTATCTAAATTGTAAATATAATGTTTTTGCTAGGGGGGGTCTTATCTCGTCCATAAATTGTTCGAGTGCAGGAGTATCCTTAATAATCAAAAATCTCTGCGTCAATGGACCTAATAAGGAACTGGAGAATACTTCATCCTTAATATATGTCCAAAAAGCAGATTTCAAAAGTTTTTTAGAAGATGGTGACATATTCTGGGGTTCTTCCCAAAAATGGGAGAACCCTAGCCTTATAAACCACTGGGAAATATGTTTTAACCATGTAATATTTTTGTACTCCTCAATTCTAATTATTTCCATCAGTCCATTCTTATAGTCACTCAGCTCAGGGGTTGTCCATAATCTAACCCAATAAAGTAATGGCCTTAGTTTGGCTTGATGATCAGTCCTTTTAAGGTTGATATCCATAAACACTGGAATTATCGGGGTTCTTGTTGGTATTTTAAGCAACCTGCGTATGAAGAGATTTTCTTCTTTCTTAAAAGTATTGTTGCAGGAATGGCCCCATACCTCAGCGCCATATAATGCCGCCGATTGAGCCTTTGCTTTAAATAATTCTAGTGCCGGCGTAATCGCTTTAGATTGACTACTGCCGTGCACCTTCAGAATAGGCAATACATTTTTTTTCAAAGTTAATTTACTTTTTTCCAACTGTCCCTTCCAAAAAGGCATGCTATCCAGCGTAATGCCCAGATAATTAAAGCTCTCCACATACTCCAATTTTTGATTATTTAAGGCCAGATTCTTTCTAAAAGATTTCTGAGGGTTTATGGACATATATTTTGTTTTGGGTGAGATTATTTCTAACCCCTTCTCCACACAGTAATTATTAAAAGTATTTACTAGGTTTTGTAGACCCTGTGGGGTTTGTGAGATGAGGATTGTATCATCAGCAAAAAGTAATGCGGTGATCGCCTCATCTCCTAAATTCGGGGAGTCATGTTTGCAATATCTTAAGTAGGTGGGTATATCGTTAACATATAAAGAAAAGAGTGTGGGCGCCAACACACAACCTTGACGTACACCCCGACCCACAGGGATAGCTTTTGAAATTTCTCCTCCCTTACCCCATCTAACTCTAGCATAATTCCCTGTGTGTAGTCTAATTAATTCCTTTAATAACTCACTAGGAACTGCCATATTTTCAAGAGTGGACCACAGTAGTTTGCGGGGTACAAGGTCAAAAGCGGCCCTCAAATCAATAAATGCTACATACAAACTGCCCTTCCTTATATTAATATATTTCCAGCAAATGCACATAAATCTAAATACCTGGTCAAACGTGCTGGTTTTTAACCTAAATCCTGCTTGGTATTTAGACAAAATCTGTGCCCCCTCTATCCATATTAAAAGTCTGTTTAAAATGTGTCTGGCAAAAGTTTTTTGTAAAAGATCTATTAAACTTATAGGGCGGTAATTGGCCGGATCATAACGATCCCCTTTCTTAAAAATTGTTACAATTTCAGCCCCTTTCCAGGATTCGGGAATTGATGTTCCGGCCACTATAGAATTACATAAAAAATTAATATAGGGTCCCCAAACTTCTATATCATGCTTTAGCAAATCGCCAGGGATTTTATCAGGACTAGGGGCTTTGCCCATTTTCATAGCCTGTAGCGCCTCAACAGTTTCTTCTAGACTAAAGTGCAAAAGGGTGATATCAGTTGATATATTAGTCTCCTGGTCCTCCATAGCCATCCCCTCATTAGTATTACAATATAATTTAGAAAAATGATCACACCAAGTTTTTTCATCAAGGTAGATATCCCTGGATGATCTGCCTTTTTTATTTCCTTTAGAGATTAGATTCCAAAATGTGCCCTGATCTTTCCGATTGGCCGCATTTAAAAGGTCATCCCAAAGCGCATCGTCCCATGATTTTTTTGCTCGGGCCAATATTTTATTATACGCTTGTCTACTATTTTGGATTCCCTGGAGATTCTTTGATTTAACAGCCTGAACCAGATCAGTCTTGGCCACACGACAATCCTTGTTATACCATTGGTTTGCTATCTCTAAGTGATTATCTTTCTGTTTCAAATCCTTTTTATAGATTTTGCTTAAATGAGGAGTGAGTTCATCTACTAATTTATAATGTAGATCTAAAACATCCTGGGTGCCTAAAGCAGGCATTTGGCATGCTTCAAATATATCAGCAAAAGTATTATAAATGTTTACCATCGTTTCTTCTTTGGCCAAGATATAGGGCCACTTTATAGCACGCCTATTGTTTGTAACCTGGAATTCTCCAGCGGGGCTATTTAGCATGGCTTCCATGCTTGTATTAGATATAAAAGGCTCTGGATGTAACCATAGTTGGAGGGGGAAATGATCACTCTCTATTCTAGGGTCTATTTTAAAATCAATTATTAGAAACCATAGGCTCATGGAAATCAATACAAAATCTATGTGTGACCTATAATTTCCCCTACCAAATGTTGGAGCCGCTGGTCTATCAGACTGAAAGCGGCCATTACACGCCCTTAACTCATGGTTCACTGACGTTTGTAAAATCTGCATAGCTGCTATAGAATTTTTAACTGTGCCAATGGACTCCAAAGGCAGGACATTATTAGCTATGTCCTGATCATCAAATAGAGTGTCCAAGCCCAGTACTGGTTCATATTGGCAGTTAAAATCTCCTCCGACAATTATCTGTTCATTTGGACTTAGAGTATTTAAAAAAGAATCAAGAAGTTCTACCACCTTTGATTCTTTATTAAGAGGGTGCGGTCTGTTATATATATTTAGTAAGTATATGATTTCTTTTCCTCTTGTTACTATTTTTAGACCCATTAAATCAGGGGAAGAAATCGACAGTAGGGTAATATCTAACTCCAAGTTAACCCTTACCCATACCACCAAACCCCCAGACGCTCTTCCTCTTACTGACGGGATTGCGCCGCAACTGAATGTTCTATATCCCAGTCTATGCGGTGTTTCTATAGCCCAGGTCTCATGAAGGAGAACAATATCATACTCCTCAATATAGGAGCACCAAGCTTCATCCTGCAGGTTCCTAGTTAGCCCTGCTATGTTCCATGATATTAGTCTAACAGATAGAGGTTCTACTACGCTATCCGCAGGGCTGCTTAAAGCGTTAGTTCCGTCAAATGACGGTTTTGCAGTATTTATCCCCACATTCTCGATATACCTAATGCCACATTGCCCAGCCTCACCCAAACTAGCATTGATAGTTCCTAGGTTAATTTGGGGCTCAGCAATTGTCATAGGATTAGAAATTGAGATATCATGGGACAATATAGGGGTCTCCATCCTTGTTTGTTCGAACTCTGCGTAAGGTTCCACTGTAGTCAAAATCCTGTCCCCAACCTGAATGGCTATGTTAGTCTCAACATCTAGCTTATTGGCTGGCGTTAGTCAGTCATTCTGATCCAAGTTGCTTAATGCCAAATACCTATTACTTGTGTTGATCTGAGATGGTAAGCATTGGTTAAGATTTTGGGACATATTTGGGATATTAGTCTGGGGAGCCCTAGCTAAATGACTATAGAAGTATCCTAGAGGATGTACACCCACACTATTCTCTCCCAATACCAACGATGCTGCTCTAAGTAATACAGTCGCAACATTTTGGGGATATTTAAAGTTTACGATTATACAATCGCCTTTGCAAGTTTTCCTGGCATTCCCAATCCAGGGGACCCGTCTAGTTGATAATATCTGGTCCGAGTAGTTGACAGGGAACCCACAATTATTGTTTAGCCAGGAAACTGTTTTCCGTTTGAGAGAGTCATGTGATTCGTTTCGTGCATTAGACTGCGTAGTGTCTATGGGTGGGACGTTTGAAAGTACTACAACGTATGGCTCACATTGTGAGGGTAAGTTAGTAGAGCGCATTTTTTTAGCTTGGACCAACGTCCATCCTGTGCTAGTTAAGGCTGCTGTTGGTGGGGTGATTTTATCCACCATCCGACTATCTGCCGTAAGATTAAGTGGAGGAGTACTCTCCTTTATTGGGAGTTGTACAATATTTCCATGTTGTTCCGGTGTCCCACCTTGTGAATTATTCTGAACATCATTTATTGTGGATAGGGAACCACCTAATCTAAGCACTTCTGCAGATAATAAATCTATTTTGTCAGCTAGTGGTTTAACAGCAGCCTCTAGTTTATCCTCAAATGCCTTAATAATACAGGACATGCTTTTTGTGCTCATATCTATGTTAGTACCGCAATTAATAGTCATAGTTCCCTTATGGCAGGAAGAATTTTTGTGAATAGCTTCAGAAGATGATTGTTTATGCTGTGCACCCCCCCCGCTTAGGTAGCGTTTTTCTACACTTCCTTACCGCCCTTTTTACAGGGGAGCACACTAATGGGTCGGCTCTAGGTTCATCCGACAAGTTCGAAAATATGGCATCAGGGTCTACAGACATAAGTAGAGGACATTCTAATAATATAGGAGACTCTGGTAATGCCAGGAACTCTGTTAACAAACATTCAGTAGCAGAAACAGTAGGTGCAACAGCATTTGGGATAATATTATCGACATTACTCAAGGAAACTAATTCCGTAGTATTATCACGGCCCAATGATTTTCTTCTGTCATTATTGATTTTGCTTACTATCTTCACAAGATAATTATCCATGGTAGATTTATTTTTAGCCATGGATTAATTATGTGGGGCACGTTTTAATTCAAAAATAAAAACCAATTGGGAACTAGCTGCAGTAAACCTGGTGTATGGTAAATAGTCACCCTATTGTTGTGAATACAGTGCTAGAAATATTTTTTACAATCAGCAAATATAAAAACACAGCAAGTCTGGATTTAATTTCTCAGGGAAGGGAACAACAACAACTGCAACCCTCTCCTTTTAGTTAATATAAAATATATGTATCGAGTCGAGGGTAATATCTGCGACCTCGAGCCAAGATCTATTTTAAAGGGGATAGGACAAGGAAACCAAGCAGCAGTTAATAAGGAGAGCAGACCTTCAACCACTCAATCACAGAGTGGTATGCAAAAGTTAGTAACGGGGCACAGTCTCAAAACGTCCTCGTGAACCAGCCTCCGTGTTGATGCAAATCGCAGTACCACTGGCTTGGCGGAAGCAAGTCAATATAGCATACTTTAAGATGAGCGTCTTATCCTGACTAATACACTTACTTTAGAGGGGTGGCCCAGCCCGGCCTCGTCTGGCCCCGGACGGCCACAGACGGTCCCGCCCTTGTCCCGGCGCCGCCCGCGCGCGTCCCGCGACGCGGAGGAAGCCGCGAGCTTTTGAGCGCCTCCGGGCGCGTTTGCGGCGTCAGCGGCCGCAAAGGATCCTGGGGGCTGTGGTCCCCCCTCGCTCTCAGCCGCGATGTGGAGTGGCGGCGGGGGGGGAGACTCGCAGCGGAAGGAAGCCAAGGTACTGCGGCGGCAGTGCAGCTATGCGGAGGTGAGTGGGCTCCGAGTATTCTCCCCTCGAGTTGTTCAGGCTCTGCAAGATTTAAATGTTGGACAGTCGACCCTGGGGACTTCAGGGCTTAAAACTGAAGGCCCCGGTTAGAGTCTATAGAAGATGTGCCGCCTCGTCATGATGGGTGGGACCTCTGAGCAGTTACCCAGGCTGAGGAGGTCTCACCTACGGAGCTGTGAAATGTGCAGATCTGCCAAGTTTGGCTCAGGCTGCCAGGCACCTGCGCATTTAACTCCTGTACAGCGCCTGGCTGCCTGCTAAACATGAATAGTGTCTACCAGGTTGACCTTTGCCCAGCCTGACAGACATTCTTCATGCTTGAAAAAAGGTGGGGGTGAGGTCCCTCAATCCCTAATGACGGACTGTAGCTGCCACCCATCTTGTCTCATTTCTCCCTTCCTTTATCTGTTCTCTTCCCCTCTCCTTCCTCTTGCTCAGAGGACATCTCTTATTAGCTGTTGTCAATATTTTTGTGAAAGTGTATTTTATGTTTTTGAAATCCCCCCTCGCACACAGAATGCGTTTGGTTTAAAAAAAAAAAGATATTTGCCTTCAACCAAGAAGTTTGGTGCAGCATAGACAGTTGGAGGATCTCCACGGGCTAGCACTCCATTCTGGGTGGGAACTGGAGCAGAGTGGGGCTGCGCCTGCCCCTGAAAACCATCTGTTTCCCTTTTAAATAAGTAACGTGCAGCTTCTGTCTGCTGGGCTGTTTATATCTTCAAAGACTGTTTATATTTCACCTGCCGCTGTTTACGTGTCCCACTATGAACGAGACCCTGGTAGGCTTCGTTCCTAGAGGGATTTCTGCTCTCTCCCCCCAGCATTGTGTACAGGGAGAATGAAGGAGGATTGTGAAACCTCACGATTCTCACACACAGCACTGTTTGTGTGTGAGGCTTCACGAATCTCGTACAGCAGGACTGAGAGATCTCATGATTTTAACACAAGAGGTTTTTGAGGATTCTTAGTTTTTATTCCCATTAGGATTCTGAGGCCTCAATCTTCTCACATACAAGAGAGTTGTGAGGCTCCACGAGTCAAACTAAGAAGGATTGGGAGGCCTCACTGTTCTCGCACACAGAATGGTTGTAAGGCGTTATGCTTCTCTTACAGATAGGATGTTTATGAGGCTTCTTTTTCTCACACAGATGATGGTTGCGAGGATTTGCAAGTCACACACAGGAGGATTGTGAGGCCTTAGGATCTCACATAGAGCATTGTTGGGGGCCTTATGATTCTCGACCACCAGAGGATTGGGAGGCCTAATTATGTTCACAAACAGAGAGGTTGTGGTTCTCACTGGTCTCGCACGTTGGAGGGTTGTGAGGCATTAGGAGTCTCTCACAATCTGATAGAGACATCTAGCCGCAGATTCCTTACCTTAGAATATCCCCCAGGCGTCAGACTGGATCTTTAAAATCCTTTTTTCCCAGCAATACCTCTGCACGACGGGAGGTGGCGTCGCCTTGCTCCGTCCTGACGTCGTCCATGAAAGTGACGTCAGTGGAGCCATATAAGCCCCTTCCGGCGTGCTGACGTCAGTTTTTCTTTTTTTCCGCGTCCTAACGCAGATCCGGGAAAGTAATACCCCGGGCCTGTTATTGAAGGCCTTTTCGACGCCCTTTCGCGTCAGGAACAGTGTGTCGATGCCCTTTGTGGGCTTCAAACCGCGCCGGTCCTGCTCAACAGATGCCGACGACGGACCCTCATGAACTGTGTATATGGTGCTTGGGAGAGCACCATGACTCCGTGGAGTGTGACGTTTGCCACCAGCTGCGGCCGCAATCACTGCGGGAACGCCGCATGAAGCAGCTGTCTGCCTGGATGTCCTGAACCTACCCCTCGCGACACAGGTCTCCTTCTCCAGTGGAGTCGTCCACATGGCGGGGCCGGTTCCGGCACCGTCACCATCATTCGCCTACCTCAGGAAAGCATTGCCCCCTCCCCCCCTGGCACGCCTCCGGGCCCCATAGGGGGGGTAGGGACTCAGGTTGGGACACCGCCGGCGGGTTTACCCTCGGCTCCAACAGAGTGCCCTGACTCTGACACCAGAGTCGCCGCAACGTTGGGACATGGCCCGGAGGGGCATCCTACGACGTCTATTACTTTCATAGCGCTGTCGCACTGCCTTCCGAGGCTCCCTGCGGCATCGCTGGAGGTGGCTGCGGCACGGTGCACGACACCGCTTCGGCGTACTCTCTCCCGCAGGTTTCCACCTCTGGTAATGTTCAGTTTACGGCGGTCCGACTCCGAGTGGTCGGAACCTTTTCGGAGGTTGCCGGCTCGACTCGGACGGTCGGGACCTTTTCGGAGGTCACCAACGCCGGCTCGACTTGAGGAGTCGAGGCCTTCGGAGGTCGCCGGCTCGAGTCGAGGCCTTTTCGGAGGTTGCCGGCGCCGGCTCGACTCGAGGGGTCGAGGCCTTTTCGGAGGTCGCTGACTCCGGCTCGACTCGAGGAGTCGAGGCCGACTAGGGCGGTCGAGGCCTTTTTCGGAGGTCGCCGACACTTGCTCTGCTCCTCCAGTTGGGGGGCCTCTTTAGAGGTCTCCGACGCCGGCTCGACGTCGCCTCGATGCCGATTGACGCGGGTATCGTCTCCAGATTTAGTGATGAAGGATGTGGTCCCGGTGGGTTCACCACCCCCTGAGTCTTTTTGCTGCTCTCCAGAGCAGGCGCCAGTGGAGCATTGGCCTACTCATCCTACTGCTGTGCCTCTATTTAGTGTCCGGTTTAGCTTGCATCCATCACCTACTGATGACTTGCTTTCACCGCCTCTGCCTCGTGGAGCAATGGAGGCTGGTGGAACGTTCATCGGGGCTGTTTGCGGGGCTGCAGATGGAGCTGCCCTCAGTCTCTCATCCTTCAGCGCCTTTGCTGGATATTCTCCACCAGGGCGCGGGGTACATGGACCTGTACCTTTTGCGGAGTCATTGTTTGACATCCTTCACGGAACTTGGGAACGGCCGTCCTCGGGGGACCCCGTGGATCGTGATGTGGCACATCGGCCGGCTCCCACTATCCCCGCCTGTTTGACCCGCCATCCTGGAGCTGCAGGACTTGTGCTTCAGGCAGCTCTCTCTGTTACTCCTGTTCCTTTGCATCCTCCCACTCTGGAGTCTCGGTTTCTGGAGTTGTGTGGCCGTGGTGTGTTTGCATCCGCCTGCTCAGGACTCCGGTCCCTCCACATCTTGTGTGTATTTGCTCGCGCTACATTGCCCTTTGGGACGCTGTTGACCGTCTCTTCCCCTCCTTCCCGGGGATCACTTGTGCCGATCTGGCCCTCCTAATCAGTGATGGCCATGATATGGCACACTTTTCAATTCGGTCTGCCACGGACACTGTGGTTGTACTATGGCCAGGTCGGTTGCCATACGCCGCCACGTGTGGTTGCGTGATGGCGTTTTCCCAGAGCATGTTCAGCAGCACCTTAAACATATACCATTTAATGGGGTCACTCTTTTTGATGCCCATGCTGATTCGACGGTCAGGCGCCTCCTGTATATGTGTCTCTTTTCTGTTACCCGTAGTGGGCCGCAGATGTTCTGGGTTGCGTGGCTGCTCAGCCGTGTTGTTTACTTATTCTGGTACAGCTGGTTAAGCTGTGTTTACCTTTCTTTTGAACCTCTGCCTACGAGCTTGTCTCAAGAGGGACCATTCTTTTGTAAGGTTGTGCCTTGCCCTATGTGGGGTATTTGTTGGCAACCATATTGCGACTCTCCTTTGCCCAGGTACCTTGGTGCAAGCTACCTCTCCCTACTGTTGTAGGATGTCTCCTCTGGTGAGTTCCATAGTCTTGGTTTCTCCCCACGGGTTACCATTGGTTACCATTGGTTATCTACGGTTGGTCCGTAATACATCCCCGCCTCCATAGGGGGTTTTGTCACCATCGCTGTGCACGTCTTGCCTGTCTATCGGTGGACATGCGCCCCTGGGGGGGGGAGGCAGGTCTTCCCTGGCACGGTCTCCGGTTCCTTGCTGCTTGCAGGACACGGGTCCGGTTTATCCCTTCCTGTCCTGTGCATATTCCTAGTTCTCAAGGAGTGGCTCTGGTCTATGCCTTTCTACCTTTGGATCTGTGCTCCGCCCCTGATGTTTTTCTGGGTGTGAGTTGTTACTCCCATTATGGCACAGGTGCTACTTTAGGTAGCATTACTGTGTGTGTATTCTTCTTGACGTTCTCCATTTTGGTAGACGGTGTTAGTCTTTGGCGGTGTAGGCTTTTGGCGCAAGGCTTCTGTCTGTGCCTTCTTTCTATCCTTTATGGGCAGTCTTGTGGTCTATGTTTCCGCTGTCTCGCAGGAGACCAGGATTCTTCCCCCTCGTGGACCTGTTATTTTTTCTGCATTCTTAACTGTTATGCAGCACATCGGTGCCGTGGTGCCTCTTGCATTATTCCCCTATTTAGGATTTAGTCACTCCAAGTACGTGTGTCGACATTCCTGTCTCTTGTGTGTATGTCGTGGATTCTACACGCCACTGGGGTGCTCGCATACTAAGTCTTTTTTGCCTTAGTGTCAGACATTCTTACTTACTCTTTCCTTCGGGATGGTGTCCTCTGTGTGTTAATAGCCTTGCAGGTTATCCACCCACAGTGGTGCCTTTTAACTCATTTGGCTGCATGCCTACCTCCTGAGCTTTTGCTCAAATGGTGGCTCCTCTGTCTCTGTTGGCACTAGGCTCTGGGCTCGGCCCTGCCACTGTTGTCACATGTCCTAAGCAGTTCACATTAAGGTGTTTTTTCTTCCACCCATGGGCCTCATGCTGCGGCTCCGGTTCTGGGGCGGACAGTCTTCCGACTGTCTCCTGTTTCTTGTGGCATCCACTGTGCTGTGTGTTCAGACAGTATGCTCAACCGTTTTCATGTTGTTTTGACCCTTGGTACTTTGTTCCTCTTGGGTTATAGGGACCGATGCCTGGATCCTTCTTTGAAGGTCTCGCTGCATTGCTTCTAACCTTGGCAGGGAACTTTCTAGTTCTGTTTTCCTTTCGTCTATGTCTTGGCGAGAGAGGTCTCACGCCGTCCCTCGTCGGATTTGGTGTCTTTACCATCCCTTGTTCATGCTCCTTTAGGTGGGTCATGGGTCTGATTCCTGTTGTCCTGGCGTTGCAGTTTCCACTGTTTTTTCGTCCGCCTCTTGACAAATTTGTTCTCCTGGAACTCATTGTTTCGCAGACCCTCCACCTATGGGGTATGGCTTTGTTATCTTTTCTAAGTTAAGGAATCTGCGGCTAGATGTCTCTATCAGATGGAAGAGTTACTTACCTTCGTTAACGATATATCTGGTAGAGACACAGTCTGGCCGCAGATTCCTTAAAGCCCACCCATCCTCCCCACTCTGCGAAGACCTTTTCATATGGTGTCTTTCCACCTAGCCTCCCTCTTTCTGGTGGCTTTGGTCTTCCGGAGGTGTGCTCTTGCACTTCACTCTGGCGTAGGGTGTGTTGTTCTATGGTGGGCCCTTTGGACTCCCCTCCGTCCTAGTGTTTGGTTGGTGGCTCTCACCCCTTCCTTTGGCAGCTTGTGAGCCCTTTGGCTCTCCACTCCGTCTACGTTTTAAGGTGGTTCAGGCCTATACTTTTTATTACCTTCTCATGTCTTTTCCTCCTGTGCTACTCACGCGTGGAGTTATTCTGTTTTTAATTCCCTCCCACCGCCCACACCTATGCCTCCTCCTTTCTCTAGCAGTCGGTTGGATTGGGTTCTCTTGGTGCTACAGTTCTTCAATCTCTGGAGTGTGTGTGTGGTGAACTTTCTGGTGGTCGCTCACTTCTAGTGACTTTTCTTGCAACATATTGCTTCAATATTGTGGTTCTTTTAATTTCCCTCCTGTGATGACAAGCTGTGCCTCGCTTGTCATATCCTTTGTACCGCAGTCGTCGTCCCCTCGAGGTGGGGCACGGCTTGGCAATTTGTTGGGCCCTTGCTCGCAGCAAGTACTCTGTGAGCTCTCTTCGGGTACTGGGTTCTTTTTCAATGATTTTGTTCTTTTTTAACACACACTGTTCCTATGCTATCGCAGTTTTTTGCCCGGCTCCGCGTTGGTGCGCGGAAATGTTTCCTGTAGAAAACTGACGTCAGCACGCCGGGAGGGGCTTAAATGGCTCCACTGACGTCACATCCGTGGACGACGTCAGGACGGAGCCGGCCGACGCCACCTCCCGGCGTGCAGAGGTAATGCTGGGAAAAAAAAGGATTTTCCGGATCCAGTCTGACGCCTGGGGTATATTCTAAGTTAAGGTATCTGCGGATAGACTGTTTCTCTACCAGATATATCGTTGCCGAAGGTAAGTAACTCTTCCTACAGGAGAGAAGTGAAGTTTTATGACTCTTTAACAGACAGGGGTTGCTAGATGTCCAGATTCTCATACATAGGAGATGGTGAGACCTCATGTTTCCCACATATGGAAGGGTTGTGAGATCTTGTTCACACTTGGTGGGTGGCTGTGAGTTTTCTAATGGATACTTCTAATTGCAGATTCCTCACCTATAGGATATCTCTAGGGGCCAGACCGGATCTGGAGAATTCTTCAGTGTTCTTCAGTGTGCCAGAAGGTGATTCTGTGTGGGAAACAATGTGTGTATGAAGCGCTTTGTAAAATAAATCATTATTCTAGCTGCTTTATCATATCAAAACATCCAGGATACAATCATGCCTCTGCAGACTCCAACTGCCACATGGATATAAATGCCTCCATTCCCTTGTGAACTGCTTTGAAAACGGAGGACTCCCTTGCATTTGCCAGTTTATTTGTGCTGTGCCCTCTGGCCTGCATCAACATTTGCAGCACTCAGAAACGCACACTTCGCAATTCACACACAATCATACTAGAAGCTGTGTTTGTCAAACGGAGCCTCGGAAAGCCATCCGCTTAAGGGGGTTGTACTGGGCAGAGAACCACCTCTCTCTTCTAAAGTCCACGAAATTGCCTTTAAAAAGATGTCGCGATTTACGCGAATCCCAATGGCTGTTTTTCCGGCCGTGACTCCTGCAGCTATTCAGCGTGCAGGGCGAACGTTCGTTAAGCTCCTTATTTGTGTTCTTATTGATTAATTCGTCATCAACGCGTTTGATTTCGACGCAGAATGACTTGCTTCTAATTTAATTTGTGTGCAATTTGGATGCGCTTAATTACAGTAATTATGACTTCCAGGTAAGGCAGCTTTAAGCTTGAAGCTGTTTCTGGATCCCGGCAGCCTGCGTCTTCGGGTGAGAGGGGCCGGTGTTTCCGCCTGTGCACAGACTTAACGGGACGCTTCACGAGGGCCTGATATGGGCAGGGTATTTGCACACAATACCCCAGGGCAAGATTAGGGCCAATAGTCAATATGGGGCACGTAGTTAGGAATGTTACCGCGAGAGCTGACTCCAGTCATCGGCAAGTAACAATATATTGTAAGTACAGCTATGTGCTGGTGTAATTTGCTATTTATTACATAGTTTTGTGTGGCGCGTGCCCCTGATGTAGGAGAGGTAAAGCATCAAGTGGGTCTTGAGACCCCTCAACTCTGAATGAATGACCCTCGTTTGCCTGAAATAGTTGGAGAAATCTAGGAGAACTCCTGTAACACATGGTGGGATAAGGGAGGGGGTGTCAAATGGTGTGCACTTTTGCTGCCGCTTTGATGTTCTCAGTGGCCGCGCGGCTCACTGAGAACATCAATGCAGCCGGGAAAGTGATCAGCAGGCTGCCAAATGGTGCGCGCGCCCGGCGCACATGCACTGTAGTTGGCGGCCTGAAAGCACTGGTTTGCACTTCCAAATCCCCCTTTTACAAAAGCTCTCGCGAGAGCAGCGCTAAAGCGCTGGCTCAGGCGAGACCTAAAAAGCACCCTGCACCAGAGAGCCACATTTATATCAACCTTCACTAGTTGGGTAACCCAGATTTGTTTCAACCAATTGATGCTTTCAGAAAGAGAATGTTTCCTTCTGCTAGTCTAATACTCAGATCTGTTAATGCAGTTTGCCTTCTGGGGAGGTACAGCCACACACTATCTGACATGGCCAGTAACATTTTACTTTTTGTGACGGAGGGACAAAAAGCCTTTCCTCCCGCTGTATATACTCCTTCATGTGTCACCAGCGCCATTCACTTACTCACGAGCACTTGTGCACAGTATCACAGGTTACGTGACATTTAATGTAACACAGTGCACTTATCTTCGACCGTATAACTAAATATATGTTGTTAGAAGGTGGTTCTGACCATCTGAGCCTCCCGGATTTTTCGCTTTTTGAACACCTATCTGTTGAGCTTTTAATGTGGGAGAGGCTCATAAGTTGGGACTCACCCACAGTGAACTCATGTTGAAAGGGACTGCATGTGTATTTTACCGGTGTCCCCCTGGCGCGAGTATGCAGCTGCGCTGCAGCCAGAGTAAGGGGCACTGGGCTGGTTACATGCAGACACATGTGTACATGCATGTGCACACGTGTAAGGGCTGCGCAGGGGAGATTCCTGGTGTGCGCAACCAAGCAGCAGCTACAAAATGAATGGTGTGGCATGACTTATGCAGAACTGGGTGGTGACATGGAATAGGCTTTCTACAATGGGAAGAAACATTTGAGGGAACGTCCGTGTGCTGCACTGTTTTTAATCCATTATTCTCCTATGAGGATGGGGAGCACATGGGCTCGTTTTACTTTCCTAGGGCCTACAAAATCCAGACACGCACCAAAGTCCACTGTAACTTATGTGAGAAGTAGTATTCTGGAGAGTCCAAAGTCATATTTGTACTGCTTTTGGGTCATCCAGAAATGTCATATTCCTCGGAGTCAGCTCATAACCAGAGCCTGGCTGGGGCTGACCCTGCCAGGCTGAATTAATGACCCTCCTCCCCAAGCTGTAGCATCTGAGGCCCAGCCCTGCACATCAAGCATTCCTAGGGCGAAGGCCTCCACTCCAAGGAGAGAAGATGGGTGGAGCTACAGGTTCATCCATCAGCAGCTGTCACCTGGTGCCAGGCACCAAGCTGCTCTGGAGAGAAGGGAGCGAGGGGCGAAGGGGCTCTCAGAGTCCACGTGGCCTGAGACCCCTGGACGATGCAATTTTGAACAAACCCAGAGGCCTGGGCAGGAAGGAGGGAGCAGGGGCAGATAAGTGATGTGTCGCTGTGTGATAGGGTAAACCGAGACTTCCTGCCAGCCCCCTCCCCAATTCTTTAAAAGAGTTTGCTCAGGAAGAGGATCTCTCTCTGGGGTGTGGTCTGCTGAGGAAGACTGGTGCTGGAGCCTGGCGCCATGGGCAGTTGGAAGAAAGAAACCCCCAACTGTCCCAGGATGCAGAATTGCGCAAGGAGAGGAGTCCAGGACCAGTGAGCAGAAGCCTGTGCCTCTGTGCAAGGAGAAGAAAGGCCCAGGAGAAGAGTCAGGCGAAAGGTTGACGCAGGGAGCCCGTGAAGATAGCTCCCTGCCGAAGCCACCCTCTGTGAGACCAAGTGGGCGAAGGAAAGTGCTCTCAGTGGCTGGGGTGCGCCAGCAGGAGCAAGAGGAGGCCAAGATCATGAAGATCGGTCCCCTGGGGGCTGAGATATGCCCCCAGAAGACAGGCGATCTTTGACCTCAGGGAAGACCGACGACGAAACACGTGGGGCTCCGCTGTCGGTCTTGGATGTGCCTCCGGGGTGGGTCAGATCCCAGGGGCTGCCCCCACAAGAAGTCAAGTCAGGGGGCGCCGTCACGCTCTCCCGCGAAGATGCCCCAGCGGGTGCCAGGAGCCCACCCTGGCCCCGGCGAAGAGATCGGGGAGCACTGTGAAAATGCCCTGCGGGGGGGGCCAGGAGCCCACCCTGGCCCCAGCCGTCCACGGAGGGCGGGGAGTGCCGTCGCGCCCCCCGCAACGATGTCTCTGGGGCCTGGGATCCCAACTCCGGGCCTCGATGCCAGAAGCAAAGGCGGGGAGCGCCGTCGCGCTCCCTGTGAAGGTGTCCCTGTAGGGAAGAAGGGGATGGGGGAGTGCTCCCGCACTCCCCCGCGGCAGCGGGAAGGCGGGGGTGCTCTCGCACTCCCCCAAAGACCTGCCAGGCCGGAGGCAGCCTCGCATCTGAGCGGGCAGACCAGAAGAGGAGTTCCCGCACCCGCGGCAGCATGCGAGGGTGCTGGCCGGGCGGGGAGCAGGCGGGTGCCCCCGGGGGTGGGCTCCTCGAGTGGCTCTCCAGCGAGCCTGCGGTGCTGGGTTCCCGGGTGGGACTGCGGCCCCGAGAAGAAAGGAGTGAAGCGAGAGGCCCTGGTGGGACCAGGCCCCCGAAGAATTGCCAGAGCAGCAGAGTGTGTGCTACCCGAGCTGATATCACTCACCTGGGGGTCCGGGTGAGACTGGGCCCCCCACCGAGGCCGGGAGCAGAGGGAGGCGATCCGCAGGAACAGAGCGGTTCTCTCCGAGCAGTGGGGGAGCCGCTGCTCTATTATTCACAGGGCTGGAAGAAGCGCCCCGTAATACCTTGCAGGCCCGGACAGGCCTGCAAGGGAATACAGCCTTTTCTCTGCTCATGGTGGCCCCCGGAGGACGGGGTCACCGCCAAATGTGTGACATGGTGCTGGGGGAGCTGCAGGACCAACGCAGTCTCCCCCAGCACAAAGGAAGAAAGTCCCTCCCTAAGTCTCTGGGGACTTGTAAAGTGTAACCCCTCAAGGGTTCAGCCAGCAATCCAAGCATTCTGAGGCTGTTCTGCAGCTGGGGTTGCGTTACGGACTGCACCAAGGTATGAAGGGCTGAGTTTGGGGATGTCTGGAGGAGGGCATACCCTGGAGGTGAAGAGGTGTAATTGCACCAGAAATGCATTTACTGATGTTATTTCTTTTTAGAGGGACTGGAAGTCACATGTGTTAGGTGAAGTACCTGTGTAAGGTGATGTCATAAGCGAGGTGGGGTTATGTTGCCAGACATTCCTGCCAGGGTGTCTGGCTGTATATGCTTAATCCTGTGATTCAACTGTGATGCCTTTTAGGGGCTTCAATTGCAATGCATTACAACTGTTATCAACTATGATGAGTACCTCATTTAAAGTGATGCCCAAACATGTATTCTTGCTACTGTGTTAGGGGAGAAACAACCCAGACAGTTGGCTACTAAGATGTAGAGGTGCATACTGTATGGTCAGTGTACCATGCTCAGTCAGGGTTATATGTCCCCAGTTCAGGTGTACCTATTTTTAATGCTTGTTGAGATGATGGGGTGCGTCGCCACTGGGATGGTGCCGGTTGGCAAGGCCCTTGCTCCTGGTTGTGTCAACCCACTGCATTTGGGGGCAAGATGATGTGCATACATGAGAGTGGTGGTACTAGACACCCCCCATGGGAGTGGTGGAGATGTTATGCAATGTCACAAAGTAATTCCCACAGCTTATATATATTTGTAAATTGGTGCATACTTTTGAGTAGTGTATGTGTCTAATAAATGTACTCTTACTTTTGGGGGCGCTAGAGAGCCCGCTGCAAAAATGGACGCGCACTAGCGCTGCTCTGACAGCTGGAGCGGCAGTTTGCCAAAATATCGGCTGTAATATCGACTATCGAAGCACCCAGGATACAGATTCTGAAATCGGAACCGAAGCGGAGCAGATCGATACCACTATGACCACCTAGCACGCTCCCGTTGCTCAGGAATATCCTCAATGAGGCCGATCTGTGAGCGTGGGTGAGAAAATGGCGACGAACATCGGAACAGATCGGAGAGAAGCTGTGCTGGCAGCGCAAACCACCCCGATCGTCTATAATGGTAATCCCTGGTCAGTTCAAGCTGTATGCGGCATAACTGCGGCGCCGTATGACAAATTAAAGTGAAGCGGCACTCACCTTCTGCGGCTATGATGGCGGCGTGAGGCGGGGGAGCTGGATACTGTGGGCGGCTGAAGCAGACTGCGACCCATCTTTGCTGCGGAGCGACTCGTGCCGCAGTCCTGGCCGGCGTGGATCCCCTGAACAGGGACTCCGCTGCTGCCTGCATAACTGCTGGCCTGCTCTGCGAGATAGCGGAGAAATGCCTCAACTGATGAGCGGCTGAAGCGGACCTGTGAGTACACAGCGGTGCGGACGTGGCTCTTTCCCTGCTGCATATTCAGAGCTGAGATAATTAGCGGGAGAGGACGAAGAGACATGCCGGAACGCCTTGTTAAGCAACCAGATATTGAGACTGCAGAGGTGAGTGCCGAATGTGCACCGGCACCGCACTGAAATCAACCAGCCTTGACCCTGCTGGCTGCCAGGCATGCTGGCTGAGCCCATGGTGCTCTGTGTGTGATGCATTGCCTGCCATCGGGACATTAAATACCACATGCTGAACCCGCTTTATTTTTCAACATTGCATATGCAACAAGCGACAAAAGAGGGCACTCTGAATGCACTGTAATATCGCCAGAGAGCGTAACTGAGCCACATCTCCAACATAATACACGCTCTCTGAACTCTTTTCCAATATCAAAAATGTAATTGACCTGCATTACCCTTGTTCTCTCCGGCAACTATCCACTGTTCACCTATCTGCAGAGTGGGTGATCTGAGCTGAGCTGCATTGTGACGTGCGGTCCCCTCGAGGGCAGAACACCACGGTCCCATATTCGCGCCATCAACCTTATCGCTCTGCAAAACTAGTGATCGCGAGCTTGCAGTGCATGCTCGAGAATGGGAAAGACTGACAAGCAGCAGACTAAATTGCCATTCGAACCCCGACGAATATCGAGACTCCCAGGTGCCATGGTCGACACAGATCCAGAAACGAACCCAGTGCCAGACGCCAAAATGGAAGCTTCCCTCAACGCCATCCAGCAAAGTCTGCAGGCCATTGATGATAAGATAGACACGCTCACAATCCGGATGGACCGCATATCGTCTAGGCTTGACAAACAGGGTGAACGGTTAGAAGAGGCCGAACAGCGGATATCGGCGGTCGGAGATGAATCGCACGCCACTACTTCTAAATGTGACGATATGGCAAAGCTCTTGGAGGTTATAAAAGCGAAAAACAAAGATCTTGAATCTAGATCACCTTGCAACAACCTACGCATTGCAGGCATACGAGAGAGCACAAATACTGGTAAACTTGAAGAATATGTGGAAAAAATGCTCAAGGACATGTTTGGAGCAGAACAATTCTCACCAATGCTCATTGTAGAAAGGGCACACAGATCACTTGCGCCAAAAACCACCACTGAGGCTCCACCACGGCCAATAGTAGCCTGGATCCTGAACCATCGAGACCGTGATATAGCGCTTCGGCTAGCACGATAGAAACACCCACTGGAATACAATGGCTGTGAGATAGCCTTCTACCCAGACTTCACATTATCTGTCCAACTAGCTCGCATGGAGTTTGGCCCGGTAAAGAAAAAACTGCATGACATGTGCATTCCCTATGCCATACTCTACCCTGCCAGACTTCGCGTCACCCACACGGGCAAAACACGCATCTTGCCAACACCCCAAGCAGCGCAGGAATTCCTTCAACATGCCAAACAGCAGAACACATGAGATAAACGCTCTGCCACACAGATGGACTCGGATTAACACTACGCTACCATTGATATCTTAGAACACCTAGCTAACGTGGTGAATACCTGAGGTTGGTGCCTTGATTGAACATTGGAATAAGGTAAGCTATTACGTTATTTACAAAGACTACAGATGTATGCTCTTTCCTGCTTGGACTACCGAAATGATGCAGGTACTGAGCAATTTGTGACCCTTCAATGTACTGCTCTATTTGTAACTTAACTGTTATCGTTGGACCAGGGTGTCGGGTAATATGCTAGCTACTAATGACTTTCTCTAAACAACAACCTAATTTCTATAACTTTGTGCATTTCTGTCTCTCTGGCCCCATCTGCATGTGGATGGAACACCGAGCGCCTAGTTGCCCCCTAACGGGTAAACCCCACTGCAATTCTGTTGCTGTTTGCATTTAAGTTTGGGGCATGTCTTTGGCATGGTTGGGATGCTAAAGTGGGTGGAGGGGATAGTTGGGTTTTAAGTTACGTTTTTCCAGGCAACTACTATGATCTCACTATACAACACAGCTGTGATGATGCACGTTGCACTTAATCCCACAGCCACAATAGCAGTAACTTATGAAGGTAGACAGGGCACTATTATGCAACACATCCGTGGCCGAGAATACTCTCCTGATGCACAGGACTGCCAACTCCACACCACTGAGATTAGTCACATGGAATGTGCGGGGTCTTAACAGCCCTCGTAAGATTAGACATGTGCTTGCATATCTAGATAGGCATCACATAAATATTGCTCTGCTGCAAGAAACACATCTTCTCAAGAAGAAAGCGGATGCACTAGGGAAAAGATGGGCAGAGGTGGTGGTCGCTTCCTCATACTCCTCATATGCCAGAGGTGTTATAACATTGATACGTAAAGGGACGAACTTTGTACAGGAACAAACACTAATTGACGACAATGGCCAATATGTAATAATTACAGGCATTCTGCATGGTTCAAGGGTAGAAATTGTTAACACATATGGCCCCAATGTTGATGACCTTGCCTTCTTTACTAACTTATGGAACACACTTCGGACTCTCCCACATATGGAACTAATATGGGGGGGACTTAAATGTTGCACTTGACGATACATGTGATAGATCTCATGCAACCACTAAACAGCATCACCGTGCTGTATCTACTATCCTCAATGGGATGTTGGAATTTCATATGCACGACATCTGGCGCATGCGCAACCCACAGACGCTAGAAAGCACCCACTCCTCCACCGTACATGGCAGCTGGGCTAGGCTTGATTATTGGTTACTCACGGAACCCACCTGTGCATGGGTGCAAGACATACAGTACCTACCGAAAACTCTATCGGACCATAAACCGGTCGTTCTGACTCTTAAAGTCCTGACCTATACCCCCCCCTCCATTCATATGGCGCTTCAACGCCACATCTCTTCCAGACCCTATATATAAAGAGACCATTCATAGAGCCATAGAAGATTTCTTCCACCTAAACAAAAATTCAGTAGACAGTGCTGGCACTCTGTGGGAAGCCTTTAAGGCGACCTTGCGGGGTATTTGTATTGGTACAACTGCTGGTACCTTAAAAGACATACGCACACAATTGAGTAATAGTGAAGCCCGTGTAAAACAGTTGGAAGCTGGATACGATACCACCCACAATGCGACTCTTTTAGGCGCAATTAGGGACGAAGTAAGCCAATATAATAAGTTTGCAGATGATGAAATGAAATACATCACCCGTCGACGTATAGCCCACAGAATGGGAGAAGGGGGCAGGCCTGGTCGCCATCTGGTGCAACAGATATGCATGGAACACAAACAACATACCGTATTGAAAATGATAGATCATGAAGGCACAACGCACTACGACAACCAGGGCATACTAGGCACCTTCACGGAAACATATGCCATGCTCTATGCCGCACGTGACACAGCGAATACACAGGACATTCTAGGTTATCTAGAGGACATAGCACTTGCTTGGCTCACAGATGACCAGCGAGAATGTTTAGCACAACCTATCACGGTGGAGGAGGTGCAGACCGCCATAAAGTCCCTACCTAATGGCAAAACCCCTAGGCCTGACGGCTTTACGGGGGAATTCTATAAAGCATACGCTGAACTGCTCAGTCCCCATATTGTTGAAATGTATGATGAAGCCTACAACAGTCAGATTCTCCCACCAACACTATGGGAAGCACTGATAGTGGCACTATTAAAACCGGACAAACAACCCGAACGTGGAGAATCATATAGACCACTTTCCTTAATCAATACCGACACTAAGATACTGGCCAAGATTATTGCCACCATATTACAGCCTTTTATGCAGATTATAGTCCTACCGGATCAATCTGGTTTTATACCAAATCGCTCGACGTCGCATAATCTACTCACCATATTTGGACTCTTGCATCAATTAAATCCGGAGTTAGAAGAGGCGGCTGTCCTCCTAGATGCAGCCAAGGCTTTTGATTCTATTGAGTGGACGTATTTATTTACAATTTAACAACGGATTGGTCTCCCACCCATGCTATTGAATTGGATTAAGTTGCTATATACCAAACCAACTGCACGTATAAAGGTGAATGGCCACGTCTCGGATATCATAAACATACAGAGAGGCACGAGGCAGGGCTGCCCGGTATCACCTCTGCTATTTTCCATTGCGATAGATCCACTAGCTTGTAAAATATGCCAACGATATGCACACACTGCGTTGAGATTCCACCTCCGTCCCATTGGCATGATATGGTGCTCTATGTTCGTGACCCAGGCATGAATTTGGCATCGGTCCTTAGAGAATATATCAAATTTATCAGGCAGTCTGGCCTACAGATTAATTGGAACAAATCCGCCATACTGCCACTGACTGAAGTCACTAAATCACAGCAACTGGAATTCTTGCTAGTATTGGAGACAGACCCCATTAAATATTTGGGCATCTGGATTCATCGTCATCAGAAAATAGTACTAAGAACAAATTATGGGTCTACCATCGATAAAATTTAAACTCAAATAAATAGGTGGATCACGCTCCCCCTCTCATTAGCAGACCGAATATCTCTCATAAAAATGGTGATTCTGCCTAAACTACTATGGGGTCCATTAGTATTCCATATACTCGGGAAATGGGACTGCCCGCTATGCATGCGGCGGTTCCGCATGTGAAATTAGGATGAGCCCGCTACAATGGCGGGCGCATCCTGCATTATTAACATTGCGGCGGGCGGTGCTTTCAGCAGCACCGCCGCAATGTCAAAAATGCATGTTGTGCATGCAATTGCAGGGGGGTACCATAGGTACCCCCCATGTGCCCCCCAACATCCTTGGGGGCCTGCAACGGGCCCCCAACTTCAAACTCCACATGCTGTTGCCGCCACAGAAAGGCTGCTTACCGCCTGCATAATAATATGGATGGTGGTATCGTCGACCGGGCGTAAAAGTGGGTGACGGTCTTCCCGTCCGCTACGGTAACCCCGCCATACTGATATGGCGGGGGGTAATTTATGTGCGGGCGGTGATATATGGCGGGCCGTTTGGGCGGTGGCGTTCTGCCTGCCATACTAATGGACCTCTATATCTTTTTACAAATATACCAATAACCCCCTCTACCCCAAAATTTCGCAGACTGCGTGCACTTCTCACACAATTAATATGAGCAGGCAAACAAGCACGGATTCGATTACAAACACTAACTTTACCATATGCCTCTGGTGGGTTTGCGGTCCCTGACCTGTTTTTATACTATTTATGTGCCCAAGCCACAATATGCTTATTATTGGTATCACCAAGTTCCTTATATGCCACATTTTATTTTTTTGATTTTTCAAAAACCTTTATTGAGAAAGTTGCACAACATGTTACAATATTTTCAGGCGGAAGATCCGCAGTCAATGAAGAAAATCAAATTCGTTACATACACTGTAGATACAATCATGCGGTTATATGCCACATTTAGCAGTGGAAGACGGTGATGCCAACCCCATCAAATTAGCGAGTGTTCTGACACATCGGCGACCACACCTGACCAAGCAGGAGATTAACACAATCCGTACCACAACTGATGCGTGGCTGCGTATTGGTCAGATGGCAAAAAAACTTCCACTCTATGCACCGAACATGCGGCTGGCACAACACCCCTCCTAGTCGGTCACTCAAGACAGAGGAAGTATGGAGTTACTACAGCACATAGGCATCACCTTGATGGGTGATCTCTATGTTAATGGGATAATCGTCTCCCATGATCTATAATATTTCAGTAACCAGACAATGTTATTTAAATTCACGTATCATAGACTCTGGGAAGCAATAAAGAAATTGTATCCTTCTTACACAACTGAACACCCTACACTTCACTCGTTGCAATTACTCATTACTAACCCAGACAACAACCATATGGTAGCAAAACTTTACAGGACTATACAGACTGAGATTGGCACTGGCACGTTAAAGGCTCCTGAAAAATGGAATACACTGCTGGACGCACCTCTAAGCGAGGCGGATTGCCAGTCTTGTTGTGCACTTACTGACTTGCTCACTCCCAACGGGAATTTACGTATTATACATTTAAAATACCTACATCAGGCCTACCACACCCCATTGAAATTGTACAAATGTGGTCTACGTGATAACGCAAATTGTAAACACTGTGGGCTGGATCAAGCTGATTTTGTTCATCTTGCCTGGAGGTGTGAGCGGGTGCAGCTATATTGGAGTCATGTGGGATATTTGCTAGGTGAGATTCTGAACTGTAAATTGATTTGCACACCACAACTGTGCTTATTGAGCCACGTGACACCGTTAAAATCTGCCATAGCGCTACTCTTGGCGAAACGCAGAGTGGCGATGCACTGGGACAGTAAGAAAGCACCTACAGTGAAACAATGGGTAATGGACTCTATTTACTGTAGAGGTCATTTTTTAGTATATTCAGAGGAACTACCTACCACTTCCAAACCTGCTAATTTTTGGGAACCCCTTACTGCTTATCTGAATGAACACCCTGATTTATTAACGAATAATGTATAGAATGTACCCTCAGGCTGCCTTCAACCCATGGATATGCGATTTGGCTGATATTTTGAATGATGCAATTTGTTGTATTGTGTAACGATTATTATGCAGCTTCCAATGTGCTGGAAATGTTTGTTATTATTGTATTGCAATAAATAATATAAACATTTTTTTTTTAATGTACTCTTACTTTTATAAAGCAAAGTACAGACTGGACATTCAATTATTGAGTGTTATTTCTGCTCACCTGTAATGGCCATTACTAGCCCACACCACCTCCCTTGAGTAAGCCTTAGACTACTCTGCAACGCTACCCTCAGAGAGTCAAGCGCTACAATAGGGTGTTTGGTTCCCAGTGAAGGACAAATGTGACATGTTATTTGTTCAGGCCTCACAGATACTGCCTCGTTTTCCAACATATGTGAAAAGCAATTCCTTAATCTTTTTGTCTCTCGGTCTTTTGTCTCCCTGCTTCCCTTCCTTTTTTCTCTGTTATTTATTGTGCTACTTTATAAAATTAACTTTTCTACCAAACTTTCATACCACGGCTTCCATGGGATCAATTCAAATGCATTTAAATTATTTTTTCTGTATTTACCTAATTTATAATTTTGATTGCCAAATTATTGTTTGCTTTTACTATCTTTCGCCATATCACGCTGCCTTTATCACTTGTGTCACTGCACTTGTCACTTACACAAGCACGCTCAGTGCACAATTGGTTTTTATGGTTACCTCAATCTAATTGGAATGTAGTGCTGTTATAACTACCTGCAAATAACAACCCTGATCTTCAACCCTTTGGTCTCCCTATTCTCTTTTTCCCCCCTTCCCCCCCTCCCTCTAAGTGATTAATGCACTTTTTATAACCGTCTTTCTTGAATGATTACCGGTTGAGACATTGTTGTTTTTGGTACAAATCTTACCCGGTCTCAGCTGGGTCAACGGGCTTACTCCTGTATTACGTTCCTCGAAACAAAGTTAGGGCGATTGCGGGGACCAGGTACCCAGTGGGCTCTATCGAGCATGGGCTGGGAGGTGTCCTCAGCTTCGCGGATGGCATGGAGAAGGTCCGCCGTATACGCCAGGATGTCAGCCCCCTCCGTTCCCAATGGGACACCGCAGATGCAGAGGTTGTTCCATCGACTGCGGTTCTCTAGGTCCTCCTGTTTCAACTGAAGAGTGATATTTCGGTCCTCTAGATCGGACACCTTCTTCCAGAGTCCATCAATATCTTCCGTCCTGGCGTCCATCGTCCGTTCAAGACCATCAACCCTATCACCAATCTCAGTGACCTTGTAAACCAGCCTTGAAGTTTTCGCGGAGGGAGCCAATTTCAGTCTTGATTTCCTGCAGGAAGGTCGACATATAGGCCTGGGTGATGGGCATCCCAGAGGAAGGCAACCCAGAGGATGCCAATGCAGCAGTAGAGTCTTCCTGCGTGTGAGGGAGCGTTTTGGACCACAAGGAGGTTATCGGATTCTCTCGGGAGGCTGCAGCATCGGACTCCTTAGCGCCGCTATGCTTAGGAGATGCTGGGGACCCCGCGCAAGGAGGACGAAAACACACCAGCTGAGGATCGGACCCGGGAGGGACGGGGGTCGGTCAGCAAGGCAGCGGAGGACCGTGTGGCACAAAGACGGCGTGTCCCTGAAATACCCAGGGTGACGACAGGGACCAGCAGCTCCCAAGTGCGTAGGGCCGGTGAGAGTTTAAGGAGGTACAGGCAGACGTACTCCAGCAGGCGGAGGAGGGGCAGCCAGTTAACAGCCAAGCAAAGCCAGCGCAGCAGAGGTCTCCCACAAGGCGATATTACAGTCCCACAACAGCAAGGAGGTCGCCAGTTAAATGGCTGATCACATAGGCCAGGAGAGGGAGTACACCTGAGAGAGAAAGAAAGGAAGAAAAAATTACCCCGAGATCCCACCAGTGGTCCTGGAGGTAGCGAGGCAATAGGTAGAACAAAGGAGTCTCACACAGGGTTTGGAGTATCCCCAGGGGTCACGCAAGCCAAGAGCGTGGCAGAGCAGGGCCCAGGAAGCGTAAGGAGCCAGGTCAGGCGATAGTGGGAGGAGTCCTGCTGTGCATGTCCCCGCTCGAGACGTCGTCCGGAGCCGGGGCCTCGGGAGAGAGGTAGGGGAACTGGCGCAGGGGCGGGGGGGGGGGTAAGGCCTCAGGTAAGGAGAAAATGGCGGGCCCAGCGCCGGGGGGTGAAGCGGAGCTCACTCGGGTCAACCGCCCATGCAGAAGTGCCCCCCCCTGTCCCGGTACCTCCTGGTGTAGAGTGGCCCAACAGAGTCAGCTGTGTCCCGGGGGCCCTGGGATGGGGCCGGCCGCCCTCGCAGCTAGGCGTAGCAGGCCGCAGAAGCGTTCGCCGCTCCCCTCCACCAGCGCCAGAGTCTAGCTGGGGAAATCAGGCTCCACGCGGGGACCCAGGCAGGTCGGGAGCGGTCTGGGCACTCGGGACCTCTCCGCCATCGAAGGTGCCACTGCGGAGCAGCAGGAAGGAGAGCCAGGCACCGCTCGAAGCTCCGCAGTGGCCAGTGTTCAAAATGGTGGCCGGAGTAAAGCGGATCGTCGGAGGGCCAGGAGCCCAGCCAGAACAGAGCCCCCACAGCAGCAGA
The DNA here is from genome assembly GCF_964204655.1 of Triturus cristatus. Lineage (NCBI taxonomy): Eukaryota > Metazoa > Chordata > Amphibia > Caudata > Salamandridae > Triturus > Triturus cristatus. The sequence goes on from NC_140580.1 coordinate 981,529,178, forward strand.
GGATATCAGCAAGCTCCCACGTAGGTATCTGGGTCCCACAGGCTGAAAAACAGGCCCAGTGACCGGAGAGAAGGCTTTTACGGGAGGCGCCGGAGCGGAGACTCAGTGGATCATGTCTCACTCCATGCGTGCCCAAGCCACGCCCCCCACATTTGATATTTTGATAAGCCCCACTATATCCAAAGCTATTTCTTCCCTCGGTCGCTGGACCCTAGATTGTGTGTGATGTTTAAAGCCTTATCACTGCTTACACACTCACATGATTCTTACTCTTCGCTCCACCATAAGGCTCATAACTGGCCACCAATAATATCCTTTCACTCTCTCCTTAGTCTTTCTAATTCCTGGGTGACTAGTGTGCTTTTTCAACTATCAGTTCACTTAAATTCATGGAAGGTACAAGTCTGCTACCTCTCAACAAGAACCCATCATTCACACTCAATTCATCTTTCACACACCAAAACGCTTTGACCCCTTCCTCACAATCTCTTTTGTTGCACCAATATCCTTGTACCATACACATTACTTCCTGTAAGATGAGGTGTACCCTTACCGCATCTAACCATTCTTTCTCTTGTATAACTCCATTAGAGATCTTACACACCTTCCAATCATCCTTTTGTTGGACTCCATTTAAAAGTATCCCCATCATACAACACTTCCTCATCCTTAATACAGCATAATCTGGAAAAACAATCAGCATTTGAATTTTTGATACCAGGAACATACACAATATCAAAATCAAACTCCTGGAGTGCAACCACCTACTTCTTGTTGAAATGCTGTAAATTCCTTTGCTGGTAAAAACTTCCCTCAAAGGCGCATGATCGGTTTTTAATTTCAAAATGGCTACCCAACAAAAGTCTTCTTAATTTCCTCAGCCCAATGTATAGCTAGTGCCTCTTTTTCATTTACCAAGTATCTCAACTCCTCGTCTTTCAGCGTTCTTGAAATAAATACTATGGTTCTCTCCTGACCATTGATTTCTTGTAGCAGCACCCCACCAAGACCTTTAGAACTAGCGTCTGTCATCAAAATGGTTCTTTGACAAGGCTCAAAACGTCTTAGAGATGGAGCATTTCTCAAACAGGTTTTCAGATCAACATACTCTTGTTCACACTGTTTGTTCCAAACAAACTCTCTTCCTTTCTTCAATAAATCCCTCTTATTTTTAGGTTTCTTCCCAAAGTTCAATCAAAATTTGCTATAGTACTCTGCCATTCCATGAAATTTCATCCGTTCCTCTCTATTAGAGGGACTGGGCATGTCATTAATGGCTTTTACCAAATCACATTTTGGTTGCGTACCCTTTCCTGAGACTAAATGTCCCATATATTCAATCTTGGGTACACCAAATTTGCACTTTTCTATTTTTAGTGTTAAGCCACTTGCCTCAATTCTTTGTAAAACAGCTCTCACCCTTACATCATGTTCTTCAAAAGTATTTCCATACAGGAATATGTCATCTTCGTATATTTTGACACCCTGCAATCCTTTCAAAACACTTTACATTGCCCTCTGGAATACTGAAGCTGCTGATATTAAGCTAAAGGGCATCCTTACAAATTTGAAAGAGCCAATGGGCGTCACAAACAAAGTCAAATCCTCTAAAAAAGGGTGCAACTTGACCTGGTGGTACGCAGAGTCAAGATCCAGTGAGGAGAAACATTTGTGCCCCCTCGCCCCCCAAGAAAAAACATCTCATTAATGTTGGGAAGTGAGTAGTGATTTGCTATCACACTTTTGTTTAATTCCCTAAGGTCAACACACAACTTGGCCTCACCATTTGCCATGCATGCCATGACCACAGGAGCCAACAATTCAGATGCTTCAATCTCTTCTATGATACCATTAGCTTCTAATTTGTCCAATTCCTTAGCCATGTCCTCTTTTACCATTAACAGCACATTCCTGACCTGACACACTTTAAGCACTGAATTAGGCTTGAGTTATGAGATGCACATAATTTTTTAAGCAACCCATTATTTGTTGAAATTCTTTGGGGAACTCTTTTGTAAATCTCTCAGCATTACATGCAGTGTCCTATTTTTATCTCCCTTACTTTATCATCAAAAACCTCTTTTAGACGTACTGAAGGAGATTCGTTGGGATCCAAATACACTTTCAAATCCCTTTGGTGGAGCCAACTAATAATAAAGTCCCCTTTAATAGAGATGTATACTTTCCCTGCTGTCAGCCTACCCAAAAACTCCAGACTCCCTTGAAAATATCCTTTTGGTTTTATATTAGACGTTAACAATTTCACCATATTTCTTAATTTAGAATCAAAGAAGCTCTTTGGAATTAAAGTGATTTTAGCTCCTGATTCGAAAATCATCTTCACAGGCTCAACATTCACTAGGACCTCCTCAATAGGTCCTTCACCTTCACCATCCTAGATGTGTAATACAACCTCATCGTAATCATATTCATTGTCCGACTCGCAGCTTATTTCTCTAATTTTCTATTTGACTGCGACAATAGATCTACAACAATTAGTGAAGTGCCCTTTATTCCCACATTTTTGCACCTTGCTTTCCACCCTGGGCAATCCTTGAAATTAGCAACATGAGTGGTGTTCCTACAGCGAAAACATTTTATGGAGTTTTTTATGTACACCTTTACATCTTTTTTAACAATCCCATTTTTTGCACCATGTTTGACAATATGAACCTTATCTCCGTCCTCTGCTGACATGCCTATCCTTTTTTATGTCTCAACACAAGCCATAGAATGTTCACAAGCTTTGGCAATTGTTATCACCTCCTTTAAATTTGGGTTATCTTTCTGCCATAGGGATTCTTTGACTTTGTCAATAGAACACCCCAACATGAAATGATTTGTTTTTTTAAATATATTTTTATTCTTTTAATACAAACAACACAATTAGAGTCAATATCCAGATAAGTGTGCAATCAGGTTAGCATGCAATGAGGCAGAATCATAATTGAGGACGATCACTAATATCAGGCTGATGCTCGAATCACAATAAATCGCTTTCCATGGGAATTGCCATCTATAGATCTCTGCTGTCCAATATGCTTGCTCAGGTACAATAATCAACCTTGTCGATGAATCATAGAAGGGATACATATGTCCTCCTGTCATGAACCTGACATTTCTAAATGCAATCTCCCAACCCTCCCTCGTATCCCACCCTCCTCCCCATTGGCGTAACAACTATATACAGTGATTTGTAGTTACAGGTCTCAGCTGCATTGGCATTAGTCAAATGCAAAACATCAAGCAATGACACAGTTCTCTGCCGTCAGAGGTAGCCCCCAAGCAAGACCCCAAAATATCCATCCCCCTAGAATAGGGTAGTTCCTCAAGGCAGCGCGTCTAAGTCTGGCGCGTCCGAGTCCACATCAGAGTCCGTATCCGGAATTTTTAAAAACACCACCAGTGCCACCCATGCCCTCGCCATCTCTAGTGCCTTTTTGCTGTTAGCGCGGGTCGCCAGCTGCAGTCTCGTAGTCCCCTTGCATTCCGCCCACTTAAGAAACCCGGCTTGCCATCTCTGAAAGCTAGGGCCCTTCTTGGCCTTCCAGCGAGTTGTGATTTCCCTCTTCGCCAGCAAAAGCCCTAAATCCATAAATTTGCTCCTTATCTTGTTCTTAGAGGTGTGAGGGAACCAATGCTGATTAATTTTTGCTGGTGTAAGATAAGCTCTGTGGAGTATAAAAAAGTGAACCAGTTGGAAGCGCGCGTTCCTCGTGCTTTTCCATGCCCATTCTATTAGACCCGCCCATGCTTTCTCAGGGATGTCCACACCTAAATCTCCCTCCCATTTTTGTCGAAGTGAGCACAGAGGGGTGACTCTCTCGTGTGTCCTTCGGCGGTACAGGCACGTATCCGCCTTAATGGTGCCAGCTGCCATAACTACGTATTGACAAGCCATTGAGGTTAGAGGTTCTCTAAGCCCCTCCTTCCAATGTGCTTGGATGGCCGTCATGACCGACATATGCATCAAGTAGTCCCCTTGGGCCAACTCATACCTGTCTTGTAATACCTCATAAGGAAGTACAGCACCATCCGCATATAGATTCCCCCATGGTGGTCAGCCCCCTCTCGGCCCAGTCAATCAGCGCCCCCCAATCACCCCCACGTGGCAGAGCAGTGCACATTACCAGCAGGATCTCAGGGGCATACGGCCACGCTATTTGTGCTCGCCGTTGACTTCTGTTCCAGCAGAGTTTAAACGTCACCATTTCTCGAGTGAGAGAGGAGGTCGGGAGCGCCAACTGCAATATTAATCTTGAAAGCGTCTATCTATTAACCTGATTCCCATCTATATCAGCTGGGTTCCGAAATGTCCGTACAATCATCTTAGTAAGCCACTGCAACTGCGCCGCTAAATAATACATTTCAAAATCGGGGACCGCTAAGCCGCCCTCCGTTCTTGGTCTCATCATAGTGTTAAGTGCCACCCTCCGTCTGCCTGAGGCCCAAAGGATCACAACCACTATTGACCGAAGCTGCTTAAAGACAGAGGCCGGAATCCAAATAGGCAGCATTCTAAAATAATATAACAGCCGGGGGAGTGCTACCATCTTAAGAAGGGCCACCCGCCGAACAACCGAGAGAGGAAATGTGCCCCAAAACTCGATACAGCCTTTGAGCCCCCTAATGGCCCTGCCCACATTACCCTCCATAGGTTGGGTATAATAAATATGAGTGCCGAGGTACGTCATGCATTGACGCTCCCATTGTATTCCCTGCGTTGTCGACGGACCTTCGGTCGTATGCGCTGCAGGAAACGAACAAGTCTTCGCCCAGTTTACTTTAAGGCCAGCAATTGCCCCAAGGTCAGCCAATAGAATCTTTGCACCCTAAATGGCGTCCTCCGTGTCCGCCTGAAACATAAGGAGATCGTCGGCGTAAAGTGCAATATGATGAACATGCTCGTGCGCTTGGAGCCCCTGATAATGTAAACCCGTCCTGTCCCGGGCCGCCAGCGGCTCCATGGCCAAGGCGAACAGCAGTGGGGATGGGGGCAGCCCTGTCTCATTCCCCGACCCACGACACAGGCATCCGAAATCATCCCACCCGTTTTAACCCACGCTGTAGACTGGCGATACAAGAGAGCTGTCCAATCCACAAAATCATCCCCCAGACCAAATTGCCGCATAACTTGAAACAAATATGTCCATTCCAAGCTGTCAAAGGCCTTCTCAATATCTATTGCCAACACAGCAGCAGAGGGCTTGTGATACGTATCAGCTTCTAAGATACTAAGAAGGCGCGGCACATTTTGGGCTGTATTCCGGTACGGTATAAACCCCGCTTGATCCGTATGTATCAATTGCACCATATACGGGAGTAGACGGGTCACCAATATGCGGTTTAAGATCTTATAGTCTGTTGTCAGCATTGATAACGGTCGATAGGCCGTCCTGTTATGAGGCGGTTTCCCCGGTTTTAAGAGTGGTATAATTACCGCATCATGAGTAGTAGCAGGTAGAAGGGACTCCCTTCTAGCGGTGTTGTATAATGTTACCAATCTAGGGGCCAAGAGATCAATACATGTACTATAGAACTCCACAGGCAGACTATCCACCCCAGGGGTTTTTCTCTGGGCCATATGTTTGATCGCGCAGCACACCTCCCCTATAGTGATGTCCTGACCCAACAACTCAGCCCGCTCTCTATCTAATGCCAGAAGATCTACCATCTCCAAGAAGTGTTGAACTGGTCATTGATCCCCCGCTGTGTGTAATGGATTTCCCCATCAGGGCCATGAAGCTCCAGAATGACCGTACCCCTTCTCACTGGGTTGGCCAACCATGCCAATAACGCCCCAGACTTATCCCACTCCGCATGAGCACGCGCTACATATCTTTTATAATCGAAGCAGCACAGCCTTTCAACCCGTACGGCAACCTCCTCCCTCGCTTCCACTAAGTCCTGGTGTCGATCGGTGTGGTCAGGCCTCTCCCTCTCATCTGCCCTCTCCGTCTTGCAATAACACCCTAACACCCATCTTATTCGCAATACACTGCCCTCTTATCACACTCTTAAAAGCATCCCATTCCACCCCAAATGAGGAGGCGGTAGCAGTGTTTACTCGCAAATAATTAGCTATACAGGTCCCTACCACCTCCGAAATCCCTGATCCTCCAGTAATTCTGGACTCAATCGCCATGTTGGGATTCTAGAACGCCCCAGTAACAGGTTGATACGCAAAAGCAAAGGGATATGGTCTGACAAGGTTCTGGTGAGATAATCGCTGTGCTGGACCTCTGCGTGTATGTCAGGAGAACAAAGCATCGCATCCAGGCGAACATGGAGGACGGAGAAAAACGAGTACTTCCGAGCGTTCGGGTGGTGTGCTCTCCTGGTGTCTACCAATCCCCATCTATGCTGCCAATCTCGCCGGAGCCTTGAGAGATCATGGATAGGCGCATCCGGGAGAGGGGAGTGAAATCTATCCATCAGTACGTCTGTAACAAAATTAAAATCCCCACCCATAAGGACGGACCCAATCAAAAATGGAGCAAAAATCCCCGACAAGTGTGTAAAAAAGGCCGTTTGTCCCGTATTTGGAGCATAGATACTGGCCGGCACCACATCTCTACCATTTAGTCGGCCCGCCACTAAGATGTATCGCCCCTCGGGATTTTTTATCTGACGTGTGGGTTGGAAAGGGACTCCCGCCCGGACCCAGATCAATACACCCCACGCAAAGGTGAAGAAGTTGTAAAAAAAAAAAACTGCCCTCTCCACCTGCGGTGCAATGCCGCGTCCTCTTTGTGTGCAATGTGAGTTTCCTGAAGGAAAGACAGCTGGACTTCTCTACGCACTAAGTATGCATGTATCTTGTGCCTTTGTAACATGGTATGCATACCCCTGACATTCCAAGAGATACACTTTAGCCCAGACATCGAACCCATGACATTGCTCCCCTTCGACCATCAACAGCTTGTTCAAGAAAGTTACGCCTAAACGTTCCCTTACAACAAAAAGAACGACCCCAACACCCCCGCACCAGGACAGGCACCAAAAGACTGGTGGTTACCTTCCGCAAGTATATTTGGCATCGACCGCACTCATGCCACATTTAATACCCTACACCCCATCCCCGGTATGCAACTCTCCACTAGAATAAAGTACCCACCCCTCCCACTGCGGCCAGCGAACATTGAAACAACCATAGAAGAAGCTGTGCAGTACAAATGTTCACAAAGGCTGGAACCTTCCTAGTGGCACCTGTAAACTAAAACGGATTAAGCAAGCATAAAATAAAAATCATCCAACAATTTCGTCAGCTATGCTCGGGGTAACATGTGGCAACTGCACACTACTAGTTTGAAATCCATCAGTGTCCGTGCCCTCAGGAGTCTTGTCCGTGCCTGTGCCAGCTCCCGATGACTGCTTACGGTCCCGGAGTAGTTCAGACACCGCCCGCAGCGCCTCAGACCTTTCCTTCACTGTCTGGGATGAGCTGGGTGTCTTCAGAGTGGCAGGGCGACGCCGCGACTTGCTGAGGCAACCGCATCGGGGAAGCACGCGCCCCAGGCTTCCCAGCCGGTCATCGACCTGTCTTGTAAGTTTCAAGCCAGTCCCATGCCTCCGTCGGGTCATCGCAAAAGTGGGTTGTGCCATCGAGGATAATCCGAAGCCGAGCCGGGAACATCAAGGAATATTGAAGACCCTCGTCCCTCAGGGCTCTCTTGACGGCCAGGAAAGAAGCACTGCGTGGTTGAACTTCTAGTGTATAGTCTGGGAAAATGGAAACCTTGCTCTTATCCACCTTGTAGGGTCCAGAGATTCGTGCTGTCTGCAGGAGGAGGTCTCTGTCCTTGTAATGGAGGAGTCTGGCCACTACTGGCCGCGGCGGTCTGCCTGGCTGCAGCGGTTGGGCCGGGACCTGATGAGCATTTTCCAGAGTGAAGAACTGGGTCAACCCCTCCGGTGCCACCGTGTCGCTGAGCCAGTATTCCAGGTATTGGACCATATTGGCCCCTTCCACTTCTTCCGGCAGGCCCAGGACGCGGATGTTATTCCTCCAGTTGCATCCCACAGCGTCTTCGGCCCGTTTTTCCAAGATCAATAACCTATGGGATATGCCTTCCACCTGCTCAGCGAGGGAGTTCTGTGCCGATTCTAGCGTTGCCAGGGATGTTTCGGCATGCTCCACTCTATCTGCCAACTTGGAATGCTCGGCACGCAGCAGCCCCAATCCCATCGACACAGTAGTTATGTCCTGATGTAGGGCCTCCCTCGTGTCTGTAATGGCCTGCAATATTCGAGCCAGCTGCTGTTGCACCCCTGTCTCTCGGGCGAATCCGATCGCCGCTCCTCGTGCAAGGTGAGATAATGACCGCCCCCCCAGTCCAGGCCACCAGCCGCACTCAGCCCCGCGGCACCTCATTCCAGATACTGTAGCAGTCACGCAAAGGTCCGCCTACACGCTGTGTAGCTCGCGGTGTTCAGACCTCTAAGGCCCCCAGGATAATCACCACTCCACAGCTCCGGCAGCGATCCTGGCTCACAAGTTGTCCCTTGTAAGACTAAAGGCAGTCACCCCCTCAGTAATGTAGGGGGTCCAGGAGGCCCAGGCCGTCCCGCACCTCTAACGCTCGGTCAAAGACTGACCACCTACAGTTTCACGCCAATCAGCGCAAGGCCCGCGTGCGCACTCCAAACAGCCGGTACTATCAGACAGTCCATAGAAGAAGTGAGGGGGGACGCCTCCCACGGCTCCAGCGTCCAGCTCCCCCCAGCCCACGCAGAAATCACTCACCCGCAGGCGCCGACAGCAAGCACGGGCCAAACCCAGGATCCTCCCGTGGGACGGTGAGTCCGACTCGGATCTGGCGAACATTCACCGCCGCTTGTGCCCTGTATTTCGGCTGTGTCACTCGACCTTGCTCCACTAGCGCCCCGCTAATTATCTCACCAGGGTTCTGTCGTAGCAGTCAGTAGCACAGGGTCCTCAGCAGCTCAGGAGGGCTCCACCACCTCCGAGTCCCCGGGCCATCCGCTGAAGAACTCTCAATGGCCCCCGGCTAGTTTTCCAGGAGAGACAGGTCAGGCTTGGGGCACCACCATTATGTCGCTGTTCATTCGATTGTGCCCAGAGGCGTATCTCCCTCTGGGCTACGCCAGCTTCAGTCCCCCACTCTCCGTCAGTTTGGCCGCCGGGCTTCTTACTGAGGGTCGTGCGGGAACGCGGCCAGCCACCGGTGCACCAACTCTCCGGTCTGCGCCATCTTAGTCGCTGCAGCCGAAAACTTCTAGCGGCCGCCGCAGCAGTTTAGCACCCCTATTCAGCCAGTCAGTAGCTCCGAGCTACTCCCCGAGATTTCGCCCAGCAGCAGGAGGGTCCGTGCTGCACCCCCAGGGACAGGGCTGCAGTTAAAGCGGATAAATCAACGGGCCGGCACGGAGCTCCGAGCTCACGCGTCTTCCTCCATCAGCCTGCAAGCCACGCCCCTCACCCAAACATGAAATGATCATGGACTCTTTCTTCCGAAGACCCACAAAATTACAAGTGGGAGCTAACTTGCGCAAAGAGGAAATATATTCTTCCACAGATTCACCGTCTCTCTGCATTTTCGTCCTGAAGTGAAACTGTTAGAAATGGGGTCTCTAGTTGGCAGTGGTTTGCACCCTGTCCAAGTAGGGACCCTCACTCTAGTCAGGATAAGGGAGTCACACAGCTAAGATAACCCCTGCTATGTGAGGCATCGGAAAAGCAAAGCGATGCGTCAGTTCCTTACTCCACAGAGGAGGTAATGTGTTAGTTCCATACCGCTAGGCAGGGGAGGTGATGCATCGGTTCCTTACTGTCAGGGGAGGTGATCCGTCACTCTCCGGACACGTGGCCTCGGTTCAGTGTTGATGAAGTATCGTGTTGGGGATGATGTGTCAGAAATCCAGACGTGCTGCGTCATTGTGAACACGGCAAAGCCGGCCCTGCATCGATTTTTCCAGCAGCAAAGCAGGTGCTGCGTCGGAGCAGTTGCCAGAAATGTCAGTGACACGGTGCTCAGGACTCGCGCTGCGGCAATTTGGGAGGTGCTGCTTCGTGAAGACAGGTTCTGAGAGTCGATGTTTGGATTTTCTCACCAGGTTACACTTCCCAGAAGCTGAATTTGACACCACTTGGCAGGGCTCTCAGCAGAAGAGCCCGGCACTGGTAGGTGAAGTCTTTGATGGCCATGAGACTTTTTAACAGGAGGCAATCACACAAATGCTTTGAGAACCTTGGAAGCAGGATGTAGAAAGCAAAGTCCAGTCCTTTTGCTCCCATGACAGAAGCAGCAGGTCAGCACAACAAAGCAAAAGGCAGAGTGACAGTCTCTTCTACAGCATCCAGCTCTTCCTCATGGCAGAATGTCCTCTGTTCAGAAGTGTTTCTGATTTTGGGGTGTCAGAGGTCCAATACTTATACCCCTTTCTGTCTCTGAGGTAGGCAAACTTCAAAGGAAAGTATTTGTAGTGCACAAGACCCTGCCTTTCCCTGACCTGGCTCCATACATACTACGGGGGGCAGCATCTTTGTGTGAGGACAGGCACAACCCTATTCAGGTGTCAGAGACCATTCCTCCCACCACTCTAGCTCAAAGGCCCAATCAGCCTGGTGATGGCCCACCAGTATATGCAAGGCACACCTCTGCTCCCTTTGTGTGACGTGTCTAGAGTGAATGCACAAGAGCCCAACGGTCAGCCAACCCAGACGTGTATTCTACAGACCGGCAGAGGCACTGAATAGTTAAGGAAGAAAATGACCACTTTCTAAAAGTGCCATTTGCGAACACGCAATTTAAAGCTCAATTTCACCTAAAGATGTATTTTTAAAATGTGAGTTCTGAGACCCCAAACTCCAAATCACTATCTGCTCCCAATATGAAATTACACTCAAAAGATATTTCAAGGCAATCCCATGTTACCCTATGCAAGTGATATCCTTTGCAATAGTGAAAAAGGAAATGATTATTATTTCACTATTAGGACTTGTAAAACACACCAGTACATGCCCTACCTTGGAAATACCCTGAACCCTGCACATGGGGCTGCCCTGGGCATACCTTAAGGGCACCTTACACGTAATAAAGGGGAAGGTTTAGGACTGGCAAGTGGATGCACTTGCCAGGTCGACTTGGCACTTTAAAACTGTACTCACAGACACTGCAGCAGCAAGTCTAAGACAGGTTTGCAGGGCTACTCGTGTGGGTGGCACAATCAGTGCCGCACGCCCACTAGTAGCATTTGAATTTTAGCCCTTGGCACACCTGGTGCACTTTACTAAGGACTTACTAGTAAATCAAATATGTCACTCGTGGATAAACCAGTCATCAATACATTTTACACAGACAGCATATGCACTTTAGCACTGGTTAGAAGTTGTAAAGTGCCCAGAGCCCTAAAACCAACAGAAACAGGTAAAACAAAGTAGGAGGAAGGCAAAAGGTTTGGGCTAACCCTGCAAAAAGGACCAGGTTCAACCGATACCTTTCCAAAACTGTACTTGCCTTGAGAAGATAATGCCCATCTAACTTTTTTATATAAACTTCAGACTCAACCTCTTCATCAGATAGATCGAGCAAATGTTTATATACTTTCTGGCCCTCTGGACACAAACAATGCATTAAAAGGGATGTTTTCTTCTCTACACTCAATTGCGTACCACACACCCTCGCGTAATGCATGAAAGCCTTCTTCCTTTTAGACCATTGAATGATTAGTTCACCTAAAGCCCATCAGCTGCTGGATCAAAATCTGGACAAACCCTGAGGCCACTTTGACTAGGGAAATCATTAATGATTGTTTTCTCCGAGAAAAAGGGATGACCATTCCATGGTTAAACTATGTAAAGGAATCTCTTGAGGCCCTGGGCCGTCTAGACCTCTTCATTGACCCCACGAAATTGTTGGCCAAGGACAAGGAGAGTGTCAAGGGGGAGTTTCTGAACTATTTGGGTTTGTGTAGGGAAGATAATGAGATTAGAAAACCCGCAGTGAGGTCTTACCTTTTAACTAAATAATGTCTGGGCATTGAATCTTATCTTTGTCTTATCCACAATGCCCAAGATAGATTTTTATTGACCCGTTTTAGGCTGGATCTACTACACCACAGCCTAGCGGTGCCGGCAGGTTTTACGAGGACGGTAGAACAGAAGGGTCCCTGCGGCTGCGATCAACGTTCTCCGCAGGATACCCTTCATTTTGTACTGTTATGCCCTTTTTATATGTACCCCAGAAGGCTTTTTTAAAGCAGAATTTTAAATAAGGCAGGGTTTAGGCAGGCAAAGGTGGCTCTTTTGCATCTAAAACTCTCCTCTGAGATTTTAACTTTGTATTGTATGGTGAAATTTTTACGGTTGGCAATGCGCCTTAGAAGCACCATTGGGTTGGTATAAATAGCCCGTGGCCTGCCCCTAGAACTATCTGAAAACTGTTTTGTAAAAGACTTGCGTGGAGTTGGGGGTACTATTCTAGCGATGAAATGTTAGTGAGCTCACCTTGGCCTTTTACATTGTGTTTTTATGGTAATGAGAATGTTTATTAATGTATTGTCTCTCTTTTAACCTGTGCTTTTATGGTATTGTTTTTTATGATGCCGAATAAAGTTTTCTAATCATGATTAGTTCACCTGGAGATGATAAAAGGAAATGAGGTAAAGTAACTCTTTGAATATTGCACATATACTATAAGCTCTATACCCGAGATAATCAGCAAATATACTCAAATACCAGTAATTTACATTGCATATCAAAAGATTTTAACAAATGAATACTACAAAACAATAAAAGTAGTCTCCGATGTCACGTGGATCAAAGTAACAAACTTAAATAATAAAGGTAGTCACTGTTGTCTGGATGAAATCGTACCCTTTACATGCTGTCTGAAGAAAAGTATCTGAAAACCATAGGTTTGAGGCAGTAGTGTGTTTATAGTCCACTTTCTTTGGAGACTAAGTTAAACAAATCATAGAAGACCAGACATTTGCAGACTGATTAAGCCAATCCTGTGTCTCCACACAAGTTCTGCCCAATGAGAATAAGGAAAATGCATAAGAAGCTGTAAGCCCGCACAGCATGTACTTTTATAATACTCCCAGTCAGAAGGAGGCTGTGTTCTTTGACAAGCGGTAAAGCAGGGAAAAGAATATATGTACACCGGTAAGAGAGCCCCTTTCACTTGTAATTAAAGTTGCTGGTCTGTTCTTTGTGAAGAACAAGACTTGCCTGTCAATTAGGACCAGGCACTAGCACTATAAGACAAGAGATGCACAAGAGATTATTGTTAGGGCCTGAGGTGCGTAACATATTAAAAATAGAGTTTGCGGCTCTTAAACTCTTTTGCAGTGCTAGGAGAATCTAAAATAAAACACAGTACCTTTCTTCAAATTACCCCCGCAAAGGGAAGATTTGATGCGAAAAACACCAGCATACAAACGTGAGTAGATAAGTTGATCTAAGGTTGTTGAGATCCAGGAAGGGTACCCGCTCGTCACCAATGTGAAGCTGAAGGCTCTGACAAGGTTCAACAGCAGGGTTATATTTAATAGATAAGTCTTCAGGTGCAGTGTAACAACCCCAGGCAACCATCCACTGCTGCATCTGAGTCTCCACAACCTACTCCTGCATGTGTGGAGAATGAGGGGCAGCCGCTAAATGCTTTTGACTTGCTGACCAAAGTAGTTGATGTCATTCTTGCGGCCAGAGGCCCTTCTTGGAAGTTGATCTACACTGGGCGCTAGGACACATTTATTTTCCCTAAAACACGCAACGCTTACATGTCAAAAATTTGTGATGCTATTTTTTTCATCTCTCATTACCCAGGAAGGTTTTGCAGTGGGCACAGTGAAGTTATTTGGCAGCCCGTTCTCGATGTCTGTGTTTACCAGACCAAACAAACATCTTTAAGTCACCAGTTGCAATGTTTTTTTATAAAACATTTGACTTTTTATTTTTCCCCACCAAATCATTTGTTATGCCCCGGTGGGAACTGAACTTGGTCTTGACATTTTACATGTGTACACCCTTAGAACCTATGCACAGATATTCCTTAAGGGTTTTACCATTTAAAACCAGCCATCTTCCTCATTGCGCTTACTTCAGCATGTCGAATGACAGAAGCGCAGGACGCATTTCATTCAATTTCACGATACCACCATTATTCCAAGCAAATTTGTACTGAGGATTGCGGCGGTCTTCCTACCAAAGGTTGTGAATCCCTTCCACGTTGGCCAGGCACTCACTCTGTCATTGTTTTTTACCCTGCTTTAGCCCTTGAAAGAGGAAAGGACTCCTTTGCCTCGACTCTGAAAGGCGGATGAACTTTTATATCGGGCTCCCAAAGGTCCATTGTGTGGATGATTAGCTCTTCGTGAGATTTTCCAATGCAAAAGAGGACCTTGACAAGGTGAATATTCTTTGCATCTAAATCTGATATGCACTTGCTAGGAAGTAGCGCCCTGAAGGCCAGTGGGCCCATTCCATCAGGTGAAGACCTCTAAAGCGACTGGTGAGAGGGCACCTGTTCTAGACTTCTGCCAAGCTGCAACATGGGCATCGGTGCACACATTCAGAAAACTCAATTGCATTGGCAGTCTGGGAAGGCTGGAAGGTCACTTTGCCTGCTTAGATCAAAGGGTCCTACAAAACCAAGTCCACTCCTTAGAACCACCACATTTGGTAGTACTGCTATGGTATTTAGTTGATATGTGAGAAATTTGCAGATAGAAATAACTAGCAGGTTAATTACCTCTTTTATTTCATTTTTGGTGGATACTGTTAACTGCAGATTTCTTACTGCCCTCCCATCTTCTAGTTCTGTATCGTGGCCTCCTTAACATATAAAGAATGTTCACAGTTAGAAGACCAGCACACTATATCTGAAACAATTTATACTACATTCCACGTCTGAGGGTATGGAAGGAGGAAGGCACAAGAAACTGACATCCACACTCAGTGGTGGCACTTAGATACATCTCAGTCTCATCATTTCCAGAATAGTACGGAGTGACCATGAAGCCACATGGTGCCATCTATCAGTGAACAGAAGCATTGCTGAAGAATTCTTCAGATCCAGTGTGGCACCTGAAGATATTCTAATGGTGAGGAATCAGTGGTTAGAGTATCCACCAAAAGGAACATTGCCAAAGTTAAGTAACTTGTTCTTCATGACTCTCTAACACCTGCAAGAATTGTGAGAACTCATGATTCTAACACACAGGGGAGGGCTATGAGGATACTTGGCTACTGTATTCTTGTTATATAAAAAACAAGTAAGCAATAGGGTCAGAGGGAAACACACGGCCAACCTGGACAAGTCCCCCTACTAATTATGTATAAACAAAGTGGTCCAGGGGTCAAAAAACACAAAGAAAACAATACAATGGAGAATATAGAGACCTGGATGATAATTAGACTAATGTCTGGACAACGAAGTCCTCATAAAGAGGACAAAATCCCTTCACCCACCGTGGTGGCATGCTTCATCATATGGGATCACCTCTTAACCACACCTGGTATGATTAAGGAGCTACTACTCCCTGAATGAATCTAAGGGAGGACCTCACGGATGTTTTAACTACACAAGAAGAAGTGAGAAGGGAGAAGTGTAGCTCACTGTGTTGTAAATTAAGGCAGAATGTGGTTAAGCATTTACTGAAAACATTAATGCTTCCCCTTTTTGATCATGTTTTCTTCGTTATGTTGACCGAAGTCCGGACTCCATTTTGTATTGACATGCTGCCATGTGTTCGTCACGAGGAGAGTCCGACCTCTGTGTTAGTTGCTCTTGTAATCTGCCTAGTAACAGTTTATAAATAGCTCTCTCCTGTCCGTCTGGCGCATGCCCAGACTTGACCACATCTGTTATAATTGGCTTTGCTTGACCATGTCCTTTTGCGGGCTCAAGGAGTGTGTTGTCTCCGCCCATGTATTGATTCAGTATCGAGAATGACCATAAATGGTAATGTTCTTCGGCCTCATGTTGTATCCACCCACTTATGAGCCCCTCTAATGTGTATAAAAGGGGACTGTGTACGAATGTTCTGTGTGCTACTCCATGCAATACTGAAGAGTGTTGTGTGGATTGTAGGACCACCCTTAAGGGTTAATAAACGTTGTTTTTGTACTTTGCAGTTTCCGTGCCAACTTCCTTATAGATTCCGTTACAGGAGAGCGAACCCTTGTGTCTTGCGGGCCTAGCTGGGGCCTGTATTCATCAATTGGCGCCCGTCACGTGGGGCTCATCGGCGACTCGGATGCTCGAAGGACTGGTCGCGACGAAGGTGAGGAGTTTGGCCGGGGACGTGATCACTGCCAGCGGCGTCTTAGCCCTGGCATCCCGAGGTTTTTCTTCCTTCCCTTCCGAGCTGACCGTCTGGGTGGCGCCGGTCATCGACTGAGACCTCTTCTGTCGGTCCTGCCGTGAGAGCCGTTTGGGCGATTGTGGAGCTTGGCAGTTGGAACCTGGACTCTTGATTGGTAAGAACCGTTGTACGGTACTTGCTCCGAGTTTTGAAGCCTGGGTTGGCTATTTGAGTTTTGATTGATGATGACTAGTCATATTTTGAATTTGTCTTTGTGAAAATATATGCGTTGCAACACATATAGGCAGGTAATGTGGAGAGATTTCTCCAGGAGCTGTGTAAACTTTGAACGGCGCAACGATTAAGTGCCATTTTTCCTTATAATATTGCATATTTTGCACTATTTCTGAGCATGCCTGCTTTCAGCGCACTCCGTAAGTGGTGCTGCTGTTTTGGTAACCGGTTGAACCTCGAGGAATCTGCTCCAGCTCCCCCAGAGGGGACTCCTAATAGGGATATGTATGTGAAGCATGGTCTTTCTTCCATAATGTACAGCACGCTATGGAGGAAATACACGAGGAAGGATCCTGAGTTGCGATGGCCTTTGTATGGATCGTTTGATATACGTAAGATTGAGTATGTGGAACAGTGTATGTGTAAGCGACGTGCTCGTCAGGATATGTTTGAGTGTGTGCGATTATGGGTGAAGGAAGTGCGTGAGCGAGAGAAACGTGAGAAAGCGCTGTTTGATAAAGAGCAACGGAAGAATGACCGTGTGCGAGCAGAGGAAGTGAAGCGTCGGGAGGACAAAGAGCATACGGACAGACAAGAGAAAGAGCGTAGGCTACAGGTCTCGGGTCAATATGTTGTTCGCCAGCCGCTTTATCCTGTCCTTAATAATCCTGATGATGATTTTTATTTACTAGATCGCTCTCCGCCCCCTTATGTTGGCGCATCTGCTCCGCGGCCGCAAGATTCTGGCCCGGCTCCGGGTAAGGTCGACACACGGTCCATGTTATCGGCCGAGCATATGGCTGAGCTTCGGAAACTTTCCCTCCGTGCACTTAAGGGCAAGATGTCTAAGGAGGAGTTGTTCCATACTTGGGGGTCGTGGCAAGATAGAGAGAGGGTGTATTTTCTGTCTCATTTCGCGGATGAAGTAATTGCTGCTTTTCGAAAATATTCTAGTGTCCTTGAGCCTGACGAAGTGTCTTCGGATGCCGGAGCATTACGTAATGGTGTTTTTTCTCCCCCTAAGGCTCCTGAGGCGGCTCGGCGGCTGTTCGCTTTACGGGACGAGGTGCTGGCCCTTAGAGAGAAAGTACGCCAACAAACGGAGGAGGGGAAGCAGTTGGATTCGTCTGCAGCAGGGGGCCACCCATCCGCCTCCCAGTCAGATAAGGATGACATAGTGCATGCTAAACCAATGCGAGAGGCGGCGCCTTTGTATGTTCCTCCTAAGGGAGCAGGGACTAGCTCGGATATTAACTCCGCCGATGCAAGGGGATATTTTGTATATAACTGGGTTTACACTCCGTGGCATAGGGCCGATGTTATGGCACTAAAGAATGCGTTGCCTGACCCCCGCAAGAACCCAGCGGCCTTCTATGAAGAAGTCGAGGGGGCCTTGAATTCTTGCATTATGACCTTAGCGGATATAGACCTGTTCTTTGGCCTTATCCTACCGCCGGATACGTGGCGCTCTGTCCGAAAGGTAGATGATGCGGTTGCCTTCAAGGCCCGGTGGTCCGACCTTGAGGATGAGGATAGGGAACGGAAGCCCGCACAGAAACCACCCCAGAATATTTTAGATCTCCCTGCGGCTATTGTGGCTAAGTTGAAGACGATTATCCCCCCTAAAAAGATTGACTGGAATATGTTAACTGCATGTAAGCAGAAAGTTGACGAGTCAGTTGCGGACTTCTTTACGCGCTTTGAGGAGACGTTTCATGATTTTAGTGGCCAGTCGCTCACTGACGACACGGGCCGCCACCTTTTCGCGGACAAATATGTGGCTAATCTGCTACCAGCAGTCGCGGCCCGGTTAAAAGCGAGCGAGAGTTCCTGGTCCTCCGCGACGCCGACGGCCCTTCTGACTATCGCTCAGTATTATGAGCGTCAGGAGCACGAGGCGCAGGGCCAGGAGGAGAAGAAATCGAAAGATCTCAAAACCAAGGTGATGTTAGCACAAGTATATGGCCCGCCCCGACGGGGTAATAATAATAGAGGAAGGGGCGGATCTTATGGTCCCCCTTCGGGCCGATCTGATTTGAATAGGAACCAGTGTGCGTACTGCAAGCAGTTGGGCCATTGGGCTAGGGATTGCCCAGCGTTGCGTGCTTCGCGTCAGGGGCATACTCCGGGTGGCCCGAGAGGTAGAGGGGGCTTCTCGAACTTTAGAGGGAATTCTAACGATAATGCCCGTTTCAATACTGCTGGGCAGCACCGAGATAGCTCAAATGTTTTTGATCGCCAGCACCAGTATCATGTATCGGACATCGATCAATCGGGATATCATGATTCTCAGCATGCATAGGAATGCGTTGGATGGGGGTCCGAATCAGTTGAGGTGCCGGTCGATCAGACGGGTCCTTATGTATCGGCTGAGGTTTTAGGTTCTACTGATCAGTTCCTAGTGGATACAGGAGCGACACGTAGTGCATTGTCTAGGTACTTGGTTCCGGGGGCTCCCCCATCCGGCTCAATAGTTACATCGGTAGGGTTTGACGGTACACTCTCCCGAAGCCCTCTTTCACAGCCCCTTGCATTTAAAGTTGATTGTTTTTCTGCGCCCTGTCCGTTTCTGCTTGCTCCGTATACACCGGATAACATTATGGGCCTTGATATGTTAAAGTACTTTAGGGCTACAATCCGCTGCTCCCCTGAGGGTGTGAGGGTGATCTTGAATGACAACTACCCCCGGTCTGGGCGGATGTGTACGATATCAGAGGATGCATTGTTGGCTACCCTCCCCCGAGCTTTATGGGCGACGTCGGACACAGATGTGGGACAAATGGTGATTCCTCCGGTTCACATTAGTGTCCAGGAGGGGGCGGTGCTACCACGCCTCCCGCAGTATCGTATTTCCCAGGAGGGCGAGGAGGCTCTCATACAGATTGTGCAAGACTTGATAGCAGTAGGGGTGGTGGAAGAAGTTCCCTATAATATCTGTAACAGTCCGATTCTCCCAATTTTGAAAAAGGACACGGATGCAAAGGTCTATCGGTTCATAATTGATTTGAGGGAGGTAAACAAGATCGTGATACCTCAGTACCCGGTGGTTTCCGATATCACGACGTTGCTTACCTTGGTCCCGCCTACGGCGACCATGTTCTCAGTGATTGATTTGAAAAATGCCTTCTTTTCTATTCCTATTCACCCTGATAGCCGATTTCTTTTTGGGTTCACATTAAACAATAGATCTTATCGTTTTTGTAGAATTCCCCAAGGCTATACAGAAAGCCCTAGTATTTACAGTCAGGCTTTGAAACGACAGTTGGATTCCTTTGTTCTACTCGAGGGGGTCGCCCTCATTCAATATGTCGACGACATCTTGTTGGCGGCTGACACCCTGGAGTTGTGTGAAAAGAGCACGTTATCCCTCCTTTCCTTTTTAGCCTCCCACAATCATAAAGTATCTAGGAAGAAATTGCAATTCTGTAGACCAAAGGTGACTTATTTAGGTCACCTTTTGTCTAAGGAGGGGCGTGCACTCACACCAGATCGTATCCAAGTAATTTTGGACACACCGAGACCATCCACGCAGAAGGATGTGCGTGCATTTTTGGGTCTTGTTTCTTTTTGTAGACAGTGGATATTGGGGTTTTCACACATAGCTAAGCCATTATTAGCTCTTTTGACAAAAGACACGCCCATTCCGATCCCCTGGTCAGATGAGTGTGATGCTGCGTTTCAGCAATTGAGACAGGCCCTTTGTTCAGCACCAGTGTTAGGGACCCCTGATTATACAAAACCCTTTTCGTTGTATGTGCATGAGAAAGATGGATGTGCGTTGTCAGTCTTAGTGCAGATGCACGGCGACAAGCAGCGCCCTTGTGCATACTTTTCGGCTGTGCTTGATCCTGTCGCCCGAGCATTACCAGGGTGTTTTCGCTCGGTAGCGGCGACAGCTGTGTCAATACGCCAAAGTGAAGGAATTGTGTTGTCCCATAAATTGTTGGTGTTAGTTCCCCATGCTGTGGATGCCCTGCTTAATCAGACGAAGACGCAGCATTTGACCAGTGCCCGTTTAACGGGATATGAGCTGACGCTTTTGGCTCCTCATATTACGTTAAAGAGGTGCGTGACATTAAACCCGGCCACATTGTTGCCATACCCCGAGACCCAGCCTGAGGCGCAGAAAGCGCATGATTGTATTCTTGTGACTGAGGAACAAACAAAGGGTCGTATTGATCTCCAGGATACGCCCTTTACAGAGGTAGATGGAGAGTTGTGGGTAGACGGATCATGCCTGAAGCTACCAGATGGTACGACTTCAGCAGCGTATGCAATTACCACATTACACACGATAGTGGAGACAGCACGCATACCACAGAAATCAGCTCAAGCAGCGGAACTGATAGCCTTAACACGAGCATGTGAGCTCAGTGCAGGATTGTGTGTGAATGTTTACACAGATAGCCGCTATGCCTTCGGAGTAGCGCACGATTTCGGCCTACTCTGGAAGGAGAGAGGGTTCTTAACGTCACATGGGGTACAGATAATGCATGGGGAGTTAGTCCACAATCTCTTAACCGCATTGACATACCCGAAGAAAATTGCCATTGTTAAGTGTAGTGCCCATAGGAAAGTAGTTGATAAAGTTGGAGAAGGGAATGCGTTAGCAGACCGAGTAGCACGGGAGACTGCGATGCAGCCCGGCGCTACTGCCATGTATGTAGTAAAGTCACAGGTGGAAAGATGGCGTGATGCGAAGGAGGAAGTGCGAGAAATGCAAAGGACCGCTTCTGATAAAGAGCGGGAGCAATGGGCTAGCGAGGGAGAGTTGGATGATGAGGGCTGTTGGAGAAATAAGCAGATGGATAGATGGAAGTTACCCACGGCTTTCGTACAACCTATGGTTCAAATGGCACATGGGCTAGCACATGTTGGAGCTTCCGCAATTGTGAAATTGCTTACCCAAGTCTGGGAGCATCCAGAGATTGCTAGCACAGCAAAGAGGGTGGTGCAGACCTGTATGATCTGTCTGAAGTATAACCCAGGGAAAGGCACTCGAACTCCAGCAGGAGGATTTGCGACGCCCACTGCACCCTTTGAGGTTCTGCAGATGGACTACATCCAGCTTGAGCGCTGTAACAATTTGAAGTATGTTCTAGTAGTGGTCTGCGCCTTCAGTAAATGGGTTGAGGCATACCCTACGAAAGACAATACTGCAATGACTACAGCGAAGCTATTGCTGAAAGAGTTTTTCCCTCGATACGGCGTCTGTAGACTTCTGTGGAGTGATAATGGCCCTCACTTTGTAGCGGATGTTATAAAATACGTCTTGAAGGGCCTAGGCATCACTCAGAAGTTTCATGCCGTGTTCCACCCTCAGTCTGCAGGACTAGTCGAGAAGTATAATGGTACACTGAAGCTTAAGATCGCCAAAATCCAAGCTTCAACATCTTTGACTTGGCCAGACGCCCTGCCGCTGGCGTTATTGTCAATTAGGTCAGTGCCACACTCTCGAACCGGCCTTACGCCATATGAAATCGTATTTGGACTCCCAATGAATATTTGGGGTCCGCCAAGGCCTAAGGCTGTGTATGATGTACCTTGTGTAATGATGAGCGATTATCTGGCACAGTTAACGGATAATTTGGTTTCTATTCATCAACAGGTCCGGGAGGCGCTCCCTGATCGGTCTACCGGTGAAGGGCATGGTCTCCGGCCTGGAGATCATGTTATGGTGAAGGTCTTCGACAGAACGAACAGTTTGGAGCCGAGATGGGTAGGACCTGAACAAGTCCTCCTTGCAACGAGGACGGCAGTGCGAGTCTCGAACAGGAAGAATTGGATCCATTCTTTGCACTGCCGAAAGGTACCGCCCGGATTGGTGGAGTCTGCCGTGCTGACCGATCAACGAGAAATCCTAGCAGCAGAGACAGGCCGTGCTGCGAAGCCGAATGACACTGAGGAGCTCTTTCCGGACCACACGACTTCTGGAGGAAGGCGATATCATCTTCGACCAAGGAAGTAAGGTTTCCAGTGCCGGGACATACTGTCAGAACGGCCCTTGGGTTAGTGAAACGGAGAGCCGATGAGGCAAGGGGGGGGGATCAGCCCTGCATTAGTGTAGTGACACCCGTCTTGGCCCGCTGGTGAAGAAATCAACCGCTGCCCAAGGGGAAGAGTTCTGACAGACTTTTTAGTTTCAGGAAGATATCAGGGTATTGTTTCTTTTGACATGGAGAAGAAGAAAATCCTTTGTGCGTTGGGGTTCATGCTAACAGTAGCTATCGTTGGTATAACCACATGGTTTGTGGAGGAGGCAACTCCTGCTCGAAAGACACTTGTGTTGACGACTCCAGTGCCTGCGGAGCACTACTTTTATACACTGCCATATCAAGAGTTGAAGCATCGACAATCCTATTTGAATAACACTTTCATTCAGATGCTGCATCACACCCACGTTGCTACGAACGCTACGAACTGTTGGATATGTGGGATGATGCCAGCCCATCAGAAGAAAGGAGGAACGCCATTCATACCACTTCCTTTCTCTCATAATGGCTCTTGTAGAGCATGGTACACTTTGCTGTTTGCCACTCGGAAACCGACAGTGGGACGATTGCTTTTTAGACTTAACAGAGAATGCCATCAAGACAAGAATGGGTATCCACAAGCGAATGGGACAATTTGGGAATGGGAAGAGTACCGACCGGACAATGAATCCATCCCCTATATCTTCACGAACACAAGAGACACTGTGGGGAAGGACAAATTCGTAATCCAAGTAGCACAAGCTCAAGCGGATTTGTGTGTCCAGAGTGTGGGTTTTATCCCTGTTGGTGTCAGTGATTGTATAACTGTACTGAATATCGACGGGCTGAACAACAGTACCTTCCTGGCGTCCCATAATACCTATTTTGTATGTGGAAATAAAGGTTATTACCGTTTGCCGGCTGGGTGGTCTGGGGTATGCTATGTATCATTCCTATTGCCTCCTGTATTCTTAGCACCTGCGTCATATCATAAGGATTTGAAACTTTTAAATAATGTGACTGTAAATAGATACAAACGTACTCTATCAATTGATGATGTGGATCAGACCGATACCAGCTTGCAACAGTATATTGATTTTAACTTAGGACTGTTCTTCTTTGTTGGAGCTGCTTTGAATAGTAGGAAGATCCGAAGATTAACAAGAGTGGTAGAAGCTGTGACCAATCAGACTGCCGCTGCTCTTGGGAATCTTACGGAAGAATTACAGATAACTAGGATTGTTGCATTGCAGAATCGTATGGTACTAGATGTAATGTTAGCTGATCGAGGTGGAGCCTGTAAAATTATTGGAAGTAGCTGCTGTGTGTTCATCCCTGATCATACGCCATCCGTTTATAACGCCATTAACAAGCTGCATAAAATAGCAGCTGAAATCCACACAGAAAACGGCACTTGGTCCTTTTCTGGATGGTTTTGGGCGTTGGTTACTGCCTGGGGATGGAAGGTTTTAACTGGTCTCTGTATTATTATAGCAGTTCTGTTCCTTTTCTGTATGTGTATTCAATGTGGACCATTGTGCTGTTCTGTATGCATTTCATTCTGCATTCCAGATAAGAAAGCTGTTGCCGATGTTGCTCACCAAAAGGGTCTAGCTAAAGAGGTTAAAGGAATGATGATAATTGATATATATGATGATTATTCTTGGAAACCGGATGTCTTCAGTAAATGCTGAAAGGGTCGTCTGTTGTAAATTAAGGCAGAATGTGGTTAAGCATTTACTGAAAACATTAATGCTTCCCCTTTTTGATCATGTTTTCTTCGTTATGTTGACCGAAGTCCGGACTCTATTTTGTATTGACATGCTGCCATGTGTTCGTCACGAGGAGAGTCCGACCTCTGTGTTAGTTGCTCTTGTAATCTGCCTAGTAACAGTTTATAAATAGCTCTCTCCTGTCCGTCTGGCGCATGCCCAGACTTGACCACATCTGTTATAATTGGCTTTGCTTGACCATGTCCTTTTGCGGGCTCAAGGAGTGTGTTGTCTCCGCCCATGTATTGATTCAGTATCGAGAATGACCATAAATGGTAATGTTCTTCGGCCTCATGTTGTATCCACCCACTTATGAGCCCCTCTAATGTGTATAAAAGGGGACTGTGTACGAATGTTCTGTGTGCTACTCCATGCAATACTGAAGAGTGTTGTGTGGATTGTAGGACCACCCTTAAGGGTTAATAAACGTTGTTTTTGTACTTTGCAGTTTCCGTGCCAACTTCCTTATAGATTCCGTTACAGGAGAGCGAACCCTTGTGTCTTGCGGGCCTAGCTGGGGCCTGTATTCATCAACTGGTTAGAGGTGTATTAGAGGTTTGGTCAGGTGTATTCTTTCGCATAACACAACCCTGCATAGTACCCTCTGACCAGGCAAATTGAAATGGCCTGCATGTGTCTTTGATGAAAGTAATTTAATCCAAAGGCCGTTGTTATCCGTGTTGAGGAGGAGACTTGGTACTGAGCATGCATTATGTTGGTTTATTATAGGGCAACCTGTCAAACAAGTCTAGGAAATCTTGAGCTCTCGACTGTTCTTTATCCCCAAAGTTGTCTCCTGGTAGTGTCTGGAAAGAAAGTCCAGAATCGTTATATCCCATTCAGTGGAACAGCAGCCCACCATATTGCTTTGGACCATAACTGGGATTTGGAGGCTCAAAAGTAGTTAGTGGACATGGCCTTAGAGATCACATGCTATACAAAATCTAATTGACCAGACAGGAATGGCCACGGGATGGCACCCAGATGTGAATCAAAGACTTGCCTTCAATGTGATTCCCTGCCTCAGGGATAGACTCTGGTAGAATTATTTAAGGCTGTGGTGTGCCTGTTCCTTGTACAGCTCTCTGCTGTAATATCGCAATCTCCATCATGGCCCGGGATGGAGTGGCCATAAGACAATCAATATTACTGTAATCTGCAAGGGGAACACTTACAGTGGAGGCTACCAGGAAGCATAAGCCCCATGTCTCTGTACATGCTCAGCTACTCGTTTAGCTAACCATTGCCACCTGGTTGTTGTACCTACAAGCCAGTGTCATCTCTGTAGAAGAGTACAGCATTCCAGCTGGAAAAGTGGCTGATCTTGGGCGGTTTATTTCTATCCTCCAGACAGTTTCCTTAGCATCGCCTCATAATCCACATGCTACAGTACTGCATATGCCTGAGCACACGTAGAAGGGTCGCTCGTGTGGATACCATGAGAGAAAGTCTCTTCATTGGGAACTAGAGAGGTGCACTGCATCATCCCTCCCCTTTGAAACCCTCTGCTGTGGACAAGCCAGGCGTCTTTAGTTTTGGGTCTCGTGGAAAAACGAGGCCTCAGAGCCAGCTCTGTTATAAACGGAATGGAAAATGGATTCAAATAGAAGTGCACTACCCTCTGCGATATATTCCCACAGAACCTCCACAAGAGGTCTTAACCCTTTCCCAGGGCCTCAGCCTTCAGCGGTCAACGCTCCAAGTGCTCCCTCCATGAGCTGCGTCCAAGGATGGGCAGAAGGCACCCTTCAGCTCCCAGGAGAGCAGAAGGATCCAAGACTGTTGTCAGGCCCTGGGCTTATGTCAGTTATTTTTACCCCAGCATCCAAATGACACTCTGTAGCCATCCTGACCTTACCCGTGAAAGGCCTGGAGCGAGCAAGCATAGTGACGT
Source organism: Triturus cristatus (assembly GCF_964204655.1). Taxonomy (NCBI): domain Eukaryota; kingdom Metazoa; phylum Chordata; class Amphibia; order Caudata; family Salamandridae; genus Triturus; species Triturus cristatus. The sequence continues at coordinate 981,555,322 of NC_140580.1, forward strand.
CCCCTGGACATCCGCAGGCAGGCTCATTTGTATACAATAACCTTGCAGTTTGAAACAGATTCCATTCAGAATAAAACAAAATGACATATAAAACTAAAAAATACAATAATTTACATTTTAAGCTTTACAAATGTTTCCAGTGAATTAACTCTTTGAGGTGCAGCCTACTAGACAGCGTATGCGCTGACTGTTTCGAGGCAAATTTTGGTTTACCAAGGACAGAGGGGCTTGGAAACAGCCATTGCTTGCAATTGGTTGTTTTTTCTGGTCACTCTCATTTGCCTGCTTCTTATTTGTGTCCCAGCTTGTCAACCTTGTGTTTGTTCCTCCCATGGAGCATTGCCTCTTTACAATCTCTTTGACTGGCTAACATTGTTGCTTACGCTGCTTGCTTCTCATCACTACTTTTTTTTTTCTTTTGTGTGAAGAATTCCTTAGGAGTGTGTATGTTTTCGAGCAATCTCTCTCATGTGTCTCTTCCCCTGCACTGTGTTACTCTCTGTTGCCTGACTGCTTCTCCCTGTCCTCTTCCCTCTTTCGCTCATCTGTGCTACTCCTCACCTGCGCCGTCCGTGTTGCTTTTCCCCAAAACCTTAATTGCTTTCGCTCCTGCCCTTGCCTTTGTGTCCCCTCCAGGCCTCCCTGTTGCTCTCACTTCAACTCTTGTGTTGCTTTGCCATTCGCCCCCCAACATCCACCGTGTTTCTCCCCCTTCATGCTGCTTCTGCTCCCCGCCCACTTTAAAAAAGAAAGCTTTTGTAAGAAGAAAAAGAAAACGCCTACATCATTTTATAGATGCTCACGTGCTCTCACAAAACATAATAGGCGGCAGCATCAATCACTTTTTTTTTTTAATGGATTATTTTTTTTTAAACTCTAGCCACGCTGCATAGCATTGCGGATGCTGTGCAACATGGCTAAAAACCATTGGCAAAGCCAATAGGCCACAAAGACGAGACCTATTTTCTTTACCTATGCTTGTTTAGATTTGTCATATTCAGTTTTCTAGTAAGAAGTAGCGAGCATGGCAGGGTTTTCACCCCACTCTCTAGTCGAAACAATGGGAACTTATATTTCTGGCTGACACACTGATATAATTACTGGCAAAATTTCACTAAACTCACAGGGATTGCTTGGGTGGCATCTACTGACCTTTGACCACACCTTTGGTGACACCACTAAAAGGAATGACAATCTGATTTGTGTGAACGAGGATAGGAATTGTTACTTTTCTTTTTAACTAGTTGTCTTTTAAAATGTGAGGCTGCAGCTTACTATGGATCACTTATTAGTAACAGCCCCAAAGTCCCTGATAGTGAAACAAACTTAAGGCGTACAAAGTGATCAATAGTCAGGGGTAGTGCTGGGATATGACCCCTAGGTGATCTCTATCATGAGGGCTCACTGATTCCTTATGCGACACTAGCAGCAAACAAGGAGCTTCCCGCAGGACAATTCCTCCTATAGTGCTCACTGGTGGCCACCCTTACAGAGAAATGGGAAGATCTAGGCACTGAACCACAAATGCACCTCACCATCCAATATCTGCATGTCATGGGACGGGGCAGACACCTGATATGTTGGTCTGCCGCTTCACTGCGCCACCATGCAGCAATCAACCTAGACCCCCTCAGACGCAAGTGAGAACATGACTTGGGACGCCAATTTTCAGATAAAACCTGGGCACAGATACTGGCCATCCCAACTCGTATCCCAGGAAATATGCGACTCAGGCAAATACAATGCTTTATTACACAACGTGCATACTTAACACCAGCTAACATTAACAGATACTTCCATCGAGCCGACTCTGCCTGCCCCCGATGTGCGGCTCTTGATGCAGACCAAGTGCACATGCTCTGGGGCTGCCCCAACCTTAGCACCTACTGGGGAGGAGTGGCGGATGCACTCCATGCCTGTACGGAGAGAGAGCTACCCTTTGAGTGGCAAACATATCTGCTTCACGTCTTCCGTAGGACTCGCAGCACTAAGGTCACCTCCCGGTTCCTAGATCTGGGCATAGTCACTGCTAAACGGCTAATTACAAAAAGATGGAAAGCGTCAGATCCCCCACAAGTACAGGCTTGGAGGCATTCCACCATTGCGTGGGCCAGAGCAGAGGGCATAGCGATCAAACGGGAAGAACTAGTGGGCCTAAGGAAAGTACTTATAGCTGAAAACTGGGATGCGATCCTGGCAACACTGCAGCAATCCACAGACCTGCCAACTCAGTCCCTACAGGCACCCGACCAAAACAACCAACACAGCGCACGCGACCCACACCCATAGACCACACTTTCGCAACCGATCATGCGCCAAAAGCTAACTGATACTATTTCAATGCACTTGCGCATCATAACCTTATGGCAATGGCATTGCTAAGGGGCGCCCTCAGAGGCATAAATACAGCTTTATACGTACTCAAACCTACGTGAGCATTCCAATCCTACTCCAAGTTCAATACCCTATATACACCGTTATCACCACATGAACAGCTTAACCAATCTATCTGCATCGAATTGACTCTTAAACATAACGTGCTCTGCAAAATGAACAAATAATTCAGATGTATTGGTTATGGAAAGCACTGTATTATAAGCAACCATGTGTTAAAACATTATGTCGAAAACAACTACTGAAACCTCAATGTTGTATTCACATATATTGATGTCCAGTGACGCACACCATCTACTGTTGCTGCATGTTGCAGACATGATGAAACAACTGCTCATGTAAATGTTTACTAAAAACTAATAAAAACAGATTTATTAAAAAAAAAAAAATAGTCAGGGGTAGTAACGTGTCAAGGATTGAACAGCATTCGAAGGGATTGCTGGCAGCAACACCGCAGAAGCAGCTGCTATTTGGAAATGTCGCGCGTCTGCCATTGTAGAGGCAAGTAGCATTGCCTGGAAAGGAGAAACATACCATTCTCTCAGTTTTCGAGTGTCCCTGAGTATGCTTGACAGTCTGCGCGTGCATTGAGAGTCCATGTTTTTTTATGTTTCCCAAGTAAATGATCTAGTAGGTTGTCTATTTTTTTAAGGTTAGGAGCTGCTCTGGTACACCCACTGGGAGAGCTCTGCCTGTCTTGAAGTTGAACGCTCGAAGTTGCAGGTTCCACCAAGGCTTGTAATTAGTGCTTAATTTGTAAAAGAACAAGTGCCTGTGCTCGAAACTCTGCTCAGAAGTCTGCGGCCGGTGCTACTGCATGCCAGCACGCTGAGTACCAAGGCTAGTAGTCCGGAATTCATCCCAAGCCTCTTTGACCGATTCCCATACACTCACTGCCTCTGTAACTCACTCTTGCAGGTTTCTGCGTTCTTCTTTTGTGATGTCTTTCTCTTTCCCCTTTGTTTTTCCTTCTCGTGCGCTCAGGAAATGTCCGATGAGGAAAAATAAGTGTTGGTCCCTAAAAACGAGTGACGGTGGCCCCACCTGCAACCACCAACTGAAATTAGGCACTGCTTATAACAGGTTAGGACATGAAGTAAGCTGTGCTGATGTGACCTGCCCTATAAGAAAATGAGACTGAATTGCCCCGTCTGTTCAGAAAAGCAACGGCAAGGAGCAAGACCCAGAGGACTAAACCTTCAAATTAAACTGTGTAGTGCCTCCTTGAACTGACTACCACTGCTACACTGGTAACTGCTTAACGGGACTTCAGAACTCTGACATTTGGCCTGTCCACTTGATATACTAAGTCTGTCCTTCTACATGCAACAGTCAGCCCACTTCAAATTGTCTCAGTGAATTTTAGAGGTTTTGTAGTGTCACGTACTAGTTATTTATTATAAAGCAGGGGTACTCTTGACATTGATATAGCCAGGGGCGTAGCTTAGTCCGAATGATTGGGGGGGTGAGCTTCAGAATTCCCAACAATCACACAGTGATTTAAATGGGCCGTTACTGTCCGGTACAGAGTACATGCACTTCTTTAGTTTGAAGGGGAGGGTACTTGCACTTCTCAGCACTGCTACAATACATTTAATGGGAGAGTACCAACACTTCTCAGTAGTAAACGGGGGTGGGGGGTGTAAATAAAAACACTTACCTTATTGCCGTTGTGTCTCTCCAGTTTCTCCTCCGCGTCCGGACTCAGCCAGAACAGGAACCACCCAGGCTCCCCAGACCAATCACAATGCTGCAATTGTGATTGATCTGAGCGCCGTGGTGCGGCGCTCAGCCAGGGAATAGGGGCCTGGGCATGTTCTCCACGTAGGCTGTAATGCTGCCTGTGTAGAGAACATGCAAAGTGTGCATGACGGTTTGGCTGGCCCGAGAGGACCGGCCAAGCATTCATGCACACTTGGAGTGGGTAAACTCTCCTGCTCTGCGAGCATAGCAACCCGGCCTCAAAGCAGCAGCAACAAATAAAATTATAACATTTTTATTATCATTTTATTTTTCCTTTAGTTACTCTGCTTAAAAGCAGTGGGGCAACACTCCTCCTCTTTAGCAGAGGAGCCACCACTGGGCACACAAAATGAGCAGCCTCCCCTTATTTTTCTGCATTATTGAGGAATTTTTTCAATAGATGGTTTATGGCAGAAAGCAGAGCCTGGGCCCATGATGGGGTGAACTTATCCTTACCATACAGAGCTCGATGGATCACAAGTATAACCTCAATGATGGGGACTAAACCGAGAGCCATGAAAACTTTCTTAAAAGGTAACACAATCAAACTTTGATGCATGTAGAAGTAATGGTGCTGCATGTGTTTGGATGCTGCGAAGCCTGGATAGTACGGAGTTTCAACTTTGTGGCGTTACCATAATCGAGTCACAGCCTTTCCTAGCCTGTTACAGCAGTGTTTGTATGTGTAATGCAGTAGCGGACGGTAATCGTAGGAGGGGGGGGCAGACGAGACACACACACACAGTCACAATCATGCATTCACACATGCGTGCGTGCGCACACATCCATTAACAACACTAATTACTAATTATTCAAACATATATGCATGCGCACCAAACATTAATAAAAATATAAAAATTTGCACTCACCTGCAGCTCTGCCTCAGAGGTCTCAGGAGAGTTGGGACTGCTGCTTTCCCCCTTTGGCCAATGAGGGAAGGCAACAGTCCGTACATCGTCATAGAGTGGGATGGGATCAGTGAGACTGCTGATCCCACCACACCCCACTCTGTGACGAGTGTCACTGATTGACACTCTACCCTGGGCTCTTCAGGGCTTAAAACTGAAGCGCCCAGGTGTGAGGCAATCAGTGACGCTACCCCTCGTCACTGAGGAGGAGGGCCTCAAAGACCTTTGCTGAGCTGAGGAGGTCACGCCCACAGGAGCTGTGACATTCTCAGCCCAGCAAAGTTTAGCTCAGGCTGCCAGGAGCCTGCGCATGTCTAGCTCCTGGTTGCCTGACCTGAAAATGAACAGTGTCTGTCAGGCCAACCTTTGCTCAGTCGGACTGACACTGTTCGTGAGGGGCAAAAGGTGAGGGGCCGTAGCCCCTCAGCCCCAATGGGCCGGCCACGGCTGGTGTAATGTACAGCATGATATTCTTCAACTTGTTTTAGGTTGAAACGAACAGGAAGAGGCCACTTCGGTAATCCAAGTTTTTACACTCCAAATCGAACTTGAAATCCAAATTATTAAGAATAAGAGTTGAGCAGGTACTCAACTCTGAGGATCAAAGCTGGCGTCCTAATTCTTCCCACTGCCGTTCACACCATCATCTTAGTCTTTTCACAACTTAATCCAAACCACTGGCTGATCAACCATACTAGATAGATCGGGCAGAGATTCCAGACTCCCTTAAAACTGAAGGAAGATGTTTGCGTCCTTCTCATCCAGGTAGAATCAAATCTGTGCACTCTGAGCCACCTCAGAAGCTTCACACTGATCTTTAATAGAGTGGCTTACAGTGATGATCCCTGGAAACGCCACAGGACAACACTGTGATTTCAGTACAGTAAGGGGAAGTGATATCGATTATTGATGATTGGACAAAAAAATTAAACCATTGTAGACGGACCAATATTTTACTCGCAGTTCAAATTACAAGCATTGGCAAAGCCAATAGGTCTCACTTATGCTACAGCTAATGGTTTTAGCCATGTTGTACACCAGAGTGGCTGCTGTTTAGCATGACTAAGAGATAGTGAGGTAAAGGAGAGTGTTATGGAGTGTCATAAAATGGAGTAGAGCGGAGTGTTATGGAGTGGTGTTGACAGGGGTAGAGTGGTGTAGAATTGAGTGGCGTGAAGTCTAGTGTCATGGACTAGCGTGGAGTGTTGTGGAGGGAGTAGAGTGATGTAGAGCAGAGTTGAGTGGTGTAGTTCGTGTTACGTAGAGTGGAGTAGTGTTGTAGAGTGGTGTAGCTTGGCATACAGTGGAGTGGCATAGAGTGGAGTATTGTAGGAGAGCAGAGTGCCATAGAGTGGAGTATAGTGTTGTAGGGTTGAGTAGCGTAGAGTAGGATGAAATGGCATAGAGTGGAGTAGCGTGTCGTAGAATACAGTGGAGTAAAGTGGCATGTAGTGGCATAGAGGAAGTTGCGTAGAGTGTTGTAGAGTGGAGTAATGTTGTAGAGGGTTGTAGAGTGGAGAGGCATAGAGTGGAGCAGAGTTTCATAGACTGGAGTAGCGTTTAATGGAGTAGTGTGTCATAGAATGGAGTACTGAAGAGTGGAGTGTTGTAGAGTGGCCTAGATTGAAGTAAAGTACAGTGGTGCAGAGTAGATAGGCATAGAGTGCTTTGATTTTGAGTAAAGTGGCGTAGAGGGCTTTGGTGTAGAGTGGAGTGGCGCAGAGTAGAGTAGAGTGGAATGGAGTGGAAGTGGCACCGAGTGCAGTGTTGCCGAGTGCAGTGCCTAGAGTAGATTGTTTGAGTGGAGCGGTGCACGGTAGAGTACACTGGTGCACAGTAGACTGGCATAGATTGCGAAGTAGATTAGAGGGGTGTAGAGTGGTTTGGCATAGAGTGCACTGACGTGGAGTGGTACAGAATAGAGTGCATTGGTGTAGACTGCAGGGCTGTGGAGTGTTGTAGAGTGCAGTGGTGCATACTAGAGTGGTGTGGGGTAGAGTGTATTGGCGTAGAGTAGAGAGGTGTACAGTCAAGTGGCATAGAGTGGAATGGTGCAGATTAGAGTGCAGTCACGCACTGTGGCGAGGCGTGGAGTGCAGTGGCGTAGTGTGGGGTGGTGCAGAGTGGAGTGGGGTAATGTGGAGTATGAATGGTGTTGTATCACACTGCCATTACGGACAACACATCTTCAGTAGAAATGACCACTACATTTCCACAGACATAAAATATTACGGATAAAAGTATAAAGCGTAAAAACGATAATGGGTGGAAATGTCATCACCTAGTCAATGGTGAAAGATTGTATGATGGATTAGTGTATGAATGGATGACAGAATGTAAAGGTGAAATGGTGGATATCAGTGGGTGGATAGAAGGATGAATGCTAGGATGGGGGAGAGACAGTAGATCTTTTCGAAGGGTTGACACTCACTTGCTTTGTTTACTTGTTGCCATCAGAGTTTAGGTTAGAAGTGGGTGGGGAGGGGGGGGGGGGGTATTTTAATTTTCTGGCTACACCCTTGTGCAGAAGGAAATTGTGCCGTTTTCAATGTTAGACTAGCCACTTAACAACAACTTAGTTGTTTTCGGCTGAACAGCAATTTCTGTTGTTTTCTGTTTAGCATGAGACAGTCCTTCTTGTTCTTACTTTGCAAGTGATGCCATGTTTTTCTGATCAAATTAAAGAGGCCATCCTTACTAAGGAGGTGGTGGTGTTACGAGGAGCATAGGTGAGGTCAAGCTAACGACCAGCTTTACGAATAGTAGTTAAATATAGCGTAACCTACAGTTTCTAGATTGTTTAGTAGATGCTGAGTCATATATGTTGAACAAACCATATATCAAAATTGCCCATAATGAGACTATAACTGGCAGGTAATTGGCAGACTGAGCAGTGATGCTCTATCATGCCATGGTGAAAAGTTTATTACCAATACAAAGATCTTCAAATACTGTGGATTATAGCATTTAACCAAAATGAGTTCATAAGTACGTTTATAAGCCCAGAAGCTCACGATTTGGCATTATGGATGCTAAATAGTATTATTATTATTTTTTTTTAGTAGAGCAATACTTACATCTGGGGAAGTGAAGACAAAGTGGTGGGGAGGGGGTGGGGGTGGCAGTAGCACCTACATCTGAAAATTTCACACAACCATGGCAAGTCCTCGAGTGCGTAATAAGCCATGTTTAAGAAATTGTCTAACAGATTTCTCCTCAAGTGACTTAGATTTCCTCCAACTGTTTTGCAAAAGAAAAGCTTTTGCATTACATTCAGACTTCCCTCTGGAGGGGTGGTATGGGCATCACGAACAATCTATGTATCAGGAGAAGACCTACAACCAACACTCGCATAATCCCAACTTGAGAAGTAATGTCACTGGAGTTTTGTCCTCCACTCCTGAGCCCTGTGACAGTCCAACACACCGCTTATTTATTTGGGGCATTGTGGAATAGACTGTTGTAAGGCTGGCAGCATGACACAAGAATAGAGGAACTGATAGAAGCTTTGACATCAGTACAAGAATCTGAAAAAGCTTTCTGTGTCCTTCTCCAAGATGTGCTTACCTTCGAAGCACCTATTTTATAGCTCACAATCATCATTAGGGAGAAACAGAGGCTCAAGAAGTCCACCACCCAATCCAAGCTGGCAGAAATAAACCAGGGAGGGCTAAAGTAGACAACACAAATAACTAGTGAACTAAGGAAAATAGAAAGAGGACCTGGCTTCCCTGTCCAAATATAATGATAATAAATGTATATAATTGGCGTGGTTCGAAGAGCTAAGAGAAATTAGCAGAACGATCAGAAAAGCAAGTCCGATAGATGCCTCATTTGTTTATAAACAAGAGACATAAAACATTGTGGCAACTAAAAGGAATAATCGGAATTGTTGTGCTTTGTGACATTTTGGTAGATTATGAACTTCATGTGCTCAAATCTGCTGATTTTCAAATATCAACATTTTTAATCCCTGATGAGAATAGATTGGTACCTTGTTGCTGCGAGAGGATGCCCACCAAGTGACCAGAGCTGCTGCGACTTTTACAGAGAGCAGAAAAAAAAACTCTCAAATATGAACATAAGCATCCATGTGAAAACATGTCTGTTACACTTCAGTTAAAAGGATTGTGTCATTTGGAACTCTCTTGTACTTTTTACAGCTAAATAGTACTGTAACTCTTTGCAAGATTATTCAAGCTAACTGATTTTGCAACCTGTTTTGTGATCCTCTCTGCTAACTAGTTTGGGTTTTTATGAGTGACTAATTAGTTGAGTGGCTCACATGTGTGATTGAGGCTTACTAGGTTCACTATCCCTAGTGCAACTGCCTAGCTAATTAGTTATGGTACCCCCCACCCCCGTGATCCTACATGCTAACCAGTTTCGGACCTTCAACATGATCCTTCATACTAACTAGTTTTGTGACCCACATTGTGATCCTCCATGCTAATTATTTTTTGCAGTGCCTGGAGCCCAGGCTGTTTATGCATTCACCTGCCCTGTCCACTATTCACAGCTGTACTGAACAAGACAGCCTTAAACCATCTTCTAAAATGGTATTGGTTTAAGGCTGTCTTGTGTTTTCCCAGCAGTAGCCAACCCTGACTTACTTGGTTTGTGGTAACACAATCTCTTCTCTGCATTTTAAAGATGAGTCTGGATCTGAACCTTTAAACTATGAAACGGATCCGTAGGCACCCACTTACATACAACATTCACATAATCAAGCCTAAATTAAATCAGTACTTTGATCAGAGCTTTCCTTTGGTGGAGTTTGATAAATCTCAAGATATGTTTTTGAGTTTCAACTTGGTAGTGCAACTCTGCTGTTTAGGCTACTTCAATCACTATAAAATGGTTTGAATCGATGTAGCTACTATGTTTTGACAACACGATCTGCCAACTTGTTTAGCGCACCTAGAAATTAACCGGTACATTAAAGGCCACACCTTCTGATTTTCTCCCCCGTAAATTTCGGCAGATAAAGCCTGCTGAAATCTAATGGGCAAAAAGGTCTGGTAAATACTGAGATGTATAATTTGGTGCAGAAAGTACCAAAAGCTTCATGTTACATTCCATTTTGCAGCGCTAAACTTGTAATCTGTGATACTAACCACCCCCTATAAATCCCGATTTCCTGTGTAATGTTATTATTGGGTGTATGTCAATTCAATTCATGAAGCTTTATTCGGTTCATAACATGTGATGACCATAAAAGCACACAGCAAAACACAGAGATATAAAGATACAGACTAAAAAGAAACACATTTAAAAAATCATACTTTTCCTATAATAAATAGCTTTACAAATAAAACTTGCAGTATAAAAACATATATCAAGGGAATTCATATTAAAAAGCAACCTCATTGCATCTTCCGTATTAAAAATACCATATTTTAAAAACATGGGTTTTAAAAATGTAATCCTTACATTCAAGAACAGAGTGCAAATAAGCATAAAGTGCATACTGATTTGTTTGGAGTGTCCGTCGCACGGGCAAGGGCCAACAGGGTATCTTTTTTGTTGGGGGAAGGCCACCAAGACATGCACCATTCCTAGCCTTAATCTGGTGAGGACAAATCTATGCGCTGGGCGGGTTACCATGTTCAGGTACTGCTGAAAACCCTAATTTTCAGTGAATTTATTATATAGTTCAACAGTAATAGAGGGACCAGACTCAACTAAACGTTTTTGGGTTCTAGACAACAAAATGGATTTTTTCATATCATGTTTGACTAGAACTCATGGGGAATAACAATCTAATAACAAGTTCAACCCAAAAATAGCCTGATAGCTCTCGACAACATACTTAAGCCAAGGGATTTTCATACAGTTATCTAATTTAAAACAGTCCTTGATAACAAGTTGGTTGAACTCAGTCTCTTCCTTAAGCCAAATTGCTTTGTAAAGTGACAGGGGTCTAAGGGAAACAAGGTCACTCAAATAGGCAGCCCCGACCTCTTTATGAATTAGCTCTGTTGAGGCAGAAGCGGGAAGACACATTAGTTTCTTGAGGAAGGTGTTTTCTTCCCTCTGAAGACAACCAACGTTAGAATAACCCCACAACCCTGCCCCATATAGGGCAATGGAGACACTTTTGGCCTTGTATATCTCCATCATGTCTCTTATTCGTCTATCCCCTATTTTTGCGGAAAATTTAAATATGCCGTAGGAACTTTTGGCCCTTTTAGTTCTTACATTTATTAAATCCTGGGCCCAGCTACCATCGTCCAAGAAAGTGACACCCAAATAGCAGAAATGTCTTACTTGCTGCACTTTCACTCCTTCTATAAAAAAGGCGTGGTTCTTACTGGGCTTAGGCCCGCAAATCATAATATGAGTTTTACTTTTATTTATCAATAGCTTCCTCTCCCCTATAAATTCGGAAAACCGATCCATCAGGCGCTGCAAACCAATAGGTGTCCGAGATAGGAGCACAGCATCATCCGCATAAAGCAGAACCGGCACACCTATCCCGGTAACCTGAGGAGCATCAGCCTTAACTGTTTTCAGGATGGTTTCCACCCCATTAATAAATAAAATAAACAACAAAGGGGCAAGGACACAGCCCTGTCTAATTCCCCGTTTCACACTAAAATTCGGGGTACACTCCCCATTGACCCCATATCGAACGCTTGCTTGCATCTTGTTATATAATCTAGCAAGGAAGAAAATAATTTCCTTAGGGACGCCTAATTCTAACAAGACTGACCAGAGAAGCGGATGATTAACTAGATCAAAAGCGCTACTTAAATCGGCAAAGCAAAGATACAAATTGCCACGCATAGCCTTGGTATACTTGCCGATTAATAGTTCTAAGTTGAGGCACTGGTCCAAGGTTCCACGGCCCTTTCTAAAACCATATTGGGAGTTGGCAAGAATCCCATTCTCCTCTGCCCACGCTTCCAATCTAAACAGCAACACCCTGCTCATAATCTTCACCGATGAATCCAACAGGCTAATCGGTCGATAATTACCAGCTAAAGCCTTATCCCCCTTTTTATAACTAGGGACAATAATTGAGTCTCCCCATGTGGGCGGAATCAAAGTGGTTACCGCTGCATTGAGGACCAAAGTAAGTATCGGTCCCCAAATCCGCGGTTCGGCCTTATAAACATCAATAGGGACTCCGTCGGGCCCCTGGGCCTTTCCCCCCTTGCTAGCCTTAATACTGCATTCCACCTCACCGAGGGAGATGTCTAGTGGAAGCATGGGCCAATGCCTTTGCTCATTATCAGTCGAGACACTATCTTGAAAAATAGATGAGAAATGTGACACCCAGTTCTCACTTCCCACATGAGAAGAGAGTTGGGGAATTGTATCATCATGTAGGAAGGGGGAATTAATAGTAGACCAGAATAAGCGGCTGTCCAAAGTTTCTGCCGCCTGAGTTAAGTTATCCCAGGCTTCCTGCTGTAGTTCTTTTTTCCTTCTAGTTAGTGCCATTTTGTAATCATATCGTAAGAGTGTGACTAGATTCTTGTCCCTTGGGGTAAGGGCTAGCGCTTTTTTAAGTTGGGAAAAAAGGGCTGTACAAGCATGATCAAACCAACCCTTACCTCTCATACCCGGCTTATTTCCCGTAAATATATTAGTAATAATCAAATTGATATTAATAAAATTAGTCACAACGGAGATAGCTGAACACCCTGGTGTTAGAATGGTATTAATATCTTCCAAACTTTTAGATATGATTATAGGCACTACTACTGCAGATTTTTCCCCTTTCCACCTAAGCCTAGTTCCGTTAGCTCTATGCGGTTCAATATTAGCTATGGTTCTTGGCGCTTTCTGGTCTCTGCAATTCCATGACTCAATTCGCATGGTAATGCAATTGTGATCACTCATGCTGGAAACATCCTTTATCATGATCGAACACTGGGGCATTAGACTAGATGAAACCAGAATATGATCAATGCTAGAACTAGCGTTCCTCCCAGTAAATGTAGGGATAAAATAACCACTAGCCTCTACATCAGGCCTCACCAGCTCTAAATCATAGGTTGCCATTATACTATTAATGGCCTCCCCATAGGTGTTATGTGGGAAATGATGCGTATTTTCGCCACTATTGTTTTGTACCCCACAAGCCCTAGAGGAGGACAAACTGCATATTGTAGAATTAAAATCACCTAACCAAATAAGAGTAAGAATGCATTTTGCTTCTGCTACAAGCTTCATGAGGGCACTATCAAGCTCAGCTATTACTTTGTGCCGGGAATTGTTAAAAATATTATTATAGAAATTTATTAAAAGCACTTCAGAACCTTCTGTTAGTCGCACCCAGAGAATTTGGGAATGGGTACCAACTGTTAGATGTTTAACAACCGTCAACTTAAGGTCTACTGATATAAGAAAAAGCAGTCCCCCCTTTGCTCTTCCATGTCTAGACTCAGTAGCATCCAAGCTATAACATTTATAACCATCAAAGCAAGGTTGAGCAGTACACCAGGATTCTTGAAGACAAAGAATATCATGTAATCTAATCAGGACCTCCCATCCCGGATTGTTTTCCTTAGAGGCCCAACCGGCTATATTCCAGCTAGCAATAGAGATACCCCTATGTGAGCAGTTATTAAGCTCATCTTGAACAGTATTGGGGATGTCTCCATCGCAGCATAGCCCCAATAACATTTGCTACTACTGATCCACTGTTAATAGTTCCCAGGTTATCATTAAACTGGGGATCCTCATGAGCTAACTTAAACCCATCAGAATGTTTAGACAGACCGCTAGGAATAACGGTCGCCTGAGACCTGAATGTCTTCTGATGTCAGTCATTCTGATCTAAGGAGCTCAGGGATTGGTATCTATTCTGAACAGGGATTTCAAAAACTAACCCGTAATTGAGGGATAATAATCTATTTCTGTTTATGGTATGATTAGGAGGGGGGACTCTATCCCTGTTACTAGCATGGGGCGGCTTACCAAGATGGTTGTAAAAATAACCCAAAGGTCGTACAGTTATGTCAGTCTCATTCTGTGATATAGAGGCTGCTCTTAGCAGGACCGTCGCAACATGCTGAGGGTGTTGAAAATTAACAATAACACAATCCCCCCTACATGACTTCCTTGTGTTTCCTATCCAGCTAACCCTTCTTGTAGTTATAATTTGATCAAAGAACTTTACCGGGAACCCACAATGCTTATTTAGCCAGAAGGTTGTTTTATTTTTTAGTGAGTCCTGCGACTCTAAAGAGGTTCTAGTCCGGCCAAGATCTAAGCAGGGGACATTGGATAGGACAGCAACATAAGGTGCACACTCAGGTGGGAGGTCTACAGATCGGTTGTTGTTGGGTGCAGCTTCCCTAACTGATATAGCAGTCATAACAGGCTCCTGCACAGTAGTGCTTGTATTACAAGCCTGTAGTTCACTCCGACCACCTGCTCGTGTGGCTACTTGCACAGAACAGGCGCTTTTATTAGTCGGTTTTATGGCAGGTTCAGCTCTACTACCATCCTTCACTGAAGGCCCATGGTGTTCCATCTTAGTCATAAGCCTATCTAGGGCACTCCCCAATCTAGACACTTCGGCTGTAAGTTCGTCTATTTTGGTGGTTAATGGCTTAACAATCAGCTCAAATTTACTCTCGATATTACCAACTAGTAGATTAAATTGCTCGGTATTAATGGTAACTGAATTGTCCTTAGCCAAGGTCCCATTTTCACAAACAAAGTTCTTGGATGCAGGTTTGGCTTTTCTTCTAGTAGAATTTCCTCCCCGTTTGTTAGTTACTTTTCTGCATGCCCTCACTGCACGCGGGGCCAACGGGCATTGCTGTGGGACAAGCTCCGGTACTACCAATAGATCTTCAATCAAGGCAGAAACCGCTGGGGGATCAGAAACTGCTACAGGTAGAACTTCGGAATCACAATGGGTGACCACGGACTCAACAGTGTCAGTTATTTCTTCTTCACGGGGTCCCAAGGACAGGGGCAGAGCAGGCAAATTATCTCGCCCTAAGGATTTTCTGCGGTCACAGTTTATCTTGCTTACAACTTTGACCAGATAGTTATCCATGGTTGACTTTTGTTTGGTCATAGTGGCATTAATTGGATTACACAACTACTGCGCAACAACAGGCTATGTGTTGCAGGGCTGTTAAACTGATATACGCCAATCCCCTGAAACTGGAGGCACACACAGCTCACAGGAACTATCAAACGATCACAAAGGGCTTACTGGATTCTGGGAGCGACGACCAAAGGGGATGGCCCAGCCCGGCCTCAATCGGTCCTCTGAGGGCCACAGAGGGCCCGCCCTTTGCCCGGGCTTAGCCCGGCGCCGCCCGCGCGCGTCCTCGCGGGACGAGGGACCGAGCCCGCCTTTAAGCACCTCCTGGCACGGGATTGTGAGGCGTCCTGCCCCTAGGAATGCTGGGGGTTGTGGTCCGGTGGAGCAAAGCCCAGCCCCGGTAGAGCAGGAAACACCAAACAGCCAGCTGAGGACAAACAGCACACCGAGGGACTCAGCACCGAGCCCGCCTTTAAGCGCCTCCTGGCGCGGGATTGTGAGGCGTCCTGCCCCTAGGAATGCTGGGGGTTGTGGTCCGGTGGAGCAAAGCCCAGCCCCGGTAGAGCAGGAAACACCAAACAGCCAGCTGAGGACAAACAGCACACTGAGGGACTCAGCACCGAGCCCGCCTTTAAGCGCCTCCTGGCGCGGGATTGTGAGGCGTCCTGCCCCTAGGAATGCTGGGGGTTGTGGTCCGGTGGAGCAAAGCCCAGCCCCGGTAGAGCAGGAAACACCAAACAGCCAGCTGAGGACAAACAGCACACCGAGGGACTCAGCACCGAGCCCGCCTTTAAGCGCCTCCTGGCGCGGGATTGTGAGGCGTCCTGCCCCTAGGAATGCTGGGGTTTGTGGTCCGGTGGAGCAAAGCCCAGCCCCGGTAGAGCAGGAAACACCAAACAGCCAGCTGAGGACAAACAGCACACCGAGGGACTCAGCACCGAGCCAGCCTTTAAGCGCCTCTTGGCGCGGGATTGTGAGGCGTCCTGCCCCTAGGAATGCTGGGGGTTGTGGTCCGGTGGAGCAAATCCCAGCCCCGGTAGAGCAGGAAACACCAAACAGCCAGCTGAGGACAAACAGCACACCGAGGGACTCAGCACCGAGCCCGCCTTTAAGCGCCTCCTGGCGCAGGATTGTGAGGCGTCCTGCCCCTAGGAATGCTGGGGGTTGTGGTCCGGTGGAGCAAAGCCCAGCCCCGGTAGAGCAGGAAACACCAAACAGCCAGTGAGTGCTTGCTCCTGTCGATGAGCCTCGACGCTGCTGGCTGCGTCCTCTGCTGGTGTCTGCCTCCCTCTGCTGGTGTCTGCCGCCCACGGATGGTGTCTGCCTCCCTCAGCTGCTGGTTTCCGGGTGTATGTCATCTACTCCTCCAGGGCACTTGCATTTGAGCTCTTAAGCATTAATGTGTAACCAACAACGCTCAGTGATAGCTCTTGGTCAAGAAGAGACTGTCTCTGTCCGCTTCTAAAGAGCCTGGAGAGATGTCACCTAATGATGGTTTTACGGTAATAAAATTTAATTAATGTTGAAAAATATCTTTTGTTTCAGAAGATAAAAGTTTACCTCCTGATAGGTCATATTTCAGAAGGAACATGTTCTATGCTCATATGCTTGAAAGAAAAATGTTTACTCAACTTTCTAAGTTGATGAGAAAAATTACTTGATGTCAGATGGTTTGGTTGAAGACCAGGCAGAGGCACTGAGTCTGCCATCATATCCATTGGGATGGCCTAAAACTCCCAGTGGACAAGAACGGATGGCCGACCTATTGTTTCTGGACCTAACAGCTGAATTATACACTGTCCACCACCACATGCTACTTACTACAAGGACACCAACATCTCAGAATACATGAACATCTTCCAAATGGATTGCCTCTTAACTCAAGGACAGACAACATGTAGTATACCTACTGCCTTTCACATGAGTTCCTCTCACCCTCCACAGTAACATCCCTCAGGGGCCATTCATATATGCTCTATTATTTTCTTTGCAAGGCCTGATTACATCATTCAACCGCACCTGTTACAACTATGTGGATTACACTCAAATCATCCTAAAAATGGATAGTCCGGAAGACCACTATAACTCAAAACTTGACAACTTCCTTTGCATCATAAATGCATAGCTGATGAGTAACTATCTAAAGCTCAACTCCTTAAGATGGATAGATCATAACCTGCGGAAAACTACAACAATACCAACCCACCACCATATGGCCCAAAGTATGCAAGGGCCCTTCAACATCAAGAGAAGAAAGAAACCTACAGGTAATCATGGATTCAAACCTATCCGTGATACCACATGTCAACAAAATTACATCTTCCCATACCTTGGATTCCAACAAAAGCTGCAAGATATCCTCACACACATAATCTAGTTTAACCATGCCAACTGCCTATACCTTGGCACCCTCACTTTTACCATACACTAAATATAACTCATCCAAAATGCTTTTGCAAGACTCCTTCTCCACTTTCATTTAAACAAATGGATGACTTCAGTCCTGTAGTCACTAAACTGACTACCTATAGCTCGAAGAGCAATGTTAAAGGTACTCTGCATTCTCCTTAGAGCCTCAAAGGCAAATATCACTAAACCTACAAGTTAAATTCAAGCAGTGCAAACAATAGGACATGGCACTCCAAGCTTGCGCTACTGATCGACATACCACCATACTGTAAGTAATCCATCAGGCCCTGCTTTTTCAGTACAAGATACCAAGCTCTAGATCTCCCTACAGGCAAAGATTTGAAGCATTTACTCTTCAGAAAAGAGGTGAAAACATGGCTATTTCCAAGTCACCTACACCATTCCACAACCCTGGGATAGAATCCGGAATAATAATTGCACCTTCACGTACAGCCCAACCAGCACACAACTTTCTATGTGTTAAGTTATGAAGGGCTGACCTATAACTAGCCTGGGCATTATATAGTAATGTCAATCCATATAGAATCTTCCTGGCCCACTTTAACACGAATACCTTAACATTCAGCAGTCGTGCAGCTGATTGTTGTTTATACAGACTGCATAATAATTCCCTTGCACTGCTCGACCCTCTTACACGCACATAAGACAGACTAGCTACAGTTCATGCACATCACCCTGTACTCTACCAGTCCACAGCAATAACCCACCCATTATCAACTGAAGAGATCTGCCATACACAGCTGGCCAAAAGAGGACTCTAATTTAGTTCACTACACAGGTCCCAAATAACTACGAGTTTCTTGACATCTCACAGTAACAACTGGATTTAGGACGATAGTAACAGAGTACACCCTATCAGATTGTCCCTCCATTTCTCTCTCAAGCCTATGCCTTCTGAGGACCATAAACTTTGAACTAAAAATGTCAAAATGGAAACCTAGTGCAGAAATCAGCTAGGTGGACTATGATAATAAGAAATGCCATAAAGGCAGAGCTGTTCAGAGCTGCCAGCCTATGGAAAACTGTGTGCTTGTCTCTCACACTCCTTCATTCTTCACACTATTAAGGGCTGTATCCTATAACACAAGAACTGCACCTCAGGAGTCATCAAGGACAAACACTTCCCACGTAGAATTAAAAACAAGGACAACACCCTTCCAACCATACCTCCTGTATAGGGAAGTGCTTCAGCTCGACATAGGAGGGAAGTGAGTGCTATATAAATGTTGCAGTACAATACAATCCGCCCCAAGCTCCTCTAGTACAAGTAAAAAAAGTTGCCTTTTAATTTATTAAAATAAAACCATTGTTACTTGTCGTCTCCTTAGGCCCTCAGTAACCTATAACTAATGTTCAGTGAGATCTCCTGCACAAGAACAGCCACGATCCCTATTTATTTGTAGCTGATGAGACTTGGTAATGTCTCTTGTAGAAGACTAGACTATTGTACTTGATGTATCAACGCCAGCTTCCTTACTTAAGGGACAGCTTACCTGCTGATATTGCGTGTTTCCTCCAATACAGTCCCTCCGTTGATGTATAACTAAAATTACCAGACACTGTCCTTTTTACCAGAAGGACAAGTCACCCATTAAGGTGTACCCGACAACACCCGTGGTACCCAAAAGGACCAATCCCCACTGTGCACCTGTGAGTGGATAAGCATCCCTCATAGACAGGACCTTGGCCTTCTGCATTCCATTGCCTCCCTGCCTCTTGTTCTCTTTAAAGTTAGCGTATCACTGTTTGCGGCTTTAAGCTGTGACCATCAGATGAACTGGCTCCTGAATGGAACAGGGAGGCATGTTCCCAGGAGCCCTGCTTCGCCTTTCCCTTGGTTTCCTCTCTGCTCCCTTTTGTTATTTTGGTGTTGTGCCCCTATCCCCCGGCCCTGAGGGAAAACCTATTTCAGTACAAACATTTTCCCATCAGAAAGTCCAACATGGGAGTTCATTTTCTGTTTTCTTTTTCCCTGACGATGACATGTCCTCTGACGGGGCAAATCAATCATTTTTTTCCGTCCTAGACATCCGGATCCCATGTCCTTGTGCTCCCAGCCTTTCCCCCGAGGGACAGGCTGCTCCCAGGCCTCTCCGGGAGCTCCGCTAAGGGCTCCCATAAGATTATTCTGGCCTTGGGCCCTATCTCCTTTGCTCTCCATATAGGGTCCAAACCACTCCATCCATGTGTCCGGCCGCCTCACGGATCGGAAATCTTTGAGGAAGAGGGTGATGCGTGGTCATCACTCTCATATCAGTCACTCCGCCTCACAGAGGCGGCCTTCTGGACCACATGAATTGGTTTGTTAAATGTTTTTGCATTGGTTTAAATACACAGTAAGCAGGTGTATAACACAACACCTCTTCATGTTCGTGGATGTGCTCGCATGATACAGATGTATGTTGGTGACCGATACCAACATATATTACATGAATTGCAAACAAGGACACACTTGTACATATGTACTAGCATATGTACTTGAGTGACGTGAGCTTTATGTCAGAAATTAAAGTGCATGTCCTTGATTCACAAAAGCAGGTCTATGACCTGGATTCAGAAACTTAGGTACACAGCCAATCTGACCAGGGTTCAGATGCAGATGTGCGCGGCCAGTCTGACCTGGGTTCAGATGCAGAGGTGCACGGCCAGTCTGACCTGGGTTCAGATGCGGAGGCGCACGGCCAGTCTGACCAGGGTTCAGATGCAGAGGCGCACGGTCAGTCTGACCAGGGTTCAGATGCAGAGGCGCACGGCCAGTCTGACCTGGGTTCAGATGCAGAGGCGCACAGCCAGTCTGACCAGGGTTCAGATGCAGAGGCGCACGGCCAGTCTGACCTGGGTTCAGATGCAGAGGCGCACGGCCAGTCTGACCTGGGTTCAGATGCGTAGGCGCACGGCTAGTCTGACCTGGGTTCAGATGCAGAGGCGCACGGCCAGTCTGACCTGGGTTCAGATGCAGAGGCGCACGGCCAGTCTCACCAGGGTTCAGATGCAGAGGCGCACGGCCAATCTGACCTGGGTTCCGATGCAGAGGCGCATGGCCTGTCTGACCAGGGTTCAGATTCGGACGTGCACGGCTAGTCTGACCAGGATTCAGATGCAGAGGTGCACCGCCATTCTGACCAGGGTTCAGATGCAGAGGTGCACGGCCAGTCTGACCAGGGTTCAGATGCAGAGGCGCACGGCCAGTCTGACCAGGGTTCAGATGCAGAGGTGCACGGCCAGTCTGACCAGGGTTCAGATGCAGAGGTGCACGGCCAGTCTGACCAGGGTTCAGATGCAGACGCGCACGGCCAGTCTGACCTGGGTTCAGATGCCGAGGCGCACGGCCAGTCTGACCAAGGTTCAGATGCAGAGGCGTACGGCCAGTCTGACCTGGGTTCCGATGCAGAGGCACACGGCCAGTCTGACCTGGGTTCCGATGCAGAGGTGCATGGACTGTCTGACCAGGGTTCCGAGGCAGACGTGCACGGCCATTCTGACCAGGGTTCAGATGCAGAGGTGCGCGGCCAGCCTGACCTAGGTTCAGATGCAGAGGTGCACGGCCAGTCTGACCAGGGTTCAGATGCAGAGGCGCGCGGCCAGTCTGACCTGGGTTCAGATGCAGAGGCGCACGGCCAGTCTGACCAGAGTTCAGATGCAGACGCGCGCGGCCAGTCTGACCTGAGTTGAGGTGCAGAGGTGCGCGGCCAGTCTGACCTGGGCTCAGATGCAGAGGTGCGCGGCCAGTCTGACCTAGGTTCAGATGCAGAGGTGCACGGCCAGTCTGACCAGGGTTCAGATGCAGCGGCGCGCGGCCAGTCTGACCTGGGTTCAGATGCAGAGGCGCACGGCCAGTCTGACCTGGGTTCAGATGCAGACGCGCGCGGCCAGTCTGACCTGGGTTGAGGTGCAGAGGTGCGCGGCCAGTCTGACCTGGGTTCAGATGCAGAGGTGCGGGGCCAGTCTGACCTGGGTTCAGATGCAGAGGTGCGGGGCCAGTCTGACCAGGGTTCAGATGTAGAGGCGCACGGCCAGTCTGACCTGGGTTCCGATGCAGAGGCGCATGGCCAGTCTGACCAGGGTTCAGATGCAGATGTACACGGCCAGTCTAACATGTTTTTTAGTTTTTTTTACTTTTTATTGAGCAGAGCTTACAGGGAAGACCGTTTATAGATACATATTATAATAGAATTAACTAATTAATCTCTTTAAATGCAATTAAAAACAAATCATCCTTTGATATATTGAATTGTTCAGCTTGATTAACATAATACAAGAAGTTTCTACACCGAAATTCTAATCTTTAACCGGTCGACATTACTTATAATCGTTACATTAATAATAAACGTAAGTTTCGCAAACTGCTAAATATTTCCAAGTCGCGGAGAATTTCTTAATTGCCCCCACACGCTTCTCCAAACCTTTTAGTTCGCCTCATTTTATTAAGCCATTTGCCATACAGAGGTGCTTCCACCAATCTCCAATTTTGTAAAATTAAGGAACGAGCCACCCACGTTGATATAGCTAAAAAATAGCCCTCTGATTTGGACAGCTTAACCCTCCGACTCGTTATACCAAAAAAAGCGGCCTCCGCTAGTGGAGTGTACGGTTTCTGAATTGCCTGGCTTATAGCCCCCAAAACAATTTCCCAAAACAATCGCAATTTTGGACAGGTAAAAAATATATGCCTCCATCCCTCTTCAGTTGAGGTGAGACAACAGAAACACCTTTTCCACCTCAGGATAAAGTCTTTTTAAGGCCTTTGGAGTGTAATAAGCCAACCAGCGAGACAAAAACACCATTCTTTTAAAGTTGGCAGCTCTTAAGGCCCTATTTCGTGTTATAGATAAAGTTGGCCATTCTTGACTGGAAAAAGAGCATTGGGTTTCTAAGGCAACTCTCTCCAAAACCTTTTCAACCAATGGAGATTTTTTTGTGATCGCAGAAGGCGGTACCAGTTACCCTCCCCTCTAACACTTGCGGAAAATAAGGCGGTTGCTGCCTTAGAAGGGGCACGACTAAGTAGTAAATTATATTTATTTTAAAAGTGTACAATTTGTAAGTATTTAAAAAAGTGTGGCTTATTCCGGTCGTAACACCTAGTCTGAACTTCTTCCCAAGTGATCACCCTTTCCCGAATAAAAAACGGACTCAGTACCCCCACACCACAATCCTGCCAGATTCTAAAACGAGTGAAGTGAATATGGAGGCCCAGGCCTTTACACTCACTTAGTTTTAGAGTGTAAAGCCCAGAGAAACCACTTTGTTTAAACAAAAACTGAAGTCTACGTGACAAATCCAGAAGCGTTTTGTACCTGTTTTTTTGGGGAGTTTTGAACTTTTGTCTGCTCTGTCAGTTACTGCTACACTAGTCTTAGGGTCTATAACCTCCAAGATACAGGCTGATTCCTGTCGTGCTTTAGTAGACCAAACTAGCATTTTCCCTACCATTTGACTTTCTTCATGGACCCATTGTAAATAGGTCTGAGAGCTATTAATTTCCTCAAGAATGAAATAATCACGCAACGTTTTCTTTGCTTCTTGCCACTGACCCCGTAATGGGGAATTTCGCAGTCTAGGAGTGCTTTCAAGGGATAACTGTAATTCTGCAAAAAACACTCTCGTCGTTTTCTCGCCTTCCCTACTGTCCCTGTAATCATTTGTCCGTGAGCCGTCACTTTAAATCCACCCCAAACTGAGAAGATTTCAGCCGTTCCTTAGTTTCTATTAAAGAAATCTAATATCCAGTCCTCAAATCTCTCAACCCACAAAAGATCTTGGAGAAGGAGGAGATCCTTCTGCCACCTGGAACTCCTCCTCCTCACATCCCCAATTTCTAGTTCCACTTGAACATAAGAGTGGTCCGAAAAAGCATTCACCCCAATTTCGGCCGCAGTAAGAACCAAAGAGCGCGATGTTAACAAGAATTCATTCCGTGAGGCAGTCTGAAATTGGCGAGAATAGCAAGTATATTCCCAAACACCCTGAATCACCCTTCGCCAGGCATCAATTAATTGCAGATCCTGGGTCAAAGCCTCCCCAAAAAATATTTGTCTTGGGCTTCAACTGTTTCTTATTCTTGTTTGAGTTATCTGTTCTCAAATCTTGTATAAAATTGAAGTCGCCCCCTAAAACAATCTGACCGAAGATCCTAATAAGAAGCCTGTGTATTGTTGATAATGTGGAAGTATCATCTGTAATAGGCCCATAATAATTAATAAAATTCAAAATATTCCCATTCATTTTCACCATGACCCAAATCCACCTTCCCTGGGGATCTCGCTTTTCTTGAACAAATTCCCAATCCATATCTCTATAAAAATAAATTGCCACCCCTCTCATCGCCACCCCGGCCGAGGCAAAAAAGGCTCTAGAAAACATTCCTGGAATAAAAAGCTTTGGTAAGTTAGTTTTCAAATGAGTTTCTTGGATAAACAGAACTTGAGGTTTTAGTGTAGTGAGCCATCTTATTAACCCCCCATATTTTTGTCTCTTCAGTATGCCATTGACATTCAACGATATAATACGACATCTTCTAGTTGTATTCATATTTCCAGTATTGAAAGAAATTCTTGAAGTTCCATTTGCTATTTTGTACTTCTCTCCCCTGTTTGCTACTGATCTTCTTTCTGACTAATTCACCCAACCCCCTGCCCCGAACCCCGTGACCCCTCACCCCCCCAAGAAATGTGGTCTTCCCCGCTTAGTCTGACCAGGGTTCAGATGCAGACGTGCACGGCCAGTCTGACCAGGGTTCAGATGCAGCAGTGCACGGCCAGTCTGACCTGGGTTCCGATGCGGAGGCGCACGGCCAGTCTGACCTGGGTTCCGATGCGGAGGCGCACGGCCAGTCTGACCTGGGTTCCGATGCAGAGGCGCACGGCCAATCTGACCTGGGTTCAGATACAGAGGCGCACGGCCAGTCTGACCTGGGTTCAGATGCAGAGGCGCACGGCCAGTCTGACCTGGGTTCAGATGCAGAGGCGCACGGCCAGTCTGACCTGGGTTCCGATGCAGAATTGCACGGCCGGTCTGACCTGGGTTCCGATGCAGAATTGCACGGCCAGTCTGACCTGGGTTCAGATGCAGAGGCGCACGGCTGGTCTGACCTGGGTTCCGATGCAGAGGCGCACGGCCAGTCTGACCTGGGTTCTGATGCAGACGCGCACGGCCAGTCTGACCTGGGTTCAGATGCAGAGGCGCACGGTCATTCTGACCTGGGTTCCGATGCAGAATTGCACGGCCAGTCTGACCTGGGTTCAGATGCAGAGGTGCACAGCGAGTCTGACGTGTTCAG
Source organism: Triturus cristatus (assembly GCF_964204655.1). NCBI lineage: Eukaryota > Metazoa > Chordata > Amphibia > Caudata > Salamandridae > Triturus > Triturus cristatus. The sequence continues at coordinate 981,580,094 of NC_140580.1, forward strand.
ATGCAGAGTTGCATAGCCAGCCTGAACCAGGTTCAGAAGAACAGGTGACCAAAGAACAAGGGGCACCCCCAAATCACACAATATGGGTAGAGATGTAGGGGAAATAGAAACCAAGCAAAAAAACACAAAAGACTCTACCCCTATGTTTTAAAGAATGTACAAAGTATCATATATTTGACTCCAACAGTATGGCACTCAGATAGGAAAAGAACAGTGTAACATTAAGATACATAAAGTGACCATAGAGACGGATGCAAGTGCAGCAAAACACAAAACGATCACAATGGAAAGAATATAGTTTCCTTTTATTTGGAAATAAATAAGGGAATTTAATTCATTTGTTTATGTTGTTTTGCAATACATCAATAACATGCAAAACATACTAGAAATCAGTACAAAACAGAAATACAATACAAGTATGGACAAATTACAGGTTCCCAAAACGGGGGGGGAAAAGAAGGTAAGGAATAGGGGGACAATTTCTAATCAGACAAACATGCATTCAAATTCAAACAGCTCGCATTCATACAGCATCACAAAATTCATTCAGCAAAAACCAAACAAACTTTCGAGGACCCATTCCCAAGGAGGTGATCACAGGGGACTCTGATAATTAGTCAAGATGGTCAGAGAGAGCTATTTATCAAGGTATATAGAGAGTTTCAAAGGCGGGAATGGCAGGCCCAACAAACAACGGCGACGCGCGTTTCGGTGAAACCACTCCTAACCAGGAGCACCACCTTCCTCAGGGCGTGACAGACAGACCCCCACAGGCTGGGACCTATAAAGGTAAGAAAAAAATAAATAATAATAATAATAAAGAATAAAGGCAAAAAAATACATTGACCAAACAAACAGATAAGCTCACAAACTGAGTGCCAAAACCTTGGAAAGGAAAACTATGCATTCTTTAGTGTAAATTTTTCTTTTTTTTATAAAAACTGTTATATTCAAAATGACACATATGCAAAAATATAAGCATACATAAATATGGACACCTAGAAAGATAAAAGAAGGAGACGTTAACAAAGGGAAAAAGATATAAAGATATACCAAACGCGCCAGTCAACCGAAAAGGCTCATTAGTAACTCTTCTACAAGAGATTCATGTCTAAACATAAAGGCACAAAAGGGCAAAGAGAAACAGACTCAAGGCCACAAAAATACACAGGAAAATGCACGCGCTTACCTGCGTAAACGAAAAAAGGAAAAAAGCCAGGGGTTTCCTAGCGATAAAGCTCTTAGGCAGGTCTCTCCAAATCTGAATAAAGGAAAAAATAAACGAAAAAATGAACAAATGGGAAGTCTATAATCGAGTGTAAAGAATAAGAAAAGAATAAAAGCAAAAAATAAAAATAACGAGGAACATCTGTTCAAAATCAATAAACGTCAATTCTAAATTGCTGTTCAAGAGTTAACGGCTCAAAATGATCTCACAGGCCTGCTAGGGGAAGAGAAGGTAGGTAAAAAATCTATCAAAGGAATTTACCTAAATTCCAAGGCAGTCGACTGTACAGCGGCAAAAACATGCACCCGTTAGATAGAAACAGATCCGGCCATATTCCTCCCGTTTTTGTTTCAGGTACACTTTAACTGAAAAGACTCCAAAGGCGGTTCTCATGGAGCCTAAGAAATCAGAGACCTACAAGAAAAAAGGCGTTAAGACTACGCGCACCTTTATGAGATGTAAAACCAATGCAGGACTAAGAGACATAGCAGAGTATTCAATCAACAGACTGAGCAATAAAAAACTGCAAGAATTGCAATTCGAGGCCGCTATCAAACAGGGTAACACCTAATAAAGAGAGATCAGCTCACCTGGGTCCAAAGGACCTTTCGTAGAGCACACTGCAGCGGCCAAACGGAATCGGATAAACTGAGATATTTTCAATATAGAATGCCAAGATGCTCGGAACGCTAAACAGCAGAAAAGTAAAGAAAAAAAGGGAATAAAATAAGAAAATGGAAAGATAATAGAATATCGCCCAGAACGACAGCACGGTGCACACAGCCACAGAGATATCGAAAGTAAAGTATATATAAAAACGTTGCACAAGCGATCTCTCAAGGTTTACCTAAATGGTAGGTCCGATGTCAGCGTTCTGAATGAATACGGTCAAAGTGGAAAAATGTCGCGGGGATGATCGCATAAGAAAAGATCCTATTGGAGGGCAGATATTTAAGTCCTCCAAGTAAAATGCTCCCTGCTGATCTGCCAATCGATTTGCGAGGCAAAACAAATTTCGACCAACCGAATGTGCCGGAAAAATAAACCAATCGGAGAGGCTGTAAGCGGACCAAGACGGAATGTGGGGGCATTTATTGGTAAACAGATAAACGAAAAAAAGAAACAAAGAAGGAACAGCATACAACCGAAGCGCCACCCAAGAAACAATGTTCTTTTATAAAAATAAAAAACTGAAGTGTAAAACGCTTGGATCCAATAGACAAAGGGCCCAAAAAAAAGGTTGTCCTGAAGGGCGTATAAATGCCGAACAGAGATAGAAATGAAAAGAAAATATAAAGGAATCCAAAAGGCCACGCACAAATGCCAGATACCAACAAGGTAGGCCAAGAAAGAAACCAACGGGAGTGAACCAGGGGACATAATATGAATAAATGAAAAGACGAAAAGAAACACTGAAAAAATATTTCAAAGGAGAATAAAATAACATAAAACAGAATGTGAATAAGATAAAGATAGATGGTGAGAGATAAGCGCATCAAAAAGATTAGCTGTAAGGTTCAAAGATACAGGCAGGCCAAATAGACACAAAAGCTCTTATATGATGGCATTTTCCCATGGAAGGGATTCATTAAGCCCTCTGTTCTTAGTATCAAGAACAAAAATCCAAAAAACTTCGCGTTTTTTACGCAGGTTGTCTGGATTCGTGCCCTTTTGGGCTTGTACTTTCTCCAGTATTGTCCACCGTAGGTCTTCCTCAAAGTGATTCTTCTCCGCCCAATGTCCCACTAAAGGGGCAGCATGCTTGAGACGTCTGATGTTAGACTTATGCTCACCAATGCGTACTCTAACCTCTCTCGAGGTTTCGCCGACATAAGTCAATGAGCAGGGACACTGGATCGCATAGACACAGTTCGATGTTCTGCAGTTGGTAATTTCTTTAAGGACAGCAGTGAAACCATTAGCACAAAAAGAGGTGTCAACAATGGCATTAGCACAAGCATGGCAAGTGCCACACTTGTGGTTTCCTCTTACAGGGGTGGTTCCCTCGATCGACCGTTGTAGCCATGTTCCCTGACTAGGGATCTTAGCTCTAATCAGATGGTTCCTAAGGTTCTTGTTCCTGCGGAAAGCAAAAACCGGTTTGGGCATGGCTGCTGGTTGTTCGCCCAGGTTCAGGAGATGCCACTCAGAGTTAACGATCTGTCTGATCTTGTTGTTAAAAGTGGAATGTTTGGTGACACAAACAAGTTTGTCCATAGGTTCCTGGCTTTTGTTCTGAAACATTGATTCTCGGTTATAGAAACGAGCTCGTTTCATAGCGTTCCTAACTAGTCTAGGAGGATACCCTCTGTCAATGAACTTTTGTTTCATGTTTTCGGCATTGGCGAGATAATCCTTGATGGAAGTACAGTTTCTGCGAAGACGCAGAAACTGACTGAAAGGAATCCCATCTTTCTGGCTCCTAGGGTGTAAACTTTCAAAATGCAAAAGAGTGTTTCTGGCAGTTGGTTTGGTGTAGAGAGACACCACCAGTTTGGAATCATGGTGTTCAACCCAGACATCCAGAAACTCGAGTCTCATAGTGCTGAAATGGGCAGTGAACTTGATGTTACAGTCAGCCGCATTCAGCCATTCAATATATTCCTCCAGGGAGTCTTGGTCGCCGGCCCAAATAAAAAAGACATCATCGATGTATCGCGACCAGTGTCGCACGTTCTCAAAGAATGGCGCGACCTCATTAAAGATGTTGGATTTCTCAAAGTCACCCATGTACAGGCAGGCAATGCTCGGTGCGCATGCTGCCCCCATGCTAACACCTTGCACTTGTTGGTATAGCTGCCCGTCAAACTCAAAGAAGTTCTCTTCCAAGACAATTTCAAGGATTTTGACCATAAAAGTTTTGTTTGACAATGAGGGGTCAGATTGGATGATGTTACTGACTACTCTGCCTGCCTCTATCTGGGGAATGTTAGAATATAAAGATTCCACATCCAGAGTAACAAGGAATTCGTGTTCGCAGTTGTAGTCAAGTCCCTCAATTTTGGAAATAAAATGTCCTGTGTCTTTTACATAAGACGGCAGATTGCCCACCAAGGGCTGAAGAAACCTGTCAAGATATTTCGAGAGCGGCTCCGTAGCTGAGCCAATCGTAGAGACAATCGGTCTCAGAGGGGGATCAAACTGGAGAAGAACAGGTGCACAGCCCTGGCTTAGAGCTATATTCAGAAAGGCATTTGCAAATGTACATTGAACTTAAGCTTAGAAATGACTTGATTTAGGAGTGCAGATTCATGTTTTGTATTTACAAATTTGATCTTTCATTTTTTAACCCCTTCAGTGCCACGCCCTTTCCCCCTCCTGTGCCAGGCGTTGTATTAGTGGGTGGGGTTCATGACGAGATAGTCTCGTCATGGGCACAGCGCAACCGTGCTCCATGACGAGACTATCTCGTCATGGGCACAGAAAAGGTTAATCTATTTGCTGACACATAATACTGCAGCTTTGTATAATGTTTGCGGTAGTTAATGTGCTATCATAGGCAGGGAGTGGGCCTTCCAGGGCAGGTGTACCCTGGAACTTTTGTGCACGGATGCAATTTTGCGTGTCTTCACAAACTTTTTCTTGTCCCGTTTCATGCTGGAACTCGTTGGAGCGTTACTCCTGTCAGGGTTAGATTGGGATTAAAAATCGGCACAGGCACGCTAAAAAAAAGTGTCCCACATTTGCATAATGCCTTTCCACAGAACACTGCTTCGGGGAAATATTATTAAAGAAGTGAGGGGGGTTAAAAAAATGCACAGATTAGTTTACAATTGTGAAACACACTTGAAAACAAGTGAGGACACTTCTCCTCAGGCCCCCTACCCCCGCTCAGTATGCACACATTAATTGGCCAGCCCAGCCAGAGAAAGGGAGTGACACCTCTACCCGTTGATAAAAGGGAGGTAATCTACCTCCAAAAAGCCACCTCAGGCACCCACTGGGCCGCTGGCAGCATCGAACAAGGCAGAAATTGCACAAATCAGCCCCCTACGCTGCTCAAAAAAGCAGCCCACGCTACAACTCGGACACCGGCCCCTCGGGCATTGCCCGAGTGCCCGCGTTACCAATCCGACGCTGACTCCTGTCATGGGAAATAGTACATTCAGCTCCAGGGTAGAAATGGGTAGGAGGACACTTCCACCACTCCCTCTCCTCCCAAAATTGTCCGGGATGTAGGCAAAATGGTTGTCACACGGGCAAAATACTACCCCCCCCAACACAGGTGTATATCATTGTTAAAAAAAAAAGGGTGTATATTCAGATTTCAGAAACCCAGAGGTATGTCATAGTTCAGAATAACACAGGTGTAAGGCCAAGAATCAGAATTGGTCCTGAATCCTGGCAAGAATCATGGTAATAAACCTATATCCACTGCTCAGAAACACAGGTGTATGTCATTGTTAAGAAACTATCATTGTTCAGAAACACACATGTATTTCCATGGATCTGAAAGAGACACGTTAGTGATAGATTCCTTACCTTAGAATAATCCCCAGGCGTCAGACTGGATCCGGAAGGTTTTGCTAGCAGTACCCCTGCGCGTCAGTAGGTGGCGTTGTGCGGCTCCGCATCCGTCGCTGGCGTCATAAGCGCCGAGATGACGTCACGGAGGCTACTTAGGTGCCACCCATGCGATCTGACGTCAGTTCTTTCTTTTTCCGCGCCAGCAAGCGCAGATCCGGTTAGAGCACGTACCCCAGTCACTTTTTGACTACACTTTAGAGACTTTTGTCTCCCTTTTTCTCCTTGGTGCACGATGTTTGCCACTACTGCCTGGAGACCAACCACGACTCCCGGTCCTGCCGGGACTGTCGGGCCAGGACCCCAAAGGCCGTTTCCGACGCCGTATGTTCCTTCTCTGGCTCCAGCTCTGCCGCCGCGGTCTGTTCCCCATGCAACAGAGGTGGAGGATGACTGGGAGGGGTCCGAGGACCCTCTTGCCCGTCAGTGTGACTCCGAGCAGGACTGGGTGGACAACTTAGACGACGCTGGCGACCTCGATGTCTCTTCTGACACGGGGTTTACCTCTCCCCCGCCTACCATGGAGAAACGCCTCCTACACAATGGTGCTCCGTCGGACAGCTGAGGTCCTCAACCTCTATCTTCCTACGGTGGCCCTCAAGACTAATCTCCTCACTGAGGTGCTCCAGACGGCGTCCACTTCGTCGGAGCCCCTGCTTCCCTTTAACGACGCCCTCACTGACGTCTTGTTGGGCACTTGGTCGAGGCCCGCCACAGGGGCCCCTGTGGGTAAGAATGTCGCAAGGCGTCACCGCCCGGTGCCTGGTGACCCCACATTTCTGACCACTCATCCTACGCCTGAGAACCTGGTCATCCAAGCCTCGACATCGCAGAGTGCCTTTCCCACAGCTCTGCCGGATAAGGACTCTAAGAAGCTGGAACAGTTCGGAAAGCGGTTGTTCTCTTCGGCCAGCTTGGGGCTGCGGTCGGTGAATACCGCCTGCTTATTGGGCCGCTATTCCCACGCGGTGTGGGATACGGTTGCTCAGGTGTTGCCTCAGTATCCTGAGGAGGTCCACGCTGTGCCGTCTCAAGCAGTTGCTGAGGGTAAGGATGTGGCTAAGTTCGCCATTCGGTGTGGTTTGGACACCGCTGACTCACTGGGCAGGGTGATTTCTCCGACTGTGGCACTTCGTCGCCACGCCTGGCTGAGATCCACCGGGTTCTCGCCTGATGTCCACAGCTCGCTCATGGATATGCCCTTTGATGGCACTCGCCTGTTTGGCGATAAGGCCGACAGTGCACTGGAGCGTCAAAGGACTCGCTGGCCACGGCCAAGTCCTGGGTCTTTTCACAAAAAGCCCAGCCACTCCTGGATTTCATTCCTTTCGTGGCCACGGCAGAGGCGCCCAGGCGCGTTCCTTCAGCAAGCCTGTGCAGAACCAGCCTCAGCGCGGCCGCGGCTTCCGCAGGGGCGAGTCTTGGAATCCGCGTGGGGGTCAGTCCACCTCAGCCATCGCTGCTTCTACCTCCAAACTTTCCTAATCCGAGCTTTGTGGAGCACCCGACGCCGGTGGGTGGCAGGATCCGCCACCACCTCCCCCACTGGCGCGATATCACATCGGACAAGTGGGTGTTGCAGATCATCTGCAGAGGTTACTCTCTTCCCTTTCAGTCCTCCCCTCCAGCCATGCCATCTCGGTGCCACCGCATGTCGGGGATCACTTGGTACTTCTCCAGCAGGAGGTCACGGCCCTCTTGGCCAAGGGGGCCATCGAGTGCGTTCCTGGGCCGAAAGTAGGGAGTGGTTGTTATTCCCACTACTTTCTGGTCCCCGAGAAGGACAAAGGGGGCCTGCGCCCCATCTTGGACCTCCGGAACATCAATCGCTTCCTCCGGAAGGAGAAGTTCAAAATGCTGACTCTGGCTCAGGTCCTGGCTGCCCTTGACCCTGGAGACTGGATGGTAGCGTTGGACTTGCAGGACGCATATTTTCACATCCCCGTCCTGCCGGCCCACCGGCGTTACCTGCGGTTCATGGTAGGCCAGGAGCATTTTCAGTTTGCCGTGCTCCCCTTCGGCCTCACCAGTGCCCCTCGGGTGTTCACGAAGGTGATGGCGGTGGTCGCAGCTCATCTGCGCAGGTCGGAGGTGTCAGTCTTCCTTTACCTCGACGACTGGTTGTTGAAGGCGGGCTCAACCCAGGCAGTCGTCTACCACCTTCAGACTACGGCCGATCTCCTGCATTTGCTGGGGTTCTCCATCAACGTGCCGAAGTCGCACCTGAGTCCCTTTCAGAAGCTCCCCTTCATAGGAGCGGTTCTGGATTCTACGCTGTTTTGGGTTTTTCCTCCCGAGTAGCGAGTCCGGGATATTCAGGCTATGATTCCGATCTTTTACCCTCTGTCCCGGGTTTCAGTCAGGATGACCGTCCGGCTCCTGGGCCTGATGGGCCTCCTACATCCTGCTAGTGCACCATGCCAGATGGCATATGCGGGCTCCGCAGTGGGACCTGAAGTTCCAGTGGGCGCAGCATCAGTGCAACCTCTCCGAACTTGTCCAGATCTCAGAGGGCACTGCACGACAATTCCAGTGGTGACTCACGAATCGCGATTGGGTCAGCGGCAGATCCCTCTCCCTTCCCCAACCGGCGCACACAGTGGTGACAGATGCGTCCCTCCTGGGATGGGGAGGCCACTTGGGAGAGGCAGAGATCAGAGGACTCTGGTCTCCGGCAGAGTCCCGGCTCCATATCAACCTTTTGGAGCTTCGGGTGATCCGGCTTGCACTGAAAGCATTCCTTCCCTCTGTCCGGGGAAGTGTGGTGCAGGTGTTCACAGACAACACCACCGCCATGTGGTATTGCAAAAAACTGGGCGGGGTGGGGTCATGGACCCTATGTCGGGAGGCTCTGCGCCTCTGGACATGGCTGGGACAGCAAGGCATTACCTTGGTGGTTCAACACCTGGCAGGTTCTCTGAACGCCAGGGCGGACAAACTCAGCCGCCGGAGCTTGATGGATCACGAATGGCGTCTGCACTCGGACGTGCCGCAAGGTCTTTCAGCAGTGGAGGGAGCCTTGATTAGATCTATTCGCCACGGAAGAGAACGCGCAATGTCATCAGTTCTGCGCGTTGGAATTTCCAAGGCGGCACTCGCTCGGCGACGCTTTCGTCACGAGTGGAGTTGCAGTCTGTTATACGCCTTTCCGCCTATACCACTTCTGCCCAGAGTGCTGAAGAAGATGCGACCGGGCCCAAGTCATCCTTGTGGCTCCGGATTGGGCACGAAGATACTGGTATCCCGAGCTACTCAGCATGGCGATTGTTCCCCCGCTCCGACTGCCTCTTCGGGAGGATCTTCGCAGCAGCAGGGGACGGTCCTCCACCCGAACCTGTCCAGCTATCTATTCTAAGGTAAGGAATCTATCACTAACATGTCTCTTTCAGATGCACAAGTTACTACTTGTGTAACGATATATCTGAAAGAGACATTAGTTAGTGACAGATTCCTTACCGCCCCACCCATCCTCCCCGTTCTGCGACCTGATTTCTAAGGTTAAGGTCATCCCTTTCAGGGCCCTAGTTTCTTCGCATCAGTGGTCAGTTTCTTGCATGGCTCTGCGTTCCTGGCGCGGAAAGTCGTGTACAGAACTGACGTCAGCGCGCATGGGTGGCGCCTAAGAAGTCTCCATGATGTCATCTCGGCGCTTACAACGCCAGCGACGGACGTGGAGCCGCACAACGCCACCTACTGACGCGCAGGGGGTACTGCTAGCAAAGCTTTCCGGATCCAGTCTGACAGATATATCGTTACACAAGTAGTAACTTGTGCTTTAGAAACTAATCTGTATATCTGTGGTTCAAAAACCCACGTATTTCATTGTTTAGAGACAGAGGTGTATGCCATTGTTAAAAAACCCAGGAGCATATCATCGTTCAGGAACACACATGTATTTCCATGGTTCAGAAACTAATGTGTATGTCTGTGGTTCGAAAACACAACTGTGTGCCATTGTTTAGAAACAGATGTGTATGATGGCATTGTTGAGAAACAGTGTATGGCCATGGATTCGAAGCACAGATATATGCCCATGGTTCACAACCGCATGTGTGTGTCATTGGTTAGAAACCCAGGCGTATGTCCATTTAATTTGTATATCTTAGAAAAACATTATAATAGATACTCATTTTTGGGAAACCAAATAGCGGAAACCCAATTTAGTGGGAAAAAACTAATTTAAAGAGCTGCAGTTTGTTACAATATAATAGAAGAATAAAACCCATAAACTGTTTGAAAAAGTAATATTAATTTGCTTTAAATAGAACTTTTTATGTGTAAAATGTGGACCAGTTAGGGATTCTTGATTAAGGAACATTGTTTTAATATTGAAATGGAAAGAGGTAAGACAAAGTTATAGGCAGGGTAGAGAAAGTGTTAATATTGTAATTGTATTTTTATCGTTCTTACTACCCCATACGAGGCGCTGAAGCGCTTTTTGGGGAGTACTCCCAGCACACTACTCTGGAACCCAAAATGGATTAGTGGTGGATTAATATAGGGAAATATAAGTAGTTAATTCGAGCAGTAGATGTGTGAGTATGTTCGTTAGATTTTATAGGTTAAAGGAGGGATAGAGGAGGGAAGAGTCTAGAAAGGGTTATTAGGGAGATAGTAGTAGAATTAGTTTTGGGATTAGTCAAAGGAGGGATAGAGGAGGAAAGGGTCTAGAAAGTGCTAATCTGTGAGATCATAGTAGAACAATGATGTTTGGGATGAGTCCGAGTGGAGGTAGAGGATATATTGAAAGAGGAATAGGATGAGATATAAAGTAGTGCATTGGAGAGTTGAAGGCCTTTTTTTATTTTTACAGAAGGAGTAAAGTAATAAATATAAAGATATATAACTACATAGAAAGGTATACATGTATATGGAAAATAATAAAAAGATATAAAGTTGTATTATATAAATTCCCATAAATGCATGTATGGATAAATAGTTAGAAACTGAGACTTTCAAATTTTGCTGTATATAAAGTTAATTTATTTGTATTTATTTTTGGGGGGAATTTTATGCTGTTTTTTTGTTTATATTTATTGTATATTGTCTCCAATTTTTCACTAGTGAAGCACTTATAGATACAATTGTTATGATTGTATTTATACATTGTGATAGATAAAATAGACCCATAAGAATCTAATCAAATAACTTGATTGTAAGCTGTGCAGTGACCTATATACATGTTAAGCATAACTATATATATATATATATATATATATATATATATATACACACACACACACACACATTTATAAACTTACCACAAGTATTATATACATTTGTTAAGCAGACCTATAGGAATATCTATATATTTTTAAACCAAAAGTAGTATATATATTTGTACAAAGAAATACACATATCTAAATACACACATATAATTAAATTATACATGTTTACATACACAGACATATGCTGTACATTTGTGTTTTTAACATGGTGGGCATGTAGGAAAGAGGTAACTCTTGAGGAGTCTTCTGAAGATAAGATTGTTGTCTTTGGATCTTATGTTTAGGGGTAATGAATTCCATTGAACAGAGAGAGATGTACCCCTCATGTTTTTTCTTGTGTGCTGGGGTTTTGAGGTGAGGTGCCAATCTGGAGCAGGGGTTCCTTTTGTATTTAGTGATTCTTTTCCTGATGAAAAGTGGTGCTGTTCCATGTGTTGCTATTTGGGTGATGCAAAGCAGATTGAACGTGGATTTTCTGGTAGCCGGTAATCAATGTAGGGCCCTCAAGGCAGGAGAGATGTGGGCTTGAGGCTTTACGTGTAGGAGTAGTCTGGTAGCAGAGTTCTGAATATTTGTTGTGGTGTTTTCATAGTTGATAAAGATGATCCCTGGTAGAGGCCGTTGTCCTAATCAAGTTTAAACAGTACAAGAGAGATAGTGGCTTCGACCTGGTGTGGAAATCCTAGGTTTGGGAAGATGCCTCCCAGTTTTCATCGAAATTAACCTTGATTTTGCTAACTTATCCACCTGGGCATTCATTGATGGCTTGGAGTCCATGGCAATTTCGAGGTTTCTTACTTCCTTGGATACTTTAGGAGGTAGTCCCAGGTCATCAGGCCAGGTGCAGAGCAGGTCATAATTTTTCCAGTTGCCACATTTTAGTATTTCAGTTTTGGATACATTCAATTTGAGATGTCTCCATGTCATCCACTGATCAACGGCTCTAAGACGACTGAAATTTTGGGTTTCCAGTGTCTTTGGGGCTTTCCAGTTTAAGAAGCATTTGTGTGTCATCTGCGTAGTTATGGCATGTGAGTTGAAATTCATTGATTATTGCCAGTAATGACTTCATGTAGATCTTGAACAGCATGGGTGAGATGATAGCACCTAGAGGGTTCATTGCTTTTGTGAATTGCGGTTTGGATGAGGAAGAGGGAATATGGGTAACATTTATTCTGTTTTAAAGGTAGGATGTGATCAAGTCGATAGCAGTCCCTTCTATGCCATCTTCGTAGAGTCTTTGGATTAGAGTGCCATGATGTACTGTCTCAAAAACAGCGGAAAGGTCAAAGAGAAGTAGTTCAGTGACCCCGTTCCGGTCTAATTATCCTCACGCCAGGTGTGGCTACCTGGTTGATTCTGCCAGTACCAAATGCTTATTGCGATAGCTAATCCAAACACATGTATGTACACATATCCAGTACAGTGAAACTATGAATGGTAATAATCAGATGCAAGGCCTAGAAAACTACCAAACATAATTATCAAGAAATTGTAAAACGTGTAGAATGGTATCTTCTGGGACCCTGCAAGAGGAAGTGGGATGGCACAAGCCCAACCTCTGAGACAAAATAATTTTTGCTGGGTAAACCCAATTTGTTTTGCTGTAGCTTTTGACCTCTAATGCGTGCTGACCAGACTCCATCTACATCTTAAATGTGTCAACTCCGGTAAGACTACTGTGATGGCGAGCAAAGGTTTTGTGCAGTTTCACAACTTTTAGTTACGGGATGCAAGAATAAAGATAATGTTTCACCTATTGGATCAAAAAATATATAACATGGTTAAAAGCACATATTCAGCAGTATACTTCAAAGGCCTGCTTTTAAAAGAGTGGCCTGTTTATGAAAAATAGTTTTAACTAATTTCTGCTAACAAAAAAGCTGCACACTCCAAATTCCTGTTGTCTAGGCAAATCAGTGTAACCAAATCAATGGATTCTTTAGTTGTTTAGGTCTCGCCTGAGCCAGCGCATGTGCTGCTCTGTGAGACATTTAGTAGTGGGCTTTGAATAGTCCTACCACATGCTTTTTGGTGGTAGGGAGCGTGCGGTTACGCGCACATGCACGAGCGGAGGCGCCATCGCGCGCACACCACTCGCGTCTTTTTTTTTCTTTTAGCGCACGTGCACACACACAACTCTCGCTTCTCCCCCCCACCACATATCGCGTCTTGCGGTCGCGCGCGTGGCCAATGCTTGTTTTTGTTTGCAAAAGGGTTGCAGTGAAGCGGAGTGAAAAGTGTGTGGGGGATAAATCCGAAATTCCCTCCTCTGAGGTAACATCAGAAACTCTGTAGCGCGTTGAGATTGACAGAATCATGACTGAGGCCAAAAAACTTGTTTTCGTTCCTAGAAAGCCTTTTTAAACTGGAGCGTTCAGACATCTCTACTCCACCCCTCCAACAGCCTGCCAGAATGTGGGGTCAGAGCCTTCCATAGGGCGGAGCCTCAGATTAGTTCCTCATACACGCTTTCATGTCATTCCATGCCTCCTCCCTACCAGCCCTGCCAGATATTGTATTTCTCCGTGCCTAGAGCATGCTGCCAACTGCAGTCACTCCAGGCAGAGGTGTTTTTTGCTTTAATGACAAAAAAAAACATAAAGTTAGTTAGTGTACATTTCACTGTGTGTGAACCGAAGCACAGCACCCGTGCGCCCCAGGTACTGAGGGGGCATGCCTCCGGTGCCCCCTGCAGTCCTGGTGAAGTCGCTGCCCCCGTGCCTGCAGTGGATGTCGCAGGACGAACAGCGAAGAAAGCCTCTTGACCCAGCCGGGTTGCACTGAACTTGGCATTCTTCAAATGACATTGCTGTGAACTTTGAGCATGACGCATTTCACAAACAAGAAACCTCAACTGCCGTCCTTTAAAGGGGGTGCATTGTTTAAATTTCCACACGCGCATTCCAGATATGCCAGTGGTAAATCACTGTTGGCGGAGCGATCCATTGGTGTTTCTTCTCCGGGCAGGTGGGCCAGGTAATTCCACTGCACACGTTTTGGACAAGATGAACCGATCTGTTTATGGAACAACACAGCTTCGGCGCCACAAAAACAAGGCTCAATCGTGCGTCTGTTAGACTTCTCATGGGTAGACGGAACATAAGCTGCAAGTTGACATCTTGTAAATGTACAGCATCCATGCACCTTCACTCAGTTGCTTTAGTTTAGACTAACATTTAGGGGTGCCTCAAGGTTCGAAATGCCTTGACCTTTGAAGGAACTTCGGTTTCCCACCTTTGGAGCGTCTACAACGCCCTAAATGCTGTTATAAAACCACCTTGGCATCAGTTCTAATCCGTGTGTTGTTAAATAACACATTTCACAACTCAGCGCCCAAGTTACAACTTTCACCAGGACCACACGCTAGTTCTTCTTGCTGTCAAGTGACGTAGCTGTAGCCCTGGCCCACCAGCATTGTAAGGACTCCTTTTCTTCAGGTCACTTGGCCGTCTCGCAACAATGCCCTGTGGAATGTGGGGCATTTCCATGTGTAGGCTTGTGCTTTGGGTAAATATTCAACTTTTTAGCAATTCTCAAAGAATTCCAGGAGTGCCTTAGAGAATCTGCAAGTGTTTCAAATGGCAACGAAAAATAACCTGCGCATATCCATTTGTACACACACATATGTATTGATGCAGCTTTCCAGGTGTATAAATATGAAGCTATTGTCTGTTTGTGCTTAGTATTTTTTTTTTGTTTCTTCACTTTTCTTAAAGTCAAATAGTCTTAATGGCTTACCCACTCATTACTGATTCCTCACTTCCACCTTCAACCAGGTGTTCATAAAAAATATATTTGTGGGATCATTCTTCAGAGGTGCTTTTGTGTGCAGTACACTTTAGTCATGTTTTGCCAGCATGTTTTATTACTTTTGGTGTTATTTCAAAAGCAGGTTTTCTAGTAATGATTGAAACGCTACACCCTTTTCAGTTTTGTGTCATGTGGAGTCATCTTCCTCATAATTTCTTGACTAAAGGCGCAGGTCTGTCCTGGCAATCCTTTTTTTCCAGTGGGGATTAGCTCCTAATATTGACCTTCGTTTTATTACAGTCCAGGAAAATTTAGCTTTTCTCCTCTCCACATAAAAAAGCTGAATAGCTGCAATATTCTTTAACTCAAAAACTCATTTAAATCAAGGCTATCTTCGATGTACCTAATTTTGGTTATAGAGAAGTTCAGGTCTACCAGCGTGTTACTATATTCCATGACTGAATTTAGGTTTTATTTCTGTATTTGCATTTCTCAGTAGCCAGTGAAAAACAATATATTGCAATCTAAATAATGCAAAACATCAGTAGAAATTATTTCTAAAAAGAGAACCCATCAGGAGCAGCATTTAATCAGTATCAGTTAATGATCTACATTAAATATAGTACAAAAATCAGATTACAAAAGAATATTATGCAGCGAAGCCACAACAGCAAAAAGTAATGTTTAGAAAGTGATAGTTACACAGTAGTGCTTTCTTCAGAATTTCCTTATAGCCCATGTAAAAACATGCAACGTTATTTTGCAAAGAATGCATTTGTAGAATTACATAACACAAAGGCGTCCTTGCATGGCAGAAGCCCTTCTGTCCTAAGCATTGGCATCAACAGTTTTCTTATATTTGTGAAAAAATGGGCAAAACTCAAAATGTATGGTAGTCTCTCAAGTGAAATACCATCACAACCACAGTGATCCAATGCATGTGTAGCACTACTCCATTTCATTGTAGGTCTGCATAGCATAGCAAAACACAACAAAACATAGCAGAACAAAACACAACAAAACATAGCATAGCATAACAAAACATAGCATAGCATAACAAAACATAGCATAGCATAACAAAACAAAGCATAGCAAAACAACACATAGCATAGCATAACAAAACATAGCATAGCATAACACAACACACAAAAAATAGCATTGCATAGCATAACAAAACATAGCATTAAGTAAACTCATAGTAGCGGGCTAGCTAGCTTTAACGGGCAGTGACTGTAAGCAACTCCGTCAACCCAGAAGCAGTCACTCGGTCACCTTTGCTCTTGTATTGCAGTGGCTTCATTGTTTAAACAGTGCCCATATTTATACTGTTAGCACTTTACTTGTTGCCATTTACAATGTGAATAGCTCCAACAAATACAAGACCTATTGCAAAGTACAAAACATTGCCATTTACAATGCCAATAGCTCCCGCTCCAACAAATGTGAGACCTATTGCATTTCCAATGCTTGCTTTAAATTTCCTGCTTAACCATGCTATAGATCATTTAAAACAGCCTGCCTGAAACTTGGCCTCAGTCAGCCCTTGCACATTCTTGTCTGGCCTCCTGCTGGTCGCACATCTTCACTTTCACACTCTAGCCTGGATCCGAGGAGGCCATCTGCTGTCTTCAAAGACTAAGCCACACAAAGGACCAGAAAAGGTAGAGAAACCGCTCCCCAACTCTCTAGGTTGCATTTAAATGTGAACGAGGCACACCACTGTGTTCTTTTGAGAAGGAAGTTCACCTGAGAAGAGTATAGACCCAAAAATCAAAACGGGGGGCTCTGAGATGCCGATTTTCTTTACTCCTTGGTGGTAGTATTGAGTTGGCCTGTAGAGCAGTAAAGAAGGGGGGGTGGTAAACTGAAAGAGACAAGGCCAGGGTCATGTTGCTTCTTTTCTGTGGAGAAAGGATCTGATGGGTTAACTTTTGCTCAAACACATCCCTGGAACAGGAACTGTATAACTTTGCTAAGATCCCGTGCGTGGGGGGTGTGTGTCAATTTAAACAGATTCACACAGAGGTCTTCCCGAATCTGACTGGAGACTCTAAATTGGTGATGCTCAGCAGGCAGCAAGAATGAACGAGTCTCCTGCCTTCTGCTTGAAGACTTCCTATTCACTGGTCAGTAAACTTTGGTGAAATTCTCCAGCTCGATCCTGGTTCTGTGGGATTCCAAGGCCTGCCTATGTCGGTATCTGCTCTCATCCCCTTCCCTCTTCTCTTGGTGTGCTTGTTCCAAACCCGTCCCCTCTTTGCTTCTCCCAGGTCTGCTTTTCCTTCTCAGTGATCCCTCTCACTCTGCGCCATCTCACTCCCGTGCCTCTGCCCTCGCCGGGGATCCTTTCCCAGGCCTGCGGCCTCTCTGTGCTTTCCTACACCATTTCCCAGGCCGCTCCTCTCTCCCTGTGCCATCGCCCTCTCTGCCTTTTTCCCAGACCTGCCCTCTCCCCTTTCCATTGTTAGGCTGCGAGGCTTGGTACCAGCACAAGGGGAGCGCCAGGCTTGGTTCCCACACTCATAATTACAGGGTCACAAGCAGCACAAAGGGAGCTGCTGTGCTCTGGGGACTGGTCATGGAGGGGGAGGGGATCCGGCTCCCAAACTTATTATTTTTCTTTTTTGGATGAGCCATGGCCCTCCTCGCTCCATCCCCAGTGCTGACCCTCTGCTCCACCTCTGTTAATCCGTTCTGTAATCTCTGGCTGATTTCACTTCTTCACATGGGGCGTGCGCCCTCCCCGGCGGGGTGACATCGCCTGGTACTCCCCTGTCAAATGGCCCAGTGGAGCAGATCACTTTGTCACCTCTGTCTCATGTCCCATGTCCCACCACCCGCCCCACCTCAAAACGACTGTGTGCTTTTAACGGGCTGTGAGACTTGGAGCAGGACTTTGAAAGTTGTCTCTTCTTTACAAAGCACTCGACTCTTTGAACGCAGAGACCTGCAGAGCTCCCGACAACGCTGGGATCCCCCATGCTGCTCGTGAAGCTTCTCTGCACTGTTTATGGAGGTGAATACATGTCATTTACGAGTGACTTTGCAGTGTAATCATTCAGAGAAACATTACAACTCACTTAAAAGAGTTTGACTATCCTGTGGTAAGGGGAAAAAAAGCTCATTCAACAATTGATGGACAATTCTATGACATAGGATAAAAAAAAAACTTTTGACTTCTGTGCACCTCACTTAACCATTACTGCAATCTGGTGACCTCTTAATGAGTGGAATCCGGTGACCTCCACTGGGTCATGACTGGAGACCAGGGACCCCAGCCTAGGCCATTTCGATGTTTTGAACCACAAAACATTACACACATGATTATATATTTTATTTAATTCACATTCAAATATAAAACAAATCCTAATTTTAATGGGAAGGTCCAGCGTTTGTCAATTCAACTAAGACCCTCCATCGAACATGCTATATTCTGCTGGGTGCGCGTGCACTGTCCGACTAATCCATCTGAGGACACCAACATCATTTTCAAACTCCTTCACATTAATAGAGTGTTTTACCCATTTTCACTTTTCAATTTTGCTTTTTTATTCATGTATATTTTATTAATCTAGTAATATCATTTAATTAAGAAGCCGCGGACCCCCAAGCATCCCAGGCCACAGGTTAAGAACCATGGCGTAGAATACAACACAGGCCAACTTGTGCATTCATGCTCAAATAATAAATGTTTTTATCTACAGCACACATATTTTTATAACCCTCTTCCTCCGCTAAAGCCAGCCCCCCTCCGCCTTCCTCCCCACCCCTGCCCCACTCCTTGAGTGCGGCTACGAACGTGTGAACTGTTTGACACAGTTATCTTTGCAGCGCACAGCTCAACCCCCTGAGCTGTCTTACTCATATGAATG
The DNA here is from genome assembly GCF_964204655.1 of Triturus cristatus. Lineage (NCBI taxonomy): Eukaryota > Metazoa > Chordata > Amphibia > Caudata > Salamandridae > Triturus > Triturus cristatus. The sequence continues at coordinate 981,598,699 of NC_140580.1, forward strand.
CATATTGTATTCACTTCCCATCAAACGGCAGAAAGCAGTTGATTGTATGATTGTAAGTATGTGAAATCTGGACATGTAAAAAACATAACTTTATAGTGTGCTGCAGTCTAGCCTGTCCCTTGTTGCCTGTTCTCCGTGGGACGGCAGCCCACATACATGAATGCAGCTCCGAGGTTTCTGCTTAAAAGTAATAACGTTATCTCAAAAACATCCAGGCTGCTTCATAGATCCATACACGCTGGCATCCTTTTGTCACAGTTAAATTAGTTTTATTGTAGAATAATGCTATCCAGAGGTTCTGCTAACATGGCAATATATCGCTAGGCTATGGCAGATTGGATAATGCCATTATTGGTTCAGCTGTTGAACAATGTATTTTTTTCTTGTAAACAAAACGGAAATCGGCGTTATGGCAGTTATCCTATTAAAAAAAAATAAAAAAATAAAAAATAATGTACGTTCATCATAAAGTGATATTTTGGTAATGATGTTGCCCAGTTAGTAGGAAACATGTATTTTTCATAGCATGTCAAATTGTGCAGCTGCTCCTTATAGTGCTTAATTTGTAAAACAAAAAGTGCCAGGGACCTCGTCAGGAGGCTACCACAGCTCACGCTACCTACCCATTGCCCCTGCCAGTGCTGTCAACCACAGTGCCAACACAAGTTCTAATCATCACACTCCCAAGGTATTATTCGTTTTTAATGTTTCTTTTAGTTAATAAACAACTGTTGTGCCCATCTCGAAGTAAGATAAACAGCGCCTGTATGTGGCAGACAGCCCTAAGTGCTGGTGTTGACAATTACATGCTGGTGCCTAACATCGGAAACCACCGGCACAAATTAAGCACTGGTTCTTCTACCTATGAAACACTAGCAGAACTCATCAGCGTTTTCATGGTTTCCTTGTTGTGCTTGCAGTCTCCGTACTCTTAAAGAAGAAATCAAATTCAGGGATCTGTTATGCCTTCGTTATGTAATTAATAGAAAATATATAATCACAGAGAATTGATGAAAAACTCGGGTGTTTGAAATCAGAGCAACATTTATGTTCTGGTTCAATCGGTTAATGTGCTTGCTGTCACTTGAACTTAACAGATTTAAGCCCCGCCACTAGTGCCTTTGATCATTTCGAGTTTTGTAAGACCTCTAACCAGTAAGGCCACTTATAGGTAAAGAACATGTGTTCAGGGTCACCGAGCTATTCTGCAGGACCAAATGGTATCCGAATCCAAAAGATGTAACTTGAATAATTTATCCAGCGTCCAATAAAGGAAGTGTGACACAAGACATTTTGTCTGAGCTAATGAGGGAATAAGTTTGTTTTGAAGAAAATGGGTACACATTTTTATCCATGTTTTTGATGAGGCAGGTTCTCTGAGTTGTGGAAGTATTTAGACAATTTGGACTGAATAGGAAGGAGAGAAGCTGTTGAGGAAGTACACAGTAAATTGTACATTTTAGAAGCAGTGTGGCACAAGCAATGACAATGACCAAGAAATTTGACGAGAACAGGGGATTGAAGAAGGAGCAATTTAGAGATTCTTTCTTTAATTTTCAAGAAACTTTAAAGTCCAGTTTGGCAAGGATTTTGGCATACATTTTGCTTCAATAGTAATCAATGGGATAGGCCTGAAATTCGTAAGAACCAAGTAATGCTTCCCTTCTTTTGGGATGACAACTATTGTAGCTTCGGATGTGGTACCAGAAAACTTGCCAGAGGACAGTAAGTGCTTAGAACCGCCTCAATCGACACAATTGGAGTTGATGCAAAGGTTTTATAGAGGCTAATGGATAGGTCATCCGGACCTGGAGCTTTACCATATTGAACACGTTTGATTGCCTTCAAGATTTCTCCTTTCTCAATCGACCTATTTAAGTTTGCCAGCCTCAGGAAGAGATTGTAGGGGCATCACGATCAAGAAGTAAAGGCAGGATTCCTTTGAAGACAGTATTGATGGTGTTAATAGAGGCAAAACAATTTTGAAAAGCCTCTACAATTTCTTCTGTTTTACTTTTTTGCGAGCCAGACGGGACTTTGATGGACTAAATTAGAATTACATCACTTTTTAAATTTAAAATAGACTGGGAGCACTTTCCCTGCTTTATTTAGATTACGTTTTTTACCCTTTTTGAGCACGTACCCAGAGATGCGCATTGTAGGAAGGTGGATATCTGACTATGGTTACCCCCAACTTTTTGCCTAGTGTCTAGCTGGTTTTTCGACTTAGTTGGCCTGAGATCCTGCCATTCAGGGTCTCAGGCTGTCTGCTCTCTCTCTTTAAAAGGGACTCCATGTACCCTAGGTACATACCCAATTGGTAAGGATCACCTTATTGGACCCTGTACAGTGTACCCTAGGTACCCAGGGCATAGGTGTACCCTAGGCCTCCCAGGGGCTGCAGCATGTATTATGCCACCCCTGGTCTGGCCTTCCAATCTGACACAACTGGCTGATCACTCAGCTGGGGCAAGGTCGTGTAATCACCCCTTGCTTAGGTGTAGTATTCCTATACCTACCTCATATATAGACACATGTGTACCTATCAGCCACTCCTATGGCAGTCCTTAACAATCCTGGAGGCAGAGTTCTTGGTAACATGTGAGATGGTGCTCTAGCATGAGCTGAGCCTGTCTGCAGCTTTCGCAACCATGTCCTTATAGCTGTTCTATGATATAGCCTTCCATATACACTTAAAGTACCTTATAATCTTAAACGGTTATGGTAACTATGGTTTGGCTTTATCAAAACATGTCGTGTAAGGTGTCTAACACTTTAGAATAATACCCCCATACCATTTCTGGTGATGAGGATATTATTCCTCCCTTCTAGAGGGAGAGACATGTTAAAATCCTACTTTGCTGTTTAACTCTCACCAAAGCCTCAGCATCACAAAATGGATGCTGCTGCCACAGACACGAGTCTGACCTCCTGCTGCTGGGAGCCCTCCCAGCCAGGGAGGCCTGGACAATAGGTTTCCTGCTTGGGGAGGTGCTAGCACCTCCCCAGACAGACTTTAGTGTATTGGGGCAGGGAGGGCTGAAAGGAATGAGACATGCCTGGGGCACACAAGGTGCTCCATGGATAGTCCAGTTCAAACCGGTGCTGGGGCACTCCAGCCCCAGTTCTGGCGCGAAACTGGACAAAGGAAAGGGGGTGTAGCCACTCCCCTTCCTGGTCCTACCCATAGGAGGGACCTTGCAGGTAGCCCAGCCCACTAGCCCAGTATATTAGTAGCTAGTTGGGCCCTGCAAAATTAGATTATCCTGAACCTGCAACTTGAACAGAAACGCTGGACCTTCGACATTCAACGAAAGAAGAAGACTGAAGAATCTCCCTTGTGGCCAAGGAGTGGCTACCCTGTGCAAACAGGCACCATCAAGAGACTTACCCTTTGCTTTGCTGAAGTTCTACGAGGGACCGACTGCAGAGCCCGACCAGAGCCTTGACTTCCAGACTTCTCCGACCCTGATCCACAGCCGAGCTGAGATCCGTTGAGGCGACGAGAGACGTGGGACCGGCTACCTGGGAAAAGTGGCGAGTATCTTCCAGCGCAGCTTCTGAGGTACCCTCGAAGTTGTGCACCGGGGATTGAGAAGCCCCAACCCCAAGCACCATCTGCACCGAAGATCAGCCCCCCACACTCCACGAGTCCTGCGTGGGGCCCTTCTGCATTTTCCTGCTTGCCGCGTCTGTCCAGTTGCTTGCCCGTTGGCTAGCGGCCTTTGTTACGACACACCTTTGAATTTCCACTGCTGGTTTGGCTCCTCCAGACTGGCTCCTGCTCCTCTGCAAAAGAGAAGCACCCCAGACCTTCCTGGTCTGCACCAGAAGCAAGTCCTCCATTCTTCGTGGGTTCCGCTTGCCAAGGCTTGGTGAGTCCTAGTTCGACTTCGACGCCGCCGACAGCAAGAGCCTTCGTGGGACAGCTCGCCTCCTGGTCCTGGTCGTCCTCGACGTCTCCTGGTACCCGTGGCTGCTGCGACAAGCTTCACCTCTTCACCTGCATCTTCACGACATCGCCTGGTTCCTTCCTGGTTCCACGTGGTCACTGGCTAGTGACCCAGACTCTGTCCCTTCTGCTTGCAGGTATCCTTCCTTCTTGATTCCAGCCTTGGGATCCACCGGACACTCTTCACTGACTGCCTGTCAGCAACTTTCCTTCAGGCATCCATAGAAGTCCACAACGAAACCAGACGCAAGTTCACTCCTATGCACCCGCAGCCCGTGGGCTAGGTAACTTGGGTACTCCGGTGCTCACAAGGGTATTGACCATCCTAGGGTCTAGTTTCCGAGTCTCGACTTTCTAGCTATACCAGAAGTGTCCTAAAACTGCTTATTTCTAACTGCTAGTGATTCTATTGACTTTTACGCATTACGCGTGAGTGTTTCCATTCTGCACCTGAATCCCGTGGGCCTCCCACTTCCTAACTGTTGGTAGTATAGTGCAGCCCCAGTGATTGCCTAGGCCTATTCTATTTCCGTGACAGTGGTCCTTATACCACTTCTTTAGTATATGGTTTGCGTGGCCCCTTGGGCCTAACTGTATTACTTACCTGTGTGACTTAATGTATGCTTAAATAAGACTATGTTGTACTTACCTCGAATCTCATAAAGAGTGCTGAGGGTTTGACTAGAATAAATACACTTTATTTTATATATATATCTGTTGTGGTGTTCTTTCATTTGGTATTCAAGGGATTATATATGGTATAACAGCTGGCTTCACATGCCATTCAGAGTTTAGCCTAAGACTGCTCTTGTCCATGCTACCACTAGGATAGCTGGTCTATAAGGTTGACTTTACAACCAATCACCATAAGGGTTGTTTGGACTGATATAAGGTGTACACTAGAACTAGTGACATCATACATCAGGCCAACTTCTCACACGCATGCTTACTGATGATTGTGTTATATTCGTATTTGAGATGCTTAGAGATAAATAACAACCTATAGAAGGGTCACTGGAATGCCTAAATAATGTCTTTGACTTTAATTTCCTTCATTATTTTTTTCCAACTATGGGGCCAATTCCGATGTCAGACGGACCGGAGTCCGTCCGACATCGGTCAGGAACTGTAACGAACGACCTCCTGTCATCGGTTACAGCCCTGGAAGTAGAATGCAACCAAACCTTGTTTGGTCACATGCCTATACCTTTCAATGACAGCTTGCATGCCAAACGGAATGCATGCTCGCATTTTAAAGAGCAGAGGTGCAGTTCATTCTTGAACCCGGTGGTAGGCACCCTAAGGTGCCTGGTGCAGGGATCAACAGAGGGGCACCATAGGTGCCCCCTAGGCCCACGGGGGCCCTGCTGGGGGCACCCAAAGCTGTTTCCCAATGCCTTTCTGTGCCGGAAAGGCCGGCACAAAAAGGCAGTGGGAAACTACCATCGTAATCCCTCTGCAGGAAATAGCTGGCAGGGGGATTACTGAGGGCCTTCCAAATGGCGGACGGGCTCTCAGAGCCCATCGGAAGCTATTCGGAAGACCGATTCGGTTTTCTGACAGATCGACCCCATCGGAATGGGTCGGTAGGAAGGGAAACCGAATCGGTGACTCCGATGCAGTTAGGATGGGTTTGACCGAGGGTCAGAGCCATTCCTAACCACATCGGAATCGGCCCCTAAGTCGTAATGTCTTTGTTTTTCTTCACCATACGACATGTAATCTGGCTACTCATAGCACATTTTAAGGCGTCCAGAGAAGAACTGGAGAAGACACCAAGTTTGTATTGATCTGTTTAACTCCTTTAATTCTTTACCACGTTCCTGTATATCTGCTATCTATTCTAATATTTTGAGTTTCATATACCAAGAATGATTATTTTTGGGATGGGAGGGGCAATTTGCAGCATGATGGGGATTGCAGCGTGATTCGAGATCACTTATAGATTCAATTGTGTAGTCATATGTATCTGATAGAGATATCTAGCCGCAGATGCCTTACCTTAGCATATCCTAGGCATCAGGCTGGATCTAGAAGACTTTTGCTGGAGCAATACCCTTGCACGCCTGTAGGTCACGTCGATCAGCTCTGCGTGGCGTAGGCGGCGTAGCCGGGCCGAAATTGACGCCCCCTTCACCTATAAAGGTGCACCTCAGCGCACTGACGTCAGTTCTTTCCTTTCAACCCCAGCTAGTGCAGATCCACGAAGAGAGCTAACCTCTGTCACTTTTTGAGAGGCTTTTTTCATCATTTTGTTGAACATTTTTGGTGTGTATGCTTTTCCTCGATCTCAAAGAAGACTTCTGGATTCAAATCGTGCGGCACGTAACATCGTGCTTTGTCTGTGACGGATTCACATAATCATCATAAATCTGCTTGCAGCTCTGTGTTTGATTCCACGCCGTTCGCCCCGGAAGTCTCATTTCCGATCCTGGTCAAGGGTCAGGTCTCAGCCCCGCTGCGGGTGGCTAAGTCCTTGTCCTCCCACTCAAAGTTGTTGAGTCGGTTAGGTAAGAGGCAGAACGACCACAGGAAGTCGTAGTGTGCTTCAACGTCTCCCCATCTGTCGGTCGACGTGACGGAGGAGCCTCAACACCGTAGGCCTCGTTCTGCGGAACCTGCGCCTGGTTCGGCTCCGCGCTTCTCTGCTTTTCAAGGGACCGGAGCGACACCCCCCAGTTAAGACTTCTTTGACACCTGTTGCCTCATATTTGGGCTACCTGACCCTCCTGGTGCACCTTTGGGCCCCAGAGGCTCAGGAGGGTATCCATCACCCCCCCGTGACCTTTCCCAGCACCTGTGCAGAGACTCCCAGGGCTGCCGGCGCCACCAGTCTCATTCTCCTCCACTACTAGCGGATCAGCGCCTATCGACGCACATTCAAGCGCTGACGGCACCCTTGAGTCCTAGGTCGATTCTTCAGCCTTCTTTTGAGGGGCTAGGATTGCAGGAGGATAGGGAGGGGTCGCTAGACCCGTTTACAAGACCATGACACGAAATGGACTGGTATGAGGAATTGGGTGAGGCCAGTGGCCTGGATACCTCCCCTTTTCCTCCGCACCCCTGGACAGGTAATCCAGGAGCCTGGATAGTTGGGGTAAGAAGATTTTTTTCCCGCTAGCCTTGCATTACAGTCGATGACCACTGCATGCCTATTGGGCAGTTACGCTCACTCCTTGTGAGAAACGATTGTGCAGGTGCTGCCACAGGTCCCGGAGGAGGCCCGGGCCATCTTATCCCAAGCGGTATCAGGCGGGAGAGACGAAGCATAATTCACTAGTCATTGTGGGCTTTACACCACAGACTCGCTGGGCAGAATAATGCAATTGACGGTGGCCGTTCGATGCCACGCCTGTCTCAAAACTTCTGGCTTTTCTGGGGATGTCCAGGCTTCTCTTATAGACATGCTATTTGATTACACCCTTCTCTTAAGAGACCAGGCAGACATGTGGAGCGCTTTAACATCCCGAGGGCTACGGCCAAGTCCTTGGGCATCTCAGTGCCCGCCCATCCCTGTCTGCTTTCCGCCTCTTTCGTGGCCAGAGAAGGGGCTTCCAGCCATATTCCACCCACAAGACTGCGCAAGTTCAGCAACCTCTGCACACAATGGGCGCTGCTCCTTTTGACCCCGTGGGTCAGGCGGCCGGAGGTTGTCAGTCCACTCCTCCCCTCCACCCTTCAAGATCTTGGGCGGCAGGTAGGTGGCAGGATCAGCCATCACCTTCACCACTGGCAAAACATCACATCAGACAATTTAGTTTTCCAGATAGTCCGAAGGGACTACTCCCTTCCCTTCGAGTCTACCTCTCCCTCCATGCCTCCAACTTAAGACTGGCTGACGGAGTACCACCTGAACTTGCTCCAGGACGAAGTCTGGACTCTCGTGGCCAAGGGAGCCATAGAGAGGGTTCCGGCTCCAGAAGTCGGTTGTGGTTGCTCTTCCCGCTACTTTCAGGTCCTGAAAAAGGACAAGGGCCTTTGTCCTATACTAGATCTGCGAGCCCTCAACTAATTCCTCAAACAGGAGAAGTTCAAACTGCTCACTGTGGCTCAGGTCTTGTCTGCCTTGCACCCTGGATGGTGGTGTTGGACTTGTAGGACGCCTATTTTCATGTTTCCGTCCTGCCTATTGGCACTCCCTGCGGTTCACGGTAGAACATGAGCACTTTCAGTTCACAGTGCTCCCCTTTGGTCTTACCAGCACCCCTCGGGTGATCACCAAGGCAGTGGCGGTGGTCCCAGCTCATCTGCACAGATTAGGGGTGCCAGTTTTCCCCTATCACGACAACTGGCTGTAGAAGACAAGCTCATCCCAGACTGTACTCTCCCACCTCCAGACTACGTCGAACCTCCTGCTTTCGCTGGGGTTCACTGTCAATGTGCCAAAGTCACACCTGACTCGCTCTTGGCCGGTACCTTTCATTGGAGCAGTTCTGGACACAGTGCAGTTTCACGCCTATCCGCCGAGCGGTGAGACGATGATATTCAGGTTATGGCACCGATGTTCCAGCCTCTATTCTGGATTTCGGTGCGAATGACTCAAGTTGGCTTATGCAGGCCCTACAGTGGGACTTGAAGTTCCAGTGGGTGCAGTATCAGGGGAATCTCCCAAACGTAGTTCAGATCTCCTGGGGCCTCACAAGATCTGCAGTGGTGGCTGACCAACTGCGATTGGGTCAGAGGCAGGTCCCTCTTCCTTCCCCAACCAGATCACATAGTCACTCCTGGGATGGGGCGTCCATCTGGGAAAGTGGAGATCAGAGGACTCTGGTCTCCGGTGGAATCCATATCAACTTGCTGGAGCTCTGAGAGATTTGCTTGGCTTTGAAAGCTTTTCTACCTTCCCTCAAGGGAAAGCTGGGTCAAGTGTTTACGGACAACACCAACGCCATGTGGTATTGCAACACGTAGGGCGGGCTGGGGTCCTGGACCCTTTGTCAGAAGCCCTGCGTCTCTAGGTATGGCTGGAACAACAGGGCATATCCCTGTTGGTTTAACACCTGGCAGGTTCTCTAAACGCCAGGGCGGACAAACTTGGCTGTCAATGCCTAGTGCAAAACGAATGGCATCTCCATCCGGAGGTGGCGTAAGGTCTCTTTTAGAATAGGGGAAAGCCTTGGTTAGATCTGTTTGCCTCTGCCAAGAACACGCAATGCCAGCAACTTTGCGTGCTGCGGTTTCCGAGGCGGCTCTCGCTCTGTGACGCTTTTCATCTCAAATGGAGCTCATGCCTCCTGCACGCCTTTCCATCAACACCACTCCTGTCCAGAGTGCTCAAGAAGATCAGGAGTGACCGGGCCGTGCCATCCTTGTGGCTCCGGTCTGGGCACAGAGAGTCTGTTATGCCAAGCTTTTCCAACTGAGCATAGATCCAGGCTTCCCCTTTGGGTGGATTTTCTGTCGCAGCAGCAGGGGAGGGTCCTCCACCCGAACCTGTCAACTTTATGCCTTCTTGCGTGTAGATTGAGCGACGGCAGTTGACCGCATTCGGCCTTCCTCCTGAAGTCTGTGATGTGGTTTTGGCAGCCAGGTGTCCCTCTACCAAGACTGTGTACACCTGACGGTGGCAGAAATTTGTAACATATTGTACAAAAAAGACTATTGATCATCTTTCTGCTTCCCCCTCTCAAGTCCTACTCTTTATTTTGACCCTTGCACAGCAAGGCTCTGCTCTGGGCACTCTTAAAGGGTATCTTTCGGCCTTTGTCTGCCTTCTTAAAGCTGCCAGATCAACACTCTTTATTTAAATCCCCTAATGTGAACAGATTTCTTAAGGGTCTTGTTCATATGTTCCCACCTGCCCCATGCGCTATGCCTCCGTGGGGCCTTAATTTGGTTCTCACCTTCCTGATGTGCGCTGTGTTTGAACCACTTCACAACTGCCTCCTCTGGCTGCTTTCCATCATAACAGCCTTTTTTGTGGCAATAACTTCTGCCAAGAGAGTGAGCGAATTGCAGGGCTCTGTCATTTAAGCTTCCTTACCTGACCATCTTCCCTAATAATTTGGTGCTTCTCACCAGGGCCGCTTTCATACCAAAAGTGGTAACACCATTCGACGAGGGGGAAACTGTCATTTTGCCCACTTTCTATGCTCCTCTGCACCCCTCTATGGAGTAGAAGCGACTCCACCACCTGGACCCAAAAAGAACATTGTCGTTCTACCATGACTGCACTAAAGAGTTCCGGGTAGACGACCAACTCTTCGTTGGGTATGTTGGATCAAAGAATGGTTGTGCGGTGCAGAAGAGGTCTATCTCACGATGAGCCATCATCTGCATCAAAATTTACTATGCTCTGGCAAACAAACAGCCTCCTGAAGCCTTAAGAGCTTATTCCACCGTAGCTAAGGCTGCTACCACAGCATTGCAATATGGTGTACCAGTCCCTTAAATTTGTCAGGCAGTAATGTCGGTGTCACTGCACACATTCACTAAGCACTGCTGCCTGGACAGTCAAGTCCACAGGGATGGCCTTCTTGGCTGCTCTGTTAAGCAGGATTTCTAGGTCTAAACTTGTTTGCAGTCCCACCTCCGGAGCTGGTATTGCTTGAGTATTTATTCTAAGATAAGAAATCTGCGGCTAGATGTCTCTATCAGTTGGAAAAGTTACTTACCTTTAGTAACGCCTTATCAGGTAGAGTCATAATCTAGCCGCAGATTCCTTACCGACCCACCCATCCTCCCCGCACTAAGGACAGGTTATTAGGGTCAGGCCTGATCCCTTTCAAGGCCCTAGTTGTTCTAAACACACCACTGTCAGTGCACTTCATGGCTCTGTGCTCAGGAGGGGCAAAGAGGCGGGGTGAGGGAGGAGTTGGGATGGGGGAGGAGTTTGGGGAAGGGATGGGGGAACGATGGACGACGAGACCAAAAAAAAAAAAATAAGTACTCTTCTGCTCCTCTCTGCTGCTCCGGGGTGGTACAGGCACCCAGCCTGCCCTGTGACCAATCCTGAAGCTGCTTTCATGGATGAGAGCAGCTTAAGGATTGGCCTGAGCGCCAATGATGTGCGCTCCAGTACAGACTGGGAGTCTGTCCCTGCTCTCTCCAACCCGAGCAATACAGCTGGGGTTGGAGAAAGCTTCACTGAGACAGCCGGCCAAAAAACACATGCGCAGTGTAGCTAGAGCTCACCACTCCCCCTCCAGCCTATCATCACCCTGGCCCTGCTCCGAATCCCCGGCACAAGCAAAATAAAACCTTAGTATAACAAGTTTTAAACCCATTTTTATTATTGTTTTATATTAAAATTTTTTAAAGTGCTGGCGGGGGGGTGAAGCTCCTCCGCCATAGTGGAGGAGCCACCGCTGTCCGCGCTCCTGGTGTGGTAAGTCCATGAAAATTAATGGATGTCAGAGCGCCGAGGTTGAGCCTATATAGGTGACGCGGACGTCACTTTCAGCATGGACAACACCACCGACATCACGCAGAGCCGACTGACGCCACCTGCCGGAACACAAGGGCATTGCTTGAGCATAAGTCTTCCGGATCCAGCCTGACGTCTGGGATATTCTTAGGTAAGGAATCTGAGGCTAGATTATGTCTCTACCAGTAAGGCGTTACCAAAGGTAAGTAACTTGTCCTTCTTGAAGTAAGGAGGAATCAACCAAATGATAATCATTTCTCAATTATGTGGGGGAGAAAAGAAAGTAAAATCACTACCTATAGGGTTATGAAGCCTCCATATATCTGACTGGCTGTGAGAAATACATAGGTTGTGCATGCTTTCTGTGCTCAAGGTTTTTGATATATAGCAACAAGCAGATTATGCATTCAGAGTAAGGTCCATGAGGGAATTTAAATTGCCCTCAAATACAATTCGAGCTGCCGTAGGGACCAAGGCCAATTTGCCAGATAATCTGTTGCCTCTAGCTAGAATTCCCTCTCCCCCTTCCCTCCCATCATTGCTGCGCTTAATCTCCCCAGTGCTGTCCCCACACCATCACCTCCCATCCTGCTTTTGCATTCCTCATTTTGTTTCCCTTACAATGTCATGCATAGTTTTAGCGTGGTGCCCGTTTAACGAGCGCCGCACTTTCTTTTGCTTGGAGCTTCGGCATTGCATCTCCCCCCAGCCACAAAGCAAAGAAAGGGTGCAGTACCAGAGGCTGTTACTAAGTGTCCCAGTGGAGTTAAATGCAGACCTCTATTAGCAACATAAGGCACAGCACCCACATGGACACCTAGTGACAACCTGTGCTACTGCACCCTTTCCTTGCTGCGTGCATTCGCTTTTTTCTTACTTGCATTTGGCCTTCTGGCTCAGCAATAGCTTGCACATTTAGAATTAAATAATAGAATAAGATAAAAGATTTGCAATGCAATTGCTTGAGCATTGGTGAAAGTTTGAGCTATTGGCGTTGCTTAATTATCAGCAATGCCAACAGCTCAAACTTTCAGCAATGCAAGACCTATTGCATTGCAAATGCTTGTTTATATTACTGCTGGCAACCCTGCCTCATGCATGGACATGTTTACTGCTTCTAAATGTGCGTGGTGTGGTCACTAATGTAATCTGGTTTGATGTATTCACTATACTAAATATTAGACGCTCAGGATGATTTCCATTGATCATAAGAAGCACTTATTGGAGAAAAATCTGGATGCCCCTGGTCCTGGGTGTCAAAGGGCAAGACTGTGGGCACCGGGAATGGATGGGCATGCCAGGGAGGGTACAATCCGTTTTAGGTAGCCACATGGCACCAAATTATTTATTTGCGGATTTGTGTAGTGCAAATTACATCAGTATAGGCATCAGAGCGCTTTACATTTACAGAATAATTAACAATACAGTTGATGTGAGCACATCACACGGCTTTATATGGTATTCAGTGAAATAGAGCTGCATTGTACAGGTCCAGTTCACTGGTCTAAGCACTTCTCTGTCAGTGAGCCTGTTCCGATAATGAGCGAGTACAGACCTCCCAGTCCTAACTCGAAAGAATGCTAGCACCTCGCAGAAACTGAGTGAATCTGAACACCTAGCAAGTGCCAGCACCTCACTGCCTCTGACTGAATTCAGTGGCGTAACAAAACTTGAGGGGGCCCACCTGCAAGATAAGTGGAAGGGGCCCCTCCGGACTCAATCAGGAGGTCTCCATCCAGGGTATTGTGCTAAAGGAACCATTGGAGCTTGCCCCCATCCCCACACCGCGGGTGCTACGGATGCCTATGTTACGCCACTGGCCTGGTGCTCCTGCTGCCTTCTCCTTTATGGTCACTGCTTGGTCTCTGTTCTTGGAGCCAGACATGGCCTCATTCTAGTAGTGCCTAGTTACCTCGTCTCGTCTTGTGACACTATACTTCCTGCAGGAACCCAGGCATTTCTAAAGGCTTCCACAGACATGATGCAGGCCCTTCACTGCTGTTTTCTTACACTCTAAGCTACGGCTGATTTGGACTGAGAGGCCCCCCCTGAAATGTTGCTGTGAAGTGGAAGAAGATTACATTTCTGCAAAGTGGAGCACTCATACCTGAAAGCGGAAAGGAGGGCCTTTATCTATAATTTTTTTCTTTGCTATGGGTTTATTGCCTCACTTAAACCAAGCTCATCTGATTGCCAATTCCTACAGCCATGACCTTTCCATGTCCTGCTCTCCGGTCCTCTCTCCTCACTTCTGATGATGCTTTGTTTTGGTACAAGGTTTGGTACACCTCGCTCTTCCCTTTGGGCCTCTGTGTGCTCCTTTGTTCTTGAAGCAAGAAGACTTCAAGGGCTGTTTTGTGAACTTCTTTTACTAGGGCCTTCCACCAGGGAATGGCTCTGGCTCCCTGGTACTCAATTCACAAGCAAGGTCTTTGCTTTTATTCATGTGAGAGAAGTTTGCTCCGCTGTCAATTATATCTTTATGCGCTTTATTGTGTCTTCGGAAAACCCTTTTCACTATACAAACAAATAACACAACTACTGACTCATTGGTTGTTATTTTTCAACAGTCTGTTGTGTGTTAACTTTGTTAGCCCCAGGACTCGTAATGACATGAAAGACAAAAAAAGAGCAGGTCCAAGATCTTTAACCTTGTATAAGATGTCTAGGAAGCCGGGCATTTGGTGGGGCAAATTCTCCAGCCACACAGTAACATGCCTGATATAGTCAGGCAAACACTGCTTCTCTAAGACAGCTTTGTCTTGTTTGATATGGACTAGTAGTATCAGCACAACAGCAGAATCGAGGAGCCTCTCAGTAAATGATCCCAAAACTATTTAGTAACATCAGAAAGTATGTTATGATTAAAACAGGAACAAAACAACAAATATAGGATCCGTCACTGCAAAGTTATAGCAGTGTAAAATACCATTCCCAGTCACATGGACAGTCCATTAATTCTGGCGCAGTGCTCACAAGTGGCCCTGGAGGCTTCTTCCCACTCCATTAGCACAGCATAACTCCAGGCTTCAGTCAACCTCTTGCCATCAGGCAGGGTGGAGGGGCTGGATGAGATTCAGTCACCTTGTGCAGCCAGGCACCGTTCAGGTCCCAAACTTCACAGAGTTCCTGGGACGCTGTCTCCGGCTTCACCAATGGGAAATTATCAGAATAAGACTTAGATTCATGCTTGGCTGACAACACCTAGACCGACAAAATTTCGGGCATGGGGGTGCACCAAAGACAACACCCTTTCAGCCATACATCCTATATGGCGTAGCTTGCTGTCCATGTAGGTACGTGCTTCAGAGCCATATATAGGGGTAGTAAGCACAATATAAATAGCCAAGACCTGATCAATGACAAACAAGACCCAGGAGTTCTTTGCCACCATAAATGTAACTGTTCTTTCTTTCTTAGTGCAGACTGGGAATGTGAAATGTCCAGCTCACATGATGTCTACGGGTTACCAATATTAAGTGCCCAAACGTGCAAGCAGGAGCAAACTAACAGCCCTTCCAAGTACCACGCATCCGGTGTTAGACTAACGCATTTTGGTGTGGTGGTCTGCATCACCGCACCAAAATGCGAAGTCACTCATTTATAGCGCCTCCTGTAGTTGGCTGGCAAATGTAGATGGAGTGCCGCGCTATTAGCGCTCATTAAGCATAGCTGCACGGAACGCGCGCTGCTCTGGCAGCATGAGCCTTCACTGTACTACACTCTATGGTGGAACTGCACTGCTCTGCTCTGGTGTTGGGCTATTATATGCTTACAATCTCTCTCATCTGCCAGCCAGGAGGTGGCTCCGGTCCTGCCGACCAGGCTGGGCTCACCTGTGCTCTAATTAGCTACACTACCTCGCCATCATTCACAACAACTAAGAGTCAACTAAGTGGGCGGCGCAAGTGGGAGGAAGTTTGTAAATTTAGTTGCAGTCCACCTTTACTCGCACCCCCTCCTGTGCCTTTAAACCTGATGCCGTGCGACTGGACCAGGCTGCTGGAGAATTATCGTCGGGCCCGTGGGTTTCAGTCAGTCTCCGCCTCAGGTACAGACTCGTACTGGCCACTGAGGTTAGTCGTGTGTAAATAATTTTGACATCAATCATAATCTCACAACATGGCGTCCCTGTAGAGGATGTCATCTTGTGTGGGAATGTTGTGCACGGTAGTCTCTCTCCCATGCTCAGGTTCCATTCAGGATCTGAGAGAGCGCGGCCACTGTCCTCGTTTCTGTGCTCATCATGATGTGGGAGTGTCGTGCACTGCACACACCTGTGCTGTGCTCCATTCATGGCATGAGCGAGCACATCCCCTTTCCTGGTGTCTGTGCTTGTGGTGTGTCAGTGCCGTGCACTGCACACCCACATGTTGTGGCTCCATTCAAGGGCTGCGGGCCTGAAAGAGCATGACTTCTGATCTGCAAAGAGCGGCTGGATGCAGGACTGTGGCTCGGACCGGAGGCGCTTTAATACAGCGTGACACACTAGGCACTACACACAAGACAAGTATTCATTCACTCAGAATAAGGGAAATGACAAATATTTGGCCTGATCCATTTTGCATCTTTCAGCCACAGTACCTGGCTCCATTGCTGCTGCTGCTACCCCCTCAATTATTGGTCTCCAAGAAAGTGACCTTTAACCCTGGACATGTCCTCTCTTGGAGGTGGCAGATCCCACTGGGGGTATAACTGACTTCTGTGGTGACGCTTGTGTGTTGTGCAGCTGGCATTGTACCCCACTATTAATGTGTGTGCCTCTAAGGAATATTATACTGTGTGTATCCACTCTAGTACATCTCTGGTGATACTAAATGTTTAATAAGAGGCGCCCTGACTTCCTCAGGCCTCGTTCACGCTTTATAAACTTCCTGAAGGCAATACAAAATAAAATCATTCTCTGAGGATGCTTCTGCCTTTGCCTGGTGAACCCTTGTAGTGTGTTAAGAGGGGCTGCGCAATCATGCCATGCTGTGACTGTCTGCGACAGCTGGACTCCGAGAGTTAGCCCACTGCTGAGATCCATGTTGGGGCCTCTTGTGCCCTGTTACAGACGCGGCCTGGGTCCAAAGATGGATGTACTTTATGATAATTATACGTTTCCCTCGTCTTCATTGCTTAATTTTGCTCGAGAGATAGCGTCATTCATAGCATTTGAAATTTCACTCATAATTACACTAAAATTATGACAATGTCACACATTGCAATCTGAAACCTCGCTGCTATGAACTAAAGAGGACCCACATTCACAATAACTTATGACTAACTACTGCTATCCTGCCAGGGAAAACAGAGGTCCCCGGGCACAGCTCAGCATTTTCTAAAAAAAATAAAAAAAAATAATCAACTTCTTTTCACATCAATGTATTGTATTGTAATTGCGTCAAAGCGCTTTTTTGGCGAGTAGCACGCTACTCCGGAACCCATAAAGGATTAGTGGTGAATTAGTATAGTGAAATATGAAAGTAATTTGAGTGGTGGATAGGATAGTCATTTATTTGGATTGAGAAGGATAGAAGAGGGAACAAGCATTGGCATAGCCAATAGGTCTCGCTTTTGGGACCTTATAAGTATTTAGTTATGCAACTGTTGCATAGTTAAACACTTATAAGGTCCCAAAAGCGAGACCTATTGGCTATGCCAATGCTTGTTGATAATGAATGCCAGGCGCCCGTGTTGTTTTTGAAAGCGGGCACCCATGTGCTGCCTGTAGCGACGGGGTGGGTGGGACATTGGGATAATAAATGCCGGGCGCCCTCTTTCTCTTAAATACGAGCCCCCGGCATTTATTGTGGTTTCTGAAAGCAGGCGACCATCTGAAGGATGAGCAATCGGGTGCCTTGCAGTCTTCAGTTCATCAGATCTATTTGGAAAACGTTGTTAGAAAAATGGCATTGCAAACGGCCGCCGTTGACCCGGCTGCGCTTGGAAAGTGAAAGTGAAAGCGGGCGTGGCCAGCTTACTGAATGTAATCAAAGCACGTTGTCATCGTGCCAAAGTAGGAGAAACTCAATAAAGAAAAGTGCTCACCAGGCAGCCACGGCAGAACAACGAAAGAACGCATGCAAAGTGAAAGTAATCATTTTGCGGCCGCCGCTTTGCTTTTCTCAGTGGCCGCGCGGCTCACTGAGAACATCAAAGCGGCGGCCGCGAAATGATCACGCAGGCTGCCAAATGGTGCGCGCGCCCGGCGCACATGCACTGTAGTTGGCGGCCTGAAAGCACTGGTTTGCACTTCCAGATCCCCCTTTTACAAAAGCTCTCGCGAGAGCAGCGCTAAAGCGCTGGCTCAGGCGAGACCTAAAAAGGGTTAGCATTTATATAGCGCTTGTTACCCCTAGTGGGGTTTAGAAGCACTTTCTTGGCAAGTAGCACGCTACTCCGGAACCCATAACGATTAGTGGTGAATTAGTATAGTGAAATATGAAAGTAATTTGAGTGGTGGATATTAAGAAGTTATTTAGATTGAGAAGGATAGCGGAGGGATAGAAGAGGGAAAAGGTTTGCATTTATATAGTGCTTGTTACCCCTGATGGGGTGCTGAAGCGTTTTGTTTTGGCGAGTAGCACACTACTCCGCAACAGCCACAGCTACAACACGACTGGCACCAAAATAATAAAGTGAGTAATAAGTATCTCCAACTCAAATATTAGCTTTCAATGCATTTTGAAAATGCAAGCATTTTTCTCCAAACATCAGCTTTAGAGCTCTGAAAATTCACACATTTCCTTCTTAAATATGGGCTTTTAAATGTTGGTATATATATATAATAATTCAACCAAGCAAAAGCTGTAATATTAGTAGGCAGGGCTGCACACAGGAGAGCTACTCACAGGAAGATAGAGAGCTACTAGCAGCTCAGGAGGCTCTCGTTGGAGACACCTGTAGATGATACAAACTGCATAGCTACCATCCTAAACCACTCAAAGTGCTTGGGCCTCTCAATGTGTAGGAGAGCAGTATACAAATACAAAACATAGGAAAGCAGTATACAAATACTTAATAAAAAAAACAATGTCAGGAACTGGGCGGGGCCTCTGAAGCAACCGTAGTAATTGCCTACCTCACCCAATATGCTACTGAGATGTTTTTAAAGTAGATGCCTGAGATACGTGTTGATGCATACATAAATCTGGAACGGAGCGAACACTAATTTAGCACATTGTATGTATGAACCGGACAATAATTAAGCTCAAGCTACGTTGATCCCCTTGGATAACTTTACAGATAATTGAGGATAAACATGAAAAATTGACCAAGCATTTGGATATATTTATTTATTTAAACTTTTTTGAGCGCACAGCTACCCGCAGTGGGTTTCCCGGCGCTAAGGGACAGACAGGAGAAGAGAAAGTGTCAGGCTGATTTTACTGAACCACAATTTACTGCTGGAAGAGCCAAGTTTTAAGTCCCTTGCGGAAACGAAGAAGATTGGTTTCTGTTTTTAGGGACACAGGAAGAGCATTCCAAAATCTGGGACCTAAATAGGCAAAGGAACGGCCCCCCCATTTTTACTAGTCTGTATCTGGGAACAGAAAAGTCCCCATGTAGTGATGATCTCAGAGTACGGTTGGGTTTATAGGCCTGAACAAGGTCTTGAAGATATTTTGGGGCTGAGGCATGTTTGATTTTAAAGATGTAACACAGGGCTTTGAATTTAATTCTGTTAGAGATTTTAAGCCAGTGAAGGTCTCGAAATGCAGTGGAAGCAGAAGTTCTCCTGGGAACATTACAGAGCAGGCGGGCAGCGGCGTTTTGCACAACCTGAAGTTTTTTAATAGTTGTTAGGTCGGCTCCAAGGTATAGGACGTTGCCGTAGTCCAGGCGGGAAACGACCAACGCCTGGACTACCGTTCTTTGAGTGGGAGGGGGCAACATCCACAGTATCTTCTGAAGCCATCTCAAGGTGGCAATACAGAGAGAGGCTACTTTTACAGCCTGCTGTCTCATTGTGAGTTTCTCATCAATGATGAATCCAAGATTACGAACTGCAGTTACAGGTTGCGGACTTGGTCCCATATCATCTGGCTAATGGTGGGGGCCCCAGAGATCCTTGTTTTTATTTACACATCGAATATTGACAGTCATGGGCCTACAACCGCCCGGGCCGGCCGCTAGTATAGAGAAAACAACAATACAGCAGTTTAGAAGAGCCGAAGCGAACCGCACACCTAACGGCTGCAGCCGCCCACAACTGAACATAGTATTTCAGAAAGGTTTCTTATTAACTTTTTACAAATAAAACAACAAAAAGAAACTTACACCAGGCAAAAGAACTCCATTAACAGGGACTTGCTCTCTCATGGGCGGGGGACAACAGCGACAACGAAGCCAATTACACATTTATTTGCGTGAAAAAGGGCACGGGGGGCAGGAAGAGGCTCGGTCATCCCTCCCGCAAAGCGACCAGGAACATCAAAGTCAATGGGACATCGTTACGTCTGGTGCGACCACCAAGGGGGGGCGCAGATATCCCCCCGATAGGAATTCCAGGGACCCCACATCTTACTCCATGCCCTAGGCTTGCCTCTGGCCACATAAACCGTCTTCTCTCGGAACATGCACCAATCCATGTTTTCTTTCCATTTCGTAACTGTGGGGGGCCGGCCGGACCCCCAGAGCTGCGCAATGTCCCTTTTAGCGATCATGTTGCCCAAAGTCACCCAACGTTCTTGTGCCACATCGCAGTCAGTCGGTTCCCACACATTCAACACACATCGCCGAGCCTCAGGGAGCAGCGCCACACCCGTAACCTCCTCCATCACTGCATGTACACCATTCCAGAAACGTATCACCTTCGGGCACTCCCACAAAATATGAAGAAAAGTACCAGGCAAGCCACAACCGCGCCGACATAAACCATCACTTGTGTAACCCATGTGAAGCAAGCGGGGACCGGTGACATAGAGCCTATGTAGTATCTTCAACTGCACAAATCGAAGGCGAGCCGGTATAGCAACCTCCCTCGGTGAGGCTACGGCCGCGACCCAGTCCTCGTCATCCAACTCTAGGCCATCAGCGACCCAGACCTCTCGCAAATGTGTGAGAAGATCCGCTTGAGTATTAATCAGTTTTTTGTAGATCAGGGAAATAGTACTGTCTGGCAGGTAACCATCAAGCAGACGATCTTCCAACGGGGAGGCCTCGGGGATAACTGCAGGATTCGGGAAGGCTGAGAGTAACGCATGGCGCATCTGCGCATAACGAAAGAACTCCCTATCGCTCAGCTTATATTCCGTCTGAAGAGCTTCAAACGATTTAAAAGCGCCCTTCGTCCAAAGATCCCCCACACGACTAATTCCGATCAAGTCCCACTTCTCAAAGCCTTTCGAACGCCATAAACCTCCCAACGCGTCCGACGCATACAGTGGAGTCGCACGAGACAGACGGCCCGTCCATCCCGTAGCAGCGGTGGCACAACGTCAGGCGCGCACCGCATTTTTCGTAGGACCGGTCAATTTAGTACTTTCCTTCGTAGAATAAAGCGCCCTATTGAAATCTCTGCCCGGCAACAGTAGCTTATCCATCTCGTACGCGGGGTTCACCGCAGGGCTGTATGTCCCATGATTCACCGCCACCAACTGGGACGCCCAATAATATCGTCTAATATCAGGGAGAGCTATGCCACCGTCGTACCACGGTCGGGTCAATTTAGCTAGAGCAATGCGCGGTCTCCCATCCCAAACTAACTGCCTCTGTAAGCTCTCTACCTCACTAAAATATCGGGCGGGCACCACGTCCAGCGTATTCTGCAATGCATACAGAAAGCGTGGAAGAGACATCATTTTGAATAAGGCTGCCCGGCCAAGCGGTGATAGCGGGAGCTTACGCCAACGAGCTACATCGGCCCGCAGCCGCTGGAGCGGGGGCAACAGATTCAGAGCATAACGGACCGCCGGATCGAGGGATACGTGGATACCTAGATATTTGAATCCAGAATGTGAAATCTGAATTGGACAGCCACGTGGGAGGAGAGGGGGGCCGCCAACCAGCACATAGACACAGGATTTCACCCAATTAATGACAAGCCCTGAATTGCGACCAAAGGAGTTCAATACATCAAATAAGACTATCAATGATTTCCGCGGAGAGGTGAGATAGAGCAAAATATCATCTGCGTAGAGTGACATGCGATCCTCAAACGTCGGTGTCCACCGAATACCCGTCATGGAGGGTTCCCACCGGAGCCACGCCGCCAGGGGCTCCAACGCAAGAGCAAAAAGAAGCGGGGACAGGGGGCAACCCTGCCGCGTGCCCCTGCCAAGCAAAAAGGGGGCAGAAACTCTACCATTCACCACCACCTGCGCCAGTGGTTCCACGTATAACAACTTCACCCATCCAATGAATCCAGGTCCAAAACCAAACCTAGCCAGCGCCGCCCAGAGATATGACCATTCCAGCGTGTCAAACGCCATTGTGGCGTCAAGAGACGCCAAAATGGCAGGCTCCCGAATAGAGTCAACTCTCGCGAGGACTCCATGGAGGCGCCGCAGGTTCAGCGCGGTGTTGCGGTGCGGAATAAAACCAGACTGGTCCGGGTGTACCAGGTCACCGATGACTTTAACCTCTTCAGTGCCCATGACGAGATAGTCTCGTCACGGAGCACGGTTGCGCTGTGCCCATGACGAGACTATCTCGTCATGAACCCCGCCCGCTAATGTAACGCCAGGCACAGGGCGGGGAAAGGGCGTGGCACTGAAGGGGTTAATCAGACGATTAGCGAGCACTTTAGCGAGAATCTTGGGTTCAGCGTTTAGAAGGGAGATGGGCCTATAAGACGCACAGCAATCATGTGGTTTGCCTTCTTTATGGAGCACCACAATGGTCGCTAGACGTTGATCACGCGGTAGGGCGCCGGCCTCTCGGGATGCAATAAACATCTCGCGGAGATGAGGTGCCAACCTATCTGGACGAAGCTTGTAGAGCTCGATCGGAAGGCCGTTGGGGCCGAGAGCCTTTCCTGAACGGACCGAGCGAATCGCCGATGCTATCTCATCGTTTGTAAGCGCCGCGTCCAGCAGTTCTTTATCATCGACCGAAAGGCACGGCAATGCAATATCTCGCAGCAATTGACGAGAGTCGTCTTCTGACCTCTCCGAAACCGGAGAGTAGACGTCCCGCAAATGGTCCGCAAAGCAGCTCACAATCTCCCCCGGATCCGTAACACTCACACCATCAGCACGCACAATCACCGGGACCATACGACTCGCTCGCTCTCTCTTCTCCAGCCATGCAATCAACCTTCCAGCCTTGTCGCCAACATCATACAAGCGCCCCTGTTGCTCCCTACTAGCGAGCTTGGCAGCATCCGTAACCAACGCCCTGTAATCCGCTTGTTTCAGGCAAAGGGCATGGAGTTTGTCACGTGTGACCCCTCGCCCGAGATCTTCTTCCAAGTCAGTTATGTCCAACTCCAGGCGTACCACCTCCTCAGTTTTACGCCTCTTAGCATGGGAGATCAAGGACAGGGCCTGCCCACGGATGACCACCTTGAAAGCCTCCCACAACGTTACGGCTGATGAGACTGAACCCTGATTTTCCTCAAAATAACGGTCCAGAGACTTAACCAAAAGGGCACGAGTCGTGGGGTCATGC
The DNA here is from genome assembly GCF_964204655.1 of Triturus cristatus. NCBI lineage: Eukaryota > Metazoa > Chordata > Amphibia > Caudata > Salamandridae > Triturus > Triturus cristatus. The sequence goes on from NC_140580.1 coordinate 981,621,615, forward strand.
AAATACCAGGGATTAATCGGGGCCACCCTCCCCTCCACCCCCATGGCCACATCTAAGCGGAGCAGGACCGGGGAATGATCAGAGATGCCACGGGCCAGATGTCTGACCTCCCCGATCATTTGGGCTTGGGCGGCCGGCATCAGCATATAGTCCAATCTAGATAAGGAGCCGTGGACGCCAGAGTGAAATGTAAATTGGGCGAGCCCCGGATGCATTGATCTCCAACAGTCCACAAGCCCCATAGTGTCGATAAAGCCACCCAGCCAGGAATGCGCCCCGGGGAGGTCTCTGGGAGGGTGCCGATCCTCTCTACCCGACACCACAGAATTAAAGTCACCACCCACCAGCAAGAGGCCCTCCGGGAGCCCAAGCAGCAACCCTCCCAAGTCCGCAAAGGTAGTGGTTTGCAACCCCGGGGGGACATAAACTGAAACCAAACACAAAGTCCGTCCTTCCCACCGGCCCACCAACACCACGTAGTGCCCCAGGTCGTCGTGTATCACCTCATCAATTTCCAGCGGGAGAGAGGATCGAACCAAAATGCCCACCCCTCTGGAGCCAGTAGTAAAACCAGAGTGGGCCACCAAACGGTAGCCCTTTCTATTCATAGCATGGCATGAGTGTCCCACCAAATGCGTCTCCTGCAACAGAACCACATCAGGAGAGAGACGTTTCAGATACTGTAGCACCACCCCTCGCTTCAATCGGTCCCCCAAACCATTGACATTCCATGTTAAAATGCGCAACCCCCTACCCCCCATCTCCACAGCAACGGACACCCCACCCACGTTGAGAGTTAAAAACAGCACACTGATTGCCTGGTATAAATCGAACACCACACAAAAACAACACCCCTACCGCCACCCCCCCAACTCCTGCTACACACCCCCCCACCTTGCACCCCTGCACAGGACCATTAAGCCACCCCAACTCGCAGTGTGCCTGTCGCCCCCCCATAAACCTACTCTACGGAAAGAAAGAAGGAAACCCCCCCCCCAAGGAGGAAGAATCTCACCAGATACCCCGCGGCCCCCCAATGATGAAGGAAGGGTAATGCAGTCCTAGAAAAGAAAAACCTCAGTACATCAAACCCAAGTCGGGGGTAAACACAAGATTGTCAAGGAACCACAAGTCATTCGTTCACCCTTGTTCCGCTGATCCACCACCCTCATCCGCAGCTCGTTCCTCCCCGCCATGCCGACGGTGCAAAGTGTCAAGCCAATCCTCAACCGCCTCGGGCCGGTCAAAAAAATGAGTCCGTTGTTCCAGTTCAATACGTAGCTTGGCCGGGAAAAGCATACAGTACTTCAAGCCCATGTCCCTCAGACGCCGCTTGACAGTCATAAAGCCCATTCGCTGTTTCTGCACCGATTGTGTAAAGTCAGGATAGAAACTGATATCCGCATTGTCATATTTCGTCGGGCCATGCACACGGGAGGCCTGCAGGATTGCGTCACGGTCCCGAAAGTTGAATATTCTGGCAATGATAGGTCGTGGTGGGGCCCCAGGCCTCGGCCGGCCCCCAGGAACTCTGTGTGCCCGCTCCACCGTAAAGAAGATGCTGAGGCCTTTCGGCGCTAGTTTGGTCAGGATCAGATCTTCCACAAAGAGATCTACCGGCCCATCCTCCGACCTCTCCGGTACACCGATGATGCGTACATTATTCCGCCGGGCCCTGCTTTCAAAATCCTCCAGTCTCTTAGCAGAGAGGTCGCTGAGGGCCCGCAGACTACGGATCTCCGTCTGCAATTCAGAGACATCCGTCTTGAGGCCTGATGACGTGAGATCGAGCGATTTGACCTTCTCACTAGTTTTTGACAGATCTGCCTTAAGTAAGTTGATATCGATCAACACGGTGTCAAGCTTGTGGGCCAGCGAGTCGAATTGCTGGCCGACCGAGGCCTTCATGGCGTCGATGGCACCCATGACATCTTGTAGTGACAATTCCGTCGAGGGTGACGTGCCCTCCTTGGCTGCATCTGAAAGCCCACTCGATCCGGGAGATCCCTTCTGCTGGGCGTAGCGGTCCATGTTGTTAGCTTGCACGTAGCACCCCTCCGGGGAGCTCTAGACTTGTGCTTGTCACCGTCCAGCCGGGTCGTCATCACTCAGCAGGGAGAGCAGATCTAGTATACCTGTGAGGTGCAGCAATCACCCTGGGGAGTCCACCTGACTGATGGACAGCCCCCTTTATCAACGCCACTCGATCGCTACAGATCGGTCCCAACGCAGAGCGACTGCGAGCGCCCGCCACCAGACTCGTAGAGGAAAGTCAAAAGCGAAAGTGAAACCAGGGGGGGGACGGGCCCGCCCAAGACCCCAGAGCCGTTGTTGTTCGATTGGAGCTCGGGGACAGTCCCAACCCAAGTCCGGGGTGGCGCCACGGAACAGGCCTCTCTCTGGAGTACAGGATAAGTCGAGCTCCCAGAGTCCGATTTAAGTTCCGAAAACGGGAATCACCTCCGCTTCGGTTCACCAGGAATATTCCTTCAAATTAACAGGATTACAGCCAGGATAGATGTGGGAGGCCGCGAGGGTCCCGGGAGCTCTGTGCCTACGCGTCCATCTTGGTTGCGCGCTAGGCTCCTCCCGAGAGATCCTTGTTTTTACCTAGTATCACTACTTCGGTTTTGTCACCGTTGAGCTTCAGAAAGTTTCTCTTCATCCATTTAGAGACACGGATCAAACCTTCTTTCAGAGCAGAGATGTTATTACACTCTTTGTTGGAGAGAGAAAAAATGATCTGAGAGTCATCGGCGTAGGAAAATAATGTGAGGCCAGCTTCCTCCACAATAGTGGCTAAAGGTCTTACATAAATGTTGAAAAGTAAGGGGCTGAGTATCGACCCCTGGGGAACACCATACGCCGAAGGATAGGTTGTAGAGGAGGCAGAAGCAGAAAACACCTGAAAAGTGCGATCTTTTAAAAAGGAAGCTATCCAGGCTAGCGCCATACCCTCTACTCCCAGGGACCGGAGAGTCGCGAGGAGGATGGAATGAGACACAGTGTCGAACGCCGCATTGAGATCGAGAAGGATCAGGGCTGATGTTTCTCCGCGATCGACACTGTGACGCAGACTCTCGGTGACTCCTAGGAGGGTGGTTTCAGTTGAATGATGCGCTCTAAAGCCGGATTGGGACGGGTGTAAAAAGCCCGAGCTCTCCACGAAAAGTGACAATTGTGTATATATGGCAAGATATGGCTCTCACATACACAACGTATTTTTTGTACAGGGCAAAACCGTGGCAGAGCCGGTGCAAATTAATTTCCCCTCCACAAAAAAACTTATGAATCAAAGCAGAGGCGTGGGTTGGGGCTTCAAATATACCACACTCGCTAATAAAGGTAAACAGGGGTGCACTCACAGGAAGGGCACGGCGCTCGTTAAAGGGCAGCTCCACTAATAAAACAAATAAGTGACTCTGAACTGTATTTAAGGCACATGCCATCCGGGGTGAATCCTCGCAAAGAGGGGGCGGGGCGGAGTGACGGTGGTAAAGCACAACCACCTCTAATGAGACAACTCTGCACATTGCAAACACTTTCACGATGCAGGATAAGGACACCCCTTCTCGCACATATCACTCTTAACTAGTTTAACAAACTCAGGAAGGTGTGGGTCGTGGACACAATACACAAACAAGCATTTGCAATGCAATAGGTCTCGCATTTACGCGAGTTTGAGCTATTGACATTGCAAATGACATTGCCTTTTATTTTTGTTTTTTGAACATAAATAAAAGGCATTGTCATTTACAATGCCAATAGCTTAAACTCGTGTAAATGCGAGACCTATTGCATTGCAAATGCTTGTGTACTCTTTTAGCTTTGATGGTGGCAGAATGGAGTGTCTGGGTGGCGGGAGGAGCACAGAGGGCCAGGGTGGGGGAAACAGTATGGAGTGCTCGGCTTGTGGGTAAGCAATGTCGGTGGGGTTGGGGGCAGGGGGTCGGAGAAGCGACACAGAGGGGTGGAGTGTGGGAGGCGTGGAGGAGAAGCAAAGAACGAGAAAGAAAGATGGCGTGGGTGGCGGCAGAACATCAATATAGGATTCTGTGGAGTTTATGCGTCACAAACTTACTTGTAGCTGAAGTTTTCTTCTATTCATTTTTTGAACCTCGGCAAATATTGCGAAGTTTACAAATACGTTCAGATTTTTACCCGCCCATAGAATTACACGTTAGTGCATCTCGCCTGTAGATAATAGATTATTTATGGGTTTGACATTTTCCAGGAGCAGGTTGGAGATGAGTCGGAGAGGGCTTATTTTGTATTTTGACATGGAGATGGGAGGGTGTTTGATAGCAAAGATCTGCACATTTCTCTGACTGAGTTTAACAATTCCACAACGTTTTTATTTTATAATGGTTTGCTACTTTGAAATCTGAAGGTACAATTAATGGGACTTTGATGGTGTATGCTGTGCTTTAAAGTGAAAACGGAAATTACAGGTTGAGAAACAGATTAAACATTGTTTTTCTGTCAGTGCCGTTGTAAATCTCTTTAGATCAAATGCAGCATGCGAGCCAGACACTTCGATCCTGCAAGTGTTTACAATAGGAACCCTCAGTTTCGTTGGCTGAAACCGGAAGTGCGATTTCGCCTGCTAGTCAACATTAGTTCTTTTTGCCGGGAATGGAAATAAACTGCGCCTTACAAATGAACACAGTTTCCTTTCAAGTCACGAAAACAGGATGGGGGTCAGCCAAGATAATGGAAAGTTGTTGCTTGGTCATAAAGAGTGTTTAAAAGAAAGCGCTGTGGGTCGTGGTGGTATGGTGAAAGTCGTTTATGGTGAATGTGGCAGCTGTGTCAAGAGCCGGCTGTTCCAGTTCAGTGGAGCATGAAGCCCCCTGCAGCATATTTCACCCCTCACAAGTCACGACAAGACTTTGACTCTTTGTGTGACCAGCTCGGCACCACACACATTCAGACCAGCAGTATTGTGTGCCTGTACCAAGTACCTTATGGCACGGTGCAGCACCAAGCATGCAACAACAACGTGAACTCAGTCTGCTAATTATGTAAATGCTCTTTTTGTGAACCTGATTTGTGTCTGATTTCTAACCAAATCGTGCTAGAGAAAAGAAGACATTAGGAATGAAAGAATTGACAAGGACTTAAAAATCGAGAAGCCTTGACACGTCAAAACATTTCTTTTTCAATAAGGGTTATGCCGATATCTGTAGGTAGAAAAAGCATTGTTATGTTCAGGGCTTAATTAAACAAGCCCGGCGGAGCGTGGCGCGCGCGCTTGGCGGGGGAGCGCATTCCAGGCGGGGGAGAGGACCCTTTGAAGTGCGATGCCAAACGGATTGCATGGCGGCACGATGCGCGTGATTGTGCGCGTGCTAGCCATGCAATCCGCATTTTGGGAGCACTTTTAAAACCCCCTTACAATAGTCTCGCTTTGCGATCGCTTACGCGATAGCAAGGCGAGACCTAAAAAATAACTCTGAAGACAAAATGCAGCGTAATCCGTAACTGAATACACAACACTTCAAGATACATGCACCGATATAAGCAAATGCCATTTTGCGGAGAATTGTGTAGGATTCTTTACAGAATGCAGCATAGAAAGGGGAGTGGGGGGGGGGGCATCCGAACACACCGATTACAATAAGGGGTAGGTATATAGAGACGAAAGTCGCATACTTTAACTACGGCCCCCAAAGCAAACATTCTAATGCAAAATACAAATGGGTAAGCCCTTGGTAGACTGTGGTGGGCTGGGTATAAAGACACAAGAATCATCCTATGCAGGGGAAACAAATAGGTGCAATGTTACAGCAGAAATTCACGACTGCAACTGTTTGTTTATTCCTAATCATTCATCTACGACCCCAATGAAGGTTGTTGAAGAACGGAAGAAAGCGTATATGCACAACCTCTACAATAACATAGGGGTGCAAATTCGAACGGGACACACAGTTATAATCAATGCAAGGCGATTTTGGGCACATCAGTACATTGTGAGAGGAAGATCTGACAGTCTACGGCACCAACTGATGGGGGGGCAGATTTGTTCCCACCCCTGTCACGTCCTCGACACAGTAGCACTGTCCCTTCATCGGCACCCCACTCCCCCTTCTCCTATGCTGGGTTCCCCTCCATGATGAACCTGCAAATGAATTTCACTACTCTCAACAAACTTCGTCATCAATGAACTGGTCAAACACAATCCAATCAGCTGGTTTCTAGCCTCGAGTCGAAAGGTACATTCAACTAAGTCTCCAGGCTTCTTACGAGACAAAAAGTAGACTTCTAGGCACACATTGGAAATCTGGAAAAGAGAGCAATTTAACAGCTTAATTTACTCTGTGACAGTAAATTTCATTTATTTTATTTGAAAGTTTTATATAGCGCGAACCAGACCCTTGCGCGTATCAGAGCGCTTTACAGGGTAGGTGTCAGAGTTACATAGAAACAAAGAAAATAACATAGCTTCAATGCTGGTCAATGATAGTATAAACTTCCAAACATAGCTACATGGGGGAAAAGGTACATAAAAAATAAAATAAAAACACTCCATGTAAATCAAGCAATGTATAGTTACAGTGTCCTGGTTGGACAATAGACAATAAAAGGTTCTAAGTAGAAGATACGTTTGGTAGCAATATAACAGTAGTCCATGCTCAAGTGAATTTAGCCATGAGAAGCGCTTTAATAGCTAAAAACAGCAGTGCGAGCACCAGTGCTTTAAATGGGCCGGTACTCACAGGTACTGAGTACCGGCACTTCTATTTTTTATCACTCTGAGTACCGACACTTCTCTACTGCCGTGGAGAGTACCGGTACTCATGAAGAGTAGGTGCATTGGCCGCTAGTGGTGGTTGCCTGTCTCTTTGACAGCCAATGCACTTGTATAGCCCTGAGCTGAGCCCCCGCTGAAATACTCAGCGTGGGCTCATTTGCATGAAATCCGGGTGTTCGCCTTCATGCTGTGTAAGGATTCGAGGCAGCCCAGTGACACCACAATGACAGGGCCGTTTCTACCATTAGGCAAGACTAGGCGTCCGCCTAGGGCGGCAAAAGGGCTAGGGCGGCAAAAGGGCGAAACATTTTTTAATTTGAAGGCAGCAGCACCCGTATGTGAGTGACTGTGCAAGCGCACCTGCTTTTAAATGCTGCGCACCCTAGCATAGTGGTGTGTGGAGCGGGCCGGTGGTATCAGTGTATACACCTTCTCACTCCGCTTTCTGCTAGTCGCAACTTCCTCCCAATGTTCACGCATTATCTGCTGCTCACTCTTCTCTCACTCAGTGCTCCCCACACTTTCATGGAATGGGGCCATTCACCTCCCCCCTAACCCATCGCCCCCCACCTGCGCCAGTTACTTGTGAAGAGTTTCTTTGCTGGGCTGCTCGCATCCCCTGCTCATCCCTTTTCTGTCAGCCCCCATCTCTCCGCAGCACTTGCTGCTGCCTTTTCTTGCCCACCCTCTCCCTGCTCCGGGCATTTCCCCCAGCCCCCTCCCCAGCCCTCCTGTGCTTCCGCAAGCCTCCTGTGCTTCCGCGTTGAGCTCCCACTGTAGTTAATGTGTCCCGCCGCGAACCCAGCCCCGCGCGGGGATGCTCCCGCCTCGCAGCCCTCGCCCTCCCGTCCACCTCCACCAGAAGCACCTCCATCCGCTGCGCCCCCACGAAACACGGCTCCGCCATGGCCTGCCCTTCCCGTGACCCTCTAGACCCGCCCTGCCTTTATCTGCCCCGGCAGTCCACGAGGTGACAGACCCGTGGACCCACCGCCCTTCCAGCGACGGAGCTCCTTTCCCCTCGGAGGCCGAGAAGGCAGAGAAAGCACAGCGTCGCAGTGACAGAGGTAGAGGGAAGGGGCGCTGAAATGGGCAGCAAAGGCCTAGCTTTCAAGGGTGCAGTGGCACCGACACACGGAAGGGCCCAAATAAAGCTCTTATTTTTTACTACACGGGGGCTGTTTTCCTTGCTCGCGCCTCGCAGGAGGGCCTGTTATATATGGCACCCTTGCGAAGGCACTAGTAGTAGGCAGGAGAGGATGTGTGGGGTCTAAATGAGCGGACTAGGGCAGCAGCAAGTGGAGAATGATTTGTAGGTGCATGTAGGAGAGGCAGCGGGGCTCGAGCCTCGAGGTGGTGGCAGACGAGAAAGGGGGTGAGAGCTGATGAGAAAGACGAGAAATCAGGAACTGCTAATGAGGGGTGAGTGGAAGAGAGCAGACCACGCAAGAACCAGGGACATCTGGTGTATTAGGGAAGCAAGGAAGGGCAATGCAACACAAAAGAATCAGGGTGTGAGCAGGAACCACTGAAGGGAGGTAAGGCACGCACAGAAACAGGGAGAAGAGAGGCTAGTGGGGGAGGGCAGGCAAGAAAGAAAGGGTGAGCAGGAACTGGTGAATGGAGGGCAGGCGTGCTGAAGGAAGGGACACAAGTGAGTAGTTAGAGAATTAAAAGACCCCCCCACTTGAAACTTACCTCTAATCACACCGAGCTTTCCACTCATCCATCCACCCCCTTCACCTTTCCATACACTAATCTCTTGCTCCATTCAGCCATAGTTTTTCCATCCATCCATCCGTGATGGCAGGCAGAAGAGGACCACAAACAACGCATTCACTTTTAAAGAGGGGACCAGTTTGCCAGTCTATGGGGTCAATGCTGCCCCTGCTTAAGCTGCTGGAGTAGGAGGGGTGGTTCCCCATGCCACCACTGAGAGAAGCAGTGAGCTCTGCAGAAAGGAGTATATCAGAGAAGCGGGGGGAGGGGTAAGTGTTGAATTAAGGTGAAATGTGAGGACCACTGATATCAGGAAGTGATGAAAGGTGACGGGGAGGCATGGGTTAAAAAAGGGGGAATATTGAGTGCTATAAAGTCAGTGGAGATGAAAGACACCAAGAGCAGAGATGAAAGAGGCGAGGCGGGAATCATTGAGGGAGAAGGTGGTATGATAGGAAGTATCAGGAGTGCAGGGCCTGTGAAGAGATGCGAGCTGGTGAGACAAGAAGGACAGGACCTTTTGAATAGGGACGGGGCAGGGGGGTGGTTTAGAACAACACGGAGTGCTGGAGGGAGAGGGACAATTGAGAACTGCAGAGAGAGTAGGGGGAAGAGGCAGAGGAAGAGGAGAAACGCAATGGAACGAAGAACACTGGAACAATAGGTGATATTCTCAGGGAGAGTTAATAAAACCAGTGGAGGGGTGAGAGGTGCAGAGTAGGGAGCTCTGAAGGGAGGGCGCGACACACTAGTGAGGAGTCCATGAACTTCAGAAGGAGAGATGCATTGTTGGAGAGATCTCTGTTTTGTGTAGTCCCAGATCTGAATAAAAGTAGTATTGAAGGTTAATGTCTCCTTCAAAGCACATCATGTAATGTGCAGATGACCGAATCTTTTTTTTAGTGTAGCTAGGTAAGTGGGCGAGTGATGGTAGTAAAAGGGAGGGGCGGCATTTTTCAATTCTCGCCTAGGGCGGCAAAACATCTAGAAACGGCCCTGCACAATGAGGAAATCGAAGGTAAGGAGGTTAAAGGGGCTTTAATCCCGCCTGATTCTTTTGTGTGCGAGCCTGCCTATGTTTGTCTGTTTGCCTGCTTGTGTGTGATTGTTTTTGTGTGAGAGAAAACGGAGAAAAATATTACTACACAAGGAAATGTTAAATTATCACTGTGTTTAACTTTCGTTTTTTTATAACGAATTCACCTGTTTTGTGTATAGAAACACATTTCTCGTGTTTTGGTATGTGCTGCAACTAGTATATAAGTCAGTAAGCTTCCCATGTCTTGCCTTTAGCCCCGCCCCTAGCCCCGCCCACTCACCACATTTAAATGAGTACCTGCACTATTTTATTCCCATTTAAAGCACTGGCGAGCACCCAGTAAATTAACGACCCTGATTGTTATGTACGCCACCAGGCCTGTACACGCCACCATGACAGGGCCCCATCGATCGCACTCGAGTCACAGGTGACAAAACAGTGCCCCTATAATTAGGAGGTTGTTGTCGAAGTCTCGCACTCGCGTATCTTTCTCTTTGTCACCTTAGTGTTGTGACTGTTGTTGTCCACTCCTCCTCAACGTGGCTCCCAGCCTCCATAGCCTCTGAACAGGACTGCAGCAGTGCAGAGTTGTAGAGACAGCGTGCAAGCAATGATATAGCGCGCAGCTACAGAAAGACATCTCTATTGAAGCAATAAGTCGGTTCTACGAATAGACGGTAGCGCAAAAGAAAGTGGCAACGGAAGAAAGAAAATAGCAGCGATCATGGCCGCTAGAACGCATTACTGCCCCTATAATCAGATTCCTTCTATGCAGAAAATAGAACAAGCATAGGTTTCTACTGAAAGTTGTCTCTGACTCACCTGAGGCCTGCAGCTTCGGTGACTGGCACGGGCGGACAGCATAAGACCAAGGCCAGCAATTTTTAAATTATGGTCTTGCTGTCTCAGTGCATGGGTCAATCCGGCCACCTCAGGTGCTTACACTGCGCATGGCAATACTGACCTAGCCCTGCCCCCACCCTATGCCTCCCCCTACCCTATGCCTCTCCCTGAGGTGGAAATCCACGCAGGTGCGTGCCGCACAAAATTGCATCACGTACGCACCATTTAATTATAGGCGCGGCAGCGGGCGTTACTTTGAAAGTACTTTCAGGCGAACCCTACTGTCAGCAAATGTACTGTGTGCTGAGGGGGCCCCTTGAGCTGGGGCCCCCCCCCCGCAAAGTGGGGGCAGCAGGGGGCCTGTGTTACGCCCTTGACTGAATTCAACACCTCTCAGACACAGAGCGAGTCCTGACAATGAAGTATAGAAACCTCAGTCCTATCCTAGCACCTCCCTGATCCTGACTGTATTTAACCCCTTCCTGACACCGTGAGTCCTAACACCTCCCTGATCCTGACTGTATTTAACCCCTTCCTGACACCGTGAGTCCTAACACCTCCCTGATCCTGACTGTATTTAACTCCTTCCTGACGCCGCGAGTCCTAGCACCTCCCTGATCCTGACTGTATTTAACCCCTTCCTGACACCGTGAGTCCTAACACCTCCCTGATCCTGACTGTATTGAACTCCTTCCTGACGCCGCGAGTCCTAGCACCTCCCTGATCCTGACTGTATTTAACCCCTTCCTGACACCGAGAGTCCTAGCATCTCCCTAACCCTGACTGTATTTAACTCCTTCCTGACACTGAGAATCCTAGCACCTCCCTAACCCTGACTGTATTTTTTTTAACACACTTTATTAATGACTTTAACAGTTATGGAATGCAATGTTCATCCTACAGAGGCAGTATTTTGTTTTTATAGGACAATACATTATACACATTACATGTAACTTCTTTATGTGTCATTCCTTGAAAGATAAAAATCGAGGACAATGATCTCCAGTGGCGTCGCGAATACCAATACAGTACAGTCCGATTACGTAAAAAGACAATATAAAACAATTATAGTCCAATTAACAAGAAAAACCTATTTAACCATGCCCCCCTCCCTCCCTAGCCCACCCACTCCCTACTCCTTCCTGACACCGAGAGTCCTAGCACCTCCCTAACCTTGACTGTATTTAACTCCTTCCTGACACCGAGAGTCCTAGCACCTCCCTGACTGTATTTAACTCCTTCCTGACACCGAGAGTCCTAGACCTCCCTAACCCTGACTGTGTCCTAACATCTCCCTGACTCCGAGCGAATCCTTGCTTCTCACGGGCATTCAGTGGGTCTTTGCATCTCACAACCACTGAGTGTAACTGAGTCCTAACACCTCCCTGACCCGGTAAGTCATTCTGTAAGAGTCCCTTTACTCAGATAATCCTCCACTGTTCACCTCACTGGCCCAGTGAGTCCCGCTCTGGGAATCTCACCGCACTGAAGAATCCTTCTTATTGTGACACTGAGTCCGGTACTTCACTGACACTGGGTGAATCCCAGCAGCTCCCAGCCATGGATGAGCCCATTCTTGCACCTCACTGACCATCAGTGTGTGTTCTTACACCTCGCTAAGGCTGAGCAAGTGTGACACCTCACTGACAGTGAGTTTACTGAGCCGCACCACACTGAGGTAGTCCTTCCCAGTACACATTACTGACCCTGGGTGTGACCTAGCTCCTTACTGATTTTGAGGGAATAAATCCTCAGAGAAGCTTGCCACACAGAGTCTTGCTTTATACATTTCACTGAACCTAGTTGTCTCTGTCCTAACTCTTCTGTGATTCAGAGCGAGTCCTCTTCGGAGAAGTCCCCTATATGGAGAGTCCTTCTCTATGCACATCACTGACCTTGGGTGTGTCTGTACACCTCACTGATACTGAGCGAGTCCTCCTCACAGAAGCTCATCACACTGACCGTCCACCTCTGTGCTCGTCACTGACCCAGAGTGTGTCCTAACTCCTCATTAAGTTTGAGCGAGGCCTCCTCAGAGAAGCTTACCACAACGAGCCCCTCTCTGTACATGATACTGATCCAGGGTGGGTCCTAACTGTTCTCTGATACTGAGTGAGTCGTCCTCAGTGAAGCGACCTCTTCAAGAGTCCTCCTCTGTGCACATCACTGACTCTGGGGATGTCAGTGAAGCTCACCACGCTGGTGAGTCCTCCTATGTACACATCATTGACCCTGGGGATGTCCTAACTCCTCAATGATTCTGAGAGAGTCCTCCTTGGAGACCCTCAACACACAGGCCTTTTCTGTAAATGCAACTGTCCCTGGATTTGTCTCAACTCTTCTCTGATCTTGAGCAAATCCTCTTCGGAGAAGCTCACAACTCTTGGGAGTCCTTCCTGTACACCTGGCTCACCCTGAAAGTATTGCAACTCCTCACTGATCCCGGGTGAGTTCTCTTTAGAGAACCTTGGCACACTTAGTAGGCATTAAATGTACACATCACAGTGAGTGCTTAATTTGTGCCTGTGTTTGCCAGTGCTTAGCACCAGCACTTAATACTCAACACCAGCACTGATAGCAGTCCATCACATGGTGGCGATGTTTGTTTGATTTTTGAGGTCAGCACAACAGAGTGTTTAATAATGCAATGTACATTAAAATTAAAAATACCTGCTTCCCAGGCCATTCTAATAGCTTGGCTGGCCTGGAATAGTCCGAATTGTCACAATTATTCGTGATGGCTAGTAGTTGTGTTGGTACTGGCATTGGCAAAGCTGGCATGAGCAACTGGCAGTGCAAGCTGCAGTGGTCTACTGGGAAGGGCCCTGGCACGTACTTATTTACAAATTAGGCCATGTTAACGGATACTGAGTTGAAACACTAGCACCGCATCCACAGTCTCACCATGCCAAGGGAGCCCGGCTCTGTCCACTTCGCTAACAATGACGAGTCCAGCTTTTGAGAGACTCACATTTGAGCGACTGTTTCTCTAAACCTCTCACTCAGTTCGAGCGAGTCCTGCACTTCACCAAGTGTGGTGAACGCACGGAACAAGATGCACAGACTGAGAATGCGCTCCGAAGCGGCCTGGTTATAATGGAGCACCAAGAAAGTGATGTTGAGCCGGGTACTCGTTCCATGACTATACGGACAGGCCGTGCCCTTCATCTACCAAGGTGTCCTTAGCGCGCCCAGGGCGGAGAAGAGATGCCCACCTCACCCGGCCCGCCGCTGTCTCGTACCTCATCAGTCAGCCTCGTCCCCTCAGTCGGCCCCGCCACAGAAGGGAACCGGCCGAGATAAACGAAGTGACACGGGTGGGAGGGACCGGGCCTTCCTCTTTCCCACAGCCCTCGTCAGCGCTTATCTGCGCTGCCACAAATAGCGAAGGCAAAATAGGGTCGAGGGACGCTGGGCGAGTGGTTCCCACAGAAGTCTCCGTGATGCTGTGAGAGTTCCGTGTTAAGCAGCCGGGCCAGGGATCCCTTGTTCCTCGGAAGACGCATGATTGAGTGTGTATCTCGCTCCCTCGGTTGAGCATGCGCAGTACTAGCTTTCTCAGTATACCCGCAGGCCCCGCACGCGGTGCAGCACGAGCAGCAGCAGTGCATGCTTGTAAGCAGAACCAGGACACTATAAACAGAAGTGCCTCCCACACAGAACTGGTGCAGCATTGCAACTTCCTGCAGATGAGGTACAGTATGCACATCTGTGAGTTTTTCCCCTCACAGACTCTGCTCGTACAGCACAAATACCATATATAACAATAATTCAATAGCACCAAGCTCATACACGAAACGACTGCGCAAGAAGAAGTGTTTGGTGCTGATGCGAGCTATCTTCTGGGAGATTCAAGCCCAGGAATGGAGGCTCTATGTCTGTTTTAGAAAATTCACAAAGCTACTTCCTGGAGTTCCGGGGGGATTCTCACTCTAATGTACAGTCATCAAGCTTAGCCTTTGAGGAACAAATCAATAAGAGGAAACCATCGAGCAGGTGTGAGTCAGTAGATTTGCTTTCAAACTGACTGAAACTTGGCGCCCTTAACTACTATCTGCACCATTCACATACCTTTTAACTGTTCTTAAAAAGCCTCTGTTCAAGCACACAGATAAAGATCTGTGTTGTAGTATCATGTATGGCTGTCTATTACATTCTCTATTACATGAATACAGTCACAACTTCTCATACCTTGGATACTAACGAAAGCTTCAAGCTATCCTCGGGCTCATGATCTCCATAATCTCCAAGTTTGACTTCTCAACAGCCTATCCCTTGGTGCCCCCAGCTTCATCATACACAAAGTACAACTAATCCAAAACACCGCTACAAGACTTCTTTCCAGCCCTCACACAAGACAACACATGACTCTGTCCTGCAATCACTCCACTAGCCACCTTCTAGTTAAAACAGCAATGTTCAAACCACTCTGTATTATCCACAGAGTATCGCAAGGAAAAGAACCACTATACCTACAAATTAAATTCAAGCAATACAAACCAAATAGGATGCTGCCGTCCAGGCTTGTACCACAGATCATAATACTACCTTACTATAAGAAATATATTGAAGCCACCACTTTTTTACTACAAGCTGTTAAACTCTGGAACTCAATACCAGCCAAGATTTCAATCATTCAGGAGCATATATACTTCAGAAGAGAGTTGAAAACATGGCTAATTCCAAGATGACTGCACCATCCCAGAAGCCTGGGATAGATCCCACAATAATCTCACCTTCAAATAGAGTTTACAGTGCATGAATATGGAACAGCAGAACCAGTGCACAACTTTCAATGTCCAGGTAAGTTATGAAGATCTGACTTATGTCTAGCCTGGGTAGTAATTATTAAATGTCAATTTATATGCAACCCTCTTAGCCGACATTAATACGAATAGTCAGAAGTCAATTGTAGTTCTTACACACTGTATAATAATTCCCTTATACTGCTTGTCGCTCTTACTCTCACTTAAGACAAAACTGCTACTGGTCATGTCCATCTCCCAGTACTCTACCAGGCCATAGTGATAAACCACTCCTCGCCTGCTCGATAGGCATCGAATGACTGAAGAGATCTGGCAACAGAGGACTTTATTTTATTGCACTACTGCAGATCACAAGAAGCTACGTACTGTAGCTGCTGCTTGACATCTCACAAAAACTAAAATATATTGGATTATTTCGCCTTCCAACCTATGCCTGCTCAGGACCATAACTTTTAAACAAAATATCACTGAATAGACAACCTACGGTGACCAGCTAAGTGAACTAGGACCATAAGAAATACAATAAAGTGATCTGCAGAACTGCTTAAAGCTGCCAGCTTACTTAGTTACTATCATACTTTTTCATCCATCTCACTGCTAAGCGATGTGTTCCATAACACAATAACCACACCTCACTATTCTTCACACATGACATAGAAACACATCCCACATAGGATCAAAACAAAACTAACAACCTTCCAACCACACAGCCTACTCAGAGTGGCATGCTGCCCATTTAGGCAAGCAGTTCTGTGCCCCACATCAGCATAGTAAGCAGTATATAAATGTTGCAATAAAATGCAACTAATGCAAGCTTCTCTTCTATACACCACAATTACAACTGAAACACCTTCAATGCAAGCCCTTCTCACACTCCGACTCAGTACAGATACAGCTCACATCAGCAGTTCAGCTACACTTCTGATAAAGAACAAGCACAGTGTAAACAGCAGCAGTGGAAAGGACACTCAAGACAGTAGCAGAGCCAGTGTATCATGGGCCGAGCACAAGGAAGGAAATGGACAACCAAGCTGCTGTTTGAATTGTAAAATACAGCAGTATTCTGAGTTGAAAGGGCCCCGCAAGCCCTGGTGCACCACACCTGCTGCACCAATGGGAGGGAGCTATTCCCCTGCACTCAGATGCAGCACCTACAGCAATAGCACTGGCTTCCCTCATGCACAGTATGAGTAGCAACAGTGAAAGTGTCCTTCACCTACACTGCTCATATGTAACAGGTATCATGCAACTACCCACTTGACAGAGCACAGGCAGCAGCAATTCAAGCTTCTCTTCCATACCAAACAGGCACAACCTAGATCAGCAATGCAAGCCTCTTTCCCAAGCGGAACAGATACAATTTGCAGTAGTGCAAGTTTTCTTGACATCTTTAGCTGAAGCTGGGCCCATCAGTTGTAGTGTGTACTGTACCCAAAACCCATTGGACAACCAGTAAAGAAAAAGGCGACACGAAAGGGCGAGCAAAGGTCTAAACATCAGTTGGCAGCATGTTTCTGTGGTAGCTCCGGGTGCCGACTTTTCAGGTAGACCAAGCAGCACAATATACTAAGATAACCATCTGCGTGCCATTCACACAGGCTAATTTGAGCCTAGTGTCCTGTATCCATTGTTGCTTAGTCATTGAACAGCATGTCTGTAATTTCAGCAGAGAGCAAAAGACTCTCACAGCGCACACAATTTTCTATGGTTGAAGCCAGGGATTTTGTGCTGCGGGAGAGTACGCATTGTCCTTGGAAGTTGTAGTTAATGTGTTATTGTTGATTGTGGTAGCTGTTAGAGGACTGAAGTTGAATTAATTTTGGGTGCCATTAACCTTATCTAACAGGCTTAGCGGGCATTTGGTATAGTCTGTGTGCGTGGCTGGTGAGGAGACTAGTTGTGAATGAGGAGTCTTTGAATGGTAGTGGCATTGTGTGATGTAAAAGGGGATGCAAGATTATGGAGAGTGGTGTAGAGGAACTTTTTATGTATGCTGAAGATGGAAGGGGAATGAGTGAGAGGTAGTTGTTGAGTCTGAGGGTCTGGTTTTATGCCTCTGAAATTTTCAATGGATAGTAGGCAGGTGAGTGAGGAATGTTGTGTGTTTATGGATTGAGTGGTTGGTGTCTTCGTTGCTTGAAAACTGAGGCAGAGATTGGTGATAATTTGAATATTTTCTTTATGCAGCTATTAATTGCAAAGTAGAAGCTTATTGGTGTTGTGGGATGGGGTAGTTAGGAAGTGTCTGGGCTATTTTACAGAGAAAGGTCCTGTGGGTGTTGGGGTTTGATTTGGTAGAGGTGATGTTGTTTGATATTTGTACAGTGACTTGATATGTAGGATTTAAATGTGAAGGACTGAGGTGGTGTTGATATTGAAGAAAAGATTGTGTTGGTTGTTGAAGGAAATACGCTGGAGAGTGTGAAATGGGATAGACTAGTTAGGATGGTTCGTTGCAGGAAAAGAGATAGGCTTATTAGTGGAAATGAGGGAGTGTTTTCATGGGCTTTAAGGTGGTAACAGGAGTAGGGTTTGCATGAGGAGGGTATGATGTAGGGTTGAGTAGAGAGCTGAGCAGGCTGGCATGGGCTATATTTGGAGTTGGCATAGGTTAGTGGAAGAATTTTGGGGGGAGAGGTTGTGAGATGGTATGGATATGGATAGTATGGGCTAGTGAGGGTACTTGTTATGGCTTTGGGCTTAGCACAGAATTGTGGTTTGTGAAGAAGGGAGGGGCCCTTGTGTGGATGTAGGGGTAGAAAGGTATGCAGGAGTGTTTTCTAGAGGTGGTCAGTGGTTGGTTGGAGGGACCCTAGTTTGCTGTGAATGGTAGGTGCGTTTTCTTGAGAGATTGTGTGCATGTTACATGTTAAAATATTTTCTGGTTAATTTGTAGTTTGAAAAATGGACAGTA
Organism: Triturus cristatus; assembly: GCF_964204655.1. Lineage (NCBI taxonomy): Eukaryota > Metazoa > Chordata > Amphibia > Caudata > Salamandridae > Triturus > Triturus cristatus. The sequence continues at coordinate 981,639,650 of NC_140580.1, forward strand.
TTTCTGGCCTTTGCTCTATCAGCCCCAAACATGTAAGACACACTTGTCCTCTCTGTCCTTATCCTCTCTGTCCTTTGTGTCGATGCTTGGGCCAAGAGAAGAGGCTGGTGGTGAGGTCAAGTGACCCTCTCTCAGACAGACCTGCAGGTCCAGCCTAGTGGTTGCCCAGCAATTACCAAATGAGTGCATCTGGAGGTGGGTGTATTCAGATGTATAATACCAACTTGTGTCTGGGAGAGCAGGTAGGGAGAGGGGAATGGAGGAAGTTGGGAGGGGGAAAGAAGGAAGGATTGAAAGACTAGGTCTTGCAGCAGTAAAGATTTGTTAACGTCAGGCAGGCAGAATTGCACAGAATAAAAAAATGCAGTTCATAGGAGCAAACCTTGTCACAAAAGCTGATCTAAAGCTGATAGCCCTTCCTTCTGCTGTGACCCAGTGAATGTCTTAGGGGCCCCTTTGATTGTAGTCAAAGGGGTACAAAGCTTTTGGGCTGATCAGCAGACTCAGGTAGTCAGCATGGCCTGCGAGCGGAGAAAGCAAGGGGGCAGTAAGAGCTGGTGGAATTCATAGCACTGGGAGGAGAGCAGAAGACCAAGAACTGAGGCTTCAATTAGGAAAAGCAGAGCAAAGAAAGGGGAGCAGAGCCAGTAAGTACTGGGATATGGTGGAAGGAGTGTCAGATCATACAGGAGGTGAGTGGGGATAGAGAGGGAGAGAAAAGATAGCGCAGAGCAGACAATAGTAACAACAGAGGCTGAAAATATGGAAAGCAGAGCCAGTAAGTGGTGGGGGAATAGTGGGAAGTGCAAGATCACACAGTGGGTGAGTGGAGAGGGAGAGGAGAGAAAGTGCTGAGCAGGAGACAGAAAAAACAGAGGCTGCAAAGAAGGGGCGCTTACAAACTTCTGCAAGCAAAACAGGTGTTCTTTGAGCAACAGGAGAGCACAGAGCTAACAGGGGCAGAGTCAACATGGTGCCAGAAATGCACAAATTAACATGTTATGCTAGGTCGTATTTTGCAGACAATCAGACCTATATTTAGGGCATATTTACAAGAAGAATAAAAAGTACTCCTCAGACCTGCAGGCGTGTCGCATTCCATAGAGTATGAATTACGTCCTTTGAAAGAATTGCCTTTATAGTTCACCACTGTGAGAAGTTGGCCTGGTATATGATGTTCACTAGTTAAAGTGACCACCTTGTACCATGCCAAGCAACCCTTATGGTGTGGTTGTAAGTCAACCTTTTCGGACTAGCTGCCCTAGTGGTAGCGTAGGCTAAGCAGTCTTTGAGGCTAAACTCGTTAAAGCGTGTTAAGCAGGCTGTTTTACCATATGTAACCCCCTTTTATACCAATGAAAGGACACCACACAGATATATATTCAAAATATATATGTATTTATTACTCAAAGTATCCCCTAGACTCTTTATGAGCACAGGAGCACAAATCGTTAAACAAGAAAGTATTACAATATACAGAAGTTGCACTTTATATGGATGGGCCCTGGTGGCCACTCAAACCATATACTAAAATAGTGGTATAAGTATCACGACTTGGAAAGGGAAAAGGCTTAGGGCCTCTAGAATCGCTGGGCCTACAAGGAGCTAACGTTAGTTAGTGACCAGGAGGTCCACGGGTCGCGTGTGCAGTGAGGAAAGTTACACGCGGGCTCCCATAGGTTTTCAATGGGTGCGTAAAAGTTCAAATGTTACTGCTAGAAGGGTCTTCTGGATGGACTACGAACTTAAGACTTAAAACACAGACACTAGAGAGGTTTCTCTACACTTGGGCACCGGAGTGCCAGCTTTACCTCACCCACAGGAAGCGGGTGCATAGGTCTCGAAGTGCGTCGGGTTTCGTCTATCTGTTCAATGGAGCCTGATGACAAAGATGCTGGTGGATCCAAGAGTGGATCGGAGTTGTAGAAGACCTGAAAGCAGAGGGGACAGTGTTCACAGTCACTAGCCAGTGACCGGCGTGGCACCAGGTAGGTACCAGGCGATGTCTGGTGCAAACAGGTGATGAGGTGTAGCTTGTCTCCGCAGCCACGTGGTCCCTGAAGGTCGACGACGTCCAGGAGTCGGTTCACGAGCTGTCCCACGCAGGCTCTCGCTGTCGGCGGTGTCGGCAACTCGAAGGAAGCAAACAAGCCTTGGCAAAGGCAGGAGTCGTGGAAAGTGAAGAAAGCTGATTGTTCTGACCAGCAAGGTCAGAGGGGCTGCTCCTTTGGAGGGCAGCAGGGGCCAGTCTGGAGCAACCAGACCAGCGTCGTAGTTTTCAAGGTTCGTCGCCAAAATGGCCACTAGCCGACGGGCCAGGGACCGGGCAGGCGCGTCGAGATGGAAAGTGCAGAGGGGCCCCACGCAGATCGTGGAGATGCTGGAGGGCTCACCTTTGGTGCAGATGCTGCTCGGATGTTGGGCTTCTCAGGACCCAAAGCACAACTTGGAGGGAGCCTCTGTTGTCGCGCTTGCAGCTTGTCGTGGGTCTTTCAAGATGGCTGGCTCCACGTGTCTCGGTGCCTCCACGGGTTCCTTCTTCTCAGGGACTGTGGATCGGGCGGTGAGAGGTCTGGTGGTCCAGGTCTTGTCGGGCTCTGGGCTTGGGCTCCCTCAGGAGGCGGCGGCAAAGCAGACGTTGAGTAGCTGGTTGGTGCTTGCGTTAGCAAGATGGTCACTCCCTGACCATAGGGGAGATTTCCTTCTGTCCTCTGCGCAGCAGAGCGTCGAAGTTCCCGTCTTCTTCTTTGTAGTAAGTTGATTCCAGGATGTCTGAAGTCTTAGGACACAGCTCCTGCCTTTAAGCGGATTCTAGGGGCCGGACTACCTGCTAGGTCCCTCCCTAAGGGTGGGACCAGGAAGGGGGGTGGTTACACCCCCAATCCTTTGTCCAGCTCGCCCCAGGTCCGGGGCTGGTGTGCCCCAGGACCGGTTTGAACTGGCATATGCACCGAGGCTCCTTGTGAGCCTCAGGCATGTCTCATTCTGTTCAAGCCCTACCTGACCAATACACAAAATCCTGTCTGGGGTGGTGCACGCACCTCCCCTGGCAGGAAACCCTTTGTCCACGTCTCCCAAGCTGGAAGGACTCCCAGCAGCAGGAGGGCAGACTTGTGTCTGTGGTGGCAGCATCCATTTTGTGGAGCTGAGGCTATGTCTGATTTTACCCGGGTTTCAGGTACTGTACATGTCGTGTCCCTCTAGAAGGGTGGAATGCTAACCCCGTCGCCAGAATTGGCGAGGGGTTAGTATTCCAATTCATATGACACCTTACTCGACATGTTTTGATAAAGCCAAACCAAAGATAGCATTTAACCGCGAGGTTCATAATGCACTTAAGAGTATATGGTATGACGATATCTGGAAACGGTAGAAGGAAGTTGTTCCGACCACTGCAGACAGGCTCAGCTCATGCCAGAGCACCATCTCACATGGAACCAAGCACTCTGCCTTCAGGATTGTTAAGGCCTGCCATAGGAGTGACTTATAGGTTAACATGTGTCCCAATTAAGGTGAGGTATAGGTATACTACACCTAAGTAAGAGGTGGTTACACCGACTTACCCCAGCTGAGTGATCAGCCAGTTGTGTCAAATTACTAGGCCAGGCCAGGGGTGGCACAATACATGCTTTAGCCCCTGGTAGGCCTTAGATACACCAATGCCCTGGGTACCTAGTGTACACTGGTACAGGGGCTCACAGGGTGATCCAATTCCAATTGGTTATGCACCTATAGTGCATAGTGTCAATTTAGTAGAGAGAACAGCAGGCTGGGGGTCTGATTAGCAGGCCCACAGCCTCAATATGTCAAAAACCAGTGAAGCAAAAAGCAAAGATTTGGGGTGACCATAGGATTGCAGACCCTACTCTCCTACAACCACCTGAGCACTAGTTCCAGTAAACCTGTTGGTACTAGCTTTGATAGGTTCCGGTCTAAGCCAGCAAGTTTCTTCTGTGTCAGAGCTGTCACAACTCACCCACAAGGGAGGGAACACTGGCACTGCTTTTTAATTGATAACTGGTCTATATTGGGATTTTGTGCCATAATGAAGTCTGACAACATTGGACTGGTTTTGTGAACACGTGTTAGACAATTTCAGTTTAAATAAATGTCAATACATTGGTGTGAGGTACGGTAATTAAACAAAACCCTCCCAAATGTTAACGAAATGCTTTTTAACTTTAATTTCTTTATTATATTTGCACACATTGTTTGTTGTGTAATTTATATACCAAAGATTTTAATGGCTCTGCTCATGCTTTGGCTCATAAGGCCATGCCACGGGTCTCCTCTGGATTGACTCGCCCTATGAATTTAGTGGCTTGCCCACGTCAGACTGCTCAAGGGGAGGCTGCAAGTTAGAATTCAAAGCATGGGCCGTTGTGGCCAGCAATTACAGTGCATCTGAATAAAATGAGGGCATTGTATAACTGGGGAGTGTGTGGGTCTGTGATTAGTCTGTCAGCTGCCTTCAGAAAAAACATTAACCTAACTGTATATCCGGCAGGCTATGGCCATGCTAGCTTCTGGCTTCACTACACCAACCAAACAGCACATGATGGCAGCAGCACCCCCATTTTGCCAGGTCAAGCAAATTGGGTATTATGTCTTACATGTCCAAACATGTGAGGCCTAGTGGAGAGATTGGAGGGGCCACTCGTCAGTCCTGAGTTGGTGGTCAGTACCCCCTCATATTACCTGAGAGTCCCATTTGGCACCTTTAAATAGGGGAGAGTTTTCCATTGCTTGTGGTAGGGGTGTCAGGCAGAGGAATGTAGAGGGTGGAGTTATTGTCAAGAAGCATGGTGGGAAGTGCACACCTGTCTTTAAATCAGCAGATGTTGGTCTTTACTCAGAATTATTATATGTTATAGTAATAAGAGAATTTAAACTTCTGATGTTTATTTCTAACCAAAGAGTTCTCACCTTTAGAATATCCCTCATGCGCCAGGCTGTATCTGGAGGTTTTCACAGCAGTGCTCCTGTGTGTCTCTTATTGATACTGTGCAGTTCTGCAATGGCCATATAACAGCCCCGAAGCGATGGTGTGCATCCACACATAAGTGCCACACAGTGCGTCATTACCAGTTTCTTTCTTTACATACCTCTGAACGCAGATCTGAAAGTCTGCTCCCTTTTTCGTCTGCTTGATGCGTTTCCGTAGTAAATTCCATTGTGCAAGGGAATGAAGTCTCCGTCCAAGACTACATGGTTCAATCCATGTTGTGAACAAATGTCTTTGAACAACATTCACTAGGTATGCCTCTGGTGTTTGGGATCAGTACACAACTCCAAGTAGTTTGAGGAATATGGCCCATGAGAATGTGAAGCAAATCTGTACTTCGCCAACCATTGAAAGAAGCCAAGCAATTCCCGTTCAAAGCAAGGGCGCACTCTCATTCGCTCAAGTCTGATCCCATGAAAGGTTATCTTCTCGGTGGAGGTCATCCGAAGTCCAAAATCAAATCGGAAACCCAAAAAGGCAAAGAAGGACTGCACCCGATCCTGTCAATCTACCTAAACATAAGTCTCAAGGGTAACATAGTGCCCACTCAATCTTGCTCTCGATCTCAGATTGAGAAGTGATCCAACAATTGGACCTATTGCACACTGAATTCCTCAGGCCATCGGCAATGCTGCAGCAAGTCAAGGTTTTTACAGAGGCAATGCTTCATATTTTGACACCCATTGGTACCCTCTGGCAAGCCTTCTAACTTCAAGGATCAGATGGGACTTCCAGATGTGTTACCACTGGCGGATTTGTCATTAGGACCATCTGAGCTCCTGGAACCAGCCTCTGGTTTTGCACCGTCTCTGGCGCCAGCTCCTATTCGAACTCCAAGACCTCCCCAGGCCTTTTCCGCAACAGTGCTTGTCCCAAAATCACCTGAGGTGAATCCTGTACTGACCCCAGTCTCTTACCCCAAGCCAAATCTACCTCAACCTTGAACAAGGTCACACTCAGAATCTACTCCAACCCTTTCTCGTACAATCTGATTTAGTCAAAAGTCCCCCTCTACTCCTGAGCCATCTTCAGTTGCTCCACCAGCTTTTCAATTCCAACTTTGACCAGAGTTTGTTACCATTTTTAGATAACAGTGGAGATGATGGGGATTTACCCCAACATTATGATGATGATGGTTTTTACATGGATTTGCAAGAGGCCAGTGTGCTTGATACTTCCTCTGATACAGAGCTGATGTCTCCCCTTGAATCACCTAGGAAAAAAGGTGCATCTGATGGGTTCCTTTGCGGTAGTCATCAGATGTGCTGCTGAAGTCCTGGATTTACAACTCCCCTCTGTTGAGGTTAAAACAAATGTGCTTACTGAAGTTCTTCATCCTGATGTCTTCTGAGCATTCACTACCATTCAAAGAAGCCTAATTGACACCCTTATGGGGCATTTGGCCTAACCCTTGTTATTGCCCACTAATATGCAGCTACAAATAATTGCAAATTGTATTGGGAGACTATAAATAGTCCCTTTTTAAAGAATGATAGTGTGGCCTTTATCTGGCCTTCATGGATTTATCCACCGCTTTTGACCTTGTTAATAGGTCATTACTCTGGAAGGCCTTATTGGATTACGGCTTGGATGAATCGCTGGTACACTTTTTGGCCTATTTGCATAGGGATCTGAAGGCCTGTGTCAGGATTGGCACTGGGGGTGAGGTTTCCGAGCCTGTTACAGTTAACAGAGGGGTTAGACAGGGATGTGTCCTAGCCCCCCTTTTATTTATAATATACATTAACGGCCTACACAAACATCTGGTCTCTCTAACCGGTGATGTCCCGTCCATAAAAGATAACCTTCTCCCCGCACTGCTATATGCAGACGACGCGGTCCTTATGGGACGCACCCCAAATGCACTACGTATATTGGTGAATGGCTTTGTTGCACATATGGATTCCCTAGATCTGAAGACCAATTTTAAAAAGTCTTTTGTAATGTCTTGCGGCCCGAAGAGGCATCATATTGGCAGCATAGTTGTGGGGGCAGAAAGACTGGGGTCAACTGGCAGTTTCCCGTATTTGGGAGTGGTCTTTGCTGCGAACAACTCCTGGAGTGGGCATATTGCCCACGCCAGGAGTAAGTTCTCAAAGTCCATTAACTCAATTTTGAGCCTCCCCCGTCCAAAACTGACCGGGGCATTGCCTGCTATCCTAAAAATATACAAAACTCAATGCGTCCCGGTTGCTACTTATGGCGCTGAGGTTTGGGGTACTGCCAGTTCCTCAGACATAATTACAGAGGAACATAGATTTTGTAGGAAACTTCTCTGTGTTCCCATTACTTCCCCACATTTTATATGCCATAGGGAATTGGGTTTGCATTTTATAGGGGATTTTATCCGTGCTCGTCCAGCCCTTTTTTGGCTGTCGATCTGGAAAAACCCCGCTGCCAAACTGACTAGGGACATCATTGAGGATTGCCTCCGCTGCGACAGGGGTATGACCATTCCCTGGCTATCAGGAGTGCATAGCATTTTTCGCAGCGTGAACTCTGAAGACATTTTTCTTAAACCCTCCACCACTAAGCACCCCACTAAATGTGAATTTAAAAAAGCACTTTATACGTTATTTGATGTCGAAAGGGTAGCAAGGGAGTCCTTGAAATCTAGTGTTTCTGGTTATTTAGCCTGTAATTTTATAATACATCCCACACCCAGATATTTAACCCTTCCGTTGAGTCATTGGGAGCGAGGCCTTATATTTCGCCTTAGGGCAGGCACCATTAAACATGCACTTAGCTTCCCTCTATGGAATTTTAATGACCAATGTGTTGAGCCAAGCCCCTGTGATTCCCAGAGTAGGCAAACAACTCTACATTTTTTATTCTTCTGTAAATTTTATATGAAGTATATTAAATGGTTTTTAACTCCGTATTTTAAAAAAAAAAAACCTATTAGCCTGGAACTTGCATTTTCAATGATTTTGGCCCTGGACGATGATGAACTTGTCTTTCGTGTGAGCTCTTTTTTAAAAACTGCGGTTCGTGCCCGGTCTACTATGTCTTAAAGTTTAGATGGACTATTTCTCATGTGCAAACAGTATTTTATTTTATTGTACGATTTTATAATTGTCTTTTTGTACTTTTATGGATTCTCAACGATCCGAATAAAGTTTTCATTGAATTGAATTGAATTGAATGATAGTGTGCCGGAAATTACTTCGTTTATAGACTGTAATTCATGGACCGAACATTTTTTAAATATTTTTAATCCGGAAAGGCTAGGTCTAGATTCAATTCAGAATATTGACTCCTTATGGCCACCACTAGCACTGCATATAAGCATGGATGAGGTATATGAGGGCTTAATAAACAGTAATAAACAGTAAAGGAGGTAAAACCCCGGGGCCCGGATGGGGTTCCGGTGGACTTGTACAAAACTGAAATAAGTCTGGGCACCCATCTTAATGAGATTTTTCAATGCGACGGCAGAGGGACAGTTTCCGACATCATGGGGCCAATCTCTAATTATTCCCCTTTACAAAAAAGGATCTAAATCCGAGGCATGCAACTACCGCCCCATTTCCCTACTAGATTCCTCGATCAAAATTATGAGTAGAATCATGTTAAAAAGGTTGGAAGCATGGGCCAAAGAGAATGCAATTTTATCAAAGGCACAGTACGGGTTCAGAAAAGGCCTGGGGACTCTGGAGCAGTGTGTCAACCTTGACCTTCTTATTAATAAATATACAACTGTCAGGGAGGGCAACCTGTTCCTTTGTTTAGCGGATCTGAATAGTGCCTTTGATCTTGTAGATCACACTATTTTGTGGCAAATTTTACTTGATCTAGGTGCACCTAAGGAAATTGTACATTTTTTAGCAAGACTCTATTCGATGTTGTCATGTAAAGTCCGCTATGGACCGTCTGGTGAATGCACCCCTTTTTTCAAGGTTGCGAAAGGCATCCGACAGGGTTGTGTCCTGGCGCCTTTTTTATTTTCTTTATTTATTAATCAAGTCGACTCTACCCTAAGTGAGATTTAATCGGATGCCCCCCTTATAGATGGGAGGGCAGTCCCAATTCTGTTATATGCGGACGACGCCGTCTTGCTATCTCGCACACAGATCGGATTGCAGCGTCTTATTGACAAGTTTGTAAAATTTATAGAGTGTAGGAAACTTGTTATTTACAAATCCAAGACCTTTGTGATGACTTGTGGAAGGAAAGTTAAGTCAGCTAGTACATTTTACATAGAAAAGGCCAAGATGCAATCTGTTCAATCGTTCTGTTACCTCGGAATAACATTTGCAGGGGATGGGAATTGGACAAACGAACATGATAATATGAGCCTCAAGATGAGTAGGAATACTAATAGCATTTTTAGATTTTCAGCCAAACCAGGGGACAGAAGAATAAAAGAAATGATGGCCATTTATAATGCGAGGTGTGTCTCATCCGCATTATATGGGGCAGGAGTGTGTGGCCATCAATGTGCTAAAAGACTCCAGCATGATGAAAATAAGTTTCTCAAACGTTTATTGTGCGTTCCCCCCTCAGCATCAACAATATTAATTCATGAGGAAGTAGGAATTGAATATATTTCGGATCTAGCAGCATTACGCCCTTTGACACTCTGGCGTTCTATTTGGTCCAAAAGTGAAACACAATTTACACAAACTATTATTAAAGACTGCCTGAGGCTGGATCATTCTTTGCGTATACCATGGCTCAAATATATTTATTATTGGTATAACCTTTTATTTGAACGCAATATTTTTCTGGACCCTGAGTTTGCAGCATCAATCAATAGGAAAGAGTTAAAAACAAGGTTTTTACTATATAAAAGGGAGGCTCGAGAGAGGTTGATTAAGAATTCCCCAACCTCTATTTTTTATTATGACTTAAACCTAAATAAAGGTTTTCAGGCATATCTAACTACAGTGACACGCAATTCCCAACGCTTTGTTTTGACACGTCTTAGGTTGGAAATTGTTCATCATCTCATTTCCGCATATGAAAATTAGATCCAATTCCGTATGCCCATGTGATAATATTTCTAGACAAAGTTGTTGCCACTTCCTTATGTTCTGTAAATTTTATTACTTTTATAGGAAATTTTATCTGAAACCCATATTTTTAAAACATAATGTTCATTCCACTAAATTGGCAATGAAGCTTTTATCATCTTTAGGAGATGCAGATATTCGTTTTTATGTTGCATCGTATATATTGAAATGTATTGTTGTAAGGAAATCAATTGTTCTTTCTGTGTAACATTTATTATTATTGCTCAATTTGCACATTATTTCTAAAACAAAGCCAGTATATGCACTTTATTAATGCCACGTGACACTTTTTGCGAAAATTGCACATAATACACTATTCAGGATTATAGAATAACTTTTAGTATTAATGCTGCCGGAATATATGTATAGTTTTGTAGAAGGTCGTATTATATACTATATGCTTTTACTGATTTTAGTTCATAAATCTGTGCAACACTCAATTCATTATTGCTCAAATTGCACATTTTCACTAAAACGAAGTCAGTATATGCACTTTTTTAATGCCACGCGTCACTTTTTGCGAAAAATGCACATAACACATCATTTAGATTTATAGAATAATTTTCAGTATAGATTCTGCTGGAATATATGTAGTTTTGCAGAAGGTTGTATTATACATTATATGTTACTATTGATATTAGTTTTTACATTTTGTGAGGTATTGCGGTTGTTATGCTTATATGGTTATGTTTAACAAACCGAATAAAGCTTTGAACTGAACTTCAGGCAGGAGGCTAGGTGTTACAGACCAGTGCCTGGCAACCCTGATTTTCTTACTCTGCATCCTACTCCTGAGAATTTGGTGGTCTAAGCTCCTCCAGCAATGTGAATCCCAATTTGTCCTCATGACCGCCTTAACAGGGAGTCAATAAAGTCTGAGGTATTTGGGAAACACCTGTTCTCTTCAGGCAGCCTATCCCTGAGGTCTGTCAGTGTCAGTTGCCTAATGGGCTGTTAAACACACACTGTGGAACATGGTCAGTGAGGTCTTGCTGGCGGTCCTGGAAGAGTTTAGACCTTCGTGCTGGTCTGACAGTACCAATTGCTTGGAACAAGCAGTCCGCATTAGTGTGATGCTCAGTTGCCACTCATGGATGAGGTCCACAGGCTTGTTTGGTGACCTTCAGGCATCCTTCATGGACATCCCTTTTGATGGATTCCACCTGTTTGACTAAAAGGCTGAATTCTCCCTAGAGCACTTCAAGGACAGCCTGGCCACAGGCACACTCTTTGGGCTTTTTGATCTCTGCCAGACAGATCAGTCATCAGTTTCGGTCCTGCCAAGGATGCTCAAGAATTTTGATGTATAGAAATACCCGACTCCAAAAAAGCAAAGCCACCATTGAAGTCACCTCATCCCTTTTATGCCTGGGGATGGGAATCAGGCAGACAACATGCAGGTAAGTAGGGGCAATGGTCTTCCCAGTTATTCTCTCCTGTGGCGAAGTGGTATCAGCCTTCAAGCTGATTTAATCTACCCTGTGTGAGCCAGGACATTCAGGCTATGAGCCCGATGTTTCAGCCTCGGTCCTGGATCTCAGTAAGAGCTGCTCTGAGGCTTCTTGAGCTACTGGCCTCATGCAGCCTGCTTGTTAACTTTGCCAGATGGCATGTGTGGGCTCTGCAGTGGGATATGAAACTTTTGGTGGAACCAGCACCAGGGAAACCTTTAAGATGTTATTCAGGTGTCAGAGGCAACTACATAACATCTGCAGTTGTGGATGCTTGACCGCAACCTGACCAGCGGAAGACCCCTTTTTCCCACCAAGGGCTAACGGTGTTGACTGATGCATCTTTTCTGGGCTATTGAGGTAATCTAGGAGAGGTGAAGGTCAGAGGGCTCTGGTCTCCCCTAGAAGCCCAGTTCCACAGAAATCTGTTGGAGCTATAGGCAACCCCCTGGCTTTGAAGGCTTTCCTGTCATCCGTCAAGCAAAGGCTGGTGCAGGTTCTCATGGACAACACCACTGCAATGTGGTACTGCAGGAGGCAGGACAAAGACGGGTCTGGGTCCTGTACGAGGAAGCTCTGCTTCTTTGGAGTTGGCTGGAGCATCACTGCAACTCCCAAAGCATGAACCACTTGGCTGAAAATTTAAAAGCTAGGGCGGACGAGCTCAGCTGTCAGTACTTCATGAGTAGCGGTTGCACCCTGAGGTGGTGCAGGGCCTCTTCCGACAGTGGGCAGACCTTGGCTGGATCTTTTCACTGCAGTTGAGAATGTAAAGTGTGCATTGGAGTACTCTCTCTACGAGATGTAGTCAGGCTAGAGTGGACCACATGGTTCCTGTGTGCCTTTCTGCCTCACCTGCCGAGAATTCTGAAGATCTGCAACGTCCAGGTCATAGTGACTCTGGATTAGGTCAGGAGAGCAAGGTATCTGCCATTCCTGGGCATAAACCTGTGTCTTTCAATCAGGCTACCACTTAAGGAAAACCTTTGGTCGAGAGTTTGGAACTCGAACCAACTCAATCTACACCTCCATGCATGGTAACTGAACAGCGGCATTGACTCTGTTTGATCTACCACCTGCCATTGTGGATGTTATCCTCGCTTCCAGGTGCCCCCATACGAAATCTATTTAAATGTGGCGCTGAACAAATTAGTGGCAACACAGAACCATTACAAGCCAAACTGCTGGATGTATTTTTTTTTGTTGTCTTTGGGCCAGCAAGGACTTGCAGTGAGCACCATTAAAAGTTATTTGTCAGGCCTTTCTGCCTTTGCTGGACCAAACAGCTTTGTATCTGATGTAGACTCTGCTGACAGATTTCAAACTCCAAAAATGCATGTCTATGTCTGATACCCTAGTCCAGGGGCATGCACTAATTTGAATATTTGTAATTGAGAAAGCAGGATGGTATGTGCTCGATTCCTATTTACTAATCCTAGTTGTGGACATAAACAAGGGAACAAATAAGAACATAAATAGGGGACACCTAACTTATACTTGGAGCATCACGCAACTACAAAGCGGACACTATCAAGAAATATGGACACTTGGGTCGTTTTGTCTTGAGAAAGCAGTTGATCTACGAAAAACGTGTTGGATGTGGCTGTAACAACAAGAATATGGGAGGAAACAGACAAGTCCCTGGGAAAATGATCTGGATCATGTGTTGAGCCAAAACCTATAACAGTATAACAAATAGTCTCTCGATTCACAGTGGTAAAGAAGCCCAAAATAAACATAAGATCAATGAAATACAAATTTCTAATTTATTCAAAATACTTGATTAAAAAGTTTTATCTCAAAAACTAGACATGATATCAATATCCGAAATTAAAACATTCCATTAATTGCAACACACAGTGTTGAAGGATAAAAGCATAAAGAAAACTGCACAAAAGGATCGACACAGCGTTTCGGTGTGACTTGATGAAAACACCTTCTTCAGGACAAGAGTTTTCTGAAACAATTTTAACAATGTATTAACTCCTTACATATATCATACGTCTAGTATACAAATGTGCAAAAGTGATCAAAGATACCATTATACTGTACATAAATTTCTCTATTTTAAAACATAAGGCCTCACACATTTATTTCATACTAACAATTTTAGCTACAGATTCTCCTAGATATTTTGAGACAACACATGATCCAAATTTATGTTAAGACATACCTAATGGAAAATCGGGCGATTTAAAAAAAAAAAAAGAATTTTTAATGGAACCTTATTCAGAATTCACTTAAGGCTGGAAATTATCTATGGGTGAGACACATTATAATTGCAAAGGGACATTGTTAAATTTACCCAAAGTGGCAGACTTGGCTTTTTGTATGTACGACCTTAATGGTACACGTACCTTTTTATGCGGTACTCAAAATTAATATATGCGTTGTTTTGGAGCCACCGATACAGTCAAGAAACTAATTATTACTTAAACCTTGAAAAAGAAAAAGAAATGTAACCTTTTGATTATCTCTCTCTATTAAAACTGGAATATTTAGAATATGTCTGTAAGGCTGATATGTGCTGACCTTTCAAATGATAGCTTTACCACGACAGAGAATAGGTACACCGTGATTGTGACACCAAATCTTGTTCAAACCGTACTTTGTTTTAATAATTAAGACGGGGGTATAGCTAAAAGAACACAAAGTTGGTTTAAAAGTATTTAATCTACATGAGCAAAAGAAGCCATCTTCATACTTAATGGTGCTCTTAAAAAAACATATTTTACCTGGAATTGTTGCGTTCAGAGTAATGCAACTTGGGAGATAAAATCTGAAAATAACAAAAAGAGATTTTTGTAATATTTGTTATATTTAGGTTACTCAAACTGGAAAGTTTCTGTATCTGTATTTTGACAGTATACATTTTATTGTACCCACGCGTAATGAAGCGCAGCGGGAATGTCCTTTCTAATTATAATGAATTTCCCTCTATTATTGTAGACTTTGGAGCTTAAATCATACACATTATATTATAGATGAGTTTATTTCTCTACAGTTTTCAATGTAGTTACATAAATATCTGATCAGTATCCTGTCTATACGGAATATCGCAATGACGGGAACTGTCACTGTCTCCATGTAAAACGTAAGTTACCGTTTTATAAATTATCATTGCAACAATAGTCGGTCGTCATCTGCAATGAGTATTGACAGTCGAGTAGAGACTACTTGTACATTCCTCTGTAATCATTGTTGTTATTGCATACCGCAAAAACAAGCGGACACGGTTGCAGTCGCATCAAAATAGCTATAAGTTAAGGGCTACGGTTAGCTCTGGTCCGCTTACCTGATGCAAAGTATATGGCCTCCCTGCTCCAACACAAACGACTTCCGGGTTAGGATACGTAGGGGCAGTACCCATTGCGCTCTTTAAATATCCTGATGTCAGATCACGTGGTGTGCCGTGCGCGAAAATACTCGCATGGTCCACTTTCTATTTACGCATATTGATTTTTTTTTTATTTATTTCATAGGGTAGTGCGAATTGTTAATGAAAAAAATATATCTATATCCATTCGGAAAAAAGATAACAAAAAATCGCCCGATTTTCCGTTAGGTATGTCTTAACATAAATTTGGATCATGTGTTGTCTCAAAATATCTAGGAGAATCTGTAGCTAAAAATTGTTAGTATGAAATAAATATGTGTGAAGCCTTATGTTTTAAAATAGAGAAATGTATGTACTTTTGCACAATTTTGCACATTTGTATACTAGACATGTATGATGTATGTAAGGAGCTAATACATTGTTAAAATTGTTTCTGAAAACTCTTGTCCTGAAGAAGGTGTTTTCATCAAGTCACACCGAAACGCCGCTTCGACCCTTTTGTGCAGTTTTCTTTATGCTTTTATCCTTCAACACTGTGTGTTGCAATTAATGGAATGTTTTAATTTTGGATGTTGATATCATGTCTAGATTTTGAGATAAAACTTTTTAATCAAGTATTTTGAATAAATTTGAAATTTGTATTTCATTGATCTTATGTTTATTTTGTGCTTATTTAACACTGTGAATCAAGATACGATTTGTTATACTGTTATAGGTTTTGGCTCAACACATGATCCAGATAATTTGTCTGTTTCCTGCTGTTACCCTGTTCCGATTATCATAAAATATACGGTTCCTCCCTTCTTTTTGTCTGACAAGAATATGCACTATAACAACTAAAATATAAATAGCATTTTTTTTCCACGGATTTCAAGATTTATAATGAATTTATTACATGGACTTTTCTAAGAATAAAGAAATTTAAGGATTACGACTATGTAACTATCACCTCCAAAGGTGTGATTCGTGTATAACCCTACAAAATATGCTTCTCTCTTCGGTCGCTGTGATGCCAAAGCAACCTTTTACTATATTATCACAAGACCATTTAATTCAGGCAGGCCTTAGACAGGGAGGAGCCAGTAAACCAAAGAAAGGCCAGGAAACAAGCTGGTTTCTCTTCATCCTGTGTGAGAAAAATGTTCCAATCCAAGACGGCTGATCTACAGACTAGAAGGTCCAAGGGAAAGGGATCCTGCTGAAAGGTATTAACTTTACTCTAAGAAATAGTGCTGTGACAAACAAGAAATTGCAAGCGGAAGGGCAATGCTTCCACATCCAGATAGTACAGTGACAATTTCCATCATTTTTTGGGGGAAGGGATTTATATGTCTCCGCACATATATTTGGCAGCCAGGATGCAATTTTAGACCAATGATTTCCGAGGCATACTCAAGCTTTGATGCAGGATACAAATAGGTCAGACACCACTCTGATTCCTAGCAAAGAGAAGGCAAATATTTAACCAGAAAAAAGAGTACTAGTTCACTGCAAGGCTGTGACATCGTATTGCATCATTTTGCGCTGTTCAAGGGTCGTCCCCCTCTGCAGATATAACAGGATGATAAAATGTTATAGGGCCAGAAAGATGTTGGTGGCTGGATAAAATATATACAGCTGTAACTATAGTTTGCAACTGGCAATAAATAAAAGCAAATCCTGAGAGGTCGCCTGCCCACAGATGTCCCCAAAGAACACAATTCTTTAGAAAGGAGGTGGTAATGGAGGAGGTGAGAGGCTGAAAAGGACGTTCACAAGGAAAAGACATACAATATGCCTTTATTTATCTACAGACCTGCTTTTAGTATCAAGTCTGCCAGTTTAGTCATTTATATGCCAAGGTCAGGTCAACAGCAGGCTACATCGGACGCAATAGAGCCAAATGTATTGGACTCAGCTCTACCCCTAAACATGCTTGATTTCCAGACTGTTTATAATTTTGGTCATGAAGAGGGAGTTACTTACGAGACACAGCCCCTGCCCTGTGAAGGGCCTATTAACTTCCTCCTTGATGAGGTTAGGTATAGAGTGACTGTCTTGTAATAAGGCCCTGGAACCTGATGGGATTCCTCCAGACCTGTTCTTGAACAATATTGAGGTGTGGGCCCCGGTTCTGACAAGGGTATTAAATGCTGTAGCTTCGGCAGCTATGTCACCTTCATGGTCCACGGCCACTATTGTACTGATTTTTAAAAAAGGAGATAGGGATAACCCCCATTGTTATCGGCCCATTTCCCTCATTGAGTCAATAGTGAAGGTTTTGGGGAGGGTGTTATTAAATAGGCTTGATGAATAGGCAGATAATAAACAAATTATATCGGAGGTGCAATATGGCTTTCGCATAGGTAAATGTACAGTAGACCAGCGTCGGAACCTTTATCTTTTGATCTCTAAATATACGATTGCCAAAGAGGGATCACTTTTTCTGAGTTTTATGGACCTGACTGCAGCATTAGATCGAGTGAACAGGAATATACTATGGATGATATTGGGTGAGTTAGGTGTTGAGCCTGCAATTATAAATGTTTTAATGACTCTCTACACTGACACCAACTGCTGCAGTTAGGTATACTAAATAAGGAGTACTCACTGATAATTTTAATTGTACTAGAGGGGTGCGCCAAGGGTGCATCCTTGCTTCTTTTCTTTTTACAATATATATAAATGGACTAGAATCTGCCTTGATATCTTTACATACGGATATACCGCGAATAGGCAGGAGATTAGTGCCTGTTTGGTTGTAGGCAGATGACGCTGTTCTTTTAGTGCATACACTGCGGGCGTTGCAAGCCCTTATAGTTGGGTTTGTTACTTTAATGAATGGGTTGGACCTGTCCCCTAATTCTACTAAATAATATGTGATGGAGATAGGAAGTGGAGGGTCCAAACTAAAGACGTATAAGGCAGGCTCATATAGTCTACTTAAGGCCCCATCTTTTTCATACCTGGGTATTGTGTTTGATGATAAATTAAATTGGAAAACTTTGAAAGAGGGAAAGCTAAGGGATATGAAAAAAACTCTGGGTGCAATTGCCAATTCTGCACATAGAATAGGTACATGGTCCCCAGGGGTGATTTTAAAATTGTATCAGTGTGAGAAGTTGGCCTGATATATGATGTCACTAGTTCTAGTGTACACCTTGTATCAGTACAAACAACCCTTATGGTGATTGGTTGTAAAGTCAACCTTATAGACCAGCTATCCTAGTGGTAGCATGGACAAGAGCAGTCTTAGGCTAAACTCTGTATGGCATGTGAAGCCAGCTGTTATACCATTATAATCCCTTGAATACCAAATGAAAGGACACCACACCAGATATATATAAAATTAGAATGTATTTATTCTAACATATACCCTCAGCACTCTTTATGAGTTCAGAGGTCTAAGCACAACAATTTCTTAAGTAGCATACGTTAAGTTACACAGGAAAAATACAGTTAGGCCCAGGGGCCACGCAAACCATATACTAAGAAAGTGGTATAAGTACCACGTCACGAACAGGGAGTAGGCCTAGGGCCTAGGGAATCGCTGGGGCTACACTACCCTACCAATAGTTAGGAAGTGGGAGGCCCACAGGAAGCCTGTGCAGTGTGGAAACACACACGCGGGTTACATTAAAGTCAATGGGAATGTAGCAATTAGAAATAGGAAGAATAAGGACACTTCCGAAGTAACTAGGAGGAAGCAACTAGAGACTTCGACACTTGGATAGTCAATATCCACTGGAGCACCGGAGTACTCGCGTTACCTCACCCACAGGAGACAGGTGCATAGGTGTGAAGATGTGTCGGGTGTCGTCGCTGGATCCTATCGATGCCTGAAGAACAGATGCTGGCAGGCGGCCAGGAGGAAGATGTCCGGTGGATCCAAGGGTGGATCTTGAAGGAAGAACACCTGCAAGCAGAGGGGACAAAGTCTGGATCACTAGCCAGTGACCGTGGGGAACTAGGAAGGAACCATGCGATGTCATGCAGAACACAGGTGATGTCTTGAAGCTTGTCTCTGCAGCTGCGTGGACCAGGAGGCGTTGAGGACGACCAGAACCAGGGTACGAGCTGTCCCACGAAGGATCTTGCTGATGGCGGAGTCGACTTCCCGATTGGAGTCAACAAGCCTTGGCAAAGGCAACCCACGCGGAAAGGGAAATTCGCTTCAGGTGCAGACCAGGAAGGTCTGAGGTGCTTCTCCTTCACAGGGAAGCAAGGGCCAGTCTGGAGGAGCCAAACCAGTGGTGGAAAGTTAAGGGTTTGTCGTCACTGAGGCTACTAGCCAACGGGCATGCAACCGGACAGACGCGTCGAGCAGGAAAATGCAGAAGGGCCCCACGCAGAACTCGTGGAGTGTGGAGGGCTGATCTTCGGTGCAGATGATGCTCGGGGTTGGGGCTTCTCAATCCCCAGAGCACAACTTCGAGGATGCCTCAGAAGCTGCGCTGGAAGCTACTCGCCAATTTTCCCAGGTAGCCGGTCCCACGTCTCTCATCGCCTCCACAGATCTCAGCTTGGCTGTGGATGTGGATCAGGGTCAGAGAAGTCTGGAGGTCAAGGCGCTGGTCGGGCTCTGCAGTCGGTTCCTCGTAGAACGTTGGGCAAAGCAAACGGCAGGTCGCTTGATGGTGCCTGTTTGCACAGGGTGGATGGTGCCTGTTTGCACAGGGTGGCCACTCCTTGGCCAGAAGGGAGATTCTTCAGTCTTCTTGTCGAATGTCGAAGTTCTAGAGTTTCGTGTCTTGTTTCAGTTCAGGATAATCCAAAGTCCTAGGGACTCAGCTCCCACTCTTATACTAATCTGGGGGGCTGGGTTACCTGCTAGGTCCCTCCTACGGGTGGGACCAGGGAGGGGGGTGGTTACACCCCCTTCCCTTTGTCCAGTTTCGCGCCAGGACTGGGGCTGGAGTGCTCCAGCTCCGGTTTGAACCGGACTATGCATGGGACACCTTGTGTGCCCCAGGCAGTGTCTCGTTTCTTTCATTCCTCCCTGCCCCAATACACTAAGCCCTGTCTAGGGTGGTGCTAGCACCTCCCAAGGCAGGAAACCTATTGTCCAAGCCTCCCTCGCTGGAAGGAATCCCAGCAGCAGGAGGTCAGACTTGTGTCTGTGGCAGCAGCATCCATTTTGTGATGCTGGGGCTCTGGTTAACTTTAACCGGGTAAGTAGGATTTTAACATGTCTTCTCCCTCTAGAAGGGGGGAATACTATCCTCATCGCCAGAAATGGTGTGGGGTAGTATTCCAAAGTGTTAGACACCTTACACAACCTGTTTTGATAAAGCCAAACCATAGTTACCATAACCGCGAGGATTATAAGGTACTTTAGGAGTATATGGTAGGCGATATCATAGAACAGCTATAAGGACATGGTTCCGAAAGCTGCAGACAGGCTCAGCTCATGCTAGAGCACCATCTCACATGTTACCAAGCACTCTTCCTTCAGGATTGTTAAGGCCTGCCATAGGAGTGACTGAAAGATTACCCATGTACCTATATATAAGGTAGGTATAGGAATACTATACCTAAGCAAGGGGTGATTACACGACCTTGCCCCAGCTGAGTGATCAGCCAGTTGTGTCATGATGGGAGGCCAGCCAGGGGTGGCATAATACATGCTGCAGCCCCTGGTAGGCCTAGGGTACACCCATGCCCTGGGTACCTAAGGTACACTGTACAGGGCCCTATAGGGTGATCCTTACCAATTGGGTTATGTACCTAAAGTACATAGTATGAATTTAGAGAGAGAACAGCTGGGCTGTGGGTCTGATTAGCAGGCCCACAGCCACATCTAAGTCGAAAACCAGTGAAGCAAAAGCAAAAAGTGGGGGTGACCATAGGAAGCAGACCCTACTCTCCTACAATCAGTCCTTTTGCACCTCTAGGGTTTTGTACGGTGCAGAGGTCTGGTGGTATTTGGGGGTTGATAAAATTCAGACAGCACAAAATAAAGACGGATGCTGAGAGTTCCTCAGGGCCCTCCGTCTTATACTGTACACGATGAATTAGGTATTAAGTATATATCCGATTAAGTCACCGTTAAGCCCCTGTTGTGTTGGGTGAACGTCTGGTCTAACAAAGAGGCATCTTCTAACCGGGCAGTAATCCGGGATTGCCTTTCAATTGACAATGCTCCCAAAATTCCGTGGCTAAGGTATGTAAAGGAAACTATTGTATGACAAACTAAGGAAACAGGATAAAAATCTGGTCAAAGATATGTTTCTTTAAAAAAGCCATGGCAGATCGAGAGAGCATGGAATTCAGAAAATCTACGGTGAGAGGATTTGCCTTAGTTGTCAGTACAGGGAATGGAGACTTATCTCTCCTTTTTAACCAATGCCCATGATAGATTTTTAATCACCCGTATCTGAAAGAAACACGTTAAGTAGATTCCTTACCTTAGAATATCCCCAGGCGTCAGGCTGGATCCGGAAAGATTTTTTTTTCCGTCAGAAATACCCTTGCGTGCTGCTAGGCATCGTCTGCGGCTCCGCGTCCGTCGTCTGCGTCGTGATCGCTGAGATGACGTCATCGAAGTACTTAGATGCCGCCCTCGCGTGCTGACGTCAGTTCTTCTTTTTTCCGTGCCAGTAAGCGCAGATCCGGGAAGGGCATACCCTTTAGTCACTTTTTGACTAAACTTTTTGAACTTTCTTGGTTCCTATTTCGAGTCGACCTCGATTCCTGGTGCCGGTAGGGATGCCCGGGTTCAAGCCGTGCGACGCCTGTCACCGCCTGATGTCGGTCACGGATCACCACCGCCGGTGTCTCTACTGCCTTGGGGCCGACCACGATGCCGAGTCGTGCCTCGACTGCCGGGCCGTGACCTCGAAGGCTAGGAGGGAGCGGTCCCGCAAGCTGCTCGAGAGCGGCGCGGAGCCGACTGCCGGATCAAGGTCCCGGTCGAGGAGGAGGTCGAGGGACCGGTCGCGGAGCCGCAGCCATCACCGCTCGTCAGGGTCGAAGTCCTTGCATTCTGGTAAGTCGAGGCGCAGCAAGAAGTCAAAGAGATGACATCGCTCTTCTGACTCCCCTCGCGCGACTCGGCTGAGGGTTCGGGTGGCACCACCCGCGCGGCTCAGTCGGAGCTACGAGAGTCACATCCGGCCCCACACCCTCCGGTCCCTGGGCCCGATGCGACTCCGACGTAGATCCGAGACTTCCTCGTGGCCATGAGGCATCTCGCTCTGCCGTCGAGGCCTGCCGGTGAGCCTTCAGGCCCCGCAGGTCCGACTGGGGTGCCTAGCGAGCCGGCGGCTCTGGCGCCGTCGTCGACTTCGGTCCCGACGCCGCTGGCCCCCGGGGGACCCAGGCCTGGATCCCGGTCGACCTTACGAACCCTCCGCCGGCGCCGACCCCTTCGGTGCCACCCCCGACGCCGTCTTCGGACGACGTTGTCCCCAGGTTTAGTCCCGGTCCGGGCCCAGCGTCGGAGCGGCGCCAATGGATGACCGATTCATCTACCGCCCGGCTCCGACCTTTCCACCTGTCTACCAGGAGTCGGGTGACGGGGACGACTGGGAGGGGTCTGAGGACTCTCTGGCACAGCAGTGCCAGTTATCTCAGGACTGGGCAGAAGAGCTGGGGGATGTCAGTGGTCTTGACACCTCCCCTGACACTGGCTTCATCTCTCCTCCCTCCGTGGCTATGGAGGAGGGTGCTACCTATTCTGTGGTGCTGCGCAGGGCGGCTGAAGCTCTTCAGCTGGAGCTCCCTGCAGTGGCTGTGAGGACTAACCTCCTCACTGAAGTGCTTCAACCGCCGGTAAGCTCCTCGGAGCCTCTGCTGCAGTTCAATGAAGCACTGACGGACGTTCTGATGGGCACCTGGTCCAAGCCCTCCACAGTACCTCCTGTGGACCGGAACGTGGCCCGGCGCCACCTCCCCGTACCGGGCAACCACAGCTTTCTGTCGGTGCACCCCACGCCTGAGAGCCTGGTTATCCAGGCCTCTACCTCCCAGACCGCCTACCTGTCCGCTCCCCCGGATCGGGAATCCAAAAGGTTGGAACAGTTTGGAAAGAAACTGTTCTCCTCCCTTAGTTTGGGGTTGCGGTCTATCAACACCGCGGGCCTTTTGGACCGTTACACCCACTCTCTGTGGGATACGGTGGCGGACGTGCTGCCCCAGTGTCTGGAGGAGGCTCAGACACGGCTCGCCCAGGCTCTTGCCGAGGGGCGGGATGCGGCACGGTACTCGATATGATGTGGGCTTGACACAATGGACTCGCTAGGTAGGGCAATTGCGACCACGGTGGCGATTCGTCGCGACACCTGGCTGAGGTCCACAAATTTCTCCGGGGATGTCCAGAGCACCCTCATGGACATGCCCTTAGATGGCCGTCGCCTCTTTGGCGACAAAGCGGATAGTGCGCTGGAGTGCTTTAAGGACTCCAGGGCTACGGCCAAGTCCTTGGGCCTCTCGACCCCGCGCCCGCAAACTTCCGCTTTTCGCCCCTTTCGTGGCCAAGGAAGGGGCGCCCCCACACGTCCGTCTAGCCACAGGCCGCAGAACCAGCCTCAATGCAGTCGCGGACGTGGATTCCGCCGAGGTGGAGTGGGGGGACAGAGAGACGGTCACCCCACATCTACCCCAGCAGCATCTGCCTCAAAGCCTTCCTAGTCTGAGCTTTCAGGCCCATTCCACGCCAGTGGGAGGCAGAGTTCGCCATCACCTGCTCCATCACATCGGACAGGTGGGTGCTGCAAATCGTCCAAAGGGGCTACTCCCTCCCCTTCGAGGCGACCCATCCAGCCATGCCACTGCAGTACCACCGCATGTCGGGGGATCACTTGCAACTTCTGCAGGAGGAAGTTACGGCCCTCTTGGCCAAGGGGGCCATCGAGCGCGTTTCTGGCCCAGAAGTAGGTCGGGTTGTTATTCCCACTACTTTCTGGTTCCCAGGACGGGCAAAGGGGGCCTACGCCCTCTCTTGGACCTCAGGAGCGTCAATGCCTTCCTCTGGAAGGAGAAGTTCAAGATGCTCACCTTAGCTCAGGTTCTGGCTGCCCTAGACCCTGGAGACTGGATGGTAGCATTGGACTTGCAGGACGCTTATTTCCACATCCCCGTCCTGCCGGCCCACCGGCGTTACTTGCGGTTCACGGTAGGCCACGAGCACTTTCAGTTTACCATGCTCCCCTTCGGCCTCACCAGTGCCCCTCGGGTGTTCACGAAATTGATGGCGGTGGTCGCAGCTCATCTGCGCAGATTAGGGGTTCCAGTCTTCCCCCTATCTCGACGGCTGGCTGTTGAAGGCGGGCTCGCTCAGGCAGTCGTCTCCCACCTCCAGACTACGGCC
Source organism: Triturus cristatus (assembly GCF_964204655.1). Classification (NCBI taxonomy): domain Eukaryota; kingdom Metazoa; phylum Chordata; class Amphibia; order Caudata; family Salamandridae; genus Triturus; species Triturus cristatus. Next base: position 981,663,747 of record NC_140580.1, read on the forward strand.
GACCTCCTGTATTTGCTGCGGTTCTCCATCAACGTGCCGAAGTCGCATCTGAGTCCCTCCCAGAAGCTCCTTTTCATCGGAGCGGTTCTGGACTCAGCGCAGTTCCGGGTCTATCTTCCGGAACAGCGGGTTCAGGATATTTAGGCTCTGATTCCGATCTTTCAGCCTTTATCCCGGATTTCGGTCAGGTTGGTACTGCGGCTACTGGGTCTGATGGCCTCCTGCATCCTGCTGGTACATCACGCCAGGTGGCGGATGCGGGCTCTGCAGTGGGACCTGAAGTTTCAGTGGGCCCAGCATCGGGGCAACCTGTCTGACCATGTCTTGATCTCAGAGGGCACTGCAAGACAGTTGCAGTGGTGGCTCACAGACCGCGATTGGGTCAGTGGCAGATCCCTCTCCCTACCCCAACCGGAGCAGTGTAGTGGTGACGGATGCGTCCCACCTGGGATGGGGGGGCCACATGGGAGAGGCAGAGATCAGAGGCCTCTGGTCTCCGGCGGAGTGCCGGCTCCATGTCAACCTGTTGGAGCTGCGGGCGATCCAACTTGCAGTGAAGGCATTCCTTCCCTCTGTTGGGGGAAGTGTAGTGCAGGTGTTCCCGGACAACACCACCGCCATGTGGTTTTGCAACAAACAGGGCGGGGTGGGGTCGTGGACCCTTTGTCAGGAGGCTCTGCGCCTCTGGACATGGCTGGAACATCAGGGCATCACCCTGGTGGTTCAACACCTGGCAGGCTCTCTGAACGCCAGGGCGGACGAACTCAGCCGCCGGTGCATGATGGATCATGAATGGTGTCTGAACTCGGACGTGGCGCAAGGACTCTTTCGGCAGTGGGGAGAGCCTTGGTTAGATCTATTCGCCACCGAAGAGAACGCGCAATGTCATTAGTTCTGCTCATTGGAATTTCCATGGCGGCACTTGCTCGGAGACGCTTTTCGTCGCGAGTGGAGTTGCGGTCTGTTGTACGCCTTTCCGCCTATACCACTTCTGCCCAGAGTGCTGAAGAAGATCAGGCGTGACCGGGCCCAAGTCATCCTTGTGGCTCCGGATTGGGCACGAAGATACTGGTATCCTGAGCTACTCAGTCTGTCAATCACTCCCCCGATTTGACTGCCTCTCCAGGAGGACCTTCTGTCGCAGCAGCAGGGGACGGTCCTCCAACCGAACCTGTCCAGCCTCCACCTCCATGCGTGGAGATTGAGCGGCGACAGTTGAGGCCATTTGACTTGCCTCCTGAAGTCTGTGATGTCATTCTGGCAGCCAGGCGTCCCTCCACTAAAATGGTATACGCCTGCAGGTGGAACAAATTTGTCACATGGTGCACAGCAAAGGCTGTGGATCCCCTTTCCGCCCCTCTTTCTGAAGTTCTCCTCTTTCTTCTTTCCCTGGCCCAGCTGGGCTCTGCTCTGGGCACCCTCAAGGGATATCTTTCAGCTATTTCTGCTTTCTAACGGCTTCCCGATAGCCTTCTCTTTTCAAATCCCCTGTTGTTGCTCGATTCTTTAAAGGCATTACTCATATGTTTCCTCCTGTCCCTTTCGTAATGCCTCAGTGGGATTTGAACCTGGTGTTAACCTATCTGATGTGCGCTCCCTTTGAGCCACTTCATAATTGTCCTCTTCGTCTTCTGACAATTAAGACTGCTTTCCTGGTTGCCATCACCTCTGCTAGACGGGTGAGTGAGCTCCAGGCTCTATCTTCTAAGCCTCCTTTCCTTTCTGTCCATCCGGACAAGGTTGTTCTCAGGACTCGTCCTTCCTTTCTCCCTAAGGTGGTAACTGCCTTTCACATCGGCCAGTCTGTTACACTGCCCACCTTCTTTCCACCTCCGCATCCCTCGAAAGAGGAAGAGAGGCTCCACCGTCTGGACCCAAAACGGGCGCTGTCCTTCTATCTGGACTGCACGAAAGAGTTCCGGGTGGACGACCAACTCTTTGTTGGCTACGTGGGCGCTAAGAAGGGGCGGGCAGTGCTCAAGCGAACCATCTCTCGGTGGGTCGTTTTGTGCATTAAGGCTGGTTATTCCCTGGCTAAGAAGCATCCTCCTGTGGGGCTGAGAGCCCATTCCACCCGGGTCACGGCGGCTACTACTGCCCTGGGACGGGGAGTCCCTCTGCAGGACATTTGTCAGGCAGCAACGTGGGCCTCGCTGCACACGTTTGCCAAGCATGACTGCCTGGACAGCCAAGTCCGGGGAGACGGCTTCTTTGGCCGTTACGTTCTCCAGGACTTCCTGGTGTGATCTTGGTTCGCAGACCCACCACCGGGGTTGGTATTGCTGGGGTATCTATTCTAAGGTAAGGAATCTAACTAACGTGTTTCTTTCAGATGAACAAGTTACTTACCTTCGGTAACGATATATCTGTAAGAAACATTAGTTAGTTAGATTCATTACCGCTCCACCCATCCTCCCCGTTCTGTGAACTGATATCTAGGGTTAAGGTCATCCCTTTCAGGGCCCTAGATTCATGGCACCAGTGTCGGTCTCTTGCATGGCTCTGCGTTCCTAGCGCGGAAAGCTATGTACAAGAACTGACGTCAGCGCACGAGGGCGGCGTCGAAGTACTCCGACGATATCATTCCGGCGATCACAACGCCGATGACGGACGTGGAGCCGCAGACGACGCCTAGCGACACGCAAGGGTATTGCTGACGAAAAAAACAATCTTTCCGGATCCAGCCTGATGCCTGGGAATATACTAAGGTAAGGAATCTAACTAACTAATAGTTTCTTACAAATATATCTTTATCGAAGGTAAGTAACTTGTTCTTTAGATTAAATATGCTTCACCATACACTACATTATGCATTTTTCTGTAAATATTATACCCTTGCCAGGCGATTGCATCACAAACCCTACCTAAAAGAAATGGGGTTTAGACAGGCTTGTGTAGCACTTTTACATTTGCAATTGATGTCAAATGCTCAAACCATTTTTATTATCACAAGGTTTTTAAGAACAGTATTTAAATCAAGAAACTTTAGACAGCATTGATGTTTAGAGGGATCTCTGCGTCTTTGCACTAATGATCTTAATGAATTTGTAACAGTTTCTATTTTTTGTATGTGTATTTTCTTTTATAGACCCATTTTAATAGAATTGTACAGATGCCAAAGACAATATAGGATTTTGTACACCTGGATGACATACTGCTAACAAATGTTTCTGATGCTGTTTTTAACAGTTGTATCTTTTGTGGATGATTACTGCCGAATAAAGATTACTATTGATTGATTGATTGCTTGATTTGAAGCATGGTGCAAAGAACCTTTCACTATGCACATCGACATTCTTGCACACTTACTCAACAACTGTAACATAAATTGCCTCTCAGGTAGAAAGTAGGGCTGAGGATCTATCTTCATTGTGAATTTCCTCGCTTATTTGCCACCTCTTACCCACAGGTAAAGTCCATTACGAGATAGGTGGAGGAGGACATGCCCATCACGTACATGCTTCATTCAACTGTATAATTGAACTAGTTAGAAGAGCCAGCAAGGGTACACAACTGGTGAAACTGGGTTTGGACTATGCATGCTGCCTCTATCTCCTCCCGGTCACCATGACAGTTTAGCTTGTTTTTCCAGAGAGCCAAGATCTGCATGGACTGAAGCACACTAATGGACTGTTCTTTCTCTTGTGTCTATTTCAAGAGATAAAGCTCCATCCATGTTGGTTATGAAAGTCTAAGGAAGCAGGCAGAACAACCCACTATCTGGGCAGTTTCCTGTTCACGAAAACCCGTTAATCACTGAAGCCTGTAGTGCCTTCTTATATGTACATTGTTGACATGAGAAAGAAAGAACATTTAAAAGAAAATGAACATGAAATTACTTGTACATTTAAATTATTCGTATTACACCTTTTTTACCCTTCTATCCAGAAATGTCACAAGGGACCCCATCAGGTATTGGTGTTTCCCGATATAGCAATGTTGGATAGCTTCTTTATATTTGTGTACTCCCCCTATGCTGGATATTATAGAGAAAGCTGGTTGCAGACAAGGAGCAAACCTAATGAGGCATTGTGTTATGCCTCCTTGGCAGTGGTCCGCCACCTGCAGGGCTTAGCAGATTTGCAAGGCATCCATAAAGCAGTATAGTGCAGCAATGCAACCACTACAACAAACTCAAGGGCCTTGCTAAGGTATATAGGATGGCAATGGATAGTCTCTGTATGGTAACTCAAGGTGAATGCAGAAGCGCTCCAAGTTTATGTGCACATTTGACAATTATGAGCAACAGCGAGCCTTGCTGGGACTGCTTCATCAAGTATGGTACAGAATCGGACTGACACACAACTACAAAAGCCCCAGAAGTACACTTTAAACACCATCCAGTCTGACATCCCTTTATCTAGTAGCTTCATTCACATGACTTAGTACCAATACCTGTGTGTATCATTAAAAAGTCAGTTGTCTGAATTACTGATAGCCAAAAGTAGTTGATGTAACCTAATGTATTATATCGAGACAAGGGGGCTGGTGGAAAGCATCACTGTGAAACAGGCTTATGACTTGCAGTGTTGACTCAACCATCCACCCTCAGTCCTGGAGTGAATTTGCAAGAAACTACTAGTCCTGGAAGTGTGTTGTTTCTAAATGAAATTAGTGTAGGTAGTAGGTCAATAATATCTGATAGAGACTTCTATCTCAGACACTAGATGACACACAATATGGTTTCAGAAGTGGCCACAGTACAGAATCGGCACTTCTGAAAACCACAGATGAGATTAGAAGAGCGGTAGATTTGGGAGGAAGGGCAGCCCTGATCTTATTAGATCTCTCCGCGGCCTTCGATACGGTCCACCATCAGCATTTGTTGGACCGGCTCTAGGCTTGCGGGATTCAGGGCAAGGCCTGGAGCCTCATTAAATCTTTTCTCACTGACAGATCACAGGTAGTTTCCATGGGTGAGTTTTGCTCTAACCCATTTGTCCTACCCTGCGGAGTTCCACAGGGCTCATCCTTGAGCCCGACCTTGTTTAATATCTATGTGTCATCATTGGCCCCCATCATTAAGACCCTGGGTTTTCATTTAACATCCTATGCTGATGATACACAAATTGTGGTATCCGTGCAGCAAGGCCAGGAGGACAGCCTGGCAATCAGATTCCATGATTGCATGATGGCAGTGAGTCTTTGGATGGCGGAAATCTGCCTGAAGCTGAATTCTGACAAAACTGAGGTCATGGTGTTTGGAAATTCTCCAACCTTTTGGAATTATAAATGGTGGCCGGTCAGTATGGGAAATTTCCCAGCCCCAGCTCCAAAAGTAAAAAACCTGGGAGTAATAATTGATGACAAGCTGAACTTGGGGGCCCAAATCAATTCAGTCTCTTCATCGACATCCTTCGTTCTGCGGACCGTCAGAAAAATCTTGCCTTTCTTGCCTACAGATAGCCAGAAAACAGTGGTCTCTGCCTTGGTGATGTCTAAATTAGACTATTGCAATGGTCTCTATTTTAACATCCAGGAGCGTTTTCTGAAGAAATTGCAGAGGCTGTAAAATGCAGCAGCCAGATTATTGTCCGGGATCCCTAAATTTGCACCCATATCGAAGGAAATTCAGAAACTGCACTGGCTTCCAGTCAGGAAAAGGATTCTTTTTAAAGCATTATGCACTGCTTTTAAGGCTCTCCACGCCACCGGACCGGTCTACTTGCAAGAACACCTAAAATGGTATATACCATCTAGAGACCTCCGGTCTCGGGGAGCTAAACTTGCCTCTATCCCCAAGGTAAAAAAACAGTCTTGGGGAGGCAGAAGATTTGTAGTTGGGGCAGCAAAAGCCTGGAATGCCCTTCCGGCACAACTCAGAAACCTGTCAGATCTGCTGTCCTTTAGAAGAGCATTGAAAACATGGCTATTTACCCTCTAATGATTGCGCTTCTCTCCGCTCGCTGGTAAATGTAGCTTCTTAAGTGATTGGTAACAGCGCCAGGACACCCTAGGGTAACCGTGCGCTTTATAAATTATTTAACATAACATAACATAACATATCTGCAGATTCCTTACCTTTGAATTTCCTAGGCGTCAGGCTGGATTCGAAAACTTTTGCTGAGCAATACCCCTTGCAAGCTGCGTGAGGTGGCTCCATTAAGCATGCAATATTTACCAACCACAATGCCAGGCTGGAGGAAGAAAACACTTTTCCCCAAATGCTTCCAACCTATTGCATTCCCTATCGGAGGGGAGGAAGGGAACACGGCCTGGGAAGTAGAGGCCTGCACCACCAAACATTCAGGGGTGGGGCGTTTGCTGAGGAACTTCGGATCAGCTGGAGCTGGGCGATGGCGGTGTGCAATCGTCCTATTCACAGGTGCCCCTGTGCTAGGCTTGGACCACATGCCTAGAAGGACGTCCGTAAGTGCTCATTAAAGGTCAAAAGGGGTTAAGAAGTGGAAGCCACTGGTTGAAGCTCCTCGGTCAGGAGGTTAGTTCTGACCTGCACTGAGGTTAGCTCTAGTCCAAGGACCTCAGCTGCCCTCTTTACCACCATGGCATACGATGCCCCGTCCTCCGTAGCAACTATTGGCAGACATAGCATACCAATATCCGGCCTCCCAAAATTCCCCATACCAGTCCAAGTTCTCCACAGACCCCTCCCATTCCTCTCCTGAGCCTAGTACATCTTCAAAGTGCTCAGGCAACAACATAGAACCCCTGGGTTCAGTTGACGTCTGAATCGGCATCGAGCGACGTCGTTCTGGCTCCGTGTCGTATGGCCTCATAAAATTCTTTTATTTGAGCAGGAGTCACTCTGGCTCCTGCAAAGGAAGGGAGACGCGAAGTCGACTCTGGCTCTGTGGAACTGTGCCTAGAGCGTCAGTGCTCCTTACCTCTCTCGACTACAGACGTCAGCCGAGGTGAAGATGAAGTCCACTTGGACGACGACTTTTTCTTCTTATGCCTCTTCCTTGAGTGTTCCGAGGGCCTCGAGTAGGAAGAAGAGGACTTAGGGCTCCAGGAGCGGTCCCGCGACTTCCTCTTCTTCGATCGGGACCGGGACCTCTGCGGAGTCTCGCTGGATGGTGTCAACTGCCCGGCCTCGAGGAGCTTCATCGCTTGCTCCCTCAAGGCCTTCGAAGCCATGGCCCGGCAGTCCGAGCTCGACTTTGTGTCATGGTTGCACTCGACACACCAGAGACAGACCCGTTGGGGATCGTTGACCAACATCATGCGTGGCAGGCACCACCTGGCTTGAAACTTGTCTTCCTTGAAGACATCCCTGGCACGTGAAGTGGATTTTCTTTTGCAAATTCGAAAAAAGCCTAGCAAAAAGCAGTAGAAGGGTAGCTCTTCCTGGATCAGTGCTTAACTGGCGCGGAAAGAAAAGAACTGACATCTGCGCGACTGGAATGGCGCCTATATAGGCACTGCGACGTCATAACCAACGCTGACGAAGACAACACGCGGAGCCGAATGGAGCCACCAGATGCCGCACGCAATGGGTATTGCTCAGCAAGAGTATCCAGATCCAGCCTGACACCTGGGACATTCAAAGGTAAGGAATCTGCAGTTAGAGTCTCTACCAGATAATGCGTTACTGAAGGTAAGTAACTTGTTCTTTAATGCTGGATCAGAAGCCAGCTTGGCTAACTACTTTACTGCCTTGGATCACCTGTAAATTGACTCAGCCAATGTAATAAACTTGGGACAATAGTACACTTTTAAAGAACATGTGGTCTGATTTATTCATTGCTAAAGTTAGTTGGTCTTATTCATGTGGTTGCTATGGTTTGGGTGGTAGCAACACTAAGGTTCAACTAGAGAGGCAGAGCACTACCTCCTCAATAGTTCTAATCTCAATCTCTCTAGGGTGAACTCTAACCTGACATCGGTCAGCTTCACATTCTAATAATACAATTCCAGTGCTCCCTGTACCATCTCACCTGATGAGCTATTGAGGCACATCATGGATACTGAGAAAGGTGCAAGTAACGCAATCTGTCTAATCTGGCATAGCAGAGTTCGCCCCTAGATCGTAGTAATAGAAAAGAGTGAGGTTTCCGGGTAGGTTATGATTTTACTAGCTATGCAGTTTTCAATGCTATTTGCCCTATGTGATATCTAGATTTGCATTCTTCAATTTCTATCTTCAAATTTCCATTCAGATCTTTACATACTTCCTTTCATATCGGCAAAGAATGACATTTATATGTTTGTGGATTTCCATTCGTATCTTTAGAATATCCCCTGTCTTATCTCACCATATTCGCATTCATGTCACTACAAATTCCTACTCTTATATTCCTACTCTATATTTTGACCCTCCCGGCGTTCTGATGTCAGTTTTCTTCTTTTCCGCGCCTGCGACACGGATCCAGGAGAAGTGGTTCCTCTGACCTGTTTTAGTTTTAGGCCTTACTGACGCCTTTTCGCATCTGGAAATAGTGTGCGATGCCTTCGGGCTTTAAATCATGTGAAACCTGTACGCTGCAGATGTTGGCGATGGATCCGCATGTGATTTGTATGTTGTGCTTGGGTGCGGTGCCACCTCAAAAACTGTGAGAGTGCGGGAACGGTGTGCCAAAAAAGATAACAAATCTTTGAAACAACAATGACAAGAAACAATAAAATGATGAGAAACATCACAATGTATGGGAGAGAAAAACACTTCAGACTGCAAGGAACTGAAGGGAGCGAGCCGAGTACTTGCCCCTAGAAGCAGTATCGCAGAAGCGAAGAAACATACCTTCCTATGAGTCAAAATAGCAATGGAAACGAATGGTATGGTAAACGACAAGCAGTATGCAACAGCATGAATGTTATGGTAATGTACAACAAGACTGTAACCACAGGACGTTATGGCAATTTACAACATTTCTGCAACAACAGAGAATGTGCAACCATAGGAGGGGCTTATATGGCTCCACTGAAGTCATATCCGTGGACGATGTCAGGGCGGAGCCGTGCGTTGCCGTCCCCCAGCACGCGGAAGAACTGCTGAAAGATCTCCGGATCCAGACTGGCGCCTGGGGGATATTCTAAGTTAAGTAATCTGCGGCTAGACTGTGTCTCTACCAGATATTTTGTTACCGAAGGTAACTAACTTGTTCATCAAGGTGTGTGAGAGCGCTACTCATCCGCGAGGGTATCCAGGTGCTGGTGTTGCTGCTGCTGGATGAAGTCAGTTTAAAAGTCAGGTCTTTAAACCATTTCTAAATTCCTATGGGTGGGGGAGGTTTGGAGGTGGAGGGGGACGCTGTTCCAGGTCTTGGTGGCCCGTAGGAGAAAGTGCGGCCTCTGCTCCTGCTTCGGTGGAAGCGGTGAGTGCAGGCGGGGGAGAGGGAGGCAGAGCGCAGTTGTTTGAGGTGTTGGTGGAAGTTCAACCTGTGCTTATGGCAGGCTGGTCCTTTGTTGTGCAGGGCCTTGTAGGCGTGGGTTAGCATTTTGAACTGGTGCCTTCGGTGGACAGGGAGCCATTGGAGTGTTCTGAGGTGAGGGGTGATGCGGGCCTGCCTCGGGAGATCGAGAACAAGCCTGGCCACTGCGTTCTGGATGGTCTGAAGTCTGTTTAGCAATTGTGAGGTGACACCCACGTAGGGGGTGCTGCTGTAGTCTAGGTGAGTGACGGTGTGTCTGGTACTGATGGGGAGCTATTTGAAGTTTTTCCTGATCATGAAGAAGCAGACTAAGGGCACTGCGTTTATCTGTTTTTTCATGGTGAGTAGGCTGTTAAGTATGATGCCGAGGTTCCTTGCATGTTCTGTGGGTGTCGTGGAGGGTACCAGTTCTGCTGGCCACCCGCAGTCATCCTACAAAGATATGGTGCTCCCCAAGATGAGTACCTCTGTTTTCTCTGTGTTGAGTTTGAGGCAGTTGTTTTGTGTCCAGCTGATGACTCTGGTCATGCACTTTTGGAAGTTGGTTTTGGTGTTTGTGGGGATCCGCGGATAGGGAGAGGACGAGTTGCGTCATCAGCGTATATGATGTTCATACCATAGGTTCTGACGAGGGTGGTCAGAGGGGCCATATATGTGTTGAACAGGGTAGGGTTCAGTGAAGATCCTTGGGGAACGCTGCAGATGATGTTCTTTGGGCCCGAGGTGTAAGGTGGAAGGCGAACACTCTGGCATCTTCCAATGAAGGAGGATGCAGTCCATTTGAGGGCGTCCCCTTGGATCCCTACCTGGTAGATGTGTTCGGTGGCTGCAATTAGGGTGGTTTCTGTGCTGTGATTTGAGGGGAACCCAGATTGGGATGGGGCCAGGAGGCTGTCGTTCTCTAGGTGGGTGGTGAGTTGGCTATTGATTACTTTTTACAGAACTTTTTGCAGGGAAAGGGAGCAGGGAGATGGGCTTGTAGTTCTTGAGCTCTTCCCGGCTGTTTGAGCTCTGTGGGTGTTTTTTTGAGGAGTGGTTTTACTTCAGTGTGTTTACGTTTCTTTGGGAAGGAGGCAGAGGTGATGCATGAGTTGAAGATTGAGGTAAGATCCTTGCTGATGGTGCTGTACCCCAGGTTGAACATGGTGGGGGCTGGAGTCCCTGGGTGCTCCTTGAGTGGATGGAGCTCATGATGGTGGTAGTGGTCTGCGTGGTGAGTTAGTCCCACATTGTAATCCTTGAGTTTGCGTTGGGAGTCGGTGAGGTTGAGGAGGCTGTGGATGTTTGTGATAGGTGGTTGAGTGCCGAAGTGTTCGTAGATGGAGAAGATTTTGCTGTAAACGAAGCATGTAAGGGTGTTGTAGAGATCCTGAGAGGGGGTGATGGTATTTTCTGTTGCTGAGGGGCTGGAGAACCCTCTGACTAAGCTCAAGAGTTCCTTGCTGTGGTTGGGGCTGACTTTGAGAGGGGTGGGTTTGGGAGTCCTTTTTAGCGCTTTTTAGGTGTTGGTAGTATTTGTTAACAGCAATTTTAAAGTTGGCTCGGTCTTGTGTAGCTTTGCTGGTGTGCCAGATTCTTTCCAGTCATTTGCAGTTAGGTTTGGTGGATTTAAGTTCCAGGGTGAACCAGCTGGTGTGCTTGGTGGGTCTGCCTGGTTTGGCGAGTTTGAGGGGGCGACTACATCTGTGCATTCTGTGATACATGAGTTGAAGTTTTTGACGGCCACTTTGGGCTGGGAAGTGGTGTCTGGTGGGGAGGCCCTGAGGGTGTTGGTCCATAGGTTTTAGTTACCTTGCTCCAGCTCCTGTGGGAGGTGCTGGTCTGGTTGGTGGGGGTGTTGGAGTGGTTGTGATGGAGAAGTGGATGATCGAGTGGTCCGACCATGTGATTTCAAAGGCATGGCTCTACCTGATTGTGTTTCTGGCTGTGAAGATAGAGTCCAGTGTGTGTCTGGCGATGTGAGTGTTGGTTGAGGCTGAGGTTGTTCATGCTCTTGATTAGGTTGGCTGTGTTGGTGTTGTTGGGTTCATTGATGTGGAAGTTGAGGTCCCAGAGGAAGATGACGTTCTTGGAGTTGATGGCCAGAGGGGCAATGAAGTCGGAGATGGCCTCGTAGAAGGCGGAACATGGTCCTGGTGGTGTACACCCGGGTGCCTCTGACGGTTGTCTTGCCATCTGTGTTGGAAGTTGGAGTGTTCCGTGATGGGGGTTGTGTTGTCGGTGGCAGCTGTGTTAAGGGATTCTTTCTGGATGATGGCTATTCCACCTGTGTTTGTTGATGTAGTCCTGGTGTATGATCCTGTATCCGCTTGGTGTGGCGGTGGCGATGCCAGCTGCTGATGCTTTGTTGAGCCAGTTCTTGGTGAGGAGGATGACGTCGGCTGAGGGAGGTGATGGTGTCCCAGATCTCGGTGGTGTGCTTGTGAACCGATAAGGTGTTGATAAGGAGGCATTGGATTTCTCCTGGCGCAGTCGTGGTGGGCGGAGGGTCCAAGAGAAGTTAAACTGATGCCACAGGAGAAGTGTCACTGTCAGCAGGAGAAAGGTCCTGCCGTTGAGTGTGGAGCTACGTGGTTGCAGAAGTTGCTGCGGGGTTCAGGGTGGTTATCTCGGCGCTGGTGTAGCTGTGGGTGGGTGGAGATCCAGGGGTCCTGGCGCTGAGTGTGGTCCAGGTGCGGACAGATGCAGACGGGCTTGTCTTTGGCATGCCCACTGCACGTGCCTGTGCTGCGACCTCTTTTAAGCAGGCTTGTGGGGCGGGGCGCTGCACGGGGTCAGGAGAGGGCAGGAAGCGGGAGAGAGAGCGAGATGGAAAATGGAGGCAAAAGTTAAGGCTGAAAAACAGGCAATGTTACGAGGGGGAAAATGGAGGCAAAAGTTAAAGCTGGAAAAAAGGCAACGTTTCATGGGGAAAACAGTGGCAATAGTAACAATTAAGCAATGATTTAAGCAACGGAGTCGAGGACTGGCAGAGCAATGCAGGCTCGAGCGGGAGGTGCGGCCTGTAGCAGCGGTGGGGAGCTGCCCCAGGGGCCTGCTCAATAGGGTCTTTATATACTTTCCTTCACATTCTAAATGTTCTTATTCTTGTGTTCTGGAGGTAGACCTAAAATGTCAAAAGGCCTGAAAAACAACCTCATTTGCCTTTGAGTCCCACTTGAGACACCTTGGACTGCTCTTTACTCCTGTAATTGTATGGATCACTAGTTGTTAATCACCAATTCCAAAACATTAACACCCTTAAAGTAACGTAAGATTATTAATATGGACCTGAGATACGGGTCCATCTGGATGTATTACATGTAAGGTCCATTATGTCCTCCGTACCTTTAGAGTCTTTGAACCTTTCTTCTGATATTCTGAGGTGCTCTAACAGCTGCATGTAGCACTTACAAAATCTCCTAAATAAGTGAATACAGGTTTTTACATGCCCCCGCTTATCTTATGTTTCCAAACAGACTGTTCTAAATCCCACTCACATTTTTACACACCTTCTCTCAGTTACAAAGTTCCAGTTATACCTCTCCACAGTTCTCTGGTGGAGCCAGAGACTCATGCTTGTCTTCTTTAGCAGTCATATTTTTACATATTCTCACTTACATGTTTATGCTTTCCTACTCATAATTGCACATTCGCTCACTGATATGTTTACATATTGCACTTCATATCTGTACTTAGGGCCTCTCGTTTCATATGAATCTTATCTTACGTTCACACTCATATCCTAATATGCTCTTTTTGACATCTTTCTATATGTACTGTATTTTTACATACTTCCATTCTTTACATCTACATACTTTTTTAGGTCTTGCCACTAGATCGTGCATGCACTATCTGTTGCGAGACATATTGTTCGCTCAGAGTGGGCTTAAGATCGGCCATTGCTTACCATTGGTTGGGCTCCTTTCTTCCATCTTTGCCTCCAACTCTGCAGCCCCCAGCCCCAACAACCCCTTCCGTCCCACCCACTCAGCCTTCTTACCTCACAGCCTTTATATTACTGCACATAAAGTTTATGCTAGCTAACTACCCATTTACAAGCTACCAAAAGCGAGACCTCTTGGCTATGCTAATGCTTGTTTTGTGTTTGTGGTCACTCATCACCATTGCAACACCATCAACATCGCCGCTATGCATATCAACCCTTCTGAAAATGTTGTGTACTATTTTAGTTATGCACCACGCTTCATGTCAAAACCCCTTACTAATCATCAGTAAATATAAAATACTAAATGCTCAGAGGCCACTCTTTCTTTGCCACTATCCTCACAATCGAAAATATCAATTCTAGCAACCTATTGATTTCTTTTTATCTCAGCTATTATTCCCAACTTTCGGACTAGTTAGGAGACATCTGAGGTTAAGGGGAGGATTAAAGCACTCTTTTCATATGGCGAGGAGTGGCATTGGATGGCATGGACTGTTCCTTTCCCCAGCAATGGTCTTTCCAGCCCTAGCATTTGCCTATAACTGCCTGCTGTGTGACTGTCAATACCAATTATTGTATTAAAATTGTTTTCTGACATCATATATTTTTCAATATCTGGTTCTTTTTTTCTTTTTCTGGACAATGCAATGACACATATACTGTGAATCCAGTTTTTGGGGTTATAGAGCAGTCCAGCAAAGTGGCTCGACCACTGCCTGACCAGCAGGAGGCCTAATAGCTGTGTTTGCAGTGCCTCACGCTGGGCCAAGACTGCTGTGTTCCTGCTTTTCAAAATAAAACAAAAGGAAGCTTCAATATATACTTATAATTATGTAAAATAAATTGTACGCAAAAATATCTTGAAAAATGCATTTTGAATAATGCAATCTGCGTTTACATAGAGCACAGCCGCCATTCATGGGCTTGTAAGGGGCTATTAGATTGGTGATCTGTTTTTTTTAATTCACTTTAAGGTGAACCAAGCCCCTGGGAGCGTCAGAGCACTTCAGAGGTCAATCGGCTGAATACGGTAGAAAAGAAAAGAGAGGCAGATACTCAGTTTCACGTAGTTCCATGGTACAGCTGGTGAATGCATCATAAGTGCAGACAGAAAACATATATACAGAGAAAAAACATATGGCAGAAGGAGGAACAGCAGCAGTGGAAACTAGACAGACAGCTCCATTATCAACCTAGCATGTGGGTAAGGCATTAGGAGGACACAGGCCAGGGGTGTCTCACGAACAAGAGACCTTTCAGGACTTGTTGAAGGTGACATGGGAAGGAAGTATTGTGAGCTTCAAATGCAAGTGGTGCATCCTGAGACTGTTGCAGTGTGGTGTGGAGCTCTTTAAAACCTGTTGTCATCTAAAGAGACACCAGATGTCAAAATATCTAACATAACATTACTTTGGTGATTATGGAGTCATTCTGTTGGGGATAAAAAGAACAGTCAAAGTTATTCCACCATTAAATAGCCTCACCACAAATTTTGTCAGAGAACTTACTTGTAATTTACCTGGGTCCCCTCATGCAAATCTGTTTTCATCCATTTTGAACGGCACCACCTTTCTGCTTCCGTAGACCTAGTTCTTATTACTCAATTCCACACGAGGAATATTTACTGCTCAGAATGGATGATGAGAAGAACTTTTGTTGGTATTTTAGCATACAATTCTGTTTTAACCATTTACTATTCTGGGGTGAATATTTTCTGCAAACAAGAGCTAATTTGATGAGGCCATCTATGAAATATTGTATGTTAATATATAGATCTCTTGTCTCCCCTCTTCTGCATTCAAAGATCCTCATTGCTAATCATAAATATTAGAGTAGGCCCGTCCATGCGTGCAATCGTGAAATACTTTTACAGTGTGTGAACCACAATTATAAATGGTAACAATCAATAATAAATTAACTAAGTAAAGTAATTTAGGTGGAATGTAATAGTGGAGAAAATAATCTCATTGGTCTGGAAATAAAGAAATTGGCTCAGTCCCCAAAGATTATATAGTTGGCAGTGGAAGAGATGTGCTTGTAAAATCTTGAGGACAATATTTGCATGATGGGTACGGGGTAGGAAAAGGATTTCAGTATAGATGCGGTGAGGTGGACAAGTGGGAGGATTTGCAATGCTGAGTAGGAGAGAAAAACTAGAAACCATATTGTTAAGGGAAGAGAGAGGATGATCTTAAAAGCATCTGTGCAAAGGTATGGCTGTGAGATGAAGTTCAGCTGCTGAACACTCACCACTGAAACATGCATTAATCTGCAGGTCACGAATTATAATCCTGTTTAAGACAACAAATCCTTCCATCTTTCCAAGTTCAGAATTAATCAGTCAATTGTAACATCTGGACTTAGAAGTGACAGATGTGTGATATGAAGTGTTGTATAAAAAATAAGTTATTAATGCGGCATGGAAATTCAAAGAAACCCACATCGGATTGCTGAGGCAACACCTGAGTGAAGTGGGAAGAGGGGGGGGGTGTTCTGGAGTTTGCCCTTCCGAGTGCACAGCATTGGAATGATCAGAAAGATTACATGATGAAATCTGGATTTTAACCCTAACAAGGTACTTTTGTAGGACTGCTGCTTTCAAAGTCATAAACACTTTCTTGCTGTAGGCATCAGTCATGGTATTCATTGCATAGTTGGGCTGACGACATACTGTGTAGTTTGAAGGAGAAGAAACCTGCCAGCTGTTAAAAAAACATAAACCTTGGAGCTCACTGAGCAGAATCAGGCAGGCTAAGAACAATGCTGGGACTGCACAGCTCCTGGGCTCACCCTTTGCCAGTTGAGGCTTGTCTCAGTAGTGATATGCCACCTGATTCTTCCAATTCAGAGATGCACCTGCCGAGAAGGGTTTAGAGGGAAGATCTGGGTATCTCAAAGGCCTCGCACTGCTGCACAGAGAGAAAAACCACACTCCAGGATTCCAGGAAACGAAAATTTAATGACTGACGCATTTCGACCGGAACGGTCTTTGTCAGAGCCAATCTCCACACACGGAAGTGCTCTATTTCCTATAAAAACATAGGGTAAACAGTAATTAAGATGGAAAACAGACTCATGGGAACACGATTCAATTCCTTTTGAGAGAAGACAGACTCATCCATATAATTACGGTTGCTGTCACAAAATAATTATATACTTGAAACTAATATCAAATTGTACATAAATAACATGCAAATCACGTTCCACAATAATTCTTGTGAAATTATAATGCATAATCATCATGAGTGAATCACCAATTAAATAAATCCATGCTGAGTGGCTCATGATTCCTAGTTCATGACTCTGGCCAGTGCCCACTTGGGCGCAATGCAATTCAGATCTCTGCAGAGCAAAAACAACTGATACCTGCACAGATGTTATTTTACTCATCAGCAATCGCCAAGTGGCTTTGTCCTTCCCTTTCAGAGCACTCAGTATCTAAAACCATGGTCTGACCCTTAAACTATATACCAATAAATCCTACTTCAACATAAAAGGGAAAATAATCCATATAATAATTGAAAATAAAACAAAACCCTACTTTGTGCGTATTCCTTCCCTTTCGTACATCACAGCGCATTAATCAAAAAGTGTCCTTTCCATACATAGGAACCCACATTGGGTCTTCCAAGTAAAGACTAGCCTAGGTGCACGTGGAGCACCTCATCGTGGTTGAGGCCACCAGTATGTATGCTGCTAAGTCGGATGATGTAATCCGCTTCCATTTTATTTATTTTTTAACAGAGTTTTATATATAGCGCAAACTTGACCCGAATCGGGTATCAGAGCACTTTACATAGCACCATTTGCATTACATGAGGATACATTCATTTTTGTTAAGATCAGAGAGATTAAGTGATTTGCCCAGAATCACAGGATGTTTAGCGTCATTGCCGAGACTCAAACCCAGTTCTCCAGATTCGAGGTCGACCGTTCTAGCCATTAGGCCAACTCCTCCTCCTACGTAACGTCCCTGGTATATTCAGAGAGTGGACTAGAAATTTAAAGGGGGTTTCTCACACATCTCTACGACATGCTTTAGGCACTGGATGGTGCTTGGATTAGAGAGAGCACTAGAGCAGGGGTCTCCAACGAGTAGCTCGGGAGCTACTGGTAGCTCGCCAGTACCTTCAAAGTAGCTCTCTGAGGTGAAGTCAAGCCCAGTATCAATTTCAGAGTAGGTGTCTATTAAAGAAGGCAGCACTAATCATCTCAAGACCCTAAGAGTGACAGCCAGCCAAACTTATCACAGTAACTCATACTAACACTCAAACACACACTGTGCAGCTTATAGGACCTGCTACATGATAGTCTGTATCCAATCTCAATATAATTAAGCCACAAGGAGATTGACCACGTTGCAGCCCCTCCTTTATCAGTCACAACATGTGTGTGAACAGTGCACCATCAAAAAAGTATGGCAGCTGTAGCCTGAGCTGTAATCAGTGCTGACCCACCAAAGTGCGGGACTGCAGGAGTCAGAGTGAAAATGTGTCAGTTAGATGCATGATCAGCTCAAGACCTGAGGAGAACAGGGTATGATCCAGACCAGAGAAAATTAAGAGATTCATCAACTTTATGTGTGTGTCCATAATAAACACTATTGCTTCCTGAAACTATGACTGGTGCCAAGAACCGCCAAATATATATGATAGGCCCATCATAAGAGTGTTATATTTGGCATAATTGTGTCCATTCCTGACATAATAGTGTCAGTGGCATAATTATGGTCATCCTTGACATTTGTAGTATTTTTGGTCTAGCTGTGTATTATGCTGGCAGCCATCATAGATCTACTCTGAGCATGACTGGCCTATATGTACCTATTCCTGGCATATTAATGGTCATGACAGATATGTGGTCTTATCCCAGATCCTTCTGGTTTCCAGCCTCGGCACAACTGTGACCCTAGTATAATGGTGGGCATTACTGGCATAATCCAGGCATCCGTGGTGCTATGGTGAGCATCCATTATGATATAATAGGGTAACCCACAATTGTCCACGGACCTGGGTAACGATTGGTATAGGAAACAACGGTCCTAGACTTCTTTAAAGCTACAATTCAGTTTTGAAAAACATTCATTAGTCAAAGGGCATCCGGTACATATAGTCACTATTTTACAGGTATAACATTTTCTAGTAGCTCAGGAAAACTTTCCTTGAGAAGAAGTAGCTCTCACTACAGAAAAGGTTGGAGACCCCTGCACTAGAGCATAGTAAACAGGAGCTAGTAGAGATTGAGAATTTGGAAATGAACTGTTTGGCTATGACAACTTGGAAGAATCCAAAATGGCCTTGGAAAAACTCAATAAAACAATCCAAGAGTTTAATACTTTTGAGTGAAAAAAAAGGCATACAAAGTCCAAAAGGATATTAATGCCTTCAGAAAAGAAAGAGCGTTCCCCTACTTACAAGACGATTACTATTCCCAACCACAGCCAGCAAGAAAGAACGTCGCCTGGGGCAGGTGCAAGAACAGTACCCATATCGGTTTCTCAGATTCTTCTGCAGGGTCCGAATCTTCTGCCGACGCAGGTTAAGGTCCAAGCGGCGGCCAACTGAACCAACAATAAAATCCTTTATTAGATCAGGCCCAGAGGGGGAGGGGAACCAATCAGTACCAAAAAGGACTTGGAACCAATTTGCTGGAGAGCGACAAACACGGCGACAGTATTACACATGGCGACCGGTAAGCCAGTAACAGTCATGGATCAAGGAAACCTCATCATCCTGAATAACGATTCTCGTGACACAGACTACACTATGACAACCACTGTTGAGACCGAAACACCGAACCATGCGAAAACCATTCCCATTTTTAATCTATCCTCTCACCAACAGTGAATTATCACTACTTGAGCCAAGGATCGTCATGTGATGACAGAAAGAACAATCTTTATAAAATTACAAACGGAACGCCATAAATTCTTCAGGGCATTGAGGCTAAAAGTATTTTTCAACGACAAACAAAAGGTCCTCAAATTTCTACCCCTAGGCCCAAATCCACGTTTATCCCAGCTAATGCTTTGATGCCTCAAGAGATTCTGGCTTTCGAAAAAGGTGTCCTAGTGGACATTAACAAAATGAAAGCCAAGAAATCGTTCACCCCGTATAATATCTCCTTATTGGAGCGACAGTCGCTACTGAAGCTGAAGAAAGAAGACTCAATCATTATAAAAGCAGCCGATAAATGCGGTGGCATGGTCAGCCACAACAGATCGGACTATGAAGAGGAAATATTGAGACAATTGGGAAAATACTCAACATTATAAAGAACTTGCCCAGAATCCACTAATGGCAATCAAACAACGGATACTGGAAGTAACCAGGAATGGCCTGGAGGAACGTTTCCTCACTCAGCCGGAATTTTAATTCCTTAATCAAAAGAATCCCATTTGCCTCAACTTGCATTCTCTGTCTATATACATGTATATACATATATGCAGTTGAGGTAAAATCAGTTGAGCTTTTCATGTCAAGGCTCTCATTTTCATTAAAGGGCGTTGTTAGCAAAATATTCTGATATTTAACAAGTTTCCTTAGAGAGGGCCAGGCATTGAAGCCCTTTTTCAGAGAGGACAACCCCTCTATGGAGACCCAGTGTTAGAGGTTAGTATTGTAACTTATTAATATTTATAGTTTGGGTAAAATAAAAAAGATTGTGCTCTTCAAATGAGATTTGTCACATGCATTATTTTAATATTCTTGTGGTGAAAGTTTCCTGATATTCTAGCCTTGCAATCTAGACCAGAATCCAGCCATGTGTTTAGACTAGTATTCTTTGTGAAAGGAGTTAGTTGGATTGAGATTGTGATAGTTAGGCGTTAAGTTACCAGTCCACCGAGAATATATTATTGCCTTATTACACTGTGAAATAATTGATAAAAAACAAATACAATGCAAATATGTGTTTACATGCATAGCCAAACGACCCATTATATCAAAAAGATGATGAAAATGAGCCGTGAGCAGCAGAAGACATCCAATGGAAAGTAAGACAAAGGAAAAAGGAGGTACAGATTTGGTAGCATGCAAAGGGGGTAGGTAGTAAGACCAGAAAAAAGGAGAAACTGATTTGGTAGCATACAAAGTGGTGATCTTTAAAACGGTGTAAGGGGGGACCTGCTATTTCCTTTGGATGAGGCTGAGTGAGGTTTGTCGGTTTTACATGTGGATGCAAAACCTCTTGAGATTTCAAGGAGATGTAGGCGCATCTCTTCTCACTTTAAGTTGCCGGTCTTTATAGTTGCTGTTTGTTGAATAATCCAGAGCTGGCGATCATTGTATTGGCTATCGTCTTTGTGTTGGGCATTGTCTTTGTGTTGATGTCTTGAGTTCTTCTCTTTCACGTTTCAGTAACAGCTTCATTGCCTTACTTCTGAGGTCTATGTAGTTTTTAGTGACTTTTCTGTTAGATGGGAAGGAGATTGTGTAAAGGTTGGCCATATGATTTCTAGTCATGATTTTGGGAAGTCACCTCTTAACCATTCTCGTGAATGGCAGATGGTTGTCAGTGCCCCTTATCTTTATTGGCAGTGAGTTCCATAGTTTGGCAGCCTGCATGGATAAGTGCTACTAGCGATTTTTTTCTTGCATGATGAAATTATAGCTGAGCTGCAACTCTGTAGGGAAAGTTCTTAGGTTGAAAGTATCTGGAAATCCAGACCATTACCTTTTAATGCCAGGTGAGTGAATCACAGTAGCTTCAACTAGGATCTTCTTGCAACCAGTAGCCAGTGGAAGACCTTCAGGACTGGGGTGATACGACTTGGTGTCTTTACATGTAGAGGTAGTCTTGCTGCAGTTCTGAATTCCTGTCAGCTTTCTCATAATTGATAGTGAGGTACCTTGGTTTTGACAATTAGTTTAATTTTGAGAGGATGAATGATGATGTTGCTTGAACCTTCTGTGGCAATTCTAGGTGTAAAAAGGTGTGTTGAAGTATTTTCATGCTATATAATGTAGAGTTAGAGTTTTTATCTGCTGGGGAATTGAAGGGGAATTCCGATTCTATAGTAATGCCAAGGTTTTTTACCTCCTAATATATTTTCTTGGGGGGTGGGGAGGGGGTGAGTCTCAGTACGTGTAGCCAAATTGATAAAGGAAAACATAAAGTGATGGTTGGATTGCTTGAATTAATCTAAATCACTCGTAATTTCTGTGGGCCACAATCCATTCCCTCGTTTTCTGCCCACCGTGCCACCTGAGGCAGTTGAGGGGTTCTTAACCTATCAGTGTGAGTCCCACCTACAGACAGCAGAAGAGTTAAAAAGTCTTACTATCCAACAGTGCATGGCTCATGAATTAGTAAGCTTCCTAAATGATTCCTCTTCCCACACTTCACAGTCTTCTCCTTGGAAGATGGGGCACTGTGTCCCAAAGGTTGTATTGATAGCTGACCACAAGACATTCAGGGGTGTCTGCTTCATTCATCCCTACTCTCATTTCATGCTGATACCTGCCCCTGAAGCTTTTCCAACCCACATATGGTTATAAGAGGATCAGACACTGCATGTGCGAGCCAGGTGGCATCTATGCAGTGTTTTGTATTGGGCACATTGTGCTGCGCTAGTGCAGTGCAGCGTTGATGTAAATAAAATATTATGTAGGTGCTGGAAATGACCTTTAATCTTGGCCTTTGTCTGACTTACTTGGGAGGAGCCAGTTGTTGCCCTGATAGAATGTTTTTTCTTATGCTTCCATGAGGGGCTCTACTCTGGGTTGCTTGTTCAAATAAGGTGTCCTAACCATATGCACAGCCTCTTGGTGCTGTTCATTATCTCAGGGGCCCTAGAAAGAGGATATCTCACCGGGAGGGGCTCTTATCAGCTTCTCTCATCACCTTCCACCACAACCCATGTGTACGTGTTTATACTTCTAGTGTCATCATGCTATCAATACTGAGAGGGTTTAATCATGGTTACCCTTGCTAGGGTTTCTTTCCTCTGTTGAAAAAGACCATGGATCATTACTCTCGTCCTCTGTGTTTTGGCTTTTTACTTGTCACCCTGACTGCTACCTACAGGTTGCGGATTATTTCCATGGATGTCTCCAATGCTTGTAAGGTCATCTAGCTCTGTGTGAACCCAAGAATCAGAAAGTGAAAGGTGGAATGCTTGAATTAATTTCAGCCACTAATAAATACACAGGCCACATCCAATCCATTGTTTTGTGTCCCACCATACCACTTCATGTGTGACGCAGTCATATGCAAATCATTCTTGATCTGCTGGAATAGGGACAGTCCAGACAGAACTGCTAGGCCAGGTCAATTCAGAACTGGAAAACAGGCCAACCCAGACCAATATTTGCCTTTTCAGTAGGGTACAGCTCGTTTCCAGTGGCACAGCGAGCACTGGACCCACTGAGAAATGCAAAACGTGATGGGCCTAACTTGAACTAATCTCAGCCACTGTGCCAATGCAAGCATTAACACATGCCTGGTATGCAAGTCCTAGATGTATTTATGTATGTATTGTGGTGTACGTGCACCATTGTCATCTGGTTCCTTGATGGTACTGGACAGAGATCTTATTGCAGTTTGGTTCTCAGAAGTTGCTCTGTTCCATTGTGTTCTTGTAGGAAGCAAGACAATGAGTAGAGATAACAAGTCCCTGGAACAACCAAAAGTGAAACCAGAATTTAAGATTTAGAGTTGGTAGGAAAAGCTTTCCAGAGAGCAGACTTGGGGTGATTCTTTGTTCCACTCGGCTCGTGTAGCTCTGCCAAGCCAGGAAGCCCTGGCTGGGCAGTTTGGGCTTGACTGTTCCCATGAAGCACAGGGTCAAGACTGATTTGTATATAGCTGGGTCTGAACTGAGTTGGTGAAGCTAGCTAAAGAACGATGATGGATTCAACCCAGATCTGTGACTGGGGGTGAGTGTCTGAAAAGTTTCAGTGGTCCGTCCATCATCTCCTTGTATTTGCTTTGTTCACCCTAAGTTGGCAGGGTATGCCCAGATGTGGGTCCCTTGCTCACTTTGCAACTGGATTCAAGCTAACCTGGCTGATGAGGAGTGTTATGCCGAAACCGGTCCCAGGATTCTTGTTTCCGGTTCAGGGAAGACCTGACTTGGCAGTTTGGGCTGGACCGTTCCCATGAGGCACAGGGTCAAGACTGATTTGCATATAGCTGGGTCTGAACTGAGGTGGCGAAGTGAGCTAAAGAGCGATGATGGATTAAACCCAGATCTATGACTGGGTGTGAGTGTCTAAAATGTTTCAGAGCTCTATCCATCATCTCCTTGTGTTTGCTTTGTTTGCCCTAAGTTGGCAGGATATGCCCAGATGTGGGTTCCTTGCTCAATTTGCCACTGGATTCGAGCTAGCCTGGCTGATGAGTAGAGTCACCCCAAAGCCAGTCCCAGGATGCTTGTTTCTAGTCCAGGGAAGACCTGGCTTGTCAGTTAGGACAGGACAGTTCCCTTGAGGCATGCTCAAGATTGATTTGCATATAGCTGGGTCTGAACTGAGGTGGCGAAGTGAGCTAAAGAACGATGATGGATTCAACCCAGTTCTGTGACTGGGGGTGAGTGTCTGAAAAGTGTCAGCGCTCCATCCATCATCTCCTTGTGTTTGCTCTCTTCCTACAACCCCTGAGCTCACATGACTTATGATAGCGTTGGCGTGAGTCGGTGGTACTCCACAAGTGACATCACCATTTGCGCATACTGGAACTCCCTAACTGGCAAGGAACTATCAAGAAGCTCTGAGGCATGGGTAAAGACAGAGGCGTAGCTGCCAGTAGTGCAGCAGACAGGGTGCACTGGGGCCCAGCGACCTGAAGGACACATTGAACCCTGGTAATTGCTTTATTTTAGTACTTCTACAGCAGTCAGAGGGTCCATTTTCTTGCTTGCACCAGGGCTCATGGCATCCTTGCTATGCTACTAGGTGAGGGTGTGCTACGTAAGCAAGCCAGGCGTAGCCCTGGTCTGGCTCTAGATAAATGCCTGGCTCTGTCCTCGGTCTTGTTGGACTGGTGAGCCTAAATAGACCCAGGTCCAGCCTTCCTTCCCTAATGTAGTTTTAAAAGCCGAGCTGCTACCCCCTTTTCTTCTTCAACTTTTAATAAACACCAATCAATGCAGTGACGTAATCTAATATACCGAACTGAAACACAAAGGCGGAAGACGTTACTTTTTAAAAATTTGAAAATGTATTTATTATATTTCGACGTGACATTGTTGCATGATTTACCTGCCAAATCTTTCACTGACTTGTGCTTTGGCATTTCAAGCCAAGCCAGACTACCTCACTTGAATCTGACTCATTCTGCAAATTTCAGGTCCTGCCCACCCCTAGTGCTGCAATCTTGTCTTATTTTTTTATGCCAAGGCCTACCAGACTGCGCAGCTGTCTGGTTTGATATAGACATGTTGGAGAAATTCAGAAAGCTCAACGAGGAATATGCTCTTAGCTTACCATTGGTTTTGTAGATTGTAACTCATATTTTCTGGCTATCTATTTGCTGCCTTTATTTGTTTTAAGGTGTCCAGCTTGAGTTCATCTCTTCAGTTGCCCAGCTTGCTTTCTGTAAACAGGCCTTTAAATCTTGTTCTTCTATTTTCACATTTGCTGTGTGTTCAAAGAAAGAGGTTAAATGTCAAGCTCTCTCTTCTGAGAGAACTTGGTGTTTACTTTTCGATCAAAACACTTCAACACACTAGGTTATGACATTTGCACACATTATCTTTTCTGTGCAGTAAAACCATTGTTTGGTGCAAATGTAATGGTTATTTCAATTGAAAATGTGCTGTCGGTAATGGCACTGGGATACCACACCATGCATACTCCACACTGAGCCACTCCCCTCTATGCCACGCCACTCCATTCTACAACCCTCCACTCTACGACATGCCTCTCCACTCTATGCCCCATACTCTAAAACACTGTACTTCACGCTACTCCATGTAAATCCAATCTACGCCACTCACTCCATAACACAACACGCCACTCGAATGCCCCTCCACAAAACTTACCCCATTCCACTCTACCCCACTGCACTCTATCCCACTCCACTCCAATGTACCCCACTCCACTTCGCTACAATCTACCCCACTCTACTCCACTCCAATCTACCCCACTCTACTCCACTCCAATCTACCCCACTCCGCTCAATCTAACCCAGTCAACCCCAACCCACTCCAATTTACCCCACTCCACCCCAATCAACCGCACTCCACTCCAACCCTTCTCCAATCTACCCGTCTACACCACTCCAATCCACCCAATCCACCCCATTACAATGTGCCCCAATCCACCCTACTCCAATGTACCCCAATTCCACCCACTCCACTCTACCTGACTCCAATCCATGCCACTCTACCCAGTCCAGTTTACCCCACTCCACTGCAATCTGTCCAACTCCTCTCCACTCTACCCCACTCCTATCCACTCTGCCCCACTCCACCCAAATTTACCCCACTCCTCCCAATCACACACCACTCCTCCCAAATCTACCACACTTCACTTCCCTCCAATCCATCCCACTCCAATCAAATCTACCCCAATCTATTCCAGTTTAACCCATACCACCCCACTCCACCCAAACCCAATCTACCACACCCACTGCACCCTAATCTCCCCATCTCTAATCTACCCCTCCACAATCTACCCCAAACCAACCCAGTCTACCACACTTCACTCCAATCTACCCCACTCCATTCCAATCTACCCCACTCCACAGCAATCTACCCTACCCCATTCTATGTTGGCCTACTCTACCGTACCCCCCAATCCAACCCAACCCACTCCTCTCCAATCTACCCCACTCTAATCATCCCTCTTCAATCTACATAACTCCAATCTCCCCCACTCCATTCAAATCTACCCTACTCTAGTCCACCCAACCTACCCCACTCCACTGCACCCTAATCCACCCCACTCCCCTCGAATCTACCCCATTCCAGTCTTCCTCAATTTATCTCCCTGCACCCCCTATCTCGACTCCACTTCAGTCTATCCAATTCCACTCCACCCAACCCTACTCCACTCTATCCCAATCTACCCCACTTCAATCAACCCACTCCAATCCACCCAATATACCCCCTCCACTCTACCGCACTCCATTCCACTCTACCCAATCCAACCCACTCCAGTCCAATCTAACCCACTCTACCCCAATTCACCCCACTCTTTCTCACTCCAATCTACCCTACCCCACCCAAACTACCCTACTCCACCCAAACTACCCTACTCCAATCTACCCCACTCCAATCTACCCCACTCAATTCTACCCCAATTTACCCCACTCCAATCTATCCCCATCCGCCCCACACCATTCTATCGAACTTCAGTCCAATCTATTCCACTCCAATCTACCCCACTCCAAACTACCCACTCTATCAATCTCACTCCGATCTACCTCACCCCACTTCAGTCTAATCCACGCCACTCCTCTCCACTCCTAATTACCCCACTCCAATCTATCCCAATTCACTGCACTCCACTTTTCCCCAATCTATGCCACTCCACTCCAATCTACCCCAGTATATCCCACTCCACTCTCCTGATATGCCCCATTCCAATCTACCCCACTCCACTCTATCCTACCCCACTCACCTCTATCCTACTCCACTCTACCCCACTCCACCAAATCTACTCCACTTCCCCGCATTGTAACCCAATTCAGTGAACTCCATTACCCCACTCCAATCTACTCCTATCCACTGCAATCTACCCCACTCTACCCCCACCAATCCCCGTCTGCCCCACACCACTCCAATCTACCTCACTCCCCTAATCTACCCCACTCCACCCCAATATACCCCATTCCAAACTACCCCATACCCCCACTCCATTCTACCTTACTATAATCCAACCAATCTACCACACTCAACTCAACTCCACTCAATATATCCCACTCCACTCAATATATCCCACTCCACTCTACCCTGATCTTCCCCACTCCTATCTACCCCACTCCAATGTATCCCACTCTAATCTACACACCTCCCCCACTCCAATCTACCCAATCCACCCGCCTCCATTCTACCACACTCTACCCCCACTCCATTCTACCCCATTCCACTCTACCCCATTCCACTAACTTTTAGCCATGCTGAACAGCAGCCACGCTGTTGTACATAATGGCTGAAACACATTGCCAAAGCCAATAGCTCTCGCATAGGCGAGACCTATTGGCTTTGCCAATGCTAGTTTCTTTTTGGCTATCCTGTCTTAATCCAGTGCTGAGGCAGGGTGTAGCAGGAGATTGGTCATCATGAGTGTACAACGGACAGGTACAGTGCCTTGGGAGCTCCTTTGCAGTTTCCACACGCGTTGTACATATGTACAGTGTGTAGGTGCAACCATGAGTACCAATTTTTGTGGGGCACTGGGGCTTGAGCTCCAGAAATAGTTCAGCTGGGGGCTCATAAAAGCACACCGAAACCTGGGTTCTGCATAGAAGCCAAGGAGCCGCAGTGAAGTTTTATTTTTATCTTGTAAATTTAGACGTGTTCCTTTGTAGCTGGTTCTGCTATGCAGCGTGATGGGGCATTACTCATGGTAAAAGTCAGGCTCTGTTACATCGAAGGCAATTGTTGGCATATGAGGTCACCCAAGGCAAAATGCTGGTGCTGACACATTGGAGATAATTCTTGGCATAAGAGAGGACACACATGGTTTAGGAACACCGAGGGCAAAATTCTTTCTCTAGTATACATGAGATCATTTTTGACATAATTACACATATGGCTAAATGCTGGTACTGCTGCCATATTGTTTGCAATTCTTGGAATAAGATGGGCACCTGCAGCATATGGAGTACACCCTAGACAAAAGTTTGGACCTAATGGAAAAGAAAAAAGTTCCTGACATATGGGGGGAACCTGTGGCAAATTGAAAGCAAGCATTGTTTACAAATTTCCCAAAGCGTGTCAAGTACGTGGGGACACTGGTGTTCGTGAAAAGTTCCAGTGCATTGTTGCAAATGGAGAGCCCATTCAGCGTGAATATTGGTTTTTAATAAAGTGCGAAATGCAGTTAGAAACTCTGGGCAGCATTAAAGCAGGTAAAGCATGGACTCTCTTCTGTACTCGCAAAATCTGCAGGACCTGCTGCCGGATGTTGCTGCCCACTCAGAGCGCAACTTATTGACTGGACTGACAATCATTCGGGCTCTGAGAATGTAGTGTCTGGTCTCCTTGCTTAGTGATGCCTTTAAGTAAGGTTGTAGCCTTGTTTCCCCATTTGATTTTATAATTGGGGGAGCGTATGTGATGGCACCTACAGTTGCTGTCGGCCTTCCTCGAAACGTCTTCAACCTATTTCCTGAAAATTGACTTTATGCTTGAGTAAGGAACAGTGAGGGCTGTCAGTGTTTCCATATTAACATCTAGATCCAGGATCGCTTTTCTAAGCAAAAAAGTTACAAAAATAAATTAAATAAAAAACATGAAATAAAAGCAACGACAAAAGCAGAGATTGGTCTCCCAGGCCTGGCATGGGCATCCTTTTTTAGATGTATGGGCAAATGTGCACAAGCAAAATGTTGTCACTCACAGTAATGAGAACCAATGGCTGAACCAATGGCCAGTTCTGCATGCTGAGGGTAGGCAGAAGCAAAATGAGAGTTTTGTTGTTGAGACAAATGGAGGAAGAGGGGTAACTGAAATTCCCTGTATGGTTATAGGTATAGGAAATTACAATCTTTTGCATGATGCCCCCCCAGATATTTGCTCTATATTCTTGCTGGCTTTAGATCTCTGTACACTTTACTCCCTCCCAACTAGTAGTGAAGTGCCTGTGCTCCCCCTTTTAACATGGTTGGATCGACATTCTCCTAATTGGTGTAATTAACTTTCCTATAAGTCACTAGTATATGGTACCAAATGTACCCAAGGACCTGGAAGTTAAATGCCACTAGCGGATTGCAGAACCTATTGTCATATCCACTATAGTGGTAGTGGCAAGCATTGGTTCAGGCCTCCCACTGTAGCCTGACTGTAACAGTGTAAAACATCCACTACGCCTTATCAAAATTAAACTTTGTTTTACAGATAACACCTACCTTTTAAGTAAGTCGCCCCATGTAAACCTTATAGCTAGCAGAGTAGGGTTCATAACATTTAAAAGTGGGGAATGTAGAAAGTTAATGTTACCATGTCCCTACAGTGACAAGGCCCTCAAAGCTTTTTTCACTGTGGCAGGCCGTGCTGTCCTATGTAGAATACCAGACTGCTGATTAGATATACTAAGACTGTATCTTGGGAATGAGACCAGCTAGAAAATTAATTAAACAACTTTTTAATAGTTCTTAACAATACAATTTAATGGTGAAGTCGGATTTTTAGTAAACATTAAGAAAGGTGACTTTTAGAAAATTACCATTTTCCTGCTTTACGGCCCTGGACACTCATTTTATTAGTTCTCCAGTTTCTCCCGCCAGTGTTTAGTTTAGGCTTGAGTGAGTGTTAGAAAATGTGTGAAATGTCTCCTACTAGCAAACAATAGGCTGACCTAAATGGACAGAGATTACTCCGCTGAGTTTAGCCAAATTCACAGGGTGGGAACTGTGGGACTCCTTTTAACAACACAGTTTCAGATCATACTTGACAAGTTTGTCGAGCCACATGTAGTGCTTGGGTCTCACTTGAAAGGAAGAGAACAGGATGCCAAGACATTTCTTGTGTATCCACTGTCTGGTTGCTGAAGGACCCTGCTTTTGTCCTACCACACCTCTGTCTCTGGGGTTGTTGTGGGTACAGTCCCAAACTAGATTTTAGTGTTAGATGTGGGAGGACACCAGGAATACATTGTATACTCCCCCCACCCCCTCACACTTGCAGCCCTCAAAGCCCAAGTCTAGTGTGGCCTATGACTGCCCCCCTCTCGAAAGTGGAATTTTTAAACTATTTGAGGTAATGCAAACAGGAATACTGAAAAAGTGGGTAGGTTTGGCCCCCTTGGCACACCTTGAAAGTGATCTACCCTTTCAAACTTCTTGGATTTTTAGCACATTTTTGTCACATTTGTGCTTTAAAAGGCATTATGTTTTTTATAACATGTTCTATTTATATTTGAAAGTTCATACATAGGTTTATCCAACATGCAAACATTGTAGTGCTACCTGGACTTCCCCTCTTGGTTGCCTTCCCTCCCACCTGGCGGTTATAGTGTTCAAGTTTGTGCGATTTGAACAGTGTAAATGTCCCTTTACTGGAATGTCGTGCCTGGATGGTTCGGTTCCTAGAATGCTTATATGTGGACGGTTTTACCCGTTCCCGGGTCTGGCTGCCTTTTGGCCTGTTGTGTTTGTACGGTGTCTCCTACTACTCCATGGACCATCCTCCCCATATTTTCTCAAATTTTGGGGGGGACCTCCATCCTTTGTATATTAATTTTTCCCTAGCATAACATGCATCCATTTCCTGTTCCCAGTCTTGCAGTCATGGGCCTACTGTGCTTCCCCATTTATGTGCAATTTCCCATTTGCCAAGAGGTATCCAAGGTTGCCTCAGGTTTTTTGTAAAATGTAATATCTGAGTCTCCCCCCCCCATCCCCAACATCTCCAACATCTCCAATAATATCAGTGGGGCCTGCCTTTCGTTGTGTTTCCCTATAAGTGTGTGTCTTCAAGTCTGTTTTACACCCTACCCTAGAACAGTTGCATCTTGAAGCAATCTCACAGTGTGTGGAAGGATCCTCGCTTTCCGCAGGCAGGTATCGTCTGTGGTTTTGCCTATTTATGTAAGAGTGCCCTGATGTAATAAATATATATATATATATATATATATATTACCTACTGGCGGTCGCCAGTAGGTAGTTATAGTTAGGACCACGTTTCCATAGGAAAACCTCAACATTCTATTTTGAATAACTTTGGCGCCGGTCGACGAATCCTCGCGAATTTCTCAAAATAGGTGGGGCGCTACGCTCCGCTCCTACCCTGAAAGTCTCGGGGGGATTCGTCAAGCGGGGGCTGAGATAAAAGGGGGGTCCCAAAACGCGTTTTTCCCATGCATTTTTCCATAGGACCTTTAGACAGGGCTACAGCCCGAACGGCTGAACAGAATTACTAGAAATTTGGCAGAGAGGTAGTCCTCAGGTCAAGGAAGTGCCTTTTGTAGGTTTGGTGTAAATCTGTTCAGTAGATTCTGAGAAAATAGCCTTTAAATCAATATATATATCTGAGCCCGCTTACGGTACGCTTACCGTACGCTTACGGTAAGCGTACGGCGGCGTGCGCGAGCGCGATTCTGATTGGCTGTTAGATCTTAGTAAACATTCGAATCGGTCGAAACCAGGAAGCGGCGGCCGCCATTTTGTGTATTTCACTCCGGTAAAAAAGAGTGATATCTTGAAAAGGGGGCAAGGGAGAGAGTTACAGACCCCCTAACATTTGTAAGGGGGTCAAAGAAGGACAGAAAAGTACAAAAAAAACATTTATTGATTTAAAAAAAAATCACGGGGTACGCGTACGGTAAGCTTACGGTAAGCGTACGGTAAAAAAAAAAAAAAATAGATAAATGAAAAGCAGATTTAAGAGTTTAGAAATTAGGGAGCTCTAAAAAGAGCTGTTGTGTTTATGAAGTCATTTTTTTAGTGGTACCTACAAGTAAGTACCGATGCAGAGTCTAAGGTTCAAGAGGAAGACTCTGTTCCCTTCATCATTGAAGTGCACACCATCTCCTCTATAAATGTCTTGCATGTCATAACGCAAGTTGTTGTGGTAAATGGCACCCATACCATAGTCACGGAGGAAAGCAGAAACAGATTTGTTGACGTGCTTTCTTGCTTTGTCAATCTGTGGACAGAAATGATTGGACCAGTTCCATTTTTGCCTTTGGCATATGTTGGAAAACACAAAGGCAGTTTTAGGGAAAAGTGTAAACAGTTGTGCAAAGGTGTCCTTCATAAGCATTTCCAGACCTACCCCAGTCAAAGTGCCTAGGTCATTGCCACCACAGTGCACTATTATGAGGTCAGGGTGTTGGATTTGAATGAAGGATTTCACCAATGGCATCAATTGGTGCCACTTTAACCCTCTCTGACCAATCCATTTAATGTCTACATTTGGCAAAGCAAGGTCTCTCACCATATCTGTTTTCTCTGCAAACTTTTCACTCCAGAAGACATAGCTGTGCCCTACAATCCACACTGTGAACATCTTCAAAGGAGAACTGGATGCACTCAGGAGGTGTCTTTCAGTAGAATGGCAATAAGAAAAGAAAGACAGTTTGGAAATGGAGGCATACATATTTTTTTAAAACAAAAAGAACTGATTGGCTGTTTCATACCATTCTAGAATAAAAACTAGGCTGTATGTGAAAATTAATAGAAGCATGTTTTGTATTGGTACAAAAAAATGTGTAACCAAAGAACAGTACTATGGATTTGCTGTAAGGTTTGAAAAGTCAAGCACTCTTGCTCTGTGGAATTGAAACATTGTGTGTCGAACTTCTGACCTAACTGCACACAGCAGTGTTCCATGAGCTGTTGCTATGGTAGCAGGCAGAAGTCAAGTTGGGGGAAGGGTACTAGGCAGAAGTCAAGTTGGGGGCAGGGTACTTTTGGAAAAGGGTTGGTTTTCAACCAATAGAAATGTGTGAATACATGTGAAAAAAAGGGGGAAGCACTGAGATTTGAAACTTACATGTATATGTGTGGAAAAATAGAGGGAAAGTTTGCCATTATCTGGTTCTGCTGAGAGGAGAGAGGTGAACAGAACAGAGATCCTGGCTCTGATAATCTGCTGTTTGAGTGTCACATTTCTTTCACAACTAACTAATTTTAAAGGTGAGTTTACAGTTTGAGAGGGGATGTATGTGGTAACTTAAGAAATGAATAATAGAAATGGGAATTGTTTTTGTTGTAGTTACACATGGTGGTTTCATAATGTGTCAGTGTGTAAAAGTGATTTACACTTGCCCCGAAAAAAAAAAAGAGCAGTAAGTGTGCTTTCAAATTGGCAAAGAAATTTCGTTTTGGCACTAATGTGAAAACATGACTCTGTGTGCATAGAAGAATTATAGGCAGAGATTTATTGCGTCTTGCTCTGGTGATTTCACAGTTGCATTAGATGGAAAGGGGGAGCGAATTTTTGGGGGAAGAAGCAGAGGCTTAGCACACACCCATGTCCTTGCCGTGTATAGTCATGCACAGTATTTACAAGCGAGTGGGGTTTTCAGGTTTAAGTCTGTAATGCAAATACATTCAGCATCACTAAGGCTGGTTGCCCTTGGTGGAGTGTAGGCAGTCACAGAGAATGCACATGGTGGTGGTCTGAAAAAAAAACAGCTTGGACACGTGCAATTAAATAAATCAAAAATAGTGGTTTCATAATGTGTCAGTCTGTAAAAGTGATTTCAAATTGTAAAAAGAGATTTTCACTTGGCCCGAAAAAAAAAGAGCAGTAAGTGTGCTTTCAAATTGGCAAAGAAATTTCGTTTTGGCACTAATGTGAAAACATGACTCTGTGTGCATAGAAGAATTATAGGCAGAGATTTATTGCGTCTTGCTCTGGTGATTTCACAGTTGCATTAGATGGAAAGGGGGAGCGAATTTTTGGGGGAAGAAGCAGAGTCTTAGCACACACCCATGTGCTTGCCGTGTATAGTCATGCACAGTATTTAGAAGCCAGTGGGGTTTTCAGGTTTAAGTCTGTAATGCAAATACATTCAGCATCACTAAGGCTGGTTGCCCTTGCTGGAGTGTAGGCAGTCACAGAGAATGCACATGGTGTTGGTCTGAAAAAAAAACAGCTTGGACACGTCCAATTAAATAAATCAAAAATAGTGGTTTCATAATGTGTCAGTCTGTAAAAGTGATTTCCAATTGTAAAAAGTGATTTTCACTTGCCCCGAAAAAAAAAAGAGCAGTAAGTGTGCTTTAAAAATGGCAAAGAAATTTCGTTTTGGCACTAATGTGAAAACATGACTCTGTGTGCATAGAAGAATTATAGGCAGAGATTTATTGCGTCTTGCTCTGGTGATTTCACAGTTGCATTAGATGGAAAGGGGGAGCGAATTATTGGGGGAAGAAGCAGAGTCTTAGCACACACCCATGTGCTTGCCGTGTATAGTCATGCACAGTATTTAGAAGCCAGTGGGGTTTTCAGGTTTCAGTCTGTAATGCAAATACATTCAGCATCACTAAGGCTGGTTGCCCTTGCTGGAATGTAGGCAGCCACCCAGGTTACACATGGTGGTGGTCTGAAAAAGCAGTTTGGACATGTGCATTTAAGAAAATCCAAAAAGTGGTTTGATCAAATGATGAATGCAATTGCTTTCACAATTAATAGTGAAATGCAATTTATTCTGAAAACAGCAAAAATAAGGCAAAAATATTTTTTGGTAAAAAATGTAAATATGTGTACTGTATTATTAAATGGTTTAAAAATATTAATACTTTTTTCTTTATTTTCAGATCGATATAGAAAATTTTCGGAAACTACAACCATTTTAAAAACTATTTTTTTAAAAAACAAAT
This sequence comes from Triturus cristatus, assembly GCF_964204655.1. Classification (NCBI taxonomy): domain Eukaryota; kingdom Metazoa; phylum Chordata; class Amphibia; order Caudata; family Salamandridae; genus Triturus; species Triturus cristatus. The sequence continues at coordinate 981,698,445 of NC_140580.1, forward strand.
GAATAAATATTTTTTTGAGTGAGTATGGTAAGTCAATAATAAAAATTGTAGTCTCTCAAGGACTTTATAATGTGATAAATGATTTTTAGTGTTTTTTTTTAAAAAATAAAAAAAAGGTACGCTTACCGTACGCGTACGGTAAAAAAAAAAAAAAAAAGTTTTTAAAAACAAGTAAAAAAAAGATGGAAGATAAGGTTGGCTCTTAAAAGAACCGTTGTGTTCATGCAGGGACAGAGGAAAGGAAGCATGGGAAAATCATTCAAAGCTACAAATGTGCTGATCTATTTTGTTGTTCACTAGGGAAACACTGGTCTCCCTATGACAAATTAGACCTTTACAAAATGTGCAATGAATATCAACCTTCCGAAATCGAAGGTTCATTTCCAGAGGGCCAGCAAAAGGAGATTCTCCCCCCACAGATGAAGGGCTCACCTGACCTGCAGAAGAAGGAGTAAGCCCTGCAGGTGATGGTCCAGGCTGAGCTGCTGTGGATGTACTGGCTCGTCTTTCTGAAGAGTTACCTCCAAAAAGATGACCATGTGTCCTTCTGTGTACATCCTGGAGGTGTCTCTTCATGGTGTGATTCCCAAAGGAATACTTCCTGTTAGGATTACCTCTAGAAAGTACACGCTTACACAGCTTGCAAGTAACTAAGGGTGCATTCACCTTTTGCTGGCCTTCTGGAAAAGTAAAATAATCCCAAACATAAGAAGGCTTTACTTTCCTCGCTCTCTGCCTCAAGACAGTGCTGCTGGTGCTAGCCTCACTCTCAGAAGAGCTCTGCTGTTCTGCCATCGTATCCCAAAGACAAACCAGCTCCTTCTCCCAAGGGATCACAAGCAGAAATGAGGGGAATGGGTGTGGTGTAGGAGAGTTCTAGAACTGAAAGTACTTTCAACCAATCAAAAGTTGTGTTTCATGATCACATGACCTACCGTACGCTTACGGTACGCTTACGGTGCGCTTACGGCAAAAAGTACGCATGCGCGTAAAAAAGACACGCGCTTGCGCGCATGCGCATAACAGTCACTCCCCGGCACTTCCGCGTAACGTGCGCGTGTGGCGTAAGCGCGCACGCGACCCACGCGCAGTACGCGCGGCTACGCAAAGTACGTAACTATACGCAAGCAGCGTAGATAGATTACGGGCGTTGCGTAAACCGTACGCTTACCGTGAGCTTACGGTACGCGTACTATAAAAAAAAAAAAAAAAAAAAAATCTGGCAATAAATTTTACATGTTTATTTTAAAAAATTTATATAAAATAAATATTTAATGATTTTAAAAATTTAAGCATAGTCTTTATAAAAGGTAAGAAAATTAAATTAAAAATATGTTTGAAAAAAATGAAGAATAAAAAAAAAAAAATAGCATTTAAAAAACCTTGCAAATTCACTGAAAAAACCATGGGTTTCACACACGTTATAGTTAGGAATTAGCATTTAAAAAACCTTAGAAATTCACTGAAAAAACCATAGGTTTCACACACGTTATAGTTAGGAATTAGCATTTAAAAAACCTTAGAAATTCAGTGAAAAAACCATAGGTTTCACACATGTTATAGTTAGCTGGACATTTTACTCGTAAAAAACCAATGAAATTGCCCCGTTATAGTTAGTTCAGCTAACTATAACTCGCGCGCCCGCAATGCACTGCTGATGACGTCACATATTACATCACTCATGACATGGTCAGTGACATCACTCATGACATCACTGATGACATCTCAAATGACATCACTGATGACATCACTGATGACATCATCCTTGTGATAGAGTGGCAGACCTCCTCTCACCTTAATATAAGCTTTGATACACACATTCAAAAATAGAGACTAAAATTTTCAAAACAATGGACATACCAATACCAGTTACAACAACCTCTTCAGTAATTCTAAGATCAACATACACATCCACTCATTCACCAACAGTCCTATACAGTCACTCATACATGTACTCACTCATCATATGTACTCATACACCTATACATCCTGTTACATAATGCCACTCATCCATAGAGTTACTCACACACATAGTCACTCATGCTAATAAAGAATCAAACATACATTCACCTGCATATACAGTTATACACACACCACCACACTTACTTCTACGGAAACTTACACATACTTAGTCTTTTAAACAATCACTTATAGAAACACATACTTATTCATACAGGAACTCTTTCAATCTCTCCCTCTCACATATACTCACATATATACACCAATAGTCACATATACTAGTTTAAAACATATGTAGTTACTCATAAAGACACTATTCAGACAGTCATTCACTCACTAACACACCAATACACACACGCATCCACCCATGCAGTCCTGCACACATGCTCTGTTCAACACATACAAACAGTGAGTCACTCATTCATGCACCTATGCACTACGTCATACCCCCCACCGAACCATGCAGACACTCAGACTAATACTCAAAAAAACCAACTAATAACCTATATAGACACCCATGTAGCTACTCACCAACCCATGCAGCCACTTATACACAAAGTGAAAAAATGATACAGATATTTACATATTTAAATATTACTCACTAAGCCATGTATTCACTATGATACACTTAATCAGTCAGTTACACAATCAATTTTTCAAAAAGAAATCATCCATTTAGACAGTAATATACCCATTTATTCTTCTATCAACCTTGAGATATACATATATAAAACATATTTAATTTTCAGAAAAACACACATTCACTGGATGATGTCATCAGTGATGTCATCAGTGATGTCATTTGAGATGTCATCAGTGATGTCATGAGTGATGTCACTGACCATGTCATGAGTGATGTAATATGTGACGTCATCAGCAGTGCATTGCGGGCGCGCGAGTTATAGTTCGCTGAACTAACTATAACGGGGCAATTTCATTGGTTTTTTACGAGTAAAATGTCCAGCTAACTATAACATGTGTGAAACCTATGGTTTTTTCACTGAATTTCTAAGGTTTTTTAAATGCTAATTCCTAACTATAACGTGTGTGAAACCTATGGTTTTTTCAGTGAATATATATATATATATATATATATATATATATATTCACTGAAAAAACCATAGGTTTCACACACGTTATAGTTAGGAATTAGCATTTAAAAAACCTTGCAAATTCACTGAAAAAACCATAGGTTTCACACATGTTATAGTTAGCGGAAATTTTACTGATAAAAAACCAATGAAATTGCCCCGTTATAGTTAGTGCTGGCAACTATAACTCACGCGACCGCAATCCTCTGCTGATGCTAATACTGTATTTAGACACTTATTTGCCCATGTCTTCTTCCATACATTTTTAGCTATACATATATTACAAATATTTTTTTTTATAAAGACACATATGTCATCAGCAGAAGATTGCGGTCGCGTGAGTTATAGTTGCCAGCACTAACTATAACGGGGCAATTTCATTGGTTTTTTATCAGTAAAATTTCCGCTAACTATAACATGTGTGAAACCTATGGTTTTTTCAGTGAATTTGCAAGGTTTTTTAAATGCTAATTCCTAACTATAACGTGTGTGAAACCTATTGTTTTTTCAGTGAATTTGTACGGTTTTTTAAATGCTAAGTTACTTTACGCCATTCGAGGCGTGCGCGCCCACTTAACGCAGTGCGTTCCGTGCACGGTTTTTATCAACTTTAATAAGCCCTGTACATTTGGTGGCCTTCGGCCACCAAAAGCACAGGGGGTGGGGTCAATGTGGATAGTGTTTTTTTTATTTCGATTTTATAATTTCATGTTGCCAAAATATAGTTTTTTTAATGATGTTATAAGCCCTGTACATTTGGTGGCCTACGGCCACCAAAAGCACAGGGGGTGGGGTAAGTGTGGATAGTGTTTTTTTTATTTCTATTTTTTACCGTACGCTTACGGTAAGCATACTCGGCGAAATTGCCGAAAAAAAAATAAAACCGTTTTTGCTCTTGGGGGATGTTTGGGGACTCCCTCAACATGACTATGTGGGAGGGAGTTGTCAAAACAGCCCCGTAACATGTTTTTGGGCATCATGTTTGATAAATAACACTCAGTGCGAGAGACAAAATGGCGGACGCCGCTTCCTGGTTTCGGCCGATTCGAATGTTTACTAAGATCTAAGAGCCAATCAGAATCGCGCTCGCGCACGCCACCGTACGCGTACGGTAAGCGTACGGTAAGCGTACCGTAAGCGGGCTCAGATATATATATTGATTTAAAGGCTATTTTCTCAGAATCTACTGAACAGATTTACACCAAACCTACAAAAGGCACTTCCTTGACCTACGGACTACCTCTCTGCCAAATTTCTAGTAATTCTGTTCAGCCGTTCGGGCTGTAGCTCGTTCTAAAGGTCCTATGGAAAAATGCATGGGAAAAACGCGTTTTGGAACCCCCCTTTTATCTCAGCCCCCGCTTGACGAATCCCCCCGAGACTTTCAGGGTAGGAGCGGAGCGTAGCGCCCCACCTATTTTGAGAAATTCGCGAGGATTCATCGACCGGCGCCAAAGTTATTCAAAATAGAATGTTGCGGATTTCCTATGGAAAAGGGGTCCTAACTATAACTACCTACTGGCGACCGCCAGTAGGTAATATATATATATATATACACACACACACACACTTCTCTGGGGAATTGCAGTGTCTCTCTCCAGTTGTCATCCAGTTCCCCTATATTGGCTTGCCAATTTCAAGTTAGTTGAGTTAATTCTCCCTCTGTGTTATTCAAGAGTGATTTGTATGTCAGGGCTTGGCTGCCCTATGGCCATCTAGTAGATGTCTCTGGGGGGAGGGGTCTTATTTGGTTTCCTCTCCGGGGTGATCAGTGGATGGCTTAACTGTAGATATTTGAATATTCATCCCTTAGGTATTCAAACTGGACTATGTCGTTGGCATCCCATATGTCCTCTACGGTGGAGAGGCCAATAATGCCCCACTGTCTAAACCCCTGTAGGGTTGTCACTGTGGCCAGTTTCTTACCCAGTCATAGGTGGGTTTTTGGTGTTAGTCTTTTTCCCCCACCCTATTTTCCTCTGCAGTTTTTGCCAAGCTGAAAGCACGTTTTTGTTGCTCATCCTCTCACCATGTAGTACGTGAATATATACTTTTTCACCTAGTGCTTCGCGGTCATGTTGGTATGCTGGGTCCTCTAACTGTGCGTAGGCTCATTCATTTACTATACTGACTTGGGCAGCTTCGTAGTATTTATAAATTGTTCAGTAGTGCTTTTTCGCCTTCATATGTGAACCTTTGGAGGATGTGGAGTGCTACGCATGGCGGACCATTTAGCCTGATCAGGGACGTATGATCCTATTTGTTTTTAGAAAGAATGTTTCTGGAATACCATGCAGGCTATTCTGCAATATTTATGTGATTTGGGAAGTGCCATTATTTGCCAAGAACAGTGCTCTACCCATTAGTGACAATTGGAGTGATTTCCAGTATTTTACATCCATCATTAATCTGTGTATCAGTGGGGCTAGGTTGTCTGCTTAATGCATACACTCATTCGTCGATATCCAGAGTCATTAGTACTTGAAATGGTGAGTTACTACCATTAGTGGCATGGAGAGGCTTCCATGTATTTCCCAGGTCCCCAGTGGAAAAATTAGGTTTTTCTCTCAATTGATACCCAAGTATCGTCCATAGATTTCCAAGATTTTGCCCATTTATGTAAGGGAGCATTCAGGTTCCGCTAGGTAGAGAAGGACGTCTTCTGCTTGGAGAGATCCGTTTCTCCCACATAGCTCCCATTGCCAGACCCATATCTGGGCGTCCACCCTTATCCACTCTACCAATACTTCTATCACCTGGACGAATAACATCAGTGACATGGGCAACCTTGCCTGGTGCCACTTCTGAAAGAGAACTCTTGAGATAGGAAACCATTCACTTAGACTCGTGCCCTCAGATTCCTGTAGAAAAGTGCAACCCATCTTAGGAATTTGGGCCCAAAGCCCATTTTGGTCAGGAATTCTAATAGGAAGGTCCATTCCAACATGCCAAACGCTTTATTTATATCTAGCAACACCACTGCCATTGATAGCTCCATTCTTCCCTTGGTGGCAATGTTCTGTAACCGGCAGAGGTTGAGTCCAGTTGATCTGTGGGGCATGAATCTATTCTGGTCTGGGCGTACCAAGTCCATATTTGCTTCCCTCAGGCGGTTTGCTAGCACTTTAGAGAGCACTAAGTGTCCGAGTTGAGCAGCGATATCGGACGGCATGTGTCCCATTTGTCTACAGGTTTCCCTGCTTTGGGTATTAACACTATTGCCAAATTAAGGTCACTCTGTTGCTCTCCTGTCTGGTATACCTCTATATATAATTTGTGGAGAGGTGGAATTACCTTACTTGCCCTTTTTTTTTTTATTCTGCCAGAATCCCGTTGGGGCGTGGTGTCTTTCCTGATTGAAAATGTGTTAGTGCCAGCTGCCCCTCTACCATAGTTAGATCATTCTCAAGCTCTAGTGCCCTACGCGTTTCCATCTTTCTGAAGGGACAGTCCCATACAAAGCCCTGCAGATCTGTTGTAGCCAGACATGTTCGCCCCTATAGAAATCTTGCATATAGTCTGCCATTGTCTCCACTATGGCTTTAGTACCCACTGCTTTCCTCCTTTCAGGGCCCTTTATTTCTCGGATATGGTTTCTGCTTTTCTCTCTGCTGCTGAGCAAGGCTAGGATCTTCCTGCCTTGTCACCTACTTTGTATATTCGCTTTTGTTTAGCTAGTCATTCCATTTTGACAGCATCTTATGCTTGTGAACGGTATTCTTCCATTTTAAGTAGGATATGTGTCCTCATAGCCTCCAGGGACTGTCAAGTGTAATCCTCTTCTAGGCTCAGCAGTTCCCTTTCCGCGTCGCCACATTGCCGCACTCTTTCATTTATCTCCAACTTCCCATGATATGATCACCCCGCGCATCGTGGCTGGATACATACACCTCCCATAAGGTGAACACCTCCCTCACTGTGTCTGTGTTATCTTTGAAGTAGTACTCTGTGGGGTTTTGAAGGCATTCCACCTCTTTCTTGTTTGTTAGTCACCAAGCTGCCATTCTCCACTCGCGCCTTACCTAGATGTGTGGTGAGTCTAGTGTGATGCAGAGTGGTGAGTGGTCGGAGATCCCTAATGCCTCTGTGAATCTACTACGGGTCGAGGTCAGGGAGAAGAAGTGTTCAATGCGGGAATATGTGTTATGTGCCCCTGAGTAGGAGGAGTAATGTCTGCATGTCCCATGGAGTGCTCTCCAGTTAACATCAATACCACAGTTTGAATGAAGCTAACTAGTTTCTCCGCTCTGGTGAGGTGTGTCTGGTGTGGATCCTGTCGTCCAAGTGGTTATCGAGTACCATATTGAAATCACCCCAAGTATGGTGGTGGCCTTTGGTAGTTCTGTAAGTATTCGAACCAGGTATTGTAGCATATCTGTTTGAAGCCTCAGTGGGATATAAACATTAACAAGGGCCATTGGCTCCCCTTCCCAATCTCCCAGTTCTACTGTGCATCTCCCCAATTTGTTCCCCCATATTCAACCGAGGATGTGGCCTAATGGCTACGGCAGTCCATCTCAAATCTTGAGAATCGGGTTTGAGTCTTACAATGACGCTCAACATCTTGTTATTCTGGGCAAATCACTTAATCTCCCCGCGCCTAACAAAAAAAATGAATGTGTCCTTGTGTAACACAAGTGGTGCTCATGTAAAGTGCTCTGATACCTTCGGGTCAAGTTTGTGCTATATAAAACTCTGGGGGGAAAAACACATGAAAGGCTAGTGTTTTTTAAATTAATTTCGCTATGCCCCTGGGGCCTGAGGAGTAACCGATGTGGCTTATCACAGTGTATTTCCCTGTACCCAATACATCATCATTGGTTCCTTTCATATGCGTCTCTTGAAAGAAGAAAAGTCTTCAGCACATCTAGTTAGAGATTTGGCTACCAGACCGCTTATGATTTTATTCCGTAGTCTGTTAACGTTCCAGGTCAACAGTTTACTGGTATGTTTTTCCATCCGGCCTCTGTCTATTCCCACCCCCAGCATACTCTCTCTCTGCCAGGATCATATATTTCCCTCTTTTGTTCTGAGAGTGTCTGTATCACTGTTAACTTGTAAACTGCTTCCCAACTACCCACCTCCCTACCTTACCGTGCTGCGGTCTTTACACTGGCCGCTTCCCCAATTCACAGTATGTTCTTTACCCTAGTTCACTGACTGTTTGTAACACTAACATTAGCAAACTGTTACAAATTTATCACGAGTGGGATGTGGCCTGTAGCATCCAGTCAATCGCCTGTGGTAGCCCCCGATGACTAGACTATGAATAGCATGTCTTGGCTGGAGGCGCATATCTCAGATAATTACATCAGATGTCATTGGAGTGACCTTCAACCACAGCATTTCCCCATAATTTCCTTCTCGGGCTGGGTCCTCATCTTTGGTGTCTTAGCGGCATCTGCCAGCGCTTCCAATTTGTTGTCAGTTTCTGGCCAGAGGGCATGCTGTAGCTCCGCAACCACTTTTGCCCACTCGGACTCTGTCTGATCTTTTGTTGAGGCTGCTGTTAGGTGGTCCTGTTGTCGTCAGCATCTCTTCTGCTCTTGCCAGCATTGTTCTTTGGTTATACCCCCCCGCCCCCTTTTGTTTGGCAACGGGTATCCCCGTTGCTCAAGCCATTCCCACACTTCTGTCGCAGCTGTGAAGAAATGGGATTGTCCCTGTTCAGTTATTTTCAGTTTTGTTGGGAACAGTAAGACATATCTGAGTTCCAGCGTCAAGTGTTGTTTTGCCTGTATAAAGTCCCCTCTGTGGCATTGGACCATTGTTGTTTATTCAGGAACGATGTTGACTGTTTGCCCCTCTAATCTCCATGGTCCATGTGTTCTTGCTGCTTATTAAATAGTGTCCCTGTCCCTAAAGTGGAGTAGTCTGCCTATTATGAATCTTGGCGGGGGTTGGCGCTCCACACTAAATCACTTGGAGGTTTTCCCTGCCAGCACAACTGATGACAGCCAGTCCTTGAGGAATAGTTCAATACAGGGCCTCTCTGCAAGTTTCGGGACCCCAACCACTCGGACGTTATTTTGGCATGCGCTGCCTTCAGCGCCTCTCCTTTAGTGCAGTCACCTCTCATTCTAGTCTCTGTACGCAGTTGGCGTGCTCAGTCACAGTCAGTCGCGTAAGGGCCAGTACGGATTTTGTCTCTGCCACTTGTTCTGCTGGTTTCATGTGATCTGTTCGGAGGAGGTTCACCACTTGCGTCACTGCATTGATTTTATGTTCCAGGGTCGCTTTTGTGTCTTTTATGGCCACCAGAATGGTTGCTGTATGCGCCTCCAAGTCTAGGAGTAGGGTGTTCTCCATTTTCGATCTTCTTTTCCAATGAGGCATGGCATGTCATGGTGGAGCTTTTTGGTTGTACCATGGTTTCCCTCTGAATTGGTTGTCTGTGGGTGCGGTTCCTGCTGGAAATGCTGTTCGCGTGATGCTGTATACTGGGGGCTGCCTCCGTCAGGCACTGCCACCTGCAGAAAGATGAGGGTATTTCTCAACTAGACCCTTGGTGAGGCGTCCCCATCTCAGGTCAGTGTTACGTGCCGCACCCGGTACGTGCACCGCCTGCTGGTGACCAGACACCCCTCTGTCTCTCATGGACGGTAACTCGTTATGTCCCTTTGAGGCTGTTGCTGGTTCCTGGGCTATGCCACGCTACCTATTTACTCTATCATTTTTTGTGGAACTTTCGGTCCCTTAGAATGCTTGCTTTCTGCGAGGTGTGATTTCCTGGTGTTCTTTTGGTGGGTCACTGCCGTGATGTGATTCTTTGTAGAACAGGTGAGCCGCCACAGTCCGGTGCCAATGCCTTGGTTCCTGGTTGGGTGCATTTGGGGGCACCGCTCTGTGGTTAAGTCCTTTGTGGGGGGGTTTTGTAAGGACAAGTCCCCCTCTTCTCCGTCAGTCACAACAAGGCACTCTGGGCACAACCACCCACCCCCTGCTCCACTGGACTTCTCTCTCATCTTTGTGGCCTTTTGGTGTGAGGTTATGTTGCCTCCTTTGCGGCTCTTCTCTTCTGCCTGTCCCTTATTGTGGCCCGTTGACAGGCAGCCACCCGTGTCTTATGGTACTCCAGGCTGGGCGTCTATGTTTCTCTCCCTTGTAGTAGCCAGATTTACTCACCAGCTGCTATTTTTGGGTCCACACCAACCGGAGTCCCAGCTGTAATGGGGGACAATTACTGTGTAGGGTGACATGTAGAGCTAACAATAATGAATACACATACACACTGGTCAAGTGGTATGGGCGGAAGACCACAAGCGATCTTTGCATTTTTATTTATAAGCACTGGCCACGCCAGGCCAGGGAGTGATGCAATGTTTATAGACCCTTCCGGGTCAAGCCCAAGATCCTGCTCTCACGGGACTAAGATCATTACATCCCTTCCCAACTTGGTATTAATGTATCTCAACAGAGTTCAACAAACAAAGTCTTTTAGTCTCTGATTAGGCCGCTGATTCAGTGTCCGGTTGTAGCATTGGGAATTGGACCGATGGCTGGCATTCGGGTGCTTGGCTCCAGTTTGAAAGTAGCACACGGCTCTGCGCTCTCCCCAGGTGAGACTGTATGAGAGCTAGGAGGACTGGCCAGGCTTGACCCTCTCGTGCTGGGCTGTGAGTTTCCTTCGTTCCAGTTAGCTTCTGTTTCAGTGTTTTCCAGATTGATGATTCCTTGATTCATCCATTCTACTCTCCGAAACCATGACACATTCCTGGTGACTACTTCACCTCCCCGCTTGGAGGTGATGGCTGTTCCATTCACCCGCAGTACGGTCCATAGGGTGTCTTGAACTAGCTGTTGATGAGTACTGCTGTCATTCTTCCGTCAGGGAAGCTTCCAAAGTCGACAGCTAGCACCAGCACCAACCATGGTATTGGAAGTGCAAAGCTTTCAGGGGATGGCCACGTATTGCGGGCGATTCTTCCCCATCCTGGCCACGATAGCCGAACCCCTCTGAACCTTAACCAGTGTAACTGGGGACAACTGCTGTGTCAGATGACTCGTAGTGCTAACAATAGTGAATACACTTACACACTGGTAAAATGGTATGGGCGGAAGACCACGAGCGATCTTTACCCTTTTATTTATAACCTCTGGCCACCCCTTGCCAGAGGATGATACAATGTTTATAGACCCTTTCGGGTCATTACACTAGCCATCTCTACGTGCCTCTCCTCTTCCTGCTGCCGCCAACGTGGATGCTGATCCCGGCTCTTTTGTTCCTTGGGACCCTGTTGTGGCATGTTGCCCGCTAGGTTTGGGGCACTCGCTGGCTGCGCTGAACCGGTCCCCCGTCAGAGCGCTGGCAGCACCAAGGGGCACCCTTCAACTTGCGGGCACCCACAGGAGTGTTGATTCAGTGTCTGTAGGGTTACCCCGGGCCGTGCTGCGCCACACAGCCTGTATGCATCTGCTCCAGTCACGCACTTGTTTTGCAGCCCACTGCCCTGTCACGGGGTTACTGCTGGTCGGCCCGACTCAGCGGGCGTGCTCCCCCATAGCTGCCATATTGAATCCTCACGTCGCAGGCCGAGCGCCTTTTATCCGCTCTCTCCCTGGAGCTCCTCAGATACCAAAGCCACTTGGTGTCTGTTAGGCCCCCCCCCCCCCTCCCCCCCTTCCCAAGTGTATACCTGCCACTTCCTGACCGACAGCGAGCTATGGGGGTAACGGCTTACACAGGAACACGGAGCTGCGTGTTTATGCTGCTGACTCCATGCGTTCCTGGCCACACCCCTCCTGAAATGTATTCTTGACCCCCATTTTGAAAATGTTCGAGGAGATGGGGGGCCTTAAACCCCTCAACTCTAATACAATAAATCTATATCTCTCTTTAGCGCGCTGACTTCGGACTAGTGTTACACACCCCATTACTTTCAAAGGTGAAAGGTCACTAGCTGAAGCGGTGGAGAGCAGAAAGGGTAGTGTATGAGCAGAGGAGGCAGTGTGTGTGGAGGGCGCTAGAGTAGAGGTTTGGCAATAAAATTAATTGCATTGCCCAATCTTAAAATCTATATCATTTCGATTTAACAAGTGGCACTCACAACCAAATTATAATTGTTTCCTATTTATATTCCATATTGGACCCCAGCTCCAATATTGGCCCTTAGCCTCAGCAGTGACCAGGTACATCGCCCCGCGCCCTCACTCCTCACAAGTGCAGCTCAGAGGTACAGCGCGAATGGTGTTCCCACGGCTGCTCTCTTCTCGGCGCCACAGCGCTCTCAGCAGCGCGCTCGCTTCCTGTCCTTTTGCTTCTGTTGTGGTCCTGAGAGGAAGTGGTGAGTAGAAGTGTTGATCTAACGAGGTGTGAATGCGTGGGAGGCAGGTGGTTTCCGGCCTCTAGTTGCACTGTGCGCGCCCCTGCACCCAATGAAACCTTTGTTCCCAAGGGTCAGCCTCTTCACTTGGCTTGCATACCCCCTCCGCTTAGCACTTGTTGTCTAAATACAGTGTACACAGCCCGGAAACTCTCTCTGCTCCCCAGCCCCCGACATCCGCAGGTCTAAGTACAAACTGTTGCAGGGGTGTGGTGGTGGAGGGCGGAGGCGAAAGCAAGCGACTGTCTTGTGTCTTTGCAGTGGGCCCGTGACTGTGACCTCGATTTACGAAGGATGACAGCTCGGATTAAAAGGCTAATGTGCCCCCATTGTCTATGGTACACTCGTAGTACACACAGGTAGCCTGTCTCGTATACACACTCGTACACACTGACACTGAGACAAACGCACGCACATACTGTGACAGCCTTGTACACGCTTCTCACACACGTAATACATTCTTCTCCCTTTCTTCCCTCCAACACCCCTCACACATCCATCACTACAAAGTGCATACACGGGGACGCACGTGTTAAAAACAAGAGAGGGAGCAGTTACCCTCAGCAGCACACTATTGGCATTTCAGTTTATTTTATGATTACATAGCTCCGAATGCTACCCCAGCAGCGTCAGGGCTGCGTGACTATACGAAATATTGTTTTCAGACGTGGGTTTTGTTTGAGAGAAAAAAAAAGAGATAGTTAAATCTATTGTGGCCAAGATAAGTGTTAACCACAATTTTTGTAGATGAAACGTCCTCAATCTGAAAAGGTGTGGCCTGCAGTCATTTGGCGACCGTAAAACATATTGACTATAAACGTGGCATCATGAGGCAAAAATGAGTCGTGTACCTCACTCAGGTGAATAAATTTTCCGGGTATCCCTGCAGACCAGGCTATCTCCTATTAATACCATAACGTTTCGTAACTGATGAAGACTACCAGGGCCACCAGTTGCCTATTTCTTGCCATTCACACACTTGCCCCATAGCCCCCCCCCCCCAGCGTTTTTTATGTAATGCAATTTTATAAAGCGCAAACATTAACCATTGGTGTCAGAGCAATTTACTATAGAACAAAGTAAAAGTTACACGCTCCTTCTGTTATTCTTTAAGTTACATAAGGTATTCGTGATGAAATGTACATATTAACAAGTTAAATATACATCCACGATTATAAAAAGTAAAGGTGGCATAATTAGGGTGATACAAGTACAAAAAACATATTTACAAAATTGACCTCATATGAATTCCATATGGCCATGAGGGTCATGACCTGGGTTGAATTATTCCTGGAAGTGACTTTGAAAAAGAAGAGTTTTAGGATCGGCTTTGAAAGACCAGAAAGAGGCGGTGGTCCGAAGGATTGAAGGTAAGGAGTTCCAAATTCTCGTCGCATTATCTGAGAAGGATTGTTCCCCTATGTTGTGCTGTTGCCACCTTCCCTCAGGACTATTTTGTATTCAAGGTAGAGTTTGGAGTCAGTGGGTGGGTGGGCCATCCCTGTAACCCAGACTCTTCTATTTTGTGTGTGCTCATTTTGAGAAAGACATGAGATTTACGGCCACAGAACAAATACACAATGTCATCTCAGTGAGACGGTAGTGAGAGATGTCATCTTGCTATAGGGCACAGCCCAGAATGATACCAGGGTGAGTTAGGGCCTAAGTTAGACTGGAGGTGGGGTTAGAAAAGATGTCAGGTTTTTTGCATGTAGGTTTTTATGGACTGTGTCTCAGTCTGTAGGCCACTGATAAGAACTTTGTATCTGCTAATCATTAAGTGTTGTAAAAATATCAGGTCATGCTACAGATAGAGGAGGTCCTCACATCAGCTGAGATGTATGATCAACGCAGTGCTTCATTTCTACAAAATGAGTTCCATGGCCCAAGGTACCACTTAGGATTGCAGTGCTGCTTGCACCACTCACTCCCCTTGCCAGTGTTGCAATATGTCAATACTAATGGCTGGAAGCACCACTATTATTATTTAACGTATATTGAATTGCTAAATTGATGTGCCGTCCTGAAAATAAGCAAACAGTAAAACCATATGTTGGACAGTCATAAAAAAGAAGTGCTGTGTTAGGAATTCAGTGCCGGTGAAAGCACCAAAAAACACCAGCACAAATTAAGCACTGATCCACAGGGACCACAGTTTACACTACGGTGGATCAAGAAGATACCAGCTGTCATGAGAGTTTTTGCAGACAGAGCCATGTAGGGATAAAAGTATGGATCTGATAGAGACATCTAGCCGTAGATTCCTTAACTTAGAATATCCCCCCCCAGGCGTCCGAATGGATTCCGAGAATTTTTTCTCAGCAGCACCTCTATGCGCCGGGAGATGGCGCCACGTGGCTCCGTCCTGACGTCGGCCATGGGCATGACGTCAGTGAAGCCACATAAGTCCCTCCTGGTGCGCCGACGTCTGTTTCCATCTTTTCCGCGTCGCAACGCGGATCCAGGAAAAGCAGTTCCTCTGGCCTAGTTCTTGTTTTCAGGCCTTCTTAATGCCATTTGGCGTATGGGAACAGTGTGCTATGCCTACGGGCTTTGTTGTATGGATCCTGTACGTGGCAGAGGTCGGCGACGGATCCGCACAAGATCTGTATGTGGTGCTTGGGCGAGCACCACGATTCCGAGGAGTGCGACGCTTGTCTGCAGCTTAAACCAAAGTCTCTGTGGGAGCGTCGGATGAAGTTATTGCCCTCCCGGATGTCCCGTTTGGAGTCCTCATGCCGCTGGTCTCCATCTCGGGGTGGAGTTCCTGTTCGGGCCCGGTCACGGAGTCGTTCCCGCGGACGTCGCTCACCTCATGCAGGTAAGCATAAAAAGAAGTCACGGAGGTCGCCAACCTCACATAAACGTGACGTCGAGGCCCGCTGCTCCCGGACTTCACCGGACACAGGTCCTCAGCAGTCAGCCCTCACCTACCCACCATTTTCTGGTGCTTGGGGCGACTAGAACCCAGATGGAAGCCTATTCTCAGGCTTTGCTGGCCATCTATGGGTCACCCCCTCTCCCTGGCGTGGCTGCGGGCCCCACATAGGGACTCAGGTCGGGTCTTCGCCGGTGAGTTCGCCCTCGGCGCCGATTGAGTGCCCTGGCTCCGGTTCCGGAGGCGCTGCGACGTCGCCCGGAAGCGCATCCCAGTCAGGCGTCAAGCCCTCCTGTGGCGTCTCCGCACAGCCCTGTGAGGCTCCCTGCGCCGATGCCAGTTGCGGCTGCTGCGCGGAGCTCGACTCCGAGTCAACACCGTTTCTTTCTGCAGATCCCCATCTCGGCGGAGGTCAAGTTGACACCGCCCTACGCCAGGCTGCCGAGTCGTCTTCGGGGGTCATCGACGTCGCTGGTGCCGTCTCCTGCTGCTCCTCTGTTGGTGGAAGAGGATGAGGCCCCTGAGGGTTCACCACCTCCTGGGTCATATCGATGCTCCTCGGAGCAGGTGCCCATGGGGCACTGGCAGGCCTTTGGTCGCCCTCGGGCTGCAGTGCCTTTACAGTCTGGTGGGCGAGTTAACCTCCAACTGCCCCCTACGGATGGCTTGTTGTCACCACCTAGAATGGCCACGGAGGCTAGTGCGGCGTTTGTGAGGGCTGTTTACACAGCTTTAGGCATCTTACAGTTGCAGTCTCCCTCAGTCTCTCTGCCATCTGATCCCTTGTTGGATCTACTCCATCAGGACACCGCAGAGGTGGAGCCCTTGCTGCCTTTTTGGCGTGTCGTTATTTGACACCTTTCTTGGGACTTGGGCAAGACCTTCATCAGGAGGCCCCACGGATCTTGCTATTGCACATCGTCATCGCCGAGCTCCAGGTGACCCTGTTTGCTTGTCCCTCCATCCTATGGCTCAAGGGCTGGTAGTTCAGACAGCCTTGGTCTCGGTGCCTTCCTCTCCTCCTCTGCTGCTCCCTCCCACTTGGGAGTCTCACTAGTTGGAGTCATGTGACCGTGATGTCTTTGTGTCTACCAGTTCGAGCCTTAGGTCTCTGAACTCGTCTTGTGTGTTTGCACGGGCTACCTTTGCCCTTTAGGACTCAGTCGAGCGTCCCCTTCCATCTCTTCCAGAGGGCCCTCAAGCTGACCTGGTTCGGCTGCTTCATGATGGCAGGGAAATGGCACAGTTTTCTATTCGGTCGGCCATGGACACCACTGACTCTGTGGGTCAGGCTATGGCCAGGTCGGTTGCTCCGCTTCGCCATGCCTGGGTACGCGATGGCAGTTTCCCCGAAAATGTTCAGGTGCGTCTTAGGGATCTACCCTTTGCTGGGATATCCCTTTTCAACAGTCATGCTGACTCAGCGGTCCTATGTCTGGGTGTCCATGAATTCTGTGGTTTCCCGTCCTTCTTGTGGACTTTTACTTTTCGTTGCAGTGTTGTCACTGTTGTTTCTGCTATCTGTCTCTGGGTTCAACATGATATTTCCCGAACAGACTACTTTGCCCTTCCTTGGTACGGCTAGTCAGCTGTTTTCCCATTTCTTTTGAGTCCTGTGTCCATGAGCTCGTCTCAAGAGGTGTCCCTTGCTGTTTATATGGATGAGACATACCTTATGTGGGATATTCGTTGGCTATTGTATAGCTGCTCTTTCTTGCAGGGCAGTTTTGAAGTCTCCTGTGGAGTCTTCTTCGGATGATTATCCTCTGTCCCTCTGGGGAATTGTCCTGTGGATCATTTGGTAGGTTTCTCTCTTCGTTCCACTTTCCCTACTGTTGTAGGACGTCCCCTCTGGTGCTCCCCACAGGATTGGCGTTGCTCTCTCCTGGGGCTTGTGCGTTGTGGTCTACGGTTGGTCCGTAGCACTCTCCCGCCCCTGTGGATGCAGACTTCTCCAGATTGGTGTTGGGTTCTCCAATGCCTGGGTCATCCCAGCGTGTTCCTTCAACTTTTCGCTGTGCTTCTGTGCGGACGCGGCATATGAGTACACACTGGGTGTGTTCATTGTCACGGGGTGTCTGCGGTATACCTTACTCCACTGATTTGGTTGTGTTCTTTCTGGTGGTATTGTCTACTCTCCAATCCCTGTGGTGGGGAAGTGGTTCAGACTAACCCTGGGCGTAGTTCGCGAAGTAGCTCTACGCATAGCTACGCAAAGTGCGCTTTGCACTACGCGAGCTACGTGTAGCACTTCTCGAACTGCGTAGTACCCTGTTCGCACTGTGCAAGAGGTCGTTTGCAATGATTGCACAGTGCAGACAAGCATCTGGCACTGTGCAATCATTGAAACCGGCATCTTGCACAGTGCGAGCTGTAGTTTTCTGCCGCTCGAGTAGATTTTTACTCGAGCGGCAGCTTTCTCAACGCGGACTGGTAGTTTCACATTGCGAGCGGTTGCGAGCATACGCGACCACTCGCAATGAGAAACCTGACCTCCCCGTGTTGAGAATCTCGCCGGGAGGTTTATTTTCCACGCTCGCGATCGCCAACTTGATGTTGCTGATTGCGAACGAGGAAAAAGTCTCGCCGGGATGTCATTTTGCTTGCTCGCGGTCGCCAACTTGATGTGGAGGACCGCAAGCAAGCAAAAAATGACCGCTGCACTACGCAACTCCCCTCTCTCTCTCTTCCCTCTCTCTCTTCCCTCTCTCTTCTCCCTCTCTTCCCTCCCTCTCTTCCCTCCCTCCCTCCCCTTATGTGTGTGCCCGGCTTTTGCCGGTATCTCTTTGCCATTGTACCTCCGGGTACGGTTCGCTGGTTGTTCTCTCTCTCTCTGCCGTCGCATACGTGCTGTTGATGCTCCATTTCATTGGGCTTTGCATTGTGTGGTGTGGTTCTCACGGTACACACTGCCTGTTTGTGTATTCCTGTCATCCACATCCATGTCTCTCCTGGTACTTATGGGCTGTGTATCTCTGTGTGGTGACATCTGTGCCCTCACATGTCATCTTGTAACGTTCACTGTTGTGCGTGCTCCGTTAGATGCTAGGACTGTCATATTGTTTTGCCCCTTCTCTGGGTCGTTGTCTCTTGCGGATCTATGTAATCCTGTGTTTAGTTTTGCAGTACTTTATGGGCTATCTTCCATTCTGCACTGACCATTTTGGTTCTGTGATTTCCTTCCGCCCTGTCGGGACGAGAGAGGCCTTGTACTGTCCTCTTACGGGTTGTGTGCCTTTGCATCACCTGGTTCATTCTACCTTACAGAGCATAATGGGTTTGGTGTCAGCCACGCTGGCATTGATGTTCGCACCGTGTTTTCGTCAATGTTCTTGACGGGTTAGTTCTCTTTGGAACTTGGTGGTTTCAGTCGCAGACCCTCCTCCTCTGGGGTATGGCTTTGGTATCTATTCTAAGTTAAGGAATCTGCGGCTAGCTGCCTCTATCAGATGAACGAGTTACTTACCTTTGTTAACAATGTATCTGGTGGAGACACAGTCTAGCCGCAGATTCCTTAACGCCCACCCATCCTCCCCCTCTGCGAGGGCCTTTTCAGGTTGGCTTCTTACCCACTTGCCTCCTTACAGGTGGAATTCATCTTCTTTGCGGGGTGGTCTACTTCACCTCCCTTCGGGGCAGGATGTCTCATTCTTTTGCTTTTCCACCCAATCTCGCAATTGGGTGGTGGGTTTATATGTACTTCAAAGCTTCTTCACCCTGCTTCTTCCAGTGTGGAGGTTAGTCATGTTCTTCCGCCCTCTTAATGCCATTTGGCGTATGGGAACAGTGTGCTATGCCTACGGGCTTTGTCGTATGGATCCTGTACGTGGCAGAGGTCGGCGACGGATCCGCACAAGATCTGTATGTGGTGCTTGGGCGAGCACCACGATTCCGAGGAGTGCGACGCTTGTCTGCAGCTTAAACCAAAGTCTCTGTGGGAGCGTCGGATGAAGTTATTGCCCTCCCGGATGTCCCGTTTGGAGTCCTCGTGCCGCTGGTCTCCATCTCGGGGTGGAGTTCCTGTTCGGGCCCGGTCACGGAGTCGTTCCCGCGGACGTCGCTCACCTCATGCAGGTAAGCATAAAAAGAAGTCACGGAGGCTGCCAACCTCACATAAACGTGACGTCGAGGCCCGCTGCTCCCGGACTTCACCGGACACAGGTCCTCAGCAGTCAGCCCTCACCTACCCACCATTTTCTGGTGCTTGGGGCGACTAGAACCCAGATGGAAGCCTATTCCCAGGCCATCTATGGGTCACCCCCTCTCCCTGGCGTGGCTGCGAGCCCCACATAGGGACTCAGGTCGGGTCTTCGCCGGTGAGTTCGCCCTCGGCGCCGATTGAGTGCCCTGGCTCCTGTTCCGGAGGCGCTGCGACGTCGCCCGGAAGCGCATCCCAGTCAGGCGTCAAGCCCTCCTGTGGCGTCTCCGCACTGCCCTGTGAGGCTCCCTGCGCCGATGCCAGTTGCGGCTGCTGCGCGGAGCTCGACTCCGAGTCAACACCGTTTCTTTCCGCAGATCCCCATCTCGGCGAAGGTCAAGTTGACACCGCCCGACGCCAGGCTGCCGAGTCGTCTTCGGGGGTCATCGACGTCGCTGGTGCCGTCTCCTACTGCTCCTCTGTTGGTGGAAGAGGATGAGGCCCCTGAGGGTTCACCACCTCCCGGGTCATATCGATGCTCCTCGGAGCAGGTGCCCATGGGGCACTGGCAGGCCTTTGGTCGCCCTCGGGCTGCAGTGCCTTTACAGTCTGGTGGGCGAGTTAACCTCCAACTGCCCCCTACGGATGGCTTGTTGTCACCACCTAGAATGGCCACGGAGGCTAGTGCGGCGTTTGCGAGGGCTGTTTACACAGCTTTAGGCATCTTACAGTTGCAGTCTCCCTCAGTCTCTCTGCCATCTGATCCCTTGTTGGATCTACTCCATCAGGACACCGCAGAGGTGGAGCCCTTGCTGCCTTTTTGGCGTGTCGTTATTTGACACCTTTCTTGGGACTTGGGCAAGACCTTCATCAGGAGGCCCCACGGATCTTGCTATTGCACATCGTCATCGCCGAGCTCCAGGTGACCCTGTTTGCTTGTCCCTCCATCCTATGGCTCAAGGGCTGGTAGTTCAGACAGCCTTGGTCTCGGTGCCTTCCTCTCCTCCTCTGCTGCTCCCTCCCACTTGGGAGTCTCACTAGTTGGAGTCATGTGACCGTGATGTCTTTGTGTCTACCAGTTCGAGCCTTAGGTCTCTGAACTCGTCTTGTGTGTTTGCACGGGCTACCTTTGCCCTTTAGGACTCAGTCGAGCGTCCCCTTCCATCTCTTCCAGAGGGCCCTCAAGCTGACCTGGTTCGGCTGCTTCATGATGGCAGGGAAATGGCACAGTTTTCTATTCGGTCGGCCATGGACACCACTGACTCTGTGGGTCAGGCTATGGCCAGGTCGGTTGCTCCGCTTCGCCATGCCTGGGTACGCGATGGCAGTTTCCCCGAAAATGTTCAGGTGCGTCTTAGGGATCTACCCTTTGCTGGGATATCCCTTTTCAACAGTCATGCTGACTCAGCGGTCCTATGTCTGGGTGTCCATGAATTCTGTGGTTTTCCGTCCTTCTTGTGGACTTTTACTTTTCGTTGCAGTGTTGTCACTGTTGTTTCTGCTATCTGTCTCTGGGTTCAACATGATATTTCCCGAACAGACTACTTTGCCCTTCCTTGGTACGGCTAGTCAGCTGTTTTCCCATTTCTTTTGAGTCCTGTGTCCATGAGCTCGTCTCAAGAGGTGTCCCTTGCTGTTTATATGGATGAGACATACCTTATGTGGTATATTCGTTGGCTATTGTATAGCTGCTCTTTCTTGCAGGGCAGTTTTGAAGTCTCCTGTGGAGTCTTCTTCGGATGATTATCCTCTGTCCCTCTGGGGAATTGTCCTGTGGATCATTTGGTAGGTTTCTCTCTTCGTTCCACTTTCCCTACTGTTGTAGGACGTCCCCTCTGGTGCTCCCCACAGGATTGGCGTTGCTCTCTCCTGGGGCTTGTACGTTGTGGTCTACGGTTGGTCCGTAGCACTCTCCCGCCCCTGTGGATGCAGAATTCTCCAGATTGGTGTTGGGTTCTCCAACGCCTGGGTCATCCCAGCGTGTTCCTTCAGCTTTTCGCTGTGCTTCTGTGCGGACGCGGCATATGAGTTCACACTGGGTGTGTTCATTGTCACGGGGTGTCTGCGGTATACCTTACTCCACTGATTTGGTTGTGTTCTTTCTGGTGGTATTGTCTACTCTCCAATCCCTGTGGTGGGGAAGTGGTTCAGACTAACCCTGGGCGTAGTTCGCGAAGTAGCTCTACGCATAGCTACGCAAAGTGCGCTTTGCACTACGCGAGCTACGTGTAGCACTTCTCGAACTGCGTAGTACCCTGTTCGCACTGTGCAAGAGGTCGTTTGCAATGATTGCACAGTGCAGACAAGCATCTGGCACTGTGCAATCATTGAAACCGGCATCTTGCACAGTGCGAGCTGTAGTTTTCTGCCGCTCGAGTAGATTTTTACTCGAGCGGCAGCTTTCTCAACGCGGACTGGTAGTTTCACATTGCGAGCGGTTGCGAGCATACGCGACCACTCGCAATGAGAAACCTGACCTCCCCGTGTTGAGAATCTCGCCGGGAGGTTTATTTTCCGCGATCGCCAACTTGATGTTGCTGATTGCGAACGAGGAAAAAGTCTCGCCGGGATGTCATTTTGCTTGCTCGCGGTCGCCAACTTGATGTGGAGGACCGCAAGCAAGCAAAAAATGACCGCTGCACTACGCAACGCGTGTTTGCACTGTGCTACGTGCAATTCGCGTAGTGCGAAGTAGCGCAAACTACGTGAGCGTATCGTAGTGCTTTGCCCAGGCTTAGTTCAGACCCTGTATGGTTTTTGGCCTATGAGCGGTGGAGTCCACGCCAGACACGTCTCTGCTGCACGTTGCCTTCTGCCCTATTTCCCTATGCACGTCCCAGACAGGGGCTCAAGTCCCTCTGCTCATTGCCGCGCAGGAGTTCGGGTACTTCTGCTCTGGGCCTCGGCTGCTGTTATCAGTGGACGTATTCATCTTTAGGATACTCATTGTCTTTATATAGTAACTGTATATGGCTATATATACATTTTTCTGACATACTATGTGTGTGCATTACTTCCCTGTTGTGTGTGCATTACTTCCCAATTGGTGTGGTGGTCAGTATCCCTGCCTGTCAAGGAGGAGACCACAGTTTCTTCCCCGATGACCGGGCCTTTAAGTGTCTTAACATCGTTATGTCCTGCTATTTTTCACACCGGTGCCATTTGTACCTATTGTGCAACATTCTAGGGCATACTCTTCGAGTTCCCCTTGTCTTGCCCGTCTCAATATATTTTCGTATATATGTCTATCCGTCTTGGGATATGCACACAACTATGGGGCACGCATATGTTTTTTTCTTGCTGTGGTTTCTGGGGGTTTTGCCCCACTTCCCGTGTGTGTGTCTGTCTCTCTCTCTCCCCTCTCTCTCTCTTCCCGCTCTCTCTCTTCCCTCTCTCTCTTCCCTCTCTCTCTTCCCTCTCTCTTCTCCCTCTCTTCCCTCCCTCTCTTCCCTCCCTCCCTCCCCTTATGTGTGTGCCCGGCTTTTGCCGGTATCTCTTTGCCATTGTACCTCCGGGTACGGTTCGCTGGTTGTTCTCTCTCTCTCTGCCGTCGCATACGTGCTGTTGATGCTCCATTTCATTGGGCTTTGCATTGTGTGGTGTGGTTCTCACGGTACACACTGCCTGTTTATGTGTATTCCTGTCATCCACATCCATGTCTCTCCTGGTACTTATGGGCTGTGTATCTCTGTGTGGTGACATCTGTGCCCTCACATGTCATCTTGTAACGTTCACTGTTGTGCGTGCTCCGTTAGATGCTAGGACTGTCATATTGTTTTGCCCCTTCTCTGGGTCGTTGTCTCTTGCGGATCTATGTAATCCTGTGTTTAGTTTTGCAGTACTTTATGGGCTATCTTCCATTCTGCACTGACCATTTTGGTTCTGTGATTTCCTTCCGCCCTGTCGGGACGAGAGAGGCCTTGTACTGTCCTCTTACGGGTTGTGTGCCTTTGCATCACCTGGTTCATTCTACCTTACAGAGCATAATGGGTTTGGTGTCAGCCACGCTGGCATTGATGTTCGCACCGTGTTTTCGTCAATGTTCTTGACGGGTTAGTTCTCTTTGGAACTTGGTGGTTTCAGTCGCAGACCCTCCTCCTCTGGGGTATGGCTTTGGTATCTATTCTAAGTTAAGGAATCTGCGGCTAGCTGGCTCTATCAGATGAACGAGTTACTTACCTTCGTTAACAATGTATCTGGTGGAGACACAGTCTAGCCGCAGATTCCTTAACGCCCATCCATCCTCCCCCTCTGCGAGGGCCTTTTCAGGTTGGCTTCTTACCCACTTGCCTCCTTACAGGTGGAATTCATCTTCTTTGCGGGGTGGTCTACTTCACCTCCCTTCGGGGCAGGATGTCTCATTCTTTTGCTTTTCCACCCAATCTCGCAATTGGGTGGTGGGTTTATATGTACTTCAAAGCTTCTTCACCTTGCTTCTTCCAGTGTGGAGGTTAGTCATGTTCTTCCGCCCTCCCTTCCACCCTCATCTATTATTACCCATTTCTTTTGGGTTTCCTTGACTGTTACAGTCACTTGGTTTGGGGGTTTATTTGACTATGCTATAGTCAATAGGTCTTTTATTGGGTGTATGATTAAACATTCTCTGTTGTGACAGACGTGTGGTTGATATCCATGAGTCATGTTTTTCAATTCTTGTTGCCTTTACTGTTGCATCCTGTGGTTGCAGTCTGCCCTATTGTTTGTCACGACATTCATTTCCAATGCCGTTTTGCCTCATTGCAGGGCATGCCACTTCGCTTCTGCGAGACTGTTTCTAGGGGCGGGTACTCTGTTTTCTCCCTTCGGTCCCTTACAGTTTATAAGTATTCTTTCTCTGATTTACATGGTGATGCCTCTCATCATTCTATGTTCTTTGTCATTGTTGTTTAACAACTTTGCCTTTTTGGCACACTGTTCCTACATTCTCACAGTTTTTGTGGTGGCTCCACGTTGTGGCGTGGAAAAGTTTCACCAAAGAAAACTGACGTCAGCGCCCCGGGAGGGAATAATTTGGCTTCACTGACGTCATGTCCATGGATGACGTCAGGGTGGAGCCACGCGGCGCTGGTCCCCGGCGCGCAGAGCTGCTGCTGAGAAAAAATTCTCCGGATCCAGTCTGACGCCTGGGGGGAGATATTCTAAGTTAAGGAATCTGCGGCTAGACTGTGTCTCTACCAGATACGTTGTTACCGAAGGTAAGCAACTCGTTCATCAGTATGTCTCACCTGTGCTAATCTGTGTTTTCCCCATTATCCCCTTGAAAAGTTCCCCTGTTAATTTTCACATCCCAGTCTTTGACCTGTGTAGACATCCCTAAGTGCTTCCCATCTAGATAGGATGGCTGATCGCTGAGAAGTAAAGAAATAACTTTTGTGTGGCTGTGTGAACAATGCACGGCTGGTAGCATCTCAACATTTTCAATGTACCTTAGGGCAAGAAGTCTGTTTTCCCTGGTAAAATGCATGTAGTGCTTCATGGCAGAACCTTTCATTGTTCAGAAAATGTGCATTAACGATTCTTGCGACCCCGGCTTCAGGGATGCTTGACCTATATGGTGGTTTTGCGTAAGGCCCTTGATGTGAATCCCATGCTGGAAATACTGTAATCAGTAGGCTTTTTCTATTTCTGCCTAAGGTTCCCAAATTCCCTCTCTGCATCACTTTATTTGGCCCTTTAGTTGTTCTCTTTCAAGCTCACCCTTTTCCAGAATATTGTGGATAGAATGCTTATTTTCTGGTTGTTCACAGAAATTTTGTTTACACGGTACCCGCAGGACCAGTGGAATAACATCCCTTGTCTTGAGGTCAAGGCTCCAGGGCCAGACTGGCTGTACCGGGCATCGGGTATTTCCATGGGAGGCTGGAAGGGTGGGGGCTGGTTTGCAGTGGTGGTGGCCTTTTTTGTTACTGGGGGCCGGTTTTGCAGCAGTGCTGCAATATCGGCCCACAGTAACAAAAGCAGCAAGCAAGCGTTTCTAGCCTCCCACAGCCAGGCAGTGCTTCCCCAGGGGATAGTCCGAGAAAGTTGCCAAGGCTGCTTTGGGTTCCCAGTCCGGCCCTGCAAGGCGCCTTGGCCTTACCCTGCAAAATCAATTCGAAATCTGGGGATCTGCATAGTTGTTTCCTCTCCTTTAATGGTTGCCATGGCCATTCACTTGCTTTATGAAGTTTATGGTCCTGCCTATTAAGAGTAGGGTCATTCATGTTCGACTCCATAACTAAAGCATACAGTCATTCATCAGAAGTCACTGGATTTTTAAAACTCTACATCTTTCTTTTTACCAGTCCCTAAGTCTAATTGTGTAACTGGGTTCTCTGTCTGGTAATTAGTGTGGTCTAAGGTTATGTTAAACCTATACTGCAAAGATGCATTTGTGGTGTGCACTCTACGAATATACCTAACAGAGAAATGCACTTTGTACATATATTTCACAAAACATGGCATTGAACGGCTGCCCTGTCCTGTTACGTTATTGAGACTGTAAATATTTTTGTTTTATTTTTCCAATATATATTAAGTATTTTACCATGGCAACCCGACTGCCTTTTGGCATTGTTTGTGCTCTAAAAGGAAATAAAGATTTGGTTCCTGGGCTCACTGCTGGTATCTGTGTGTATTCTAGAAGCCACAAATCAAAAGTATTTTTTTATTACTCTTCCCCAGAGACTTTGATTTCCTGAATCACAGAACGAGTGTATTTACTTCTCAAGTAGTTGTATAAGGTGCGGCATGTCTCCTTTCAGTTGCATGCAAGACGTTTGCTATCCCAGTTTTTATTCGGTCTCGCTGGCGTAGGCTACGCACATGCGCAGTCTCGCTGGCGAGATTTAATGACATTGGTTATTTTCTGTAAGGGGCATTAAGCCCCGCCCCTCTTTTCCATTGGCCGGCGTCGGCCAGCCATTGGAAAAGAGGTGTTTGTGACTTTTTTGCTCGGCTTTCTGAGCCGTCCCATTTGGACGGGCTCGTCTGCCTTTCTTGCGTCGCAAAAGGTTTCTTATCTTTATGGGGCCATGTGTTTAAACACATGGCCCCATAAAGACAAGAAACCTTTTAGCCAAGTGGGACAGCAGAAAAAGCCCAACAAATGCGTCATGGCGAGCGCTTGTTTTTTAAGTTGCTAGGATACGGGGCTTTGCCGTTAGCGGAGCACTGTCTCTGGGCTCCAGGCTCAGCTGTGGTGGTGTCATGGGGTTGCTCTGCCATATGAGGTAGCGCCGGTGGGGGGTGGGGAGGAGGTGGAGGTGAGGCACAAGAACATCTGTCTCGTGTGCTTTCCATCCCTTAAAAAAAAAAACACAACACATTGGTTTCTGCGGCACTGCCAGTGCGCGGTTACAAGCCGAGTACAAGATGTTGTTTACAGTTACAACTGAGAGTTGCGTCAATGAGACGTGGTGCATGGCACTTCCGGGGCTTAGGCTCTCCTTTGAGACACCTGACATTCACCCTGCTTCAGATTCGTCATCGGTGAGGACTGTAAATCTACAGAGGCTGTGCACACTGGCATTCTCAAGGCCGCAGCAGAGCTGTCTCACGGAAGTCCTGCGCTTTTACATCCACTAGACACATATTGTCTCTTTGACAGCCATGGGCACTGACACTCTTAAGGTCGAGTCTAGCTAAGGAATCCCTGCATAAGGACATTCACAAGTCCCATGCTACAGGAGCGTAACGCAAACCCCTGCGGTGCAAAGCGGGGGGAAGCAACTTTTCAGGGCCCCCATTCATCCCAAGGCTAATTAATATATATGAAAAACGGCGCACTAAGGGGGCCGTCCTCACATTCTGCAGGGCCACGCCATCATTTTGCGGTACGCCGCTGCCATGCTGCCTCCACGAGAAAGACAAGGACTGTCATCTAACAGGGCCATGCCTCTTAAGTTCTCCATTTCGCCCATCAATTGTGTGTCAATTGTGTGTCTTTTTGCTCTCAAGTTCACTGTCATTTATCAAGGATGCCGCCAAAGAAGTAGTCCTGTGCACTGGCATTCTCAAAACCTAAGCCTGGGTAGTCTCTTTGGGATCCTGCCACAGACATTCACTAGGGTAATGTTGTCCATTTCACAGACACATAAACTGACTCTCAGGGGGTCGAGTCCATTTTCAGGGGAGCACTGTGTACAGATACAGTAGGCCCATGCTTTGTCTATGAGAACTAGAAGCGATGATGTTCACAAGGTCAGGACTGTTTCTCAGGAGCCCTGTGCGCTGGAATTCTCAAGGCCGCCACATAAGCTATCTCTTTGAGGGGCCTTAGCACCAACATTCACACATGGCCTAGGATGCCTCCAGGGCTTTAAGTGGGGTGCAAAAAAGTGCGGGTCTCTAAAGGGGTGTGGCTTCTCTCATTAAATTAGTGGCTTAAACATGAAAACTAATTTTTGTGTGATTTTTATAGCGTGGCACACAACAGGTATTTTGGTGCAAGATTATGTCAAATATGTGAAATATAAACATGAGGTAAATCACTGAAATGGAATACCCGAGTGTCTTTTACATTACTTGCTCAGAAACCCATAAGTGTTATTTGCCAGTGAGGTTAAGGACATGAATATAGGGTTGACAGAGACACCTTTCAATGCCCGTTTTTAATTACTAACATGTCTGAGACCTGTAAAGACCTGGCCCACTGAAAACCCTGGGTATCTCTGGAAAAGAATGGTAATATGGTGTTCCCAAGGTCCAGGCTTGAGACGATTGGTCGAAGTGCATAAAAAAACAAGCATTGGCATAGCCAATAGGTCTCGCCTTTGGGACCTTATAAGTGGTTAGCTATGCAACAGTTGATGTTATTGCGCCAAGGATATTGTGCTGCATAACTAAATTCTTATAAGGTCCCAAAAGCGAGACCTATTGGCTATGCCAATGCTTGTTACAGACTTCAAGCAAGCAGAGCTGGTGGTGCTAGCTTTTGAGTGTGACTGTCACCTCGCCTCACTGTGCTTTGTATCACTGGCTAATTTACTGTTGATTAGCGAACAATAGTTGTGATTAATTAAAACCCCATTGACCGAGCCTTTTTGAAGCATGTTCTTACAGTAACACATTGCCCCCTCCCCTCCGGTTATAGATGGCAACTGTTAAGTTGTGCTATGTCATACGGCTATATATAGGTATACCTTCTGCCGTTGGTGTTGTCTTGCAGCAGCAATATTGCTGTATGAAGTATTTGCACTGAGAGTACACTTTCTGCTGTTCTGGGGCATGGCGTTGGGCTACGCTAGGCACACCAAATGAGGGTGCAAACTTGAGACAGTGTTTTGTTCTGCAAACTTTTATCAGATCTCTTGAGATTTCTAATGAAGGGTGCTTCCCCCGCGGACAAGATGGAGATGGAGGGAAATAGCTAAACTGATGGCTATTCTGCACCAGTCATGTGTGGGGTGAACAGAAGGATAGGTGTTGTCACAAACTGATCCTTCCTTCTGGGTAGCAGTTGAGGGCTCCAAATCCTGATTCAAGACTTTTGCTTTCAAAGTCCCTCTCTGGTCTGAATATTTCACTCAGAAGCAGTTGTAGCAATCGGTGAGTGAGGCCATGTATAGATGCTGCTCGCTCACTGTCTGGCGGAGCATGATTGTCCTTATTTACTACTTCTGTACAAAACAGCAAGGGTTTATGTCCCCTGCTTTGTGCCTGCATCAGTCCATCTGCACTTTTGCTCGAAGAAGAGGGCATTCATGTGATTCTCTTGAAGGGTAATCTTTGGACAGGAAAGTCTTTATCTAAATATGGCCATACTTTTTTTTAATCCTCGTGCCTACCAGATATGTGACACAGTGCAGCATTCCCCAGGATTCAATGACTTTCCTGTTAAACAGGCCCTAACGTGCCCAATGTGTACGGGCTCAGGTACCGTAGACCCTTGTCCACACATCCATTGGTGCCCAATCCACAGCAGTCCCTCTTGCACAGGTCCAGAGCTTCCCATCTATTACAGGTTCACTTAGATCCTCTCATCTAACACTGACCCAAAACTGTGCCACCCTTCCATTCTCTCACACAACTTCAGAGCTGCATACTGTTCCACAGGCTGAGGGTTGCACGCTCGTGCACAGGCTCAGGGTTGCATGCACACTCTTGCACAGGCTCAGGCATGCACGCTCTTGCACAGGCATGCACGCTCTTGCATAGGCTCAGGCTTGCACGATCTTGCACAGGCTCATCGTTGCATGCTCATGCACAGGTTCAGGGCTGTACAATTTTGCACAGGTCCAGATCAGCACACTCTTTAAAAAGCCCAGAGCAGCACGCTGTCTCACTGGCTCACAACTTCATAATCTATTAAAGGCCCAGAGTTGAAAACTCTCATATGGTCCCAAAGCTACACGTTGTAGTACAGATTCAACTGTTCGCGCTCCCACGGGTTCAGTACCACATGCTCTCACACTGGTCCAGTTCAATACCCTCTTACACATCCCAGATCTGCATGCTCTCAGACGAACCAAGTGCCACAGACTCTCACATGAGCCCAGAGCTGCACTTATAGTCAGGCTCAACCTGCACATCATTCTGGTACACAGACCGGTCCAGCAAATCCCCTTTGCTACTTCCACAATGTCATTTCGCCGCTGACAGCTGACCCTCATTTTCCCAGCAAGCGTGCTTCCTCTTAGTTGATCGATGATAGTTCTCATTTCTCTGGGGCTGAGAACATCTCTGTGTATGTGAGGACGTGCCAAGTACTGCCTTACTCCCATCCACCAGCGGCTAAGTTCACAGCATTGATATTCAAAGAGATCAGTGCCATGAGAAGTCATGATGTCCTTCTGCTCCCCGACCAAGGACCCTGCACCTGCCAATCTCACAAAAGGAATCCTAGACTGTAGAGCCCATATTAAGGTCTCTTGGGAGTCTAATGTCCTTTAACCTGTCCATTATGATTGGCGCACCCAATTGAACCTCACACATGATACACAATACTTCCACTAAAACTAGCTCAGTAACTCGCACCCACCCAACCGAAGACAAACCAAATACTCTATAGCTCTTACTTCACATGTTGAGGTGCAGCATAAGGCTTGTACCAATACATTTATATGTAGCACCACTCTGAATATCATGCACAATACCCAACCTCTACCCACTCTTTTCACTTCAGAAATCCGCGCACTGCCACTTGTGCACAGCAAACAGAGTAGCCCCTTACTAGCTCACTTAGAAACACTTTGGAGATTCCCCCGAGGAGTGAGATACCATAGAGATCCTGTAACAGTGCAATCCCTGGATATCTTATCCTCTTCCCAATGTGAAAAGACCCCACTGCCTTGGTCACTTTGAGCATTGCTGTCGACTGTGGCTGCCAATTACGTATCCATTCAGCCTTAATTTGTGTAAGTATTTTGGATTTCTGTATATTTGTAAACCCTCCAATAATTTTAATCCCTCCATCAGTGCATGTATTGTACACACTAATTCAAAGAAAGGGCAGTCTACAGCTTCCTCTTCCTGATGATGGTTGTCACATTAAACTGTTATCCTGATAGGGGGACCTCTGCAATACAGTGCGTCAATCTCATAATTTACAGCCTCACTTAATAAAACGTATCTAGCACAGAAAACGCTACACGTTTTGTTTTTTTTTAATAAAAATTAACCCATAGGATTCTTGATCATGCAAAAGGATTGGAAATATGGAGAATTTCATAACAAGTAGTGTGAATATGTATATGTCCTGTTCCGTCTCCAGTTGTACTCCTCACATCTGCCTCTCCCTTTCATCATAGGGTTTCACCATGCTTCATTGCAATTGGAATCTCTATGTTTCAGAAAGTATTATTAGCGTATCTAAGCTTTGCTTGCTGTGAGTGAGCATGTGTTCTTGCAAAATTCAAGCACATGTATGCTATAAAACATGCAAGAATGCATGTTTATTCATGACATAAAGCACAACCTGAGGTTTCGAACTCCGCAGCTATAGACCACTGGTCCATTCATCTCAGCAATCTTTCCCCATGAGCTCCTTAATGTTTTTTCTGCCGTTCACTCAGAGCCATGCCAGTGCCGTCCTTTTCAATAAAAAATTTTCATGGATGCACTGGTCATATGATATATAACACACCACTTTTTTTTTTTAAAGATTGGTTTCTTTACGGAGGCTGCCTTTAAAATCTTACAACATAAGCAGTATTGGCTGCTATGGGGCTGTAGTGGTGATGCTGGAAGGGTGGGTTTAAAAAAAGAAAAACCCACTTACCTGCTAGCTGCCGCCTTTCCTCCGTCCGATGATAAAAACAGGAAGCACAACCCACCCTGGCCGAAAACTGCCCATGGCTGGAATTTCTTTGGATCAGGAAGTGGCCCGGGCCACGGAGGCCCAGCGTCATAAACGCCGGGACGACGCTCTGTCCAATTATAGCTGACTTAACTTAATTTACTTTTGCACTTTATATGATGCATTTGTTATAATGCAGTATCTTCTTGCTGCATTAATGATACGCTATGCTGTCATTTTAAGAATATGAGATGGTGAGCTATCTGGCACTACCTCGAGGTTTCTGTACAGGGTGGTGATCTGTGTACTTCAGATATGGTTGTGCACCCTTCTGCTAACTTTATGGTGACATTGTGTATTGAACCTGAGGTACTGCACTTTTAACGAACTTCAAAGGGACCTCTAGTTATGACCTGTGATAGTGCACCCTTATGCAGTTAGCAGCCTAAAGAAGGAGCTGTATAAGGCTGGGTAGCCCACTGGAACTGACCGCCCCACCCCCATGCAAAACTAGCTCCTTGTCAGGCAAAAGTTATTTCTCTAAGACATAGGGTGACCAACTGGCATGGGTGCAAATTCAGGACGGTGAGTGTAAAAATTTAGGACAAATGGTCAAAATTCAGGACAAAACTTCAGGACAATAGGTAAGTTCTACATACACATCAGAGGAGGTCACGCAATAGTATATGAGTAAGCCCAGCCATATCCAAACATATTCAACCATTTGCAAACCTATTCATCATGTATCCTTCCATCTATCATTTCACTCATCCATCCTCTCACTCATCTATCCATTATCCATCCATCCACCCTTTCACCCTATCCATCTGTACACTCATCCATCCACTCTTCTACCCATCCACCCATTCACTCATCCAGCCAGCCATTTACCCTTTCACCCATCCAGCCATCCTTTCACTTACTCATCCATCCATCCACCCAGTCACTCATCCTTCCACCCATCCACCCTTTCAGTCATTCATCCATCCTCCCTTTCTCTCTCATCAACCCTTTCACTTAGCCATCCTTCCTTCCATCCACCCACCCATCCATCTACTCATCCACTCATGAATCCATCCATTGACCCTATCACTCATCCATCCTTTCTCTCATCCATTTATCCTTTCACTCCTTCACTCATCTATTCATCCTTTTGTCCATCTACCCTCCCTTTCACTCACTCATCCATCCTTACATCCACCCTTTCACTCATCCGTCCATCCATTCACCCTTGCACTTATCAATTCATCAATCCATCCATCCTTTCACTCATCCATCCACCTTTTTACCCATCCAGCTACCCTTCCACCCATACACCCATCTATTTACCTTTTCTCTCATCCATCATTCCACTCACTCATCAATCCATCCATCCTCTCATTATCTATTCAATCTTTCATTCACCCTTTCACTAATTCATCCAGCCATCCACCCATCCCTTCACTTACTCACTCGCCCACCTTTTCATATTAATTTTGACTGAGCCTTTTTGAGAAGAGGCCCATCAAGAACTTCACCCTCGCTGCAGGAGCCA
Source organism: Triturus cristatus (assembly GCF_964204655.1). Classification (NCBI taxonomy): domain Eukaryota; kingdom Metazoa; phylum Chordata; class Amphibia; order Caudata; family Salamandridae; genus Triturus; species Triturus cristatus. Next base: position 981,731,585 of record NC_140580.1, read on the forward strand.
TTCCAGGACTGGGACATAAGCCACCCAGGGCGGAGACAGGATCCACCACAGGGGGGACAGGAGCCATCACAGGCGGGGGGGACAGGAGCCACCACATGGGGGGACAGGAGCCATCACTGGGGGGGGGGGGGCAGGAGCCATCACAGGAGGGGAAACAGGATCCACCAGGGTGGGCACAGGGGTGGGCATGCAGTATTCTAGTATCATCTTGGTCTCTTCCAGGGTGGGGTAGGGCTCCTCACCCCCTCCTGGACAAGACAACGAGAAGACAGGCTCTCTTTCCAAAATTTGTGAAGCCCCTCTAAATTGCAGAGACATGATGCATTCAGGGCTGTTTGCATCTGAATAGATGCCCCTGCTCCTGAAGCTGCAGCCCCTCCCTCTCAGTCACCTTCAAGCCCCTCTTAACACCTCATCAAGGGCGGAAGGTGTGAGGGTTGCCATCCCGCTGTGCCTCTCCAATGCTGCTGGGTATCTGAGCTTTGGTACTGCATCGGAGTCTGTTACATCCAACCTCAACAACATCGGAGTCAAGAAGGAGGTGGGTGGAAGCTGTGCCGGCTTTAGGGTGGTGCGACCGGTGCCCGGTTAAAATTACGGACAAATGGCGTCCGTTAAAGAATCCTTCACGGACAACGGACAGACGGCCTAAATTACGGACTGTCCGTAAGATTCACGGACGGTTGGTCACCCTACTAAGACAGACTTCTCTACGCATTAGAAGCACAGGACCGTGATGCAAGGCAACGTCCGAGAATGTGTGTTAAGGGTTAACAGTACCAGCACAAGACGAGAATCAAGAAGCCATGCTGTAAAGCTCTGCATTCTCACATCCCAGCTTTGCTAGTCCTTTGAAAGTTCACTGTAGGAGGGGGCTAGCTCTGACCATTCACATTGCTCTCTAATTTCCTCTCTGTGCCTCATTGGAAAGGGGCTGTCACTCCCACTTCCCCTTCAGGACTGCAGACCCCTGTGAAGTCGTGCACAGGAGCGGCTCGTGTCAGGGAAAAGATGCGGGCGAAGGGGATTTCGGTGGATGGGAGCGATGGAGAAAAAAAAACTTACCTGCCGCCCTCCAGCGTCGCTCTCCTCTCCTCTGCAGGGACAGGCTGCCCTGTGGTCAATCCTGAAACTGCTCTCATGCATGAGAGCAGCTTCAGGATTGACCTGAGCACAGTGAATTTGCGCTCCCAGACTGACTGGGAGTCTGTGCCTGCCGTCTCCAACCCTGCAACACAGCTCGTGTTGAAGAGAGCTTCAGTGCACATAATGGTTTGGCTGGCCTGAGACAGCCGACCAAACCGTCATGCGCACTGATAACTGTGCCCAACACTTCCCCTCCAGTACTGTCACTCCTTGGCCTGCCCCTAAGATTTGGCATACAGAAGAAAAATATAATGCGAATAAACAGGCTTAAACCCATTTTATTATCATTTAAAAAAAAAAAATATTTGAGGGTGTTTGCTGTAGCGGAAGAGCCGCCGCTGGTCGTGCAAAGGGTTTAAGACATTTTGCGGTTCTCTCCTGCAAACATGTAGGGTGTGCAACAGAGAAACTGAATACAATCAACTGGTACACCATAAAGGAAACACATGCACTGATAAACCTATTAGTGGTTTCTTTATGTGCGGAGTAAAAATACCCGCAATATCTAGCAGAGAAAATGGATGGGACCCATGCGAAAAAAATGTTTTTCTGCATGAAGAAATAAAGAAATCCCTGTTGGTAAGGGTGGGCATGGATATAGTGCTATCGGTGTTGGACTTGGCACCATTGGCGTGGGTCTACCTTCCATTTTGTGCTGTTGCCGCCTGTGTTTTTGCTGGTCTAGATGCTTTGGGCACTTTGCCACTGCTGTTTAGTGCCAAAGTGCAAGTGCTCCCTTTTGTAAATTGTTTTTATGGATTAGTGAGTTCATGATTGGTTATGGGATTTACTTGTCAGACCCTAGTACAGTGCACCATGTGTGCCAGGGGCCTGTAAATCAAATGCTGCTGGTGGGGTTGCAACACTGATTGCGCCACCCACAGAAGCAGCCTGTAAAATGTGACTCAGGCCTGCAATTGCATTGACTTGGCAAGTGTACATACTTGCCAATCCCCAAACCTTCCCTTTTTTGCATGTTAGTCACCCCTAAGGTAGGCCCAAGATACCCCTGTGGGCAGGGTGGATTGTATGTGAAAGGTAGGACATGCCCTGATGTGTGTGCCATGTCCTTCTAGTGAAATACTGCCAATTTCGTTTTTCACTATTGCAAGGCTATCTGTTCCCATAGGCCAGAATGGGCAGTTTGATTATAACATCTTACAAAAATAACTGACCCTGGGAACAAGATAGGAAAATAAAGTTTAGCATGCCTGAACTCAGAATGTTAAAGTGCATCTTTTAGTGTGGGTGATTTTTACATTCTGTGTTTGAAAATACCACTTTTAGAAAGTAGTAATTTTCTTGCCTAACCATCCAGTGTGGCTCTGCTAGGTTTGTGTATTGAATGTCTGGCTTTTGAATGACAGGGGCTGGAGGAGGACGGTGGCGCCGGCAGTCTGATGAGTCCGGGCTGGGCTGAATGGACCTGGGTTGAATTTAGAGTAGGGGGGGAGGAGATTTCCTTTCACCTGCCTGGGCCAGGTCTGCTTTCAACAATGCTGTCTCCACCTCCTGCAAGGAAGCTGCACCAGAGAGGATAGAACTGGTTTTGGCTGAGTACAGACACGCTCTGCCTTCAGAGAACAAAGGATTTTTGTGTATAAAAAGTGGGTCCCAGACCCCAGATCACTTCCAGGAAATCAAAAGGAAACTTTGCCAAGGAAAAGAGCCGGAGAAGTGGAGGAAGAATACTGCCCCTGTGCTGTTTGCTGTCTGGGGTTGGCCTGCAGTGGCTGCTTGCTGCCAAGGAAAGGAGAAAAAGGAATTTGCTGTTTGCTTTGTCACCTGCTTGAAGAAAAGATCTCCAAGGGCTTGAAACTGAGCTTGCCTCCTGTTCTGAAGTCTCAGGGACACAAAGACTTCAGCACCAGCTCCCCTGAATTTCCTTGCTGGGAATTCCAACCTGCAAAGAGGTGCCTGCTGCTGTTTAGGACCTCTGGAGACTGTTTGTTGCTGGGAGCTGGAAGATCGACGCAACGAGGAAGAAGCGTGTCCCATCCGCACCGATTTCCGACGCATCACTGAGCCACGGGGAAGAAGCGTGCCGCAGCCGCACTTGGTTCCGGCACCTCGCCGAGCAACCAGGAGGAATCGCGCCGCATCCACACTAGGTCCCGACACAACGCCGAGAAACCGTCCCAGCACCTGCCATGCGGCTGCAAAAGGTCACGCATTGTACTGGATCGTCACATCGCATCGAGTCACCATTTTGTCGCATCGCACCGGATCGTCGCAACGCATCAAGGCGCCATCTTGTCGCATCGTAAACAGAACGCAGTAAGAAACAGATGCATCCCCTCCTCTCCGGTAAGGAACAGACGCATCGCCTCCCCTGCGCTGCAGAAAGGAACAGACGCATCACCTCCCCCGAAGCAAGGAACTGACGCATCATCTTCCCTGCGACCCTTTTGTTTGTTTTGCCTGACGCATCTAAGGTACTTTGTGGGAAAAGTGTCACATTTACAACTTTCATTGAACTGACCTATTTCTACCATTTAAGAGCCTTATTTTTTATACTGTATTGTGAATTTTTGTCGTTTGGTCTTGTTTTGGTTTAGATAAAGATTACTTATTTTTCTAAACTGGTGTGGTGTCTATTTGTATTTTTCACTGTATTACTGTATGTGTTCACAAATGCTTTACACGCTGTCTCTGATATAAGCCTGTCTGCTCGTGCCAAGCTACCAAGGGGGTGAGCAGGGATTATTTTCGAAGTGTATCCCACTTACCTTGACAAGAAGCAAGGGCCCCTATTTGGACACAGGTACCTACCCCTGCCAACTAGAGACCCCTATTTCTAACAATCGGCATAAGTCATTTACACATGGATTGTGTCCCTATTACTAAGTGTATGTACACATATAGGTATGTAGTGTAGATTACTGAGTAATGATGAAAATATCAAGTACTAATTATTGAGTATGGTGCAAATTTGAACACGTCGGGATTATTAATTGGTGGTGCAAATGTTCCCCTGCAGTCAAATCTTCTAAAACAAATTGTGGAGATCTGTCCTGGCACTCAATATTTGAGTGCAACTCTGAACAAATACTCAAATAAATGAAAGGTGGTGTGAGTCTGAACATCTAATAAGGATTATTGAGTGATGGGGCAAATCTCGCCATGCAGTAAGGTTTACAGAGTAATGGGGTCAATCTAAATATGAATTTAGGATTACTGAATGATGAGGCGAATCTGAATGTGCATAATGGTGGTACATCTTGACATATGGTGGGCATTCCTGGTATGGTGGTGCCCATTATTGTGTAATGCATATACTGGTGTAAAGGGGACAATTCTTCACATATATTAGCAACCTTTGTAACAATAGTGCTCATCCTTGGTATAATGCCTGTAGTTGTAGCTTGTTGATTATTTTTCGTACTATTAATTGTGGCGTTAATGTGCCTGATCCTTGTTTAATGCTTGCATTGGATTTAAGATTGGTAATTCTTAGCATTATTGTGACATTATTACTTGTGCTGTTTGGTGTGTATGATTTATGTAACTTGTCTGAAGCCATCCATGCACACTTGCTCAGTAATCAATTCATTTACTTTTCTCCAGCCATCCATAAATGCACTCACTTACTTATCCAACCATTCTTCCATGAATTCACTTATTAGATACATATGCATGCAGTCAGTCATTTATTGATGTGTCCATGCCGACATTCCCTTATCAATCTATCCATGTACTCGATATCTTATTCACTCATCCACATAAACCCATCCAGTGAAGAAACACTTTTCATTACAGAATTGCCAATGTTTAAATGTTTTGGTCCATTGCCTCATGTATTTGTTTCCACCTCTTTTAGCTGGTGTACTTACCTTTTTAAGTTGAAGCCTAGGTTGCTAAAGACATCTTGGGGACATTTAGAAAGCTTCCCTGGGAATGCATTCCACCCATTGCTCACCATTGACTTTGTGGTTTGTTACTCAAATTTTCTGGCTTTCTATTTGTTGGCTTTATTTGTTTTCTGCTGTCCAGCTTGAGTTTGTCTCTTCTAAAGAGCAAAGCCTTTTCACACTACCGCTTCTTGTATTCTTCCACAACTGCTCCTTTCTGTAAATAGGCTGATAAATATTGTTCTTCTTTTGTCACCTTTGCTGTGCATTCAAAGACAGAGGTCAAGTGTCAGGCCCTTGTCTTCAGAGGAAGCTTGTTTACTTTTCTTTCTCTAAATTGAAAGTGAGAGGATTTCTGTGACAATCTTGCTGGATACTGGGGGTAGGAAATGTTTTTTTTCTAGCACACAACAACATTTAAACGAACTGTGCAAGTATTTCAGAATATATCAGACCTGGGAAAGCACAAATAAAGCACTTTGTTGTTAATTCTGAAGTATGTTGAAAACAAATACTTTCATATGATCAAAGCAAATCAATACACTAGGTGATGCTATTTCCACCCATTATCGTTTGTGCACTGTATAGTTTTACTAGTAAATATGTATGTCTATGCAAATGTTATTATCATGTCAATTGAAAACGTGTGGTGTGTTATGGCAGTGTGCTACCACGCCATGCATACTCCACTCTGCGTCACTCCACTCTGCACCACTCCATGCCACTGCACCCTACTCTGCACCACGTCACTGCACTCTTCTCCACTGCACTTGATGCCATTTCACTCTACGCCTCGTTAATCCACACCACTCTACTCTACCAATGCACACTTAGCCACTTCACTCAGCACCACTCCAGTTTAGGCCACTCCACGCCACTCCGCACTCTACGCCACTTTGCACTCGATGCCAATACACTCTACACCAATGCACTCTACTCTGTACCACTCAAACTCTATGCCCCTGCACTCTATGCCAGTCCACTGTACGCCACTCTAATCTACACTGCACTCTATGCCACTGCAGTCTACACCACTGTACTCTATGCCATTACACTCTATGCCACTGCACTCTACGCCACTATACACTAAACAACTTCTTTCTACACCATTGCACTCAATGCCAATGGACTCTACTCTAGACCACTGTAGTCTACGCCACTGTGTTCTATATCACTCTACTGTACCCCATGCACTCTACTCTGTACCACTCCATTCTACACCCCTGCACTCTACGCCAGTCCACTGTACGCCACTCTAATCTGCACTGCACTCTACACCACTGTACTCTATGCCATTACACTCTATGCCACTGCACTCTACGCCACTGTACTCTGAACCACTTCTTTCTACACCATTGCACTCTATGCCAATGCACTCTTCTCTAGACCACTGTAGTCTACGCCACTGTGTTCTATGTCACTCTACGATACGACATGCACTCTGTCACTCCACACCACTTTACTCTAAGACACTCTACTCTGCAACATTGCATTTTCCACCACTGAACTCTATGCCGCTCTAATCTGCACTACTGTACTCCATTCCAATGCACTCTTCCCCAAGCGACAACTCGCTGCACTCTGCAACACTCCAGTCTATGCCACTCCACTCTACGCCACTCCACTCTTCACCACTTTACGCCACTGCACTTCAAGCTGCTCTACACTACCAATCTACTCTACACTATACCACCTCACTGTATGCCACAACACTCTACTGCACTCTGTGCCACTCAACTCTGCACCCCTCCGTTCTGCACCACTGCAGTCTGAATATATACTGTTACTACGCATGTGAATACATTGCATGCCATTACAACGCTGTCATTACAACGACCACGTTGTTACCACGCATACAATTACATCGCAAGTCATTACTACGACTTGCTGTAGGGGGTGTGCGGGACTTAGGAATAATATTATTTACTATTCCTACTCCAGTTTGTGCAACAGCAGGGAAGGTGTTGGATTCTAAATCCAACACCAGTGCGCCCCCTACAGGAAGTCGTAGTAATGACTTGCGATGCAATTGTATTCGTGGTAACATCGCGGCCACTGTAACAACCACGTTGTAATGGTACCGCGTTGTGGAGACCGCATTGTAAACGCTGTTTCCCCTGCAGTCTACGCAACTGCAGTCTAAGATGCTGCATTGTACGCCAATTAATTCTATCCCGCTGTACCCTACGCTCCTGCAGTCTGTGCCACTATTCTCTGCAACTCTTTACGCCAATGCATACTACACCAGCCAAGTCTACTTTATGCCACTCTACTTCACTGTATGCCACTCTACACCACAGCACTCTGTACCACTCTACTCTATACCACTGCACTTTTTTCTGCTTCACTCTACGCCACTGCACTCTGACACTACTCTGGAACACTGCACTCTATGCCACTGAACTTTACACTACTCTACTCTGCACTACTGCAATGCACTCTACTCTGCATTACTTCACCACTGCACTCTTTGGCACTGTAGTATACTCTGCACCACTCTACACCTCTGCACCACTCCACGCCACTGCATTCTACTATGCAACACTCTAATGTACTCTACTGTATTCTACAATGTTGCATTGTATACCGCTGAATTCTATGCCGCTGCACTCTATGCCACTATGCTCTGCAACACTCTACGCCAATGCACTCCACAGCATTGTCCACTCAACGCCACTCCACAGCACTGCACTCTACACCAGTTCACTTTACTCCACTGTACGTGACTCCACACTATGCCACTCCAATACACAACACTCACTGGCACTCCAGTCTACTCCAACCATCGCCATTCCACTAAATGACACTCCACACCACTGCCCTCTACGCCACAAAGGTTTGGCTTTACTGAACAGCAGCCACACTGGTATACAACATGGCTAAAATAAATTGTCAAAGCCAATAGCTATTGCATTGGCGAGACCTATCGGTTTTGCCAGTGTATGTTTACATGTGTCTTCCTGTTATCTCTTACCTGTCAGTCCCTTTCTCTTTCCTTCCCATCTCCTTCGTTTTATTTGGTTTTCTTTCTAACATTCCCCTACTCTCCTTTCTAATCATTATACTTATTGCTTAGTTTGTTTACTTTTTTGGTTTTCAGCCCAGTCCGTTTTCTTTCTCATTAGTTGTTTTCTCTCTCATTTCATTCTCTCTCTGTGCTCATTCCGTTTTCTCCCTTATATCGCTCCGTTTATCTCTACACTCCCTGCCATCTGCCTCCACCTAGAGCCCTTATCTCGTCTGCTTGATTTCTTTTCTCCGCTATAAATAGGTGCTCTCCTTCCGGCTTGCTCTACTGGGGTCAAGTGTGTCAGCTACCCTTGTGAGACTGCGGGAGAGAAATGGGAGCCCTGGTGAGAACGGGCGCGTGGAAAAGTCTCACACTCGGCTGCCGTGCGCCGCAGCCGCTCGGCTTCCTGTCTTTATGTGATAGAACGGGGCTTCATTCAGCGACCGCCGCAGACTTGGGCGGGCTCGCGGCAGGCAGGGAGTAGCTGGCGTGAGGCTGTGACGTGACCAGGAAGGCAGGTTTGTGTCCGCCATGTGCGTTTTTTATATCAACGAAGATGGTGCGAGGGATGGAAGGGAAGCATAACAGTCTGGCATCCGAGGCAGGGAACAGGCTGCACCTGCGCCTTCCAATGAAACACGTACAACGCATTGAAAGCCCCGTCCGGAGCAATGAAAGCACCGTTCGCCCACAGCATAGTGTACAGCGTGGGGCGCATTTTCACAGAACATGTAAAGCAATGCAGGCAGTGCGAGTGTCACTAACAGGCGCACAGCATAACAAGTATAGCGTAGGGTAGGGAGCAACAGCTCAGGCCACCGCCGTATAAAACAGGCCCTGCTCAGGCATCAGCAGTGCAAGCAGGGCTCTTACAGGCAACATTTCGCTGGATCAGCAGCAGCTGTGTAAGGGGCGCGCGCACACCGATCTTTCAATGTACCATCCCGTGCGTAAAGACGCAGAACAAGTTATTCCCAAAACTAGTAAGGTGGCAACAGTGCGGGCGCCGCACAAAGCGATCAGCCGAGGCTCAGACCGGAGTGCAAGCTTCCATCCTACAGAAAAGCGGACTGCAGCAGTTAAATCTTTCCTAGTTAACCCGCGGAACAAGAACAGCCTAGGCAGCTGCAGCGAAAGTCAACTTCATACAAATGGAGCTGGTAATAAACGGGTGGCGCAAGCTTCACTGAGACATTAGACAAATTAAGCACTGCTAAGAGCAGTCCACTCTTCTATATACACTCAGAACTGGCATAGCCCCAGTGCCCATCAAGCTTCCATCACACTAGTGTTATGTTATAAACATGCACTGGCATGCATGCTAACTTAACATATCCATGCTGTGAAAGAACAACTCTGTCAAACTTAACACAGAGGAGTCTGGTCTCTTAACAGAATGGAATCCGAGTCCCCCTGTTTTATCTTAGTTCTGGTTGAAAAAAACATAAATCAGGAAAACAACCGTCCTGGTATATTTTAGGAGGATCTAATTAAGAAATCACATGTGCCACCCACACTTTTGGTAGGTTACAGAAAATATAAAAGCATTCCTAAGGTATCAAAAACTGCCATGCCAGGTCCTCCCTGGACCGGAAACAAGCATCACAGGCCCAGTTTCGGGGTATCACTCCTCATCAGCCATGCTAGTTTGAATCCAAATGGCAGACGTCGGTCTCATGCTCGCTATAGCACTGGATCAAGCTAGCCTGGCTGATGAGGGGTGATACCCCTAAACTGGTCCCAGGATATGGGCGCAACCTCCCCCAAGGAACCGGAGCCAAAGTAAGACATCTCCCCCTGACTGCAAAGCCAAGTCCTGGCCGAGGCATGAAGAAGGAGAGAGAACAGTGGGAACCGAGACAAACACAATGCTCTTCTGACACCCCGACCGCCCCCAGGTCCATCTGGAAGCACGCCCCGAGAAACAGGAGATCCTGGGCATGCTTGACCTGGGGCTTCTTCCAGTTGATCAGAAAGCTGAAGTCCTGTAGCACTGTGGTCACTCTGCGAACCTTTGACTGGGGTTTGGAAAAAGAACAAGAGGAAATCATCCTGTTGTCCAAATGGGGAAACACCTGGATACCCTTTGAATGTAAAATATCTACCAGAGGAGCCAGGAGCTTGGTGAACACCCTCCGGGCAGAGACCAGCCCGAACAGCATGACTCGAAACTGGAAGTGGTTGCCCTGGACCGCAAATTGGAGATACAGTTACTGGGAAGTATGCACTGGGACATGCAAGTATGCATCCAAGAGATCGATGGAAGTCAGGAACTCGCCCTGGCGGGACAGGGTCAGAATCTGGTGCAGGGAAACTATCTTGAAGGAGATATGAGAAATGAAGTGATTCACTCTTTGAAATCCAGCTCATGGCCGAGGTCCCCGGAAGCCTTCTGGAACAGGAAAAGCAGGGAATAATACCCCTGGAACCGCTCCCCAGGAAGCACTGGAACAATGGCCACCTTCTGAAATAGCAACTGATCCCCTGAAGGAGAACAGAAAACTTCACTGGGGAACCAGGAGCAGGAGTCTCGGAAAAATAAGGGGGAGGAGCCTCGATGAAATTAATTTTGTTACTGTCTGAGGCCACTTGGACTGTCCAGGCATTGGAAACGGACAGAGTCCAAACCTCCTTAAACTACTGCATGCACCCCTCCCCCACTGGAGGGAACCTGGAACCATTATGCTGTGGTGGGGGCGGAGAGGAGGTGGCAGTGGAGTACCGAGACTTGTCAGCATGAGGGGTGGTGTTGCGGGGTCTTAACCCCAGTGGGAAAAGCCCTACGGAACCCCAAACCTCTGCCTTTGGAAGCAGGATAAACCAGAGTGACCAGCTTCCAATTCTCCGCAGATTTCTTTATCATGTCCTCCAAGTCACTGCCAAACACTTTAGAACCCCTAAAAGGCAATTTTAGAAGGACTGCTCTCTAAGCGGCATCAGCCTTCCAAGACTGCATCCAAATGTTGAGCTGGGTTTCAGTAGCTGCACTAGAGACAGCTGAAGAAGCGCAGAGGTTATCAAAAGTGACTTTGGAAAGAAAGGGCACCTCCTGCTCCATCAAAGCCAACAAGGCAGAAATGTCCACACCCTGCTGTATCTTTTCGTTCAAAGAATGGAAGTCCTTAAGGAGGGACTGAATGGCATAAGTAGAGTAGGCTTTTGCCCTAACGGAAACGTTTGAAGCTGCATAGGCACACTTCACCACGCCTTCCACTTTCTGGTCTGCCGGCTCTGAAGGCAAAACATCCTCAGACACCACCGCCCCCTGAGAAAACAACCCGCCATAATGTTGTCAATTTTAACAGAAGAGAGAAATTCCTCCCCAAAGTCTTCAAGGGGTAACGCTTCAGCAAGAAACGGGGAAAAGCCTGCTTCTCCACATCTTTCCACTCATTAGCCAGCACCTTTCAAATTGATGCATGTAAGGGGAGAGAGTCTGTCTCAGACTGCTGTTATTGGGAAATAAGTCATCCTCATCTGGAACCTGAGTGGTCACAGCAAAGTCCAAATTGTCCCACACATGCAGCAAGAACCTCGGCCAGGTCTGTGCCTTTCACAAATTGGCCATTCACATCCTCATCCTCCCTGGCAGTGGGAGGGTCCATTCTTGGCACTTTGGCAGGAAGTGCCCCCTCACAAGCCCCGAATGCAGCCGCCACAGCAGCCGCAATGATGGCCTTTAGGTCAGGGGTCACACTAGAAGACAGCGCAGCCATCACTGGAGGGGACTCCAGATCACTCATAACAGGGCTGGTAACAGACCCCAGGCACAGGCCACATGTGACACACAGGCACCAGAAAGCCACACACCGAAGCCACGAAAGCACAGGAATGAGTCAACCGCACCATGAAAAACATCCGGCCTGAAATAGAACCATCTGTGACCCAGAATACGCCGCCCTCGCCGTAATGAGGGTCAGGCGGAAGTACCGGTACGCCCGAGCCACTGGGTGCCATATTAAAATCAGGCAGGCACCTCCTGATACAGCCATAAATCCCACGGGATGCCACCTGAGAGCCCCGCGCTCAGGGACAGTGACACAACAGGCAGGGAAACAATAACAGTTCCAGAAAGAAATGGAGAGCACTCACCGTTTTTATCGAGGAAGCCACCGGCAGCCCAACATACCCTAGACTCCTCTCGTGACCATACAGGTTCAGCCCACGCATGCGATCACAATAAAAATACAGGAACCACCCAGCAGACCCAAGAAACCGAAGTAAGGGAGGCAGCGATCATTATCCACTGAGGACAGCATTATTTTTCTCAAGTCTCAAAAATAGAGAAAGGGTCCTACAAGTACATGTGGAGTATCCTAAACGGCTGTCAACTAGTATAACAGAGGAACATATCGAGAAGCTAAAGCAAACCCAGCTGGCGATCCCTTTAGAAGAAATTTTAAATCAAGAAAGTCAGGGCATGGAAGTCACAGAGTCATTAAAAATGTGCATGCTTGGTTTGACAAAGAATGCCGTGTAGCCAAGGCACAAATTAGACAGAAGGAGAGAAGATCAGGGGAACGTTTAATGTGGAATTATCTCGGGTCCTCCAGTCATCAAGGTTAAAATATAAAACCTTAATTAGAAATAAAAAAAGAATTTATAAAGATAAATGCTGGGCAAACATGTTGGAGGTAATAGAAACTAGAAATGTCAAAGGATTTTGGAAATTGGTCCAAGGAAGTGTGGGCAGAAAAATAGGATCCCTAGACTGTATGGTCCCTGAAGATGACTGGGTGGGATACCTAGGAGAAATATATGGGAAATGGTCAATACAAGATAAGGCAAGGACGTTAGTTTGGTCACGGGTGAGAGATGACATAAAATAATATTTTACTTCTAGCCATGTAAAGAAAATTATAGCGAGTTTGAACCTTACTCGCGCCGCAGGCCCAGATAATCTTCCGGCAGTGATAATAAAAACTAGACCCGAGTGGTGGGCTGAGTTTTTCTCAAGGATGTTCCAAGTGATCTTGGAGACATGGATTGTACCAGAAAGCTGGAAGGGTGCAATTATAAGACCAATTCATAAGAAGGGTGATTTAAAATCACCAAAGAACTATAGGCTAAAAAAATTCCTGGATATTGGGGAAAAAGTCTTTGCGAAAGCCATTTTGGGTTTACTTAAAGACTGGGCGGAGGAAAATCAAATTATACCCCTGGAGCAGGGGAGTTTTAAAGCAGGCCACTCCACAATTAATCATTGCTTTGCTCTCTGGTCCATAGCGCGGAAGTCGATCGAACAGCAGGGAAGTTTGTTGTGCTGTTTTGTGGACTTCCGCGCAGCCTTCGATTTGGTGGACCGGGAGCTGTTGTGGGAGACACTAATTAGGTATGGTATCCCAAAGGATTTGCTAAGCCTGATACAAATTCTCCATACAAAGAACTGGGCCCAGATAATCTTAGATACAAATGGAAGTTTATCTGAGAAGATTGAGATTGGTAACGGGCTGCGGCAGGGATGTTTATTGCGTCCCCATCTGTTTTCTCTGTTCTTAGCAGATTTGCCATTGACCATAGGGAACGTAAATGGGGCAAGCCCGAAACAAGATGGTAAGCATATCTCATGCTTGCTCTATGTAGACGATCTTGTGATCATGGACCAAACCGAAAAATAGGCCTGCTAAGGAAACTAAATATATTTAATGATTATTGTTGCAGGAAAAAACTTGTTGTAAATATGGACAAAACTAAAACCTTGAGCTTTGGTCGGAGGAAAGTTGGGTTTATATGGTTTTTGGGGGCTGAGAAAGTAGCAACGGTTACAGAATATAATTATCTGGGAATGTGGCTAGAAAAAAGTTTAAAATGGCACACCCACCTAGATGCTCTAAAATTAAGAACATCAGCATCGATTAGCGGACTGAAACTATTCAATAAAGCTTATGGTGTGATGTCAGATAGTCAAGTTTTAAAGGCTTATTCGGCAATGATACCCCCGCAATTTCTGTATGGTGCGGAACTGCTATACCTGAGCGGCAAGGAGGGTTGGGATCTTGAGTAAGGTAAACATTTAAAAAAACCTATTCACACTTCCCCTGTCGGCAATGGTCCAGGCTGTAAGACTCGACCTGGGACTGAGCTCATGGAGTATTTTGGCTGGTATGGCCCTACTTCGTTTCTGGCAACGCCTAGGAGTATGGGAGAACTCCAAAATATCACAATGGTGCAAAAACGAGATCAAGAATAGCGAATTGAAATGGGCGAGAGAGACTAAAGCTGTTATGAGGAAGCTGTGTTGTCTGATGAAGGTTAAATTGTGCCCCATTACCTACATGATCAATATTGATAAGAAGGTACTTAGGACGCAGGGAAAATAAATATCGCAGGTACAGGACCAAAACTATCTTTCAAACAAAATCTCAGTACAGTTTATGATTGCTGCATGGAAAAACGAACAATGGTTCCCTTACATTGACAGGTTACCCGATTGTCATTTACGAAGAGAGGTTTTAAGGGTAAGAATTGGGTGAACCCTTGTTATGTAAATAATGTGGTAAAACGCTCAATGATTGATAAGATGGGAAGTTTTACTTGCACTTTGGGCTCCTCATGTGACCTGTTACATATCTTAATGGATTGCCAGAAGTTTCTTGATATTCGAATTACGTTTTTAAGACCGATATTTAGGAAATATGAGATTAAAAATAGAACACAGGCAGTAAATTTGGTGACTGAAATGACCCATTTAGATATTGCCGTTGCCATTGGGAGATTTATGCAAAGAGTGAAGGCATTTTTTATTTCCTTATCTTAATGGGTTTTTTATTTACCCTGATCTAATTGATGAAGGGTTTTATAATAATGTGTGTTTTAAGATGTGTTCTAATGTATTTAAGGATGTGTAATTTAGATGTATTTTAACGAATATATGTAATGTTTGAGGACCAATGGTCCAAATAAACGTGAATTAAAACTGAACTGAAGTAAAAAGAAAAATGAAACTGCCACAGCTAAGATGGCAACCGGTGCAACATGATTAAAACAGGAAGTCGTTACCAGGATGTGAGGTACTTGAACTCAGGGAGTACGGGGGCCATCTTGAATTGGGAAGAGAAGTCAAGTTTGGTAGTTAGGTTCTGCAAAAGTGAAGCAAACGCCGATGTGAGGACACTTGAGAGGAAGTTGGACGATGAGGTAGTGACCCTCCAAGGTAACTAGCTAGCAAATTACCCACTTCAGATTTGAAGAACCACACCTGGAGCCAGGATATTTACACACTGGTGAAAAGTGAAAGAAAGAAACAGAAATACAGGTGGTCTTCAACTATGCTCCTAGTATCTGGAACAACAAACCCTCTCAGTACCAACCAACTTATTTGCCACTTTCAAACAATGTTGAATCGAGCTTCTGGTCTCTCACTCTCTTTTAAATTCTGGGTTGTTCCTCAGCTAGAATAATACTATGGAAACTCCGCTACATTCATACATAATGCATACATAACTATAGTGACTGTCAGCAATTTTCCATAGTTTTTCAAGTAAATGTAATTCCAGTTCAGCTAAAAGATTTTTTTTGTTGCAATGTGGTGTTGTGACCAAGATAGGATTCAACTAGAATAGTGCACTGTAAGTATTGTATTTACTATTTAAATACCCAGTTGTCTGCACTTCTTGTAATGGCTCCACCTTCTTTTCTGGGTTTTTTATTTATTTATTTTTTACATTTCTCTTTCTACAAATGTGTGCCCTGGACAATCACAACCCTGGACAACCACAACCATGTACAGAAACGAATTTTACTTTCCAAGATCCCTTGGGAAATACTGCCCTGGGGATGGGGAACGTTGGGACGATTTTCTTTTAAGAGCCCATGAATATTAAATTATCTAATATTCAAGCATGATTGGAAGGGGTAGTGTTGTCTGGCCCCAGTGATTCATGGGCCTTGGGTCACCAGAATTCTGAATTTATTTCGACAGCATGTGGGCACTATACTATGCATTGACAGGTTCCCTACTTTATCACCTTGGCTCGGCCGCAAAGTAGGTCTCTTCTCATACTCGTCCTTGGCATTAGACATTGACTGAACATGACATTTAAAGCAAAACATAGCAGTTAACTTTTTAATTTATTGTCCTTTTCTCTTTTTGGTCTGAGAAAGGTTTTGTTCCCAGGGTGGAAAGCAGAAGTTGTGGTTTGGGGAAGCACTGTATTCTGCAGGTCCAGAGGGAGATGCAAGCCCGAACGTAATAGCGACCGGCTCACAGTGAGAACTGGACCTTCTGAGGGAAATTGGAAATTTCAGTGCAGCCCTACATTTCGGCTTGTGGGATCTAGGGGATGAGACGTGTGGCTGCTAATATGGACAGTGACTTACATTACAAGATGCTCCTTGTTAAAGAAAACGGATACTTTCCGATTATATATGCACAAGGCAAGCGGATAAGGCAAGGAATCATTTTATATTAGAAATTCAGCATCAAAATAGGGCCTATTTTTAATCTAAATATTGGGAGAAAATGAATGATCTTAAAACAAGTGCTGTTCAAGAGGTTAAAGAAATATTAATATCGTACACACCACTGCCTATTGGAAGACATGTCATTGTGATATAATTTCATCATTGTATTTTATTTTTCCATCCTTTACTCATATATTCACAGACATGGCTCTTAGGGTTTTTAGTCTCAGGATGGTGGAAGTCTCTGTCCCCCGAAGGGCAGTCGGGTTTGTTTCTAGGTCTTCAGGAGGTTTGTTTACTTGTTGTTCACACTTTGTGGGTTTGGACAGCAGAAAGGACTTCTTGTCACTTGGTGTTCGGTATCATCTCCTTTGGTGGGCAGTTCCGGCTTCTCCCTTTTCCAGGTAGGTATATGAATTAACTATCAGAATCTCTCTGCAGTCTTTAGCTCTCTACCTGTCTTTCTTAGCCACAGCCCTGCCAAACAGAGTAAACTTTGTACCTATGCTTCCTGAAAAGTATCTAGTTTGAATGAATATGGCTGACCTTCTCTTTCCTACTGGGCCCTTGCTTTGCCAGCATATGGAGTAGTGCTCTTTCTCCTATTAGTCTCCCCCAAATAACCAGAAAGATTATTTTTTTCAGTTTTGTAACAATAAAAATCGAGGTGTACATTGCACCATTAATTACCAATTTCTTGAACTTTTCATAGAGTTGCGAGGTGGGGTTGGTTTTAAAGATTCACATTTCTCCCACCCACTGAATCGCATCTCAAGGATGGGAATTAGCACACTTGGTGCATTTTAAGATGGTGCTTTTTTATTCCCCGCTGCTTTAAAAGTTCACCAGCAGCTACTATGGAAAAAATTAATTACATTTTAAGGTGTACTGCTTGATTTTCAGTATCCTAATGCCGGCAATCTTATGTCTTTAATGGAATCCATTTGACCTTCATAAAACCTTCCTTCCAATTCCTGTGACTTTGTGGAGACCCAAATATATTACTTTATGTCTAGAGGGGGTAGCTTCTACACATTTATTTTCAAATTTCTAAATTGATCTCCCTCAACAGAAGAACTCATTTGCAAAGACGCTGATAATCTGCCCAGTGAAGTTCTCCTGGTCCTCAGCTCTTGATCTTGGGTTTATAAAAATCTGGAGATAGCCTATTTCCCACTTAATCTGTGTTTATTCTTTCCTTCAAATTGTGCTACGTTCTCTGATATTGGAACAGCTATTGATTGTAAATAGATCTTCAGAAGTGCCAGGGTACCCTAAAACTATGGTAATGTGTTGCCAGTTAGGTGACTGTGTCAAAGTTGAACAAATCGTATTGTTTGTGATGCTCACATGGGATCTGGGAGCATGTTCTTGTTGTCCCAGGTAGGTTCCGCTTTCCAACCATTTTTACCCACTTCCCCTTACATATTCACCTCAGGGCACAACATAATAGAGTGGGGACTTTACAGGACTGATGGCCCAGTCTACTGGTAATAATGTTTTGCCATGGAGCAGATTTGTATTTCAAGTTACTGTAGCACTGTGATATTCAAAGTACGGCCCGGGGACCGCATGCGGCCCTCCTGACCTTTTTGTGCGGCCCTCCTGTCAACAGCAGCATTGGGCTGCTGTTTACTCGACAGAGCACTAACATTAAAAATATGCTACAGAAACAGGCATCAGTTTACTTAAATGTTAATTCCAGTTAAAGAGAGAAATTAACTAGAGTGCTGAATTGCTTAACTTTAGGAAACCTTTCATTTATAAAGACATCGAACAGCAAGCATGTAAAAATATGATAAAGTCTCTCAAAAAGGGCATTTCATTAGCATGCAGAACCTTTCACCTTAGTAAATCAGATTCTATCAGTGCATTGAAAAGTATTTTTTTTTTTTACGGATAGTTTTCAAACATAAATTTAGAAACATTTATGCTTCCCCACCAACCTGGCAACAATGCCTGTAGTGAACTAAGTAGCAAGTCAGTTGAAATGATACATGAACAACATTATAGTTTATTAAGTGAATCACAGGAGAAGTTTTTGCAGAACGCACATTCTGAAGTCATGTATTTTAAGGGTCCTCGTACATGTGAAAAAGAAAGGAAAACGAGAGAAAGTAAAATAAAACAACTGTCCAGGATCACACAATTTGGTTACGCAGGAAAGCCGGGATTGTTACCGGGTTTTCTGTTTCCACATTGTGCAATACAGTTCAGCCAGTAGATGTATATGCTTTGCTTCCCCTCCCTACTACCCCCTGCTGGTATCTGTGCGGCCCTCGGTCACACCAGCGACCAATCATTTTGGACCGTACGTTGAGGGAGCGGTCAGACAGCTGCTCCTAAAGGGTCAGTGTCAGCCTTGGGTGTGTCCTAGTCAGAAATGTCCACCACATGATGATTAAGTCCAGAAACGCTGCACAAGTATTTCTAGCCGAAGGGTCGCTGACAACCCATTAACGGCCATTCTGAACACCTGATTGGATGAATTCTGAGAACTTTTGCATGCTCTTATTTCAGTTGCATTAGCCTGAGATTTGCATCCATGGCCACTGGTATTGTTAAAAACCAGTCTTTCCTCGCACTATAACCAGGGCCACTGGAATTGTGCAGGCACAGTGATTTGCGCATAATTATAGATTTGCTGCATTTGCCACATAATCCATCATTTGCTGCATAATCTGCAGATTTTAACAACAAAAAATTATTTTTAGCTCAAATGGTTCAAAAGTGACTAAAAATGTAGCAAAACGTGTTGCAGAGCAATGGAAGGCCCATTGCAAAGGTTGACTAGTTACATTTTTGTTACTTACTGCTATATTTGAGTGTTAAACTGGTACTAATGAGGTGTAACCAATAACCAGACAATGTTAACAAATTTGAAAATCTCAAAATAATGAAGTAATACTATCACACAATGTGCCGCACTATGCGGCATACTTTGCCATTTCTTGCCGCATAATTTACTCAACCCTGCCGCATAATTTGACCCTCCCCTGCAACTTAATTCCAGTGGCCCTGACTATAACACCTTCACATCACTGGCCTCCGATTCCCCCCGTCGTCTCCCCAGGCCCGTGTTTGCCCCTAGAGGAAGATGTGTTCATATTTGAGCGTCCCCTAGTATTGCATCCATGATTAGTGCCTGGTCCCGGTTCCCAGACCCTCTCCATGTTAAGAGTACTCGCTGTCTCTTTACATTTTTCCCGTGTATTTGCCCATTTTTGTTGACACGGTGACGCCTTCTTGAAACTGTTTGCTCGGTTTGCAGATAACCCGGATTTGAGATGTCACCGGTCGCTCACCGTGCATAATTTCAAAGCCAGGCTGGCTAGGTAGCCTCGCCTGTCCTTGGGCCAGGAGGGATGGGGGAGAGGGGTGGAAGCCTTTGACACATATCTGACCTCGCCGTGTCAGAGCTCCAGCGAGCTGGGGTACAAGTACCTCCGCATTTCTGGGCCCACTTAATAGCTGTTTGTCCACATCGGCGTTAGGGACATTCTGGCAACAGCGTCTCCGAGTTGATTTTATTTCCTCTTTAATTTAAGGATGGCGTGGTTTAGTGGCTAATCTGTGGGAAAGTGGGAACAGGAGACCCGGTTTCTTACGACGAGTTTTTACTTGATCATATTATGTGATCCTGGGCCACCCGTCACTTTAGCTCCCCGAGTCCCATTTCCTTAAGATGCTAAAAATGACACAGAAACTAAGCTAAAATCTGTTTTATGCACTAAACTAGAAGCAGACGATTAGATTAGGTTCCCTCAAGCAGCTCCTTTTCTTATCAGAACATTGCGAGTGCCACCACCTATCTCCTTTTAGGTTTCACCTTATGAGCTCTGCTCCAATGACATGATGAGGCGCAGCACTATGTTATCCTTACAAGAAACAACCCATGCATGTTCCAAGGGAAACAGTAGTAACATTCTACAATACCGGTGGAAAATACCTTCAATTTCTTAAGCCAAAGAAATCCCTCTGCTAGCCTTTCTAGCAAGGGGGAGAAGAGGAAAAAGCCTTAAACATAAATTCTCTCATACCACTCTGCGATACGGTCTGCTATGGAGAATCTTTACCGCTCTTCCCTATGAGTGCCCCACCTCCTTGATGGGATGGGCCTTTTCATCCTTCCGTCAGCTGCCTAAGCACACACTCTCGCTAGGCATTCCTGCTGGTCCTGTCCTCTTACCTTTCCCCAAGGAACTCCTGCTTGTCCAGGCCTCTCCTCCATGCATCCTTGACCCATTCCTCTTTGACTATTCGCAATCGCCCCAAAACAAAGGCACTCCAGCTTGCCCCCTCCTGTGGCTGCCCACGGCATAACCATCTGCAGCCTCGATGACTGGAAACTTTATTTGGGCTGACAGCCTGACACATCTATCCTGAGCACTCAAGATCCAAAGCACATCCACTGCCTTAGCTTGATTACGCAAAGCTCCATTCATGGACCTTCAAAATCATCTACATGGACTGCAGCTAGCCGATAATGGATGATGGGCTTCTGTTGTGTATCGCATGTGGGGACTATTACTGGATTCACAAAGCTTTTCGATGAACATGTGATTTGTATTCTAAACATTTAAAGGATTTATTTATCAACCATTTGACAAAAAAGCCAACTGGGCACCCAAGAGAATATTAAGACACACAAAATACTAGAGAACAGTCAATGTGATAGTGAATCCTGTGTTTTGTTGATTATTGTTTGGTTTCATCATAAAGACAGCTGACACACGTATCATCCAATGCAAAAAGAACAATTGAATGACAGAATGCAGAACAATGTCATACATTTACCCCAGTACAGAGATCTGGGCCTAAATCCATCGTTTTTTTGCTCACCATGCCATTCCAGTTTGGACCCAGCCATATGCAAATCAGTTTTGACCCTGTGCCTCATGGGAACAGTCCAGCCCAAACTGCCAGGCCAGGTCCTCCCTGGACTGGAAACAAGCATCCTAGGACCGGTTTCGGGGTTTCACCCCTCTTCAGCCAGGATATCTTGATTCCAGTGGCATGGAGAGCACGGGACTCACGTCTGAGCATACCCGTCCCACTCGGGGTGGCAAATGCAAAAAGAACAATTGATGGACAGAATGCAGAACAATGTCATACATTCACCCCAGTACAGAGATCTGGGCCTAAATCCATCGTTTTTTTGCTCACCATGCCATTCCAGTTTGGACCCAGCCATATGCAAATCAGTCTTGACCCTGTGCCCCATGGGAACAGTCCAGCCCGAACTGCCAGGCCAGGTCCTCCCTGGACTGGAAACAAGCATCCTAGGACCGGTTTCGGGGTTTCACCTCTCTTCAGCTCTTCAGCCAGGATATCTTGATTCCAGTGGCATGGAGAGCACGGGACTCACGTCTGAGCATACCCGTCCCACTCGGGGTGACAAATGCAAAAAGAACAATTGATGGACAGAATGCAGAACAATGTCATACATTCACCCCAGTACAGAGATCTGGGCCTAAATCCATCGTTTTTTTGCTCACCATGCCATTCCAGTTTGGACCCAGCCATATGCAAATCAGTCTTGACCCTGTGCCCCATGGGAACAGTCCGGCCCGAACTGCCAGGCCAGGTCCTCCCTGGACTGGAAACAAGCATCCTAGGACCGGTTTCGGGGTTTCACCCCTCTTTAGCCAGGATATCTTGATTCCAGTGGCATGCAGAGCACGGGACTCACGTCTGAGCATACCCGTCCCACTCTGGGTGACAAATGCAAAAAGAACAATTGATGGACAGAATGCAGAACAATGTCATACATTCACCCCAGTACAGAGATCTGGGCCGAAATCCATCGTTTTTTTGCTCACCATGCCATTCCAGTTTGGACCCAGCCATATGCAAATCAGTCTTGACCCTGTGCCCCATGGGAACAGTCCAGCCCAAACTGCCAGGCCAGGTCCTCCCTGGACTGGAAACAAGCATCCTAGGACAGGTTTCGGGGTTTCACCCCTCTTCAGGCAGGATATCTTGATTCCAGTGGCATGGAGAGCACGGGACTCACGTCTGAGCATACCCGTCCCACTCGGGGTGACAAATGCAAAAAGAACAATTGATGGACAGAATGCAGAACAATGTCATACATTCACCCCAGTACAGAGATCTGGGCCTAAATCCATCGTTTTTTTGCTCACCATGCCATTCCAGTTTGGACCCAGCCATATGCAAATCAGTCTTGACCCTGTGCCCCATGGGAACAGTCCATCCCAAACTGCCTGGCCAGGTCCTCCCTGGACTGGAAACAAGCATCCTAGGACCGGTTTCGGGGTTTCACCCCTCTTCAGCCAGGATATCTTGATTCCAGTGGCATCGAGAGCACGGGACTCACGTCTGAGCATAAAGAATGGTGATGGATTATACCCAGATCAGTTGACTGGGGGTGAGTGCTTGCAATGTTCATCATTTCCTTTGGTTTATGCTTTGTTCGCCATAAGTTGGCATGGTATGCTCAGACGTGAGTCCCTTGCTCTCTTTGCCACTGGATTCAAGCAAGCCTGGCTGAAGACGGCTGAAATGCCAGAAACCGGTCCTAGGAAGCTTGTTTCCGGTCCAGGGAAGACATAGCTTGGCAGTTCGGGCTGGACTGTTCCCATGAGGCACAGGGTCAGACTGATTTGCATATGGCCATGTCTGAACTGGGGTGGCAGAGTGGGCTAAAGAACGGTGATGGATTATACCCAGATCAGTTGACTGGGGGTGAATGCTTGCAATGTTCAACACTCCGTCCATCATTTCCTTTGGTTTATGCTTTGTTCGCCATAAGTTGGCAGGGTATGCTCAGACGTGAGTCCCTTGCTCTCTTTGCCACTGGATTCAAGCAAGCCTGGCTGAAGACGGCTGAAATGCCAGAAACCGGTCCTAGGAAGCTTGTTTCCGGTCCAGGGAAGACATGGCTTGGCAGTTCGGGCTGGACTGTTCCCATGAGGCACAGGGTCAGACTGATTTGCATATGGCCATGTCTGAACTGGGGTGGCAGAGTGGGCTAAAGAACAGTGATGGATTATACCCAGATCAGTTGACTGGGGGTGAGTGCTTGCAATGTTCAACACTCCGTCCATCATTTCCTTTGGTTTACACGTATCATCCAAGTCAGACATCCGTAGGGCTGTAGAATGTGTATACATCGAAACAGTTGAGACTAAAGAGCCGCCTTTAACAGTTCAAAATAACCTAAATAACATACACAGTTCATCCTCCAACAAGCAAACTGAGAATTATCCCATGTAGTGTAATATAGGGTAATAATTAGTGCCATAGGTAGAAACTTATAATTCTCTTATTTCCATCCCACTGCCTTATGATTCATATATTGTTAAAGTATACTACAGTACAATTAGGAAGTCAGCATATGCAATCTATGTGAAAGGGGACATCTCAAGCAGTAAAGCCTTCTTCTCAAATGAATAGTGTCACCCACTCATAATGGTCACAATCTGTAATCCTTCGAAGTACCAAAACTTGAGTAAAATTGTTCCACTCATAAATACCTGTAATACACAATTGATAGCTCACATGGTGACAATGCTCTGATGTGTCTCAAATAATAGTACCTCTTTAAACCTGCTATATAGGAGTTGAAAGACTCCAATAACACAGAAATCGGAGGACAGTCACCTAACAAGTAGTGTTAGACATTTGCTCTTGGAAGACTAAGCGGTGGGATTATGAGGAAAGATTCTCTTCACAGGAGCTCTCAAACATGTGAGTCAACTTCCAGTGTTAACAAGAAGGAGCCTTATCTAGTGGGCTGTGTGTCAGTACTGTCATCAATGCCATCGAATTCAAAAAGTCTGTGGATCGTATTTTCACTGTGAAACTTGGTTGATGAAATAGCTTGTCAAATAGGTATCTAAAAGATTTAAGTGAGCGTATCAGTCTCAAACTGGCACACGTATATGTGCATCAGTATGATCTTAATTATAAGTACTAAGGAATTACCTGTGGGAGATCTACAGTCTAGATAATGTGGGTGATATTTCGTCTAGAAAGAAAGAACAGCTGTATAATTTATTGAAAAGTGGGTGGGGAGTAGACATGTAAGGGTAGACTACAAAGGCTGTCTGAAAATAACCATACCATGTCTTCCTGTAGCATGAGAATTTGTCTTGGTACGCATTGCAGCGGTTTCCTCTGTATGGTACTTCCAAGGAAACGAGACAGTTCCGGCATCTAAAGCAGTATTAAAGACTGAAAGTATGGGATGTACCCTGCACATGGGAAATAATATCAATTTATTTTCTCTGCTGGTTACGTGTCATGGCCTGAAAGAGCCACCATTTTGAGAGTAATATAAATCTTTTCGAAGCTACAAACATTTCAGAATATGTTAGAGCATTGCAGTATGTTATTTGAATGCTACAAGACACCTCTGTTTCTTAATATAGTTGAAAATGTAGTTGAGTCAGTCATGCTGTACTCTTAAAGGCTACATTTCCTACTGCAACTTGAGGTCGAGCATGGCAAACCTGAAAAATCTGAAAGAAAGCCTCTTCAAACAGACTTCCCAAGCTACCTTTCAAGTGTTGGAATCACCCCATCGCCTCAAAGGACAGGACCCTCATGAGTGCAGTTTAGTTTTGCTGGTATGTGTACCTGAGAAATCACTGGGATTTATCGCAGGTGCAGCTCTTCAGTCACCTGGGAGGGACTCGTGTTCTCAAGCTCTGCCTCTTTGCAGCCATTAGGGTTAGGAAGTGACTGTCTTGTCTGCCAGGAGCTAATGTTTTATATGATAAATATTTTGCTGTGAGAAAGTCCAGCTGCAGCAGAATACTTTACAGTTTTGACTTTGGGTGGGTATAACTCCCGTAACTTGCTGTAGCATAAGTATGCAAAATTACGCGGAATTGCGAAAGGAGCGTAACCCAGCAAAATGCACCCTGCACCCAAAAAGGACCCCAGGATGCATTTTGTGGCAAGAAAAGAATGCTAAATCCAACAGAACACGAACAGCAGCAATCAGCTCGCGCTCCCTACATTTGTTGGTCCTGTGCTCCAGCAGTAAGATTTGTTGCCAAATTACTCATAACTAAGCGATTGGGCATAATCGTGTAATGTCGAGTAACGCCAAATTAATGAAATTACTCTGACATCATTGCAATTTCGGCCAGGTCTACTTGTGACACCATCGGTGGCACTAATATGCAATACTTACGAATCTGCAACACTTGTGTAAACTCGTAAATCATTCCAGTGCGTGAAGGAGAGCTGTGGCAGAAGAAAGAGTGTGAGACGTTCAAGAAATATATTTTTTTCTGAGGAGCAGCCGTCGAAATCCCATGAGATCTGTTCCCTTTTCGTGTGTCTTTAGGAGTTGGAAAATACAAAAAGAGAAAAACAACTTTCTTCAAATATTTGCCTTCCTTCTTTGTCTCCCCCTTTCAGAGCATCCGCGTTTGCAGTGCCCTCCAGTGATCTCCTGCGTGTGCTGAGCCCTGATTGGATTGCAGCTTCAAACCCCACACTGAATACTGGCAGTGCCCAGTTCCCAAGCTATTAATCACTCAGTACCATCTCCCTTTCCAAATGTTGATGTGGGTGGTGAAGCAAGTAGTGGCCCATAATTTAAAATATCATGTTATATAAATCAATAATGATATCACATATGGCACAGGTCACATGTCCTGCTTCTTTTACATGTATTTCTCTTCAGTTACGTGCATATCTTTTATGTGAGCTGTTTATTTCGAAACTACATAACTAATTACAACCTTAGAACCAGCAAGCAAAACCGCATTGCACAGGCCGGATTTAACCACATCTGAATGCTGAGCATGCAGACAGTGCACCCACATCTCAGTAATGCCCCAGATTTGGCCGTTTTCTAGCAAAAACCTGAAGACGAGCCTCTTTGAGGCTTTCCAAAAAATCTCGAAACTGGTGTTATTATTACCTGTCCCTTGTAAAGGGACAGAACCTCAGAATGCAGCTTGACCTTCACCAAAGCTAGGAGATGATAATGTGTGTGATCCTCGATCCAACACATATACAGCTATTATATTTCCCATGAGCAGGTTTGGCTAGTGCCTTCAGCCAAGTGGCTGTCACGAACCAGTGCTTTCTGAAACAAATAAATAATTCCACTCTATTACATAAGTTGTGTGCATTTCTCCTATCCACTATGTTACATGCAATTTACATGCATTGCTTCTGTCTGATCTGTTGCATGTCAGTTGCATGCATTTTTCCTGTAAGAGCTGTCACTTACCACAATGTATGCATGTCTCATAGCTGAGGGATTTTATGCCAATTACATGCTTTTTAGGTCTCACCTGAGCCAGCGCGCATGTGTTGCTCTGCAAGACATTTAGTAAGGGCTTTAAATTTTGGAACACACGCTCGTACGTGCATTTTTCTATGAAAGACAGCACGCAATTGGCCAAAGGTGGGTGCATGTCCGGCCTTCTCTCTGCCCTGGCCTAGGGTCCGCGGGCAGCGAGCCCGGCTTTCCTCCCTCGTCATAGCTCATTAAGCACAGCGTGCACTTTCAGCTCCAAACGCGGTCGCTTTCACTTTCGCGTACCGCGCTTGTTTTATTTATTTATTTACTGGAGAGCTGTAATGCCATTCTGCACAGAACACACCTCCCAAACATAAACCAGAGCGATGCCGTGGCTTGTTTCTTTCTTTTCTTTGTGAGCCACTCTCACTGCAGGCACAACGTATTTTTTTTTTATTAACGGAGCATTGCACTTTAGTGCGCTTTAAATTTTAAATGCAGTACTGGGCTGTACAGAGCCCTCAATGGTGTGCGTGCGCTACATGAACGGATATTTGTTTGTTGTGTAGTGTGCAGTACTGGGCTGTACAGAGCCCTCATTGCTGTGCGTGCGCTACATGAACGGACATAACAGGCTCTTGCACTACAAGGTCTGCTGGCTGTTTGTTTTGCAAATTCATACAGCGCAAACTGAACTAGAGTAGTAGAGACCTTTACAAGACACCCAGTTACATTACACAAGAACACATTCACACAGGAACACATTGCCTTTTAGAAGGCACAGGAGATTAACTAATTTGCCCAGAATCACACATTGGTAAGCCAACGCTGTGACTCGAACAAGACCAGCTTCCGCACACGATCATCACGCGTGAGTAATCAATTAATCACACGCGATCATGCGTGATTAATCAATTAATCTCCCCATGGTCCCCCTGTTTACTAAAAACGGGGGCTAAGGAACATTCACATGCGCTATAAGAAGGGACCTCCCCGTTCAATCTGTTACGTATTCTATCTACTCGCTGTTTTTTGTATCCAATATTCGGCCTCTTTCTGCTCTCCCATGTGCCCCGTTCAAGATCCTCCTCTCCATCCACATTCTGCCAGCACCCTCCTACCCAATAGTCGTCCACCGCCACGTCCACCACCATGTCCTCCACATCCACCACCACTACCACGTCCACCACCATGTCCACCACCACCACCACGTCCACCACCACCATGTCCACTTCCACCACCATGTCCACTACCACCATGTCCACCACCACCACATCCACCACGCCCACCACCTCCACCAGCACATCCACCACGTCCACCACCACCACATCCACCACCATGTCCACCACCACCATGTCCACCACCACCACGTCCACCACCATGTCCACTACCACGTCCACCACCACGTCCACTACCACCACCACTTCCATCACTACGTCCACCACGTCCACCACAATGTCCACCACCACCACGTCCACCACCACAACATCAACCACCACCACGTCCACCACCACCACGTCCACCTCCACCACGTCCACCACCACATCCACCACCACATCCACCACCACGTCCACCACCACGTCCACTACCACCACCACTTCCATCACCACGTCCACCACAATGTCCACCACCACCACCACAACATCAACCACCACCACGTCCACCACCACTACGTCCACCATCACCACGTCCACCATCACCAGGTCCACCACCACCACGTCCACCACCACCGCCCGTGACAGGTAAAGTGTCACTGGAGGGCGCAGGGGTAATAGGAGTGTTAACCCCGGCTGTACATGGGACATTTAAGGATGCATTGGGTGCGAGAAGACGGGAATAGGGACTAGAAGTATTACACCAGACCCAAGATACATTTTGAAGAGGCGCAATGTCACAGGGGCTCCTGCAAAAGCACTCGCAGCATCTCTACCTCACAGTGGCATACCTGCACGAGCCACTCACTCAAAACAAGCATTGGCATAGCCAATAGGTCTTGCCTTTGGGACCTTATGAGTGTTTAGCCCTGCAAGACTTGATGTAGTTGCACCAAGGATATTGTGCTGGATAACTAAACACTTAAGAGGTCTCAAAGGCGAGACCTATTGGCTATGCCAATGCTTGTTCCTATCTGGTATTGTCGTTTGTTTATAAAAATGAATTTCCATTATTTTATCTTTAACTTATTGTGTCTTTTATTAAATGGATAGGGTACCCCTGCTGTGTACTTTCTCTTTAACTTGCATCCCATATTGTATTTATGCCACACTGTGGAGCTTTAATAATGTGTATATAAACGTGAATGGTTGTGTCCTTTTTTGAGGAACTGTTTAGTTTGTGTAAGATCACATAGCCAAGTTGTAAATGTATTTATTTTGTGTTTTGAATAAGTTGCCTCCCTCAGTAGGTCGCACAATCTCAGCTAATCACATTTTATTTTATTTGCTTATTTGGTATGTATGAAGTGCAGTATACAATGTTTTGGAAAGGCTGCAGCAGATGGGTAGCCACTAGTCATGGAGGCTGTTGTGCACTTTCGTCCATGCCTCAGTGGAACCAACCAAGGATACCCGTCTTCAGAAGTCGACCTCCGCTATTGCCCATGTCCTCAAAGATCAATGCTGTCTAGAGAGGGCATGAGCTGGCATTGCTGCCTATTCACTGGCCGTTGGAGTTGTATCCGGTGATTGAACGCCTGGGGTATCCATTCCTTAGGTGATCTCTCCAAGGGTTAATCGAGTATAAAGCCACGTGTCCTGTTTAGTGGATGAAACTGATATTTGAATGTCTGATGGGTTTTGTACAGAGTTCTTCTTGATCTTGTAGAGGTAACGTGAAGGAAAACAATCCTCTTGACACTAGAGTCGCCTCCAAGGTACTCGCCTGCAGAAGGGAGCTCGCACCTGGTTGAGTGTATTTTTAAGTGGATTCCTCCTCAGTTGTAGAGAAGATCTGTCCTCTGAATGGCTGCTCTTCGACAGAAACGCGTCTCACTTGTGCGGTTGAGACCTTCTCAGGGTAAGTTTAGATAGAGACATCCCATTAACTCCCCAAGCATTGCCGTCCTATAGAGACAGGCTCTGGTTTCCCGGGTAGAACTTACAGAGGGGGTTGAAAGTTGTGCTACAACGGCAGTGTTGCTTCCCCTGCCCCTCACCCCGCCCCAATATCTCCGCCCTCCGATTCTCACTCGATAGCTCCCTTTTGGCGCACGTACACGCCCCCGCCCTTGATCCTCCTTAACCTCCCGAGACCCCCGCCCCGATTTCCCAATTGTATTTTTCATCGCGCACGCCCATTTGCCCCTCTGCCCATTGTTGGCATTGTGGTGGTGACGGACAGGAATCTCTCACGGGAGCCACGGTGTGGGCAGCCAGACCCCTCCTCTTCTCCCTGTGCCCCCTTCCTTGGCACTGCTGCTGGCCGCCCTCGCCAGGAGGCTTTCCTACTGCTTGCCATCTGCTTCCTCGGCTTTTGGAAGCGGACCCGCTAAGCCTCGGCGCGGGAGGTGTCAAGGCCCAGGCTTGGCCAGCACCGGCTGCAGCGGCCGTCCCACGGGCTGGTTCTGAGGCGAGGACCCGAGGCTGTGGTCGAGTGCAGCTCGCTGTGGAGATCAGCTGTCTTGGCTCTTGGGAGGGAGTGGGGCGTTAGACGACGCTGATACCAGCCCTGCCCATAACGAGGCTCGATCCCCATATCCCTCTCTAAAGGGTGGGGCCTCAATTCTTAAAGCGGGAACAGTGGCGTAAAGCAAAATATTGTGCCCCCTGTAGAATGTGACGAGGGACCCCTCATTCCCATCTACATACATTTTGGACTGAAAGGGTTCCCATTAAAGTTTTTAACGTCCCCCCCTCCGCCTCCCCCCCCGACAATTTTCAGGGCCTTACTTTGTACATGCATGATTTATTATACATATTATCAAGCCAGGCGATAAAATGATCGCCGCTTTAGCGTCAGAAAACTGCCGCTAAAACGGCGATAATGGGCTTGATAATATGCCCTATGGAATTCCAATTGAAGCCCATGTTAGATGTGAAGGACGTCTAACCTGAGTTTCAATTGGAATTCCTTAGAGCATATTATCAAGCCCATTATCGCCGTTTTAGCGGCAGTTTTCTGCCGCTAAAGCGGCGATCATTTTATCGCCTGGCTTGATAATATGTCCCCAAGGATGTGGTAAGTTTTTAGTCGCAAGCAAGGTTTTGCAAAATTTCTGAATGTTGACTCTCGCGTAATTTGTGCACGTTAATGCTTTCACTTCGATTTAGCTAACTAACGCAATTTAACTAATCCGCACCCCTCTTTGCGCACACTGGTAGTGTGTTTAAATATTCGCCAGTGCTTCATTTGTAATGGAAGGAGTGCGGCGCTGGGGCCCAAAGCTCTGCTCTGAAACCCGCGTCCGGTGCAACTAAATGTCGGGGCAGCCAATCCCGAGGCTGGACAGTCTTAAATTCACCTCAGGCCGCTTTCATCCAGTACCAGTAACTCCACGAGCCTTTATCTCGCCCATTCGGGCTCCTGTCTTCTCCCTCTATGACGGGTTTCCCATCTTCCCCCTCTGTACCAGCGCAGTTGCTGTAGTTCTAATGGAGTAGGCGCCGCTGTTTTCTGCAGGTCATGGACGTGACTCAGCTCCTGGATAACCTCCTACCCCAGACATGCTGCCCGACTAGATCATTTTGCACGTGTGTGAGGAGGATGGTTGGTTGGTGGGAGGCATGAGATTACCAGTCTCCGTGAAATCCTGGAGTGAAGCGGGCAGGGTTCTACAATCTTCCCCTTCTACTGCAGTGGTTCTTTATCTGTGGTCCGAGGACCCCTGGGTGTTTGCGAAGCTTACTCAGGGGTCTGCGACTGCTTAGAAAATTAAATACTATTATCAAAGTAATGGAGTGTATATAAATAAAGTAGCAAAATGTACAATTGACAAATGTAAAACATTCTGTAAATGTGAAGAAATCTTTATTTGGAAGCTGAAAATTAAATTAATATTCTCAGATTGATTTGCGGGAGCAGTGCAAGTGAATTAAACAGATCATAGTATGGAAGATGAGTGACCTCAATTGAATTTAGAAAAGCTCCAACCTTCCTTATAGAAGTACACTTTTCATTTTTTATATTTGTTTGTGAATTAGGTAAAATATTCCATCTTTTATGTATTAGATGAATTCTTGATTCTGTATTATTGTGTATTGTTACACAGTTCAAATCATCGAAAATGCAAATGCCAGGGTCCCTGTCTTCCAGTAATGATTCATTGCGGGTTCCAGGATTCCAATAATGATTCAGTGTGGTTCCCCTGGTTCAAATAATGATTAAGTGGGGGGTGCTCAGAAGTCAAAAGGTTAATAACCACTGCTCTACCTCGTTTCTAAAGTGACCTGGATCGCTTGAGGGTAA
Organism: Triturus cristatus; assembly: GCF_964204655.1. NCBI lineage: Eukaryota > Metazoa > Chordata > Amphibia > Caudata > Salamandridae > Triturus > Triturus cristatus. Next base: position 981,763,629 of record NC_140580.1, read on the forward strand.
TAGATAACAGCAGGACAGACACCCCAACTGCCTATGCCAGGCTGCCTTGAAATCTAACAGTGACCAGCCCTTGAACCTTTATCTGTCCTCACATAATTCTCAACGCTGTTGGGGTGTTGAGCTGGCAACCTCCTACAGTACCCTTCTTCGAACTTTGTGTTCTGCAGATAAATCTATCAGCTCTCTTACGTTGGTACCATGAGGTGTTGTGTAAGCCAGCAACTGTTTGTACACTGAAGAATGCCAGGGTCCAGATGGCAACAGTTTGTGCACTGAAGAATCCCAGGGTCCTAGAACCCTATAGATAAACTTTCAGCATCTTAGAAAATAGCTCACTGCAAAAGTATACAAGAAAAACATAGCATAACTTGCAGTACCAGTTCTTCTCATGAGTGCAGTTTTCATTTTTTTCAGATTTTATTTTTAATCATACAATAACATTTTAACATCACTAAAGATTATTACTACAGATGGAACCAGATGGGGAGCCAGGTCCTCAAACGACATTCATTGCATCTGAAGAGCACTACATGGACAAGCACCAACTACACCCCCCGCATCTACACCCAAATCTCCATCAGTGGTCGAAGTGGGCGGGATCGGCAGGGCACGGCGTGCCTCTAGTTCTTTAATTCTAAAGATTCTGTTCCCCTACTTTTTTTATTTTGAAAATGCGTCTCCCAGGACGCAAGAAATCGCCATCGTCTATAGATAAAGCTCAGCGTTTCTGGCGTTCCTGGCGGGCGGGGCGCTAGAGAAGTAACAGAACTCTCTTTTCCTTCTTGCCCAGAGAAGAAAGAGACAGTGTCCACTTCTGCTCTGCCACATCAGCTGCCCCCCCCCCACACTCTTTCCTTCTTCCCTCTCTTTCTGTCTAGCAGTTCTTCTCTTACTGAAAACCGTGACTTCAAGACTGGGTTCTCACTCTCTTTCCTCTCCTTTCTTTTATTTGCTCCCCTATAAAATGGATCCAAAAATGAAAAACACTTTTGCTGGAAATGTCGTATTTTTCTGACATTTCAATTCCAAAGTGCAGCATCGGGAATAAAAGGTAAGAAATATGAAAAATAGATAAATAACAAAATAAAGTAAGACAGAGTGGTAGAAAACTTGCCAGATAGGTTTCATTCACACCCAAACACATTAGCGCCACTTTTACAGAGTTTGTCAGTGAAGCCCCATTTTTTTTGTTTTCTTGTCTTTGTTTTCGCTGGACTTGGAACTAGTGCACCAATCCTGGAGGTACAGCAATGTGTGGATTGGAAAACAAAATGTGTACTGCGGCTCTGCGTCCAGAGATGTGGTCTTTGTACCATACTGCTTACATTTTGTAAGGATATAAGCAAAGGAAATTGAAATGGGTCCATTCAGGGCCCTGTAGTCATGTCTTTAACTTTTTAGGCAAAAGAACTCACTGATTTCTGATTAGTGAGTGTAAAAGCATTAAGGTAACCATGTTGTTCCTGCTTACATTTCAAGTGGTTTGCTACATTTTGCATTCCCTATGAGGGTTTGCTTTTTCCAGGATGTTGTTACTTTTTTTTTTGTAGGCCGCATATTGCTCTTGGCTAGTGCGTAATTTAAATTGAGCCGCATCCAGGTGTTTATAGCCGGCAACAATTGGGTTGTAGTTGAAGGCAGTTTGAATTTTTCTCAGTGGGGTAGTATGGTGTTCAGTGGGGGAGAGGATGTGGCACTATGGCCAGAGCTGCTGAATTTGGAATTGGGGAACCAGGTTCAGTCTTTATAACCAGTCTGCCAGACCACTCTCCTGAGCGAGAACAATCCCATGCTAGACCTTAGAAGGCTTCGCAAGACCTTAGAAGTCCTGGTGTCTTAGCACCAGCAGGTGGACCCTAGCTTGACAAGTGTAGGTTAACCTTCAAGACTTGTCCACCACTATACATACTGAAGTTCACCTCCAGTCTTGCGGGCAGGCCTATGAAGCAGCACACCCTAGAACAACAGTGACCCCGTCACTGAGGTCACAGGACCCTTGAGAAGGGCCAGTTTAGGGCGGTGCAACCGGTGTGACCGCACCGGGTGCTGACTTTAGGTGGAGGCATCACGTTTGCAAGTATATTATGGTTTTAAAAGCGCTTGCTGCCTCCTTCCTGGCCTCCAGAAATTTTCAGCAACAATAAAAGTCATGATGACTCTGGTGATTAATGTTCTTCCAAGAGAGAGATCCGAATTTTGTCTAGTGGAAGTTTTGACTCGTGGAAAGGTGGCTCAGAGGGTTAATGTACCTGCTGCAACGAACATGTACCATGCAGATCACAAAGTGCACATAATGTAAATAGGTCAGTGGGCTACTGCTTTTGTCAGAGAGGTCCTTTTGTTAGTTGCAGTTTATAAGTTAAAATCCTAACATAGAACAGTGAGCTATTACCGGTCATCTAAGAGCTGCATACAAACTGCAAGGTATAAATTAGAGCGTTATGTTTTTCCCCAGTCTTTGATTATCCTAATGTTGCAAAAAGTGTTCTTTTGGACAGAAATCAATTCTGATTATTATAGAGAACCCCCAACCGTGGTATTACATTTTAAATTCCCGGTATTGTGTTTCTTCAGACTAATCACTATAAAACTATGCGGCCTACTAGTATGGTTGTCATGTAACTCCTTCACCTTGTAGTCCTTAGTCTTATGTAACATTTTCTATACAGTGATTTACACACATATTTATTGTGTAATATGTGTGATGTAAAGTGCACTGACACCCTACATGGTATGAGTGGCGCTGTAAATCAAATTAAATGCATCTGAGAGAGAGTGTGGTTATGGATACTTGAGGGACACAGTTAAAGGGTGGTAGTGAGGGAATCCATGGCAGAGGTGGTCATTGGGGGACACTAACTAACATTAATGCACAGGGCACCACCAGTGCTAAGGGCGGCCCTGCCCTTGAGGCCAGTCTGCCTCACCCATAGGTACCTCCATTGGCCGCAACTCACCAGGGAATGGCAATGCAGGATTTGCACGCACACCAAACTAAGTTGGCAAACTTCACAGTCTCTCTGCTTCATTCACAAGCACTTTTAACATGTGCTGCCTGCTGTGGGGCCACTGGAAATATTATGCAGCAAAGGAGGACAAAATTATGCTGCAGTGTTGGCTAAATTATGCATTAAAAAAAGGCTGCAGCGTAATGCAGTATATTTTCTGATATTTTATTATTTTGACGTGTACATATGCTAACAGTCTCTGGAAAGATTTTGCCTTATTAGTACCAGTGTAACATACAGATGTAGTATTGAGAAAGGTGATCAGTCAACCTTTGCAATAGGCCATCCACGCCGCAGCAACACAAGTCACATTTTTCATTAACTTTTGATACATTTGAGCTACAAACAATTTATTAGCTTAAATGGTCAGATCATGCAACAGATATTGCATTATGAGGCAAATATAGCAGAGCCATAATTATATAGAAAACATTTGCAAACTAGGATATTTTGCCATTCATGTTTGAACCGCTTTTGTGGAAAAAGGGAGAAGTGCTGATGACAGACTCCATGGTTCAGAAACAAATGACTTGTGCTTCCACATTTTATCGTATTTGGGACATTCTGTGATTAGAAGCATATCCCACTTTGTGAATATATTTTAATGTCAACTCATTATAACCTTAAATAATCATGCGTATCCATTGGTTGTTTAAACTGAGCAGTGAAATGCCAAACAAATACTAAAAATTGGGATGTTTGCACATTCTGGCCACATCTGTGGCTCCGCCCACTGATCCAATCCTTGGGTTATTCCCGCCCTCTGATTCTCTGCCCATAGTTCCCCTACTTTTTTTCCCCCACTTCGACCACTGATCTCCATCAACAAACACCAACTTGCTACCCCATTTCAATATGAGTTTAGCAGGTGTGAAACATGTTTTATACCTTCTTGAACAGTTGGCATGTCTCGTAGATCCCAGTCCATTTCTAGATATCAAGAAATAAAGAACAAATGTGTGGATTCGGAGAAGGATTTCCCAGCACTCCCAGTTACCATTCCTCCTTTGCTTGGAGACAGATCCTTAACTTGTGGACTTGTGACGTATTTACTTCATATTTACTGTGCATTGAGTGTGAATTGAGAGGGAGTAAGCCTATGTGTCTGCCAAGCGCAATTGTTAGGAAAAATATCAATATCATCACCACATGCATTTGAAAGTACTCCTGTAATTGGATGTTGAGATTGACTTGTCAAATCCATGTGGTCCGGCACAAACATTATTGCTCCGCATGCTTGGATTGATTACTCTTCTGCTTGAGATTCAGTGTGACGCTCTCTTCCGTCTCATGCAATCTCTGCGCAGTAACATATCATGCATTAATGCATGATACTGCAAGTTGCTGACACATTTTAGTACAATGGTTGCCCGATATACTGTGGGTTAGTCAAATATGGAACTCCACATGTGATACTATGACTACAGTTATGTGAATGCTGTTTAAATCCTGATGAAGGCCATGGTCTGAATGACAATCTGGATAAAGCAACATGTTGACTTATTGTTTAAATCGCAGAAGTTACCTTGGATAGTGATTTTCTGCTCTAGACTCGTCTCTGCGCTGTCGCCTAAATGTTCTGTTTTATGGCACAAGTGGTTTTGATATGGAATGGATAATGGATGTTTGTGACTTCTACAAACTGGTTTAATGGAAGGCAGTAGGCAAACAATTTTGTAAACATTTTTATTTATTGCTTGTAATACAGTACACTCTCACAACCAACTCTCACTGCCTCGAAAGCAAATTGCATTAATTGTGCACTCAATACCACGTCATGTCTTGATCTAATATTCAGAATTTTAGACAAATTTATTAAATAGCAGTACTGATACAGTGCACATTTCCTAAGTTTCTCCCAACAGGAGATAAAGTCACAAAGTGTGTAAAACAGTTAAGTAACAGTTCAAGAACAGTACTGAGATATAACCGGCAATCAATAAAGTGATGGTGTAAAACTGTACTTATTGCCTCCACATTCAGTGCTGAAAACCAGACACTGATCTAGAAAACATACAACTCAGTAAAGTGTCAGTGCAAAATACAGTTCATATATGAACGATCAGTTTGCCCATTGGAAGCACGTGGAGAGCAGTGCAAAAAGGGCCTAATGGCTAAGGATATAAAGTGACAGTGCAAAAGCAGTTAAAGTGCAATCTCCCTTTCCATAGAGCCAGATATTGAAACAGTAAAGTGGCAGTGCAAATACAGTATATTTTACAATCCAACTCTCCAGTTGCTAGCTAAATGCCACCCACAGAATAAAGTGACAGTGCAAGAGCCATACACGCCATTAAAATACTGCTAATGTGCTAAATGGAGTTTATATCAATTCTCCTGTTGTACATCTTCTGCTGAGGATGTCTCCCAAATCTTTTTATAGCGTTGTCTATTATTCATGCTGGCATAAGACCAGTATTCCCTTGTGCTAGTTTTCCTTATTTTCTTTATCCACTCTTCAAATGTGGGTTCCAGTGGGAAGACTTCTAGTGACTGGTATTAATAAATTGAGCCACCAAAGTGGAGATAAAAATAAATCAAGCACATTGTTTCCCGAACTGTTAGGGTATAGTGAAGCCAGACAAAATATTGCTGGGTAAAGGGTTAACCTCACATCCAACCTTAAGTGAAATCTACTCAAAGATCTGTGATCAATATTCAGAGATGACCTTGCATGTCATAAACACATCTCCTTGGGTTACTCTATCCGGTGCATGGATACTAAGTCCCTCGACCTACAGAGACTAATAGTTAGAGGGCCACGTGGGGGGAGGCCGCTTGAGATTCTTAACATTTATGTTAGAGGTTCTAGGGGTGGTATGTCGACATTGTCCCTTACGAGCGTCGATGACGAGCTTAGGTCTTGTGGTGTTGATTCGTTCGTCTTGCTTGCTGGGGACTTTAATTGTACTTTTGAACCCCTAGCAGCGGAAGATATACTGGGTATACAGGAGGACGACGCTAGGAGAGGCACCCCCCACCTCTCAGTACCACCGATTAAGAGATGGACTCAAAGTGCCATTGATCTTAATGCTCTCTCCTTGGAACACGGTGTAAGGGCTGTAAATGGCAGGACAAAGTCAGATTCTTGTGGGGCACACACATTCAACAGGGTTGGCCAATCCTCCAGAATTGATTATATCCTGTTGAACTATAAACTTTGGGGCCACTTGATGGATATGGTGGTTCTTCCTTCTACTGATAGCGACCACAATCCCCTGTCCTTGTCTTTGTCCCCTTTGTGGACTGTAGGGTCTAATGAACAAACTCCACATGATTGGAGGTCAACACGTGAAGTATGCCCTTCAAATTGTGGGAGGCGGCTAAGATGGAGGAACATTGTTGGCAATGAGGATAAGATGCTGGAAGCAAGATCAATTATGGTAAATGTCTTGTCCAGCTTGGACCTTGCCACAATTAGTGCCCATGAGATCTCCACATTGTTTGTGCAAACCACTAAAGCCTTGGGCGACCTTTTTTTAGTTTGTGATGCAAGCACTAGGGCCAATAATAGATGTCGCCCAAAGGGCAATCCTGGCTGGTATTCGCCTGCTTGTCGTAACGCCAAAAGGGATCTAATCAATGCATTTAAACTTAAGGACGGTGGTCTGATTTGCACTGCTAGGAAAAGTTATAGAGGTGCCATCTCTAGGGCAAAGCTAGAGTGGGAGAACCAGTTTTGGTGTGATCTGAAACTGGCAAGCTCCGCTAGGGACTCGAAGGGCTTTTGGGAATTGATTAGAGCCAGAGATAAACCTGTGGACTCGCTTATAACATGTAATATCCCTGAGGCCTCGTGGTTCGACCACTTCTCCCATTTATATAATATAGTAACGGACAATGGGGAAGTTCCCATTGATGCCCCTCTATTGGACCTCCGTGAGCTGAGCTTAGACTCTATGTTTACGGCCAAGGAAGTGGTGGACGCAATTAAGTGTCTTGTCCCTAACAAAGCTGCGGGGCCGGATGGCCTACCAGGGGACCTGTTACGCATCAACCCGATAGAATGGGGGAAACTTATTGCCTCACTATTAAATGCTAGTTTTTTAGATGCAGCTTTCCCAGAATCCTGGAGGGGCGCTGAGGTCGTCCCGATCTTCAAGAAAGGGTGTCGGGACGACCCAGCAAATTATCGCCCCATAAGTTTATTAGACTCCACGCAGAAGGTGGCAGGAAAGGTGGTCCTGGGGAGGGTTTTACAGTGGCTAGAGAAGAAGGGCATTCTGTCCGATTTCCAGGCAGGCTTTAGAACAGGTACTGGGACTATTGAGCAAACATTCCGGTTGTTGATGCTCTTCTGGAAAGTGGTTGTTCTGGGCAAATGCAGTCTGTACCTGGCATTTATAGATCTGCGGACTGCCTTTGACCTGGTTCGTCGTAGCCATCTCTGGAGGGTGCTATCTGGGCTGGGTTTGCCCCCATATTTATTGTCCCTGTTAATTAAGATGCACGCTGAAAATTTTGCGCAGATTAGGTGGGGAAACCAGGGTCAAAGGACATCACGAATACCTGTAAACAGAGGTGTCCGTCAGGGATGCGTTCTTGCCCCCACTCTGTTTTCATTGTATGTTAACGGAGTGTCGGACCACCTTTTACAAATCCCTTCAGATGCCCCATCGTTGGCAGGCAGGAGGGTACCTACCCTTCTGTTTGCAGACTATACCCTACTGATTTCTAAGACCCCGGTAGGGCTACTGAACCTTTTAACTAGTTTTCAGTCTTTCTGTGATTTGAGGGGATTGGAAATTAATACTGGTAAGACCAAGTACCTGGTCCTGAATCCCCCAAAGAAGATTGGTAGGCCACCCACACTAAAATCAGTTTCCCTAGAAAGGGTTAAAGAATTTGACTATCTAGGAATTCGCCTCTGTGGCACTATGAGATGGAATTGCCACCTCCATAAGATGTTGTTGAACCAGAAGAGGGTGGCGGGGGCATTACTTAAAGAACAACGGGGCTCCTCCCTCAAGCCAATTGCCCCGGTACTTGACATTTATAGGGCAAGAGGTGTGAGTGCGGCGCTCTATGGGGCGGAACTTTGGGGTGTGCAAAACGTGGACCAGCTATCCTGCTCTGAAAATAAATTTCTCAAGGACCTAATGGGGCTCCCATACAGCACCCCAACCTTACCTTTACTGCTTGACATGGGTAGTTGTCCCATTAGTGATCAGGCAAGGATGCGTCCTCTTCTTCTTTGGGCTTGCATTTGGAGAGTCCCCGAACTGGCCAGCTACGCAGACAGTTTAAAAGAGATCTTATCGATGCCTGGCTGGCCCAAAATTAGTTGGTTGAGGGAAGTTAAGCGACTGCTGATAGAATTGGGTCTAGAAGAAGCTTGGTAGTCAAGAACTGCTCCCCCTAAGTCTGTCTTGAAGAAACTGTATTGGAGATGGGTGATAGACGGGCGAAACACTAATCCCAAGCAATGCAGGTCCACTGCTGAATTCCTATTAGTGAAGGAGGTCCCATTCCGCGAGCCCTATCTCGAAATTATATCAAAACCCAGAGATAGGGCATTGTATTTTAAATTTAGAGTAGGAATACTTCCTGTGGGTGAACTAACTGCTAGGTGGAAGGCCCCAGCCCAGACTACTCCTTTGTGTCCGCATTGTATGTCAAGGATAGAGTCAGTTCCCCACTTCCTATTCGAATGCCCTGCCTATGAAGCTCCTCGTCGCAGGTGGTTGAAACCTCTTTGTAGAGAGTTAGGCACCAGACACCATAGGGAGGCCTTGCGAATTTTGAAAACGGACTCGCGGCCCATTTTTGCCTGTGGCCTGGCGAAGTTTCTAAGCTGGGCATGGTCGCTTAGATCAAATAGGCTTTTGTATCTTGTTTAATCCTGGTTTAACAATGTTTTCTTTTTATGTAATTTATTGGCGCCTTCGTATTATGAATTGTATGTATCTTTTGATATGAATTGGCTCCTTTTATCGTTTTTATAAAATGTGTGTGTATATGTATTGCTTTTTAAGACATGCTATTTGTCGAAATAATGCCTTTCAAACAAACAAACATAAACATATGTCCCCAATCTCCCACTCCCTTACATCTAGGTCATCTCTGGGGTGTAATAGAGCATCCAACCACTAAAAAACATCATTCTGTGGAAGTTTTCCCCCCTCAGCAATGTAAATCCATACTCAAAGTACTTTGACCAAATTCAGTATCAATCTCTATCTCTGTATGTTCCTGCCATTTATTCTCACTCATTATCACTCATTTCCACTTAGTCCCACTCATTCTGACTCACTCTCATTCATTCTCTGATTCACTGTTTCACTCATTCTCTGAATCACTCAGTGTAGGAAGCTCCGATCCTTCTGCATAGTTACCCCATGTTTTGCCTGGTGCTGGAATGGTTTCTGACTAGTCAGACTGGGATCCTGCTAATCAGGGCCCTAGTCTCTGTGCTTTCTCCCCTAAATTGGTTATGGTAAGTACTTAGGTACATCCTATACCAGATACTGGTGTACCTTTATAAGTCCCTAGTATATGGTACTGAGGTACCCAGGGCATAGGTACACCAGGGGTCCCCCATGGGCTGAAGCATGTATTATGGCACCCATGGGAGACCACTCAAACTGTAACTACAGGCCTGCCATTGCAGCCTATGTAAGCGGGTGCTAGCACCACTTACGACAGATATAGGTTTCCCTATATCTGAGGTCACTGCACTTAAATCCTATAAGTCACCCCTTACGTAGGCCTTTCAATCCTGAAGGCAGGGTGCTCAGGTCTAAGTGTGAGGGTGCCCCTGCATGAGCTGGACACCCCTACACCCATCTGAGTCCATTCTCCCGGGTTGTAAGAGCATCAGCCATTACGATATATAGAGTGGTCATGCGTCATTATGCGATGGCGAACTCTCAAGTGGCTGTAACAAACCCTGTCATGTTTGGTATCAAACATGTTGGAATCATACCTCCACGGTGTGGGAGGCATGATTCCATACACAGTAAAGCTCCTCCAGGAGGCCCTCAGCGCTCCCGGTACTAGTCTTCCAGAACCGGACAGCAAGCAAGGGCTGCCGCTGACTAGAGACATGTTTCTGCCCTCTTGCTTCTGAGCCAAGATTGAGCAGGGGAAGTCAGAACAAAACAAATCCTGTCACAGGGAGGTGTGGCCACCCCCCAGACAGGGTTTCGTGTATTGGGGCATGGTGGGAGCCCTTGTCAGCGCCTCTTAAGTCTGCTTGAGGAGCACATTTGGTGCCCTCCTTTCATAGTCCAGTTCAAACCAGCTCAGGGAGCCGTTCACTCCGGCGCGAAACTGGACAAAGGACATGAGAGTATCCTCCCAAAAGTCCAGCTCCTCCTCTGGGAGGGAACCCTGAATCGTCCCAACCCTTTCCTTAGGGTACTTAAGGGCTTACCTATGGGTGGGTCCCTATATTCGTCGTGGGACAAGATTCATATCAAGACCCTACTTCATCTTCAACTGTCTGGGCACTCTGGAATTCGCTAGACTTCACTCTGGGCTCCGAGACTGCAACTGGGAAGACTCCTGCTGCTCCTGGTCTCGTCGTCCTGCAAGTCTGCTGCAACGCCTGTGCCCGTGCTCCATACAGGAACCTTCCAAGGCCTGTGGACATCCAAGATGCCTGACGGAATCTCCCTTGAAGTGAAGGAGTCACTTCCCTGCATCTGCAGGCACCGCAATGCAGCTGATTCGCCTGCTGATCCTGGGCTCCCACGGACTCCAAAAGGCTCAGCAACACAGGCGGTGCTTCTTCACATCCTTCGAGGTCTTCCCTTGTCCTCTCACCAAGTTTGAGGCCAGCATCCCTCATCAGAGCCACAGGAACCGAACCCCTGTGCCCCGTGTCGACTAGCAGTTAGAAAGGCTTGTTGGCTTCCTTCCTTCAAGATCTTCAGGCTCAAGTAGACCCAACACCTCTTGTGATCAAGATCATCGTCCTCACCGCATCGCTTGCACCATGGGCCTGCATCTTTGGTGATCTGCTCGAGGTCCTCTTGCGACTCCAGTGCCTCTGGCCTGTGGGTCCTCTTGAGGGTCTTCTTTGATTTCAGTGGGCTCCCCTAATTGCTCGGGGCCTGCTCTGACTCCCCTGTTTGTGGCGAGTCACCTGGACCTTGCTGGTCCTGACACTGCACCTTTTTCTGCTTTCCACATTGGTTGCAGTTGCCAAGGCTTGTTGGTGCTCCCGACGGACACCGACTCCTCAACTCTCGACATCCGACGTGGGACAGCTCGTTAATGGTATCCGGGCTTCCACAGCATCACCTGGTCCGCACAAAAGCAGCTCCAAGGTCACCGTCCGCTCTCCTGCAACACCCGACATCGAAGGGTATTCGTCTTCCGTTCCTCCTGGTCACTCCCGAGTGGCATAGAGTCTGTCCCCTATGCTTGCCAGTATTTCTCATCGTGAATCCACCTTTGCATTCCACCGGACACTTTCACCTTCTCCAACAGCGGGATCATCTTGAAGTCCTCCATTGAGTTCGACAACGGTTCCCGACGCCACTTCACACCTATGCACCCGGCTTCCCTGGTGCAGGTATCCTGGTTCCTAGGGTAGCCACAGGTGGTGTGGTTCTCCAACCTTTTGTTTTCGACAAGGTTTCTTCAGGGTCCCCTGGGAAGGGTCCTTTTTGTTTAAAATTGCAACTGTGATTTACCCATTGACTTGAATTGAGGTCATGGTCGTGTTCCCACTTTGCACACGGCCTCCGTGGGGTTCCTGGGTACTTACCTCAGGTGGTTCCTTGGGTCCCCAGCACTTCTACGTCTTCTGGGTATAGTCTTGACTTGAGCCGTGGTTCGCATACCACTATTATAGCATATGGTATGGTCTCCCCCTTGCAACCACTGTGCATTTGTGCTACTTACCTGTTTTTATTGCAAAGTATTGTGTGCATTTTGTATATCTTGGGGTAGGTGATATTTGTGTGTGTTAGTGAGTGTCTTATAATAAATACATATTTTTTATAAATACACTGTGTGGTTCTTTTTCGCTTAATCTATACCAACAAGATTACGTTCTGGTGAAACAAGCTGCTTTACACTCCTTCTGGACTAAGCCTGAAGGCTGCTCTCCACAGCTACCACTTAGAGATCTCTCTAAGGTTGTCTAAGACCACTTAATAAGGGTTGTCTGGATTAGTGCAGGGTGCCTAGTTGCATAATTGTACGTACAAAGAGTGGTCCGACTGAACGGTGAACTTCTCAAAGAGGAAAACAAAATTAGAGAGCACCCCACAATGATTAAATTGAACACTGACCAGTTCAACTTGGTTATCAAAAATATTTATATGATAAAATAAGTTCGCAATTCGAATGATTGCTCCAAAGTGAAAAGGTGAATAAGGTGCTCGAGGTAGTGCTCACCAATGTTTACAATATTTACAATCATGAAAGCGACCTGTCTAACATTGTATCAAAAGACTGGCTAAACATCCCAAGTAATTTGGTGCCATGAATGCATGATAAATTCTCCGCTTCTGGGCTTAATCGGCAAGTACAGGTCTGAATATGAGCAAAGTCGCCGTTTCGACCCCAGACACTCGAAGAATGTAATTCATCCCTTACAATGAGGTCTTCATCAGGACCATTGAAGGAGCAACCTACAAGGTAGGTAGAACTACCATCAATGCTACTACAAAGTAATAGGGGGGCGCAGGACTACAAGAATGTCGCAATAAGGCTCACCTCAGTGGAGCACTGTCCGATCAACAGTGGGGTTTAAGTGATGAGGCTCGTAGGGGTTTGACTTCCAGCAAGGATTCTCTTAGATTGTACTAAGCTCTTTTCAGAGTTTTCTTCAATAAAGATTTAGGATCACCTCTTTCAGTAAGTCTAATCAGAAGGTCGTCAGACTTGTGGAAGTCATTCTGTCTGAGGGTACAGTTTCTGTGGATTCTCAGAAATTAGCCAAAGGGCAAATTATCCCTGAGACCCCTAGGATGGTGACTGCAAGAGTCCCCCCATGACATGGCCAGTCCATTCCTAGTCTGCAGGGTCAGGACAGCGCTGATCATGGGCTTAGTGATGGTGCAGGACTGCTGCTTCTCAGCCGTACTGCAGTACTGTCACTAGGTCGAAGCTGGTACTTTTTGTAGCAGAGCTGCTGTCTTCATGATCGAGCTGCACCGAACTGCTCCCTTGTCTACGAATAGCAGGGAAACACCCCCGTTCTGTACAGAAGAACAGAGCACTGGGCCTTTTGTACAGACGAGGAAGTACAGAAGAGGACAGTACTGGCCCTTTTGTGCAAAAGAGAGGAACAGGTGGCCTTTGTGCGGAAGGGGGTGCACTCTACATTTGACTGCATAAAATGTGAGCAGGGCGCGGTGGACTTTCCTTCACAGCAGAGGTGAGGATTGAACTAGAGGCGAGCTTGTAGCCTTTTTGTTAAAAAGAGCAGCGCAGGAGATGGGAGTAATGTGCCTTTTTGTGCACAAAAGAGAAAAGCAGAGAACCTTTTGTGCAGAAAACGTGAGCACTGGACTTATCCTCAAACGAGAGGTGACTGGCTTTTTTTCAAAGGAGAGGTCACTAATGGTCTTTTTTTAGGTCTCGCCTGAGCCAGCGCTTTAGCGCTGCTCTGACGAGAGTTTTAGTAAGCGGGTTTTGGAAGTGCAAACTAGTGGCTTTTCAGGCCTCCAGCTTGCGTTTGCGATGTCGTGCACGCGCACAGCTACTATCCTTTCTAGCATCCCTCGCATGGCAGGCTTTCCTCCCCCTCTCTCACCTGCTCCTCCCCCTCCCTTACTGCATGACAACAGCCTGCGTGATCACTTTCAAAGACGCTTTGATGTTCTGAGTGAGCTGCGCGGCCACTGAGAACATCAAAGCGGCCGCGAAAGTGCACACCATTTGCATGCCTGCGTGCCTCTCTCTGAAATGTAACACCTACAGGACGGCCAGGCCCCGCCTCTCTTTCTACTTGGTGCTTTTCAGAAGGGGGTCGCAAAATTACAATTATGGATGTGTAAAGGGTTATTTCGGCCACAAACTTTTGAAAAACTCACAGTTTTCACACTTAACGTACTTCGATATTTCCCCTGGTTCACGTCACTGTCTGAATTTTTTTTCTCCCAACAGTGAGGTCATTTTCATGCTACCAGCGCCCACCCGAGTCAAACACGTGGTGTGATTCATGCTTATTGCTTTTTTTTTGCATCCTAATTTAATAGGCTGGTAATTACATAAATCCTGTTTTCTGCATAGTAAATCTTTTACGTGTTCAGCAAGGGCGCATGCGACCTACATTGTAGTAAAACTAATATTTATTCACAGCTCTCCTGAAGCAAAGCAGTTTAGCAAACTACCCAAAGCTGAAAAGTGTTATTTTGACCTATGCAAAGGTTTTTAACAGCAACAAAAATACGAGGCATCTTCTTAGACCCGAAATTCCAATTCTAATGGCGTAATTGGGTGAAATCCATCATTATGTACATTCATGAACTTTAAACATTTTAAAATGCCCTTCAATTAACCTGCTGGCGAAGTTCGCCAGGTTTTCTGGGGAAAATTCTTCTTCACACGGGATGTTTGAAAATCTTTATTAGAACAAGCATTGGCATAGCCAATAGGTCTCGCCTTTGTGACCGTATAAGTGTTTAGCCATGCAACACTTGATGTTGTTGCACCAAGGATATTGTGCTGGATAACTAAACACTTATAAGGTCCCAAAGGCGAGACCTATTGGCTATGCCAATGCTTTTTTTTTTTTAGACAGAAGAGGCAGCGTGGGGCCTTTCTGTACAGTATAGTAGGAGTTTACAAAAGCAGGTAGCACTGGACTTTTTCCTACGGATTATTTGAGTACTGGACCTTTATTTCCAGTCAATAGGGGCACAGATTTTTTGCACAGAGGATGTAGAGAAGATGGGAGAAAATACCAACGCTGGGTATTTTGTTCAGAAAAAAGAGGGCATAGGGCTTGAGGAATGGAGCATTGAAGTACCGGAGCGCTGCTTACCTGCACTGAAGCCTGGAGCAGGGCTTTAAGTGGGATGAAAAAAACTGTGGGGTCTCTCCACGGGGCGTGCCCGATGTAATTAAGGGTGTGGCTTAAAAACACACAAGCTAAAAATCTGTGCTTAGAGTAGTGTGCTGTGCTTAGCATAGTGTGCCACCAACTGGTATCTTCCTTATTCTGTCATTGCATCTAGATTGTTATAATATGTTAGGTAGCATCAGCTAGGCTGATGTTGCACTCACACTGATGACATGCCTCAGTTCCTTTTATGTCATACTTGGAATGTTCATCCCCACATTGTCATTCTGCTGCTCAGTTGTGCCTGGCAAGAGTGTACATGCTTAAACTCAACTTACTACGATCCAGCTTCGATTATTTGTAACATTTTAGCGACAATTTGCTGCACACACCTGATTTAAGAAGAAGTGGCTGTGTAAGACCCCGACCACCAAGAAACTTGACAATCTACATAGGAAGAAAATAATTGTTCAAGCACCGTAGCATGCCTGGTTGTATTGAGCGCGAAGCTTTAGCTGCTGCGTGGGCTGCAACCTATTGAATATGTCCCTGGATGGAAGAATAAGGTTGCTGACTGCCTTTCTAGACTCCCTGATGGATCTGCTGAACCTTCTGAGGTTGTCACTGAAGAGGTGGTTGCAAATGTGGAAGATGTCACAGAGGGTTTGGGTATTACCATTTCCAGAGGGGAGTGGACATGTGCAATGGAAAGGAACGTTACCCTTCCGTGTGTGCTGAAAATGATAAAAGTTGATGTTGGAAGAGAAAGCATTCTGCCTCATGCTGTCAGACCATTTTTTAAGGTGGTTGATGAGTTGTCTGTTGTTGTAGGTTGTGTTGTGATGCGAAACGACAAATTTGTGCCACCCACTGCTTTAATGTCTCGTCTGATTGCGTTGGCGCATGAGGGACATTTGGGACAATCTCTAACTACAAAGAGAGTAAGAGAGAGGTTTTGGTGGCCTCTCACGGATTCCGATATAAAGGAATGGATTGTACAATGTTCTGTGTGCAAGGAATCTGAGAAACGTCTCAGAGTGGGTGTTGGTCGTGTGCAGGAGGAGCAGCATGTGTCTGAGGCTAAGGAGGTATGGGAGAAAGTTTGCCTAGATTTCATAGGACCATTTTCTTTTTTACCTGATCAAGAAATGTTTGCGGCAGCACTTATTGATGCCAAATCCAGGTGGGTGGAGGTTGCATTTAGGTGGAACATTACCACTACTTCCACTATCGAGTTCCTTAGTGATATGTTTAGGAGAGAAGGCGTACTAACTGTTATTCTCACTGATAACGGAACACAACTGAGGTCTGTGGATATGAAAAATGTTTTGGACACCTTGGATGTGAGACATGTTTTTTCATCTTTCTACAATCCCCAGGGTAACAGTCTCATGGGGAGAGTCAACAGGCAAGTTAAAGGAACAATGCAGTTAGCATGTAGTGCTGGGATGTCTGTTGTGGGGGCAGTCAAGGACATGCTCTGGGCATATTGCACTACCGTTAATGCATCCTCTGGAAAAAGTAATTTTGAAATGATGCGTGGAAGGTGCCCTGGGAGCAAGTTGGTGCCTTCTTGGATGCGTGAGTGTGTGAGGAAGAGTCAAGGAGTTCCAGATACGATGACATGTAAAAGTTTTATTGCAGTAGGAGACTGGGTCAAAGTCAAACCTGGTGTTGGTGGGAAGGATTTGACTAAGTTTCGTGGCCCATTCAGAGTTCGGGCAGTAGGAGAAAATTGGGTGAAATTGGATAATGGACAAACGTGGAACTTGAGACGGGTTGATCTGTACCAAAGACAGGGTAATGTGTTGAGGAGTGTTGTGTGTGACGAAGAAGATCCGTGTTCTCCTTTTATGTTCATGAATGATTGAGTTCACAGATACTCGGGTTGATGTTAGACCTCAGAGTCCCTCTGGTGTGAGGGGAAGAGATGGGTCGGGTCATGTTGATTCTGCCCCTTCTGACGGTCCACCGGTGCATGAGATTCCTGAAAATAGGAGTGGGTTAAATGTTCCTCTCATTGGTAGAGAAATGAGGGTGAGGAAACCTCCTTCTTATTTGAAAGATTACGTTTGTCCTTAATTTGTTGGAGTTCGTTTCAACATTGTTTGTTTTATTTTGTCTGTCATCCCTGTCCCTTCCTCTCTCACTTTTGAGGTCTTTCTCCCATTTACTAGCTTCTGTTTATCCTAGTGTTGTCTGTTGTGTCTTCGTTGTTACCTTGGTGCACCCTCATTGCACCTTAATGTTTAGTGCCTTATAAGTTCCCAAGGTGGGGAGATGTGTTATAATATGTTAGGTAGCATCAGCTAGGCTGATGTTGCACTCACACTGATGATATGCCTCAGTTCCATTTATGTCATACTTGGAATGTTCATCCCGACATTGTCATTCTGCTGCTCATCTGTGCCTGGCAAGAGTGTGGCGTGGGGTCTTACTTTTGTACTAATAAAGTACATGCTTAAACTCAACTAACTACGATCCAGCTTCGATTATTTGTAACACAGATATATATTACACTACACCTACAACAAGCCAGGACTATTGGCTATGTCAATGGTTGTTAGTTGCATGAGATTTAAAAAAAGCGGTAACTATGGCTTAGTTGTATATTGAAAATGCTTCAGTTCTAATATAATGAAACTGAAAGAATTATAACGAGTCTCTTTGAAGTTACATCAAAGGCGGTAAAGGGCGGTACTGCTGCAGAGTTAAGATTTTTTCCACCGAGGATGAGGGTAAAAATGGAGAGCCCGATAGGGACCCGTTTCAGCACCTGCTCTTTGGAACGGCCGGTGCTAAGCACAGGCAGGACCCTGCCCACTTAAAGTCCTGCGATACCAAAGGGGATGATGGACGGAGCGTTTGAGCAAATCAAACACTCAACCCCAGTCGACTGATCTGGGTTTAATCCATCATCATTCTTTAGCTCACTCCGCCACCCCAGTTCAGACATGGCCATATGCAAATCAGTCTGACCCTGTGCCTCATGGAAACAGTCCAGCCCGAACTGCCGAGCCAGGTCCTCCCTGGACCGGAAACAGGCATCCAGGGACCGGTTTCCGGTTCATAACCCTCATCAGCCAGGCTATCTTGAATCCAGTGGCAAAGTGAGCAAGGGACCCACGTCTGGGCATACCCTGCCAATTTAGAGCGAACAAAGCGATAACAAAGGGGATGATGGACGGAGCGTTTGAGCAAATCAACTCACCCCCAGTCAACTGATCTGGGTTTACTCCACCATCATTCTTTAGCTCACTCCACCACCCCAGTTCAGACATGGCCATATACAAATCAGTCTGACCCTGTGCCTCATGGGAACAGTCCAGCCCGAACTGCCGAGCCATGTCCTCCCTGGACCGGAAACAAGCATCCTGGGACCGGTTTCGGGTTCATAACTCATCAGCCAGGCTATCTTGAATCCAGTGGCAAAGTGAGCAAGGGACCCACGTCTGGGCATACCCTGCCAACTTAGGGCGAACAAAGCGATACCAAAGGGGATGATGGACGGAGCGTTTGAGCAAATCAAACACTCACCCCCAGTCAACTGATCTGGGTTTAATCCATCATCATTCTTTAGCTCACTCCACCACCCCAGTTCAGACATGGCCATATGCAAATCAGTCTGACCCTGTGCCTCATGGGAACAGTCCAGCCCGAACTGCCGAGCCATGTCCTCCCTGGACCGGAAACAAGCCTCCTGGGACAAGTTTCGGGTTCATAACCCTCATCAGCCAGGCTATCTTGAATCCAGTGGCAAAGTGAGCAAGGGACCCACGTCTGGGCATACCCTGCCAATTTAGGGCGAAAAAAGCGATACCAAAGGTGATGATGGACGGAGCGTTTGAGCAAATCAAACACTCACCCCCAGTCAACTGATCTGGATTTAATCCATCATCATTCTTTAGCTCACTCCACCATCCCAGTTCAGACATGGCCATATGCAAATCAGAAGTAGGTCGCAATTTGTGACCCATTTGGAATCACAGCCATCACAGGGATGGTGGCCTGCTGAGGTCAGCAGACCACCATGTCTGTGATTGCTTTTCAATAAAGTAGGCTTTGTTTTATTGAAATGCAACCTGTTTTCCTTAAATGAAAACAGGATGCATTTTAAAAGAAAAATGAAACGTTTCAGTTTCATTTTTTAAGTATTTGTGGGACCAGTGCCTGCTCTTAAAAAACATTTTTACAACCATTTAGAAAGGGGGTGGGGTTTCCCTTCGGCACCCCCTTCCTGTCCCAGTCGCTATTAGAGAGGGACGCCCTTAACACACCCCTACCTCATAGCGAATCACTGAACCATTTTGTGAATCGCAAAATAGAATTTGCTACATAGGAAAAAACAGTTTTCTGCTTGCAAACACGAATCAGACTGTTAGCGACCTAAAAAAAGGATTGTACATCTGACTCTTACTGATTTGCCCAGAATCACATGATGTTGAGCCGACGACGAGACTCGAACCTGGTTCCCCAGTTCCAAAGTCGGCAGCTCTGGCCTTTGCACCACATCCTCTCCCTATACTGTTTAGAAGAGTGGAACATAGGGGTCCGGTTCGTAGGGAGGTAGGAAGTGGTAATATATTTTTTTTGTACATGAGAGAGAAGTAAAGGGCCTTCCATGTAGACGAGGGGAACATCAAGGGTCCTTTCCTGTATACGAGGGGAGCACCAAGGGTCCTTCCCTGTAGACGAGGGGAGCATAATGCTTTTCAGTACAGAAGACTGAAGCCAGGGCCTTTCGGGACTGAAGAGGGGAGTCAGGAGCCTTTTATTGGGGAAGAGGGGAGTATGGGCCTTCCTGTGTAAGTGTTTAACGCGGGGCCTGAGTACCAGAGAAGGGAGCACCAGGATCGTCTGTTCCAGGGGCGAGCAGGTGCTTTTCCTAAGTTACAAGCAGACTCCGTGCGTTTTTCCTTCCACGCGCCCCAAGAGGTCCTCTTTAATGCTGCTCGAATTCTTCACAAGCCCTGGCGTTCCCAGCCCGGTCACACCTCCCCGGCGTTCTCGGACTCGGGCTGTTTATTTTCATGTGGCTTTTGCTGTGACTAAACCTGTCTGCCAGGCCCCTTAGTCCACCTACTTTCCCACACTGCTTAGCTGCCAGGAGCTTCTCAGACTGGTCCCACGGGGCCCCGGCGTGGCTGTCAGGGCTGCCCTCTGGTGCAAACACGCCCCTCCCGCCTGGGAATGGGACACTCGCTCCAAGGTGACCAGCAGTGTGGCATTTCAGTCTCAGACTTTGAATGGCACTTCGTTTGGCTGTGAGACGCCCAGTGCCTGCCAGCCCTCTTTATAGCGCTTATTTGGACTGTGTCCCTCTAAAGGCACTTGTACGCCTGATTCCCAAGGGCACTGATCTGTGCTCTCGACTTGCACATCATGAAACTTGTGTATGATTTTATCTTTAATTAGTGCCCAGCAAGATGCAGTTATCGCGGGAAGAGGAGTGAAAGGTTGGATGCAAGCATTTTAAATTAAAATGATTGTTCTATATGAGTGGGTGGGTCTTTAAAGATGCCTGCCACCCAGGAGTGACTATGACAGGCACTCTACATAACAGCCTTGAGCAGCAGGTCAATAACACATGCCTGCACTGTACACAGATAGCAGTGGTACATTATCTGAAGGCCGTTTAGAAGTGACCAAAAGTAAACCATGCGTGCACAGGCGAACCTCAGCTTTTGTTAATGTTCAGTGGGAATCACCTAACAGTGGACCTTTTACGCATTTAATGTATTGCCATTTCTGACTTTACCCGTTTCTTTACCTTTGTTGCTGATGTGGACATCACTTGCCTATTGCTTACCTCTTAGGCAAAGTGAAGCCTTCCCTGCCAGAGCTATATATAACATAACCTGTATTTCAAAAGCACATGTTCACCACAAAGGGTATCTTGGCGCTGAATAACAGATGTTTAATGGTACTCATTTTATTGATCTCAGAAGGATGAGAGGCTGAGTGGACCCGCGGGTATTTGAACCTGTGACCATAAGGTTAAACACAGGCCCCTACAGTGGACACATTAGTCCATTAAGCCACCAGAACTGGCTGGTGTATGATAAGTGAGGAAAGACTACTGAATGCGATTTCTCACCTCTCTGCACCATCAGTGTTAGTTAATGCACATTCCTACTATTTTATGAATTTCACATTGACCTCAATACTTAGCTCAGCTCACCTTCCCTTTCTTTCTTGTTGAAGCACAGGCTCAGTTCTTCCGTTCCACCCTCCATGGTTCTCGCCCACTGTAAAACTATGTTGCATTATCTGGCAATGGTGGGTCCCATCTCCTTCATAATATTCTGACCACCTAATGTTTCAAAATCTGCTTTAAAAAATGCAAACATAGGCTCATGGTAGAGTTCCCTGAAATACAGATTGCTTGGCAGTGCTATTTTGGTCAAAACAGGTAACCAAAACTGATTTAATCATTTACACCCTTGTCATATCTTTGGGGTCAGTGACTTTTACAAGGGAACTAAACGTTTTTTGTGCCTCGAATATTCGTTGTAGTCATAAACCGAAAATATTTCACTCGCCTTACTTCAGTGATTTCCTTACTAATATAACAATGGGAATGTTATGATTCAATCCACCAATGTCAATATGACTTTACTCCATCTCTATTTGCAACTCCTTCTCTGGGCAGTGAAAATGTTACACTTCACTTTATTCATACTTACACCTCCAACTTCTTACACCAACAATTCTTTACCCCTTGGCTCTTCCACTCTACATTTGACTGCTAGTCACTCTCAAAATACTTCCACTTCTCATGGTCATGCTTCTGCTCTAAGTCCTGGGCCTACACAACTGGAAGATTTCTTCTCTGTTCCAGCAGCCTCACCATCACTTAGTGTGAATCCTGTCCTGTTCCGGCTCACTCTGGTGGCTCTCAAATTGCATCGTTCTTTCATTACACCAGAGACTTTTCCTCTCACCTTCCTCCCCTTCTTGTGAAAGCAGATTATGTTCCTACTCTGTCAGACTCTCAATGGGACACACTTGTTAACTTTCGCACTTTGTATCTCCTTTTTTGTATTAGGTCTCGCTGAGACAGCGAAAGCTGTCTCTTTGAGACATTTTGTAAGTGGGCTTTCAAAAGTTCTACCCACATGGTTTTGCTGGCCTAGGGCTTGAGTGTCGTGCACGTGCACAGCTGCTCCTTGCATTCCTCCCCCCTTCTCACCCAGCCCTTTGATGCTCTGCTTGATTACTTTCACTTTAGCCGCTTTGACCCTTGCATTCCCCCCTCCCTTCTCACCCAGCCCTTTGATGCTCTGCTCGATTACTTTCACTTTCGCCGCTTTGATGTTTGATCACAAACGCGATCACTTCTCTGGCAATTGTTTTCCGTGCAATTGACCTAAAAGCATGATCCAGGCGGTTGTGTTAAGAGTAAAAAATATTTTTCAGCAATTATTATTTTATTTTTTTTCTCTTGTAGCCTTTGCTTCATCTGCCTCGGAGTCCTGCTGTTCGTTCTCTCCCACTCACGGGCATCGCCCCCTCCTCCTTAGACTGTCCCTTTACACCCCCGCTGCCAGTTCCCCGTGTTATTATCGTGTCCACCTGCACAGGGTGGGGGGAGGGCTTTCATTCTCGCATCCTCTCCAGCTTATGCTTGCTACCTCGTTTCACTCTTTCACCCATCAATGCCTTCTCTCTCCCGCCCACCCCCTTTTTTTCTTTTTTCTCCGAGTCCACCTGCTCCTCTCTCACTCTTTACTTTTCACACAACGCTATTCCTTCTCCCCTCACCCTCTCTGTGACCCCCTCCCTTCTTCTCTCAAGCCTTCCCCTTTCCTCCCCTCGATTCTCTTCCCATTTACCCCCTCCCCATTCGTTTCCCCCCATAAGCCACCCTCTTTTCCCCCTCTCCCCTTCTCATTGGCTCCTGTTGCTCACCCACTTCTGCCCTAGCCCCCACCACCCAATATATGACACACGTGAGGTACACTCCTTCTGTGTCCCCATCACCTCCCCCGATCTTTGGTTTGCCTCCCACTCCGGCACCACCGAAAGCGAGGCGCACCCACTCCCCCAAACTTGCATGGAAAGTGTAACTGCTTGGAAAGTACTTCGAGCTACACGTCTGGCATGAAGCACCATACCAACTTATTCCTCCACGCTCTCTGTGCCCTCCATCCACCGCGTGCCCTTGCTGGGAGGCACGAGTGGGGGTTTATTCCTCAAAGGACGAGGCACCCCCCCGACATGACAGAGGGCATCTTCTGGGACCACGCGAAGGCCTTGGTCACAACATAAGACGCCAAGACAAGGATGGGCAGGAAACAATGTCTGGTGGCGAGTAAAGCCGTCATTGAGAAATCGCTTTTGCCTATTATGTCCCATTGTACATAGCATTCAGCGTGAGAAAGGCCTCAAATTGATGATGATATCAACAGGTAAACGCACAGATGCCACAGTTCTGTGATTGTCGTTAGGTGATCACTGTTGCTGCATACTTAATTTCTGAAGAAATCGGTGTACAATTCAAACCTAGAGTTAGCTTTTCTGGCTGGCTGTTTCCTAGACCTCATAGCATTTGAGCTGTAGAAACGTTTGGATTTTTTATGTATTTTTATTTTTTGAAATTTTGCATAGCGCGAACTCGACCCAAAGGTATTGGAGCGCTTTACATGAGCATCAGCTATATTACACAAGTTTTTTGGGTTTTTTTTGCACAGAAGGAATAATTGATTTGCCCAGAATTACAGGATGTTGAAATGACTGTCGAGACTCGGACCCCGTTCCTCAGGTCCAGAGTCAGGAGATCTGGCTGCAACGCCACAATCATCTCCTACACGCATAATGGGATTTGATAATCTGCATTGATTTGGTGTTTCTGCAAGTTCAGTGCTCTGCAGTGAGTATGGGAAACTCCCAAATAAATTATATAGTGCTTGGAAGCCAGTTGTGTGGCAGAGCTGAGGGGAGTAAAATAGTGCTGGTATGGTAATGGGAAGTCTCTGAAGGTGGTAATCTGGGTGCTCACCCTCTTATGAGGTCTTGCTTAAATAGCAAAGCGCCACCACAGCATCACTGAGCTCCACCACAGCGTCCACTCAGGCCACCACAGCATCACTCACTGTCTCTCAGTGCTGCCTCCGCGTCTCTCAGCACTGCCTCCGCACCACTCGGTGCCAACTCTGCACCATCTCCGCATCATTCAACGCCACCACAGAGTCTCTCAGCGCTACCACAGCAGCATCATTCAACACCCCCACGGCATCACTCAGCACCACATCCGTATCACACAGCACAACGTCAGCACAGCACCACTACAGCACCATCTCAGCATCCGCACCACCTCCTCATCAGTGCACCACCAGCTCAGCACCACCTCATCACCAGTGCAGTACTATCTCTGCATCGGCATAACACCTCCTCCACATCAGTGTATCATCGCCAGTGCAGCCCCACCTCCACAGCAATTCAGCACCAACACAGCACTACTTCAAAATCAGCACAGCACCACCTCAACATCCGTGCAACACCACCTCAGCATCACCACAGCACCAACTCTGCATCACTCAGTACCACCTGAGCACCACTTCTGCACCCCCTGAACACCAGTGCAGCACCACCACCTCGGCATCACTCCGCACCATCAGTTTCACTCCGCATCGCCTTTGCACTAGTACACCACCACCTCAGCATCACTCAGCACCACCTCAGCCTGCTCTTGGAATTTGGCATCTGATTCTCCCTTAGCGTTTGTCTGCTGCTAGTGTTATAATACAGGTACTAGTTTGAAACCTTCACCCTCCGATTATTTATGCCCCCTCAAAGAAAGCTAGAACAAACAACCATTGAAACGGCAGAAACAAGTTGCCAGCATTGCAAGTACAAAAGAAAACTGAGGACATTTTTATTGTAAATACTTTTTCTAATATGGTCATTCAGTTGTACATAAAGCCTTCTTGGTCATATATAAGGTAACAAAAATGCTTCTGACACTTTTATTATAACTTTTCAGCATCCACACTTCTCTACAGAACAGCTTAAAGACATTGGCAAAGTCAATAGCTCTGGCTGAACACTTAAAAGTTCCCAAAGGCGAGACCTATTGGCTATGCCAATGCTTGTTTACTGATTACCCTCCCACTTGCGCCAAACCAGATTTTCAGCCTGTTTGGTCTCACCTGTACTCCTTAACTCTGCTCCTCTGAAGCTGCTCAACTCTGCTCCTCTGAAGCTGCTCATGGCGATCTAGTTCTTCTTTCTACCTTATCTGATTTTTCAGTCTCTAAGTACCCTCTTGCGCATTTTATGCCATCTTCCCCATCCAACTATCCCATCGCGTTCAATTTTCAATCCTACCCTTTGGTTGCATCTGAAAATATTTCTTCCTACAAAGTTTTCTAGCCTCTCACTCCACCTTTGATTTCCTTATCTTTCTAAACGTCAAAGGAAGAAGTCCATATCTATACAAATGGGAAAAAGCAAAATGATAAATCCATAAATAGTCCAAAAAAATGAGTCCACTATTCAAAATTGTAATTTAGGCTCTCAATTTTCAATCTTTCCAATTAAATGCAGACGGAAAAACATCTATTTTCCTGTCTGTATTTGATTTTTTAAATATAAAACACCAAAGATTAGATTATTCAGGAGTGATTCTAAATGCTGTCAGACCTGACTGCCAGCCCACTAGATGTGTGGACTCGGAAGTAAGGAAGTTACAAAAAAGATAATGTTTCCTAATGAGGCCTAAACAGCTGCAGTTGTGCACAATTAGATACTAAAATGTGCTTTTTTATTGCATAGTTCTTAAAAAACATTACTATTAAGAGGCAAAAACATGTGGAAAAATCTAAAATTAGAATGTTTTATGTTGTTTGAAACAAACGGTTATTGGTCCAAACTGCTCCTGCACTTTCACCTGACGGGTGAATTAGGGTGCTGATTTGGGTCTATATAGGTGCTACTTCATGTTGTGAGCGGCAGTGCAGCACTTATAGTGGTTTCACAAGTGGTTCAAGGCTGCATAGATCTACCTCTTTTATTGATACATTTTACTCAAAGGCTGTGCCCTGCACGAACACACTTAATCTGTTTTGTACTGACAAAGGCTTTGAGGTGGTCTAATATTTTTAAAGTCACTAACCGCCCTAGACAACAACTTCACATAGCATTCTTACCCTCTCACTGCACAGATTCATTTTCTTTCTTATCTAAGTCTGCGCTCCGCAAGGATGCACTTTAACTGTTTTTGCACTGATGAAGCCTTCCCTTGAAGCCTAATGGCCTACCTCTGGTTCCGATGTTTGCGGGCATTTCGGGTTCTTAGTGGTGGTCCGGGTGCACCATTATGCCTCTGGAAGAGAGTTGAGATATAGAGCGTTGGTAGAGGCCTGGAGTATGGCTTGTGCCAATAAGCCTAGGTACTAGACCCTCATTCAAATGTTTTTTTTTTGTTTGATAGACGTTTCAGAAGATACTGCATTTTTCACCGTTGGAAAGGCTAGATTAGTGGGTAATCTATAAGTAAGCACCTACCAGGGATGGGTAAATGGTGGTGGTGTACAGTGCACCATATGGTTCGGGTAAGTTGTACTGTGGAAGATTCCCAGGGTCAAGTGCAGAGCTTCCTGGATTGGGAGCAGGACTCCTTCCATGGCTCCTCTCGAGCAGGAATTCTTAAGCGGTGGGCCAGTGCGTACAGTGCCATTTCTTCGGTGCTGCAAGGATTAGTCACCAGGAATCCATTAAAGTGTGATTTTTTTTTTAAAGCCAAAGTTCCTTTCGTGACAAGTTGTCTCCACTTTAAAGGGTTCTTTTAAAGAGATAACTGTCTGAACCTATCTACGCCGTTGGCAATACATTTTAAATCCTTGCAGAAACTAAGTAAACTCTACCAATCTGGCGTCCAGGAGCATGAGTGTGATTGTCATTCATTCATTTAAATCTTTATTTCGACGCATTAGCATCATAAAAGATACAATAAAAAACATTTGTTATTCTAACAATTTAACATTTGCTAGCTCAAAAAAAAAAAAAAAAGTAAGAGGGTCAATTAAGCTAACCTATTCATATATATCCATTGCATCCGAGTACACAATATCTAATTACATAATTCTTTATCAAACACATTTAGCCCGGGCGAAAATTTTACAATAGTTAAAAATACAGTTAATAATAAATATAATTTAAAAACTATTAAAATAGTATTAAATCACTAACCGCTAGGACATTTTTGTGAAAAGTTCATAAAAACAACAACAACATCCTCCTGGTTGGGTAATTAAACATACGATTTGAATATTTGATTGTCGTGGTCATTTTGGAGATATCTAGTGAACAATAGTTGTGCATTTTTATATATGTTTTCCCTTTTTATTTTATTTTTTAAAAATGTAGGCCCAACTTTGTTCTAATAAAATTAGCAGCGAGAAGAAATCTACTAACTCCAAAAACTATCACCTGGCTAGTATCAGTTTTTAAAATTCTGCCAGCCTCCTTGTAGGATCTTGAACCAATTTTAAGACAAAGCGGCACTATCCACTTTTTCCTTGGTATTGCATATCTGGAGCAAAATAGAAGTATATGTAGATCATCTTCCTTAGTACCATGAGTACATGAAATACAAAGATCACTTCCTGATTTCGCCCAGCTTTTTTCAAGCGCCTTCGTTCTAAGTGTACCATATCTAAATTTTAGGTACAAAGTTTTTGATAATGGAGGATGAATCTCGTCTAAAAAGGGTTCGAAAGATGCTACATCCTTAAACAATAAAAAGTTTTCAGTTAGTGGTCCATGGGTTCTTATATACACTGACTCGTAGCTCACATATGACCAAAAGGATAGTTTAACAATTTTCCTAGAGCACGAGTTCATAGCCTCAGGATCATTCCAAAAATGGGCTAATCCGATCATGCCTAACCAATTTCTAACATGCTTGAACCAATAAACTTTGTTACAACTATCGAGATCCATAACTTCTTTCAGGCCTTTCTTGTAGTCAAGTAATTCTGGAGTCGTCCACAGTCTAACCCACAGCAATAATGGTCTTAATATTGCATGTTGATCTGTTCGTTTCAAGTTTAGATCCAGAAGGAGGGGTGTCAATGGGGTATTAGTAGATATTTTTATCAACCCCCTAAGGAACTTGTTCTCAAGGCTTTCAAATGTATTTCTACATGCGGGTCCCCATAGTTCTGCCCCATATAATACCGCTAGTTGAACTTTATACTTGAAAATCTCTAGGGCAGGGGTCACTGCCTTGTTCAAGCATTCTTTATGTCTCTTGAGAATTGGGAGACAGTTTTGTTTGAAGACTATCTTATTCTTTTCTAGCTGTGATCTCCATGCTAAAGAAGAGTCTATAGAGACACCTAAATAAATAAAATTCTGCACATAATCAAGCTTCTGTCCATTTAACATTAGATTTTTCTTAAAATTCCTATGTGGGCTCAGTGCCATATATTTCGTTTTTTTAGTATTAATTTCTAAGCCCTTCGAGGAACAATACGACTGAAACCTATTTAATAAATTTTGAAGGCCCCGTGGTGTTTGGGAAATGAGAATGGTGTCATCTGCGAACAGAAGGGACGAAACCCGTTCGCCCCCTAGTCTTGGTGAATCATTGTCACTGCACTCCATATAAGATGGAATATCATTAACAAACAGGGAGAATAAGGTCGGTGCCAATACACACCCCTGGCGTACTCCTCTTTTTATTGGAATAGCTTTTGTAAGTTCCCCAGTAGGACCCCACCTAACCTTGGCATAATTATCCATATGTAATCCAATAACCAATTTTAATAGGTCTAGTGGGAGTCCCTGAGATTTCAGTGATTCCCACAAAAGTTCTCGCGGTATAAGGTCAAATGCGGCCCGTAAATCTACAAATGCCACATACAAGTGGCCTTTGCGGAGGGTGACATATTTCCAATACAAGCAACAGAGCCTTAGGACTTGATCAGGGGTTCCTGTTTTTACTCTGAACCCAGCTTGATATTTCGTTAAAATTAATTCTTCTTCCAACCATGTATTAATACGATTTAATATATGCCTAGCATAGATTTTTTGGGTAATGTCTAAAAGGCTTATAGGGCGATAGTTAGCAGGATTGCTTCTATCGCCCTTTTTAAAAATAGTAATAATTTCCGCTCCGTTTCATGTGTCCGGAATTGCTTCCCCAGCAGCAACAGTGTTGCACAAATGATTAAGGTATGGTACCCAGACATCTAATTCATGCTTGAATAGGTCACCTGGTACTTTGTCCAGCCCAGGAGCTTTCCCGTATTTGACAGAGTTAATAGCTAGTTCTGTTTCCTCTAGGTCAAAAACTATATGTGTGAGTTCGGCCTCTACGGGCAACAAAGCATGCTCTTCCTGCACTGCACTATCAGCCCCTTGAGCGGCATACAAATTCGTAAAATGGTCTATCCAAGTTGCTTCATCAAGGAAAACCTCTCTTGAGCCTTTCTCCCTTTGGTTACCCTTGGCCACTGTTTCCCAGAATAACTTTTGGTCCTTTATTTTAGCTGCCGTCAGCATACAGGACCATAATTCCTCGTCCCATAAACACTTTGCGTTGGCCAGGACCTTGTTGTATAATTTCCTACTTTCTTTAACTGCCTGAGAATTTTTGGTTTTGACCGAATCAATCAGAGCTGATTTTGCTGTTCGGCATTCTTTATTAAACCATGGTTTACCTATAGGCTGTAAATTCACAGCACCCGTTCCTTTTTTTGGTCTTTTAGTCATGAGTTCTAATAATTCTTTAAAGAACTCTTTATGTAATTTAAGAAATTGACCAGGTTCACTTTTAGAGGGATTATAGGTATCAAATATATTAGTAAGGCAGTTATAAATATTTACCACTAAGTCTTCTTGTTCCAGGATATATGCCCATTTAACAGACCGACGATTATTGCTTAATATAACATTATCTGGGGCTGGTTGATATCCTCCCTCTTTAGCTTCCAGCCCCATTATTAAGCTCTTTACAAAACTAATTTCGAGGGAATGGTGATCACTATCAGATCTTGCTTTGACCATCAGGTCTTTTGTATATGGCCACAAGTCCACGGAAACAATAACATAGTCAATTATACTTTGACAATTACGTCTCATAAAAGTAGGTGCCTTGGGACTATCAGATGGGAGACGCCCGTTACATGCCCTCAGTCCATGGCTTACCAGTACCCTTGTGATTTGAAAAGCTAGGGTAGTACCTACAACTGCCCCATTACTAGATAAGGATGGTATACCATTAACATTATCTTCATCCTCATACAAGTTATTCATTCCAGCAATGGGCTCAAAATTACAGTTCATGTCCCCACATATAATCGTGCTTGCTTCCGGGTCCAGAGTATCCAGTATTGACTCTAATTTGTCAATACATAGTGACTCCTTGTATGATGGGCATGGTCGATTATATACGTTAAAAAGATGGATCACCCGTTTATCAACGGTAACCATTTCCAGACCAAGTATATCTAAGAAATCAATTCTTAGTTGCTGGATGGCTATATTAATAGACACACTAACCCATATTATTAACCCTCCTGATGGACGGCCTCTTACTGATGGAACTGCGTCCAACTGATAAATTCTATATCCAACTCTATGCATGGATTTCGTAGCCCATGTTTCTTGTAAAACACATATATCAAAGGAGTTTATGTAAAGGTTCCATTCGGGATCACTTATTTTTGAGCCCACTCCTGCGACATTCCATGAAACAATCTTGGCCATAGAGAGGCCTTGATTTAAGCTACAACTGATGGCCGATGAGGTTTTGCTTAGTCTCTTAGGTACTCCTGACCTGGTACTATTCTGTTCATTTGACTCTCGATGCTCTATTCGATCAACTTCAAGTATTGGTCCTGGGGCTTCCTTGAGTTTTTTTGTAGATATGATATTCTCCCCCTGTATACCAGTTGATAACAATCGAGACAAGCCATTTAGTTGATCGGATGGCTTGTGTGGACTAGTAGCAGACGCGACAGAAATGACAGGTGAGACGGATGGACAGAGTGTAGATTTGTGTCCTTCCCCGTGTACTGGGAGTCAATCAATGGCCTCCAGTCCACTGAACCTGTTGTAACAGGGGATTAAGGGTTGAGCGAACTGTGGGCCCATCCATTCTCTACAATACTGCATGTTAGCGTGTTGAGGCCTCCCGGCCCTGCGTTGTATTATAGTCCAGCCATCGTCCCCCTCCCTTTCCCATCTGTTAGGATTTGGGTTCCTTAACAACTCGCACCCAATTCCACCCCTAACTTGATTTGTGTCCCTTGCCCAGCTCCATGCATTGTCAGGGTATTCCGTTGGCGTATAAAAATAAGCCAGGGGTCTTGCCACAATCAGTGAACCGTTTTTTCTAGGCACTCCCAAACAAATATGTCCTACTGACCGAGGGTCTTCAAATGATACAACCACACAGTCCCCTTGTATTCTTTTTCTATTATAGCCTACCCAGGGGACCCTCTCTACCATTAAGATATTACTTCTTATTGTAGGTGGTAATGGATAATTAATATTTAGCCAGTGTGACACTTTGTTTTTAAGCGCCTCGTACGGTTCTAGAGTTGATGGGCCTAATTCCGGGACCCCAGTTAAGATGACTACATAATCACATGCTTCAGGAGGTAGATTAATATTCCTGCGCTTTTCTGTGTGCGTTTTGTCATCATTGTGTGTAGGTGAACTGCAAAGAGACGGTTTTTTAACTGTTGTTCCACGTGTCATAATAGACTTTGCACTATTTTTACCTACATCAATAATGATAGAATTAGAATTAGGGACCTTAGGGGCTGAATTACTTCCTTTCTCCATGTCATTATCAAGTGTTTTTGACACCTGTACTTTACTAATAGGGGCTGGTACCTGAATTACCTTTTTTTGCTGGCTAGTGTAATCATCTTTTTTCTCTTTCTTCAATTCTATAAGTTGTTTTTCTATCCCAGCTAATCTTGCTTCTATAGGAATGAGTAAGGTCTTAAGTATTTTTGTCAAGGTCGGTATAGGTAGATCTTCATTCCCTATACTTATACCTGTACTGTCAGCTGATAGATTAACTGAAAGAATGTCAGCTAGGGAGTTGTCTAAAAAACTATCATCTACAATATTCATAGGTAGTGTTTTAGGGACAACCCCTCCTTTCCCAAGTTCGTGGCCCTGGCTTTCCCTTGTCGCTCTTACATTGGCTGTATTGTTTTCATTACACTTTCCTATCTTTACAGCTTTGGTAGTTTTGGTGGCGGGATATTTTTTATAGGATCGCTTACTTGTACTTTTTTTGGGGATAGCTCCCTCCCTTTTCCCTTTTCTTAAGATATTGTTGTTAGCTGTCTGGCTATCTAACTGTGGGGCTAGCGAGGTGCTTTCTATGGTTGCCAAACCCTGTAAATCAAGAACACTACAATCTTGAGAATCAGAATGTGCACTGGTAGTACCATGAACCTCTGCATTAATATGTAATGTGTTAGAATTAATTAAAGTGTTCTCAGGGGTTCGTACTGGGGTTCGAGCTGTAGCAATATGGCCCATAGAGGACCTTTTAGCTAAAGCAAGATCTTGAGAAACCCTTCTCTCCATAAGGACAATACCCTGGTCTATTAGTGTGTTTGTAGGAACTATGAAATCATCTAATGTTCCAGTTAATTTTGAGCTACCTGCCACAGCTTTACTGCTTCTTGTTTCGCGTGAAGTCATATCAGTATGATATAAGTAACAAAACACGAATGAATAAAAAATAATAAGCGAACTTTTAGATTTTTTGAACTAATAGCTATGGCAATAATAGCAATGGAATCCCTTTTCAATGGATGAAAGTAGAACACCAATATCTATTATCTTCTAACAATTCTTTCCACATCTAAATATAGCACTATTGTGTGACAGTCCTGGAATAAAGACTATTAACATTAACGTGCTTACGGTGTCCGATGTTTATAAGATGAAACGACCAAAGTCCCTGGCCCAGTCCAGTCTCTTCAGGCCTCTGAGGGCCTAAGAGGGCCCGCCCTTTGCCCGGGCTTAGCCCGCGCGCGGTCCCGCGACGCGGGGGGCAGGTTCAATTAAATAGCGCCTCCGGGCGCGCAAACAGCTCCGTTTCCGGTTTTGCCACGCTGGGGACCCTGGGTATTGTAGTCCCCTCTGGCGCTCCTCCCCACACAGCGGTCGCGATGGTGTGCGACGGCGGGAGAGAGGCACGGGACGCAGCAGAGAAGCAGGACCCTCCACGGAACGCCAAGGACACAGGTAAGCGGCACCCTTCAGTAGCAAGTATCGGCGTTTTTAGCAGTCAGCACTCAGCCCCCGCTCTGCCGAGGGCAGGTTCAATTAAATAGCGCCTCCGGGCGCGCAAACAGCTCCGTTTCCGGTTTTGCCACGCTGGGGACCCTGGGTATTGTAGTCCCCTCTGGCGCTCCTCCCCACACAGCGGTCGCGATGGTGTGCGACGGCGGGAGAGAGGCGCGGGACGCAGCAGAGAAGCAGGACCCTCCACGGAACGCCAAGGACACAGGTAAGCGGCACCCTTCAGTAGCAAATATCGGCGTTTTTAGCAGTCAGCACTCAGCCCCCGCTCTGCCGAGGGCAGGTTCAATTAAATAGCGCCTCCAGGCACGCAAACAGCTCCGTTTCCGGTTTTGCCACGCTGGGGACCCTGGGTATTGTAGTCCCCTCTGGTGCTCCTCCCCACACAGCGGTCGCGATGGTGTGCGACGGCGGGAGAGAGGCGCGGGACGCAGCAGAGAAGCAGGACCCTCCACGGAACGCCAAGGACACAGGTAAGCGGCACCCTTCAGTAGCAAGTATCGGCGTTTTTAGCAGTCAGCACTCAGCTTGTTCACATTTCTGGGACAAAAATGTGTCTGAAAATGCAGCATCCGTGGTAAAGGCAAGACTCCCTTGCCAAAGGTGCTTTCTCAATTATATCCTGCGAGGTCTTCAAGCTCTTCCCTGCATGAGGAACACCCTTCTTTTGCTCACAGGTCAGAGCAGCAATCAAGAAACATAAAATGCATTATTACGTTTAAGAACTTAAATAAAATCGTTAAGCCTCGCATTGCGAGTGGCCACAGCAGTTATCATTCCTATTGTGATATCTCCAGGCACGCCTTATTTCATCACCTGGAATTTGTATGGGGGAAGATGATTTGTCAAGAACTGGTAATCTAACACAAGTACAACCACAGGGTCTATAGGTACAACTGTAGAATTATTTTGATGTCAGCAGTTTCACCTCACTGACCCAATCTACGTTAAGAGCGTTTTAATAGGTGTACACTTCTGTCGCATAACAGGTTTATGCTTTCAGGGAGTAGGTTGTGTAGTAAGTGAACAGACAACACTTACTCAACAAGAGTACTTGCTATCTTCCGTTTTGATTTTGATTTATTTCATCCCTCTTCATCTCTACTCCGGTTTCTTGCATGCTCTGTCTGTCCCTCTATGCTACCACTTACTTTTTCACCGCGGTCCGTCTTTTTAGCAAAGGCAGTCATCTGACACAACCCCTAGTGGCATAACATTTCAGTATATGTAAGCCAGGCAACAATACTTAACAATATGGTGTTAATCTAATAGACTTCTAACCGCAGACTCCACACCGTTTGAATTTCCCCAAGCGCCAGACTTGACCTACACATTTTTTTTACAACAATTACCTTGCATGTCGACAGGTGGTGGTGTGCAGCTATCCGTTGGATCTGCCCCACCCCAAAATGTGATGTCCGGGCCTTTATGCACAATGTCTGCATGCTGACATCAGTTGCTTTCTTTCCTGCTGATTAGGATCTGGCGCTCTTTGGATCACAGAAGTTTCCCACGTAATTTTAAACAAGTGTGCAAACTGTCAGCCTCCTAAGATTATTGGATTCAAATTGTGCCCTGAATTGGCTGACGTGTGTATGTTAACCCACGATTTCGGCCTATGGAGCCTCTGCTCCAGGTATGACTGGCATGTCTGTGCTGTGCCAAGATGAATAAGAAGCAGACCACGAGGTAACACTCGTTCCATCGATCGAAAAAGTGATCGGATGGAAGTAAGGACACAGATAAGCTTGAGAGGCAGCTCTCTGAAGTCAAAAGTCCCACAAGAAAAACGTCCTACTTCCACCATTCAAAGTTGTGACACTGAAGGCAAATGAGTCTCAAATCTCGGAGCGAGTTGTGACACGGGTCCTCTTTCTTTCAAACCTACCCTCAGCAAACAGGGACACTGTAACAGCTCCATCAGCAAAGGTTGAGCATAATCAAGATTTTGGGTGCAACATCTCGACCCTACTGTAGCACTTCAGGCCCCATGCTTTTACTGGTCACTAATATGTATCCAGTGCAT
The DNA here is from genome assembly GCF_964204655.1 of Triturus cristatus. Lineage (NCBI taxonomy): Eukaryota > Metazoa > Chordata > Amphibia > Caudata > Salamandridae > Triturus > Triturus cristatus. The sequence continues at coordinate 981,798,913 of NC_140580.1, forward strand.
TGTGCTCCTGACTTGTCAGAGGCAGCCTATTTCCCGGTCTTAGGGGCAACCCACAATTTTACCATTAGTGCCTTGATTGACATCACTGACACCAACGGATACAGATACCAACATCACATAAACCGTAAATGTAGCAGATCATTTTATCAGACTTGGGAACCCGCGCTCCACTAACTAAATATAATTTCCACGCTAAACCAGATTATGCCTGTGAGCAGTGATACTTGAAAGAATGGCCCAGGGGCCACATGCTACCCTCTTGACCTTTACATGCGCCCCTCCCCTGCGAACAACAGCACGAACTGCTGTTTAGTTGCTGCGCACTAATATTCAGAAAAAAGTGTGACATAAATAGGAAAGCATTTATTAACCTGCAAATAAATGCTTGCCTGTTTATTAAACAAAAAAAAAATTAGATCTCCTTAAACAATCCCAGACCCCCTACAGCCACCCTGCTGGCATCATTGCAGCCATCGGTCACACCACAGACCCTACTTTGTGGCCCCTGGGAAAATGTTTGCAAGTACTCCTGCCCTAGAGAATACAATTGAGAACAATGATGTCAATCTTTTTGATGACTTCCAGGATATATCGCCAGATGGGGAAGCAGTAATCCCACTATGGTAGTAACTCTGAAAGTGGCTGAGGTACTTGTCCTTGTTCTGAGGTCACAACTAATGTTATAGAGGTCCTAAACCCAGAAACCTAAGCTCCCCTTTAATCAGACCCTGATTGATGTGTCTCGCATTTACGCTAGTTTGAGCTATTAACATTGTAAATAACAATGCCTTTGTTTCGGTTTTTAAAACATAAATAAAAGGCATTATCATTTATAATGCCAATAGGTCATACTTGCATAAATGCGAGACCTATTGCATTGCAAATGCTTGTTAACTGTGTATCCAGGCTGCTTAGGCTCTGAATAATAGCTTGCTTGCAAGTTCTTACTCTCAGTTGATTAAAACAGGGTCGAAAAATCTTTAGAGGGCCTCGTTTGAAGCGAGAGTCACACGTCTAGAATGGTTTAATTTTTATATGGATAAAGTCTGATGGATGCTTCTAATCGCAGATTCCTCACTTTGTGAATAATCCCCAGGCTTCAGACTGACCCAGAAACTTTCAGAGCAGTTCTCCTGCACTTTGGTAGGTGGTGTTGTGTGGCTCTGTGCCAACAATTTTCCTCTCCGGAAGCGACTAAGGGAGCAAGACAACTGTCAGTTCCTTTCTCTCTGTGATTTCAGATGCAGATCCGTAGCTTTACCCTGGTCTTTGACCAGGATTTTCATCACAATTTCCTTAGCATACAGGGGAAATGTCAACACTAAAACCACAGGGTTCAAGAAATGCAGGGACTGTAGCAGATAAATGGCTGTGATGAACCCTCAGAAAGTGGTGCCTGGGGTCAGACCATGACCCCAAAGTCTGTTGAGATTGCTCCCATATGAGTCTGAAAGCCATACGTGAACGAGATGCCAAACTGTACTTCATCAAGCACAAAAAGACTGCCTGATGTGACAGGTCGAAGGGAAAAGGAAGGTCTCACTCCCGCTCCTAAAGTCATTCAGGGGCAGATCTTCATCATGGTTGAAGTTTTTGGATAAGTCAAAGAAAAAAACATATGAAATCCAGATGATAAACTGCCCCTTCCTGCCACTTTCGCACTCCAGACAAGGCGTGAGGGTGTCATCGCGCCTACCTATCTTGCTCCTGATCTCCATTGGACCTGATTCAGAGTGTAGTCTAACCTGAGTTTTTAGGTCCATCTGGGATATTTCAGCAAGTTGAAGCTTTCAGGGAGGCTGCTGCAGATTTTTTGCACGTTACCGGCTTCACAATGGCCTCCAGATGATCTTCTGTCTGGCGACTCCACCCACAGCACCGTCTGTGCCCCTTGACCCCACATTGGGTTCAGCTCCGACTCTGGTGCCTGTCATCTTGTGTGCATCCTTTACCCCTGTCCCACCCTCATTGATGCCAGATGACGATATACAGTCTGTATTCCCATCTATCTCCAAATTGAATCCTCCACAACCTCAACCAAAGTCGTGTCCGGCACTGACCTGTGTGCAACTTCTTGACAACCCCTCCAATTCTGATACTTTGCCATTACCACATGGTAATGCACAGACTCTACATAATCTTTTTGGCACATGTTCTGAAAATGATAACTATGATAGGGTGTGTATTATATTCTCGAATATGATGAAGTCATTTGGTATGAAGAGCTTTAGGGTACCAGTGGGCTTGATACTTTCACAGATACTGGACTGGTGTCTTCACCAAGTCTTGCTAAAATGGAAAGTTCCTTTCTCGCTGTAGTGATGTGAAGCACTGCTTAGGTGCTAGATTTACAATTACCAAGGAAGTGAAAACTAACTTGTTAACTGAGGCGATACAGCCGGGCAGGTTCCAACTGTGGCACTGTTGCCATTTAACAAGGCACTTACAGATGCCCTTTTGGGCACTTGGGTTAAGCCCTGTTCCAGGGTTGCTTGTTAATAGACATGTTGTCCGTGGCCACCTCCTTGCACCTGGTGACCCTGCCTTCCTAACACAACATCTGACTCTGGAGAGTTTTGTGGTAAAAGCATCCACAAGACCACACTGGATCGCAAACTTGACTGCATCCCTCCTGTCTGCCATAGCTTGGGAAAGGATGGCCCAGGCCTCCTCCGGTACCATGGGCAGCACTGGCGCAACCAAATCCCACAATGCATGGGAGTAACAGTCCAAAAGGCATGCGGTGTTCACAGACCGCTGTGCCAGGCTTATGGAGAAAAGATTTCTTGCCTAAGGTGTCTAGCCTCTTGGATTTTCAATGTGGTGGCGTGGTAGGTCTGGGAAATCTCTCTTGGAGTGAAGGAGTCACTCCACTGCATCTGCAGGCACAGCAACAAAGCTGACCGGTCTGCTGCTCATAAGATTCTACCAACTCCAAAAGGTCCAGCAACACAGGTGGTGGTTCTGCAACTCCTTCGAGGCCTACACTATCTTCACAGCAATTTTGAAACCAGTCTACCTCGTAGGAACCGCTGAAGCAGTACCCCTGTGCACTGCCTTGACTTGCCATTGCCAAGGCTTTTTGACTCTCTCCTCCAGAGATCTCCGGGCTCCAAGAAGCTCCAGCCTCAAGCATCTCCTGAAGCCAAGATCTTCACCTGCACCGCATCCCTTGCACCGTGGGCCTTCATCCTTTGGTGAGCTCCTCGAGATCCTCTTTCGACTCCTGTGCCTTCGCCCTGTGGGTCCTCTCGGGGGTCTTCCTTGGCTCCAGTGGGCTTCATTGCATTCTTGGGCCAGCTCTGACTGACTTGCTCGTGGTGAGTCACTTGGACCTTGCTGGTCCCGACACTGCACCTTTTTCTACAACTACATTGGTTGCTGTTGCCAAGACTTGTTGGTGATCCTGCCGGACACTGACCCCCTGGCTCTTGACGTCCGACATGACACAGCTTGTGATCGACTCCTGGTCTTCCACACTTTCGCCTGGTCCGCACAACTGCAATTTCAAGGGCACCGCCAACTCTCCTGCACCTGCGACATTGGTCGGCATTCGTCTTCTGTGCCTCCTGGTCACTCCTGAGTGGCATAGACTCTGCCCCCTCTGCTTCTAGGTACCTTTCAACTTGAATCAACCTTTGGGTTCCACCGGACTCTTTCACCTTCTTCGCCAGCTGCATCTCTTATGAGGTCCTCCATTGTGGTCTACGACGGATCCCGACGTCAATTCGTACCTATGCACCCGGCTTCCCTCGTGTAGGTATCCTGGTTCCTGGGGCATCCACGAGTGGGGTGACTCTGCAACCTTCCATCTTCCACCGGGTTTCTTCAGGGTCTGCTGTAAAGGGTCCTTCTTCTTTAAAACTGCAACTACGACTTACCCATTGACTTGCATTGAGTATGTGGTTGTGTTCCCACTCTGCACACGGCCTCTGTGGGGTTGGTAGATACTCACCTTGGGTGGTTCCTTGGGTCCCTGACTCTTCTACGTCTTCTGGGTCCATTCTCGACTCAGGTTGTGCTTCGCATTCCACTATTTTAGTATATGATTTGGTCTCCCTCTGGAGACCACTGTGTATTTGTGCTACTTACGTGTTCTATTTCCAAAGTATTTGTGTGTATTTTGGATATATCTCTGGGTAGGAGATATTGCTATGTGTTAGTGAGTGTTTATAATAAATACATATTTTTATAAATTTTCACTTGACCTACACCAAAACAAGCTACTTTACACTCCTTTTGGACTAAGCCTGAAGGCTGCTCTCCACAGCTACCACTTATAGAGCTTTCTAAGGTTGTTCAAGACCACTAAAATCACCATAAGGGTTGTCTGGATTAGTGCACTTGCATAAGTGAGCACCATATACTAAGCCAGCCTCCTACACAGACCCTCCCATCCTTCCTTCTGTTTGAATGGATTTCTTGGGACAGGTCTGTTCTCTCAGGGCCCTAGTTTTCCACACCAGTGGTCAGTATTCTTAATGGCCCCACGCTCATGGCGTGGAACATCATGAAAAGAAACTGGTAGCACTCTAGGGTGGCACCTATATAGGCACCTCGCATGTCACTTCCGGTGCAGACAATGCCATATGGAGACGAATGACACCAGCTACTGGCTCATGAAAAATTTCCGAATCCAGATTGACACCTGGGGATAATTCTAAGGTAAGGAATCTGCCGCTAGATAGTCATTACCAGATAAGGCATTACCGAATGTAAGTAACTTTTTCGACAGGCTGCTTCCTCCCATGCTGAGGGAGGAGTGGCTTTTGGTGACAGAAGCCTTCCTCCATTCTCGGGTTGTGCTTGCTCTTGATGACTGGCTACTTCCTCGCCTGCTCAAGGTGTGATTGCTCTTAGTGAAAGGCTGCTTCCTCACCAGCTCAATATACAATTTCTCTTGGTGATGGTCAACTTCCTTGCCTGCTCAGAATGTGATTGTTCTTGGTGATTGGCTGTTTCCTCACCTACTCAAGGTGTAATTGCTCTTTGTGATAGGCTGCTTACTCACCTCCTCAAGGTACTACTTCCTCACCTTTCTCAAGGTATGATTGCTCTTGGTCTCTGTAAACTTCCTTTGTCCTAGGCCATTGTTCATCATGGTACTGGTGCAAAAGGTTACTAGTCAAACACATTTTGCTCTAGATTTGTACCGGGATGTCGAGGGGAAATGTGGAAACGAGTACCACTGAATGTGGCATAAACACCCGTTACACTAGTTCAGTAGTCAAGCCTGTGTTGTTAGACGTGGAATAAAATGATTACTGTTATTGCATTATTCGCAATATGTTTTGTTGTGCAGACCACGCCTATTTTATATCCATTGTGAAAGTGTTCACCTGGGTCAGATGGCCGCCATAAAGCTGACCAATAGGCTCCGTTATTGCCAAGTAACAGAATCTAAGTTGTATTGGAGTTCAGACATCGAGAGTTGAACACCATCCAAGCCGCAGTGGATCTAAGTAATTCCTGCAAACTGAGCAGTTGATGCGAAGCATATCCATTCACACACTTTACTGGGTATCATCTGCTTGACCATAGAAAATTAGTCAAAAGGACTGTTCAGTAGGGCTAAGAGTGTCACCTAGATGTTAAACAGGGAGGGTCATCTTAAATCTGAATTGTGGCACCCCAATTTAGAGGTTTTCATGCAAACATTAGCAGTGGAAGACAGACCGCTTGAGATTGAGTGGAAAGAATTTACCTAATTCAGTCCAATGTTACGATCGCTCACATGCTCCTCCAAGAGCCACTTTTAAAAAGGCTACATCTTTAAGATCCATGTGTATTAATAGCACAGATGCAATGGCCATCTGTGGACGGCACAAGAAGGCCCCATGCTCCAATACTATTGCCCCATCTCAGGAGACCTGCTCTAGTCTTTAAGACATATTAGCAGGACACCATAGTGACAATCTTTGTGGCCTTTCAGTCCTCTTCTAGTTTGGCAGCTGCGGAGATAACCTTGAAATCTGTAGTTAGTTCTCCTCCTGAGCACTCCCTGATTCGGTTTGCTCCTGGCTCGAATGACGTCACTTGACAAAATGGCATCAAATAACTCTGAGCCTTCTTCAGAAGATAGATAAAGCTTTTGAAAAGGTTCTGGGTGCTCAGCTCTGCAACCTTTCCCTGGCTTTTGCCACTGTCCCTTCCTCATGGAAGGAAGTCATTGTTATACCACTTACCATTAAAGTCTAAGACGGATTACTCTTTTAGTTTTATGGTCAACTTTCGGCTTGTATCTTTACTTACGTTTTCCTCCCAAGTTCACTAAAAGAACAGTCAACGTGGAAGCTCCATTCCATTGATCAACCTGTAGACCCCTGCTCTCGGGGATGTTGTAAGATATTTCTGAAGGTAGTTTGTACGAACCTAGTGTGGTGTACTCGTTGTGCATAACGCTGCTGTAAGGTCTCCAGAATGTGTTCGTCCCTGGATCTGATGAGTCCACTTCTGCCCATCGGAGCGTTGGTTTGCGCTGCCCCGCCAGGTTCATCTCACCCCTTGTCACCCGGTCCCCTCGCCCTAGATGTCCATGGCCTCCTCCCCCTGCAGGTGAAGGGTGGTGAGAGTAGCCTTTGTTGAGTTGGCAGATGGTTGCTGCTTCCGGTCAGGTGTAGGTGTCTGACATGTCACCCCCTGGCTGTCAGCTCTTCACCCTCCCTGGTGCTTTGAAGCCGGTGTCCGCGACTGTCTGTTTCCTTGATCCGTCCCCGCGGCCCTAACCTCCCCACATGGTTCAGAGACTCCGCTTTGTTCTGCTGGACTATGTATGCTTTAACCTGTCACTTGTCACACCTCACTCCTGGGAAGGAGGCGGGAACTTGACATCCCCCCCCCCCTCCCCTCCCGAAGCTCTGCGCTCACCTTCCTTTGAAGTTCTCAGCTGGCCCTCGTGGAGTCTTTGTGGGTGAGCTGTGAAGTGAGGGTCTCTTTCCGCCCACAGCTGACCTGAACAGCTGAGGAGCCCATGAAGGCAGCTTTGGCGGGGAGACCAGGGAGCTATCAATGGCGCAGCAGGTGCAGTGGCACCAGAGCCTAGGGGAAGGGAGCGCCTCTTGTACCCTTGCAATAAGCTTCTTCTTTGATTGACAGTGAGCTCCTCTTGTATCTGTTCAATAAACTTCTTCTTTGATTGACAGAGAGCTCCTCTTGTACCTGTGAAATAAGCTTCTTTTTTGATTGACAGTGAGCTCCTCTTGTACCTGTTCAATAAGCTTCTTTTTTGATTGACAGTGAGCTCCTCTTGTACCTGTTCAATAAGCTTCTTCTTTGATTGACAGTGAGCTCCTCTTGTACCTGTTCAATAACTTATTTTTTGATTGACAGTGAGCTCCTCTTGTACCTGTTCAATCACCTTTTACATTAACCGTGAGCTCCTCTTGTACCTGTTCAATAAACTTCTTCTTTGATTGACAGTGAGCTCCTCTTGTACCTGTTCAATAAACTTCTTCTTTGATTGACAGTGAGCTCCTCTTGTACCCATTCAATAAGCTCCTTTTTATATAAACTGCGGGTGCTGTTGTGCCTGTGCAATAAGCTCCTTTTCATTGTCCAAAAAACAACTCTGACTAAGTATCTCCTCTAATTACACAGTACAGTTCACTCTCTCCCTCAGGGTGAGCCTCTCCTGTACCTATACAGTGCAGCTCCTCCTTTATTTGGGCTATGCATCTCTGCAGTACAGCTCCCTATGCATCTCTGCAGTACAGCTCCATTTGTACCTCTGCAGTAAAGCTTCTTCTTGCCCGGGCAGAGAGTTCCTTCTTTGCTGTGTGCTCATTTGGAAAGACTACATGGATTCCCCCGCAGAGAGTTCCTTTTTAGCCTGTGTAGTAAGCTCCTCCCTAGCCTGTGAACTAAGCTCCTTAGCCTGTGCACTAAGCTCCTTAGCCTGTGTGGTAAGCTCCTTAGCCTGTGTAGCAAGCTCCTTAGCCTGTGTAGCAGTCATGGCTGCCACAATAAAGAGGTGGTGGTGGGGTGGGATCACGGTAAGGGGGTGGGAGGGGGGGAAGTTTATAATAAAAAATTAATTTAAAATAATAACTTACCTGGAGCTGCAGAGCACTCGTCGTTCCCGGTCCCAGCAAGCACTGGGGCCATGTCACGGACTCCCTGCAATCCCCGCGCTGCTCTCACGTGAGAGCAGCACTGGAATTGGTCTGAGCAGGCAGGAAAGGCGCCCTGCTCAGACCAGGGAGTATGTGGGGTTCCTCCGGCCCGACTGCTCAATGCAGCTGGGCTGGAGAAAACCTAAGTGCGCATGTGTGTTTTGGTCAGCCTGAGATGGCCGGACTAACACACATCCACACTTAGGGAGTGGAGTGCACCTCGCACTCCTTCTCCTTCTCCCAGTGCCTCGCCCCTCCCTTTGCAAGCTGGCTCAGAGGCAGAAAATGAAAAATAATACAATTAAATCGTTTTATTTTTCATTTACTGGCTGTGAGCCAGTGAGTAGGGTGCCACTCCTCTGCCATTGAAGAGGAGCCACCACTGCATGTAGTAAGCTCCTTAGCCTGCGTAGTAAGGTCCTCCTTGGCCTGTGTAGTAAGGTCCTCCTTAGCCTGTGTAGTAAGCTCCTTCTTAGCCTGTATAGTAAGCTCCTTGTTAACCTTTGTAGTAAGGTCTTCCTCAGCCTGTGTAGTAGGCTCCTCTTTAGTCTGCGTAGTAAGCTCCTTGTTAACCTTTGTAGTAAGGTCCTCGTCAGCCTATGTAGTAGGCTCCTTCTTAGCCTGCGTAGTAAGGTCCTCCTCAGCCTGTGTAGTAAGGTCCTCCTCAGCCTGCGTAGTAAGGTCCTCCTTAGCCTGCGTAGTAAGGTCCTCGTCAGCCTGTGTAGTAGGCTCCTTCTTAGCCTGCGTAGTAAGGTCCTCCTCAGCCTGTGTAGTAAGGTCCTCCTAAGCCTGCGTAGTAAGGTCCTCCTTAGCCTGCGTAGTAAGGTCCTCCTCAACCTGTGTAGTAAGGTCCTCAGCCTGTGTAGTAAGGTCCTCCTTAGCCTGTGTAGTAAGATCCTCCTTAGCCTGTGTAGTAAGGTCCTTCTTAGCCTGTGTAGTAAGCTCCTTGTTAACCTTTGTAGTAAGGTCCTCCTTAGCCGGTGTAGTAAGGTCCTCCTTAGCCTGCGTAGTAAGGTCCTCCTTAGCCTGTGTAGTAAGGTCCTCCTTAGCCTGTGTAGTAAGCTCCTTCTTAGCCTGTGTAGTAAGCTCCTTGTTAACCTTTGTAGTAAGGTCCTCCTTAGCCTGTGTAGTAAACTCCTCCTTAGCCTGTGTAGTAAGTAAGCTCCTTCTTAGCCTGTGCAGTAAGCGTCTCTTAGCCTGTGTAGTAAGCTCCTCCTTCGCCTGTGTAGTAAGCTCCTCTGCCTGTGTAGTAAGGTCCTCCTCAGCCTGTGTAGTAGGCTCCTTCTTAGCCTGCGTAGTCGGCTCCTTCTTAGCCTGTAATGTATGCTCCTTCTAAGCCTGTGTAGTATGCTCCTTCTTAGCCTGTGTAGTAAGCTCCTTGTTATCCTTTGTAGTAAGGTCCCTGTTAGCCTGTGTAGTAAGCTTCTTAGCCTGTGTAGTAAGGTCCTTCTTAGCCTGTGTAGTAATCTCCTTGTTAATCTTTGTAGTAAGATCCTCCTTAGCCAGTGTAGTAAGGTCCTTCTTAGCCTGTGTAGTAATCTCCTTGTTAATCTTTGTAGTAAGATCCTCCTTAGCCAGTGTAGTAAGGTCCTTCTTAGCCTGTGTAGTAAGCTCCTTGTTAACCTTTGTAGTAAGGTCCTCCTTAGCCTGAGTAGTAAGGTCCTCCTTAGCCTGAGTAGTAAGGTCCTCCTTAGCCTGAGTAGTAAGGTCCTCCTTAGCCTACGTAGTAAGGTCCTCCTTAGCCTGTGTAGTAAGGTCCTCCTTAGCCTGTGTAGTAAGCTCCTCCTTAGCCTGTGTAGTAAGCTCCTTGTTAATCTTTGTAGCAAGCTCCTCCTTAGCCTGTGTAGTAAGTAAGCTCCTTCTTAGCCTGTGCAGTAAGCTCCTCTTAGCCTGTGTAGTAAGCTCCTCCTTCGCCTTTGTAGTAAGGTCCCGGTTAGCCTGTGTAGTGAGCTCCTCCTTAGCCCAGTAGCGTAGTAGGCCCAGGCCAGTGATCTCACTGTCCGTGCTGTACTGTGTGCCTGCGAGTACTCGCCCTCACCCATCATATGGACTCGCGTTAATGGAGTGTATTTTGGTGGTCTGTCTGCTCGGGGGTACCAGTGACAGATCGGTGAGGTCCGGGTTTCCATTGCCTGCTACTTGTGCTGTATGAATAGATCGTCAACAGCATCTCATATAACCTTTTTAGGCTTGTCCACTTCGAGGACCCACCTGAGTGTCTCCGCCCGCCAGCCCCGTTGAGTGCCCCCCTCCCGCCTTCCAGCTCTGCATGGGAACTTGCTCAGGTGACACCTCCCCCTCGCCCAGGACTGGGGGCCGGGCCGCATTACTGCTGTGAGATAGTCTGTAATGAACTGTCCCTCGACAGGACAGTATCAATTAGCGCGTGTCACCGGGCTGACAGAAATGGCGTATCGAGGCTAAATCTACAGCGTGGGATTCTCTTCCCGCAGCGGACGAGTCTGGCCCGGAGGCGGGGGCGAGGGGGCCGTGGAGGCTGGGGACGGGCCTGACTGAAGTGGCCTTTGTGGCTGTACAGTTTGCGACACTGCAAGGCAGGGGATACACAGGCCCAGATCCACTCTATACACGCCGAGGCCGTCGCCTCAGAGAGGGCTCGCGCCTCAGCACGGGATAGGTAGCTTCAAACACCATGGCCCTTCATGTCTGCCCTAGCCTGGAGTCTCTAAAGGTACACATAGCTTAGAGTACAAACAGCGTGCCCTCCTCACAGGACACGCTCGCATCGCAGGCAGGTCCGTCCCATAGGGCTGCCACCAAGTTCCATGTTGCCAGGAGGACACCATCATTGTTCTCATGTGCGTGAGTCCCGTGGGCTCATTGGAAGCGCACAACGACTACCATTCCAAGAAAGCTATGGGTAGTTAAATGGCAACCCAGGACAGAAATGATGGATCTCTGAGCACGTGAGCGAGGCGACCTCCTTATGAAGCCCTCTTCAGACAAGGACTACTTGTCCAACACACGTTACTTCAGGGATTACATGAAACTTGTCCAACACACATTATTCCTGGGATTACACGAGAAAGTATGGAGGTCTCAATCTTGCAAAGTGTTGTATAATAATTCGGATGACTTGGTGTGTAGAGAGTTTTCTAGTACTTGAGTTTTCTCTATAGGTAGGCTCCATGGGAGGGTCTTGCAACTTTCCATCATTTGTCACTGTTTATTCGTGTCTCCCATGTTCACTGTCTAAATGCTGGTTTTCTGTATAAGTTTTGTGCATCTCAAATCATTTGTGCTTTATTGACAACAAGCATAATATGATATGCACTCAAATTCCCGTGCGCACGGAACTGATACTTTTGCATTTTTTTGGGAGATATCTAACACAAGCCACAGCCTTGGTGAAAAATAAAGATCAGTTGAAATTATGCGAAGACATCCAATTTAAGCCACAGCTATTGTGAAAAACGAAAAGCAATGACTAGCAAATGTTAAAATTATTCTGTTTTTCTAATTGTGATAAAAAAATTGAAGATTGTCTCAATATGAAAATAAATTATGTGAATGATTAAAATAAACAAGACCGAATAGGAGATAAATATTGGTATGTTTAAATGGTTTTCTGACTTGGATGTAGGTGTGTAAGAGTTACAAATGTTGGTATGTATGTAAATGTGAATTATTTTTTAGCTTATAGATTTCAATGTCTTTGTGATCCGTGACATTGATGTTCAGGACATCCCATCTGTTCAAGTTGAAGAAATTACATTGTGTTGAATTTTTACAGATTCACAATAAAACGAAATATGCGAATGATGTGTTAAATTCTCTGGGCCATACACTTTCTTTTGTATAGACAATATGTATGCATGAACTGAAGTTGGTATTTCTTTGCTATTTATGGGCTATTACCATTGAAACAATGTGGATATGTCTTGTTAAAGCCACATGTTTATTTCCGAATGACGTTCATGAAAAAATGTTCTTAGCATGTGCTCCGTAATGTTTCATTCTTCAAGGTTTCTTCTGCCTGCTTGCTGTATTGCATTGATTCACAATAGGTCACTGTTGTTTTGTAATTAGTTTGTTCTGCCGTCCCAAGATAACATTAAAATAGATGGGCTAAATCAATGATGACTTTTTTTAATGCTATGATTTTCCATTTTGTTCTATGAGATTTCCTATATAACCCCTCAAATTTGAGGGTGAGCCAGAGCTCTTTCTGGTGCTACTAGGGATGCTGTCCGATCTCTTACTGGTTTGCTGCCAATTTGTGACTTAGAATAATTTTTGACTTTTCCTATTATTTTGTATTGTTCTTTTACTGAGAACCTTCATGGCAATGACTTCATGCATCTGCACTTACAGTTTTTGTATTGGATCTTGAATTTTTGTAATAAATCTTTCTAAACATTTTAATTCCGTCTTATAACCTACTTACTGAGCCTGTTCTTCCTTATTAACTATATTTTTGATAAGCAGTTTCATACCTTATCTTGGGATACTTTGCCTTATAGAGTTGAGGCTTAACACCATCTCTGATTCACTCTCTCATGGGCGTGCTATTGAGGTGTCTTCTGGGCTGTAAGATTTTAGGGGGTGCCCACGTTGTGGAGTGAGGGCATTTCCCTTATTCTCTAATATAGTGACTTAGTCCTTCCTGTCCAAGTGTTAGTGTATTCTGGGGATCCTTGTTGGTGTCTCCATATCTTAGTGTGGCCTCAGATCCAGTGCAGCTGCTGTCCCAGTATCAGTTTATTTAAGCACCTGGGTTATGCATCTCCAAGCTCAGTCCATGTCTGAGACCTCTACATGTACAGGATAAATACAGTTGATAGGTGATTTGTCAGATGGAATATTGTCCTGAGGAGACCCATTGTAATTACCTTCCGGGTCAAAACATCGAACCTGGAGTGAGGATTGCCTAAGATTAAAGTAGTTTTTATTTTGTATCAGTATATTTTATAGATATTGAATAGCCATATGTACACTGGTATGACAATAGGATCAGAACATAACATGTGAGTTGCTAGTTACTATAAGTCTAAGAGTGTTTGGCGTGGATAAGAAAGATTCATTGAAGTGATCAGGCCATTGTCTTGGATACGCTAGGGCAGTTGCCATGCAGCACAGCTTTAGATGATTTTAACAAGAAATGAATTTTGGGCACTGGTAGAAATTTGTTGTGATTATCCAGATATGCACAGGCTTTTAGAAGAGTTGGTTGCCTTGACCAAATTTGAGGCAATCAGGAAAGACACCCTGTCTGAGGGCTAGATTCCCTGGGTTTTTCCAAAATAGAACACATTTTAAGCAAGGTCATTGAAATATTTCCGAGTACTGGACCCATAACATTGTTAGAGGGGTTGGGCATCACGATAGTTGTTAGTAACTCCCTTTCCCCACTACTTGTTAAACTATTGCCATGTGTTCTCAAATTTTCAGTCGGTGTTCCAGTGCTGTAGATCTAAAGAAATTTCCAGTGATGGCTTTATTGATTTCACTTTGGTTTTGAAAAACTGTGTAAAATCTTCAGATTTCACCATTGAATCAACAAATGTGTTGGAGGATGGCAGTTGTGAGCTCTCCGACCCATTCAAAAAGTTGTTTAGGTTTTTTTTTGACTGAATCGATGAGAGATCTAATGTGTAATACCTTTTGTAGGAAAGTGCCCTTTTCGACATCATCACCCCCACTTTATGCCTGGTATTTGATGTGATTTTCGACTGGAAGTGCACTGGGTTCCTGCTAACCAGGCCCCCAGTGCCAGATCTCTTGCCCATAACTGTACAATTGTTCCCCCCAATTGGCAATACCTATAGTACCCTTTGAAAGTCCCTAGTAAATAGTAACCATGGTACCTACGGCCTGAAGTACTAAAGAGCTGCAGCACGAATTGAGCCGCCCATAGGATCCCTCACCAAGCTCATGCAAACTGCCACTGTAGGCTGCGTGTCTTGGTGCGGATGGAAGTGATAACACAACATATCACACAGCCTGTGTACCATGCCTACAGCCACTGCATGCAGTATAAATAAGGCACCCCTACAGCAGACCTTACCGCCTTAAGGCAGAATTCATTATACTACATGTGAGGGCATAATTGCTTGAGCAGATATGCCCCTGTGCTGGTTAGTACCATTACTGCCAGTACAAGTGATCAGGGAAGAAATTTCGAAAGAATGCGCTGGACACTGGTGAACACGAGTTCCCCAGCTACAGTAGGCTTCACTGAAAATAGGGACGTTTGGTATCAAACATCTCACATTACTAAACCCACACTGATGCCAGTTTCAGATTTAGTGATACATGCACACAGAGGGCACCTTAGAGATGCACCTTGAAAAACTTCCAGCCACTGGTGTGCTGACAGACTGGTTTTCGCCAGACTGCCACCATAGACGAGTTTCTGACCCCCAAGGGTGAGTCCTTTGCTCCTTTGCTCTCAGGTGGCCATAAACTGAGCCTACTTGGGGAGGAGGTGTTTTCACTTCCTTCCATAGGATGACCTTCAGATTAGCATTTCAAGGCAGGGGAGCTTCAAAGGGCCTTTGGTAGGTAAATCTGGTTTCTCTTACAGGAGAAGAAGCCGACTGTGAGAAGTTGGCCTGGCATATGCTGTCCACTAGTTATAGGGGACACCTTCCACCAGTCCAATTCGACTCTTATGGTGATAGGTTAAAAGACAACCTTTAAAGAAAGCTATCCTAGTGGTAGCTGTGGAGAGCAGCCTTCAGGCTAAGTCTTGAAGGAGTGTTAAGCTTATTGTTTTACCATAGATAACCTCTTGAATAACCAAATGAAAAAGTAGTCCACACAGGTATATATATAAAATATATGTATTTATTCTAAGAATAATCCCACTAGTCTCTTTATGAGGCTGGAGGTAAAGATACAATTCAAACAAGCATTGATAGTTACAATAAATAGCACTGGAATCATAGGGCCCCGGGGGGGACCATACCATATATTAAACAAGCATTTACAATGCAATGGTCTCGGCATTGTTAAAGTTAGAGCTATTGGCATTGCTCATGACATTATTTTTGTTTATGTTTTTAAAACATTTAAAGAAACAGCATTGTTATTTACAATGTCAATAGCTTAATCTCTCTCAAATGCGAGACCTATTTTTGTGCAGGTTTCCTTCCTGCACAAAAATATTCATCCCCTCAATGCAGGCACCCTTGCACCATGGTACAAAGGTACCTGTGTTGGCACACGGCAGCCCATCATGCGCCAGTGCAGGGGAAAAGGACAGGAATGCGTCGTATCTGATAGATATATTGCATTCCTGCCCTTTTCGTTTGCCATAGGGCAGAGCAGCAAAAGCAGATAACAGCAAAGCACATTGGTAAGACCTCACGTTGCTGAGTCTGGCCATCAGGGAAGCAAGCACGCGTTGTGTGGTCATTCTCCGCTTGCGATATTGTCCATCAACATCTATGCGATACTGACGGCATAGAAAGAGATGTCAGACTAATTGAGAGAATGTTACAATTCAAAAAAATGGGTGCAAGTACGGGCTTAACCATAAAATTGCTCCAATCCAAGATGGCCGCTATCAGTATTCTAATGTGGAAGTATTCCGGTCGAATTAGCAGAAATGTTTATTTTGGGCAAAATTTGACCTGCTATAAACAACTGGATGCGACTCAATTCAAATTACGCACTAGGCAAGAGCAATATGCTGTCTAAAAGAAAAAGAAACAACATCCTGGAAAAAGCAAACACTCATAGGGAATGAAAGATTAAATAAAGCATGTAAAATGTAAGCAGAAACAACATGGTGAACTTAACGCCTTTACAGTCATAATGCAGAAATCAACGAGTATTTTTCCCTGAAAACTACAGGGCCCAGAAAGGACCCATTTCAATGTCCACTGCTTATATGCTTACAAAACGTAAGCAGCCTGGTTTAAAAAGACCACATTCGTGAACACAAAGCCGCCGTATACATTTTGTTTTCCAATCCACCCATCAACCAGGTATTGCAGTACCTCCAGGTTTGGCGCACTTCCCCACCAGGGAAAAAACAGAACTTCACTGCAAACTCAGTAAAGTGACGCTAATGTTTTTGGGGTTTGAATAAAACCAATATGGCCACTTTAAGAACACTCCGTCTTGTTTTTTTTATTGATTTTTCATATTATGAACCTTTTATTTCTGAGGCTGCACTTTGCAATAGAAAAATGTACAAACGGCATTTCCAGAAAAAGTTTTTTTTTGCATCCATTTCACAGAGGAACAAATGAACGACAGGAAGAAAGAGAGGGTGAGAACCATTTCTTGAGTCATGGTTTTCGGTAAGTGAGGAGGAGTTAGAGAGGGAATAAGAGTAAGAAAGGGTGGGGGGGCAGCTGCCAGCGGCAGAGCAGAAGCTGATATTACAATTTCTAGTGGTGTTGACTCATTCCGCCGAGTGGACGACATCTCACACATCTGCCATTGCTTGGTAGTGAATACATAGGGTTTTGGTACAGTTCCTACGAGGGAAACTCGATATAAGGCTCCACTGTGAAGAGGACACCACATAATGTATGGCTTTTTTCACTTCTACTAGCGGGTTATTATTCACGCTTTGTAGGTCGGATTATGAGCATCTGTTTCCAAAGTATGTACCCAAAAGTATGATGGCAAGCATTCTAAACTCTCCACAAGACAGCATGTTTATGTAAAGACAAGTTTAACTGAACTAGACCTGTATTATCTTTTCAAACTCTCACGCTTTTCACCCAACAGTCCACATCCGCGTCAAACTACAACCAACACCAATTTCGACCACACACACACACACACAAAGGAAACCCAGGAACCAGATGACCATCGGATCGCAGCGGAACCTAGTCCTGCCGATAAACGTTCATTTAACGATACAAGTGAAGTAAACTTACATGGCAACCCAAAAAGCCCTTACAACGCAATATACCCCCGCTCCCAAGCAGTCAGTAGTATGTTTACACACAATGGTGTTTTAACAAAATACACGCAGGATCTGTGATGGTTATAGTATGTAGTTTCCGTATAAGAAATACTGTATTTAGGATCGTACAGTCTGCAGACTTCTTTAGCATCCGCAAAACATACAAGGTGGTTCCATCCGAGCACACCGCGTCCTGGCACGAGATGGACCTCCCCACAGCCCGACCAGAGTCAAACATACGGCACTTCCTGCAGAGTCACTAATCAGACCGGAAGACCTTCGCTGCATGTCCCTTCCCACTACTTCTTTTTGCATATTTATAAAGCGTGAACTAAACCCGAAGGTATTGGAGCGATTTACATAGCACCGCATTTACATTACACATTCAGGCACGGGGAGATTAAGTGATTTGCCCAGAATCACAGCATGTGGACGCGACCTCGAGGCTCGAACTCTAGTTTCCAGCACCAAAGTCGGCAGTTTAAGCCGACGGACCACATCCTCGCCACTACCCGATGAAGCGATGCCTGTACCTCCGATGACCGCCTCTCCCTCAACGAGAGCGTGATGCCCACCCCGAGTGTACCCTGCAGCCCTTGAATGTTTGGCCCTCGGTCCCGCAGAGTAACGAAAGCATCACGACCATGTCGGTGGACCCTGAAAGCCCTGGACGCGGGCCCCGTGGGCTCACCCCGCACGCAGTCCCTCGTCCCGCGACACAATGATGCTGCTCTACACCCCGCCTACTGTCCTCACCGCCAGATCCGGTACTCGCCTACTACACCCAGTCGCCCCTAGGACCCTCCGACATGGCACAACAGTTTTTTTTTTTTTTTTTTTTTTCAAATGTAGAACAGAACTTTAACCAAAACCCATTTTCATTCATATCTTTGCGATGGTTCAGGACACTCAAATTTTACCATTCTATCATTTTTATTGGAATACAATTCTAACATTTATTAGCATTTTTCTTTTTCATGTAGCAGCCCTGTTTAGAGATGACCATTTACTGTGTGTGATCACTCAGTTACAACACATGTGGCTTAAGCTTCACACCACAGACCTCGAGTTGGGCCTTCGCTGCTCAGACAAATTACTCAGGAAGTGCAAATGTGAAAGGTATGGCAACACCTGTGCGCAGATTCCATTTAATCGCTTAACGATTTCAGCCTGCTTGTGCATTTCAATGTTTAGCCCGTATGACATCTCATAGTACATAACATAGTGACGCTGCATTTCGGACTTCTCGCTGGCCAGTTTATCACACTCCAACTTCAAGCTGTGATATTGTGCTTGGAGAAGTTGGAACTCATCTTTAATCCGGTCACAGGAGTCGGAGGTGGTGAACTTCAGCTGCTGTGGCAGGTGAGACGAGCCCGAGCCCGAGTGCCGGCTTTGTGAAAACATCATGTCCGTCGGGCGGTGTCCGGGAGGGGGGTCGGCGTCTCCCCGCGGCTCCCCTGGCGCTCTCCCTGGCTGGCCTCGTTCGCTGTCCCCCGCCTCCGCTCTCCGCCTCTCACTGCGGCGCAGGTTCCCGTAATGGCGGCTCAGGAAGGGCACAACAGTTTTAAATAACGAATTTCGAACTCTGACTTAAGAAGAAGATCCTGTATTGTTTGTCAGACTGAATGTGGAAAGGGCTGGGGGGCGCAACAACGGCCGGATGCTGTGGAATAGCAACGAGACCTCTCTCCACCACCGCTCCCACCCCCTGCACGATCTCAGCTTCCCCTCCACCAGCCATTTAATAATAAAAAAAGAACAAAACTAACCTTTAAACATCTACGACGAGGGCACCGGAAGACACGACCGCCTTTCTCCGAGGCACAGCAGAAAATGCCTCGGAGAAACGCCACGTCCTTTTCGGATTTGGGGGCGTGTTTTGCTGTTGTCTCCTCCCTGAGACTTCTCGCAAAAAACACGCCCCCCGATCCGAAAAGGACGGGGCTTCAACGGAGTGACTGGACCTCTTCTCCAGTGGCTGGCCAGCATTTAAGAGGCCAGCCAATGGAGAACAGGAGAGAAGAGGGGCGGGTGCAAGCCCCTCTTCTCAAAGTCACTCAAACTCATTAAATCTCGGAGCGAGACTGCGCAAGCGCAGCCTTTCGCAGCCGAGACCTAAAAAGTGGTATAAGAACCACGACAATTCTACAGACAATGCCTAGGGCGTTTAGGGTCGCTGGCCCCTTGTGAAACCACCCAAGGTAGTGAGGAAGGGGACCCACGGGAGACGCGTGCAGTGGTATAAGCTACTGTCGGGATCTCTATTTAAGCCTATGGAGAATGTCGCGGTTGAAATTTACAAGATTTAAAACACTTCTAGCAGGAGTTCAAATTCAAGACTTTAGAGTTAAGCTTTTGAAGGGCCCACACCCACGAGAGTACCGAGGTACCACTGTTACCTGCCCCAGGGAAGCCGGGTGCATAGGTCGTTTTCGATGTCGGGTCGCGGGCTGATTTTCAGTGGAAAAACGTGAAGAACTGCTGCTAGCAAGAAGCGTCGTCGATGTCGTGAAGATTTAAGATGTAGATCTTGAAGAGAAGGACCTGAAAGCAGAGGGGACAGAGTCTGGGTCACGGCACAGTGACCAGGGGGCTCAGGAGAAAGAGCCCTTCAATGTCGGGTGCTTCCAGGTGGAAGATGGGTAGCTTGGATCGTCAGCCACGGGGTCCAGGAGGCTTCAAGGAAGGCCAGCTTCTGGAAGGCGACTGTCCCACGAAGGATGAGGGTCGCTGCGGTGTTAGTGTCCGGATTGGATCCACTAAGCCTTGGCAATCGCAACCCACGCAAGAATCACAAAATAGCTACTGGTGCAGACCCGCAAGGTCTGAGCGAGGTCTCCAGCGAGGAGACTGAAGAGCAGGCCTGGAGCAACCAGGGGAACTCTTGGAAGTAAGGATTGACCTCCGCCAGGGCCCACCAGTCGAGAGACAAGGGACCGCGGGAGGCAGCAATTTGGCGTACGTTAAGATGCGCCCGCGGGTCGCCGTAGCGGGCTTGGGCGTCTATCTTTGGCACAGATTATGCTGAGAGGTCGGCTCAGTAATGGGCCAAAGCACAACTTCCCCACTCGTTGGGTTTGTGTGCTGTGCAAGAGGTGGCCGGTGTCCTGGGGTATTGGGGATCTCTGCACCCACGGGGTCCACGGTGCTGAGCTTTGCTGTGCACACTCACTGGCCTCTGGGATGCTTGGAAACCCACCTCAAGGTAGGTAGGAGTCGTCGATGTCTGTAGGAGCAGCGAAGTTCCAACTGGGTCACTTTTAGTGTTTCAGGTGCCTGCCAAGCAGGGGGGTAACTCCTTTACCCCAAGGGAGATTTCCTCATTCAGCTGTGCGGAAGCAAGTCGAAGTTCAAGTCTGTAAAGTCCAAGATTAATCTAAGGCTCTGCGGACCCTGCACCCACCATTATCCAAGGATTAGGGGAGTATCTAAATCAGAGCCCACCAATGACAGTTCAGGCGGGAAAGGGTGGCTACACCCTCTCCCCTTTGTGTGTTTTCCCACCTGGGCAGGGGACAGGATGCCCCTGAACCGGTTTGAGGCAGTGTATGCAGAAGTAGGCACTGGAGAAGCCTACGTGCAAGTCTGAAAGACATCCTATGGTGCACCCACCCAGTTCCAATCCACATAGTCTGTCTGGGGAGGTGGGAGCACCTCCCTGCAACAAGATCCCTATTGTCCAGCTGCCGTGGCTGGAGTTATGCCCAGCAACAGGCAGCCAGAGTCGTGTGGGTGGCGGGTGGCATCCATTTTGTACTACGTGTGCACTTTTAAATTGGTGTCTAAAATCTGCCGCTTTTACCATATCGCCCCTCTAGCAGGAGGGAATCATGTCCTCACTCCCATGATTGGATTGGGGGTATGATTCCTACATGTTTGACACCAAACACGACATGGTTCTGTGCAGCAACTCTCAAGTTATCATGCTATCGCGATTACTTATAATGCGGTTAAGAGTATATAGTATGGCTGCACTACAAACAACCCAGCAATAGTTTTACGAAGGTTGCAGAGGGGTCCTACTCAGGTAGGGGTTCCCCCTCACACATATCTCAGCACCCTGCCTTGTAGGATTAGCAAGGCCTGCCTTAGGGGTGACCTATGAGGATATATGTGTTGTATTAAGTGGGATACAGGATGCCTATATCCCTGTAAGGGGTGCAATCACCACCTTACCCAGACTACAGTAGTGGTCTGGTGGTGTCAGTTGGTATGGCTGTCCCAGGGGTGGCACAATAAGTGCTGCAGCCCCTGGTAGGCCTCTGAGGGACCCATGCCCTGGGTACCTAGGGTACCATCTACAAGGGGCTGATAGGGTGTCCTCAGTATCCAATTTTTATGTACCTAGGGTACTCACATTAGTTTAGGGAGGAAGCAGATAGGCTGGGGTCCTGGATAGCAGGATCCCAGCCAGACTAGTCAAACACCATTCAAATACCAGGAAAAAAAGTTGGGGGCAACCATATAGTCAGATTCCACCTTCCTACACCGACCCTCTTTGTCCAGAGCCATTTGGCACCTGTACAGGTGGAAAAATTAATTAGTCCGATAGGCCTGCCCACCCTAAGGCTAGTTCCACCTCTAAGGTGGGCTACATAAAGTGGAGGCGACTTTTCAAAGTTAGTCATCATGGTGGTGGCAAAATCAGGAATTCTGGGGCAGGATTATGACCACCTCCCCTAGGAAGGGGCCATATAGGAGGTAAAGTGACCCCAATGGTAGGTAGGCCATTAGCTACTATCCTGCACTCCCCTAACACCCCTTAATTCAGTATTTAGGGAAGCCCCGGGCACCAGAGAATCCGATCCTGCCGGCTAAAAGAAGAAGATGGGCCAAAGAGTCGTGAAAGTAAGAACTGCAGCAGAAGCAACTGACTTGGCACCAGCCCTGCTGGCCTGTTCTCGACAATTGCGCCAAAGTTGCCTCGCCAGGCAAGCTGCTGATCCTCCATTGCCTGGGGGGAATGCTATCACTTTTCCAAAGACACAGCAACTCTTGTGGAACAGCGGAGCTGTTTCTGTGCATCTTGCAGGCAGCAAAGACTGAGCTGTGAGGCTCCAAGACCGTGAAAACCAGACACGGAAGCACCACTGCACCCGAGCTGCCTAGCCCTTGTGGAAGTGGGCCAATGGTAATGGTGCCAACTTGGTCCCCTGACTTTTCAGACTTGAAGCCCATTTAGGGTCTCCCCGTTGTGGACTTCTCAATGCCGCCTGCCACATCTTTTTTGCAGGCCCCATCTACCACAACCACTCCCGGTGATGAAAACCAATGCCTAAGGACGCCTCTGCACATGTCAACCCTGGCCCGTTGAGAAGAGGACCAAAGGTATCCCCCATCACCAAGCATTGTAAGGTCTTAGCCCCTCTGTTGGATCAGCCCGACTGGCCACTCAGTCCGACACTAAAACATTGGTTCAAGAAGACCGTACCCCATCGACTTGCATTGGGCACCCGACACTGTTTTGCACCACTGCACCCGGCCACCCTCGTGCCACTGCAGGTGATCTGCTGGTGCTGCCTTGGACCTTGCTTATACTCACTTCAAGTCCTGGAAGTTGTTCTTGCAAGTTGCTGCAAAGAGGTCTTATGCCTTATTTGTTTTCCTTCTATAGGATAACATTGCAGCCTCTGAAAAATGCACTGTTGACTGTTAGAATGCAAACTTATTTCTTTTGAAAAGCGTACTTACCTGATCGTATGGATTCTGGTGCTAAAACATATATAAAAGATGTGTTATTTTTATAAATTTGTGTGGATCACCTATTGAGTCGTGTGCATCATTTATGGACTATTGTGTGTGTTTGATGATGTCTAACACTCCTCTGTGATATGCTTAAGGCTGCTCAACCATGCTTCCCCCTGAAAGAGCACCTTGCAATTCCCACTTGTAAGGGAATACCCAGACTCTTTGCGCAGCATATTTAATTTTTATATACCATATATAGAGCCGTCTTCCTACACCTTTGCACTGAAAATGTTTCTCTTACAGAGTTATCTTGCAGTTGTGAGGCAAGCAAGACTAGTGGTGGGTGGTGACTTGATCCATTTCTTTTCCAAAAGTCTCAAAGATTTCCTCTACTCATATAGAGATTTATTGAACTATGGAGACAATAGGTACATATTTTCTGTTTGCTTTTGTTTGGTGCTAGATTGTTCAACAAATCTGAAAGATACTCAACGTAGTGGGTGGTCGAGTGGTTAATGGCAGAGTCAGGATTCATTGTTGGGATTAGATTCTATATCCTAGTCCCAAGATCATTAATATCCATGTTTTCAATATCACAACACCAAGATAATTATTTTTTAGGTTTTCCCCTGCCAATGGAATGTGATAGAAGCAGGTAGAAATGGATGTAATTATGGTCTGACCATTGCTCCAGAATGAGGGTCTTTTATAGAGAGTAAATCTATCCTTTGCTGTGGGTAGATCTAAAGATGTGTTGGGTTAGATTATTTTCAAAGAGGAGCATGAAGAGTAGCATGACAGTTGTCATTTGCATTGTTCCAGTGAAGATTAAAACTTCCAAGAAAGATAACCTTATCACTACGAATAGATTTACTAGTCAGACATTCCAAGCATTCCCCAATAAATGTAATATTATTGCAAAGAGCATTGTAAATAACATTTAGAAGCCGCATATGAGGATTTTTGCTGTGAATGGAGTTCAAGAGTCAGGCATTGAAATAAGGGAAAAGAGTTATTAGAAATTGTGAGGATTGTTGGATTATATGGTATGTTTGTGCGACCTTACCGTGAAACACACTCGCAAAACTGTCTTGCGTCCAGTTGAGCTCGTTTACCAAAACCTTTAGCTCAACCCTAGGTGGCTGTGGCTTCAAGCAGCAAGGCTCAAACAAATTGTATTTAGAAGTACCAAACAACAAAATAAGAAAGTCACACAAAACAAAAGAAATCTGACACCAATTTATAAAGATAATTATATTTTTATGAATTTGTAGACACTCCAGATAAGGAAAATCCACTGGAGGGTTCCGAAGACAAACAAGCATTGGTAACCGTAATGTTTAGAACCTTTTGAAAAGTTTGAAAGAGTTGTGTTCGACTACTCCGGCCCTTGTGGGGCAACCATATCAAGCAGGGAGAAGGTCAGGAAGGCCACTAAGAAGTATTTGTACAATTACCCGGTCACCAAAGCAGTCTAGTTCCACACTTTACATCAAAACTGCCATAGACTTCAATGGAGTGGTCCTGATGCTGGGGATAAAGGATGCTGAGGATACTGAGGATGCTCTGGGTGCTGTGAGATCGATGGGTGTGTCCTTCTGGTTATTCCTCAGTACATGGATGAGGTGGGGTGACTTTAGCCACAGATGTCGGAGTCCTCTTCAAGCCAGTGGAAAGCCAGCTGCTGCTGTGCTACTGTTCTCCGTGCACAACAAGTCCAGTGGTAATCTTTGGTGGAGGCTTGTGTCCTTTGGGAGTGACCAATATGGGCTCAGAAAATACTCCTAGATCCAGCAGACACAGATGCAACTTTTGGCTGTTGAGGATCTGTCTCTCTGGGTGCCCAGCACTTGTTGCGGACGATTTCATGAATGTGTCTTCCAACTTGCTGGATGGGATTTCTTCAGCTGTGATGGCCCTGGTGCTGGTTCCCTGGTGTCAGCCGACTGACCTTTGGAGTTACTTCTTTGGTATGTGGCTAGTGAGCGACTTTCTCTTCAGCCAGGAACTGAAGGTACAGCCCTCTCTTTGCTAGCCCAAGGTGCAGCAAGTGTAGTCCAGCAGATGGGACAGCCTCTCCCGCCAAGTCCAGGGGTCAACAGGGCAGTCCTTCTTTGGTCCTTTCTCCAGTTCTGGCGTGATCTGAGTTTCAGGGTGCCAGGGTTCCATATTTATGCCCAGAAAGTCCCTGGGGAGATCGTGCGGTCACTAGCCAATGGGCTACCAGTATCACTTCCACTCTGCGATGACTTCTGGCTATGTGTTGTATCTAGCCATCCCTGGGTGCACTATTTTGCCTGATCCTGAGACGCCTGCACCCTTCCTTGGATGTTAGGAACTTGGTAGCCCACGCTAGAGGTGTATCTGCCTGTGGGCTATATGCCCGCGGAAATCCGGTTTGGGCAGTGATTTCCCCTTTCTGTTCATGTTGCCAGCCTGTCTACCTGAACAAAGGGGCAAACCTGCAGGAGTGTGACACCATTTGTCCACCAAAGGTGGATTCACCTTTGAAGTTCACCTTTTGGGCCAACACCCTGAGTGTCTTTCTGCAAACGGGAGGTAACCCCTCCCTCTGTAGCAGGCTACCTTTGTTCCTGTGCCTGGGAGTCGTTCACACAACTCCCCTGGAGGATAGAAGGCTGCCTGGTGGCTAGTGAGCATGTGAGGCCACTGGACAAACTCGGCTACAGAGTGGCAAGTTTCAAAAAGTTGGTTTTCTATTAGAGTGAAATTAAATTTGATTTGGGCATCATGTCCGGTTTAAGCCACGATTAATTTGATACCTCAGAATGCCCATTTTAGTAGTCCCATTCGAAAGTTATCCGGGCTTTGTGGCTTGCCAGTAACTTTGTGTTAGCCAATGGGGCTACTACCATTTCCAAGGCAAAAACGACAATTTGGAAGCTTTGCTGTCAGGACATATAAAAAGTATATGTCCTACTTGGTAATACATTGCTCCCCGCCTCAGGGCTCCAGAGGCCTGTCTTAGGGGAAATGTATCTGTATTTTTAAGGGAAGTGGAGGCTTTGCCATAGGTTTATAGGGCAAAGTTGAACTAGCAGTTTAAACTGCTGCTGTTCCCGTTTAGGAGTCATTGTTGTACCTGGTCACACACAAGGTGGTACAACCTGTGCTGTAACCCAGCGCGACACTCTGACTTACATGCACTAGGGTACCCTTGGTACCATATATTAGAGGCTTACTAATAAGTCAGCTTATGCCAATTGCGGGTAGCCAATTCAGCATACACTTTGTAAGGGGTTAGAACACTGGCACTCACTGAGGTCTGGTTAGCAGGCCTCAGTGCATTCTGAGTCAACAGAACAACAGCATCTGTCCAAAACTTTGGGGGTGATCATGCACAAAGAGGCACTTCCTTACAGATGTCCTGTGCATTGGAGGGAGTTCCTGAAGAGAACTGCAACACATATTCCAGTCATCCCTTCAGAATCGCATCTAGTGATGGAGTCATTTTTATGGAACAGAAGGTCCATTATATGGAAGGAAGTGTCAGTGACCCAGTTCTCAGTGAGAACGAGAAGATAGAGATTTTAGTATATAATAATGTTTGCAATTTCCAGCTTGTGCTTCACTGCTGATATACAAATATGAAGCTTGAAGCAGACTGCTGACACAGTGGTTACTGTGTTAAGAGTGTCCAGGTGTTTGATCAGAATAATGATCCTGCTAGCCACAATTTTTTGGAAGTAGGTCTGACATTTGGTTCTCTGTAATGAGATGGTCGGTATTCTGTTCTGGTTGAATATGTTGGATGAGCATGTAGACGCTGTGGAGAAAAGGGATTGAGAGCAATAGGGTGCAAGCAGGTTGTGAATGTCTTCTTCTAAGAGACGTGTACCAAGCCTATCTGGATGTGGTATATGGTTGCTACACGATATGGAGGGTCTGTTAACAACATTCAATGAGTTCAAAAACAAGCCAACAAAATGTGCCTGAATTTATGAAAGTTAGACTGTGCAAACCAGCCCAGAAGGCGCTCTGATGGCTCCCATTGAATGACCGATTGAAACAGACCAGAGGTCAAAGTGGGCATTATCTATGTTGTATGACGTGACCATACTTTTTTTAATTTTAGAAAATTACCTTGGTGAAAAATACCTGTCCCTGGATGGGTCATGTCGATCTTGAGGAGCTTCTGGCTTAAAGCGAAGGGAATGAGAGTCTACTGTGCTATGAGGCCAAGGGAGGGACAGCATTTAATAGGAAACAAGCCTTCTCAACAGAGTGCCTGCTGCCCAAATGTAATGTTATTATGTGCAATTAGTTAAACAGTAAATATAAAGGCTGCCTGGGTGCCAGAATAGGTTTTTATTGATGGAGTCATTTGAAGCTTCATGGTAATAAAGATATATTGATTTTGAGAAGTAATATGACAGTGGTACCAACTCAGTTCTGGAGTGCGTCCTTTTAACAGACACTTGAAAAAAATATTTGCACTAGGTACAGTCTGATTGCACATTGCTCAAATATGTATTATGAAAGCACTTGTTTTACACTAAATCTTTTTGCACATGTTGCTGCCACCTATTTTATACTGAGTGCAATGTTTTTTAAATGATGACTTACACATTTACAGCGCTTTCTGTCACAGGGAGGCACTTTGTAGCACAAGTCACCATTCTTCACTGCACCAACCAGGATTCAATTCTGTGACTGTCTGGCTACACACACAGACATCTACAGGGACTGTATTAAGCAATTGAGGTTTCATAACATAAGAGTACATTTCTCACCAGTTTTACTTACATTTACTTTTTCATTTGCGGTGATTGTTATATTATATACAGTTGCCTGTAGGGGAAAGGTCAACAAAATAGTTATATTTTATTATTTTTACCCATGTGCCTGACCCTGCAGACATGCTCACTGACCCTGCCCCCATGGCCCTCAGAATCCCATTGTACTCGAGATCAAAAATATTAGGCACTTCAGTTGCTGCTCAAGAGACACTATGTTGCCAACAAGACACACTGGAACCAAAAGCGGACATACCTAAAGAAACAGACCACATTGTAGGCCTCCAGGGGGCCTTCATTCTGCCTGTCAACCTGATTATACAATGCCCCTTCAAGCTGTCTGTCCTTTGGTGCATGGGGTCCCAAACTGGAATGCCTATTGATGGGCCTCACCTCTTTCTCTCTGCTCTAACACCTCATTTTAACTATTTATTGCTTATTACAGGGCTTTAAGTGGGTCGGGTCCTGCGAGGACTACGACCTGGCAGTAATTAAAAACTGACTTTGAAACAGGTCCCTATTGGGGTTATATTAATATCCTCAAATTCATGAGCAAAAACATTGATTTTTCAATGACTGTCAACACCTTTAAGGCAAGGCATGTCAACAGTGCAGTCCTTGATTACCTTTCATATCTTCTACTTCCTCCTAGCCACAGTTTTTGGTAAGTGGGTCTGACATTTGGTTCTCTCCAATAGGATAGTCATTGTTGTGTTCCGAATGAGGTTATTTGCTTTTTCCACCTAATGAATTTCTCTAGATTATTCATGCAACAAATGACTCTTGTATAGGGCATACTGTAAACTATGTCACTTCTGTTTTGCCTTGGTAAATTCAAATTATTGGTGGGTATTCCAGATGGAGCATGATTGAGCACTATGAGGCTGAAGACAGTGCAAGTTTCACACAGTGCCTGTTAGTAGGTCATAAAGGTACGCAGACTACGTGCACATCCAACCCTTGGCCTCTGCTGGGAGAAAGGAAAGTTACTTATGTGCAAATGGGAATTGTGGGATGCGTTTAAGGGATCACAGCTGTCGAAATATGAACAGCATCACTAGAATAGTAAAGACAGATTCACTGGTATAGTAAAGAGAGTGATCCTTACTAATGCTTAATTCAGAGTCTCATATTTTCAGAATTGAACCTTTTCGAATTCTGATAATTCACAAAAAAAAACTTGTTTTATTATTTGATACTGCTAACAAGGATTGGCAAAACCATTAGGTCTGTTTACGCCATTCGGGTATCAGACATAGATCATGACTGCTGACAGATCGCACACTGATTAACATTGTTGAAAGATATCTGAATCCATTTAATCCAAATTGAAACTACAAGACCTGATATGAACTTGTACAAAAGCCTTGAGAAAAGCCCTGGTCCGGATGAACATGTAAGAGCGAAACATGTGTCGGCTGTTTGAGAGTTCCTTTTGCGTTTCACCTTGCAATGGATATTGGATCAGTGCAATAAACATAGGTAAAATCACAACCAGGATCCTTGAAGCGATTCTTTACCTAAAATGACCTGAGAAATGGAGGAGGAGGTACTCACTTACTCCTTACAAATAAACTGTAGGTCTGTCTTGCCTAAGTGTTTTAAGTCTGCTCTGCTACATCTCGAGATGAATTCACAGATAATTCACAGTGAGGGATCCAAATACAGTACAGTTGGCACACAATTTTATTTCCGTATTTTAAGCCACATCTTTACACAGGCCACGGCTCTTGGACAGGATTCTGAGTTACGCTTGTTTGGCCATACGCCCCACCTTTTTCATCAAGACTCTATTAAAGCCTAAGTAAATACATTTATTTGTGATTTTACATAGCACAGAATCGACCAGTTAGGCATACCTGCCAAGTTTCAAAGTTTTGTGTGTCTAGTTAGTCCAGTCCTGTTTTTTTCTTAGGATCGCAAGTCTTTTAATCATAGTTTTATTCTTGGTTAAATAAGACTACAAGTACCAGAATTTTATTTAAAAAACTGGGACTACGCTAACTTGTTACACATACGCTTGGAAAAAACTTGGCATTTATCGTTACAGTCAGAGCTAGCCTTTGCACAGATAGCTTCCTGGGCAAAACCAAATTTGGTGCGCCTCTCACCTGCTGTTGCTAACTGGCAGTGTGTTGGAAAAGTGGGATGGGTTGAAGGAAGGTTAGGGAGACAAGAGTTAGTTAGGAGAAGCAGACTAAGAAAAACAGATAAAATGTAGACACTGGTGCTAGCAGCCTTCATAAACAGAGCGTACCCCACTTCTCTTTAGAGCCAGGTCAGATGGGGGCTCCTGCGTGCCTCTAAAGATTGGCGCCCTTGGAATGGTCCCAGCTCCTCCATGCTAAAGGTTGGCCCTACACCCCGTTTAGGTTGACAGCACGTTTTACAGAGAAAATGTAATATCCATAGAATTCTGGTCCTGCAGTGTGCTGCGTCGGGTAAAGGCTGGGCCCACAGTGTTTAAAGCCCTTTGAATGCTGGCCCCAGAGGGCGCAGTTCCGGCTGGGGGCCAGCGGTGCAGTGTGCGTGGGTCTTATCGTGTGCAATGTCTGTAAAGCGGCGAGCAGCTCCCTGGCAGTGCCTGTTTAGGCTTGTCTTGCTACAGGATGGACTGCTCCTTTTTATATGCCGCCCCTTCCTCGAGGCTCTGGGGAATGACCGGGGAACGGGCGCTCAGCGTGCAGGCGACGAGAGATGGCGGGAAGCGGCCTCCTCTGATCCCGGTTAGGCAGAGGCCGCTAGCAGCAAAGAAATGCCTTTCCTTCCGCGGGAGAGAGTGTGAAGTGGCTGTTGTTTCCTCGCCGCCGGCTTAGGGACAGAGCCGGAAAGAGCGCCCGGAAAGATGCTTTCATGTGCCCGGTGTGTGGTAGGCTGGGACGGCTGTGCCCGGAGTCACGGAGTGTGGTCGGTTCGGACTGAGCACGCCTCTTACCCCATGCTAGTGAATTGAAACCTATTCAGATGAACTAAAAGAAATTCATCAAATATGTTTTTTCAATTTGATGTTTTAGCTTCATATTGTTACCATCCGAAGAACCAAATAGTTTTTATTCATATTTTTATCTAATACAGCTAGATCTCTACTTCCGAGCACATGAATTGAACTGTGTGCTTTGGATGCAGATGTGCTAAAAATGTACTTTTTGAAGGGGTGTGTCTTCTCTACACCTCAGTTGCTTTGCCTTGCTTACTTTGCTGTTATGCGGTGGTGGTGGAGGGCTGAGTGCTTGGTCTCTGGTGCCGTATTAAGGACATGCCAACAAATCCAGCCTTCCTCTTCCTGCTCCCTCTGCAGGTCTTCGAGCTCAGTGGTGCACAGACAGATATTTCAATGACTAGGTTTGGCTTGTGGTTCCGTGCGGCATATGTCCGCCCTCACACTCAGACGCCTTCTGTTTGCTGCTGGGTCTAATGCCAGGCATGTAGGCATCACACTGCTGTAGGAGAGCTGTGAGCACTTTCTGAAGTTAAGTGAACCTGACACACCTTATCTGCAGCCTTCCTGTCCCATTTCCTCCTATCTGTTAGAAGTCCCCTGGCAGGCGGATAGAGATAACTAGGTTCTAGTGGGAATGTGAGCTTGGTCTGCAGTACATTGTGCTGACACTGCCATACCTGCAGCTATCCAAAATTGTACCCCCACCCTACTCCCCTCAACTTGTCTCGCCAGCTTCACTCTGTAAGCTATTGGACCTAGTGACTCAGAGGCAAATAATTCACACAGTTGATGCTGTGTGATGCTGAGGTGACTGTTGTAAAATACTGGAGATCCCCGCCCACACTTAGAAAACCTCCTCCTTGCCTTTTGGCCACTGGGCCACAGTGGCATACCTGCAGTATTTCACACAATTGGAGGAGTGCTGTGAGCCTGGTGTGTGGTGCAGCTCTGGAAAGAGCCAAGCCACCCCTACACACCCACTAGCTCGGTCTACCTTTGGACTCCGTGGCACACAAGCATACATGTCACACTGCTGGAGAATGGCTGTGAGCTTGCACTATGGTTAAGTGTACTGGACACGTCACATATCTGCAGCCTCATCGTCTCCCCATTACTGCTGGCTCTACTGGCCTCATGGCTAGTTGCACACAGATATTCCACACTGCTGGAGAAGGGTGGCTAGCTGGGAATGTTGTGAACTGCACTGCACACGTCACGCATCTGAAACACCCCTTCTGGCCCCCCAAACTTCCTGCTCACTGTGCCGACCCGAGGCACACAGGCAGATACTTCACACTGACCAAGAAAGACTGTGCTGGGCTTGTGGTGAAGTGCACGGCACATGTCACGCCTCCTACAGCCTTCTACGTCCCTCTGACCCCTCTGTATGTTAGTGCTGTCTGTGCTGGTCAAAGGTCTAGTGCAGGGGTTCTTAATGTTTTAACTTCTGTGAACCCCCACTTAATCATTACTGGGATCCGGGCACCCCCCTCATTGAACCATTATCGGAATCTTGGGACAACAACTGAGTCATTGCTGGAAATTGGAGACCCAGAGCATACCAATTTCGATGACTTAAACCACAAAACAATTAACAAAAATACAGAAACTGGCAAACATCCAACAAATACACAGAGGATGAAAACTATTGTTTCGTTCACAAATATAAGCATCAACATTTTAATGGAAGGTTGGAGATTTTCAAAATTCAGTTATAGTAATCCTAAGTATGTTCTGTTTGGTGCACTTTCAATGCTCCCACGAACAGAGCTTGAAATGGAAAAATAGAAGTGCGGGTACTCTGTAACAGAGTACCTGCTTGTTTCTGAGAAGTGCCGGTACTCTCCAATTAAAAGTATTACGTTATTCTTGAGAAGTGCAGGTACTGTCCCTCTCAAAATAAAAAAAGTGCCGGTACTCAGTACCGGAGAGTACCGGCCCATTTAAAGCACTGCCCACGAATCAATCTGAGGATACCAACCTAATTTTTAGGCTCCAATTTCGAATCCCCTCACATTTACAGAACGTTTTGACATTTTCCTATTTTCATTTTCTTAATATTTTTACATTTCTAATCTGTCACGGACCCACTGAGTAGGCGCCGCAGACCCCAAGGTGTCCCCAGACCACATATTGAGAACCACTGGATTAGTGACATGGCACACAGCT
The DNA here is from genome assembly GCF_964204655.1 of Triturus cristatus. Lineage (NCBI taxonomy): Eukaryota > Metazoa > Chordata > Amphibia > Caudata > Salamandridae > Triturus > Triturus cristatus. The sequence continues at coordinate 981,831,472 of NC_140580.1, forward strand.
CAAAGAGGGTGTGCCCCCGAATATCAAAGCCAGAATATTGTGATATGGAAATTTCAAGGACAAAGTATTGTGAATGAATTATCAAAAGGTAAGTGTAGATTTTCTATACCTCGCTCCACATCTATATATACATATCATGAAGGTACGTAAATTGTGTAACTACGCAGAGTACATCCACACTTCCTGAACGTGCATTCACATTTTGATATTTTGGCCGGGGTGTTATTCTATGACGATATTTCCATGATCACTATTCAGTACTCCTGGAAGAGCGCTGGGTCTGCTGTGAAGGGCACCTCTTCCGCCCCCACAGTCCCCGCGCTGTGCCGGCCGCTGGCCGGGGCTCACAGGCAGCAGGTATTTCGCACTGCCCGAGGAGCCCTGTGGGAGCGAGGTGCTCCCGACAAGAGCTGTCTGTTCCCCATGAAAGGCTGGGTTTGTCCTGACGTGTTGGCTCGAGCCAGGCAGCCCCAGCGGGCTCCCCTCTCTTTGGAGAGAAGGTTCCGGGGCCTCTCGCTTCCCACGTCCCTCGGATCCTGCTAGGATGGATCTGTGAGAAACACCTTTTGGGGCTGGGGTGGTAAAAGGCTGCGACGCGGACACATTCCCATGGCTTGTGACGTTAGTGGCTTTGGAAGAATGGGCCTGTGAGGGAGTCTGGAAAGGACCGCGTCCACGCGCACGCACTCTTGTGCTGGGTTCCAATTCGAGGGTCGATATTTGATGGGTGATAGAAGCCGCATTAACACTTGGGGACCTTGAGCTGAGCCTAAGCCAGGCTTCTGGCTCGAGCCTTAAATGGCTCGTCCACCTCTCCTGTGAATACACTACTCCCTCACTCTTTTTATACACTGTGTTCTACTGCTTTGTAGCTAGAGGGTTTTGCCAAATTAATGCATGTTTGGGTCAGTGATTATTTATTCCTGATAATGTAACTGGCAGCATGCTAGGACTGTGAGTTAGAGCCGGTCCTGGTTTTCTCTTTACCACCATCAGCGTTAAGCATATTGGGACTTGGAATCAACCAGTGAAAGAAGAGTTCATGCCACACACATTTAAGAGAGGCAATGCTTTCCCTGTGGTCGTCTTTTGACATTCTTCTGCTTTCATGTTGTCTTCACATGAAAAACAGAAACTTCTCAACACGCATGTCTGTACTCACACTTGCATTAAACTGCCGACCCTAGCTGAAGAGGTGCTCGCCAGACAAGACTAGATTTCCGTGAACAGAGTGCAGATACTTGCATGATCCTGTGACATTTTGAGGAGCTCAGAAAACCTCGATGGGTGTTTAAAACAGAATAGAGAAAGAACACACCTGGCGGACTGCAGATTTGTATCTCCAGCAAACAATGGGTGGCGGGGGTGGAGGGCAGAGGGGGGAACGACGACGAACCAATGGGCGGGATTGTTGCAGGAAGTCCCCGTTGACTTCCTGCAACAATCCCGCCCATTAAATGCTGACGCTGGATCGTGGTAACTGAGATGCCCCCCTCCCGACGCTCTAGTCACTAGACTGTCGCGCCCCCGGCGCTGCCTTCGCCATTACTCAATAAAGGACGTTCTATTCATTAGACTGTCTGGCCCTTGGCGCTGTGTTCGCCATTACCCAATTAAGGACCCTCGTACTGCCTCCACGCCGATTGATTTTTGACGCTGACCCCCCTCATGACTGCTTTTCTTCCATCCATTGGCACCGTTTGAATTTTGCAACCCAGTCCTGATGATGATCCCAATTCAACCGGATCGAAACGCCGTCGACACCTCAGCTCAATTGATGGCTTCATGGTTCTTTAAAATGAATATGTAATCAATTTTATTTTCACAAATTGAATTAGAACCCTTGAATTTAGTGTTCATCCTTTCACTTTCACTTTCACTTCACCTTGCGCCATCCCCAGCTGTTCGCACCTTGTCACTTGCGTCGCCGTTTTCGTGTCACGTACTCTTTAAGCACCAAGTACAAGTTCGGGTTGTTTTTATGTCACATTGAATTTTGGTACAGTGCTGTTACAACTGTTCTATTATTCCTCTCAATTAAGTTGTTGTTTGTCTTCCAATACAATACAAATTTCTCTACAACTCTCTTATTCAGAGTCTTCCTTATTCCAATCGTAATGTTGTATACATGCTTTTCACTTGTCTACATTGAATGATACCAGTTGAGATTACTTGTTGTTTTTTACATTATTACCCCTTTCTCAACGAGGTTTATAGGTTTATGCTCCTGTTGTTTATTATAAGACTGGAAGTGATGAAGCAGATCCTCATGTAAGTGCCACCCCTTTAATTGGTTTCAGTTCCTTTGTTTTCACAGCCATTGATAATCCGGAGCGCCACTCATCTTTGTTGTTTGTATGTCAGAATCACGCTGGCATTTACCATGCCTGCCTCAACACCTCGGTCCGAACCACAAATGGGTCTTTACAATGCATTCCTTTACCACGCAAGTCGTTACAACAACTTACCTTAGGGAAAGCGCTGGACTTTGGAATAGTATAATTTCCTATTCCAAATGCAGTCCACGCAACAGTCGTGAAGGTGTTGGACTTAAAGTCAACATCAGTCCAACATCGCTTTCCCTAAGGCAAGTCGTTGTAAAGACTTATTCGTGGTTTGGATCGCGTTGCAAAGGCATAACGTGGTTCAAGCCACGATGTAAAGGCTGTTTCCCATCTTTGTCGGTTTTCCAACAGCTCCAAACTTTGTTTAAAAACCAGTGCATCAGGGAAGATACCTGGCCTGAAAATGGCAGCATTCAAGACCTGCTGTAACTGCAGGAAACAGATGTCGGTTATGGACCCCGCAACATGTGCCTATGGTGCTCAGGCTCTGATCACAACTCAAGGTTCTGCAACAAGTGTGCCCTCATGCCCTCGAGGGAAATCCGTAAGCACAAGGTGAAGCTTTACATCACTGAAAGATCATGTTTGAAAGAGAGGCTCTGTCTCAGGTTTATTCTTGATCACGATAATGAGGTCCTTCGTGCATGAAGTTGCATTGAAGTCTTTGAGTAAGCTGAAGTCAGAAAAGCGATTTAAGTGCAAGAAGGTCAATTGGACTCATCTGCAGCCCACTACTCGAAGTGAGATGAGAAGCTGCAAGGGCATCACTGGAAAGATCTGGTGATTTCTGACTCCGAGGCACTCGAGCATTTCTTCCCAGCATGCCCCAAATTTTCGGAGCCATTGCTGACCCCGCAGTAGACAGCAGCCTTCAAGAAGACCATACTCCAAATTTTCCAGATGCTTCTGTCTACTTGTGGCGCACCTTCAGTCTACATTGAGCCATGATGGCGCACAGGTGAACCTGTGCCAGTGGCCCCTTCGTCCAGCAATGACTGTCCTGTCTGTACTCATACCCAGGCCTGTACCGTAGCTGGTCGAGACTTTCAGTCCATCGCCAATGTCCATACCAGTTCCTTCTTTGACAGTGAGATGCTAACTCTGCCAGCGCTGATACTGTAACCAATAATGAAACCAATTTCTGACCCTGAGCCGACGTATGCTTGTGCCGTGCCTACATCATGCTATGAATAACTAAGGAGAAGCCAGTGATTATGCAGCCAGACCTTCAGCCTTGGCCTTTTCCTTAATGCCAGTACTATCGGAGGGTAGAGGTCCTCTACATCAGTTATTCTGATGAGTTCCAGAGCATACCCAATGTCCCTCACAACACTGATGAGGAGGAGAGGGACAAGTTACACCCCCCTCATTACTCATCTGAAGGGATTATTTAGACATGCAAAATGCCAGTGGACTAAATACCTCACCACAGATGAAGATGAACTAATAACCTGGTCAACCCACAGACGATAATGTCTCTTTTGCTGTAGTAATGTTAAGAGCACAGAAGTGCTAGACTTATAATTTCCTACTCCAGTAACAAAAGGCAATTTATTGACTGAACAACTTCATCAAGGTCTTATTTAATCTGGGCCACTATTAGCATATAACAAGGCACTTACGGATACTATCATGGGTACTTGGTCTAGGCCGGGTTCAGCCCCAATACTCAACCAACCTATGGATGGGCATCACTAACCCGCCCTTGGTGGCACTGACTTTTGACCAGACACCCAAAACCTGAAAGCCTTGTTGTTGTGCAAGCCTCTGCAAGTACAAGCAATGCAAATGCTTTTGGTTTGAACCTCCGAGAAAGGGAGCAGGAACATATCATTTTTTTTTTTTGCAAGAAAAATGTATTCCTGAATGTGCTGTCTGGGCTGGTACAGCAATGCCTTAAGAGACACATCGAGTGAGATCTTGCTGACTGCTCTGGAGGTATGCAGGAGCTCACTAACTCAAACGATTGAAGAGTTACCAGGTTGTATCAAAGCATGTTCCACAGGCAGGCCTGGACATCTTTGACTGCACAGACCATCCTATTGGCACCAGTATAGTTCTTAGAAAGCATGCAAGGATGTGCTGCACCACGTTTTCTGAAGATGGCCAAGCATCCCTTACTGACATGGCCATCGATGCATCTAGGCTGTTTGGAGAGAAGACTGACGTGGTGATTCCAAGATAGTCTAGCCACAGTTCGATCCTTGGGGTTATTGTCTCCTGCGAGACAATGTCACCAGAGGTATATGAAGTTAAGGGGCTATTCCCGAGGACTAGACACTGGCAGTGAAAATCTTTCCACCTGCTTCAGCAGCAAACACAGCCGTTTCAGGACAGAGAATGTGGTGGCGGCTGAAGCTGATCTCACCAGCAGGAACAGCTATACGCCAGCTCTTCCTCACCTATTGCAGTGGCTTCCAAGCTGCTTTGAGTTTTCCTTCTAGTTCCATGACCAGCCAGTAGGAGGCAAGGTAAGATAATTCTTCTCCAGCTGAAGATCTATCACGTCAGAGTGATGGTTCTTACAAATTACACAAAGGGGCTACTGCCTGCCTGTACTCCGTCCTCAGCTCTAAGTCTCCCCACACCAGAGCAGTTTTTGGTGGACCTGCTGGCTAAAGGTGCCTTTAAGCAGGTCCCAGACTCGGAGAGGGGCGAGGGTGCTATTTGCACTATTACCTCGTGCTGAAGTAGGACTGGGGTTTATACTGGGCCTCCAGCCATTGAGTGCCTTTCTGAAGAAGGACACTTTAAAATGCTCTCACTGACTCAGATCCAGGGGACTGTATGGTGTTCCTGGACTTGCAGAATGCAGACTTTCATATACTCATCTTGCAGTCCCACAGACATTACCTGCGGTTCAGTGTAGGGTCAATACACTTCAAAGTTGTCATGCTGCCCTTCGACCTTTCCTTAGCCCCTTGAGTGATGGAGATGTTCGCGGCTCATCTTCTTGGGTCCTGGATACATGGATTTCCATACTTCAATGACTGTCTGCTCAGAGCAGGCTTGCAGCAGTCATTCACAGACCCCTTCCAGATGATGAAAGGATTTTGATCTCCTTTGGGTTCTCCATTAACGAGCCAAATTACCAGCTGAGCCTTGTGCAGAGCATTCCCTTTAAAAGGGCTATCCTGGACACAGCAAGGTTCAAGGCTTTTCCACGGCTGCAGTGTTTTGGATTCAATCATTGGTCTCAAGACGGTTCTAAGGTTTTTCTTGCTACCTTCTCATTCTGTGTGCCATATGGCTCATGCATAGCCTGCATTGGAAGCTAAGGTTTCAACCAGTTCAGCACTGGGGTTGCTTCCCTGACGCGGTCTAGATTTCGTAAGACAATGCTCCGGATATCCTAGGGCGGCAAAGGAGCACTTGGCTCCCCTTTGGCAGTCCACTGTTCCTTCCCCACCCAGATTTCTCAATTGTGATAGACCTATCACTGATGGGTTTGGGGGATGGGAATGGGTCATCTGGGAGGTGCCTGATCTCCAGCAGAGAGCCAGTGCCACACTAAAGTTTGGAGCATTAGGTGATTCGTTTGGCCCTGAAGGCTTTCTTACCTTCAATCAGCGGAAGACTTGTACAGGATCTAATGGACAACATAACCACCATGTCGTATTGCAACATGCAAGGCAAGGTGAGGTCCTGGTCCCTGTACCAGTCTGCATTTCTGTGAAGAATACTGAACCAGCAAAATACCTTTCTGGTTGCTGATCCCGCACTACGGTTCCTGAACCCTACCAAAGACGAGATAAACAGGCTTCAGCTGGCAGACACGTGGCGCTTCCATCCCAAGGCGGCACAAGGCATCTTTCGTCACTAGAGATGATCTGGCACTGGGCTAGAGGAGTGTGCTGCTCTGGAACCTGGGCAGTTACCCTCTGATCTGGCTACCAATTGGTAGGACCTCTTGTCTCAGCAACTGGGAGAGCCTTCACCTGAGTCTCCTCAACGCTATTGCTTTGAGATTGCGTGGCGGGAGTTAAATTCTTTTGACTTGGTGCCTAAGGTGCTAGATGTCATCCTTGACCCCAGTGCCCATCCACAAAGTCCATCCATACCGGCTGCTGGTAAAGGTTTGTGGCCTATTGTGCGGTATGTCATCTCAACCCCTTGCAGGTCAGACTCTCTGATGTACTGCTTGTTTTGTCCCAGCACAGCCCTGCAGTGGACACAGGTAAGCGTAGCTTTTCGGCACTTTCTGTCTTTTTATGATAAGAGGGCTCTTTAAATAACACATTTTGGTCTAAGGAGCGAAACAGAGAAATACTCTTTATTATATATTATAATATTTCAGATTGTGCTCTAAAGGTGATCAGACCTTGCAACAGAGGTGGAACAAGTGAAGAATGTGTATACAAATACACAGTGGACTCAGAACTCAAAGGTATAAAGAAAGGAACAATGTATTTGAGTCGAACTGATTGAAAGTTGACAGCATTTTGATATCTTATGTTTGATCACCATATAAGCACATTTAAGCACTAAATGAAATATATACCAATGAATAATATTTTTTATTTATCTGATTCATTTTTGTAGGGACTGGCTTACTATTTATTTGTAGTAATTAAGTTTTAGATCACTTAACATCCAACTATTTGATAAATGTTTTTCAATAAGTCCACAGAGAAGCACTGTGTTCCTATTTTCATTTGTCCTTGGTTCCTGATGCCATACTGGGCAGTGCTTGTGTTGTTTTATAGCTCATTAGATAATTAAACACTATCAGACATGCGTAACAAAAATTCACCTGATTTGTCCTACATGCGTGAGAGAACACTTGTCATTCCACTCACAATTTGTCCCCAGTAAAATGTTGCCAACCTGGCTTCCTGGTGCCTTTACCTTTAGGATTACTGCATTGTTTTGTAATTAACAAACATGGTGTAAATGCCACCCCCTATCCTCTTTAGGTACTCCATGTGTTCTTTTGGACTCTTGCCCTAAAAACTGTATAGCTGGGTTGCCTCAGAGACGACCATCTGTGTATCTGAAAAAGGTATAGTTGTGAAAGAAAGGAAAGCTAAAGTTCTGAATATCAAGAGACCATATGAAGAGAGTGCATTAGTAACAGAGCACCTGTTGCGTCATACGAATCTGTTTTACCTTCCTCGGATGTGGTAGAAGATGCCAGAATCCACCCATGCCGTTTATCTCAGCTGCTTTGCTCGAGGGCAGTGATGTTGCATGCCTTAAGTATATGAATGAGAAGGATGAAAAGGCAGACCCAAGCTTCCTCGTGCTCCTCTTTAGTTTAACAGGAGGTCGTTGGATGGTTACAATGCACATGCATTTTAAATAAAGAACAGCGAATACAAATATTCCGCCAATTGAATTCTTGTAGCAAAGAAAAACCCTCGTGTGCAGCTACTCCAAGTACCTGCTTTGTTAGCCTGTACGTTTATTGCCCTTCTCAGCAATTGCCAAGATATCTGCCCCAATTAATGCTTGTACTCTGCATTCCCATCCAGCGTTTCATTCCTGGGCCTATTGTCTGTAGTGCGTAGAGAAATCATTGCATTTTAATTTCTAAAGAAATGCATGTTTTATTCATATTTATAAACCGTCAAATGCTAAATAATTTTTTTTAAAAATGTATCCAAACGTTTCCAGGACACTGAGTGCCCAAACGTGTAATTCTTATCCGAGCCCTTGAATAACATGTAAAATAGAATACTCTTTCAAAACCTTGTCTTTATTCTGTACAGTATCTTTGCACTTTACCCCTCGTGACCACCCCAACCCTGCAATGTTTGTAGGTACCCTCTAGTGCCCCTACCTGTGGTAATCTAGGCAGGATCCTACGTACCCGTGCCTAGACCCTGCCCTGATTCTTGAGCTCCTCTTTCCAGAAAGCCCACTTGCTGTAGAAACGCCCATGTTGTCGGATGGCTGTTGGGTGTACACTTCTTCCATACACTCCCTATGATCTAATATCCATTTGGTCCACAGGTTACTTCGTGTTGGTTATCCCTTGGTTGTACGCACTCCATGTAGTGGATTGCCCGGTAATTACAGAAGTCCACGCTTGCATGATCTCCCTTTGTTGCAGAAGCTCCCTGATGCAGAATCTATCTTTTGCAAGATGCATGCGAGCCACACCAGCTCCCTGATGTATAAAATACATTTGTTCCACACGCTTCCTGTTGCGTAATGTTCGTTTCTTGCACATACTATCATTTGATGCAAAAGCTTCCTGTTGTATGATATTCATTAGTGCACCAATTCACTGCTGTGGATGGTCAGGTTTTGTGCAAACTTACAGTAGGAGCAAGCCCTTTGTTGAACATGTTACCTGTTGTCCGGTGTTCTTTTGTTTCAGAAGCTCCCTGTTACAGAATCTCTATTTGTTGCAGACGCTTCATGCTACTGGTTGTCCGTTCTGAAGCTCCCTGTTATGGGATGTCTGTGTTTTTTGCGTACTCTCCATGCTAAGAATGTCCTATCTAAGCTCCCTGCTATGGGATGTTTGTTTGTGTTTTTTACCGACGCTCCATGCCACAGAGTGTTCTTTTCAAAGCTCCCTGCTATGGGATGTCTATTTGTGTTTTTTTACAGACACTCCATGCTACAGAGCGTTCTTTTCAAAGCTCCCTGCTATGGGATGTCTATTTGTGTTTTTACAGACACTCCATGCTACAGAGTGTTCTTTTCAAAGCTCCCTGGTATGGGATGTTTGTTTGTGTTTTTTACCGACGCTCCATGCCACAGAGTGTTCTTTTCAAAGCTCCCTGCTATGGGATGTCTATTTGTGTTTTTTTACAGACACTCCATGCTACAGAGCGTTCTTTTCAAAGCGCCCTGCTATGGGATGTCTATTTGTGTTTTTTACAGACACTCCATGCTACAGAGTGTTCTTTTCAAAACTCCCTGTTATGGGATGTCCATTTGTGTTTTTTACAGACACTCCATGCTACAGAGTGTTCTTTTCAAAGCTCCCTGCTATGGGATGTCTATTTGTGTTTTTTTACAGACACTCCATGCTACAGAGTGTTCTTTTCAAAGCTCCCTGTTATGGGATGTCCATTTGTGTTTTTTACAGACACTCCATGCTACAGAGTGTTCTTTTCAAAACTCCCTGTTATGGGATGTCCATTTGTGTTTTTTACAGACACTCCATGCTACAGAGTGTTCTTTTCAAAGCTCCCTGCTATGGGATGTCTATTTGTGTTTTTTTACAGACACTCCATGCTACAGAGTGTTCTTTTCAAAGCTCCCTGTTATGGGATGTCCATTTGTGTTTTTTACAGACACTTCATGCTACAGAGCGTTCTTTTCAAAGCTCCCTGTTATGGCATCTCTGTTTTGCAGATGCTCCATGCTCCAGAATGTCTATTTTGAGGTACCATGTTATGGGGGGTCCTTTTGTTTCAGAAGCTCGCTGTTGATATCTATTGGTACACATACCCACAGTGGTCGGGTGCACATTTGTTGCATTAGGTCATTCTGATAGAATGTCCATTTGTTGTACATATGCTCATCATGGTGAGGTCCCATTTGCTTCACAATCCCACAATTGCTGGATACCCGTTTCTCCCACGAGTTCACCCTGGCAGGATGTCCATTAGCTGCACAAGCTCACAGTGGGAGGATATTAGTTTGTCGCACAAGTTTCCAACTGTACGATGTTGAATGGTTTTGTGTTCAGGCTACCACATGAACACTGCCAGACCCCATTACCACAAAGGATGCCAAACACCATTAGCTGCTGTGTGGACGAAGACCCCGAGTGGCCTTTCTCCCATTTATTTCTACCCTTGGCTGCACCCTGCTGTGTGGATTGAGCGCAGTACATCGGGTGTCAGGGTCATGATGTAGTGGCTAAGTGGCTCACTACATCCCCTTCCCACTTTACTCTGGGTCACTGGACCTCGGCTCGCACACAGAGTCCTTTTGCCTTTGGCCTGGTTGAGGATTGGGATGCAGATTATAATGCTGGCTTCTGAGGATATCAGCCGGCTCTTCCTGCGTCAAGTCACCTGGGTTGGTTGATGGCTGACCTCCATCCCCTTCCTGAGCCACCACCTGCTCATTTCCTGGTGGGATATGGTATTCCTCGACATCATCATCCATTCCTTCACATTCACTTTGATTACCACCCTTTTCACAGATACGTCTGGCGGGGCTTCTACTTTCTTGAACTATGACACCTTCCTAGTCACTGTTTCCAGCCGTCTGCGTGCCATCACCATCGTGCTCTTCACGGTTATCACCTTCCATGTACCTGGTTTGTAAGGGGTGTGAAACTCTCAACCTGGACGATCCCTCATGAGCTTGCGAACCCTCTGTTGTGAGACCGTGCAGAAGGGCTCCCATCCACCAGCTCGCTCTTTCATTACTTTTATTCTCCTAGCTTGTATGCCGTCGGGGTCATAGTCGGGAGGTGACCATTTAGGGTGTAGCAGGATGGTGTCCTGCCGGTTTCCCTACATTAACAGTCTCCAGGGAGAGGGTCTAGTGGTGCAGTGGGGAGTTTCCCAGTATTCTCACAAAATCCGGTTGAGGGCAATCTCAGGGTTTACCCCTTCAGGAATGGCAATTGTCCGCATCTTATTCAGGGTCTGCATAAACTGCTCTACATCTCCATTTGCCTGCGGTCACTGCGGAGTAATGCATCTATGTCTTATCCAGGACTTTTGCAGGAGCTCTCTGATTTTGGTTCCTTGAAACGGCAGGCCATTATCAGTCTTGATCTCTGCTGGGAGCCCAAACAGTGCCAGGACCTTTTTTTAGAGCAGGATTAATGTTGAGGAAGGATGTGACTGAATCGGCTCCACTACAGAATATTTGGAATGGCTATCCACCATTACCATGGCTATGTGCCCATCTGGAAAACTACTAATGTCAAGTTTGACCTTCTTCCATGGAGTGCCACTAAGTTCATTGTGGTCGCTGGAGCTACATGGCTGCAGGTCATCTGACATGCCTCGCACTTCTACACCAGCTCATCCACTACCGCTTCCTGTCCAGGGAACCACACTTTTTCCCTGAGACAGCTCTTGGTCTTGGCACTCTCGTTCTGCAGGAACAACTGTGCGGCTCCCTCTCAGCACCAGGCCTTCTGGGGTGGAGCATAGCTCATTCCTGAATTTCCACAGTTGCGTCAGTCATTCCTTGTCTGGACTGCCCATGGGTGTGCCACCTTCTGAAACAGTTTCCAAGTCACTCCTTATAGAGTTTATTTGTCTTTCAGCAGCACGGCGTTCCTATTAGTTGCATGGCTGATTTCCTGGAGACCATGGGTCACAAGCCTCATGTATTTCTCGGCAGGCCCACCTTCATATTTTGTTGCTTCATCCTCTGCGGATGGATGTCTGGAGAGGAAATCAAGTGGGTTCCGGGAGCCTTGCCTGTATACAACTTCAAATTGGTACTTCTGTAGTTGTATTGTCTATCTTTCAATCCTAGGAGGGGGTGATGTGCAGGTCCTTTGAAAAGGTGGATTAACTGTTGGTGGTCTGTTATTACGTGGAAGGGGCACCCGCAAAGATATAGATGAAAATGTCCACAGGCCCATTTGATGGCCAGGGCTTTCCACTCTATCTTGACGTACCTGGGCTGTGTCGGTGAAAGAGCTCTACTTGCAAATGCCAAGAGCACCCACTGGCCAGGCTCCACTTACTGTGTTAGGATTGTCACAAGCCCTACCGGGCTGGCATCCACAAGGAGCTCCATTCAGTGCTTGGGGTCAAAATAGGCCATTGTCAACTTCCTGAGAAATACAGACTTAATCCATTGGAACGAGTCTCCTTCCTTGGACCCCCAAACCCACAAGCATCCCCTCTTGTCAGGGTCTGGAGGGGTTCTGCAATGGTCACAAGTTTGGGGTTGAACCTGCCACAGTAAGTTGCTACTCCAAGGAAACTGCTGACTTCGGTGGTGTTGTGGGGTGCAGGTGCCTTCCTGGGGTCGACTTGGATGCCACCCTTAGTAACTATATACCCAAAGAATTCTATATGTGACTCGAAGAAGGAGAACTTCTCGCGATGAAGGGGGAGGCTGTGATCACACAGCCATTTCAAAGTAGCTCTAAGTCAATGGTGGTGGTGTTCTGCCATCGCAGAGTATATGAGAATGTCATCACTGACATTCATTACTCCTTGATGGCCAGATAGAACTTAATGGATGGAGTTTTGGAATACCTTGGCCATGTCGATATACTGAAACTGAAGCGTTTGTACCTTCACAAGCCAAGGTGTGTCAAGAAGGTTGTGATGTAGCAGATGCCTTCATCTAGCTGTAGTTGGTGGTGCCCGGTGTTCAGATCGAGCTTCAAGAACCTCCTGGCTTCATTGAGATTGGCCATAGTATCATCCATCGTGGGTATGATGTGCCTCTCTCATTTGATGGCCATATTCGGGAGGCGCATATCAACATAGATGCGGATCTTGCCAGGCTACTTGGGGGTTTTCAGCAATGACTATGGGGGACACCCGCGGTGTGGGCCCAGAGACCTTTTCGATGGCATCCAGTATTACCAATTTTTCGAGCTCCTGCTTGACCAGGGGTCGCAAGTGAAAAGTTGCCCTTTGATGTTCGAGGGCCATTGGTTTGATTGACCCATCAAAGTGCAGCTTTATCTGCAGTGTGCTGAGACACCCTAGCCCTTGAAACAGGCGGGGGAACTGGTTGACAAGTTCATTAACTTTGAACTGTTCGACATTTCTGGCACAGGTTACCAGCCCCAGGTCCTTTGCTGTGTGACACCCAATGAGTCTTGGCTTCCCCTTCATGGAACTATGTTGAGGACCCCTTGCCATTGGACCACACCCATAATCCACGGCCCCTTTCAGTGGCAGGGGTGTCTGCCCCCAGTAGGTGTAGATCTTGGTGGACGATGGCACAAGCATCGGCCGGGGGCAGAGGCCGAGGTGTTGGTGATAGCACATCACATTCAGAGATGTACCTGTGTCAATAAGTGCCATTGATGGTCTTCCTGGCTACATCCACTGTGCATGTGGGCTGCAGCCGTCGGTGCTTTTTAAGGGGAATGCATCTTCTTTTTCCAAGGTCACCTCATCTTGTTGATCATTCAGCCATTTGCACTGTGGAGCAGGGCTCTGACGCCCAGCTTCATTCATGCATAGCTGTTCAACTGTCTTTGTTAGTGGTATACACTCTGGTTCTTTGGTTAAGTGGCCCTCCCCTCCACACCTTGGCAAACTGGTAAAGTTTGCCGATGTTTGAACACATTTTGCCTTGGGTTGAACAGTTCTCCAGCGGGTGTTCGTCCCCACCACAGTTCCTGCATCATCCCATGGGAGCGGTTGTTGTCTGCTTCACCCGGGTGTTCCTTGACTTGAAAATAATTGCATCTATTGTTTCCATCTTGATGGTGGGCAACTTGCTGCCACTTCGGCTGCATGTCAGTGCCATGCCCATATCTGCTGTCTATGCTGCCGAGACATCATGCAATCAAGCCGGAATGAGGATGTCCTTCAGGCTGATGTTGGATTGCCTCAGGATTAGACCACGTAGTGTCTTGGATCTGCAACCTTGAATGATCTCTGCCTGGACTTTGTTCAGGTAGTCATCTTCTGTGCATGTGCAGCTGTAGGAAAGTGCCCTTTTTTACATGGTCACCTTTACTTTTTTCCTGGTATTTGATGAAATGTTGACTCGAAGTGCACTGGCTTCCTGCTAACCAAGTCCCAGGTCTCTTTCCCTAAAACTGTGCAATTGTACCCCCAATTGACAGTACATTTAAAACCCTGGAAGTCCCTAGTAAATGGTACCCGTGGTACATAGGGCATGGGGGACTAGCAAGGGTTGCTAAGAGCTGCAGCATGAATTGTGCCACCTCACCAAGCACAGGCAGACCCCTCACCATTGCAGGCTGTGTGTCTTGGTGCAGACAAAAGTGACAACATGACATGGCACACATCCCTATGTGCCATGCACACAGACACTGCATGCAGCCTGGGTAAGTCACCTGTACAGCTGGCCTTACGGCCCTAATGCAGGCTGCACCATACTACACGTGTAGACATATCTGCATGAGCAGATATCCCCCTGTGCTGTACAAGTGTCCAGGGAAGCCATTTTGAGTACATGTGCTGCGCACTGGTGAAAATGTGTTCCCTAGCCACATGATAGCTTCACTGAAACCCAAGATGTTTGGTATCAAACATCTCATATTAATAAACCCACACTGATTCCAGCAATGGATTTATTCATAAATGCACCCAGAAGGCAACTTAGAGGTGCCCCCTGAAAACCTACCAACTACTAGTGTGCTGACTGACTGGCCCTAGCCAGCCTGTCACCACAGAAAAGTTTCTGACTCCCCATGGGTGAGGGCCTTTGCTCTAAGGAGGTCCAGAACAAAGCCTGCTCGGGCAGAGGGTGATTACATCCCCTCTCACAGGACGACCTGCGAATTAGCATTCCAAGGCAGGGAGCTTCAAAGAGCCCACTGCCTTTGGTATGCGCATCTGGCTTCCCTCACATGAAAAGATACCCCCCTCTCCCGTCCAGGGCGCATTTAACGCCAGGACAGGCAGGAAAATTGGGAGGCAGAGAGGAGTGTTCAACTACAGACTAGTTCCACCCCTAAGGCATGCTACCTGAAGTGAAGCCAAAAATCAAAAGTCATCAATCTTTGTGATGGCAAACTTAAGAACTCTGGGACAGGGTTATGCCCACTTCCCATAGGAAGTGGTCATATAGAGGGCATAGTATTTAGGGGAGCCCTTTGCCCAGGAATGCAGATTCCAGGCAACCTAAGAAGAAGGTAACCGAAGAGCCGTGAGAAGCAAGGACTGTGGAGAAGCAACTGACTTGGTGCCAACCCTGCCGGCCTACCTGGTGTTCCTGCCAGATTGCGCTAAAGTCATCTCGTCAGGCAGCTACTGTGCCTCCAAAAGCCTGGGAGGACTACCAGCGCCTCTGTCAAGACTCAGGAATTCCAGTGGATCAGCGGAGCTCCTTCCTTGCAGCCTGCAGGTACCAGAGAAAGACCTCTGAGGACTACAGACCACGTAAACTTGACACTGGTCAGCACCACTGTACTTATTGGTCCAAGCCCGAGTTGAGGTGGGCCAATGGTGCCAGCGTGGTCCCTCAGCCCTTCAGAGAAGACGCCCACCTTGGGTTTGCCAGAAGAGGACTCTACCTCCTACTTCTCTTTGCGCAGACCCCCCTGACCGCAAGTGACTAGGCTGTGAAAAACCTGATGCCTCAAGGCACCTCTGCACCCGTCGTCCTTGGCCTGAGTGGAAGTGGACCAAATGTGCCCCATGGTCCTTAACATCGTGAGACCTTAGCCCCTTTGTTGTTTCGGTTTGACTGGTATCCCAGTACAAACCTGCAGCCTCTTTCCGACCTGACCGATCCCCATTGACTAACATTGGGCACCCAATTCCTTAACACACCTCTGCACCCTGATGCCCCAGAGCCTCCCAAAGTGACTTGTTGGTGTGGCCTTGGACCTTGCCCCATACTCACCTTAAGTCCAGGAGATTGGTCCCGTAAATCACAGTGAAGTGAACGAATGCAATACATGTTTTTCCCCCTTAGGATAACATTGTGCACCCGATGCTGAAAAGCCCCTCTGCACCTGGCAGCTCCAGTGCTGCCCGAGGTGACCTATTGGTGCTGCCTTGGACCTGGCCCCATACTTACCTTAAGTCCCGCAGATTGGCCCCTTAAGTCGCTGTGAAGTACCTGAATGCAGTGTATGTTTTTCCACCTTAGAATAACATTGTTGCCTCTGAAAATTGCACTGTCGACTTTAGAAACCTTAAAGTATTTCTGTCTTGAGACACACCTACCTGATTTTGATGATCATGGTGCTAAAACTTATATAAAGATAAGAATTATTTTTATAAATAGGTGTGGATCTCCTTATTGAGTCGTGTGCATAATTTATTGACTGTGTGTTGTGTTGCAGATGTCTAACACTCCTCTATGAAAAGCCTAAGGCTGCTCGACCGTACTACCCCATGGCACCTTGGGATTGCTAGATCAAGCCCCTGTCCACTTATAAGAACATACCTGGACTCTTTCAACAGTATAACTCTTTTTGATATACAATATAAAGAGCCAGCTTCCTACACTGGCTAACTCACAAAGATAGGCGTAAAAGTTATCGATCGATACCCCTTCGTGTTGGCACGCGTGTCGTAGCTTGAAGCGCTCAAAGTCTGAGTTAAGCTGCGAGTCAGAATGAGCATTCAATGCCCTCACTGCTGCACCATAGTCCCCAGTGTTAGGGAGGCACTCAAAGAGCTTGTAAATCTCTTCTCCTGCGTAGTGAGGCAGGAGGGACCGATTAACAACACCATTAACAGAGGCTTTCCCCTCGGGAGAGTCGACGATATGTTGGTTAGCCAGGGGTCATCAATGTGACCGGGGCGTGGTCACCCTGGCCTGCCCAGGGAGAGGTCAGCAGTGATTGGGTCATGGCGGGCGCTGCCTCGGAAGCAACAAAGTGCTTCCAGGGCAGCGCAGGTAGATCCTGCCCCTATTTAAATGGCCACGTGGCGGTGAGCAGGTCCCTTGTTTCCTGCTAGTGGCCAGAGAAAACATGGTCTCTGTGCCCAAGATGCCTCACCACCCCAGCAACCATGCGCTGCCCTCTGCTAGTGGGCCCCCTCCCTACAGCATTGCCCTGCCGGGAACCACACGGGCTTGTGGTGTAGGGGGTGCCTGCAGTAGGTATCCTAAGGGCAGCTGGGCTCCCTGCACAAGAACTTAGGAGGTGGGAGACCTCCCAGTATGGATGGGAGAGGGAAGGTGGGGCCCTCCCATACGTAGGGCCCCAATCTTTTGGGACAGAGGGGGGGTAAAAAGAAGAGCCACAGAGCCAGGCTTGATCTCACTCGGAACGGTTATGGAATATTTTGTTGGTTGCATTAGTTATGGTTAGGTGACATCCATGTACTAGAGTCTCTGTTAAGGCTAGGCCTCACTTATGAACAAGATGTAAATAATGTGGCTACTGTGTAAAAATTTTAAGAAAAATATTTTTATTGTGTGAAAAAATAATAAATACGATTCCTAACCCAAAGAAATAAAAAATGGGCACATTGTTGTGAGATTGGGGTGTTTAGGTAATGCTAAGTTATTTTGGGACATCGGCGACTCCCTGGCCATACTGTTTCTAGGGCCGCCCTCAAGTAATTTTTCAACCTGCCCACCCATCTCTTCTATCTGGAGGCAACTGTGGCAGGGTCAGCCAGCTCACTGATCGGTTATAAGGCCACCACTGACTTGTGTAGTGGCTGCTGGTCGCGCTGGAGCACACGTAGCCTTGACATTAGCCCCCATAGTGCCTCTACCTCAGGTGCCACACCCAAAGGCAAATGGCAGGTGCAGGTGTGAGCGAGGTACTGCTCATGGAGTCCAGCATCGGGGTGCCTCCCAGGCGACAACAGGCCGCATGTGCAAAGCTGTGGCACATGGGCGATATATGATGACTGTAGTTCGCCTCTCAGGTCCACCAAGGCCCACAGCTGGGGACGAGTGATGGGGATCTAGTAACCAGGAAGTCTCCACCCTGATAGATGTGTGGTCTGCCCACTTGGGTGGTTGGGGAGAGAGAGGAAACCGGAAGTGCTAGGCAGGCTTGTGGATCCATGACCGGGAATCCAAAATGCGGCCACAGCTGGAGTAGTTCCCTTCATGCGCCACAGTGAAGCACCAGATGAGGGCCTGAGGTGAGTGGGCTGATTCAGGGCGCAGTCAGCACTGTACGGGCCAGGAAGCTGAAGCCAGACACTGTGTGGAGGCTGCCAGATGTCGCGGGCGGGCTAGGCTAAGAATGTTGCGGCAAAACGTGCCAATTCGGGCTACAGAATTGAGTCTTGAACCACGAGGGGTCTACCTTTATTGCCAAATGTTGTGTGCAGGCAACCCATGAACACCACCAGACCCCACTACAATAAAGGACCCCAAACACCACTATCTGCTGTGTGGGTGAAGACCCCAAGAGGCCTTTCTCCCATTTATTTTTACCTTTGGCTGCGCCCGGCCCTGAGGGTTGAGTGCAGTACATCCAGGTTTCAGGGTCATAACGAAGTGGCCGGGTGGCTCACTACAAATGGCAAGGGCAAAAAAAAAAAAATCAGTGAGTCTTAGCACTTGCACAATATTTCCAATATTTTAAGTTTAGAAAGTTTGACACTGACCTTTTTTGAGGTATTCAGAGAACACACTGAAGAAGGCACTGAAAGTGACTGTACTCAGCGGCATGCTGATATGTAAGGAGACCGGAATATTCTCCACAGCCCAGTGCGGTCATATATCTGGCAGTTTGTGTGACTGGCTCTGCCCAAGCCCTACTAGCCTTTGCTCGAGCACCATTCTAGAGGGAGCGCCTGGCTCTACCTACAAGTTGCTCGGCCTGGGTTGGATCACAGAGCACGAGCCCAGCGTCACCCTTAGCACGAAAAGGGTGTTTCTGTTGAAATAGGGTAGCTTATGCTGTCCGCACATCAAGTTCCGAGCTGCTCACGTCACCTCCCAGTTTTACAAGATCAGATCAAAATGTAAGTGTCTTGGATGGTTCCCAGCACAGCTGACAAGCTCCGGACAGAGTGTGGCAAATAATAGCCCTGATGGGATAGTTGTAAAAACAAAAGAAGAGTGGAAACAAATTGGAACTGATGGATGAATGCAAAGTCCAACTGAGGTCCCCGGCCCCCACGGGAGACCATTCAGTGCCAGCTAAGCCGCTGAGACCCGTGTGTGTTCAGTGTCACTCACTGCTGCCACTTAGTGAGTTAATTACACAACCAGTGGTTACTAAAGGCGACAGGGGGACCACCTACCCCGAGGAAGCGACGGATAGGAGCATCGGTGTGAGCAGGGAGGAGGGGTGGGTGACTGCTTGAACGCAGGATGTCACTGCCTCTGCCTTACTTCGTTTTCATTTTTGCAGTTTTTATATAGCTCGAACTCGACCCGAAGGCATTGGAGCGCTTTACACGAGCAACGGGTGCATTACACAAGCGCACATTCATGTTTTTTGGTAGGCACGGGGATGTTAAGTGATTTGCCCAGAATCACAGGATGTTGAGCCGAGAATCGATCCTGGATCTCCAGCGCCAAAGTCGGCAGCTCTTGCCATTACACCAGCTCCGCTTGGGAGAGGCATTAGAATGCTGGGTGGAGAGGTGTATGTGAAGTGAAACCCACCCTATGTCAGAGGGGGGAAGCCTGCAGCAGCCTGAATGCAAGCCCCCCTTCTGACAATGCTGGAACATGGATCAGCCCCATCATCTCTCTGTCTCCCTACCGAGCTCTGCTTTCACGCCTTTCGTTTTCCGCTCTTTAACTCTTACTACCCGATTCGTCTTCCCTCCAAACTTTCACCCTCTCTACTCAGCCTGTGTTTACACTTCCTCCCCGCACTGATATTAAGCTAAGACGATCCTGCCACCGGGGCACAGGGACTGGCACAGGGGAGACTAGGGGCATGGCAATGTGGCAGATGAGACACAGGCAGTGGGGCAGGTATTCATTTGTTGAAACTGAGTCAAGCAAACACTGAATTTGGGACGGTGAAAGCATACACAGCCTATGTTGTGGTGGGGGGGGGGGGGTAGTTCTAATAACTGGACGCCTGGGTTGTGCTGACCTGACAGTGAGAAGCCAGAAGTAGACAGCCTCTGCAAATGGGGATCACGGCTGGTCTGAATGAGACACTTCTGTCCTCTCTTCCTCCCTTTAATCCAATTTCTTTCCTTTCTCTTTTGTGCACCCTTCACAGTTTCTAGCTTATTTGCTCCTCTCCTAGGGCGTTCCATTTCCAAGCCCCAATGCTCCTGAATGTAGATAGCAATCAGTCATTTCGGAACCTTCATGTGTGTATTTATAGATGGTCAATGCATATACAGAAGAAAAGACATTGGGGGTTTTCATCTGCACTGCAGGGCAGTGATCATGGCAGAATAGGTTATACATTAATCCATCTATCACATATCACAGAGTAACATAAACATGGCCTGATAACCCTCCCTGCAGGCCCTTTGAGGTATCTCACCTCCATGACAGGCCCCTCCAAATTATTAACCTTCCATCCTATAAAGAATAAAAAGACAACTCCCAAAAGATGGGGTATAAGTCACTTCCGTGTCATGAAGCAAATCAATACCAGCTCTCCCGGTAGAGGGACAAACAACTGGGGACGATGAAGAGAGGGCTCAGTGTAATGAAGGTAAGTAATTCAAGCATTACCGCTTTGCTTCTCTTCCTCATACCCATCCTTTGAGGAAATAACGTGCAAATATGGTGGTATTGATGAGAACCAAACTACCAAAAAGTATTCATAAGTGGGAACTTTTTAAATCAGTGGAGACAACTCAGAAAGAACCCCAAAAAATGTAAACAGCCAGTTATGACAGTCAAAGTGACAGAACTAAATATAACACAACATATTACCAGCTGTAATATATATCCAGCTCGTTGGGTAGGTGTCCATAAAGTGAGCCTCACTCGAGTGCAAGTAGCTTTTCCCCACATGCTTTATTTGGTATAGGCAAACGTGCTTACTGAAAATTAAAAGCACCTGACGCGCTTCGATAAAATACCTTCCTCATAGGCTTAAAGTCAGAAGGTAGCATTAGAGTCCTCCAATAACCGATATTTGGCGTCATCGAGTGCCCCAGTGGGCTGAAAGATTATGACGTTGCCTTTTGGGAATTGGAGTCCTTTTTAAATCCTGTATGGATGCTGCCTCGATATGTGCTGTATAGCAGGCTCTCACATAAGTCCCAGAAGTCGCGGTTGCCTTAAATCCAGGACGCAGGACTTTTGCCCTGGGTCCTGTAATGTCAGCCGAAAGAGATTGCTTTCTCTTGAGGCCACCTAATCTGATTATTTGCGTCTGCAGTCTCTGTTTTGATTTCGCTGACCCACAATAGATTAAATAAGAAAAAGATCCTCATCCAGTAGCATTTAGGATTTTTTAGGTCTACTTTGACCCTGCAACTTTGGCCTACCTTATGTGACCACCCTAAAAAAAAAACCTTTCAGGAGTACTACAGAGAGGGACTTTGGCTCCGCCTGCATGTTGATGGACAGGAGTACATGTTTTGATTGGGCATGTATGTGCTTCCATAGAAAAAACTGCTTACCCTCCAAGAGTTGTAATCATTGTTTATCAAGTTGTGTGAGCCAGAGTTCAACACAGCTTGATCTCTAGGTCAAACACATGCCACTGCAATGCTATATTCTCCTAGATCATTACATAGTTCTGGTGTCTGTACTTTGGGAGCAATACGGATGGGAGGAGACCATTCAGATGGAATGTGTTTCTGTACAACAGTACCAGTCCTCCGTCACCCCCACCACCCAACCCCCCCTTAGTGCCTTGCAGTGCTTTATTTGTAAAATTAAGAGAGTGGTGCAGAAGCTCTGCTTAGAAGCCAGCAGCCGCTGCTATTAAATGTCAGCGTGCTCAATACTAAGTCTGATAGTCTTAAATACACCTCATGCCCATGGTCACTGGGATTATGCAGCCACAGAATTTCTCCCGTAATTATGGATTTGCCACATAATCCATGTCTGCAGCATAACCTGCAAATTTAACAAAAAACATTGTTTATTGCTCAAATTGTGCAAAAGTTACTAAAAGCGCAGTGACATGTTACAGCGCAGAAAAAGGCAGTTTGCGAAAGTGGATGTCACCTTTCGGTTGCTTATTGCAGTATTTAGATATTTAATTGGTACTAATGATGTGCAGCCAGAGCCCAGAGAGTGATTAACAAGTATAAAAATGACAAAATAATGAAGTAATACATGACAAAATGTGCGTATTATGCCGCATAATTTGCTTTTTTCTTGCTGCATAATTTACTCAACCCTGCCACATAATTTGGCCCTCACCTGCCGCATAATTCCAGTGGCCCTGCTCATGCCTCTGTGTTCTACTACCATACACTCCCTGTCCCTTTCTCACTCTCGCAAGTTCCTCCTTTTTCCCTTTGTAAATGTCTTTCTGTCTTTTTCTTCCTTCCTCTTTCCGATCTGTATGTTGGCCCTCTCTTGCCCTTGATAAGTATTTGATGCGGAACAATACGTGCCTGTCCCCAAAAATAAGTGCTGGTGACTTCCACCGACAACCACCGGCTCGAATTAAGCACTGGTGCCAAGGGAGCTCCATGTGAAGAGATGGCAAGCGCGGGAAGGGCCTTGGGTCAGAATGCCCCTGCCACTTTAAGTGTTATCCCACTTCATGTGAACCCCATACTCTGTCCCCGGGAGTAGTCGCCCCGTCACTGTCATGTACTCAGCAAAGACTAGAGCCCCCGTCCTGCCAGGGTGGAAACCTACGCCAGCTCAAAGTTTACAGGACTAGAATGTCAGGAACCGAGAGCTTTTAATAGCTGGTATTTGCGAGAGCAGAGCAGTGATTGTCACTGAAACCCTGCCTCCCGGAGCTATGAGGGGAAGGGAAGCAGCAAACAAAAGGCTGGAATGAGAACTATGTCACTGCTAGGGAGATCTGATGGCGATAGGGCAGGGCCAATGTCAACACTACCCCTGCCAAGCAGAGGGGCTGTGGCACAAACACAGAAGTACCGCACACTGTGGCCGTGGCTCAAGTTCCTAGGGAGACGCCTCAAGACACTAGCACAAACTAAGTACTCACTGGGGTCCTCTCACAAATACGCAACGGCACGCATGCTTTTGTGGTAACCGTCACGCAATTACACGGTTAATGTTGCACTTACTCCGTATTCACAGTGGTAAACGCACAAACACGGAGGAGACTGCCCTATAGCACGCACACCCACTGTGGCAAAAACATACTCTTATTCAGCAGAGGAGGGGGAAAATTGACCCTCGGACACTTGCAAGCCCTGCTTACTGAGTGAGATCTGTCAGCGCACACCAGTGCTCTAAATGGATATATAAAAGTGCAGGTACTCACTATTCAGAGTACCGTTTGCTTCTGATAAGTGCCGGTATTCTCACATTAAATGTATTGCAGCAGTGCTGAGAAGTGCAGGGACTCTACCTTTCAAATTTAAGAAGTACATGTACTCGGTATCAGACAGTACCTGCCCATTTACAGCACTGGCCCACACTGCAGGGTGAGCAATGCACATGCAGACCGGACACGGGAGAGGCAGCAGGCCCCTGGAGGCCACACACTCTAGGACCCAGACCCCCCAGTGGAACCCCGCTCCACCCCTTGTGCACCCACAAACCATTCGATAGTCCAAGGTGTGGGAAAAATAGGCCATGTTTAATACAACAAGATATTCATAAACATGACAATCAATAACATTGATAAACTTTTCAGGTTACAAATTCACTTTACCACATTTTTTAATATTTACAAGCGTTCAGAATTCATAACCCTATTTTTGTCCCTAAAACCCTCCAGCACTAAGGGGCCTCCTGGCTCGCATCCCCAACGATTGAGAACCACGCAAGGTGCAACCCACCTGCGTCCTTGAGTGTTGAGCCCCCCAGCCCTCGGTCCTTGTCCGTCTATTTCCAGGGAGCCCACCCCTCGCCACCAGGCTGCCAAAGGACCTGTCGCCCTTGCCTCTCCAGCCGGTGTCCCCATTCTCCCTGCGGAGAGCATACCGTCTCTCCCCTCAGTGCTGGCCTCGGAGTATGCCAGCGGGCCTCCCGTTACCCTGACAATCACAGCTCTGTGGCCCCTTTTCCGCCACTAGGGTGACCAGGGCCCGCAGGTCCTTCGCCCTCCCCACCGAAAAACAGGTTTTGTACGAATGACCAGATCCCCTTGATCCACATGTCCGTGCCAATGTCTGATAAGTGAACGCCGTCTTGGTGAAACAGCCGGTCCCCAGTTATTAGTCTGTGAGGGATATGACACAGGCGGCCCGGACCTGAGCACAGCCTGGCCAACTCCCCGTTGAGGCGTCTCACTGACACATTCAAGGTCCGGGATCTGACCCCCGTCGCCCAAGTCCGGCGAGGGATCATGCATGACCATGCAATCCGGGCCTGTGGGAATGTTCTCCCCAGCCAGGCAAATTCGGTCAGTAAGTCCTCCCTTACTGCCATGCGACCTAACTTCATAATTTCCTTCCAGGTGCAGGATGATTAAATCCGGGGACGGATGTCCCTCGTGTTCCCGTGTTTCCTCGACCAGTTGACGCAACTGCCGGATTCGCAGACCGCTGACGCCTCGCCATAAGAATGATGTCCCTTTCAAATCCAATGGTTTCGCAACTCGCTTCTGCCGCAGCCGGACCGTGGCGCGCCCGCACGAACGAGTGTCCCAACACCCAAATCACTTTCGGCGACATACTAATAGCGAGGGAGAAGAAAAACAAGGTCAGCGTGGTCAACTCCATACATTGCACTTCGTTTCAAAGTCACTCAGGCCGCACATATCGCTTAAAACAGGATGATGACCAGCGCCCCACCTTCTTAACCGTCTCGGCCGGTAAACCAGCGCCTGCAGCAAGCGTTGCTGCGCCTATCCAGAAGGAGTGTGATGAATATCCCTTAGGATCCAACCCCAGGCAGACCAGAGCCCGTCGAAACACAGCCCTGAACTGGAATTGAGATAAACAATCACCCTGCTCATGTATGAACAGGGCCTGGCCCCCCCAACTGGGCCGTATTAGCAGATATGCCTCCATACTGGCTATGGGGCACGCCACATCCCCTGGAGCTGGGGACAAGTGAATTAACCCCTTCCATGCCCATGACGGAACGGTTCCGTCATGAGCATCGGTTGCGCTGTGCTCATGACGGAACCGTTCCGTCATGGCCCCGCCCGCGCTCGAACCCTTCAGCACCGCGGGGGAATTCCCGCCGCGCTGAAGGGGTTAAGGACCCCTTCACCAATGGGTCTGTCTTGGATCTCCTTAGTACTACCTCCAAACCCCTTGGGTCTCTTCTTGTGTCCTGCCACTGGAGGCCCCCTGTGTGATCTCTTTTTGAAGCCCCTACTAATTCGCCCAGTCGAAAAGCCCCATAAAAAGCTAGGGAGAAGGCTGCCCTGAATAGTATACATTCATATTGGTAAACGCATACCGACTGTAATAGCCCCAACATGTCCCTTAGCGTCTTCATCTCCAGAGGCCTCCTCTTGTCTTTCTTTGCCCCTTCCTGCCTAGCCCAGCCTGACAGAGCCCTCCTCACCACAAAAGTTGCCCCGGGGTCCTGTTGACCTGCCAATTTCCCAAAGAAGCCTATCGCCGTTACGTGCGCCCTGGCATAGGACGCCGGTCTACCCTGATTTCTAAGTGCTACTAAATACTCGCAAAGCGTCTCTGTGGAAAAAAAGAGGGGACCGGCTCGTCGGCCTAGCAAACATCCTGTATGCTCTGAACTGCTGCTGGTATGTCCGTCTCGTGCGTTCACTCAACAATGCTCCCACCAGCCCTGCTATTCCTGGACTCCAATCTTCCACAAAGATGCCGGGAACACCGTCATCTGCTCATCTGCCTGAGGGTGGTACTTTCTGAACTCCTGCAACTTGGAGCGAGACAAAACGTCAGCAGCCTGATTATTCACACCGGGGATATGTGCTGCCTTGAACACCAGATTAAGCTTTAGACAAGCCAGGACCAAATGCTTCAACAATCGCAACACATGCTTACAAGTAGCTCCCTGCCTATTGATGGCTTCCACTACTGCCATATTGTCAGACCAGAAGATTACAGTCTTGTTCCTAAAGAATGTTGCCCAGATTTCCACTGCCACTATGATTGGGAATAGCTCCAAGAAGGCTATGTTCCTAGACAGACCACTCTCATGCCATGCCGCCGGCTAATCGCCCCAACACCACTGAGGCCCCAATATCGCCCCAAAACCAATGCTACCTGATGAGTCCGTGAGCAGGCCCAATTATGAATTGGAAATCGCCGGCTCGGCCCAAATTACCTTTCCATTGAAATCCCTCAAAAAACTACGCCAAATCCTTAGGTCTTCCTTCACATCCGCCTGTAACCTCACGTGGTGATATTTCTGAGTGAGTCCCGCCATTGCTCGAGCAATTGATCTCGAGAACGGGCAGCCCATGGGGATGATTCTCAATGCGAAGTTCAACTGCCCCACTAGTACCTGTAGTTAGGGCCTGCTAAGGCAGCGTCTATTGCCTGCGAGAAAGCCCTTACCTTGTCCAGTGGCAACCTGCATTCCCCAGCCACTGTATCAATCTCAATGCCCAAGAAGGACATGCTGGTATCAGGGCCCACCGTCTTACCTGGGGCCAGTGGCACTCCCAGCTCTTCAAACAAAGCTACCAGCTCGCTCAAAGCCTGCCCGCACTTCCCTGACGCGGGGGGGCCCATGATCATAAAATCATCCAAGTAGTGCTCTATCTCTTTGTGCCCTGTTCTTAATACAAACAACCACTGCAGCATAGTGCTGAACATCTCAAAATATTTGCATGATACTGCGCAGCCCATTGGCTTGCACCTGTCATAATAATATTGGAAATTCAATTGGAAACCCAGGAGATGATAGTCTTCCAGGTGCACTGGCAGGAGCCGAAATGCAGACTCAATGTCGGTTTTTGCTAAAAAAGCATTTGGCCCTAAATCGCGCAGCCTCTGTAGAGCCGCATTGAACGAAGAGTAAGTCACAGAGCACAGGGACGGGTCTATGGTGTCATTCACTGATGCACCCTGTGGCGCCGATAAATTGTGAATCATTATGAATTGACCCGGCTCCTTTTTGGGCACCACCCCCAGGGGTGAACATACAAAACCCGGCAGTGGCGGCGTCCCAAAAGGGCCTGTCACCCGCCCTAGCGCCTTTTCTCTGCGTACCTTAAGCGCCACTACTTCTGGATGCATACGTGCTGACAATAAGTTTCTACAATAATCTACTGGGGGTACTCCCTGCACTGGGATGCGGAAGCCTGAAGAGAACCCTTCGTATAAAATTCTGGCTGCCTTCCTGTCAGGGTACTGGTTTAGCCAGAAAATCAGCTTCCCTAAATTGACCGGAGTAGGTAAATCATTGTGTAGGTGGTGGCTTGGAATCCCTCCCCTTTTCTTTGAATTACTTGATACATTTAAACTCTGGATGGGAGGGGTGGCCGCAGTAGGCACATGCATGCTTGAACTTGCATGTCCAAGGGGCCCAGGTGCACGTTTTACGGTTGAAGGCCCAACATGTCCCTTTTCTCTCACCCGTGCCTCCTTGGGAGGTCCGAAAGGGCTGCCTCATGGGAGTCTTATTGTTCACACTTTCCAACCAGACATTAACCTCCGTTTGATCCCAACCCATGTCGGGGTCCTCCACCTTGGCCCACCTAAAATCTCTGTCATAATCTAACCAAGCTGCACCCCCATACATGACCTGAGCCTTTAAAAGTTTGTTAGCATAGCATATCAGGGGTATAGCCAACTCTGGCTTTTTCTCCAGCATTACAATTGAGAAAACATTGAAACCAAATAGCCAGTTGGTAATTGATTCTTCCACTCTTGGTTTTCTCTACCTGAAGAACCCATCCTTCCTGTCTTTTTCTCTATTAACTTCTTCCCTCCTCTTTGGCTGAATGAGGGAGAAAATGTCCACAAAATCACCCTTCCAAATCTTCTCTCTTGTGTCCAGCGCCACGTGCCGGTACGCGCTTATTTTTTTTAATTGCCCTTGTGTCCAAAGATGGTTCTCCGATCCCTGCTGCCCTTCAGCCTCTCGGTATGCCCTGCGCACTCTTGCTGCCTGCGCGCAGCTGCCGACTTGTGCTCGCGCCCTTGTTGCTGGGCCCGCTGAAGCCGTGCTCACCCCGACCGCCGCACTTCCGGCCTGCCCACACAATAACAAATTCTAAACCCGGCTTGCCGCCTTCCTTTACGCGCTTATGTTAAGATTGCTCTCGAGTCCAAGGCGCTAGCGCCCTCGGTGTGCTTTCTCTCTGCTGATGCTGAGCCCGCCAAAGCAGCACTCACCCCGACCGCCACACTTCCAGCCCGCCCACACAATAAATAATTCTATCCCGCCTGCTTAACGTTCGATGTCGAACCCAGGGGAGGGCACCGCGCCGCGTACGGAGCACAGCGGGGACCACAGAACCACAAAAAGTTACACCGATGGCCGGTGCTGCACACACGCCCTCAACACCCCACCTGGGAATCCGCGACGCCGCAAGAAGCTGCTACCAACACAACCACCGACCGCGACCCGGACCGACACCCAGCAGCCCGACAAGCAACGACACGACGACCGCAGTAGTCCTCAGATCGCAGTAGTCCTCAGCATCCGAGCAGGGCAGGAAAAACAGGAACAGAGGAAGAGGGAAGGTGAGTGCGGGGCCTAAATAGCCCCCTGCCCCCACCTCCACTCCCCCCCCTCCACTCCCCCCCCCGCCGGAAGTCCGCGTTGGGCCCACGTCGTGGTGCCCCGGAAGTAAAACTACCGGCCAGCAGCCAATTAGGCTGCTGGCCGAGCTACGGGGTGTGTCACTGGGCGGGGGGCCGGGTCCTAAGTGCGCGCTCCCCCAGGGTCGCGCTTGGCATAATGTGGAGCTTTTGCTTGCAGGCTCTTATCAGTATTGTGTCTGTAGTAATGCGTGCTCTTGTTTTGATGTATGCCTTTAATATTTAAAATGTTCATCTTAATTCTGATTGAATCTTTGTATAACATGGATTCTTACTTTGTCAGTTGCGGCCGGTGCAGGTAAGCGCGGTGGGGTGGTGGAGCGGGCGGGGGGGGGGGGGGGGTGGGGGGTGAATCAACAGATGACTGAATAGGTTTTATTTATTCATTTAATTTGACCTATTCTATCATTTGTCGATCCCCCCCCCCCCCTTCCCACCCTGAGCCCGCCCTCCATGCCTTCCTGCGACTGGCGAATCACGTTTAATCTTGTTTCGTTTAAATAAAGGTTTCTCTACCTTTCTACACATTGTGGGTGTCATATCACAACATTTTTGGAGTCGATCGCTAGCCACAAAGGAAAGGCAAATTTGTGCAGAGCAGAAAGTGATCCAGCTTCGGTGTCCTATATCCGATATCAGGCCACAAATAGCACCGCTACGCATGTAGAGTTGGCAAAGGCCACACAAAACCGAATTCAGCAGTGGCAAGTTTTTTAGTAAAACGAATTAACCTCAAGCGGCAAAGTATTGAGCATCCTGTTTGGCTGCAAGCATGTTTCAGCAGATAATATTGAAGGTTTTTAAAGGGATTAAAAATGTGACGTACTTTCAGGAGGACATCCTGATTTTTGAGAAGTCTATGCAAGAACATAACTGTGAGAAGCTGGCTTGGTATATGATGCACACTTATGTAAGTGGGCACACTACACCAATCCAGACAACTCTTATAGTGATTTTAGTGGTCTTAGAACAACCTTAAAAAGCTCTGTAAGTGGTAACTGTGGGGGGCAGCCTTCAAGCTTAGTCCAGAAGGAGTGTAAAGCAGCTTGTTTTACCAGAACATAATCTTATAGGTATAGATTAAGTGAAAAAGAACCACACAGTGTATTTATAAAAATATGTATTTATTAAAACACACTCACTAGCTTGAGATATACACAATACTTTTCAATAGAAACAGGTAAGTATCACGAAATACACAGTGGTCACCAGGGGGAGACCAAACCATATACTAAAGTAGTGGTATGCGAACCACGACTCGAGTCAAGACTATACCCAGAAGACGTAGAAGTGCCAGGGACCCAAGGAACCACCAGAGGTATGTAACCAGGAGCCCCACGGAGGCCATGTGCAGAGTGGAAAAACAACCGCAGGATCAATGCAAGTGAATAGGTAAGTCGCGGTTGCAATTTAAAGAAGGACCCTTCCCAGTGGACCCCGAAGGAACCCCGTCAAAGACAGTAGGTTGGAGAGCCACCCCATCCGTGGATACCCTAGGACCCAGGATACCTACACCATGGAAGCCGGATGCATAGGTGTGAAGTGGCGTCGGAAACCGCAGTTGAACTCAAAAGGAGATTTCAGGAAGATGCCGCTGCTGGAGAAGTTGAAAGTGTCCGGTGGAACTGAAAGGTGGATTCAGGATGAGAAGTACCTGCAAGCAGAGGGGGCAGAGTCTATGCCACTCAGGAGTGTCCAGGAGGCACGGAAGACGAATGCCCACCGATGTCGAGTGTTGCAGGGAAGTTGACGTGACCTTGGAGCTGCAGCTGTGAGGACCAGGCGACGCTGTGGAAGACCAGGAGCCATTCACGAGCTGTCCCACGTCGGATGTCGAGGGTTGAGGTGTCGTGTCCATCGAGAGCACCAACAAGCCTTTGCAACTGCAAATAGAAAGCGAAGAAGGTGCAGTGTCGGGACCAGCAAGATCGAAGTGTCTCACCACAAGCACGGGAGTCGGGGCAGGCTCCAAGCAATCAGGGGAGCCCACAGAAAGCAAAAAGGACCCTCAAGAGGACCCACAGGCCGGAGGCACTGGAATCGTGAGAGGACCTCGAGTAGCTCACCAAATATGCAGTCCCACAGTGCAAGTGATGCGGGTGAGGACAAAGATCTTGTTCCCCCCGAGATGCTTAAGTTGAAGGCTGCTTGGAGCCCGCAGATCTTGATGGAAGGAAGCCAGTTCCTGCGGCTCGGATGAGGGGTACTGGCCTCAAACTGGGTGAGAGGACAAGGCAGGCATTAAGGGATGTGAAAAATCACCACCTGTGTTGCTGAGCCCTTCAGGAGTCCATGGGAGCCCAGGATCAGCAGACCGGTCAGCTTATTTGCAGTGCCTGCAGATGCAGGGAAGTGACTCCTTCCCTTCAAGGGAGACTCCTTCAGGTGAAGGCTCCTGTATGGAGCACAGGCACTGAGGTTGCAGCAGACGAGCAGGGTGACGAGATCAGGAGCAGCAGGAGACTTCCCAGTTGCAGCCTTGATGCCCAGAGCGAAGTCCAGAGTGCCCAGACGGTTGCAGAAGTGGTGTCTTGAAATGAATCTTGTCCCATGACGAATCTGTCCTGTTCTGTCCTGGTCTAGAAGACTGGTACCGGGAGCACTGAGGGCCTCCCGGAGGAGCGTTACAGTGCATGGAATCATACCACCACACTGTTTACGGTGTGGAGGTATGATTCCAACCATGATAGGGTTCGTTACAGCCAGTTTAGAGATGGTCATCGTGCACTGACGCATGGTCACTCTATGTATCTTAATGGATGATGCACTTACAACCCGGAAGAATGGACTCCGAAGGTTGTAGGGTGTGTCCTGTTCATGCAGGGGCACCCTCACACTTAAAACCGAGCACCCTGCCATCAGGATTGAAAGGCCTGCTCTATGGGTGACTTATAGGGTTTAAGTGCAGTGACCTTAGATATAGGGAAACCTATATCTTTTGTAAGTGGTGCTAGCACCAGCTTACACAGACTGCAATGGCAGGCCTGTAGTTACAGTTTGAGTGGTCCCTCATGGGTGGCATAATACATGCTTGAGCCCATGGGGGTCCCTTGGTGTACCTATTCCCTGGGTACCTCAGTACCACATACTAGGGACTGACAAGGGTGCACCAGTGTCCAATCTGGGATGTATCTCAGTACTTACCATACCAATTTAGGGGAAAAAGCACAAAGACTGGGTTCCTGATTAACAGGATCCCAGTCAGGCTAGTCAGAAACAGCATAACACCAGGCAAAAAGTGGGGGTAACCATAAAAGCAGATCCTACATTCCTACAATAACAATGTCTTGAGGTCAGTTTTGGGGAGATTAAATGAAGCAGGCCTTTCGTTGCGGGGAGACAAATGCTAATTCCTAGTAAAGGAAATTGAATATCTGGGTTATACTATCTCGGCTGAGGGAGTCAACCCCAAGGGTGATTTATTGAAAGCAATCAGATCTGCACCTGTCCCCAGTGACAAAGCTCAGTTACAATACTTCATGGGTCTGATTGAATATTACTCCAAATTTCCAGCAACCTAGCTGAGAAGACTGAAGGTTTAAGGATGCTTTTGCAAAAGGGATGCAGGTTTAAATGGGGTGATGTTGAACAAAAAGCATTTGATGTTGTGAGGAAAGATGTCTGTGAGGCAGTCCTTCTGGGGCCTTTTGACAGAGAGTGCAGATTGGTATTGACAGTGGATGCAACCGCATGTGGTGTGGGAGTAGTTCTAGCCCAGATGCATGGTACTAGGGAGAAAAATGTGGCCTTTGCCTCGCGCACATAAACGGAAAGCAAGCTTAAATAGTCTGTTAATGAGCGTACGGTCTTGGTTGCGGCATGGTCTATGGAACATTTCAGAACCTTCCTGTGGAGTCTGGATTTTTGTACCCACACAGATCACAAAACCATCATCAAGGTTTTGAGCTCCAGAGGAGCATGGGAAGGGTCAACCATATTAGTGAGGGTAGCCTCCCGACTTAAAGAGTATTGTTTCCATGTTGATCATATTCCAGGCTGTAAGAAAGCGCAAGCTGACTGTCTCTCGCACTTATCCTTAGATTAGGCTGAAGTTGACAGGCGAAGCATTTTGGCCAGGGAACCGGAGAGAGCTGTTGCGTGGTTGTATGATGTAGATGAATGTGTGGGAGGGACGTTTACAGCAGAGGAATAGAGAACTTGCATGGAGTGCGATCTTGTTCGTAAGGGGGTCGAGTAAATGGTGTCTCTATACCAAAGAGGAGGCACTGTTAGCAAAATCGAGGAACATGTCCAAGGGGGACTCAACAGTTGCATGATGATGGATGATGAAGAGCTGGTGAGGGTTGTGGTGGTGAGGCAAGGTGAGAATGGTGGAGGTGATGTGAGCGAGCATGGATATAACAATACTGTACCTCCAGTAGGAGTGAAAGAAGCACATAATCCTAGGAACCGCAGACCTCCTAGCTCCTTGTAGGATTATGTGCAGACTTCTTGAATCTTAAGTTATAGTATTTTTATTTGTTATCATTGCTGCAATGTGTAATATCATTCTTTGTTTTTAGTTTGAGTAGAAAGGGTGTATTAATATGTGCTCTTTTTTTGATGTATGCCTTTAATATTTAGAAAGTCTTAAATCTTAATTCTGATAGAATGTTTGTACAGTGTGGTTTCTTACTTTTTCCGTTGACCTGTGGCTGGTGGGTGGAGGATCACGTTTCATCTGGTTTCGTTAAATTAAAGGTTTCTCTACCTTTCTACACATTGTGGGTGTCTTATAACAACAGTGCCCTGGGGGCGGTGCACCACTCTGCCATACTATGAGTGGTCTGGGGTTTCTGGACCTGAATTACCAGGTCTGGAATCACAGGATTTGATTTCATCAGAACCTGGTGGTGTAATGGCCAGAGATGCTGATTTTGGATCTGGAGAACCAGGTTTGAGTTCTGGCATTTCAAAATATCCTGTGATTCTGAGGATAACGCCTAATGTCCCTGTGCCGAAAGAAAGATGAATGTGTCTTTGTGTAATGTAACTTCTGCTCATGTAACATGCTCCAATACCTTCACACTATATACAACTGCCCCCCAAAAAAAGAGGTATAGCCTCATAACTAAGATCAAAGTAGTGGCAGCACACAGTGGAGGGGTACTATGTGTGGGTACACTTGTTACAGTTCATGTGGTACGAGTACAAGAGCGTCAGTTGAGCAATATATACTGGTCGAGTAGCAAACACTCATGTGTCACAGTACAATCTCCAGGGGGTTGGTCCAATTTGGTCCACTAGAAAGTATTTTTTGTTTTCATCACATAATTCTCTGGAACACCTTACCAGGGATGCCTTGTCGCCGCTTTTAGTCAGGTTCACTTCTAAGACCTTTGCAATTCTCTTGACTTAGGCTCATCCTTATATCTTCTAGTGCAGTACAAAAGGTATCTATCTACCTGCCTACTGATGGGGTATGGAAGTTTTATCCAGTCTCTAACAAAAGCAGCGGATACAATTTCCATGGTTTCTGCAGGGATCCCTCTTTGGAAATGCACCTATTGCCTACAGGAGAAATGTAACTCATAAGTGCTGCCTGTTTCAAACTTTGTTTCCTCAGTTCAGATGGCAACACAATAGAGGACAATCTATTTCTGTTTTGTACCCACCATGTGGCCTCTGCTCCCACTGAAGTTTGGTCTTTGTGCAGCCATATTTGTTGCATTAGCAGATCTACAACAATGTCCGTGATGCTTGTGCACTCGATTCAGCAAGAACAAATATGGGTAGATGCCTCAGTTGTATAATATAATTTCCACCTCAGATTTAATGTCTTAATAACATTCTTAGTAGGTGCCCTCGCAACTACTGCACAGACTTGAAAGACTTCAGCTTTGCCGAGAGGCAAGGGGTGCCCTTGCATATGCGTAGAAATAGACTGCTATACTTCAGCTTTCTAACTGGTGTCCTTGCAGCTGCTGCACAGACATGAAAGACTGCAGCCCTGCTGAGAGGCAAGGCGTGCCCTTGCGTTGGCGTAGAGCTAGAAGACTGCTCTACCACAGATTGGTAATGGGTGTCCTTGCAGCTGCTGCACAGACATGAAAGACTGCAGCTCCCCTCTCAAAGGTATTTCACTTGTTTTATGGTGCTATTCATACGACACTTTGCATCACACACTCATATTATATAGAGACAATGAATCATACATGTGTAAATCTGTGTATAGGAAATGTCACATAAGGCATTGAGGACTATAAGATGTCGGAGTGACACTTCACCCACACTGGTAGTCAGTATATTTATACATCTATATAGATATCTCTCTCTCCCTCTCCTTGCAACTGCTGCACAGATATGAAAGACTGCAGCTCTGCCGAGAGGCAAGGTGTGCCCTTGATTAGGGGTAGAGGGAAACATCGTTTACATCGCATGCGATACATCACATGCCATTACAATGCGGTTGTTACAGCTTCCGCGTTGTTACCTCGCAAACCATTACAACGCAAGTCGTTACGACGACTTGCTGTAGGGGGCAGTAGGTATTGGATTTAAACTCCAACACCTTCCCTACGGTTGCACAGACTGGAGTTTGAATAGTAAATTATACTATTCCAACATCCAGCGCCCCCTTCAGCAAGTAACGGTATGCGATGTAACAACGCGGTCATTGTAACAAACTCGTTGTAATGGCATGCGATGTATCGCATGTGTTATAATGTGGCCTATTCAGGCGTAGATGTAGAAGACTGCTCTATCACAAATTATTAATGGATGTCCTAGCAGTTACTGCACAGACTTGAAAGACTGCAGCTCTGCGGGTAGTCTAGGGGTGCCGTTGCATAGGTGTAGAGATAGAAGACTGCTCTGCCACAGATTATTAACGGGTGTCCTCGCAGCTGCTGCACAGACTTGACACTCCTCGCTGTCTTTCTGCAGAGGAAAACAAGGTTGTAGAACAACAAATAGTTAATAATGCCCTAAACGTTATTGATTGTAGGGGAAGTGATGCAAGTTTATTGAACGAATAGAATTCTAATGATTTTCAATGGCATGAATGTCTAAGTGCATTAATATATTGGTTCTATATCAGACTCTAAGCCCAGGGGAAATTATGCCACCCTTAAGGACTGTAACAGCAGATTTTTGGCAGATAGCAAGCAACACTCCATTTAAATGTACAGTCTAGGATCAATTTAGCATGTTATGTAGACTTAATGGCGTCTAGAGCTTGTGATTTCATTTCTTGGCTATTTACTAACTGTGAGTGTACCTCTTAACTGCGTGCAATTAGTGTAAGGAGATGGGCTGCTGCCTCTGCCCTGCACTCAACACCAGTGAGGACTTGTTAACTAAACTGCAGCGTTTCTCCGCCATATAATCATTGAGTGCATTTTATGAACACATCCTTTCAAGTTAGGGTCACCTTCACTGGTGTGACCATCTTTGTTGACGCCCCCAGTGACTCCCTTCTATCAGTGGATTCCTTCATTACCACCCTCCCACAGTGCCCTTCGTCTCTCATATTATATAGAGACAATGAATCATACATGTGTAAATCTGTGTATAGGAAATGTCACTTCACCCACACTGGTAGTCGGTATATTTATACATCTATATAGATCTCTCTCTCTCTCTCTCTCTCTCTCTCTCTCTCTCTCTCTCTCTCTCTCTATATATATATATATATATATATATATATATATATATATAGAGAGAGTGAGAGAGAGAGAGAGAGATCGATCGAGAGATCGAGATCTGTATAGATACGTATCCCTCAACCGATTGACATGACTGCAGCTTCATCCACCTTAGTGGCACCGGTGCTCATGGCTTCATGTCCCTGCCTAAATACAGTAGCAAGAAGAAAATCCCATACGAAGTACTGGAAACATAATTTTTATGTCAATTTTTATATTTTTTTTATATTTTTCATGTTTATTTGGACATGCTGGTTGTGATGGCTATGTATGGAATAGTAGATAAATAGTTTTGGCTCTAATGTAAAATGGGAGATTTTATCCACCTAAATGGATTATCATGGACTCACATCAGCAATCGTGAGGCTTTGAATTTCAAGTGATATTGCATAATTTATAATAATGCCTATTGTACTGGGTGGGGCAGGGTATATGAAGGTATTCCTAGATAGAGTAGCCTTGCTCACAAGAAGTGCAGTTAGCTGAAATATGCCAAGCCATTTTTGGGACCTGGGACTCCATCCAGGGCCAAAACATATATATTAAGGGAAGGTGGGATGAAGCCCCTCTCCAAACCTTGATAGGCCCCGGAGATCCCGTGCCCTTGGCCACATTCAACAAAATTGGTGAGGGCCCACGCAGCCCCCCCCCTATCCTTAATAGGCTTGGAGACCCATCCCCCAGGGCCGAATTCTAAGGGGAGGGAGGTGTGTGGCTCCCCTCATTGAGCCCTCTTGGGCCTCGGAGACCTTAACCCCGGGGCCAAATATAATAATAAAGGGGAGGGGACCCTTGCGTCCCACCTCCCCCAAGCCTTTTTAGGCCCTCAGGCCCAATCCTACGGGGCTGAGTAACTAATAAAGGGAAGGGAGCACACAGGCCCCCATCCCTGAGCCTAATGTGTCCCTCGACACCCCATCCCCAGGGCCAAAATGTAAATAAAAGACAGGGGCTGCACAGCCCTCTTCCCCCAGCATTTATAGGCCCCGGGACTTCATCCCTCGGGGCCTACCATATTTTAAGGGGGAGGGGGCACCCACTAATCAACACAAGGGCTGTTGGGAGGAGCCCCAGGACCACCGCGGCCCCAGCTGACTCCCCGCATGGTACAGGAGCCGGCATTGCTCCCAGCGATTTTTGCATGCTTCCTCTGGGCTGGAGCAATGCGTGTTTTGTTTACCTGCCCGCACCAGCATTCTTGTCATGGGCAGTTAAGTTATTGCCAGTTTTTCAAATCTAGCATATCCCATTGTATGTGTGTAGGAAAAGTTATTGTCAAGTGCTGAATGAAGTTAAATTATACATGCCATGAAGATTACACTTTACGCAACATCGTTGCTGTTTCAGTTTAGTGTACATATGATCAGTTCGGTTTTTGTATATTTGTGTTTCGAAAGAGTGTCTTTGGGGTGCAAGGGCTAACTTTTTGTGTATTTGTGAGGTTTGGTGAAGATGAGAAAGCGTTTGAAAGATCCCTCTTCGGACCTGAACGCTCATTTTCTGCTGCCAGTAAATTGTCTTGAAGTCTGCTGAGATGTTCTGGAAATTATATTCCAGGTGCCAGTTGTTTAAAGGGGTGGTGGTACCCATAGGGGTGGAAAATACCCTTATGCCTAGATTATGTGGGACTCTGTAGCTATGGAGGGTAACATTTCAATAGACAACACTATGCCTTTCTATTCTTTCGACAGAAACGTGATGAGATGGCATGAATGGGCTCTCTGCCCTAGTTGTTTCGCTAAACTGAACTGTGGGCTGGTACCCGATTGTACTGTGCACAGGGTCAGTACCAGTACCCATTACATGTTCTTTCTAGTGGATACTTCTGTTCCTCCAGCCACAGATTATGCAGTAGAAGATGGACTATGTGCAAATGCTGCAAATCTATAATTGTGCGAAAAACGCTGCCGCTGCAAAATCACATCATTCCAGTGGCCCTGCTTATAGGTCACAAGGCAGATTGGGTGACCACCCTTTCATACTCTGGTAACAGGCAGCAGTAGTATATGACAGAAAGAGTTACCAGCGTGCCTGATTGAAAGCCTTCACGTGTATAATGAAACAGCCCTAGTTTGAAGTGTGCCCAAGCAATCGGAAATAACTCTAAGCCTTCCTAATAGTGCATGAATTTTCCGTCAAAGGTCTGCTTTAAATATAATTCGGTAATATACTACTAATTTACCGACGTTGTGTCTGAACGAAGATGTTTTATACGGCTGTGGAGCTCTTGAGCAGTGCAAATGGTATCAAAACATTAGGAAGCACGTTCGAAAACCTATGAAGAAAGTAAACTTAGACACTTGAGAAAATCTGCCCCTTATCAGAGGGGGTAGTAAATCCAGTCTTTCCATGTTCCATTGTATTCTGGTACTTGTCATTGTAATGTTATCGTTATGCACATGAAACTACCTGTTAATAGAGGCAAACTAAAAACAGGGCTGGTGATCTTAGCTTTTCGACACTTTTCTGCTTGAGAAACGGTGGGACTTGGTGTTTCCGCTGCCAGTGCACTGGTGCTGACCATGTGTTGGCCAAGTGCACTGGGACTAGGCTGAGGACAGCCGTGGTGGATGCACGTTTCTAAAGCCGCAGGCTTTAAGCGCGTGAGTGAGTCGGACCCAGTGGAGGGCGAGGGAATACACGTCACTCCTTGGCTTCCTGGCTCACCTGGCCCAGGCTTGCTTCAACAAGCACATAGGCACTAGGAGGCATTGGGTTCAGTTCTGGTGACCGGCGATGCTTGCTCTCTCCTACCAAGAGAGCATAGTAACTAGCACTATTATGATACTGTTGGTGGCTTGCCTGTGTTCCACGGGAAGTCGCAGTCTAGCAGCACGTGTTCCTGCAAACACAAAAAGTGCCCTATAGATGGTGTCAGTGGCCGGCACCAGCACCAATTAAGCTTTGCTGCTTGCCCACAAAGCAGCTAAATATGACAATAAACACACAGACAAATTCTGTTCCTTAATATCTTTGTCAGCCCCAAGGATTGATGGTTAGTCTCTGCTAGTCGGTCATCATAAGTCTATGGTGGAATGAAGTATACCTTTGTTATGAAATACCGTTATGAAGAATCTTAAAAACGCATGAAAATATCTGCTAACATTGGTTTGCAGACACATTTTTTCAACCTCCTTCACCGAACTAAATTCAACCCTTTCACTAAAGGTATTCCTAACACCCTTCCCTCTTTTGTTTTAATTTTCACCATAAACGATTCCTAATATGTGTTATGGGTCGTAGCCACATGGGCCATTTGAGGTCTGAGACGCCTTTTAATGACCCTGATACAGTATATATGAAAAACTCAGTTTATTTAGACAAACGGTATTCATGTTTAAATTCATATAATGCAATTGAAAAAGCAGGCCTGTTTTAGGTCTCGCCTGGCGTTAGCAGCGCGCATGCGCTGTTCTTGCCATGCGAGGGCTTCTTAGAATCAATACAGATTCCGAAGCTTTCGGAGGCGGAGTTGAAGCCCCGCCCATCTTCTTCATTCGCTGGCGTCATCCTTCATGCAAACCGCCGGCTCACAATTGAAAAGGAGGCTTCTTAGTCCCTCCTTGTTACCACCTTGTCCACTTTTGGCCCCGCCCACCGGGATTGTATCTCTCACTTGTGGCGTTACGCAGTCTCTTTCATTAGCTGGGACGCACTCTTTCTTTGTCATTGTGAGCGCAGGCTGCCTGGGTCGAGCTTGTTTTATTTAGATGCGCTCGTCACGCATTTTAAACATACAGCTTCTCCCCCCACTACTAAACCACCCCTTATCTGTTGGCGATTAGTGCTGCTTCACATAGCAGCAGCCTGAGACTCCATCTTATGCGTAAAGCTGCATGACATTTCCAGCACCCTCCCCTGTCTGTCCTTCCTCCGTGTTGTTCCCTCCCTCGTGGGCTCCCCTCCGTATTGCTTTCTCTGTGTTGTTCCCTCCCTCGTGGATTCCCCTCAGTGTTGCTTTCTCTCCGTGTTGTTCCCTCCCTCGTGGGCTCCCCTCCCCTGTGCCTCGTTCACCCCACTCCGTGTTGTTCCCTCCCTCGTGGGCTCCCCTCCATGTTGCTTTCTTAAGCGCGCATGCGCTGCACACTGGCGACAGCTTGAGCAAGTGAGACTCTCCCTAGCGTGCCTCGTTAACCCCGCACCGTGTTGTTCCCTGCCTCCTGGGCTCCCCTCCCCTGTGCCTCGTTCACCCCGCTCCGTGTTGTTCCCTCCCTCGTGGGCTCCCCTCGGAGTTGCTTTCTCTCCATGTTGTTCCCTCCCTCGTGGGCTCCCCTCCATGTTGCTTTCTCTCCGTGTTGGTCCTTCCCTCGTGGGCTCCCCTCCATGTTGCTTTCTCTCCGTGTTCTTCCCGCCCTCGTGGGCGCCCCTCATGGGCTCCCCTCGGTGTTGCTTTCTCATCGTGTTGTTCCCTCCCTCGTGGGCTCCCCTATGCCTTGTTCACCCCGCTCTGTGTTGTTCCCTCCCTCGTGGGCTCCCCTCTGTGTTGCTTTCTCTCCGTGTTGTTCCCTCCCTCGTGGGCTCCCCTCCCATCGTGGGCTCCCCTCCGTGTTGCTTTCTCTCCGTGTTGTTCCCTCCCTCGTGGGCTCCCCTCCGTGTTGCTTTCTCTCGTGACTGCTTGTTTCATGCCCCTGACACCCACTCCCGATTTCTTGTTGTGTTGATTTCTCTCGTGACTGCTTGTTGCTTGCCCCTGACACCCCCTCCTTATTTCTCATTTGCCCTCTCTCCCACCACCTAACCCAAAAATGTTAAATATATTAGTGCAGAATAAAACCAATGCTATTGGGCTGGGGTACATTGTGGGTACATTTTACTGCTAAGGGTTTAGTAATGGGTCAGTAACTGAGGTGCCACAAGCAACTCTCCTTTGTACTCCTTCCCTTAGTGTTTTGTTCCTTTTTTCGAGTCACTTTGAAAATACTCTGGGATTTATCTTTTGTTTGTTATTGCGCAGCACCATACTGCTCATATTTATACATGTTATAACTTTTTGGAGGTTTTGCTGCTTATTTCCTACCCGAATAAACTGTTTGGAACAGAATTGGGCACAACTGTGGTATGGGACGAGGGTATGCACCCTCTGCCCCCGCCCTGGCGCAGTTCTTTCTAATGAGGTCATGGCTGGGATGTCTGCCGATAGTGTTTGCTTTTCTGTGGGATGTCTCCGTCCACCTATCTGGCTGGGATTCCAACTCTTATTAATACATTCTGTAAAGATTCAGGTACGCTTGTATCTTGAAGTTCAGGATCAATTTATTGATTTGCAAGTTGAACTCAACAGCATCTCCAGCTCAGCACAGCTCACCAGCTGTTGCTCTTCAAAATTCCAGGTTCCACCTATGTAATCAATGACCACATACATTCTAAAGTAAACACCAAATCATTACACATTCATTCTCGTCCTTCTTTGCCACGAGTTCAAGGAAGCTTGGCGCCTCTTAGCTTCTCCCTGTAGGCGCCGTCTGTCGTTTGCGCTGCTCAGGGAGACTACAATTCCAATAATGCATTGGGCTGCTACAACCATGTGTCACGGGCACTTTAATTCTAATGTATGTGGAGTCATTTAGACCCATTCACTAGTGTTAAAATGGGAGCGGGCTACACTTGTGCCCGTTCACTCACCAATGCCCGTTACAAAATGAGAGACAACTGTGTCCAGACCCGTGTCTGAGTGGTTACGTCGCACTGCATACCTTGTTGCTAGTTTTATGAGGAATATACTGCTCTAGGGGTGCTAACGTTGGAAAAATGGACATAAACACAATTTGCAAACAATATTAGCCTTGGTCTTATAAAAGAGGCTGACAAACTGCACAAATACTATCTGTGTCAAGGTGAGAGGTGACGCCGTGATATGGGTGAGCCCTTAACCAGCATTAGATGTTTATTTAGCTACAACCATGTGTCGCGGGCACTTTAATTCTAATGTATGTGGAGTCATTTAGACCCATTCACTAGTGTTAAAATGGGAGCGTGCTACGCTTGTGCCCGTTCACTCACCAGTGTCCGTTACAAAATAAGGGACAACTGTGTCCAGCCCCGTGTCTGAGTGGTTACGTTGCACTGTGTACCTTGGTGCTAGTTTTATGATCCCTTAACCAGCATTAGATGATTATTTAAGCAAGAGTACTTTGCATGCTGGATTTATAAACTCGTGTTTGCAATGAAAACCAAAACAAAACTGCGAGTCCCAGAATGCAAAGCGCTATTGGTTCAAAAATGGCATGGAGGTGGAAGACGTCACACAGGATATTCAACCGCTTTCCAGGCATGTGCACATAAGACCCTCACACCCTGAACACCAACGGGATCCTAGCTAGAATTATTTAGCATTAATTTTCAGGTCACAAAAAAAGATAAACAACCGGCGCTATTACCCACAACTTACCGCCACCTGTAGTCAAGAATTCACACACATCTGTGGGCTGCTCTCTCTTCCAAGTGAGGCTCTCCCCGAGGGTTCCATGTGTGAACAAGCATTAAAAATGCAATATGTCTCGCCTTTTATGAAGTTACAGCCATTTGCTTTGCTATACAATACCATTAGCAAAGCAAATGGCTTTAACTTAATCAAAGGCGAGACCTATTGCATTTTCTATTTTTTTTTCTAATCTCTTTATTGACAGTTTCATTTAATGCAAGCAGGGAACAGCAATTGTATAACTAATACAAAAAGGAAACAAAACATATAATATCTTAACATAATATGCCAGATTATTAGCGAAGGTAAAGGACATGCAGACACATAATAAGTAAATAAACATCTTAATGCGTAATCTCATTAATCCAATTCTCTAGAGGCGCCCACAATTGTTCACCCATCATTCTCCTTTTCCTGCCTTTAGCCCTATACATCGCCCTTTCCAAATTATATTTAGCTAATAGGCGTGCTCTCCAAAGAGAAAAACAGGGGTGGGGGGGTCTAGGTTCACCCAATCTTGAGTAATACATGCCCTCCAAGTTGCCATAGAAATAAAAAGAAAATTTGTCTGACCTTCAGATAGATCGATACACGATACGCCAATAAGTACTAGTTCTCCTGTCAAAACAATTGTCTGACCTATTAATATTTTAAGAAAGGTTTGAATTTCAGACAGTACTAAAGACAATCGAGGGCATGCAAAAAACATGTGAATTGCATCTGCTGCAAAAAGTCCACATCTGTTACATGAGGTACCTGCAGTAGTACCCCATTTGCTAATTTTGTAGGGTGAATAATATAAATCAAATAGGGCCATATAATGTTGTGTGCGGGCTCTCCCAGTAATTAATATACTATTAGCCAAAACTATGGATTCATGGATTTTAATATTGGTAATACCCAATTTTTCGTTCCATCGGTTTTGATATAACAGAATATCATCTGGAAGTGAGGCCAAAAGTAAATTATAGTACAAACCAATCTTTTTTTTTTGTAAAAAGACTATCAATGAGTTGGATCGTCTTTAAGCGAGATCGATCTTGCGGATGGAAAGTATTGAAAAAGCTATGTATCTGTACATATTTGAAATAATCATTGCGGGTTAGGTTATATTTGCTCGCTAATAATAAAAAGGGAATTAGATGACCATCCTGCCAGAGATCGCCTATGCAACTGGTACCTAGATTACGCCACCGAGTCATAACTGAATCCTGAAAGGTTGACGGAAAAATACTAGATGATTTAAATGGGGTATACAGCGAAATTTTATCTATACCCATTTGTCTTTTAATTAACCGACAAGCGCCGAAGGCAGCACTCAAGATCATAAACTTGGTTTTTTTAAAGTAGCTAGGCTCAATAATTCTCAAGAAGCTGCCTTGGCATTCTGTACCCATTGCGAATTCATAAATTGATGGTGAATGACTAGGTGAAATACATATTCTGGGCCCAACTATCAGTGGTGAAATGAACTGCAACACTGCAGCCAGATAATAGTAAAGAAAATGAGGGACTCCCCAACCACCTCTTAATTTAGGAAGAATTATTTTTTTGTATGACCTACGGTGCCCCCTGTACCCCCAAAGTAATCTAGCAGACATTCTTTCCAGCTGTTGAAAAAGAGTCGAGGGAAACGCTAATGGGATTGCCCTAAACATATATAAAAATTTGGGTAAGATCATCATTTTTAAAACGCTACATCTGCCATATAAAGATAAATGAAGATGATCAATGCGTTCTAGAGAAGAATTCACTTTTTTCAGTACAGGAGTCAGGTTAAGTTCTGGAATAGCTGTAACAGGTGATGTAATTTTTATGCCCAGATAGGTGGCCACTGAAACTATATTTAATTGTGCTGGGGGATTCAATCCAACAAATACATTTTGTGTTTTTTGCATATTTAGAAATATAACCAGAAAAATTGCCAAATTGGCATGCTAGATCTTGAATTATTGGTATTGCCCCCTTAATATCCGTAGTCAGGACTACTATGTCGTC
The DNA here is from genome assembly GCF_964204655.1 of Triturus cristatus. Lineage (NCBI taxonomy): Eukaryota > Metazoa > Chordata > Amphibia > Caudata > Salamandridae > Triturus > Triturus cristatus. The sequence goes on from NC_140580.1 coordinate 981,876,155, forward strand.
CGCGTAAGCTAAAGCTCTATATGTGGTAGCAGCTACTTGAACTGGTTTTATATCGTCAGCATTGTTCAGTCTATTTAAAAAAATATCAATGTATAAAGCGAAAAGCAGAGGTGAAGCGGGACAGCCCTGTCGAGTACCTCGGTGAATACTGAAGGGAAGAGATTTCTTCCCACCAATACTAATACTGGAAAAGGGGGCGACGTATAGTGCTTTTAAAGCCGTAACCATTTTAGAGCTGAAGCCTTTACAGGTGAGGAGATCCCAAAGATATGGCCACGCCACCCTGTCCAATGCCTTTTCGGCATCCAACAGGGTGATTCCCAGGTCTGTATTTGAGCCATGGGCCCAGTCCATTAAAGCAATCACTCGTCTGATATGGTCAGTAGTATCACGATTTGGGATAAACCCATGCTGCAGATGTGAAACAATTGTAGAAATAACCCCGGAAAGGCGAGAAGCCAATATTTTTAAAATAGATTTTACTGTCTGCATTTAAAAGAGATATGGGTCTGTATGAAGCCGGTTGTAAAGGTGGTTTTTCCTTTTTAAGGAATGCCATAATAGTTGACTCGCTCCAAGACGGGGGAGTCGCGCCCTTCTGTGCTTCCAAACATATGAAAACTAACGGCTGTTTTAAAACATGCCAAAAAAATCTGTAAAACTCAAGAGGAATTCTGTCTGGTCCCATGGCTTTTCCCAATGGTAGAGAAAGAATAGCTGCTTCTATCTCCTCCCAAGTGATATCTTTGTCTAACAGGGCTGTCTGTGTGGATGATAACCTGGAGATATTATTATTGGCGGTAAAGTTCAAGATTGAGTCTGATGTATACGATATTACTTCCTCTGTGTATAAATTTTTATATTAAAGAGGCGAAAAACCTCCAAGATTTTATCAGGCTGATCATGGACTTGGCCGAATTCGTCCTGTATTTTATTTATAGAATTGAAGATTTCTTTTTGCCGGATTTTTTTTGCCAAAATATGACCTGAACTCTCGCCCATCTCATATACCTGTGTCCTGAAAGCAGTGAGCTGTTCTGCAAGTTTGGAAGCAAAATTCTCATATAACCTAGATTTAAATATGGCTAAAGTTGCTTTGATCTGCTCCGTATCTAAGGAGTTCTTAATGGCTACAGTTAGTTTTGTTTCATATTCCAGAACCACCTTATAATAAGGTGTTAATTTACGTTGATAGTTACTTTGTTTATTGATTGAAAAAGAGAGAGTCTCCCCTCTCACCCCTGATTTAAAAGCATCCCATACCATCTGAATGGAGGTTGATCCCATATTGAACTCAAAAAAATCTTTAATCCAATTTTCCATATGCTCAATGTAAGCTGGATCTCTTAAGAGCCTCCGTTCAAATGTCCATGTTGTTGGTTTGCCCAGTGACCCAGAGTCTATTTTGATCTCTATTGCAATAGGATTATGATCCGAGATTATCTTTGGGAAAATCTTGTACTTGTAGTCAGACATCAAAATAGAAGATATAAAAAAATAGTCCAAACGGACAAATTTTTGATGGGGTGCTGAGAAGAAAGTGTAGCCGGAGAGAGAATTTCTTTTTACAAATCCTACGTCCTGAAGCCCCAATTCAGAGACCAAACTAGTTAGTGCCTTAAACATCTTTTTTTTTTTGATCCTGTATATAGTGACTCGTGAAGAATATCAAAATCTGCTTCCAAATGAATACTTAAATCACCACAAAGGATAAGGGTGGAATGCCAGCCTGCAAGCTCTGTACTTAAAAAATTAAGGAGGTCTGGACCATCTGTATTTGAGCCATATATAGAACAGAGAGTCCATGAGAAACAATCTACTAAGATTTCGGCTATCACCCACCGACCATACTGGTCGGTCTTAATCCGTTTCAGGGTAGCCTGATTTCTTCTACTGAGGATAGCCACCCCCCTAGTAGTGGTACCCTTTTAGTACAGCCAATTACATGCATGCCCAAATCAGCCAGCCATGCTCTGTTATTCCATATAAGATGAGTTTCCTGTATACATAGAAAATCTAACCGCATACTCTGTATTATTTGTGCACATATTCCCCTTTTCTTTTTATTATTGAGGCCACAGACGTTCCAAGAACATATCCTGATGCTAGTCATTACAGCAAGTTAGTCCATGTCTAAACAATAGATCACATAATGTCGTATAATGTAGATTGAGTATAAGAAATACTAAACAGTGAAAAGAAAAATATAAATGACAAAGTCCTTCACAATCACAATGTTTCTTAAGGATACTAAGGTTACTAAGGCTGTCCCTGCTTGCCCCCCCCCCAAACGCGAAAACCCCCCTCCACCCATAGCAAACCCCCCCCCCCACCCTTCCCTACACCACCCCACAAAGGGCAAAGGGACTGAAAAGTCCCTCTAATGATGGATTGAGAAGCTTAGAGCAGCTCACCATTCGCTTCCAACCACATAGGGTATCTTTACTAAACAAACCAGTTAAAGAATAAGATATATGGAATGTAAAGTCTGAAATTCCTAAGGCTCTACAAGATTACAAAAAAAAAAAAAAAGCAAAAAAGAAAGATAAGTAAATAGGTTACATCCTAACATATACCGGCTACAGATTGTTTTTTAAAGTTTGGACGTATACCTTTCCCATCCTGAAAAGGCCATGATACCCCTAATGAGCCAACTAATTTTTTTTTATTTTTTATCCCCAATGACATCAAAGCAATTGTAAGCAGTCCCTAGCTGCTTTCTCTGTAGCCAAAAAATATGTTCTTTCCTTATGAATAACTTTAAGTTTTGAAGGATTAAGTAGAAAAGCCTGAGCGCCCTTGGCTTGAAAAGAGGGAATCAGTTGACGTAGTTGCCAGCGTTGTTGAACCATGGCATGACAATAGTCCGGGCGAACAAAAAAATCAAATATTTTCCCCTTACGCTTTCGGTCTGGACGAGCAAGATCATATAAAGCTTCTCGGGCCAAAAAGTTGGTGAGAGTAATCAGAATGGCTCTAGGCATCGCTTTTACAGTACCTCTGGACTGCTTCTGTAGAAATGGGAACCTATGAGCTCTTTGTATCTCAACTTCCCACTGCCACTAGGGGAGATCAGGGAGTGCTTCTGTAAAGAGCTCAATGACAAACTGTCGGACATTTGATCCCTCGCTGGATTCGGAAATGCTGAGAATTCGTAAATTGTTTCGGCCCAGACCTATTTTCTAAATCGATCAGCTTCCAATTAATGTCATCCTTTAATACGTCAAGTGAAGAAAGCTGGGATTTCTGTCCAACTAAGACGTCCTCGATTGCCGAAATTCTGCCCTCAGCTTCCAAAACTCTAGCAGTTGTTTCATTGCAGGTTTTCGCCACCCTCCTAAAGTTGTTTTGAAGTCGTCGGACTGCCCCTTGTATTTGCAAGTTCTCTACCTTGGTTTCCTCTCGGTGTTGAAGCATAAGTTGATATAGCATGTTAAGTGTGACTTCTGGTGGATGGGTTTGATCTTCCGAAATTTCCGTTGTAGTAGGCATTGACAAGAGTCGAGAAGTACGAGGGGAGCTCTTTCCTGGAACTTTACGCATCGTATTGTCTCCTACACCCCATTCCGTTCTAGCTGATAAGGGTGTTTCAATATCAGCCTCCTCTTCATTTGATGACTCCTGATCATCTTGAAGCGAGGTAGTTAAACTTGTGTCATCACCCCACTCCTGCGCCTCTGCGTCCATGCTCCCCATCTCCAATGCATTGGAAAGATCGGACATCGAATAAAAGTTACCAGCTGAGTCAGCAGATTCTGCGTCCGCGTTAACATCCGTGGTTGTAATATCGATGGATATGGAGACAGCCGGCAGGGTGGGAAACACCGGGTCAGTAATAGGTGAATCTTTACTTGGTTCTGAATGATTTCCCTTTAGACTACTTTCTAGCACATCAAGCAGTAAAGACTCAGTCAAAATCTGTCCTGCTGGCTGAGATGTGTTGTTATTAGTGTGAAAATAGGTTGTTAATTTGGGAGCCGGTTCAGATACTTTGTTGAGTACAGTTTTTATAGAAGTAGACTCGGAAAGGGAAGGATCTGGATGAGGGTTCAGCGAAGTCACAGTTTTCATTTTGAACATTCCCGGAATTTTCGGAATAGCCCCAGAACTACCAATCCCAGAAGGCACCACTGCAAGCTTTGCTTCAACATACCTATGCCGCTCTCACCATTCTCAGCGTTGTCAGCGTTCTCGTCGTTCTGCAAGCAATTCGAGAGAAGAGGATGGGTTGCCAATCGTCCTGATGTTGTCGGCAAAATTATCGGCAAAGATGTTAACGATGAAATTTCCGTTACGGGCGGCGAAATATTGACCTGGGTATCCGTTACCGCCGCCGTTGCCGATACCACCGTAGTTGTCCGTGTCTTCAGCTTGGACTTTCCCTTAATCAGCTTCCTTGCAGTACTAGAAGTTTTCTGCGGCATTGCATGGAGAGACGCCGACTTCGAAACTGAGCACCAGTAGCCGCGCTCACAGTCCGCACAAGATAGAGAGGAATGCAGACCCGTGTCCCTCAGGTACGACAGACCGGCAGACACCGAACGCCAGAGCAAGGAAATGGATCGACGATAGATGGTAGCAGCCTTCAACATGTCAGAAGCATCTTAAATCTGGAAAAGCTGGCGATGCGATGCGATGTAATGCATAGGGAAGCGAAATGAGGTGAGCACAACTCATCTGCTCTCACGGACGAGAAGCATGTCCGCCATCTTGCCCCGAATCCTCAATTCGCAAAATGAGGTGAGCACAACTCATCTGCTCTCACGGACGAGAAGCATGTCTCACGGACGAGAAGCATGACCTATTGCATGTTCAATGCTTGTTTTAATAATGCTTCAGTCATGGATGTCATTAAGGGGACACACCTGTGAACCCTTGTTCCTTGACCCCTGGCACTGCGAGTAAGAGCAAAAAGTAAATTGGGTCCTGATAAACCCTGTTCAATTTCTGTATATCCCAAAGTAAAGGTTTTCATGTTACAAAACAAACACATTCAGCTGCAAAAAGCAGGTATCCTTAAGCAAAAAGTATTGGAAAGGCCAATAGGCCTAGCCTATGCAAGACCTGTTGGCTTTGTTGAATGATTTTTTGTTAGGTTGTATAGTATGGTATTTTATGGTATGGTATAGTATGGTATAGTATGGTATAGCCTGTCATTGTTTCGTATGGCCAATTATTTTATTGTATGGTATGGCCTGTTATTGTATAGTATGGTACGGTATGGCCTGCTACTGGATAGGATGGTATGGTATACACTGTCATTGTATATTATGGTATGACAAAGTCTGCCATCGTATCGTATAGTATGGTAAGGCATGGCCTCCATTATATAGTATAGTATGGCATGGCCTGTCATTGTATGGGATGGTATTGTATGATATGGTATTGTGTTGCCTGTCATTGTACGGTATGGCCCGTCATTGTATGGTATGCCCTGTCATTGTATGGTATGGCCTGTCATTGAATAGTATAGTATGGTATGGTATGTCCTGTCATTTTATGTTATGGTACAGTAAAGTATGCAAGTAGCAAGTTTCGTGGCATTCACAAATGTTTTGGGACACAAGCTCTGGCTGAGGCGAGCATCATAGTTCCATCAGGATGGGCAATGCATAAGGTGTTTAGAAAGTGAGTTGTAGTAAATGAATCCTCACGATATCAATAAGATGGATGAAAGTGGCTTTGGAAATAAAAACAAAGTTTAAATTTGAGTTGAGGAATCCTCCCAACTCTGTATGAACTTGTGATGCATTGTTTACAACATGCATATGCAGATCTTGAAAAATGAGTGTAATTAAACATTTTATGCAAATATCAATTATGTTGGTTGCGTGGTACACACATTACAGGGGTCACCTAGCTGGAAATCAGCATGAATTTGCTGAAGGGTATAAATTGCATGCATAATCTTAATTTACTCTTTGTCTAATTTGGACACTTGAATGTACTTCAATGCCTTGCATTGAAGCACTTAAGTTAGAATTAGAATAAAAAGTATTGACACAAAATTGGTCTTTTCATTAATAAGTAACTTGAATTTGTAATTGCCATTTTGGTTGCTTTTTTTCCTTCCGACAGGAAAATATACTTGCTCTTGGAGAAACCCGTTCCCATATTCCACACCATTTTTGGGGGCGTTCCAGGCCCATTACCACTTTCCAACGTGATTTTCTCCTGCCTTTAAAAATGAGTGAATCTCCAATCATATCCATAGTAGGAATCAGTTGGAAAAATATCTGTAAATATACACATAAGTGTAAAGTGAGTTCACAACATTCCCAGGCACCCAACTCCTCAAACCCATTCTCTGCTACTGTCATAGAATTTACTCATAAGTAATATTATAACATGTTGAATGATATTACATATAAGCAAATAGATTTACTACTGCATGGTCACCGTTTTGAGTGCCTCGCTCATGTAAATAAAGCTATCTACACATGCACGATTAAGAGTCTGGCTTCAGATAAATCTGCTGCATGGAGACCACTACCTCACATATCGTTGGCAATATTCATCACTCTTCACCACCCACCCCCACTTTAAGTCTCTGAATATAGTAAGCTCACACTGTTGGCCAGAGAGAAAGTAGGGGCAATTCTCAGGAAGGCTGCTACTAACTTTTAAGAGGAAATTACCAGTACTATTAAGCTGGACTGGTATAATTTTGGATGCATGGGCCAATAAATCAAAGCCGGACAGCTACAATTCTAATGGTTCAGAATAAGTACTTCTCTGTAAGAATAGTAACACAGTTTATCACCAGGCCTCTTTCTTACAGGGCTCCAATGTCTTTAATACCAATTCCCAAAAGGGCTGCCATACTTTTTAATGGCACAATACTAAGAGGTTTTCACTACCCAAACTTGCCAGCCATTCTGAAGCAATATCCAAAAAGAAAATCTCCAGATTACAATACGGAATAGTGCTTTGAGTAGCCTGTTGGGCTGGGCAAGTCAGGTATGATTTACTTTTGACTGACATTGTTCCAGCCTACAGTCTTACCAGGGACATTGGCCTGTTGTGAAATATAGTTTGGTGAGATACATATCTCTGCTCCAGAGATCTTAATTTTGTTTGCAGGAGCCAGATAGAACATGACCCTAGTGGGTATCGGAGCGCTTTACATACGAGTTGCGGAAACATAGGTAGATAATTGTGGGAGAAAAGTTATGATATATAGAAATAACATCAAGTACAAAATGACATAATAGAGGCCAGCATTGGGGCCGTACAATTGCCAAGTAGCCAATTAATCAGCTGTACACGAAAGGAGACAAAAAGCGAAAGATATCTAGCTCAGCACCGTGCTCATCAGTAAAGCTTTCACTTCCCTTTTGAAGGCAAGTGTTGAAGCAATCAGTCTCGTTTCCGCAGGAAGGAAGTTCCAGATTTTCGAGGCAATACCTGAGAATGTACGATTGTAGGTTTTCATTTTTTTAAATTTCTTCGGCTTGAGCAGCAAGGTACTGAAGCTCCTTGAGGAACGGGAGCCATCCGACAGTTCGAGCTTATTTGCCAGGTACAGAGGAGTGTTGAAATGCAGTGCTCTATGGGTCATACATGCAAGTTTTAATTAAATCCTTGCCTCAAACGGAAGCTAGTTAAGAGATTTCAGGTCCGGAGAAATGTGGTTGGTTTGCTTGGAGCCAGTGATGAGCTTAGCCGCCGCATTCAGAGATGCTCTAAGGGGGGGCTAATCTGTGTCTCAGTAGCCCGCAGAGAGTAGCACTGCCGTATTCCAGCAGTGAGAGGATTAACGCCTGTACCGCAGATTTGAAGTCATCTTGGGGAAGGTAGGGTTTGAGTTTCCTTAGGATTCTCAGTGGAAGTTCGCTCCTATGGTAGATGCGCTGATGTGATCCTGCATGTTTAGGTTCTTATCCAGTACAATTCCCAGCGATTACGTAGAGTCTATGATGTGTGGTGTGCAGTTGAGAGCGGAGAGGTTTTTCAAATATTTCTCCACAATGGGGGTTTGCTTGGTCAGTGAGATGAGGAGGAATTCCGTTTTAAGGGCGTTTAGTTTGAGGTGGTTGGTTGGAGGTTAACCAATTTGGGGTTTTGTGCAGGGTTCTATTGAGTATCTTAATATCTTCAGGAGAAGAGATTTTCATTTACAATTGGTTGTCATCCGCATACATGTGATATTGGATGTCAGATGCTTTGAGGATTACAGTAAGAGATTCAATGAATAGGTAGAAAAGCGTGGGGGAGAGAGAGGACCCTCGGGCACCCCCAGAGTGCAGGGACTGGAAGTGGATAGAGTTTGATTGGATTTGACTCTCTGCGTTCTGTTATTGAGAAAAGAGGCAAACCATTTTAGTGCAGTGTCTGAGAGCCCCATCCTACATTCCAGAAGGCTAAGTAGATTGTCATGTTTGACAGTGTCAAATGCAGATGAGAGGTTGAGTAGTATTAGTAAGCAAGATTCGTTCTGGTCAAGCATTGTGAGAGCGTCGTCAACTATATGTGTGATGGCAGTTTTGGTGCTGTGGCTGGGACGGAAGCCCCATTGGAATTGATGGAGAAGTTGGAATTCCTCAATGTCGTTACAAAGTTGTTCATGAACACATTTCTCAAGGAGGTTTGCCAGAGTAGGGATGTTTGTGATTGGTTAAAAACTATTCAGAACTTCTGGGTCAGCCGTTGTTTTTTTGAGAATAGGCAGAACCGGCCCCGACTTAAGGCAGTCCGGGATCTCACCTTGAAGAAGAGAAGCATTGATAATTTTGGTCCAGAGCAGGACTAGTGATCTTATCATTTATTTAAAAAGTTGGGGGGAGGGGATCATTGAAGTGATTTGAAGGTTTCCGGGTCGAGAGAATGTTGAAGAAGGATGTGTCGTTGATGGGTGTGAATTGACTCCAAGAGGCTTTTTTTTTAGGGGAGAGACAGGGCACAATAAGAGGGAGCGAGGGTAAGGAGGAGTCAGGAGAGAGTGATAGATCGATCATGGCAGACCTTAGATCAGGTTCAATCTTGCTTGCCTTTTCGAGGAAGAAGTCGGCAAAGTCATCGCAGTTTGGCTGAGGGCAGAAGATGAGAGGTGATTGGATAGGCGTGTTATTGGATTGAAGCTTAATCAGCTCAAACAGCCTTTTGGGACGTTTTTAGGTCTCGCCTGACCCAGCGCATGCGTTGGTCTGGCAAGACTTATTGAGAGGGCTCCAAAAAGTGCTACCAGGCCAGCCTGTAGCGACAGTGCATGTGCGCGGGTGCGCGCGCCCCGCTTTACCGCAATTACTTTCACTTTCGCGGCCGCAGGGCCGCTTTGATGTTTGATCGCGATCGCGATCATTTTCACTGCTTGGCATAGCCAATAGGTCTCGCTTTTGGGACCTTATAAGTATTTAGTTATGCAACTGTTGCATGACTAAACACTTATAAGGTCCCAAAGTCAGGACCTATTGGCTATGCCAATGCTTGTTTGGCTTTGTCAAGATGGGATTTGAAGGTCGCTTTCGCCGATCTGCTGAGTTTGTTGTACCCACTCCTTTTCAGTCTTGAAATCTTAAGGAGACCAATAGATGGAGCGGATCTCCAAGAGCGTTCTGCTAGTCTCCGGTTGCGTCTGTCTGCGTTTAGGCTGTCATTGAACCATGGTTTTGAGTCTTTATTGGACTTTCTTTTTTAGTTGTAGGGGGGCAATTGCATTCAAGGCTGTCAACATGGAGTTGTAATGTTCAGTGAGTTCGTGAACGTCAGACAAGCAAGCAAGCAGGCGGCGGGAGGGACAGATTGCAACAAGATATGAGCTCATTTACATTTGTGTTTGGAGTATTCTTTTCCAATGTTTTTGTTTTAATGGCTGTAATCTTTTGGAGTTTAATCGTTCTAGGATACGGAAGGTAATATAGTGATGATCAGTCACAAGGGACAATAGATTCAAGCTGAATGGAGTTGGGATTAGAGATGATTAGATCGAGGGTCGAGCCGAAGTTGTGCGTTGGACTGTCACAGAATTGAGTCAGGTTGAGGTCAGTCAGGAAGTTTTTGAGACTGTTCATTGCCTGATCATTCGGGTCATTCCAGTGAAGATTGAAGTCACCAAGGAACATCTGGGGCAGTGGAGACCCTGGTTTGACGAGATGGTTTCCATAGTTTTTTCGATCAGAGAGAGGTTGTCTCCCAGAGGGTGGTAAAAGATGTGCAGATTGCATAAGGGTCTATGTTTACTGATGATGTCTATGCACAGATATTCACAGGATGAGAGAGTTGCAGAAGGAAATACAAGCTATGCCTCCTCGCTTTTTTTTAACTCAATCCCGCCTGATAATGTTGTGGCTCGGAGGGACTAGGGTGTCAAGGATAGGACCTGAGGAGTCGCTAAGCCAAATTTCAGTGAGTATTAGGAGGTCTAGTTCCTGATCTAGGACGAGATCAGCAAGGTCAGTGGCATGTTTCACAGCTGAGCTACATGCATTTCAGGTGTGATTTGTGGTCAGTGAGAGATGGCTGTGTAATAGGGACTTGCATAAGGTTAGCAATGTTCAAGGCATTGACGTTGTGTCTGGGAGCTCTATGCGGGTTAGAGGGAATAGTTTGCATAGTCTCTGCTATGCCTTGCTTGCGATTAGTAGCTCCAGGAGAGTTTAGAGGGGAAGTTTGTGAGGTTCCAGAAGAGACTGGGATGACAGATAGAGAGGAGTTGTATGCTCGGAGGAGGGAGAGAATGTCAGGTTCCGATAGATGATTCGTGGATCTGGTGGGTCTAGAAGGGGCGTTAGGGTAGGGAGTCTAGTTCTGGACAGGCGCTTTCTGCCAAAGTTCACTCGATAACATAGTGGAAGGAGTTGGTAGGTTTTAGGGTATTGGTTGTTCATTTGCAGGATCTCCTGCAAGATCTTGTTGGAAGATGGGTCAAGGGCCAGCTCCAAGGTGATGTTTGAGTATTTGTATGTAAGTTTTGAGTTTTAGAAGCTCCCGGTTTATTTTCTTGAACCTAGAGGCGGGATTGGATTGGGGATCATAGCTCTTGGGGAGGGAAGGAGGAGTCTAGTTCACTAGGGTGGAGGTAGGCATGTTCCAAGAAAGGAAATGTGAGGAGGGGGGCCACCCCTGAGGAGGGTTTCCGGCGCTGGTGGTCAGAAGCGAACAGCAAGGGGGAGCCAGAATTGGAGTGAGGAAGGAGCTTGGGTGGAAGGGGAGAAAGGTTCAAGAGTTGGGGATTCAAAATGGAGTGAGGTCTCTTGGTTTTGATGTGGTTAGGGAGAACTGACTTCAGGGTGGAGAGTGGGAGAGCCTGAGGTGGAGAAATGGAAATATCTAGGCGAGTGCCAGGAGGAAGGGGAATGAAGGAAGTGTTGGTGAGGTAATCGGAGCTAAGGCTATCGTTTGCTCCAGCATTCAGAGAGTTGAGGTGGTCAGGTCTGGGTGGTCGGGAGATGGTGGGTGAGTTGGTGGAGCCAAGATGTGGAGGAACTAAGGCCATATGAGTGTTGTTCAAGGTAGGTGGGGAAATCAACAGGTGACTGTGGCTCATTAAAGGGATATCTTGGAGGTCCTGAGGAATAGTTAGTGGACTAACGTCCCTAGAGTAATTAGAGTTTCACTTTGGTCAAGAGATTTTTTTCATGAAGGAGAAACTGTCATCGAAGATACCCAGATTCCGATTGGAGGCTTGAATGAGGATAGTCCTATTGTTGTAAATGGATATGGTGGCATTTGCTCTGAATGTGGGTGACGGCACAGCCGAGAGCCTTAGACCGTGAGGAAATTTCTTAGTCGAGGCGATCCTGAGTAAAGAATGGAATGCCTTTCTCCACTGGGCTCTTCTTTAAGTATAAAAGATCATATCACTAGTAATAGCACCTTTTTCTAGGCAAAAATAAGGGTCAGAGACAAGGGATTCTGGATTAGCTTTGAGCAGTCTATGTTTGAGAGATTTAAGCGCGTTGTTGGACAAGTTGGGTGGATAATTAATTATACAGCTATTCATAACTAGCTTCTCTAGTCTGGAGTCCAGTCTGCTCTGAGCGCGGGAAGGCATGATTTAGAGAGAAGGTGGAGGGATCACAGTGGTGAAGATTCACATGGAGGGCAACATTTACTTTTATTCGTGGTGGCTCACATGGAAATCCCAGAGTCTCTGACCGTTCCAAAATGGACGTCACGTTAGAAGATCTGTGAAAGGGACCTCAATGTTGAAGATTCGCGGAGGGGCATGAAGAGAGTGGATAAGTTTTCAGTGGAGAAGCTCAAGTGGATAACAAAGTGACACTAACAGTTCCAAGGTGACTGCCCCATAGTTGTTGCGGTAGTAGATGGTGTTAACAGTCCTGATTTGAATGCAGAGAGTCGGGTGTCTGGAGGAGTTGATAGAGAAGAAAACAAGACGTCCACAGTGGCCATCATATTGGGCTAGCGAGTTGCCCAGGATGAAACCCTAAAGAGGAGGGGATGAGTGAAGAGCCCAAGGAAGTTGAGCAAAGAGATCCCAGCTCAGGAGTGCTCCAAAATGTGCGGACTCCGAAGGGCAGACGCAAGCAACCACCTCACCGAGGATGGGTCTTGTGAGACAGGGAGGGATCAGCAGCAGACCATAACGCTCCAAGATGGCCGCCTTATTAGTGATGGTAGGTACTGAGAGTGGAATTAGAAGAAGGCCGTAGGAATACCAAAGAGCAACGTTAACCTTCCTAAAAAGGCTGGAAAAGGTGCTCTTTCATAGCAAAATCAAAGGAGCAAGGCTGTGCCCTTGTCTTGTAGGTATAAGGGGGAGCAGAGATAGGTGAGGCGTTATAGGCTAGGGACATGCCAGGAAAGACAGAGCGTGGGCCCATTTCCCTGTACAGGCAGAAAAAGATAGTCACAAAATGGCGGGTGCTAGACCGGCAGTCAGGGGAATGCAGAGGAGCAAGAACAAATGAGCGCCACACCAGCACCGATCATGCAAAGTTAGACACCCAGCCAAGCAGTGAGTGAGCTCAGCAGGCCGAGTGTAGCAAAGAGCCGTGGCCTGCCCCCAGGCCAGGCTGCCTGGAGCTCAGCTGGAATGGGAACCTTCGTCGTCGTCTTTGGCCAGAGGATCGCATCAGCTGGCTGGGCTAAGCAAAAGAGACAGTAGCACGCGAACGACCGTGCCAGAAGGGGCTTTCGACAGCCCCAGAGTTGGAGATCAGGGTAGTGCAGTAGAGGGGCGCTTAACCTATCGTCTGTATAGTTGAGCGGCCCTGAGGAAATGTAGCCAAGCTGCACGCAGGATGTCCAATGAGTCGTGGGAGGACGTGGGTTGCAGTCCTCATCATCAGCAGACAGATTTAGGCAGGGGGCTCACAAACAGCAGAGCCGATGTATCGCGGGTAGATGTTGGCCACAGTCCTCATCAGCAGCATACAGATCGGGGCAGCTGGCAGGGGGCTCACCAACAGCAGAGCCTGGCTATCAGCCACAGAGCCAGGCTAGAGGACCAGCCTCCACTCATAACAGGGCCTGGCTCCAGGCTATAAGTCCTGGCTGGAGGGCCGCCTCACAGCAGCGGCTTCGGGATGAGAGGAAGCAGGGCGCACTGCCCCCGCTCACTGTACGCAAGTTTTATCGCCGTTGAGAGCAGCAGCAGAGCCCAGCTAGCAGCCACAGAGCCAGGCTAAAGGGCCAACCTCCACTCACAACAGGGCCCGCTCGAGGCTGTAAGTCCCGGCTGGGGGCCGCCTCACAGCAGCAGCTTCGGGATGAGCGGAAGCAGGGCACATCGCTCACTGGATGCGAGTCTTATCACCGATGAGAGCAGCCAGCCATGTCAATAGATCCCAGTTGGAGCGCGAATCGAGTCTCCTCGGCCCTCATGTCCTGTGCCGGCGTTCCGGTGGGCGAGATTATGGGAAGCCCACACTACACCGTGTCACGGTCGCCGACACCACATCGAAGGCACGAGTCGAGGAGGTCTGGCACACCCGTTGCAGGGGAATCTGTCTTGTCGTGATCAACGTAGCAGAGGAGGCGAGGCTCGACGGTCCCGGGGAGATCAATCCTGTCGAGAGCGTTGAAGCAGAAGAGGTGAGGCTCGACGGACCCAGGGAGAACAATTCTGCAGGTAAGCAGCGTCAAAATCAAGGTCCAGCCTAGTAAAGTGTAGATTGTATTATATGTATGGATGTGGATGTCGGATGGCTGGGTTATCAAGGGGATAACTACCGATAAGGCAATCCTCAACCAGGGAGCTCCAGGGATGAGATCCTACTCGCCGGCCATCTTGCTTCATTTTTTTACTTAGAATCTCATTTTGATCGGATTTAAAGTTGTATTGTGGAAAGTTGATTGAGTGTGCTTTCCTATGTACCTTAAAAATCCTCGTATTCCTGCAAAAAGAATCATGCCAATCATAGAACAGATTACCAAAAAGCATTGTGTTCTTAAACTTTACCCTTTTACCTACAAATATTTGGGGAGGAATGAACCTATAGTGCACAGCATTAATGTTTGGTCAAAGCTGAGGGCCATGCCCTCAGTAAAAATATACTTTTGGCTACGGGCCTGTATGTGTTTAAATCGTACCCTGGCCCACCGCCCTTGGCTCCCCCCAACCCTATCACCCCCACGGCCATGTCCGAAACCTCGGCATAGTACTAGACTCCTCACCCTCCATGACCCGACAGGTCAACGCCGTCTCCTCCACCTGCTTCAACACCATCCGCATCCTTGTAAAGACCTTCAAATGGATCCCCCCCGAATCAAGGAAGATCGTCACCCACGCACTCATAACCAGCAGACTGGACTACAGAAACGCCCTCTATGCTGGGATCAACAAGTCTCTGCTCCGCAAACTCCAGACCATACTCCTGCGTAACCTCCACTGGCTCCCCGTTGAGAAGAGAGTAACTTTCAAGATACTCACCTACGCCTACAAATGCCTCCACAACATCGAACCTCAATATCTCAACGTTAGAATCTCTTTCCACGTACCCAAAAGGAACCTCCGATCCGCCGAACCTCCGTGCATCTGCAGAGCAAGAACGGGTGGAAGAACCTTCTCCTTCCTCGTGGGAAGACCTGGAACGAGCTCCCGATCGACATCAGACGCGCACCCACCCTGCACATCTTCAGACAAGACCTGTCTCTTCGACTGACCGGAGCTGCTCACCCCGCCCCCTCCCCCAGCACCTTGAGACCCTCACGGGTAAGTAGCGTGCTTAAAATCCCCTGATTGATTGATTGTCCCTGACCCCCAAATTAAACCCTGTAAGGAGCCCTATTTCTTTACACATTGTTTTTACTTATGATAAAATTGAAATGGTTTCAAATTTGATTTCGTTTTCGTTCATATGACCTAAAAAGCTTTTTTGTTTTTTAAGTCGTGGTATTTCTATATGACATAAAAGCCTCTTCGTAGTGACATCATTGTATAATGCCCTCTTAATTATGTGCTCCCTTCCTCAAACGTAAGTGTACTTTCTCGTTCCTGACCTCTTAAATATAAGACTTTGCGCAAGTATCCCCCAAATCTGACACCTGTAGGGCCTGGGGCCTTGTGGTCTTCATCTGTCCTACGCCCACGCATACTTCCTTTGTCCTTTCATCTGTCTGCCTGTCGCATTCCTCCTGGCCAATCCCCGCCCCCTCCCATGGAAGAGCTGTCCCCCGATAAGCCTCTCAGAGAGTCGGGGCAGGTCTGGGATCCTTAGATCCTAATGAGGAGATAATCTGCTGCTTCTCACACCCTGGGGACCGGAGGTGACAAGAGAGGGCAGAGGTGACACTCGATTGGTCCTTTCACACCTAGCGCATGGGAATCCGCCACACAGAACAAGTGTTTCATGTTCCCATGAGCAGCATCCAGTAACGCGCCCTCCACCGCCCCCTCCCCCGTGGGAGGCTGGAAGGGACGCGCAGTCCATGCTCGGCGTTTGTTGCATCTGTTCCCGGCCCTAAGCCGGCCAATGCTCTGGGTGTTAATCGCACCTGGGAAGGGACTTATTGGCACCGTTTCAGCCGGACTGGAGAGGCGGCTTGTTACCACTTGGCATCCTGTCAGACTCAACCCACCCCTACTGATGAAATTACCTCGTTATACACAGATTTTACTGACTCCAATTTTTAGCAGACAACGAGCGGCTATGAAAGAGTTGTAGTTATTTTCGGTTGCTTCTTGGAGCCAGGCATTACGGTGCAGTGGTATTTATTGCATTTGGTTGTCCCAAAAACATATTTCCCTAAAACCACACAATTTACACAAGGAAGCCACAATTTATTCATGTTTTACTTGGTGCAAATCAGCTAGTAAACGGATATCTATAAGGCTCTAATTCAGCCTATTAGTGCACTTCTCTGTTTTTTTTTTTTTTTTAACATGACGCAAACTTGACCCGAAGGCTGAGCGCATTACTGGAGCACCAGTTAAATGTATTGTTTATAGGCATGGGAATGTTACGTGATTTGCCAGAATCACAGTACGTTGAGCTAAAATGGTTCACTAGCTCTACAGTCAGCAGCTCTGACCGTCATGCCACATCCTGGGGAGGGAGAGGGAGGCAGGCAGAAGCCACATGAAAGTTAGGCTCATTCAGTGGCGGCCCCTCTGCTAAGGTTGGAGGAGCGTCGCTCCACTGCTCGTGGAGCAGTGTAAAAGAAAAAAGAAAATGATATTAACATAAATTATTATCATTTTATTTTTAGTATCCGCCAGGTGCCAGGTTTGGTTGTGGCCAGGCTCCTGTGATGAGGGGGGAGAAGGAGTGGTTGCTGTACTCGAAAGTGCACGATGGTTTGGCTGGTCGTCATGGCCTGGTCAAACCGTCAAGCGCACTTTACATGTTCTCCACCCAGGCTGCGTTACAGACTGGGAAGAGAACATGCCCAGGCTCCTAGTCCCCGTCTGAGCGCTGAACCGCGGTGCTCAGACCAATCACAATGCTGCATTGCAATGTTGTGATTGACTCAGGGGAGCCTGGGTGTTTCTTTCTTCTGGCCAGAGTGAAGGGACATCAGGTAGGTGATTTTTTTTTTTTTTTTAAACCTCCCAGACCTCTGATGTCGGACTAATTTTCAATGATCTCATTCATGGTCTAAGGTGTCATCCTATGGGATGTCAAAAAAAACCTGTAACCTTCAAATGCTATTACAGTTATCAACTGATTGATAAATGATCATTATATTAATTATCTGTGGAGCATGCTAAACAGAGTAAACGTTCAGTACTCTAATATTGGACCATTTACAAAGTGCAGCTGCAAACTGGCTTATTAGGAAAGGTAGTTTTGCACAAGCCATTGAGACTGATTTTATTCAACAATATAAAAATTAAAGGCTGGGTTAATTCTTCCAGGATTCAAACCTTTGATCGCCAAGTTACATATGGATCTTCGCAGCAGTTACTCAACCAATTGAGCTAACTTGAAAGTGCTGTAAAACCATCTTTGGAAATTACGTAGAGCCATAGACTGATAAATAGGCAGGCAAATCTAACCAAGATATGTGGCAGCTGCATTCGTTCAACCTTTCTGAACATGGCAGGCTTTGCGACCCGGCGGGATGGCTGCAGTCAACGTCCAACCCCGTACCCCCACCTCTCCCTCCGACAGCCATGGATGAGGAAATCGTGAGGATAATAAACTCAAGAGCCAGCGGAGCTTAAAAGGGAGATAAGGGGGCTGCCGGATCGTTAAATAAACAAGAGAGAAGAAAGTAAAGGAGACAAGAGTGATAAAGCAAAGGTAAAAGAGTGAGGGAATGGCAAAAAAAAAGACGGTAGAAAGCCAAAGGAACAAGAGAGAGAAATGGAGTCTGAAACAAAGACGAGATCGACGTAACAATAGCCTCCGTAGTGCGTGGGGCCCCAAGAGAAATGGAAAGAGTGAGAGAGAGAGGGGGGGAGAGAGAGAGAGCGAGAGAGGGGGAGAGAGAGCGCAAGAGAAAGAGAGCATTGGCCGCGCGGCCGTGAAATTAACGCCGCGCGGCCATGAAAGAGAAAGTGAGCCACACGCGGTAACATGGAAGGGGGGCGGTGAGTGCTAAAGCAACACAGGGAAGGGTGAGGGGGTGGATGTGAGAAGCAACATGCAGGCTGGCAAATGGTGTTTACTGTTTCGCGGCCTATTTGATGTTCTCAGTGGCTGCGCGGCTCACTGAGAACATCAAAGCGGCCGCAAAAGTGATCAGCAGGCTGACAAACGGTGCGCGCGCCCGGCGCACATGCACTGTAGTTGGAGGCCTGAAAAGCCACTAGTCTGCACTTCCAAATCCCGCTTTCTAAAGCTCTTGCCAGTGCAGCGCTAAAGCGCTGGCTCAGGCGAGACCTAAACAACAGTTGATGGACAGAATGCAGAACAATGTCATACATTCACCCCAGTACAGAGATCTGGGCCTAAATCCATCGTTTTTTTGCTCACCATGCCATTCCAGTTTGAACCCAGCCATATGCAAATCAGTCTTGACCCTGTGTCTCATGGGAACAGCCCAGCCCGAACTGCCAAGCCAGGCCCTCCCTGGACTGGAAACAAGCATCCTAGGACCGGTTTCGGGGTTTCACCCCTCTTCAGCCAGGATAGCTATTTGCTCACTTTGCCACTGGATTCAAGCTAGCCTGGCTGATGACAGCTGATTAGCCAGACACCGGCCCCAGGATGCTTGTTTCCGGTCCAGGGAAGACATGGCTTGGCATTTCGGGCTGGACTGTTCCCATGAGGCACAGGGTCTGTCTGATTTGCATATGGCCGTGTCTGAACTGGGGTGGCGGAGTGAGCCAAAGAATGATGATGGATTAAACCCAGATCAGTTGACTGGGGGTGAGTGCTTGCAATGTTCAACACTCCGTCCATCATCCCCTTTGGTTTTAAATTGCATAGGTGAAGCAGTGTGAATACCGTCCAAAAAAGTGTCACAGAAAACAGTTTTGCATGCTTTTCCAGGCACTGCAAAAGTAGAAATGTGATGCATAATGCAACCCGATACCAAGTGCCCGATTTCAACACAACTCTCAGAACGAGAAGATTACAGTCCTATGCAAAAAAATCTATGTGCTGTAAATGGATCCAATAGAAATCATTTGCAAATGGTGAGTTTGAGCTACCCTCGCTAGGGTCTTTGGTCAGCTGTCAGTAATAGTTCTTTCGAGGGTAAGTGTCCCAGGCCGGACTGGCCGTAGCGAGCACCGGACGTTTCCCTGGTGGGCCGCAAGGGCGGGGGGCGGTTTTGGGCCCCTGGGGGGACGTTTTTGTTACAGGGACATTTTTGCAGCATAGCTGCAATATTGGCCCTGTAACAAAATCGGCTGAAACTGGCCCTGGCAAACAGCTCAACCACACCTCCCAACCCCCCAGGGGGCCGGCCGAGCACTTTGCCAGGGCCGGTTTTGGTTCCCAGTCCGGCCCTGTAGGTGTCACCTTAAACATAGACGGAACTAGTCTGTAGTTGCTAGAATGTGGAATGAAAGAAGAATTTACAGAGCCAACATTCAATCAATGGGGATCTGGCCACTAAGCAAGAAACAGCTGATTCAAAACTGCGATGAATGGAATGGCTGAACTAATCTCAGCCACTGGTAATCATTTCGGCCGCATCTCACTCCATCGTTATTATGCACACCATCTCACCTCAGTTTGGACCCAGATATATGCAAATCAGCCTTGACCCTGCTCCAGTAGAAACAGTCCAGCCTGAACTGCCAAGCCAGTTCCTCCCTGAATGGAAACACAAGCAACCTAGGACCGGCTTCCTCCTAATTATGGGCTCATCAGCCGGCTACATCCTGGTTAGAGTGACACAGTGTGACAATGAAGAAGAGCAGGCAGAAATCCAGCTAACATAAAAGAAGAGCTTTTGGTGCTTTTCTTGAGCTGATAGGAATTCATTTTTACCACCAGAGGCAGCTAGTTCCACAGCTGAGGACCAATGACAAAAAGAGACCATCTTCTAAACCCTGTGATGACCGAAAGGATGGAGCTAGCAGAGCATAATCTTTCCAAAGGTTTGTTGAGAATAAAAAGGGAGGCCAGAGGAGATTTTTGCAATCCACAGAAGACCTACATAACACAGAGTGTTTTAGAATAATCCTTTCCTTCACGTAAAGCCATTCCTATTCAATCCATGCCTGAGCAATTTGATCTCTTTTCCTAAGCCTATAAGTGGCATAAACTGCAAAGTTCACATTCTTAGCCGTTGTAAGAAAGCAAAGTTCGGGCAACCCAAATAAAGGAGGTTACAGTAATCTAGCCTCGACAGATTACATATGCAGTGAGTTAACCACGAAGCTGTTGAGGAAGTAAAGGAAGGAAAAACAGGACAAGACCACTGCTTTTATTTGGAGCACCATAGAAAGTTGAGTGTATAAATGAACTCCCAAGAAATTTCATTGTGGTTGACGGTGTCTGTTTAGTGCACTAAGCTGTTGGCAAATGATGCTCATGCCATCTATCTGTATTTCTGTCCACAATTAAGACTTCAGTTTTGTTAGCATTAAGTTGCAGAAAGTGTAGAGGCCTGCAGCATTGAGCAAAAGGCAATACTGTAAGTGCATGTTTTTCCATCATGCACCAGCACACCGACCCCTCCCTCCCAGGACCTTCTTCATGGTGGTCAATGCTCGAAGGTACCAAAAGCAAGCCAGTCTGTACCCATATGTTCTTAGACCGCACCCAGCACATGGAACCCTCATTTTCCCCCTGACCCCACCCACTGTAACCCTGCCCCGCTCTTCTGCACTCACCTCAATGCTACCACACAGAGGAAGTGTAAACATGTGCCTCCTGCAAATTCTCATAACCCCATAACCCTACACATAACTCTTCCGCACCAACAGTAACCCACTTGCTCACACTTGCACAAACCAGCCACGCACTCACACACACCAACCATCACCCACCCAACATGACACACTTGCATTCATGCTCTTCAACACTTGCTCAATCCTCAACACCTGCTTGCTCACCCGAAATGTCATAGAGAGACGGGACCTACTGCAGGACCATGTTCTCGACCTGCTCTTCCTCACAGAGGGCAAGTGCCATAGTCTGATCAGCAGTTTATGGTACACAGTATCGAAAAGCTGCTTAGAGATCTAATAGTAGGAGGGCCACACCCCCACCATGATCAAGGTCTTCTCTTATGTTTTCAGTTGCCATGATCAGGGCTGTCTCAGTATTGTGGCCAGTCCTAAATCCATATTGGGCAGAGCCCAGGAGATGATAGTTCTTTATGTATTTTGCCAAATTCTACCATGTCGGTGAAACCACCCTATACCACCTTTTTTCAGAACACACTGCTGTTGAGGACTTGGGCTGTCTTCTTCCTAAAAGTTGTGACTCCTTTCCTCAGTGCACAATCTACCATTCACCCACCATTCCTTGTATCTCCTCACCCCTCAAAAGAAAAGGAGAGACTCATCAGTTGAACCCCAAGAGAGCTTTCAGCTTTTACATTGATCATACAAAGGACCTTTGGCTGGACGGACTGCCTTTTTGTGGGGGTCGCTGGGAAGAAGGAAAAAGCTGTGAAGGAAAAGACTGTCGAAGTGGATAGTCTTCTGCATCAAGGTCTGCTAAATACTGGCTAAAAAGCAGCCTTAGGACTGAGGGCCTATTCCACAGGGGTAAGGGTGTTTCCACTGTGTTGGCACGCAGAGTGCTAGTCCTTGACATCGGTCAGGCTGCGACATGGGTGCGGTCCCACATTCACAAAGCACTGCTGCTTTGACAGCCAGATTCGATGGGAAGGGCATTTTGCCCATTCCGCCCTGCAAGACTTTTTTATTTGAGTCCACTCCATCGACCTCTAACCTTTGGGGTGAGGTACTGCTTTGGTTTCAATTCCAAAGGTGAGGAATCTGTGGTTAGAATGATCTATTAGAAGATTATGTTACTTACCTTGGAATATTCTGTCTAATCACTGGTTCCTCACTGTCCTCCCTTTTCTGTGGAGTGGCCTCTTTTTTTCCATTTGAAAAGGTCCAAAGCTAGAGATCTGTACTCTGGTACAGACAATTACCAATGCTCTGACTCTGAGGGTGCAGAAAGAGTCAAGCAAGAAACTGACATTCATGCACAAAGGCGGAGCTTTTATTTGGTTGCGCTTCATCACTTTCCAGGTGGTACAGAGGCAACAAAGAGCTGCACTGCACAATTTAGCAACACATAGAGTACTGTTAGAAAAAAGTTCTGATCTAGTCTTGTACCTGGGGATTGTTCTAAAGGTATTGAATCTACAGTTAGTGTGATACGAAGGTAAGTCATGTTTCCTTTAATTGCTTGCTTACGAAATAGCTCTTAGTTGCATGTAGGCAAAAGCCTTCTGTGAACCAAAGTGCTTTTAGTGGGATGAAAAAAGGTGTGGCTCTCTTAAATGGGCTGGGCCTAAGAAATTAAGAATGTGCTTTAAATCTTTTGAATTACAATCTAAGCACTGTTGTAATCCACTGACTCACAAAGCTTCCAGCCTTCACTCCAGAGCTCTGAGTCGTGCCCCATTTTGAAACCCACCCCAACCAGAACTCACCCCGACACCTAAATGCAATCCAGCTCCAATGTACCAATCAACCATTGAAAAATTCAATAGCTCAGCCTTTTAGGGTCGACTCGAGACCTGTTTGCTTTTACAAAACTTAAATTAAATCAATTTGAATTACGATACACAATTGCACTACTGCAAAGAGAATTTACAAATGTTAGCAAATTCAAAGTCTTCATGCACTGACTTTCAGAAAAGTTCAGTGGCTTGGACTATAAAAGTGTTCAGTGGTTTACTTTCTAAATCTGTTTTTGTTATGGCTTGAGTGGTGGAATTCCATTTGAAGTCGGTTATATTCTGACTGGCTAAAGGAAAACCATGCTTGTTAAAATAAACTTGGTCCTCTCCTCTTTATTAGGAGTCCTGTGATTGCAACATTTTACGAACATTAAATAAATGCAATGTATTTACATTAACATGTTGCTAAAACTATTGGCAAAGCTGATGTGTCCCAATGGCGAGAGATAATATTGCCAATGCTTGTTTTACTTTTGATTTAGTAACTAGCCATGTGCTGTTCTCGGACCCATTTGTTGGGAGGGTTCCCACCATACCTCAAGCTAGACAGCAGCCTGAGCTTCGTGGCCATCAACATTTGTTCCCTCACAGTACATAGGAAGATTAAATAGTACTAACTGAATAAAAAGAAATGTTCACAGTTTTCACTTTTTTTTTGATTTCTGATTTCTATACTCCAGTCTGTCTGGTTGTATATTTAAAGGTGAAAAAAAAGAAAATGGGTCTTTAGGGGAGTTTTTTCATTGCAGTCAGTCATGAGCCCCAGATCCATTCGGAGTGACATGCCAGGGAGTTAATAAGGGGCAATGTCCTAAAGAAGTTTAAACAACTGCAGATTTGCAGTTCTGAAATCTAATATATATATATAATCTACTGGCGGCCGCCAGTAGATAGTTATAGTTAGGACCGTGTTTCCATAGGAAATCTCAAAATTTTATTTTGAATAACTTTGGCGCCGGTTGACGAATCCTCGCAAAATTTTCAAAACTAATGGGGCGCTCCGCTCAGCTCCTACCCTGAAAGTCTCAGGGTGATTCGTCAAGCGGGGGCCGAGAAAAAGGGGGGGGTCCCAAAACGCGTTTTCCCCATGCATTTTTCCATAGGACCTTTAGTCGCAGCTACAGCCCGAACGGCTGAACAGAATTACTTGAAATTCGGCAGAGAGGTAGCCATAAGGTCAAGGAAGTGCCTTTCGCAGGTCAGGTGTAAATCTGTTCAGTATTTCCTGAGAAAATAGCATTTAAAAGCATATCAATATCTATACGCGTGCACTGTGCGCGCACCCTGCCGTGCGCGAGCGCAATTCTGATTGGTTGTTAGATGTCGGTAAACATTTGAATCGGTCGAAACCAGGAAGTGTTGGCCGCCATTTTGTCTCTCGCAGTCTGAGGGGGTGAAAAACAAAGATGGAGAACGTGAAAAGGGGGCAGAGTGGACAGTTCCTGACCCCCTAGCCTTGGTCAGGGGGTCACAGAAGGACCCCCAAGGGAGAAAAAAAATTATATACATTTTTTTTTAAATCGCGAGGTGCGCGCACCGTGCGTGCACGGCACGCATTGCGAACCGTGGGCGCTCGGTGCGCAAAGCGCACCGAGTGCCCACAGAGCGCGCACGGTGAAAAACCTGAAATAAATAAAATAATAAATACATAACTTAGCATTTAAAAAACCGTACAAATTCACTGAAAAAACCATAGGCTTCACACACGTTATAGTTACGAATTAGCATTTAAAAAACCTTGCAAATTCACTTAAAAAACCATAGGTTTCACACATGTTATAGTTAGCTGGACATTTCACTCGTAAAAAACCAATGAAAATCCCCCGTTATAGTTAGTGCAGGCAACTATAACTCACGCGACCGCAATCCTCTGCTGATGACGTCAGATATTACATCACTGATGACATATGTGTCTTTCTGAAAAATAAATATTTGTAATATATGTATAGCTAAAGATTAATGGAAGAAGACATGGGTAAATAAGTGTCTAAATACAATGATGTAATATCTGACGTCATCAGCAGAGGATTGCGGTCGCGTGAGTTATAGTTACCTGCACTAACTATAACGGGGGAATTTCATTGGTTTTTTACGAGTGAAATGTCCAGCTAACTATAACATGTGTGAAACCTATGTTTTTTTAAGTGAATATATATATATATATATATATATATATATCAAAATAAAGAATCCTCTTGTCAAAAAGGAAGGTCGACGCCTTGTCTGCTGCGCATAAATCTTTAATCAGCTCAAAACGTTATACGCGTTTCGCCTGCAAAGCAGGCTTGTTCACCAACGTTTGAGATAAAGTTTTCAGCCTTTTTGAAGTAAACAGTGATCACGTGACAATTAAGAACTACTGAAGCATAGAAAGTGTTAACAGACTCGTAGTTTCGGGACATATGCGATTAAGAACGTGCGCTCACGGTTACAATTACAAACAATTGATACAGTGTGAATACAGTGTCATGCTCTACAGTTAACCATCTATTTATACGTTGCAATTCACAATATTACAGAATTACAAAAAAAGGGGGTCAGAACCGTTACCATTATAGAAATATAAAAAAGGAAATAAATTCAAAAGGATTCAAAAAGATTACCACCCCAGCGGGTACATACCACAGTCCCAGTGGACAGAATTTCTATAATTGCGGTTCTACGTGTATAGCCCCAGTGGGCAAACTCGATACTGTAGTAGACCTATGTGCAAATTGCTCATATCAATTTCCGAATTGTATTTAGTCTGTGTAAAGTGCTTGTGCTAGTTAAAATAAGTTCTAAGACTTATAAGTGAGATAATTAAAATACAGGTAGGGAGGTGCGTCCGAGGTGGGATCATAAATGTGTGTGAAAGTCCTCCTCAATATTAAGACCTTCAGGAATTTTGGAGTTGAGGCGAATGATGTAACTGGATTCTAATTGCCTCAATTTTTTCACTCGATCACCTCCTCTTGCGCTCACTGGGACTGCATCAATTACGTAGTATTCAAGGCCCTTAATGTCCCTTTTATGGTATGTGTCAAAGTGCCTAGCCACGGGGTAGGTTTTATCCCCATTTTTAACGGCCCTAAGGTGCTGGAGAATACGCTTGTGTACAGGGAGGATTGTGCTGCCCACGTACCGCAAGCCACATGGGCAAGGCAGCACGTAGACAGCATACTCAGTTTTACAGGAGTAATACCCCTTGATTTTACTTTCATGGGATGATAGACCACCCATGAAAGCCGAAGTATTTTTACCATGGATACAGGCCTTACATTTCCTGCACTTGACAAATCCTTCCTTTCTCTTAAGCCAAATATTGGACGTCTGCCCCTTAGACATTGGCAGCATGTTAGATACCAATGATTGTTTTAATGATTTGGCTTTCCTGAAGGTTATCAGAGGTTTGCGTCCTACTTGCTTTCCAAGCACTGGATCATTGGCAATGATATGCCAATGTCTATGCAGTATCTTACGTAGGCTGCCCTCCTGTGCATTGTAGTTGGTAATTAATCTACACTGATCCTCATTAGTAGTAGATTGGGTGCCTGCATTTTGACCCCTGTCAAAGAGTATTGCCTCCCTAGATGTCTTCTGTGTTTTCCAAATAGCTGTTTTCACCCAGGATTGAGGATATCCTCTGGCTGCAAAGCGTCCCTTGAGACAACCCAGTTCTAAGTGAAAGTCTTGGACATTACTGCAATTCCTCATTGCCCTAAGGCACTCACCATAGGGGATGCTTCTCACTAGATTATTTGGATGGAAGCTTGTGGCATGTAGTAAGGTGTTTCCATCTGTCGCCTTACGATATAGTTTGGTCTCCAGTTTGCCGTCAACAATGTAGACTGTTACATCTAAGAAATTAACATTGGACTTACTGATCTCATGTGTAAGTTTCATATTTAGGTCGTTCTCTTGTAAACCATTGACAAAATCCCTTGCACTCCCAGCAGATCCTTTCCATACTACAAAAAGATCGTCAATGTAACGACACCAAAACATCACATTCTCCTGCCATATCATGGAGAACCGCGATTGGACTACCTGCTCCTCCCACCAGCCCATATGCAAATTCGCATAGCTGGGGGCGAAGCAGGCACCCATCGCAGTCCCGCAGATCTGATGGAATAGTTCCCCATTAAAGAGAAAGAAGTTATTATTAAGGCAGGTGGAAATCATTGTCAACAGCATCTGGGTATGATGCCATAATTTCAAAGGTCTCTCTCCCAAATAGTGCTTAACAGCATTAAGGCCGTCTGTGTGCCTAATGCTTGTATAGAGAGTTGTTGCATCTATTGTCATCAATAGAAAATCTGGCTCCCAAGGGATGTTGTAAATTTTACGCAAAAAGTCACCCGTGTCTTGGATGAAGGACGGGAGCTTTTTTACCATGGGTGCTAAAACATAATCCACATACTTAGAGGTGTTTTCAAAGGCACTCGCAATTGCCGAAATTATTGGCCTGCCCGGAGGATTTTCCATGCTTTTATGCACTTTGGGTATCAGGTATAAGACCGGTGTAGTGGGACAGTTGATTTTCAAAAATAACAATTCATCATTGCTAATCAATCCATGCCTAAACCAATTCTGCAATTGCTCGTTATACTTAACATGACTGGCAAACATCACATCTTTGCTAACTCTCACATAGTTTGTCTTGTTGTTGAGTTGCTTATATGCTTCTTTGAGGTATTGATCTTTGCCCCATAGAACCACATTGCCCCCTTTGTCTGCATCACGCACAATACATGCATCATTCTTTTTCAGCTTTCTCACTAAAGCATGATATTCTTTATCCCGTTGGGTAAATGCTTGCTTTTTCGTATTTAATGTGCGACATTTGTCGCACATTAAATACGAAAAAGCAAGCATTTACCCAACGGGATAAAGAATATCATGCTTTAGTGAGAAAGCTGAAAAAGAATGATGCATGTATTGTGCGTGATGCAGACAAAGGGGGCAATGTGGTTCTATGGGGCAAAGATCAATACCTCAAAGAAGCATATAAGCAACTCAACAACAAGACAAACTATGTGAGAGTTAGCAAAGATGTGATGTTTGCCAGTCATGTTAAGTATAACGAGCAATTGCAGAATTGGTTTAGGCATGGATTGATTAGCAATGATGAATTGTTATTTTTGAAAATCAACTGTCCCACTACACCGGTCTTATACCTGATACCCAAAGTGCATAAAAGCATGGAAAATCCTCCGGGCAGGCCAATAATTTCGGCAATTGCGAGTGCCTTTGAAAACACCTCTAAGTATGTGGATTATTTTTTAGCACCCATGGTAAAAAAGCTCCCGTCCTTCATCCAAGACACGGGTGACTTTTTGCGTAAAATTTACAACATCCCTTGGGAGCCAGATTTTCTATTGATTACAATAGATGCAACAACTCTCTATACAAGCATTAGGCACACAGACGGCCTTAATGCTGTTAAGCACTATTTGGGAGAGAGACCTTTGAAATTATGGCATCATACCCAGATGCTGTTGACAATGATTTCCACCTGCCTTAATAATAACTTCTTTCTCTTTAATGGGGAACTATTCCATCAGATCTGCGGGACTGCGATGGGTGCCTGCTTCGCCCCCAGCTATGCGAATTTGCATATGGGCTGGTGGGAGGAGCAGGTAGTCCAATCGCGGTTCTCCATGATATGGCAGGAGAATGTGATGTTTTGGTGTCGTTACATTGACGATCTTTTTGTAGTATGGAAAGGATCTGCTGGGAGTGCAAGGGATTTTGTCAATGGTTTACAAGAGAACGACCTAAATTTGAAACTTACACATGAGATCAGTAAGTCCAATGTTAATTTCTTAGATGTAACAGTCTACATTGTTGACGGCAAACTGGAGACCAAACTATATCGTAAGGCGACAGATGGAAACACCTTACTACATGCCACAAGCTTCCATCCAAATAATCTAGCGAGAAGCATCCCCTATGGTGAGTGCCTTAGGGCAATGAGGAATTGCAGTAATGTCCAAGACTTTCACTTAGAACTGGGTTGTCTCAAGGGACGCTTTGCAGCCAGAGGATATCCTCAATCCTGGGTGAAAACAGCTATTTGGAAAACACAGAAGACATCTAGGGAGGCAATACTCTTTGACAGGGGTCAAAATGCAGGCACCCAATCTACTACTAATGAGGATCAGTGTAGATTAATTACCAACTACAATGCACAGGAGGGCAGCCTACGTAAGATACTGCATAGACATTGGCATATCATTGCCAATGATCCAGTGCTTGGAAAGCAAGTAGGACGCAAACCTCTGATAACCTTCAGGAAAGCCAAATCATTAAAACAATCATTGGTATCTAACATGCTGCCAATGTCTAAGGGGCAGACGTCCAATATTTGGCTTAAGAGAAAGGAAGGATTTGTCAAGTGCAGGAAATGTAAGGCCTGTATCCATGGTAAAAATACTTCGGCTTTCATGGGAGGTCTATCATCCCATGAAAGTAAAATCAAGGGGTATTACTCCTGTAAAACTGAGTATGCTGTCTACGTGCTGCCTTGCCCATGTGGCTTGCGGTACGTGGGCAGCACAATCCTCCCTGTACACAAGCGTATTCTCCAGCACCTTAGGGCCGTTAAAAATGGGGATAAAACCTACCCCGTGGCTAGGCACTTTGACACATACCATAAAAGGGACATTAAGGGCCTTGAATACTACGTAATTGATGCAGTCCCAGTGAGCGCAAGAGGAGGTGATCGAGTGAGAAAATTGAGGCAATTAGAATCCAGTTACATCATTCGCCTCAACTCCAAAATTCCTGAAGGTCTTAATATTGAGGAGGACTTTCACACACATTTATGATCCCACCTCGGACGCACCTCCCTACCTGTATTTTAATTATCTCACTTATAAGTCTTAGAACTTATTTTAACTAGCACAAGCACTTTACACAGACTAAATACAATTCGGAAATTGATATGAGCAATTTGCACATAGGTCTACTACAGTATCGAGTTTGCCCACTGGGGCTATACACGTAGAACCGCAATTATAGAAATTCTGTCCACTGGGACTGTGGTATGTACCCGCTGGGGTGGTAATCTTTTTGAATCCTTTTGAATTTATTTCCTTTTTTATATTTCTATAATGGTAACGGTTCTGACCCCCTTTTTTTGTAATTCTGTAATATTGTGAATTGCAACGTATAAATAGATGGTTAACTGTAGAGCATGACACTGTATTCACACTGTATCAATTGTTTGTAATTGTAACCGTGAGCGCACGTTCTTAATCGCATATGTCCCGAAACTACGAGTCTGTTAACACTTTCTATGCTTCAGTAGTTCTTAATTGTCACGTGATCACTGTTTACTTCAAAAAGGCTGAAAACTTTATCTCAAACGTTGGTGAACAAGCCTGCTTTGCAGGCGAAACGCGTATAACGTTTTGAGCTGATTAAAGATTTATGCGCAGCAGACAAGGCGTCGACCTTCCTTTTTGACAAGAGGATTCTTTATTTTGATATTTCCGGGCCGTGCTTTGGAGGCCCGTACGTCGACGCGCCCTCCGGTTTGGAGGTGGTGAGCATTCTGGAGCAACTTGGAGGAGTAATATATATATATATATATATATATATATATATATATATATATAGGAGCACTTTACATGAGCACCAGTTACGTTACGCAAGAACACGTTCATTTTTGGTAGGCACGGGGAGATTGAGTGATTTGCACAGAATCACAGGATGTTGAGCTGACTGCCAAGACTCGAACCTGGTTCACCAGTTCCAAAGTCGATATCTCTGCTGTACCGCCACATCTTCTCCATAATATATATCTGCCTTAAGCGCAAAAACCTTACAGGCATCCAAGTAGAAGTGCAAATTAATCAGTTAAATAAATATGGAAATACACTTGTTGTAGAATCATGTTTTCACAAAACTCAAAAAATCGCAATGAGCTGACAAAATGAGCATCAATAAATTACTAATACTCAGTAGAACTGTAAAAATATATATATATATATCTCAAAACCTGTTGCCCTACATATAATCTACCATTTTGTTCTATAGAGGATATGGCCTGTAATTATTTATTCGTCCAGGCTGATTGGTCTCTCTGATTTAATTGATGGTGTTGGGTCTGTCTTGCCTTGTACGCCCTGTATAATGTTCAACGTGTGTGTTACGAGGTAGAGAGGTCAGATAAAGGTTAAGTTACAGGATTAGAAATATGACATGGATTTGACTTCGTGTTTCCTGGTTTCTTCAAATTTTCTGATCTTTGTCCAGATTACTTTATCACCCTGTGCCTCGAATCACGCATCAGGCAAAAGGGATGCTGAGCCAGTTCCACAATTTGGGGTGGGGGTGGTAGCCAAAGCTGTACAGACCTTTTCCCACCCTACATTTCCCCAGTGGACTAGAGCCCCCCTGGATGCCAGTTTTCATGACAGGGTCTGCTCCTGGTGCCTCTGCCACATTCCCCAGATCCCATAGTTTACAGGGTGGGGGCAGCAAGTCACACAACTAGGCAGGCTGCAGACGGACCAACGGTTTCGGAGGCCAAAGAGAAGGCACTGAAAACCAAGTTGAAGTAAGTCCTGCACCAGTGGCCTAGTTCCTGAAGGTGAGCCCACTACATGCGACCTCCTGGACCAGCCTTGCAAGAATTCTTAAGAAAGCATGCAACGAAACTTGAACGAAATTTCCAATTAGTACAGTTATTCTGGGGTACAATTTGAATGGAATATGACAAGAGAGATCCTTTGGCATAAAACAGGTAATTTTAGAGGTCTGGGGATCAGATCCATGTGTATGTTTGCTTGCGGTTCACTGTGGCTTGTGGGGGCATAACCAAGGCCACTGGAATTATATGGCCGGGGAAGACCAAATTATGCGGCAGGGTTGACTAAATTATACATCAAAAATAGGCAAATGCTGCATATTTTGTAATCGTCTAACTTCATTATTCTATCATTTTTATATTGGTTAGCACTGTCTGGACGTAAGCTCTACCTCATTAATACTAGTTTAACACCTTAATAGAAAAATAAGCAAAGGAAAGGTGACCAGTCAACCAAAGCGATGGTCTGCCAATCTGCAGACACATGTATTGTTGTGTTGTTTTCGTAGCTTTCGATCTGTTTCAGCTAGAAACAATCTTTTGTTAAACCCTACAGATTATGTAGAAGATGTTGTATTATGTGGCACATGAGAAAAATGGTGCGGCAAAATCGCAAAATTCCAGTGGTCCAGAAGCAATCAATCCTTTCTGGCTTACCATTCAGCAATTTACGTAAAAGGGTCCTGTTGGATTTTCAACAAGAAGTCAAACGCCCCCTTTACATTGACTTAAAAGTTCAAACACATTCTTCCTTGTGTTAAATGTCCTTGCTTCCGGAGTCTAGGTATTAAAAAAATCAGGAAATTGGAGCAACAAATTAAGCTTGATGGTGCTGTGGTATATGTCCCAGTATTGCTGAGTCCCCGCCCCACCCAGACACCCCATTCCATCCAGTGGGTCTCGTGGGTACCCTCCCAGTCCCACCTCCGAGGCATAGATCGGACAAAACGCAACAGAATTTTACATTTTAATTAAGGGTCATTATAACCCCGCCCATATTTTATTAAATGTAAACATATTAAAAGATTCACATATGTCAATAAGCAGAAACCCGCCATAATAATCCAGGCAGTATTCATACGTCAAAATGTATGTACAATATTATTTACAATCTTGTGGATGTCTAACCTTAACAAAGATTCTAATACATAGCCATTCCTCATCCTAAACTAAAGAATATATACAGTACATTTGTCTCTGCGTATCCCGAATTGAGCCTACGGGAAAGGTCATGACTGGTCCAACTACGGGCTAGGTCCACCCACCAACCTGGAGTGACCTTGCGCAGGAGGCCCGTCTGCCCAGAAAGTTTACCTACCTGGGGCACCCCCTATGCCCTCAAACACTACCCCCAAGGGGCTGCGCTGGTATGCTAACTTGGCACCCACTCGCCTGTGCGGGAATTGGCCGCAAGTACCTACTGGAAGCTTGCACTTCTCCACCCCGCACCCTCCAGCCTACTGGCTGTAATCGCCCCCTGGAGTTCCATGAGAGACCGCTGTCCCCCGGGTATCCCCATTAACACCTTCATTTATGTCAATACCACGCCCCCTGATGGACAGGAACTCTGGTTAACGTAATGTGCCTTGATAATTAATCCTGAATAGATGCACTACTCTTCTCCACTGTTGCGAGCATATATAAAAGCCCTCAGATAGGCCTCCGTGCATGGGTGCATTTAAAATCCACAGTCAATGTCTCCCATTAGAGGTAAGGAAATCCGAAACCTCCTGGCACCGAGTCCTCTCGGGTTGGTGCCTCTCCTTGACCTTACGACCCCTCCGCCGGCGCCGACCCCTATGGTGCCGTCTTCGGACGACGACGTCCCCAGTTTTTGCCCCGGTCCAGCGCCATCTCTGGCGCCGATGGATGAGCAATTCATCTACCGCCCGGCTCCGTCCTTACAACCTGTCTACCAGGAGTCGGATTACGGGGACGACTGGGAAGGGTCTGAGGACCCTCTAGCACAGCAGTGCCAGTTTCATCAGGACTGGGCAGAAGAGCTGGGGGATGCCAGTGGTCTTGATACTTCCCCTGACACTGGCTTCATCTCTCCTCCCTCCGTGGCTACGGAGGAGGGTGCAACCTATTCTGTGGTGCTGCGCAGGGCTGCCAAAGCCCTTCATCTGCAGCTCCCTGCAGCGGCCGTGAGGACTAACTTCCTCACTGAAGTGCTTCAACCGCAAGTAAGCTCTTCGGAGCCTCTACTGCAGTTCAATGAAGCACTGACTGACGTTCTGATGGGCACCTGGTCCAAGCCCTCCACAGTCACTCCTGTGGACCGGAACGTGGCACGGCGCCACCGTCCTGCTCCGGGCGACCCCAGCTTTCTGTCAGTGCACCCCACCCCTGAGAGCTTGGTTATCCAGGCCTCTATGTCCCAGACCGCCTTCCCGTCCGCTCCTCCGGATCGGAATCCAAAAGGTTGAAACAGTTTGGGAAGAAGCTTTTCTCCTCCCTCAGTTTGGGGTTGCGGTCCATTAATACCGCGTGCCATTTTGACCATTACACCCACTCCTTGTGGGATACGGTGGCGGATGTGCTGCCCCACGGTCTAGAGGAGGCCCGGACAGGGCTCGCCCAGGCTCTTGCTGAGGGGCGGGATGCAGCACAGTACTCGATTCGATGTGGGCTTGACACCACGAAGTCGCTAGGTAGGGCGATTGCGACGATGGTGGCGATCTGTCGCCACGCCTGGCTGAGATCCACGAATTTCTCCGGGGATGTCCAGAGCACCCTCATGGACATGCCCTTCGATGGCCGTCGCCTTTTTGGCGACATAGCAGATAGTGCGCTGGAGCGCTTTAAGGACTCCAGGGCTACAGCCAAGTCCTTGGGCCTCTCGGCCCGCGCCCGCAAACTTCCGCTTTTCGCCCCTTTCGTGGCCAAGGAAGGGGCGCCCCCGCACGTCCGTCTAGCCACAGGCTGCAGAACCAGCCTCAATGCGGTCGCGGACGTGGATTCCGCCGAGGCGGAGCAGGGGGACAGAGAGCCGGTCAGCCCACATCTGCCCCCGCAGCATCTGCCTCAAGCCTTCCTAGTCCGACCTTTCAGGCCCATTCCACGCCAGTGGGAGGCAGAGTTTGCCATCACCTGCTCCACTGGCGTACCATCACGTCGGACAGGTGGGTGCTGCAAATCGTCCGAAGGGGCTACTCCCTCCCCTTCGAGGCGACCCCTTCAGCCATGCCACCGCATGTCGGGGAATCACTTCCAGCTTCTGCAGGAGGAAGTTACGGCCCTCTTGGCCAAGGGGGCCATCAAGCGCGTTCCTGGCCCAGAAGTAGGTTGGGGTTGTTACTCACACTACTTTCTGGTTCCCAAGAAGGGCGCCCTATCTTGGACCTCAGGAGCATCAACGCCTTCCTCCGGAAGGAGAAGTTCAAGTGCTCACCTTAGCTCAGGTTCTGGCTGCCCTAGACCCTGGAGACTGCATGGTAGCGTTGGATTGCAGGACGCATATTTCCACATCCCTGTCCTGCTGGCCCACCGGCGTTACCTGCGGTTCACGGTAGGCCACAAGCACTTTCAGTTTACCGTGCTCCCCTTCGGCCTCACCAGTGCCCATCGAGGGTCCACGAAAGTGATGGCGGTGGTCGCAGCTCATCTGCACAGATTAGGGGTTCCAGTCTTCCCCTATCTCGACGACTGGTTGTTGAAGGCATGCTCGCCCCAGGCAGTCGTCTCCCACCTCCAGACTATGGCCGACCTCCTGCATTTGCTGGGGTTCTCCATCAACGTGCCGAAGTCGCATCTGAGTCCCTCCTAGAAGCTTCTTTTCATTGGAGCAGTTCTGGACTCAGCGCTGTTTCGGGTCTACCCTCCAGAACAGCTGGTTCGGGATATTCAGGCTCTGATTCCGATCTTTCATTCTTAATCCCGAGTTTCGGTCAGGTTGGTGCTGCGGCTGCTGGGTCTAATGGCCTCCATCATCCTGCTGGTGCATCACGCCAGGTGGCGGATGCGGGCTCTGCAGTGGGACCTGAAGTTCCAGTGGGCTCAACATCGGGGCAACCTGTCTGACCACGTCTTGATCTTGGAGGGCACTGCAAGGCATTTGCAGTGGTGGCTCACGGACCGCGATTGGGTCAGTGGCAGATCCCTCTCCCTACCCCAACCGGAGCATGTAGTGGTGACGGATGCGTACCTCCTGGGATGGGGGGGCCACATGGGAGAGGCGTAGATCAGAGGCCTCTGGTCTCCGGCGGAGTCCCGGCTCCATATCAACCTATTGGAGCTGCGGGCAATCCGGCTTGCACTGCAGGCATTCCTTCCCTCTGTTCGGAGAAGTGTAGTGCAGGTGTTCACGGACAACACCACCGCCATGTGGTATTGCAACAAACAGGGCGGGGTGGGGTCGTGGACCCTTTGTCAGGAGGCTCTGCGCCTCTGGACATGGCTGGAACATCAAGGCATCACCCTGGTGGTTCAACACCTGGCAGGCTCTCTGAACGCCAGGGCGCACAAACTCAGCCGCCGGTGCATGATGGATCACGAATGGTGTCTGAACTCGGACGTGGCGCAAGGCCTCTTTCGGCAGTGGGGAGAGACTTGGTTAGATCTATTCGCCACCGAAGAGAACGCGCAATGTCATCAGTTCTACGCGTTGGAATTTCCAAGGCGGCACTCGCTCGGAGACGCTTTTCGTTGCGATTGGAGTTGCTGTCTGTTGTACGCCTTTCCGCCTATACCACTTCTGCCCAGAGTGCTGAAGAAGATCAGACGCGACCGGGCCCAAGTCATCCTTGTGGCTCCGGATTGGGCACGAAGATACTGGTATCCCGAGCTACTCAGTCTGTCAATCGCTCCCCCGATTCGACTGCCTCTTCAGGAGGACTTTCTGTCGCAGCAGCAGGGGACGGTCCTCCACCCGAACCTGTCCAGCTTCCACCTCCATGCGTGGATATTGAGCGGCGACAGTTGATGCCATTGAACTTGCCTCCTGAAGTCTGTGATGTCATTCTGGCAGCCAGGCGTCCCTCCACTAAAACAGTATACGCCTGCAGGTGGAACAAATTTGTGGCATGGTGCACAGCAAAGGCTGTGGATCCCCTGTCCACCCCTCTTTCTGAAGTTCTCCTCTTTCTTCTTTCCCTGACCCAGCAAGGCTCTGCTCTGGGCACCCTCAAAGGATATCTGTCAGCTGTTTCTGCCTTCTAACGGCTTCCTGATCAGCCTTCTCTTTTCCAGTCGCCTGTTGTTGCTAGATTCTTTAAAGGCATTACTCACGTTTCCTCCTGTTCCTTTCGTAATGCCTCAGTGGGACTTGAACCTGGTGTTAACCTATCTGAAGTGCGCTCCTTTTGAGCCACTTCATAATTGCCCTCTTCATCTTCTGACTCTTAAGACTGCTTTCCTGGTTGCCATCACCTCTGCCAGAAGAGTGAGTGAGCACCAGTCTCTTTCTTCTAAACCTCCTTTCCACTCTGTCCATCCGGACCAGGTTGTTCTCAGAACTCGTCCTTCCTTTCTCCCTAAGGTGGTTACTGCCTTTCACATCGGCCAGTCTGTTACATTGCCCACCTTCTTTCCGCCTCCGCATCCCTCCAAAGAGGAAGAGAGGCTCCACCGTCTGGACCCAAAACGTGCGCTCTCCTTCTATCTGGACCGCACGAAACAGTTCCGGGTGGACGACCAACTCTTCGTTGGCTACGTGGGCGCTAAGAAGGGGCGGGCAGTGCAAAAGCGGACCATCTCTCGGTGGGTCGTTTTGTGCATGAAGGCCTGTTATTCCTTGGCAAAGAAGGAACCTCCTGTGGGGCTGAGGGCCCATTCCACTCCGGCCACAGCTGCTACTACTGCCCTGGGACGGGGAGTCCCTCTTCAGGACATTTGTCAGGCAGCAACGTGGGCCTCGCTGCACACGTTTGCTAAGCATTACTGCCTGGACAGCCAAGTCCGGAGGGACGGCTTCTTTGGCCGTTCCGTTCTCCAGGACTTCCTGGTGTGATCTTGGTTCGCAGACCCACCACCGGGGTTGGTATTGCTGGGGTATCTATTATAAGGTATGTAATCTAACTAACGTGTTTCTTTAAGATGAACAAGTTACTTACCTTCGGTAACGATATATCTGTAAGAAACATTAGTTAGTTAGATTCCTTACCGCCCCACCCATCCTCCCCGTTCTGCGAACTGATATCTAGGGTTAAGGTCATCCCTTTCAGGGCCCTAGATTCATGGCACCAGTGTCGATTTCTTGCATGGCTCTTTGTTCCTGGCGCGGAAAGCTATGTACAAAAACTTACGTCAGCGTGCGAGGGCGGCGTCTAAGTACTCCGACGTCATCCCGGCGATCACGCCGCCGGACGCGGAGCTGCAGACGATGCCTAGCGACGCGCAAGGGTATTGTTGACGAAAAATCTTTCCGGATCCAGCCTCACGCCTGGGGATATTCTAAGGTAAGGAATCTCACTAACTAATGTTTCTTACAGATATATCGTTACCGAAGGTAAGTAACTTGTTCAACAAGGCTAGTGTCTGGGCAGGATGCATACACTCTGCGCTAGTATTATTCGTGTTATGTGGCTGGGCTAGACAAGTACATTCAGGGGCTGTTTGAACAGGGCTGCTGTCTGGTAGGATGCGTACACTCGGCGCTGGTATTTTTGTTGTGTGGCTGGGCTAGCCGAGTACATTCAGTGGCTGTATGAACAGGACTGTTGTCTAGCAGGATGCGTACACTCGGCACTGGTGTTCGTGTTATGTGGATGGGCTAGCCGAGTACATCCAGTGGCTGTATGCACAGGGCTTCTGTCTGGCAGGATGCGTAAACTCTGCGCTGGTATTCGTGTTGTTTGGCTGGGCTAGCCGAGTACATCCAGTGGCTGTATGAACAGGGCTGGTGTCTAGCAGGATGCGTACACTCGGCGCTGGTATTTTCGTTAGTTGGCTGGGCTAGACGAGTACATCAAGTGGCTGTATGAACAGGGCTGATGTCTAGAAGGATGTGTACACTCGGCACTGGTGTTCGTGTTATGTGGCTGGGCTAGCCGAGTACATCTAGTGGCTGTATGAACAGGGCTGATGTCTAGAAGGATGCGTACACTCGGCACTGGTGTTCGTGTTATGTGGCTGGGCTAGCCGAGTACATCCAGTGGCTGTATGCACAAGGTTGATGTCTGGCAGGATGCGTACACTCTGCGCTGGTATTTGTGTTATGCGGCTGGGCTTGACGAGTACATCCAGTGGCTGTATGCACAGGGCTGATGTCTAGAAGGATGCGTACACTCGGCACTGGTGTTCGTGTTATGTGGATGGGCTAGCCGAGTACATCCAGTGGCTGTATGCACAGGGCTTCTGTCTGGCAGGATGCGTAAACTCTGCGCTGGTATTTGTGTTGTTTGGCTGGGCTAGCCGAGTACATCCAGTGGCTGTATGAACAGGGCTGGTGTCTAGCAGGATGCGTACACTCGGCGCTGGTATTCGTGTTAGTTGGCTGGGCTAGCCGAGTACATCAAGTGGCTGTATGAACAGGGCTGATGTCTAGAAGGATGCGTACACTCGGCACTGGTGTTCGTGTTATGTGGCTGGGCTAGCCGAGTACATCCAGTGGCTGTATGAACAGGGCTGATGTCTAGAAGGATGCGTACACTCGGCACTGGTGTTCGTGTTATGTGGCTGGGCTAGCCGAGTACATCCAGTGGCTGTATGCACAGGGCTTCTATCTGGCAGGATGCGTAAACTCTGCGCTGGTATTCGTGTTGTTTGGCTGGGCTAGCCGAGTACATCCAGTGGCTGTATGAACAGGGCTGGTGTCTAGCAGGATGCGTACACTCGGCGCTGGTATTTTCGTTAGTTGGCTGGGCTAGACGAGTACATCAAGTGGCTGTATGAACAGGGCTGATGTCTAGAAGGATGTGTACACTCGGCACTGGTGTTCGTGTTATGTGGCTGGGCTAGCCGAGTACATCTAGTGGCTGTATGAACAGGGCTGATGTCTAGAAGGATGCGTACACTCGGCACTGGTGTTCGTGTTATGTGGCTGGGCTAGCCGAGTACATCCAGTGGCTGTATGCACAAGGTTGATGTCTGGCAGGATGCGTACACTCTGCGCTGGTATTTGTGTTATGCGGCTGGGCTTGACGAGTACATCCAGTGGCTGTATGCACAGGGCTGATGTCTAGAAGGATGCGTACACTCGGCACTGGTGTTCGTGTTATGTGGATGGGCTAGCCGAGTACATCCAGTGGCTGTATGCACAGGGCTTCTGTCTGGCAGGATGCGTAAACTCTGCGCTGGTATTTGTGTTGTTTGGCTGGGCTAGCCGAGTACATCCAGTGGCTGTATGAACAGGGCTGGTGTCTAGCAGGATGCGTACACTCGGCGCTGGTATTCGTGTTAGTTGGCTGGGCTAGCCGAGTACATCAAGTGGCTGTATGAACAGGGCTGATGTCTAGAAGGATGCGTACACTCGGCACTGGTGTTCGTGTTATGTGGCTGGGCTAGCCGAGTACATCCAGTGGCTGTATGAACAGGGCTGATGTCTAGAAGGATGCGTACACTCGGCACTGGTGTTCGTGTTATGTGGCTGGGCTAGCCGAGTACATCCAGTGGCTGTATGCACAGGGCTTCTATCTGGCAGGATGCGTAAACTCTGCGCTGGTATTCGTGTTGTTTGGCTGGGCTAGCCGAGTACATCCAGTGGCTGTATGAACAGGGCTGGTGTCTAGCAGGATGCGTACACTCGGCGCTGGTATTTTCGTTAGTTGGCTGGGCTAGACGAGTACATCAAGTGGCTGTATGAACAGGGCTGATGTCTAGAAGGATGTGTACACTCGGCACTGGTGTTCGTGTTATGTGGCTGGGCTAGCCGAGTACATCTAGTGGCTGTATGAACAGGGCTGATGTCTAGAAGGATGCGTACACTCGGCACTGGTGTTCGTGTTATGTGGCTGGGCTAGCCGAGTACATCCAGTGGCTGTATGCACAAGGTTGATGTCTGGCAGGATGCGTACACTCTGCGCTGGTATTTGTGTTATGCGGCTGGGCTTGACGAGTACATCCAGTGGCTGTATGCACAGGGCTGATGTCTAGAAGGATGCGTACACTCGGCACTGGTGTTCGTGTTATGTGGATGGGCTAGCCGAGTACATCCAGTGGCTGTATGCACAGGGCTTCTGTCTGGCAGGATGCGTAAACTCTGCGCTGGTATTCGTGTTGTTTGGCTGGGCTAGCCGAGTACATCCAGTGGCTGTATGAACAGGGCTGGTGTCTAGCAGGATGCGTACACTCGGCGCTGGTATTCGTGTTAGTTGGCTGGGCTAGCCGAGTACATCAAGTGGCTGTATGAACAGGGCTGATGTCTAGAAGGATGCGTACACTCGGCACTGGTGTTCGTGTTATGTGGCTGGGCTAGCCGAGTACATCCAGTGGCTGTATGAACAGGGCTGCTGTCTGGCAGGATGCGTACACTCTGCGCTGGTATTCGTGTTATGTGGCTGGGCTTGACGAGTACATCCAGTGGCTGTATGCACAGGGCCGGTGATTGCGGTGCGGACCGGTTGACTTACATTTTTCTAGATCAGAGGACCCTGTTCACATCTCAGATTCTTTGATCCGTGTTTCTTGTTAAGGGAGGAGTCTGCGTGTCGGCTTCAATTGAGCAACGTCGTGGGAACAAATGCCTCCAGTGAGTTTTGTCTGCAGCCAAAAGGTGAGCAGTGAGTGTTAGAGGAGAGAGCAGGAGGTGCGTGGGCCATTAACATAAGAACCTCTGGCTGGTGACAAAAGTGCTGGGATAACAGTCCGAGGGGAGGGGCGGAAGAGCACTGGGTTCCCACAGGAAGGAGCCCTGGGAGTGCGAGGAGCCATTCGCTTGCCTCCCACCTGCGCCTTTTGTTGCGTTGCGTGCTCCGCAGTCTCCGTGAACCTCTTGCCAGAGAGGCGACCTGGCCTCACTCCGGACAGCCTCGAAGCCTCTTGCTGCCTTTACAGCTCTCCTAACGTATGTATATGTTTATATAGCGCCAGGGCACAAGTCCTAAAAAAAGAAGTGGGGGGACTAACCTATTTAATCAGTATGCAAGTGGCATCACAGTGCGTGGCATCACAGTGCGTGGCATCGCGGCGCGTGACATCACAGGATCTGGCATCACAAGAAGAGACATCAGATCTTAAGCCCTCACATATATGTTTAGTAGGTGTATCATGAGTACATTTGAGCACATTTCGAGTACACTTGCAAACCCTCCTGATTTAGGCAGAAGATTCACGTTTGTACGCTACACATTAAACAATGTTACCTTTTGTCAGCGTTAAGCTTTCTCTATCCATAGTACTTTAAAAGAAATAGTGATATTTATATTATTACAACGCCTCCTCAGGGGTAGTAAGCGCTATATAACTACTATTTATTTTGTGCAAATACTGGGAAAGATCAACACATCTGAAGGTCTTACAGTGAATACATATCTCCTAAACAGAGCCTGAACAAAGTGAAAAGCTGCCTCTCTTAAGTATGTGTAAAGTGCTGACAAGGTGAGAGACTTTGTTTCTCCTCTGCTCATTTGCATCAGGTGTGAGGCTCCTGACTGCTGCCAGCTAGGAGAATCCAACAAAAGGAGGCCTGATGACCCCTGAGATTTGGCCTTTGTTACGGGCCCAGCAGGAGTCAGAATAATCGAGCCCCATCCCCCTGCACGCCCCCCTGCACAGTGTTGTAGATCAAAAGCAGATATCAACTGCAGGCACTGCTGAAAGTGTCCCAGTGTTTGGAAATTACACCAGGACGAATTCAGCATCTTTTTTTAGTGGGGCCCTCCTTCTTGGCAGGGAGGATGGCGTCCACCCTGTGAAAAAAGTGGGGGGACGCCTGTAGGAAGGTGGAATCAGACTATATGGTTGCCCCCACTTTTTTCCTGGTGTTTGAATGGTTTTTGATTAGTCTCGCAGGGATCCTGCTATCCAGGACCCCAGCCTATCTGCTTACTCCCTTAAATGATTGGTGTGCATATTAGATGCACTAGTGATTGGATACTGTGGTACCTTATGAGCCCCTAGTATATGGTACCTTAGGTACCTAGGGCATTGGTACTTCACAGGCCTACCAGGGGCTGCAGCATGTATTATGCCATCCCTGGGAAGCATTCACAATCTG
The DNA here is from genome assembly GCF_964204655.1 of Triturus cristatus. Taxonomy (NCBI): domain Eukaryota; kingdom Metazoa; phylum Chordata; class Amphibia; order Caudata; family Salamandridae; genus Triturus; species Triturus cristatus. The sequence goes on from NC_140580.1 coordinate 981,918,283, forward strand.
ACACCACAGGCCTGGTACTGCAGCCTGTGTGAGGTAGTGTTAGCCCTCCTCACTTAGGTATAGGTTCCTATATCTCACCATACACACACACATATAAACCTATCAGTCACCCCTCTTGCAGGCCCTAACAATCCTGAGGGCAGGGTGCTTGGTTTACTATGTGAGGAGGTGCTTCTGCATGAGCAGGACCCCTCTGCAGCTGGCAGAGTCTATTCTTTGCTGCTGTTTGTGGATGCGGTTAAACCATACACTCTTAAGCGCATTAAAATGCTAACTTTGGAATGACTGCATCAAAACATGTCGTGTTTGGTGTCAAACAACTTGGAATCATACCCCCACATCAGTCCATGATGTGGGAACATGATCCCACCCTTCTAGAGGGGACGACATGTAAAACGACAGAAATCCTATAGAGCCCTGGCATCACAAAATGGATGCCACCAGCACAGACACTGGGCTGCCCTCCTGCTGCTGACTGAAACTCGCAGTGGAGGAAGCCCAACAAAAGGTATCCTGTCACAGGGAGGTGTCACCACCTCCCAGACAGGATTTAGTGTATTGGAGCTGGGTGGGTGCACTCTTAGAGTGCTTTGAAGTCCTGCACTGGGGGAGCAGTAGACTCCTCTGTGCATATGCCAGCTCAAACCGGTTCAGGGGCTAGCTGCCCCTGCTCTGGCACGAAACTGGACAAAGGGAAGTGGGTGTAACCACCCACTACCCTGACCCTCCTAGAGGAGTGGTCATAAAGCTAGTCCCTCCCCTATCTTCACTATAAGATAGCAAGCATTGCCAATGCAATTCAGATTAACCCTGGACGACGCTCTTCAAAGAAGAATCCTGGCCCTTCGACGTTCCACTATCTCTGGAAGACTGAAGAATCTCCCTTGGAGTCAAGGAGTGACTCCCCTGCTTGGCAGGCACCAGTAACTTTGATCAACGGTTGCAAACTTCACCGCTCCCGCCGGAGTCCGAAGTCCCTGCATCCCCTGAAGCGGATTTCCTGACCTCTCGACAGCCATTTTGAGTCCCCAGCGAAGCTGTGGCATCTGGACCCCACGAGTGACGAGGAACAACAATACCAGGGAACCGTGCACTGATTTCGAGTGCAAACCCTAAACAACATTCTACGAACTTGTGCTTTGGACCATCTGTAGTCCAAGTCCCTAGCAGGTCTGGTACCGAAAATCAGCAGCCTACCCCGTCCCGAGTGACCCTGGGCTCCTGTGGAACTTTTCCTGCAAAGGCGTCTTCGCGGTTTCTTGCCCGTTGGCTAGTGACTCACCCGAAGACTTTCTCATCGACTTCAAGGGCTCTCCTGGTTGCTCCAGGCCTGCCCTCACTTACCCTCGCTGGGTAAGTCCATCAGACCTTGCTGGTCTGCATCATCGTCAATCTTCACTCCACACGAGACTTGCAGTTGCCAAGGTTTGTTGGCTCCAATCCGGTTGCCGACACCGTCATCAGCTGCAGACGTCGTGGGACCCTCCGAATCCAGCTGCTGGTCATCGTCGATCTCTCCTGGACCTCGTGAGCGAAGAGACAAATCACCATCAACGACCTGAAGCGACGCAACATCAGTGGTCATCCATCCTGCTGGCAACCGGTCACTGGCAAGTGACTTTGAACACAGTCCCCTCAATTTTCATGTCCTCTTCAACTTCAATCCATCTTCGGATTCCAGCGGACACCTCTCCAGTCGTCACAAGCAGCAAGTCTTCAGTGATCTCCATTGAAAACAGCATCGCGACCCGACACCAAAAGACACCTATGCACCCGGCTTCCGTGGGTGAGGTAACTCGTGCACTCCGGTGCCCAAGTGTGTGTTGGCCCTCGAAATACTTACCCTGTAAGTGGCTTGCTTGTTGACTTCTCCGAAGTGCCCTAAAACTTTAAAATACAAACCGCGACTTACGCCATTGAAACCAATAGGAAACCCGTGGCTATGTTTAGACACTGCACGCGTCTCCTATGGGCTGATTACTTACCTGCTAACACTGCAGAAGGGAAGCCCCAGCGATTCCCAAGGCCTTTTCATTTTGCAAGTCGAGTTTGTTAACCCATTTTTTTAGTATATGGTCTGGTACGCCCCTAGGGCTACAGCCATACTTGTGCTTAATTTATTGAGAAGTGTTGACATTAGAATGTGTATCTGGTTCTAATCTCATAAAGAGATTAGTAGAGTGTATCTAAGAATAAATACATATATATTTGATATATATACCTGTGTGGTGTCCTTTTCATTTGGTAATTCAAGAGATTATAAGGTAAAACAAGCTGCTTTACATTCCTCAGAGACTTAGCCTGAAGGCTGCTCTCCACAGCTACCACTAGGATAGCTTTCTTTAAAAGGTTGTCTTAAACCTATCCACCATAAGTCGAATTGGACTGGTGCAAGGTGGCCACTATAACTAGTGACCAGCATATGCCAGGCCAACTTCTCACAATGCCGTCCACCGGCGTGTACCCCCGATTCGTGCCCTGTATAGCGCACAATTTGATACTAAGCAACAGAGCGCTGTACAAGAGGAGACCTTTATAATAGAGATGGGGACAGTTGAGTACAGAGGTAATCAGCTTCTTATGAAAGCGATGAAGGGATGGAGCCGGTCCTATCTGGACTGGGACACAGTTTAGAGTCAATGTAGAGCAAGAGATACTGGTTCTATGGACAGCACCCGTAGTGCGGAAGCTACAGGCCACCCTTGTAGTGTGGTTTTACGGATAGCCCCAGCAATGTGGACTCTACAGATTCTCCCTGCTGTGTGGGCTCTACAAATTCCACCTTGCAGCGTGGTTCCAAGCATAGCTCCCCCCGCCACCCCCCCCCACATAGTGTGAATTTGACAGATTCTCCCTGCAGTGTGGGCTGTATAGATTCCACCTTTCAGTGTGGTTCTACGAATAGCCCATGCATTGTGGATTCTACCTATTGCCCCTGCAGTGTGGGCTATACAGATTCCCTCTGGCAGTGCGGGCCAGTAGCGTAATGCAAGATGCTATGTGTGGACGTTGTTGCCCACTCAGCAGTGTAGGCTGTATTTAGTGAAAACAAAGGGCTGTAATAGTACCTCGAGCAATTGCCAGTGGTTAACTATTTGCAAGCATTCTTCCCATCACCTTTTGAATCTTTGATGTGGTGCCCTTAGTGGCCACGGTTATGCCCAGATGTGAGTTCCTTGATCACTGTGTCGCTGGACCCAAGCTGCAACTCACTGAAGAGCCCCAACCAGGACGAACCGGTCTTGGGTTGCTTGTGTTCCGGTTCATAGAGGACCTGACTTGGCAGTTTGAGCTGGACTGTTCCCATGGCTTGCATCAGGATTTATGCGTCGTTGAGTTCTGTATTTCCTTCGCTCTGTGGACGGTACAGATTCGTTACGCAGGATCTTTCTCTGCAGCCGTTACTGGATGTATGGCAGGCTGCTCAGGTGCAGACAACAGTGTCTGGTCTGTACAGGATGCCCCTGGAGCGAGGAGAGTCCTGCCCAAACTCTTGGCTCTACAGGCTACCCTTGCTTTGTAAACTAAGTCTTGCTGCAGTCTGACCTACAAATCTACTGGAGGGTGCAAGGCCCTTGTTGCAATGTGAAGTGTTAATACAATGGGATAAGTGCCCTGTGTAGCATGCAGAAGTGTGCTGTTGTACCACGCAGCATGGGTTCTAAAGGTTTCCAGTGCATTGTGAACTTTGCAGGGCTCCCTCCAGTGCTGGCCTTACACACTTCATGCACAGTGTAGACTGCATGTAGACCGTTGGTCTTTGTTATCAGGTGTACAGGGTTTATTTTTTTTATTTATTTAAAATGTTTTATATAGCGCTAGCTTGACGCGTAGGTATCGGAGCGCTTTACATACATACTGTAAAGAAAAACAGACGGAAATTGCATTACATAGTAGGCAGGTAGTAAGGAAGCAAAACCGGGGATAGAAAAAAATACAGCATGGAAGATAAGGTGGTTAACACAGTCCGGTCACCAACTATCCCTGAATGTCAAGCGAGAGGAGTAAACTCGATATTGAAGTCTAGGTTAGTTGATGTTGGTCAGGAAAGTATTTGTTAAGGAGATGGATTTTCAGGTCCCTTTTGAAACAGGAGAAGGAGTTGGTTGCATCTGAGGACTCTAGGGAGAGCGTTCCACATCCTGGGAGCGTTGCCAGAGAACGATCGGTATTGTGTGGTTTTCTTTTTCAGTTTCGGAGGAATAAGGAGGAGTGAGTTGGAGCTTCTCAGCGTTCTGGATTGACCTGCTCTTACCAGTTTGTTGTTCAGGTAGTTAGGGGCCGGTGAGTGTATGGTTTTGTGTGTGATGCAGGCCAGTTTGTAAATACACCTCCTTTCCATGGGAAGCCAGTTGAGGGAGTTGAGCGCTGGAGTGATGTGATCAAATCCTTTTACTCCAGATACGAGTCGAGCGGCCTTGTTCAACACTGCCCTTAGAGGGGCTAGGTGAGCTTTTGGAGTCCCTGTTAGGATGGCGTTCCCGTAGTCGATTTTAGAGAGAACTAGGGATTGGACAACAGTCTTGAGGTCATCATGGGGAAGAAAAGGTTTCAATTTCTTGAGGTGTTTTAGAGAGAAAAGAGCACTTTTTGCAGAGTTTTTGATGTGGGACTCCAAAGATAAGTTCTTGTCAAGGGTGATGCCTAGAGACTTAACTGAGTCGGATAGGACGATGGGGCAGTTTAGGGCGACCAGATTCTTGGATTGGACGATGGTTGCTTTTTGGAGAGAATAGAATTAGTTCTGTTTTATCTGGGTTGAGCTTTAAGTGGTTAGCGTTTAACCAAGTTTGGATCTCGGTTAGAGTGGCATTGAGGTGTTGGATGTCGGTGGGAGACTTGATTTTGAAATAGATTTGGGTGTCATTAGCGTAAAGGTGGTAATCCACTCCAGCTTCTTTCAAGATGATTGTGAGGGGCTCCATGTAAAGATTGAAGAGGGCCGGGGAGAGGATCGAGCCTTGTGGGACCCCAAGTGTGACTTTTGTTGGCTTCGAGAGACAGGAGTTGATTTTAATTTGTTGCGAGCGGTGTTGAAGGAAGGAGGTGAACCATTTTAGTACTGTGCCACTGATGCCGGAGCGCTTCGACAAGGTCCCCAGAAGCGCTGGATGATTTACTGTGTCGAATGCCGCAGATAGGTCAATAAGGATGAGTAGGCAGGCATCACCTTCATCTAAAGCCTTGTGAATATCGTCAGAGACGTTGAGCATAGCTGTTTCCGTGCTACAGCCTTTCCTGAATCCTGATTGAAAGGTGTCGAGGAGGTTGAACTCATCAATGTGTTTGTTGAGTTGGTGGAGAACGCATTTCTCCAATGTTTTTGCAAGGAATGGGAGGTTGGAGATAGGTATGAGGTTGTTGAGATCATTAGGGTCGGCCCCTGGATTTTTGAGAATGGGCGTGATTTGTCCAAGTTGAAGGGAGTCTGGGACACAGCCTGAGGTGAGAGAGGCGTTGATGATTTTTGTCCAGAAAGGGGAAATGGTGTGGTTATGTTCTTTTATGATTGTGGATGGGATGGGGTCCATAGTGTGGGAGGAAGGTTTTAGGTTAGGAATTATACTGAAAACCTCATTTTCTGACATTAGCTCAAAGTCGGACCAAAGCGCATTGTTTTTTAGCTGGAGGCAGACCTGATTGTCCTTGGTAAGAACTCTTTCTGAATGATCAGGGGTGGTTATAGTGGGGCGGCAGGTTAAGAGGGAAGGAGGGTTAGAGGTTTGGATGAAGGATTGATCAATTTTCGAGAATTTATTAGTGAAGAAGGTGGCAATTTCTTCACAACGCTCATTGGTGGCTTTGATTTCTTGAGAGGGAGTGCAGTTAGTTTGGTTTTGACAGTGTTGAAGAGTTCTCTCGGTCTGTTTTTCGCCAGATCTAGTTGGCTGCGAAAGAAAGACGCCTTTTCACTGAAAATGTGTTTTCACGCACAGGGGTTCTGGGTGTTGTCCTCGGGCTGTGCAAGCTCCTCTCTGGAGTGGGTTCTATACAGGCACTTGATGCAATGTAGGTGTGAGGGTTTAGGTCCCTTCACAGTACTCACCATGTGGACTTTGGCCCTCTCACGCTGCCGGCTGCGCTGATGTTTTTGCTGCAGTAGTCTGGACTGCAGTTCTTTTTGCCCCTCCATGTAGTCTGTTGTGTGCGTTTTTTCGTTCCCCCCCCCTGTAATGTGGTCTGTGTGGGTTAAGTATACCTTCTTACCTACCTGCCTTCACAGTGTTCACCTCTCACACTCAACGACAAATGACCCTATGGCAGACTGCTCTCTTTCATCCAGGGAGCCTGGTATCTACAGGCGCTCTTTGACTTTCATCAGGATGCCCATGCCCTGGTGCCGTTGTGTGGTGCCTGAATCAGCGCCCTGTCTTTGTCCACAGCGAGGTTTCCTATCAGAGGCTTGTTCTCTGGCTATGAAGGCAGCCATGGCCAGAGCAGGAATAGGCGGCTCTGTGAAACCCACTGGAGGGGTGGTGACCCGCCCAGGGGGGTGAATACAGTAAAGGTTTGTCACAGAAGACCCCACTGTAATGCTGGATTGGGGGGGGTGGGGGGGTGTGGAAGAAGAAAACCCACAAGTTTTTTTTCAATAAAGTCTGCAAAGTCTCACCATACATGCTTAGAAGGCCAAACAATTCACAATGGCTAAAAGGCTGGGTAAGGGACAAGGCACACCAGGCTGGAATCCGATGCAATGGGCTGTGTGATACGTTTGCCAAGGCGCCCCTGGAATCAGAGGTGCTGCGCCTATGACGGGGTGCCGGTCCCTGCCGGAAGGGAAGGAGCTGATGATAGCGGTGAGTGATGCCGCTGGCACCAGCTCACAACTTGCACAGGGATTGGTCTGCCCGGCGCGGGGACCTGGAAGTGCATTAAGCACTTCCGGGTCGGGGAGAACCAGTCTGCACTAGACCCCGCCCCTTTAAAAGAGGGCTGGATTTTTAAAACTACCTTTTTGTCCCGCCCGCCATCCCCTGAGGCAGCAGATTGTCCAGGGTGAATGTTTGGTTCCTGTTGCGATGTCACTGGGTGTTTTATTTTCCTTTTCAGATATAGAGTTCTGGAGACATGTTCTACTGTTTGTTACACTCTTATTCGTGACTAACCTCTTTTCTTGCAGTGGTCAGCATGTGTCGTATTTTATGATAGTATCCTTGGTCTGCGGTAAGGTCATGATTGGTGGGGCATTTATGGTCCTTAGAAGGCATCCCCATTGTTAATGGGGATAGGTGGGGGACAGCGGTCTCTCAGGGCCCTCCAGGGGGTGCTTACGGGAAGTCGGCTAGATGGTGCGGAGGTTTACGGGAGTGCACGCTTCCAACAGGCCTTTAGGGCCAATCCCCGCATGGATGCATGGGAGCCAACCTAGCAGCACATCCCCTCGGGAGTGGTATTTGGAGGTGTAGGGGGTGCCCGAGGTAGGTAACCTTCTGGGCAGACGGGCCTCGTGTGCAAGATCACTCCGGGGGGACCTCACAGGTAGTTGGACCAGTCATGATCTTATGCGTAGGCCCAATGCAGGATATGGAGAGACAATGTATAGTTTATGGTTACGTATTAGAGTCTCTGTTAAGGTTAGCCATCCAAAAATATGGAAATAATACTGCATGGAGTATTATGGGGTTTTCTGCATATTAATGTAAAAAGCTAATTTTTTATGATGTATTGTGTGTAAATAAATACGTCTAGCGTTTTTCTGACCCCTAACCCAACAAGCATTGGCATAGCCAATAGGTCTCGCCTTTGGGACCTTATAAGTGTTTAGCCATGCAACAGTTGTATAACTAAATACTTATAAGGTCCCAAAAGCGAGACCTATTGGCTATGCCTCGCGGCCGTGCGGCCGCAAAAGTAATCGCGATCAAACACCAAAGCGGCCGCGAAAGTGAAAGTAATCGCGGTCAAGCGCAGCCCGCGCACATGCACTGTAGCTCTAGGCTGGCCTGGTAACACTTTTTGGCGCCCTCTCAATAAATCTCGCGAGACCAGCGTATGCGCTGGGTCAGGCGAGACCTAAAAAGTACTGACCGTATTGGCGTGTGATCTGTGCCATGAAGGAGACGCTGGTGGTGGGGACCCATGTGGGTGGGGCAGGGAGATCACTGGGGTGGATGGTCTGCTTCCAAAGCAGGTTGTAGGAGCGGGGACTCTGCAATACCTGCCCATATATCTAAATATGTCCTCTGCTTTCATCGTTCAATGTTGTGTTTGTAGTTACAGCAATATGTATCGATCGATCTGGCTTTCATATAAACGCATGCAAACAGAATTTTACTTGCCTGTGTAAGCACATTAAAGATAGGTCTATTGGAACACCACTTACCCTGCACACACACACACACACATCCATCATGCTACCTCCACACCTCACCCTGCACTCGCGCAGAAACACCCCTCACCCTGCACTCAGGAAAGCACACTCCTCACCCTGCATTCTCATAGAAACACCCTCACCCTGAACTAACACAGAAACACCCTCACCCTCCACTCACACAGAAACACCCCTCAGCCTGCATTAACACAGAAACACCACCTTGCACTAATGGGAGCACACACCTCACCCTGCCCTCTTGCAAGCAGTACTGGAATTGGAAAAACTTTACTCCGGAAACCCATACATTGGAGGTCAAGTTGACAGTACTGGAATTGGAAAAACTTTACTCCGGAAACCTATACATTGGAGGCCATGGTGTGGCAACAAAAAAGATGTGGAGTCACAAAGGGCAGAGTTTAGTAAAGCAGTCGTCTGACAGTCAACTTATATATTCCTTTAAACTCTGACAAAGAAATCAGCAACTATGTGAAATGGGTAAGTAAATCTGTTCTCGCTGTATTGGTTGCAGGGGCACCTGCTCCAGAGAGTTTTGTGTGCCGGTAACTGGCAGAGAATAATAATAATGACTCGATAACTCTGGTGGCTAATGCACTTGCTGGAGAGATTTGTGTTTTATCTTGTCAAAGTTGTGGCTTCTAAAGTAGAATAGAGGGGTTAATATATCTCATGCAAAGCACATTGTGTAACACGCAGATTGAATATTTTTATTTGTAGATTGGTGAGTGGGTTACTTCTTTTGATCCTTTTATTGCTTCTGGTTCATAAATTGCTGTCCTTTTAATATATAGCATAGTGAGCTATGAACCAGCATGCAAATTGCAAAACACAGTTTTAGTCCCAAATTGTTTTTTCCGAATCTGTTGTTATTATAAGGCTGCTAAAAAGTGTTTCTTTGGTTAGTAATAATCTTGTTAGTACAGACAACCCCAAGCAGTGCATTACCTTTTAAATCCAGACTGTGTTTCTTCCAGCCAAGCGCTCTTAACATATAACCCCTACCAGTAAAGATGGTGTGACTCATACACTTGACACCTTAATTGTCCCAGGTAACATCCTGTACATTGATTTACACACTTGTATGATTTATTGTCGATGTATAGTGTGTGTGTAATGTAAAGTGCCCAGACACCCTACATTGAGATGAGTAGCACTATAAAACAATGAAATAAAATAACTTAGTAAGTGCCATTTATATCCTTACACAAAGATACATATGGCATTCTGACAGAGCAAGCTCCAGATAGATAAGGGGATTAAACAAAGGTGAAAATCGTAGTTTCTCTAATGTACCAGCGAAGTGGTAACAAGCTATATTTCTTTGTTCCCTCCATTGCATTGATGTCTAAGTGTTAGGCTCCAGATAGCTCCCAGCCCCATTTATACTCGAACAAAAGGAAGGCTGATGGCCCTTTAAATTCAGCCATTATTTTGTGCCAGCTAGAAGTGAAAATGGCAATGCCTCCTTCCCTCTCACCAACTGCACCTTGCTAGTCCAAGAAAGCATTACACCAGGACAAGTTCAGCGTATTTCACTGGGGTTAGGCGGATCCTGAACCGACATAATAATAGCTGCAGGATAGGGGATCCAGCTGATTGCCGATTCATTCTAGCACTGCTTGCATGCACCTCTCACTCTGCACACGTAAGCTCATCCGCCACCCTGCACTCCACCTATGCAAGCTGACACAAGCACACCCTTCACAAAGTTGGTGGGCAGCAGCAGCTCCTAAAATGTACATCAAGAATTTTAAGTGGAAGTAAATACAAAATGCTGTAACCTCCAGCTTGTCCGTAACAACATGCTCCCTGGTGGATGGAGAGAGAGACCATACACCACAAGCATCGGCATAAGATTGCCACCTTTTCCTGTACAAGGATAGGTCAGCCAAAAGGGAGGAGCATTCGGTGGTCATGTGCCCTCGTGGGAACCAATAGCGAGGCAGGAGATCATACTACCACAGCAGCCGGGCTATGAGAAATTCTGATCCACAGGGAGACCATTGAAGGGAGATTTATAGCGAAGGCAGGAAAGACGTATGGGGTTGGGGGAAGGTTTAGAGAGAACTGAGCAGCAAGCGGGGTGTACAAATTTGGGCCCAGGCAGTATTCACTCTCTTGTTCTTCGAGAAAGCTTCAGATTGGGATAGACAGACCTCTTGGATGGTTGGAGGGGTATTGGCTCAAATTGAAGACAGCATGTTTGATAGCTGCAGAGGTGAATACGACTGAGCCTATTCATCTGACACTAATACAAGCTGGACGATGAAGGAGCTTTGATTCGGCATTGGCATGCAACTGGGAGTAGTTTCATTACCATCACACAAGGTAGTGCTGCAATCAGGAGTGCTGTTGTTTTAATGTGGATCCTGGTGAGCGTTTAGTGGCAGGCCAGCAGATTGGCGAGTTTTGATGTTGTGATGCTCGCACATAATAATGCCTTTTGAGCACCCACAGACATCTCGCTTGGCAGATATAGATGTGATGCACCCCCATGAGATCGACAATTTGCAGTGACAATCAGAACTACAAAATCTTTACATCATCATGCCTCGATATGGCGGAAGTGGCTAAAGAGCCATGATTGGAGTTAGAATAGTAAATCATCCTGGCAGAAGTCATGGCGCTAGGGAGTAAGAATCATTCTGAATAATGTTCATGTTGATGTGAACCTCTGCACCTCGCCCCAATGCTTCACATTTAGGACTGCATTTACAAAAAGGTCATTTACAGTGTAGCACCAAAGACCTCATATAAAGCAATCCTAAATTGCCTTAAAATTCCTTTAGCATTGTCCATCCCCCAACACCTATTTTAAAGTGTTTTTCAGATCCTAACAGCCTTAACCTTAATCAATCAGTATTTGTAGAATGCAGCTTATCACCCATAAGGGTATCCAAGTGCTGGGTTGCTGGGCTTAGTAGAAAAGCCAGGTCTTGAGTCCCTTCCTAAAGTCAGTCAGGGAAGGTGATGTTCAGAGGAGGAGGTGGGAGAAGGAGCGGTCTCCGCTGTGGCTCCGGCAGATGTGCAGTGTCTGTGCAAAGGCAAGGGAGGCGGAGCGACGGTTTCTGGATAGTTAGTGGAAGTTCAGGTGGTGGTTCATGTATGCTGGTCCTTGGTCGTGAAGGGTTTTGTAGACCTTTGTCAGTGGTTTGAAGTGACATCTTTTCTGGACGGGGGCCAGTGGAGGTTCCTCAGGGGGTGGGTGATGAGGGTCAGTTGTGGCAAGTTGACGCTCAGTCTGGCAGCTGAATTCTGTATTGTCTGGAGCCTTCCCATGAGTTCAGACATGCTTCCTGTGTACAGAGTTGTTGTAGTCCAGGCGGCTGGTGAATAGGGCTTGTATGACTGTTTTTCTGGTGCTTGTTGGGAGCCATTTGAAGATTCTTCAGAGCATGCGAAGGGTGTGAAAGCAGGCAGAGGAGACTGTGTTGATCTGTCGCTTCATGGTGTTTGCTGTGCAGGATGATACCGAGGTTGCGGGCGTGGTCTTTTATAAAGGGTGGGTCCAAATTCAGCGAGCCACCAGTTATGGTTCCAGAGGAAGGTATGGTTGCCAAAGATCAGCACTCCGGTCTTGTCCATATTGACCTTCAGACAGTTGTCCCTCATCCAGGCTGCAATGTTTATCATGCAGTTGCAGATGTTTGTCTTGGTAGTGGTGGGGTGTGCTGAGAGTGAGAGGATGAGCTGGGTATCATTGGTGTAGGATATGATGCTGATATCTTGGGTTCTGATGATGACGGCTAGAGGCATCATGTAGGTATTAAAGCGGGTGGAGCTGAATGGAAAACGTTGAGGGATGCCGCAGATGGTGCTCTTGGGTTCCGAGATGAAGGGGAGGGAGTTTAATTCTCTCCTTGCATTCCGTGGGGAACTAAGCAATCTATTTGAGTGTGTCTCTCTTGATTCCGATCTGGTGCAGTCTCTTGTTGATTGTGTGGTGGAAGACAGTGAAGAAGGCTGCGGAGAGGCCGAGTAGGATCAGGGCGGCTGATTCTACTCTGTCAAGTAGGATGCGGATGTAGTCTGTGGTGGCAATCAGGGAGTTCTTGTTGCTGTGGTTGGCTCTGAAACCTGATTCGGAGGCATCTAGACGGTTGTTTCTCTCTAGATGTTCGGTGAGCTGACGGTTAATGGCCTTCTCCAGGACTTTGGTGGGAAACTGGAGCAGCAAGATGGGTTGGTAGTTCTGGAGATTACTGGGGTCTGCAGAGGGGTTTTGGACGGGAGGTCTGACCTCTGTGTGCTGCCATGTGTAGGTAAAGGTGGCTGTGGCAATGGATGCGTTGAGGATGATGATGAGCTTGTAGCTGATCTTGTTGCTTCCTAGGTTGAAGAAGCGTCGGGGGCAGGGGTCGGTGGGTGCTTCTGAGTGGATGAAGTTCATTATTGCTCTGGTGCCTGGAGTGGTGAGATGTTCCCATGTGGTGAGATAGGGGAGGGCTTCAGTCGGAGTGGGATGGATGGGGCTCAAAGTTCTTTTTGATGGTGGAAATCTTGTTGTGGAAGTGATTTGCTGGAGCAACACAGAGTTCATGGAGGGAAGGATCTTGTTCTCTGTGGCTACTGGGCAGGAGAACTCTCTGACGATGGTGAATAGTTCCCTGGTGTAGTTGGCGCTAGCCTCTATGCGGTCAGTAGGGCGTCCTTTTTTAGTATCTTTGAGTCGGTGATGGTATTTGTTCAGGGCAGACTTGAAGGTGGCTCTGTCTGTATCATCTCCACTGATGCGCCAGCTTCTCTCCAGTTGCATGCAGCAGCATTTCATTGTACTGTGTTGTGGTGTGTACCAGCTGGCTTGTTGGTGGATCTTCAAGTTTTGGGAGGTTTGATGGGGGCAACTCGGTGGGTGGTGTTGGTGATCCAGGTTTTGAAGTTCTTGACTGTCTGTCCAGGTTGGTTGTGGCGTCGGGCTGGGTGGTGTCAAGGGCGTCCATCCATTGGCTGTGTCACCTTGCTCTAGTTGGCGAAGGAGGTGCTGGGAGGGTTGCGGGTGGAGGAAGGTGGTCCTGCGATGGTAAAGTTGACAATATAGTGGTCAGTCCAGGTGAGTTCCGAAGTCTGGCTGTATTTGACTGTTGCTGGATGTGAATATGTGGTCTAGTGTTTGTCCTGCTCTGTGTGTGGAGTCAGTAACCAACTGGGTGAGTCCAATGTTGCCAATTCATTCCAGGAGGTTGGGGGGATTTGTATCTGAGGGGTTGTCCAGGTGGAAATTGAGGTCACTGTGGAAGGTGTAGTGCTGGGATTCGATGGTGAGTAGGGCAAGGAAGTCTGTGACGGTGTTGCAGAGGCTATGGTGTTGTCCAGGGGGATGGGGGTCTGTAGGTAAGGGTGCCTTTGATGGTTGTTTTGTGGTTGGTGTAGAGTTGGAAATTCAGCTGTTTCATCGTCGGCCTGGTTTCGTCTCAAATTATGGTGCTGCGGATTGATTCTTTGTAGATGATGTCGATGCCACCTCCGCGTTTGACAGTGCGGTCCGAGTGTGTCATCTTGTAGCCGTTTGGCGTCGCGGGGCGATGTCGGGGGCTAGAAGGGGTTGAGCCATGTCTGTCTCTATGATAAAGGTTACATCGGGGGTGACGAAGGAAATGGTGTCCCTGATTTCGCTGCATGTTTGCAGCGTAATATGGCGTTGATCAGGCGGCATCGGAGTGGTTCCGGGGTGGTGTCGGACGGTGGAGTGGGATTGGCGAGGGTTTTTGTGAAAGCAGGCAGTCCTAGGTGATAGGTGATTGGTCCTGCTGTGGAGCGAGGAGATGCAAGGCAGCAGTAGTTGCATTGTCTGGAGTCCAGGGCTCGGAACCCGTGGGTGTCCAGAGGGCCAGGGTTCCTGGCACTGGGCGTGGTTCAGGTTTCGACGGGTTTGCCTTTGGCTCACAGGGCAGGGCAGGCGGGAACAAAAAACAGCAGAAAGGAGCGGCAAAGCGGAGAAAACACGGGGCAAACAATCAGTCGAAAGACAGGAAAACACAGGGCAAAAACAATGACAAGGGATCAGGCAACAACAGTGAAAGAGTTAAGGTGAAATAAGGGACTGGCAATGTCAAGAAAATTAAAGAAGATTAAAGAAGTGTCAGCCAGGCAGAGCGAGTGGAAAACGAAGCAGTACAAGAAAGAGTTGGAAGCAACAATCAGGCCGGGTTACAGAGAGACAGAGTACCAGCAGCAGGCAGTCGCGGCCAGCATAACTCGCAGGAGGGTCATACGGGAGTTGGAAGGGGGGGTTTAAAGTTGTTGTTTTTTCTGATGGATACATCTGCCAGTGGATTCCTCACCTTGTGAATATCCCCTGCGCCAGCATTCCACGGAACTTTTCTTCCCCAGCATTCCACGTCGACGTGGGCGACGTCACAATACATCGGCTCCGCACGCGACTCCGTACGACGTCATCGGAGCCATAAGAAGCCCACGTCGGCGTGGTGACGTCAGTTCCCTTTTTTCCGCGCCGTCGACGCGCAACGGTTTTTTCCCAGTGCTCTCTAGATACTTTGTAATCTAGTGGTGTATTCTTGTTAAAATCGGAATGTCTTCGACGAGGAAGTCGGGCTTTAAGCCCTGTAGGGAGTGCGGAGGCCTGATGTCCATGACGGATCCGCATCAGAATTGTTTATGGTGTCTCTCTTCTGATCATGATGTGGATGAGTGCGGGTGCTGTAGGAGCATGAATCCTAAAGCACTGAAGGAGAGGAAGACCAAACTCTTCATGAAGAAGATCGGTGAGGAGAAGAGAGGGAGGAAAAAGGAGAAGTCCAGGCGGGAGTCTTCGACTTCGAGGTCGTCGAAGTCGAAGAAGCACCATAAGAAGAGGAAGCATTCTTCTCGGCGTCGGTCCTCGAAGTCTAAGAGGTCGAGGTCGGCTTCGCCTCGTCGACGTCAGAGCAAGATCTTGTCTCCTTCGCCTTCTCCGGATAAGTCTTCGAAGTCTCCCTCTCCGAAGCGGACTCCGGCTCGTTCCCCGACGCCGTCTCCGGCGCCGTCCAAGGCTTCGACTCCTGGTCGGGTGGAATCTGATGTGGAGCAGGAGCAGGAAGAGTCTGTCCCGGTGCCTGATGACTCCGTGGTTCCGGTGGAGGATTCGGAGGAGCCGACGCCGGTGGCTCCACAGGAGGATACAGGGGCAGTTCCTTATCCCCAGTTCCCGGCTCCAGGTACGGATCCTTCGGGGTTTCTGAATGCCATGTATGGCATTTTTCAGAGAGCATCCTTCCCATCCGGAGCACCAGCAGGTCCCGTGGGTCCGATGGCGTTTTCTCTGGGAGTGCCGCAGCAATATGCTCAGGCTCCTTTTATGCCTTTTATGCCGATGGCGCCTTCTTGGCAGTTTCCGGCGCCGGTTGGGAATCCGGCTCGACCTCGGATGGATGGTCAATCTTCGGAGCCTTCTTTGACGCCGAGGCCGACTCCTTCGACGCCGCATCCGGCGCCGCCGACTCCACCTGTAGCGCCTCCGACGCCGATGCCTTTGGCTCCACCGACGCCGCGTACGACGTCGACGACGCCGGCTCCCCGGAATCGATCGAGGCGTGAAGCCCAAAGGGTTTTGGAGGAGGAAAGATTTCGTGCTGAGGTGGAAGAAGGTGAGGTCGACTCTTCTTCGGACGAGTTTGGAGGTATAGAGGTGGCAAGTGGTTTGGATACCACCCCGGAGTGGGAGCATGCTTCTGCAAGGTCTTCTCCACCACAGGAATTGGCGCCCTACCATGTTGTGATCAAGAAGGCCGCGGAGTTGTTAGATCTGCAGCTGCCCTCTGTGGAATACAAGTCCAATCTGCTCACAGAGGTGTTGCACTCCCCGACGTCGGCTTCTGAGCCTTTGCTACCTTTCAATGAGGCTCTCTTGGAACCAGTATTGGAGGTGTGGAAGAAGCCTCTGTCAGCTCCAGCAGTTTGCAGGCAGGTGGCAAGGAGATACAGGGTTGCGCCAGGAGACCCGGATTTTTTATCCACGCATCCTTCTCCGGAGAGCCTAGTGGTGCAGGCTTCATGTTCTAAACATGCTTCGGGTGCTTTCCCCCAATCTCCTGCTGATAGGGAGTCGAAGAAAGTTGATCAGGCGGCCAAAAAGTCTTTCTCCTCAGGAAGTATGGCATTGAAGTCATCAAATGCTACGTGCTTGCTGGGGCGTTATGTTCATGCCCTGATGGACTCTATAAAGACTCTGGCCCCTAAGTTACCTGAGGGGGATAAGTCGTCCTTCATGGAGGTTGTGGCGGACACTCAGGCAGCTGCCAGGCAGGTGATCCAGTCTGAGCTGGATACGGCGGACTCTGTGGCGAGAATTATGGGGTCGTCCATTGCCGCAAGGAGACAAGCTTGGCTCCGTTCCTCAGGGTTTTCTGCGGATGTCCAGGCCACGCTGGTGGATCTGCCCTTTGATGGACAAAAGTTGTTTGGGGAGAAGGCAGATTCTGCTCTTCAACGTTTTAAGGACAGTAGGTTAACGGCGAAGTCCTTGGGTCTGCAGGTTCCTGTGAGAGGTTCAACTTTCCGTAAGGTTAGGGGATTCGGAAGGTCATCCTTTCGCTCCTTCCGACAGCCACAACAACAGCAGCAACAACAGCAGCAGAATCCCCTCTATCGCTCCTATAGAGGGAAGCAAAGGGGTCGGAGAGGTTCTGGTCGTAACCCCTCTTCTTCCTCCTCCTCCTCTGCTCCAAATGAGGCTTCAGGGAAGCAGCCCTAGATCCCCCATCCCGGATCATGTAAGACCTGTGGGGGGTCGGGTGTCCTACTTTCTACGGGGTTGGAAATCTGTTACAACCGACCTTTGGGTTTTGAACCTCGTAGAGACTGGGTACGCCCTTCCCTTTCGGGAGTTTCCTCCCCCTTACCCTCCTTGCCAAGGTTATTGCTCGGAGGACCACCTGCTTCTCCTGCAGAAAGAAGTTCTGGCCTTGTTTCAGAAGGGCGCAATAGAGGTGGTTCCGGAGCAGGAAAGGGGTCAGGGATGCTACTCCCGGTATTTCCTGATCCCCAAGAAGGACGGCAGATTGCGTCCGATTCTGGACCTCAGAATCTTGAATTTTTACCTGAAACAGGAGAAGTTCAAGATGCTGACCCTTGCGCAGGTTCTTCAAGCGTTGCAGCAAGGAGACTGGATGGTGTCGCTCGACTTGCAGGACGCGTACTTCCATGTCCCAATCCTGAAGTCGCACAGGAAGTATCTCCGTTTTACGGTTGGGTCGCAACATTATCAGTTTGCGGTCCTCCCGTTTGGTCTTACTACTGCACCTCGAGTCTTCACAAAGGTGATGGCAGTGGTGGCTGCTCATCTCAGGAGGTCGGGGATTCCGGTTTTCCCCTACCTGGACGACTGGCTTCTGAAGGCAGAGTCCCCGGAGATGGTGCAGCGTCATCTGCAGGTGACAACTCAGCTGTTATTCGACTTGGGTTTTTCGATCAATGTGCCCAAGTCTCACCTGGTGCCCTCTCAACGCAACCTGTTTATAGGGGCAGTACTGGACACTACTGTGTGTCGGGCATTCCCTCCTCCTCAAAGGATTCTCGACATTCAGGAGATGGTCCCTTTATTCCACAGTGGAGCGGTTGTTCCAGTTCTGAAGGTCCTTCGCCTGCTCGGTCTGTTCGCTTCCTGCATTCTGTTGGTCAACCATGCACGCTGGCACATGAGGGCGCTCCAGTGGTGCCTCCGCAAGCAGTGGTATCAGCACAACGGGGATCTCGGGGAGTCGATCAAGATCTCCGGAGAAGCTGCAGCGGATCTGTCTTGGTGGAGCGTGGAGGGCAATCTGTCCCAAGGAAAGCCTTTCCATCTACCTCCATCGGTGGCCACAGTGATAACGGATGCCTCCACCCTAGGGTGGGGAGCTCATCTGGGGGATCTGGAGATCAAGGGTCTTTGGTCTCCAGAGGAAAGGTTGTTTCATATCAACCTTCTGGAGTTGCGGGCGATTCGTTTGGCACTCAAGGCCTTTCTCCCTTCCCTTCGCGGTCGGTCAGTTCAAGTTCTGACGGACAACACGACCGCGATGTGGTATATAAACAAACAGGGAGGAGTAGGGTCTCTTTGTCTCTGCAGAGAGGCCCTGCGGCTGTGGTCCTGGGCTCAGGACCATCAGATTTGTCTGATGGCAAATCATCTGGCCGGGGTGCTGAATGTGCGTGCGGACAGTCTCAGTCGGCAGTTCTCCGCCGACCACGAGTGGAGGCTCCATCCGGAGGTGGTTCGTCACGTCTTTCGGACGTGGGGGACTCCTCGGGTGGACCTGTTTGCCACCCGAGAGAACGCGCACTGCCCGTCATTCTGCAGTCTCCAGTTTCCGATGCAGGGGGCGTTGGGGGACGCGTTTCAGTTGAGTTGGGGTTCACGACTCCTTTACGCGTTTCCTCCCATACCCTTGATTCCTCGGGTTCTGAGGAAAATTCGCCAAGACCGGGCCCAAGTCATTTTGGTCGCCCCGGACTGGCCAAGAAGGGTGTGGTACACAGATCTTCTCCACCTCTCCTCGTGGCCTCCGCTCCGTCTCCCTCTGAGGGCAGACCTCCTCTCGCAGTCGGAGGGGCAGGTTCTACACCCCCACCTCCAGAGCTTACACCTTCATGCCTGGAGATTGAACGGGGCAACCTGAGTTCCTTCTCTCTCCCACCTGATGTGGTGGACGTTATTTTATCGGCCAGGCGACACTCCACCAAGTCCATATACTCCTACAGGTGGTCTAAGTTTGTAAAGTGGTGTGGAGAGAGATCCATTGACCCTTTAAAGGCTCATCTTTCTGATGTGCTTCAGTTTGCTCTTTCCTTGGCTCAGCAGGGCTGTGCTGTGGCCACGGTCAAGGGCTACCTTTCGGCCTTATCGGCATTTCTGTGCCTTCCAGATCAACCTTCGTTATTGAAATCTCCGGTTGTTCTGAGGTTCATCAAGGGCCTTACAAACATGTTTCCTCCTACTCCATTTGTAATGCCTCAGTGGGACCTTAATCTTGTCTTAACCTTTTTAATGGGGTCCCCATTTGAGCCTCTTCATAATTGTCCTTTGAGGCTGTTGTCCTTTAAGGTGGTTTTTCTTGTAGCCATAACCTCGGCAAGGAGGGTAAGTGAGCTTCAAGCTCTTAGTTCCAAACCTCCTTTTCTTACCTTACATGCTGAAAGGATGGTTCTCAGGACCAGGGCTGCTTTCCTGCCAAAAGTTGTTACTCCTTTCCATTTGGGGCAGTCTATTACCCTCCCTGTTTTTTATCCACCCCCTCATCCTTCCAAAGAGGAAGAAAGACTCCATCGCCTTGACCCGAAGAGGGCTATGAGTTTTTATTTGGACAGGACCAAGGACTTTCGTGTTGATGACCAGCTTTTTATTGGCTACGTTGGTCGTTCTAAAGGTAAAGCGGTGCACAAGCGCACGCTGTCAAGATGGATAATACTGACCATCAAGATCTGCTACGCCCTGGCTGGTAAGACTCCTCCTGAGGGTATTCGTGCTCACTCTACTAGAGCTAAGTCTTCAACATCTGCTCTGGCCCGGGGTGTTCCTGTGGCAGATATTTGTAAGGCCGCGACTTGGGCCTCCCTCCATACTTTCGCAAAGCATTATTGCTTGGACTCTGAGATGAGGAGGGAGGGCCACTTCGCGCGCTCTGTCTTGCAAGACTTTCTGGTATAGGAAGGTGGACACCCTCCTCCGGGAGTGGGGACTGCTGTGGGAATCTATTCACAAGGTGAGGAATCCACTGGCAGATGTATCCATCAGAAGAACAAGTTACTTACCTTCGGTAACGCTTTTTCTGGTGGATACAGTATCTGCCTGTGGATTCCTCACCAACCCACCCGCCTCCCCGTTGTCCACCTTTTGTATACCATGAAATTAGTCTTGTTTGAAATGCTTATATTTTCTCTTGTACATTTGTAGGTAATGCTTGTTTGATTAGCATTCCCTTGTTTTGTATGCTATGTATATGTATTGGTTTTCTATATACTGTGTATACTTGGGTTTGTCGTTGGTTCACCTGTTCGCCTCGAAGGCACGGAAAAAATGGGTGGAACTGACGTCACCACGCCGACGTGGGCTTCTTATGGCTCCGATGACGTCGTACGGAGTCGCGTGCGGAGCCGATGTATTGTGACGTCGCCCACGTCGACGTGGAATGCTGGGGAAGAAAAGTTCCGTGGAATGCTGGCGCAGGGGATATTCACAAGGTGAGGAATCCACAGGCAGATACTGTATCCACCAGAAAAAGCGTTACCGAAGGTAAGTAACTTGTTCTTTATTACCTTACCAGGTCCCATGCGCCTCAGCTCCAGGTCCCGCGTTTTCCTGCTGCTTTCCTTTGGAACAGAAAGCAGGCAGCCTCCCTACCCTCCCCTCCCCTAAGCCAATCACAACGCTGCAATGGCAGCGTTGTGATTGGTAAGGCCATTTTCTATATGTAGGCTGCATGCCAGACCCAACCCAAAATAAGGATTCCCTAACCCTCTTCAGGAGATGGGACTCAGCAGACGAGCAATATTGTGGTCCCCCGGCAAAAGCACCAATTCTTATAAAAAAAAAAAATATATATATATATATATAAATCCATCCATCTATCCTACCTACCTGCTCTCGCCAGTAGGTAGTTAGTGTTAGGACCTAGTTACCATAGGAAAAGCGTTTTTTGATTTGCCAATAACTTTGGCGCCGTTTGACAAATCTTCATGAAATTTTCAAAACTAGTGGGGCGCTCCAGTCAGCTCCTGTATTGAAAGCGGGGGCCGAGGAAAAAGGGGGGTCCCAAAACGCGTTTTTTCCATAGGTAACTTTAGCCAAAGCTACAGCCCGAACTGCTGAACGGAATTACACCAAATTTGGCAATAAGGTAGATCTTGGTTCAGAAAGATCCCTTTTTGTTAAATGGTGTAAATCTGTTAAGTAGTTCCTGAGAAATTAAGGAAAGAAAAAGTTTCGATATCTGTGGCCGAGGAGGGTTCGCGAACCCTCCCGACCACGAGTTTCATTCTAATTGGCTGCCAACACTCCAAACCAGGAAGTGTTGGCAGCCATCGTGTGACTCTGTAGAACCGAGTCACAAGAAAACAGTAAAAAAAACAAGAAAAGGGGGCAGGGTAGAAACACCCTGACCCCATAGGCCTGCTCAGGGGGTCTCACAAGGACGCCCAGGGCCCAAAAAAGCATTAAAAAAAAAAAAAAATTGGCGGAAATCGCAATAGGGCCGTGAATCCCGCCAAAATTATTTTTTTTAAACGAAGTGCGGACTCCCGCGCTTCATTTAAACCAGCATTGAAAATGCAATAGGTCTCGCCTTTGATAAAGTTAAAGCCATTTGCTTTGCTAATGGTATTGTATAGCAAAGCAAATGGCTTTAACTTAATGAAAGGCGAGACCTGTTGCATTTTTAATGCTTGTTTTCATAAGCTGTGGGTGATCTGGGAGAAAGGGAGTCAGGAGGTTACTGTGTTTTTATGAGATGTGGCTTTATGCATGACTGTGTTGCAGTCATTTCAGAGCTGAAAGGGCACTCGTAAATCAACAAATCAGGTCTGTGACCCCAAGAGATTGTGCGGGTGAAAGCAAGGTAATAAGATTTTTCTTCATCTGCTCACCCCAGAACCCTCCCTGTGTGGCTAATGGTGGTCAGTACATACATGGCCATGCATGGCAAGGAGCGCAGGCAGCCGGCTTGGACTAATACTGAAAAACGCCAGCTCCCTTGATGGCACAGTACAGCACCACATCAAGAGAGCAATATATCATCCTCTGCGGATTAAAATGCTTCAGCAAGACCCTAAAGGTGCACCAGCCCAGACAATCTGTGGATGTCAACTACTACAACAAACCTCTGATGTTTTGAAGCAGTCATTCACGGACTAAGCAATATACGAAATAACTCAAATACAAAAAAGGAAGAAATAAAAAATGCTTTGAGCATCAAATGCTTTAATAAGTCGAAATACTATAAATATACAGTGAGCATCAAATAATCCACTGTACTCAAGAATTCTAATTATATTCTGAACATCGATTACTTTGAAGATTCTCTGAGCCTCCAGTACTTAATTGATTTTCTTAATGCAAAATACTCTAAAAGGTTTGTTCAGCCATAACCCCCAATAATCAGAACAAACATGGTGTTAGATAGACCAGGAACTGCATAATCACTAACAATGCACTGTCCCAGCAAGGACAGACCAAGAGCAATACCCGAAGGTATTAGAGCACTTTCGACGAGCACCAGTTACATTACACAAAATCACATTAATTGTTTTTAGGCACGATTGGATTAAGTGATTTGACCAGAATCACAGGATTTTGAGACGATGCTGAGACTTGAACCTGGTTCCCCAGCTCCAAAGTCGGCAGCATCTGCCTTAACACCTTCTCTCCCTGCATAATGCAAACATTATTGTCCTAAGACTTCACATAGTTGTTAAGTTTATTTACGTCCGTAGTTTTCCAGATAAACGTTTAGATCCACAGTGTGCGTGTGTGCGTGCACTTAGTTGCGTGAGTGCATGTATGTTATTTGCTGTTTGTTTGCATGTGTTTGTATGTGTGTGCAATTGTATGTTTGTGTGTTTGTACGTGTGCATATAGTGGCAACTGCCATGCAGCTGGCATATTCGTGCATCACAAACACTGGATAACAGGCAGATCGGGTAGGTGGTGAACGTATAGATACAGATGTCGGGAAGCGGACCTGACATGGATCTGGAGGCAAGGGCGCTGCCAATCTCACCTGTTGTGTGACACTGCTGGAGGAGCACACATGACGACTGTTGTTGTGGCCCTGCAGGTGCCAAGAGGGACGGCTGCGTGATGCTAGTACCGCCCGGGGTTGGGACTAGAGGTGGGCGGAATTTGCGTAATCGCGTTACGCAAATCTCCGCGAAACGGTACAAAATCTCCGCGAGCACGCAGAAATTCCGTGAACACGCGGAATTGCTTGTTCGCGATGCTTTTTTCATGTTCACAATCGCTGTTTGCGTGCTCGGGGAGAAAAATCTCGCGAACACGCATTTTGAGAACGCGAACAAGCCAAAAATTTCGCGAAATTGCGAAAAGCAGAATGTTGGGCAATTTCGCGTTCTCCGCGGAACGCGAAATTCCGCAAATTCCGCAAATTCCGCGAGCGGAACGGAATTTACCACCCAGGCCTAGTTGGGACGTGCTCTGTCCCGGAAGGATCTCCCCATGCCACTGCTGTGACCCTGCAGCCATGTGACGGGCCTGCCCTTCTATAAGGAGAAAGGAAGTGTCGCACCTTCAGGGGCTGAGATCCAGCCTTTTTTCAAGACCTATTCTCTAAGTCTTAAAAAAAGCTGCTGTTCTCCCCTGCCGCATCCATAATATGTCCGGGTAGTGGCAGGGGAGAAGCACCCTGGGGAAACTGGGATGACACTGAGGGGAGCCCGGAACGCAGCCCGAAAGCACAGTGTCTGAATGGTAAATGCTGTGAGCAATCCAGCGAGACTGGCACCCACACCGGCCAGCTCAGAGAGGCATTGTATGCTGGCCTTATGAGCAGCTGGAGAGCCCTCGTGCCAGGAAAAAGACACTGCAGTATCATCCGTTAGAAGCAGTGTTTTGTGATTACGAGAAAGGCGTCAAAAATGTGTACGGCCATTAAAACAAATTTGCTTTTCAAGTTAGCGATGTGGCGTAACTTTGGGGTTGAGGAACCAGTTAGTCTCAGCATCGGCTCTACAAAAAACATGCAAATTGTAACAAATAAAATTAAAAAACAATGGCAGATCAAAACCAAATAGAAACAGAAAGATAATTACGAGCTACCTGGCAAGGACCGGAAATGGCGACATAAACGAATAGAAACAAAATTATGAGCTACCTGGCAAGGACCGGAAATGGCGACATACGGGTTTGCTGTACTCGGCTCTACAAAAAACATGCAAATTGTAACAAATAAAACAATGGCAGATCAAACCGAATAGAAACAGAAACAAAATTACGAGCTACCTGGCAAGGACCGGAAATGGCGACATATGGGTTTGCTGTACACATGCGCGTGCATTTGCATGTGTAATCGATTCAACATGTGCACGCGTGAATGCGCACTCCGGCAAGCTGCATACGCGAAGCGGCAGCTTAGTTGCCATGATGTTAAAATGCAAACAAAATGGCGTCGGACTGTCTACAGTTTCGACGGGCATGCGCATGCTGTTTGCTTTGGAAAATGGCTAGAGCTGCCAACTTTGTCCATGCAGACGCGTGCATGTACACCCTCGGGAGAATTGATTGCAAAAGGCTCTTGCATGGCGAGAGCAGCGCAGCCCCGGGGACCGCCTCCTCCCCAGGGCTGTGAAAAAAAATGCGTGGGGGGGTCCCAATCCCCCCCACACGCTGCCCCGGGGACCGCCACCTCCCCGGGGCTCTTTTATTAATTAAAACCTGTGTGGGGGGCCCGAGGCCCCTCACACGCCCCATGGACCACCACCTCTCCGGGGCACTACATATGCAAAATGCTGGGGTCCGTTACGGTCCCCCGAGCCCCGGGAACCACCACCTCCCTGGGGCTTTGTAATGGTAGGGAGGGGGGCCGCATGGCCCCTCCTCCTGGAGCCCTTCATGGCCCTGGGGACCGCCACCCCCCAGGGCTGGCTCCTGCAGTGTCCCGTCCTGTCATAGCAAACACTGGTTTGGATTTTGGAAGCGAGAGCAGGTTACTTGCTCTCCCTTCCAAAATCGAAAGCAGATTGCTTTTTCTCAAGGGGAGCTGCATGTTAGCAGCTCCCCTTGTGGAAAAGCAATGCCGGCTCCTGCAGGAAGCCGGCGGGACCGTGAGAGAATTGGGGCTCCGCCCACGGTCCCCAACGGAGAGGTCAGGCCCTGGGGGATGGGGTCCCCGGGGCCATAAGTGGCCTGGGAGGGGGGCCACGTGGCTCCCCTCCCCAATATTAAATTAAAAAAAAGGAAAGGCTGGCCCTGGGGGATGGGGTCCCTGGGGCCATAATTGGCCTTAGGAGGGGGGCCACACTGCCCCCCTCCAACTAAAAAATAAAAAATAAAATTTTGGCCATGACCCGGGGTTGGGGTCCCCGGGGCATAATTGGCCTCTAAAGGGGGGCCACACAGCCCCCCTCCCGTTATTTTTATTTTTTATTTATATTTATTAAGGGGTCAGGCCCTGGGGGATGGGTCTCCAGGGCCCCAAAAATAGTAAAAGAAGGGGGGGCCACAGAGCCCCCCTTCTTAAAAAAAACCCCCAAAAAAACCTGGCACTCTGCAAACGCGCCCCCTGGCACGTTGTACGTTGGGGAATTAATTCCCCTTGAATACTGAGGGTCCCTTGGGGGCCAACTAGCCCACCATGTACCTCCACTAAGCACTACAGAGCTGCGTTGCAGAGAGGTGGTCTGAGGCCACGCCCCTTTTTACACCTCTCTGCAAAGCAGCTCAGTGACGTTTAATGGAGGTACCTGGTGGCCTAGTTGGACCCCAGGGACCCTCAGGATTCAAGGGGACTTAATCTCCCAACTTAAAATGCGCCAGAGTTTGCAGAGTGCTGCAGGGAGGGGGAAGGGGCCCTGATATAACAAGTTAGCAATCCTGCTGTGTGGGACTTACTGGAAGTAATAAAGGAGGTAGTTTGCCCCCAAGGTTGACTATCCCTCCTGTTACTTCAGCTAAATGTGTATGAAGGCCACGTTCACCTTTCTCCACCACTCTGCAAATGCTACTGCTATGTTATAGTTAGAAATTAACATTTAAAAAAACATTGAAATTCACTGAAAAAAACATCGGTTTCAGGCACGTTATAGTTAGAAATTAGCATTTACAAAACCATAGAAATTCACTGAAAAAAACATAGGTTTCAGGGATGTTGTAGTTAGTTGGACATTTCTCTCGTACAAAACCATAGAAATTCCCCTGTTATAGTTAGTTCAGCTGATTATAACTTGCGCACCCGCAATGCACTTCTGATGACGTCACATATTACATCACATCATTCATGACATGGTCAGTGACATCACTGATGACATCTCAAATGACATCACTGATGACATCATCCACGTGAAAATCTTATGCACCTCCTCACACTCTAATATAACCTTTGATACACCCACTGTAAAATACAGACTACCATTTTTGAAACCATCGACACACCAATACCAGTTACTACCTACGCACTCACTGATTCCTAGGTCTACACACACATCCACTCATTCACCCATACAATCACTCATACATGCAGTCACTCATCAACACAACACTTTCATAAGCACTCAAACACCTATACAGACACTCACACACCAATTCAGAAACTCACACACCACCACTCATCCATGGAGTTACTCACACACCTAGTCAGTCATGCAAAGAATCAATCACACTTCCATTTACTGACCTATACAGTTATACACACACCACATCACTTATTCAAACAGAAACAAACGCATGCTTACTCTCTTATCACTGATACAAGTACACATTCATCCATACAGTCACTCTCACGTATAGTCAATTATATACTCCAACTCTCACATACACTGCCTTTTACATATGTAGTTACTTGGACATGTACCACTGAGACATCCATTCTCTCACCAACACACCCATACACACACTCACCCACCCATACAGCTGTTTGCACATGCACTCTTGAACCCATACAACCAATGAATCAACCAGTCACACATCTCCCACCCCCCACACACACACACTCAGGCACCTATACAAATACTCAGGCAACCTATCAATAGCCCATATAGACACTAATGTAGCTACTGACCAACCCATGCAGCAGCTTACACAACTACAGACAGACTGATAGAGACATTCACTCAGTTTAGTCACTAACCCATGCATTCAGTAAGACACTTCTAATCACTCACTTATACAATCAGTCACGCACCTACAAAATCCTCCATCCACACACTTATACACCCACTCATTCTTCAATACACTTTGGCATATATATATAAAACGTATTTAAACTATACAGAAACACACAGTCATTGGATGATGTCATCAGCGATGTCACTGACCATGTCATGAATGATGTAATATGTGACGTCATCAGAAGTGCATTGCGGGTGCACTAGTTATAGTTAGTTGAACTAACTATAACGGGGGAATTTCTATGGTTTTGTACGAGAGAAATGTCCAACTAACTATAATGTTCCTGAAACCTATGTTTTTTTCAGTGAATATATATATATATATATATATATATATCATCCAATCCCACTCAAAGAAATGGGGCCGAGTCCACTCGGTGACAAGGGGTGATGTTTTTATTGCCAAATTAAAAGCGCAAACAAGGAGTTGTTGTGTCCATTGAAAGCACAAAGGAAGGAAATGCTGTTTCCAAGAAACGCTGGATAGGGCAGACGCGTTTCAGCTTAATGGCTTTCTTCAGTGCCCGAATCTCCTCAGCAGATATATATATATATGTGCACACACACACACACACCTTTATGCTTCACCGTCTCCATTCCACTTCTCTGACGAGGACACACGGCACCACAGAGATCGGTATGTTTTCATTCTTTTTTTGTTATTATTTGTTTAACACCATGGTTCAGCCACACAGACGGACGGTCTACGTGTTTCGGCTCCCAGCCTTCTACTGTACCATAGAGTCCCTATGTCTAGAACGTCATTTTAAACTGCTCTTGTGCATTAACCCCTCATTACTGTTTATTATACTAGACTAAAAAGACTGCGAGTCTTCACTTTTCTAGTTGCCAATTCATGAACTCCATTTTTCATCCCTGTAAAGTACAAAGTGCATATCATTTATAGGCAAGATTTATATTCTGACAATGTGTATTTTATCAATATATTCAATTTGCAAAGAAGGGTGCGGAACCTTAATTGAACATGGAAGTGCAAGTGCTTCAGAAAATGTATAAAATTATAATATATACATACAGTATCCACATATATAACATATACATTTTTACACACAGTGCCAGATGTATTGAATTTCATGTAATTAAAATAATGATCTCTTTCTAGAAAAGATCAGATCCAAAGATCGATGGTATAAGATGTACTACAGGGGTAAAGAAGACAGGAAAGGACAGAGAAGATAATAAAGGAATTAATCTAGACATCTAGATAGAATATTTGTAACATCCTATAGTAATTAGCCATATCTTGATATAGGGATCAGTTGTTACAAATATGTGTTAAAAATCTTCTCATATCGCTGTATAATCTAAGATGCAGTTTGAACTTAAGTTTTCATGTACAGTAAATAACATTCTAATCAGTTCACCTATTTTCTAAACGTATATTTTGAAGCCATGCAGTCTGCATTTTATTTGATCAATCAATAATTGGATCCCTTCTCAATTTGAATATTATTCAAAGTTACATCTGATACATCTAAGGTGCCTATTACTAAATGTGACTTTCTATAAAGTGCAGTGCTCTACTGTAACTCATGTTTTATTTTTGATCTCAAGTGCAATTTAATATCCATGAATGTAATACAAGTGCCCTGCTAAAATATATATATATATATATATATATATATCTCCATCCATCCATCCATCCAAATGAGACTGCTCCGCAATTGAAGCGCCACACACGGTCACGTTTGCACCTTTTATTTGGACAGGACTGTGGGACAACTTCATCATCCTCTCAGCTTCAGTGAAATGTCCAAACGCGTTTCGGGCTTCTGGAGCCCTTTGTCAATGGTACTCTTCAGAGGGGAACCGCAGCATGATTAAGACGCCGTACTCACGGCGTTCGATTTAAGTCCCGTCCTTGTGGGCGTGTATCACCACTGCATGCTGGTCTAAGAAGTCTTGGCAGAGTTTTAATTCATAGTGATTTGCCGTGACACCCCTCACCCCTCAGTTTTCTTCAGTTCTCTAGTGGGGTGCTTGAGAAGGTAAGTCCGGGGCCCCGCTCATATTGACCCTGCCCACATGGCCATGCCATTCCTTGGACGCTCAATGCTCACAGTGTGGAGGAGCTGCTTATCCGCAGCAAGGCTGCCTCGCGGTCCGAGTGGACCGCTATATATCCAAATGAGACTGCTCGGCAATTGAGGCGCCACACACGGTCACGTTTGCACCTTTTATTTGAACAGGACAGCGGGACAACTTCATCATCCTCTCAACTTCAGTCCAATGTCCAAACGCGTTTTGGGCTTCTGGAGCCCTTTGTCAATGGTACTCTTCAGAGGGGAACTGCAGCATGATTAAGACACCGTACTCGCGGCCATGTGGGCAGGGTCAATATGAGCGGGGCCCCGGACTTAGCTTCTCAAGCACCCCACTAGAGGACTGAAGAAAACTGAGGGTAAAATGGTTCCTCCTGCATAATGCAAAAACTAGACCTGGGTTGCTTATGTTCCGGTTCAGGGAGGACCTGGCCTGGCAGTTCTCGGTGAACTTTTCCCACTGGAGCAGAGTCAAGACCGATTTGTATATGGTTGGTTCCAAACTGAGGTGGTATAGTGTGTAAAATATCAATGGGCTGGGGCTCGAGTAATTACCAGTGGCTGAGATTAACTGAATAATTCCATCCATCACTTTTTTGTATACTTTAGTGTGTTGCCCTAGGTGGGACGAGTATGCCCATACATGGGTCCCATGCGCACTGTGACACTGGAACCAAGCTACACATGGCTGATGAGCCTTAACTAGGGCGAAACGGTTCCTGAGTTGCCTTTGTTCCAGTTCAGTGAGCACCTGGAGCAGGGTGGAGAAAAGTTAGCATATGGCTGGGTCCAAACTGAAGTGTCATAGTGTGGAAAATAGCAATGGACTGGAATGCAGCCTGAGTAATTGACTGTGTCTGAGATTAATTCAAGCATTCCATCCATCACTTTATTGTATAGTTTAGTGTGTCACCCCAGAAGACCATAACATGTGCTATCAAAAGTGAGATACCGAATACCAAGACCTAGGTGTAGTATTGTTACCATCTCATGTGTCTTTATTCTATCACCAGACAGGCCCTGCCTCTTTAGCTCACTCTTGCAGATTCGTTTTCATTCCTTTGTTTTCTTTTTGTCACAGTTTTCTCTTTTTTTTCTCCTTTCCCTCTTTTGTGCATTTCTCTCTCTGCTCCAAAGTCAGATGAGGAAATCTAAAAGCTGGTCCCTAAAAAATGAGTGCCGGTGCGCCCCACCTATAACCACTGGGTCAAATTAAGCACTGCTTCCTCGTATTAAAGAAATACCCTTTTTTTAATTTTAAAGAGACGTTATCATTGTTCCAAGATTTATGTGCCAAATATTTTCAGGACTTGGCTTGTGCATGGGCTCTTAAGCCAAGCCAGACCATTGGCCCGGATCTGGCCTGGCTCTCCTGGTTAATTTGCTGGCTCGCCCATTTCTACCCTGGGCCGTTATGCCTGCTGTGTCTAGAAATCAGCCAGCTCTGCAGGGACAAAACTGTTTTTGGGGGGAGCTTCCTTTCCCGGCATCTGTGGGGTTAGTGCACAATTTTCCATAGCAGATACTTTCAATCCAGCAGTATACGTTTGTTCCAACTCTACATTTCCAGTTTTGTTGATCAAATGGTTAGTGCTGGTTCAAAAGCAAATGTACCCAAACTGTGAAAGTGGGAAGTGCAGAATAGCGTTTACGGGGAATGTGCGTGTGTCGTTCGTGTGGTGAGCTGAAGCTACTAGGCACAGGCAAGGGTTTGAAGGGATGTAACAGTTGCAAGTAAGCAGCTCTCAAAGGGTCTTCTTTTAGTGAGCTTGGTAGTGTTAACGCGTTCACTCACGGCAGTACTTTTTGTTGCTCTGGCGAGTGTACCTGGGAGACGTAACTCACACGGTGATCCACTTTTAATAATGTGCTGTGTAAGTATGCAGGCTCAAACATTTTGGCATTGCTTATTGTGGCTTTAAATGTGCATGATCACTCAGTAGCACCATTTTTGCAAGCTCTTTAATAATAGGTTTTTATCTAGAGGTTCATATCACAGGTCTACCTAAGCACAGTAAATAACAGGTGTTGCTAACACTCAATTTAAGTGTACACAGTTCACTGACCTCAGGACAATGACCTCTTGTAGAGACTGGAACTTGTGACCTTCTGATTACTACAGATTTCAATAGGAAGGTTAAACCACTGACCTGTCTCGGCTGCCTAACTACAACTGAACTCACAGTGAGGCTTATAATTAGCTTGCATGTGCACTTTCACTCATCAACACCTTTTAATGCTGTACGCAAGGCCACTGGAATTATGATTCTGTGGCCACAGCATTTTCTGTTTAGTTATTTATTTGCTCATTTGACACTTAATCCACCACATGCTGCGTAATCCGTAGTTTTTAACAAAACAAATTGATCAAAAGTTACTGAACATGCAGTGATACTTATTGCGGAATAGTGGGAGGCCCATCCAGATTTTTTTTTATACATTGCCAAAGAGGGCAATTGCCAAGGGCCCCCACCTTCCAAGGGACCCCTGGAGAAGTGAACTTTCTCTCTACTTGACCTCTGTCTATTTTATTTCCCCATTTCTCCCTCTTCCGACCTTTACCCCTGGTGCAGTCTCTACAGAGTGTAATCTTAAGGATTTTAGGGATAACCCTGCAAGACATATTTCAACTGTTGTTGTGTGATCCTGTTAAAGTTTAACATTTTATTTAGTATTGTTTGGCATCAATGGGGCAGGAATTATCAGGCAATGGGCAATAGAATTCAAATTTGTGCCATACAGGGAATATGAATTTGTCTTTCCCGGGCCCCAAAGACCTTAAAATGACAATGAGCCCTTTGTAAAGGTTGACTCGTCACTTTTTGGCTGCGTAGTGCTGCATTTGGTTTCTTAATCGGGTACATTTGAAACCTTTGCTCAGATGACAAAATAATGGAATGAAATTCCGGTAATGCTATCACAAAATGTGCCACTTTATGTCTCATAATTTGCCGTCTCTTGCCGCCTACTTTGGTCCTCCTTTGCTGCAGAATTTGCTCCTTCTTTGCCACATAATCCCAGTGGCAATGGTTAGTAGACACGTTTACTTAGGATGGGTCACTTTTGGTGTACACTGTAAGTGTCCATTGTCATTCCCTAACCCTCTTTTTTTAGTTCTGTGTGAGAGGGCACCCACGCATTCATGAAGTGACACCGTGATTAGTGAGTGGACTGTGCATGTGCGCATAGACACACGTGCGCAATAACTTTCATTTTCAGTGCTCCCCTTCAATGCGCAGGCACATTCGTTCACAAGCTCGCACCTTTTAATGCGAAATAATGATTGTGCGATGCTTTCAGGAAGTTCTGCTTGGTAATTCGCGGATGTCGAAATCGGAGATGCGGTGAGAAATTGTGCCATGTGCAGTCAGTCACCAGTGACGTGAGACTCCACTGAGTCACCGAGACGGATTAAAAGCAAGATTATGCCCAGGGTGAGAGATTCGCTCAAATGAGTGTGCCCGAGGTGCTTGGGATGGCATTGGACAAAACCGCTGTATTCCTTAAATGTAATGTCTGCTCTGATGAGCAAGTGCTCTGCCGCGCCCCCTGCAGGCCGCCCGTTCACATGAGCTGCCTCAGTAAAGGGGCTCTCCTTGCCACTCACGCTGCACTCCTAGCACACACTGCATACACCTCAGATACCCCACCCACCCTCCCCCGTTGCACTCAGTTCTGCCCTACCATGAAAGCAGCCGCAGTGGCAGCTACGTTGCCCTGAACTACTTCTGCCATGCTCGCCCTAGTGACGGACAGCGACCCCTTCCCAACCCTCACTGGACTGACATGCGACAGCTGAGCGCCTAGCTCTGGTTCGTGTGCCCCGTACTTCTTCTACAAGGCACTCCCTTTCCTCAGACGCAACTCACACTTTGCACAGGAAAAGAATGCAATGATGCTAGCCCCTTCTTACTAATTCCACCTCCTACTGATGAAAGGGCACGGTTATCCCAGCTCCGTGATGCCCTTTGAGGGTGAGCTCTCCGGGCACTGCGCTGGAATGAGTGAATGTCGCATCGCTTGCCCCCTCCTTCGCAGCCCATCGAGGTTTGGTCCTTTGAAGGACACATTTCGCTAAAGTTGGCCGCCTCACACACCAGTAAAGGGCACCTTTCCCCGGCCGCCCTGTCCAACCCCTCCTGTGCTGTGCGCCCGCCCCAGGCGCTCTCCGGGCCTGGTTGCCTCCTCACACTTCAAACCTCCCTTCGCCGCCCGAGGAGGCTCTCAGAAAGGGCTTTTCTTTCAGTCTTGCAATCTCAATGAAAGCTTGCGACACAAAACACCAAAAAAGCGTGAGAAAGGAAACCTGAGAGAAGCCCGAAGCCCTGTAACCAACCCAGCGGAAAGAAAGGCTGAGGAGGGAGAACCGGTTCTAGTAAACACGGGGGGAGGGGAGCAGGGCAACGAGGAGCTCCGCAGCAAAGGCTGCCGACTCCCAGGGCACAGTGCCCCTTTGCAGGGGCCCCGCCGCTGTGTAATGTAAGAGGGAGAAGGCCAGGCCTGGCCCCGCGATACTGAGCCCGGCAAGCTCCTCGGCCTAGGCTCTGGAGACTTAACTCGGACAGTTTGAAGGAAAGCATGCAAGACCAGCCGTGCATCAGGTGCAAAGCACAGGCCTAGTGCTGCACACAGTTCAAACGGAGAACAGAAAATAGCGCAAATTCCTGAACCGTGCGAGCTGGGCTCACCCCTCTGCGGAAGTCCTCTTGTGTTACATGTAGGAAACGAGTGCACGCAGACTGCCCCTGGACCCCCTTCCCGCTGGTTCCCTGCACCACTTGCCTGCGGCAGAGTGGGAGAAGAAAGGGGAATCACAACAGTCTGGATGGAGGGGACATATTGGAGGTCGGGTGGTGGGCCCATTTTTTTTGTGTGCAGATTTATATAGCGCAAACTCGACTCGAAGGTATTGGAACGCTTTACATGAGCACCATTTAGATTACACAAGAACACATTCATATCTTGGTAGGCAAGGGGAGACTGAGAGCCACAAATACGACAGTTTTTTGTGCAAAAAACAAATGGCCCATGTACTAACCCTATTTAGCGACTCACAAATGATTTGCAACTCGCTAAATAGGATTAGCGACTCGCTATTAGGAAGGGGTGGTCCGTTCCAAGGGCGTCCCTTCCCATTAGTGAGTCTGAACCATATGTAAGACTGTTTTGCGACTGCAATTGCGGTCGCAAAACAGTCGCAGTTTAGCACCCTTCTCAGAAGGGTGGTAAAGCTCTCGCAAACAAGGGGTCAGGATACCCCTTCCCCTTTGTGAATGCAGGGGAAAATATTTTTTAGGGGCAGGCAGTGGTCCCAGGGACCACTACCTGCCCTTACAAAATGGAACAAAAAACGTTGCATTTTTCTTTTTTTAAATGCATCCCATTTTCCTTTAAGAAAAATGGGCTGCATTTAAAAAAAAAAAAAGCTTTATTTAAAAGCAGTCCAAGACATGGAGGTCTGTTGAGCCCAGCAGGCCACCATACCTGGGAGGACCAGCCATTCCCAATGGGGCTCGCAATTGCGAGTGCCTCATTAATATTCATGAGGCTTGCAATTTGCGACCCCATTGAGAATCACAAACAGTGTTTGAGACACTATTATACATTGTGATTTGCAACTCGCAAATTGTGATTAGCAATTTGTCGCAATTTGCGAGTCGCAAATAACAATGGTAGCACATCTGGCCCTCAGTAATTTGCCCAGAATCACAGGAAGCTGAGCCAACGCCGAGGCTCGAACTTGGTTCCCCAGTTCCAAAGTCGGCAGCTCTGGCCATAAAGCCACAACCTGTTCCCAGAAGGATTCTGATTACTGTAAGAAAAGTCAATGAATTGCTGGATTATCGAACAGTGACTTCAGCTCAGGGAAGTAATTAGGAGGGAGTCAGACATTAAGGGGCACATGCATCAAGCTTTTTACTGGTCGCAAACGGGCCGATTCGCAGCCCCCAGGGCCTGGCTACCCTTAGGGATGATAAGTCGCTCTTTACAGATATGGAAATTAGAAATTTATGCCTGCACTGTTAAAGAGATTATCTGTGCTCTATCCAATATTTGTCACTATGCTTCCAAAGATGTGGTCTCCAGAACTAAAGCTAATACCCAAAGATTGTTTGATACACCCTTATTAAATAGGAAACAAAAACAGTGTTCACAAGGAACTCATTTACACAATTAATACAATTTCTGCAAGAAGTAGTATGATTTGTGTGAATCAGAGACAAAAGAACATATAGGATAGGATCTTAATTAAATTAGGTCAATCAATATTGTAGTGAATATTGTATCTGTATAGAGGCCCACAGGACAGATACCAGAGCTGTAATCACTGAAATGAGTATAATTAATTTTACATTTATAACATTCAAAGTACAAGAGGTCATAGCAGGAATATTCAATTATGTATTTACACTATATACATTTCAACTTGAGATTGTGAACCCCAGTGAGGTGACCATAACCAGACAGTGATAAAAATGTAGTGCTAAAGAAGGTCGGGGGGGGGGGTAGTGGTTATTGGTATGTAAAAAAGGAATCTGACCATGGTAAGGTTTTCTCCCAAACCATTGCAGCTCAAGTGAAATGACCCCTCCGCTACACATAGATGTACCCAAAGACACCCACAGAATGATGTTTGGTAGCGAACCAAGGGCTTCCTCCACAGCCACTTCCCTTCTGTGCCGGTGGTGCAGAACGAGCTGCCGCAGGCCTTCCTTCTGATATCCTTCCATGTACTCTGGTTTATATTACATTTTTTTAGACGCAGACAAGCCGCCTTGAAGAGCTCCGAAGCACACGCTGCCTTCAAGCTGTAATCTAACTGGGAAGCAGTCAGATCCACTTCCTAAGGGAGGTCTACATCTGACCTAGGCCTGCTTTCAATTAAGGGAGACTCGTGCCTGCTCCGGTTTGTTTGCTTCTGCATACGCCTGTGTGTTGAAATAGGGCTTGGTCAAGGGAGTCCACTAGCAGAGCTGGAGTAATTGTACAAGTAAAGACCCAATGTGATGTGCAGGGGTGGAAGGGCTAATGGGGAATGCAGGTAAACATTAAATAATTAGTTGGGGGATTTCATGGGGACCTCGATCCACTTTTCAGTTCTTCTAATTGTAGAACTGTGATCATTCTAACCGAAGCAATGTTAAACATTTCATACATACGTGTGTGTGTGCGTGTATATATATATATATATATATATATATATACCTATATTATATATTTATTTAAAACATTTTTGCAGGAAAGTGACAGAGCTGCACACTGATCAGTATTAATTACAGGACGTGGGGATGGATCTGGTCATGCTTGCTGCAGCCCACTGCAACTACAGCATGTATAAGCATAGTTAATCTACAGGACCTTGGCCCAGACACCGCCACTGCACAGTGATCAC
The DNA here is from genome assembly GCF_964204655.1 of Triturus cristatus. Classification (NCBI taxonomy): domain Eukaryota; kingdom Metazoa; phylum Chordata; class Amphibia; order Caudata; family Salamandridae; genus Triturus; species Triturus cristatus. The sequence goes on from NC_140580.1 coordinate 981,954,884, forward strand.
TGCTTAATCTGCCACTAAAATGAATATGGGTTGTCCTGGAATTTTCTGTATAAAATCAGACTTTAATGCAGAATTACTGTCATGACTTGTTATCACAATAGAAAATGTTAATGCATGCGTCCAGGGCTACTGTCACTTCACTAGGTGAAAGGCGCTGAGCGGAAATCTTGCTGCAGAGGCAAATGAATGGGATACATGCTGAAAGAATGGCAGGATCTCTTCCAGGGCTCAGGGAAGTCTTGCTGGACATGTCCACTTGGCACTTGGAAGATGGCATGTTCCAAGCACCACTGAAGTGGCCCACAGCAAAAACCTGCTGGTAGACTAAAGCAAGCATTGGCCCACAAAGGCGAGGGCTCTAGCAGCTAATTGAAAGTGTGTCCATGATGCCAGTATACCAAAGATGGAGAGCCAGAAGGTTGCTTGATGGGTTGTACGGAATGAGCCTGTGATTCCTGCCCAGACACCTGCTCCGCTAACTCGACTCGCCCACTTTGCATAGTGTTTGGGGCTGCGAGGCTGAAGAAATATTAGAATTCTTATGTCTTTTATTAAATCTGGCAGTTGAAGTACTACGTACCATGTGAAAATCACCGTAGTTTCCCAAATTATTTTAAAAGTGGGTGCTCCCCTGAACTACCCTGTTTCCTAAAGGATCGCATAAAGGAACACAAGCCACAAACCTAGGTGGCACTTCTCGCGGGTAACTTCAAATCAGAACTAAAGGTTAATGGAGATTCACGTGCAACCAGTTTCATCGAGCATCTTCGCAGTACATATGCTTCTTTTGACTAGTACTTATTCATTTCTTCACTTATTTATACAGTGTTATGTACTGAGTACCAAACCGGGTGCACTTTACAATAGGAATGAATGTTATAAAAATAAATGCAAGATGACACGCAAATGTTTTTATATCAGACTGTCCATGGATACCGGCCTATCGAATACAAAGAACCAGACATAGGAGGTTAATAACAGGATAGTAAATTACTGTTTAAGATTTAAGATTCTGGTTCAAAACTTGCATTGGAACATGTGGTTTTTGTTCGAGTTAATGGAGGAACATCAGTTATTTTAAATCCTGTTTGAATGCCGCAAATGGTTGGCTGGTGGCACTGAGGAGGAGATTGAGTTTCATATTCTCAGAGCAGGAGATGTTCGTTTGGTTGTTAAAACTGGAAGTATCCAGGAGCTTGCATTCTGGGCTTGCCAGCGAGTGGCTGCCCTGCCGCAGGCACCAGATAGCTTAGAGAGCCACAGTGCTTTATGTGTCACACATGCTATTTTGAATATTCGTCTAGGTTCTGTGGGTAGCTGCCTTAAAATGTTGAGGGCTGGTGCGATGTGCTGAAAGCACTTTTGCCCCAAGATGAGTTTCGCTCCCACCGAGTATCCTTCTGTTGAAGGTTTCAGACTAGGACTAGCCAGTCACCTTGTCTTTAGTCCTGTAAACTCTTTCAAGGATGTGAACAGTACACTAAACATTCAAATGTATTACTGATAAAAGAAAAAAAAATACGGATTTGCTGGACTCATGCATGTAATTTAATTTTATGACCCAGCATTACACATAACTCAGTACAGATTTCAAATCGGAACACAAGTCAGCATGATTACTTTTACCAAACTCCTACTGTTGCACACCTACACACTCTCCAGACATCACCGAACAACACAATTCTTTTAGCCTACATCATAGTCGTAATATAAATTAAATTATCTAAAGTTAAGTTAAAGTCTCATTCAGTTCAAATTTCACTATTTTGATTAAATTAGCTTCTGATTTAATGAAGCAAATAAGTCAAACATGAAATGCTATGAAGACGTTCAGGGCTTAATTTGTAAAACAAAAATAGTAGCCTGGGCTCTCATCGGGAGGCCACTGCAGCTTGCACCACACATTGCCCCTGCCATGCTCCCAATGATAGTAACAACACAACTACTAACCAGCACACTCCTACAAGTGTGACAATTCGGACTATTTCAGGCCCCCAAACATACAAGAATAGCTTGGGTGGCAGGTAATAGCCATTTTTGTATGTATATTGAATGAATAATTACCTGTGGTTGTGGTCATCTCCAAATTAACCAGACCTGTCACAAGTGCCAGTGTTGAGAATTAAGTGCCGAGCACCGGAAACCACCGGCTCAGATTAAGCACTAGACTTACTTCTGCTTGTGAATAGTCAAAACCCGTAAAATACCATCCCTCCACTGACGGGAATATCCTCCTAAGTGGAAGATTACTGGCCCCCTGAGAGAGGACACAATACAGCATCATATCTTAGAAGATGTCATTGTTTCCAAAATCAAGAAGTAGGAGGTGAATGACTCTCTAAAAAGATCCATTAGATAGTGGCCTCTGTTGAATCTGAAATCCTTAAAAATGAAGATGGGCTTTGCCCAGCTAACCAGAAAGATATTACAGATGCAGAAAATGTCCATCCTGGTTAGCATTCCATATATGTATAAGGTACCCATAGGAATGGCACCCGAAAGTACAATCTACTGGCACCCCTATTAGATGGCTTGACATACTTTACATGCACATTATGAAGCATGCAACAAGTACAAGTGTACACATGTGCTCTCATGAAAAGTATCATATGCATGTACTCTACCAGGAACGCTAAGCATGACTCCGTCCATGACAAACAAGATGTTAATGAACTTTATGGGACGGAAACCATAAATGATCTTCAGAATCTAGCCAATTAGATGTTATCTGAGTAATGCATTGTACTTCTTAACCGGCCTGCAAGATCTAGATCAGCAAAACGTGCCAGAGAAGCGCTTACCTATTGATAGACAATGGCGGCTCCTCCGCTAAGACGGAGGAGCGCCACCCCACTGCTTTGCAGCAGTGAAAGAAAGGAAAAAATTAAATGATAATAACTTGAGGTTATTTTCATTTTATTTATTCCTGCTGCCTGCAGCTTTGCTGGCGGGTCGGGCTGCTCCGATGACATAGGAGCCGGGAAGGAGTGGTTTGCCCACTCAAAAGTGCGCATGACTGCTTTTCTGGCCCTCTAGGGCCGGCCAAACCGTCATGTGCACTTTGCATGTTCTCCATGCAGGCTGCATTACAGCCTGAGTGGAGAACATGCCCAGGCCGCCAGCCCATGTCTGAGCGCCGGGCCACGGCACTCAGACCAATCACAAGGCTGCATTGCAGCTTTGTTATCAGCTTAGGAGAACCAATCAAAACGCAGCATTGCAGAGCTGTGATTGACTCAGGGGAGCCTCAGTCTGGGTGCTTCCTGTTTGGAGGACCGGCCAGAATAGAAGACGGCAGGACGACGGCGGAGAGGCACAGCGAGGGGTAAGTTATTTTTTCTTATTTTACTCCCACTTACCCTCCCCCCCTCCCCTTCGATTGGTGCCAGGCACTCCTGTTGGCGGACCTATGCTGTCGCACACAACCTTATTATTGGACCTCTCCAAATTACTCACAAGATCCTACAAGGCATCTGTAAGTGCAGATTCTATGTGTATTCTCTCACTGGCCTCTTTGCTGGCACTTTCTGGCAAGGGTAGTTATTGATCCCATAGTGGTGGGCTCTCTGGAGTCCACTTCCCTCTTGTTTTTGAACCAAGCCTTTCGAGGTGTCCTTGCTAGGGGCGTCATCAACCCCCTCACATTAGCAGCTATGGGGTGGGTGGGGTTCTTGATGGGCCTTTTCTGTCTGCAGCTCGGCAGACAAAGGCTCATAATTAATGTGAGAGGGAGGGTAAGCGAGTTAAAGTGCAGATGGATAGGTGTAAGGATGGATGAGTGTAAGGGAAGAGGGATGAATGATTGGATAGGGATGGATGAGTCAAAGGGTGAATGGATGGATTAGTGAAAGGGTGGATGACTGGATGATGAGAGGATGGATAGATGAGTGAGTGAAAAGATGGACGATGATAAAGGGGTAAATTGATGTATGGATGAGTGGATACATGTATGGAATGAAAGGCTGTATGGATGGACAGAGTGAAAGGGTGGTTGGATAGATGAGTGAAAGGATGGATGGCTGTAAGGATGGATGAGTAAAAGAATGGATGAATGAGTGAAAGGGAGGGTAGATGGGTGGTTAAATGGATGGATGGCTGAGTATAAGGGTGTATGGATGAGTGAGTGAAAGGGTAAATAGCTGGATGGATAGATGGGTCAACGGGTGGATGGATGAGTGAAAGGATGGATGGCTGCATGAAAGGGTGGGTGGATGAGTGAAACAGAGGATGGGTGGAGTGAAAGGGTGGATGGATGAGCAAAAAGATGGATGGATGGATGACTGAAAGGATTATGGATGGATGAAAGGAGGATGGATAAGTGAAAGGATGGATGACTTAGTGGATGGATAGGTTTGAAGATGTATGGACGGATAGGTTTGGATATGGATGGATGGGCGGACAGAATGGTGGCAGACTGCATGAGGGATGAAAGATTGATTGGATGACAGAATATAAAGGTGAAATGTTGAATATCAGCGGGTGAATGGAAATATGAAAAGATGCTTAGATGGTAGAGACAAACAAGCAAGCTCTACTGGAGACTGTCGTGATGACTTGCTTCGTTTGCTTGGTGGCTGAGAGCCTTGGTTGAAAGTGGGGTATTTTAAGTCTCTGGCTACTCCTTTGGTCATTGCTAATGACTTTAGATCACAGTCAACCTTGCCAAACGGGCATTGAGCCAGAGCTCAGGTAAAAAAAAAACCCACCTATCTTGATGTTTGACTATTTCCTCATAATTATCGTTAGGAGAAAAGGTTCAGTAATTGGTCTTACAAAGCTGCTCACTGTCTTTGGAGCTCCCTATGCTTTAGATCTAAAAGCACGTTTGTGTATATTACATGCGTTGGTTCAGTAAAAGGTGATATAAATGCATTTTATATAGCCTGATCCCGGAGATTTGCTGTCTGGGTTTTGAACCTTTTTATTTGTACGTTGTCAGCAGCAACACATTGACTCGTTGATCACTGCTTCCTTATTACATACAACCTTTTATTTGTTGTCTTCCCCGTTTTCCGCAAATGATTTTTCTAAGAGTCACAACCAAAACCTTTTTTTTTTTAAACAGCCCGGAGAGGGTGGGAGTTCCAACCTGATAAATTTCCCATCCATCGATGCCCGGCTGCCCTCTGACCCCGGCTGACAAAGTCCCTGGGCTATCTTGTAAGCAGAGATGGCAGGAGCCACGCCCCTCAATTCTGTAATCCACACGATAATTCACGCGGCGCTCCCTGCGTGGTGCACGTGAGGCACCGAGACGGTTCCCACACCTCCTGCCGCCCGGGGAGACCAGCAGTGCCGGCTCCGAGAGGGAGGCGAGAAACCGAGCGCTGGGACAGCAGAGTGCTATTTGTGAGGCAGGTCTGCACACACTCGGCACATGGCATTATTACACTCTAACAATAATCAGTACACGCAGTGCTGGAATTGAAAAATGTTCACTCTAGGAACCCATAAATCGGGGGCCCAGGTGTGGCAGAGGAAAAGCAGAGTCTGACAGTGAATTTATACAATTATTTAAAAAAAATCTGCGGTAAAGAAATTGGCAATAAGCACATATATGCCAGTAAAGCTATTCTAGTTTACTTAATTGTAGGGTGACCAGATTTTGATAATCAAAAACCGGGACAGGCCTGTAAGGTATCGGGGTTCCCAGGGAGAAAGGACATTTCACACTGTGAGTTGCAGGTAAGTATAATATTTATTTGTTTATGGTACTCAATCGGGAGAGCGCCGGGAGACGTCCGCATTGCTCGCCGGGTGCGCGCTATGTCCTCGTATCTAAAATGGCCGCCGCGCTCTACGTCATCACGTAACACCGTGAAGACTAGAGCACGACGCTACATATCTCCCCCCTTTTACGGATATACATTTCACACATAAGATAATGTCTCTCAGTCTACCTGCTGGTGGACTCGTTCCCGTCTCCCGTCTCCCATCTCAAAGTCTCTGTACTTCAGCGGTCTTACCACAGCTTTGCCGGTGCGGGTACGCCTCACCGGAGTACTGGAAGTGTACTCGGCAACTTCTTGGGGATTTCTTGTTCCACATCTTCCTATACTCCGGGGAACTCCTCTGCGAGGCGATCCACTGGTGCTTCCCGAGAATTCCACGGCTCCAGGATCACTCCCCATTTCTACTTCCTCCTCTCTCTCTCTTTCTCTAGTCATTCCCGTTCCTTCACCCTCCGGATTGACCTCAGTATCTTGAGTCTGGGGAGTTACTGTCTGTCCACTTTCTCTTTCATTCCATCGCAATATCTTGTTGCATTTGGACATCCTGTCCTGAGACTAAACTTTCCCATCGCTCAGCAGGGCTGCTCGGTTGTAAACCTCCTCCACTTGCATTGGTGCACTGAACTTGCTGTCACCTTTCCTTCTTAACTGGGCTAGTTTGACTCGAACCCACTCTCCTCTCTCTAACTCCGTCTCCTTAACATTTCTTCTTCTGTTGAAGTGTTCAGTATATATTCTTTGCGCATTTTCTAGATTGTGGTGCACTACTGCTGGAGACCACTTGCTCGTGATAGTGCGCTCCTTCCATGCAACATTGTCCTTCGTGAATGGGTCTCGACCTCTTAGGATCTGGAAGGGGCTGTATCCTGTGCTGGTCGGGGTAATCCTGTATGCCCACAACATGCACTTTAATTCTTTTTCCCAGTCCTTCCCGGCTCCGATCGCTGACTGTACCGAGCCCATGATGACTCTATTGAACCTCTCGGCTAGTCTGTTTCCCGCTGGATGATATATGGAATTATGTTTGACCTTTATACCATTCCTTCCCATGTACGCATTCCATTATTCCGACGTGAACTGAGGCCCATTGTCACTTAGGAGAGAGCGTGGAATACCTTCTCCAAGGAAAATGGTTGTGAGAAACTTTAATATTTTGTCGGTGTCCATGTCTTCCTGTATGTCAACTTCTGGCCACTTGGAGTACCGGTGTACGAGTACCACCAGATATTTCTGGACTCCCTGGGCATCCAATATTGGACCGAAGATGTCTAGCGACAGATCCTCCCAAGGGTTGGCATGGTTGTCGAATTTTCCTAAGGGTGGGCGCATCAGGCTTTGGGACTTGTCCGCTCTTTGGCATTGTTCGCACTCCCGCACGTGCCTTTCTACCTGGTTATCCATAGCCGGCCACCAGTACATCTGTTTCGCTCTGAGCTTCGTTTTCACAATGCCCAGGTGTCCTTCATGTATGAGGGCAAGTAAACGTGGCACGAGCGTTTTGGGAGGAACTACCTTTTCTCCTCTCCGCAGGAAGATCCCTCAGTCACAAACCGATAACTCCTCTCTCACTTCAAAGAATTTCCTGAGCACTGCCTCTCCGTGTCTCTTCTCTGGCCATCCCCTAAGTATGAACTGCTTGACCGCCCCGATGCCTGAGTCAGTCTCGTATGCTTCCTTCCACTCCTGTTCGCTTATCACTCGTTCGTGATCTTCCGTGAACGCCACTCTAGGGTCTTCCTCCTCGGAGCCACATGGAGCCTCCTCCATGGCTGCGGCACGACTGAGATAGTCTGCTCCTTTATTTCTGGTTCCTGGGATGTGTTCTACATCATACCTGTAATCCAATAATTTCAAGGTCATCTTCGCGATGCGGGGGGTCGCACTCTCATGTCCAGATGATGTGAGGACTTTGACCAGAGGCTTATGGTCTGTTCTTATCCTGAATCTTGTACCCCATAAGAATTGGCGGAACTTTTCCATGGCCCAGACTGCCGCCAACATCTCCTTTTCTATTACACTGCACTTCTGCTCCGTAGGCGACAAAGATCTAGATGCAAAGCTGAGGGCGGCCAGTTCCCCATCTTTTGTCTCTTGCATTAGGACCGCTCCTAGGCCCCTTTCACTCGCATCAGTCGTTAATACTGATCTAGCTTGCTGATGATATCTGCATAAAGGAACTGCTGTGCTGATGTCCGCTTTGATCTTCTGGAATTCTTCTTGTGTCTCCGCCGTCCACTCGAAGGTTGTCTTGTCCCGGAGGAGTTGGCTCAAGTGGTGTGTCTTGGTGGCGAAATGCGGTACAAATTTGCTGTAAAATTCAGCCATGCCTAGAAATGACCTGACTTCTTCCTTGGTTCCCGGGGGTGGTGCATCCCATATCGCCTTGACATTGGATTGTTTAGGTGTGATGCCTTGGTCGCTGATCTCATGCCCTAAGTATGTGACAGATGTCATTCCAAACCGGCACTTGTCCCACTCTGCCGTGAGTCCATTGCGTTCTAAGACATGTAGGACTTTGGACAACTTAGCGTCATGGTCTGCTTTGTTCCTGCCCATCACCAAGATGTCATCTTGGAAGTACTGAACTCCTACTTCCTTGAACAGCTTGTGCATGAGTTTCTGAAATACGGCTGCTGCTGAGGCCAGTCCAAATGGCATCCTGCGAAACTGATAGCACCCGAAGGGGGTTATGAACGATGTCAATTTCCGGCACGTGTGGTGTAGGGCTATTTGATGGTAGGCTGAGGTGAGGTCGATGGTTGAGAACCATTTCACCCCCTTGGTTTTTGCCAGCATCTCGTCTATCCTTGGTAGTGGGAATTTTTCTACTATTATGTTTTTGTTCAATTCCCTCAGGTCTACACACAGACGCACCTTGCCGTTTGGCTTCATTAATACCACCAACGGTGCCAACCACTCCGCACTAGTTATCGGTTCTATGATGCCGTTATCTTCTAGCCTGCGTAATTCCTGTTGTACTTTCTCCCTAATTGCCAGTGGTATATTTCTCACTTTGTGGCACACCGGTTTCGCATCTGCCTTGAGATAGATCTTGTGCGTGAATTTAGTCAACTTGCCAACCTTGCCTCCGAACACGGTGGGAAATTCTTCCTTCAGTCTTTCAACGTCCGGGTGTTGTTTGTCGCTGGTCATCAGAACTTGTGTGGTGCCACCGGGGTTCAATTGTATTCCCAAATCTCCTTGGTCGATCCACCCCAGGACCGAAGGGCCTTTCTCCGCCACGTATAGTTTGCATCTTGCGACTCGTTCCTTGAATTCAAATTTCAGGCTTCGGTATCCTACCATGGGAATGGGGTCTCCTGTGAATGTGACTGGACGAATGTCTGGGGGTTCCATGTGGTCCCCCAGGTGGTCTTTGAAGTGTTCGTCCCACACAGTTCGTTGTATTATGGTGTACAGGGATCCAGAATCTGCTACCATCTTTATCGGTATACCTCCTATCACCAGGTCGCATTGGGGTTTCTTGGAGCGGTTGCAGTTAATCCCTAGTATGTGTTCTTCTATGCACAACACGCTGCCTTCTCCTTCCACATCTGCCTCTTGTGCGACGTATTTGACTGCCGCTCTCTTTTGCTTACGGCAACATACTTTCTCGTAGTGCCCTACGATCCTGCAAAACATACATTTGGCACGAAAGGCTGTACACCGCTTGTCATAGGCTGGATGTGACAGACTGCCACACCTGTAACACGTGTTCTTGCCTTCAGTGCCCGGTTTCTTCGCCGGTGCTGACCTGGGCGTCCATTTGGCTTGTGCCCTCGTTGCTCCCTTGCCTCTTTCCGGTGGTTCTGCCTCGGTGACTTTGTTCACCATGGGCCTGGCGGCTGTCTCTTTCTTCGCCGCTTCCGCACATCTTTTCGATAGCTCCGCTTTCTTCACCATGGCTATGAGTTCCTTCAGGGTCGCATCTCCATTTACCCACAGTTTGTCCTGGATCGTCGAGTTCGTGGTGTGCATGACGATTTGATCTTCAATGAATTCATCATGTAATGTGCCGAATTTACACGTGGCCGCCAATTTCCTCAATGCTGCTACATATTCATCTATGGACTCCCCCACTGCTTGTTTCCTTTGTTGGAAGTTGTATCTGTCTATGGACGTGCACACCGCTGGCCTATAATGTTTATTCAGGTCATCAATTGCATGCTGGAACACGTCGTCATCCGCCGCTTGTCGTGGAGTCGGGACTATATTCTGGAACATTCTGATGCCTTCTGGGCCTAGGTTGTGAAGTAATATCCTCTTCCTTCTTTTGCTGGGAAATGCCTCTCCATTCTCGTCCTCCAGGGCCTCCAGATAGTTCATAAAGTATTCTCTCCAGTCTTCCCACTTCATCGAAGGATCCCCTGGTTTGGGTAAGAAGGGAATGGGTGTTGTGAGCGAGGACGTTTGAGCTGACATTTCCGCTCTTCTTCCAGGTGACTCTTCCTCTACCCTCGGACTGCCTGGCGCGCTTTGTCTGTGCAGGCGTGGGGGGCTCTGTTGCGATGCAGATCCACCCCCTGTGCTGTGTTCTGCTTGCTCCACCAGGGCCCCAGGCGTTCCTTCTATCTTCTTTGAACGTGGAACCTCTGACTCGATGTCTTGGTCCGCTGCTCTTCTCACCTGTGGGCAGTGTCTATCCTGCCATGTTCGCCCCCTTCCGCGTCCTCGCGTGCGCCTTGGGGTGGCGCCTGATTATTTCCTTCTCTTCCTTGCCCGTGGCAGATCACGCTGGCTACAGTCAGCTTGGTCGCAGCTGCTGTGCTCAGGACTGTTCCTGTGCGTGTTTGGCTGCTGTGACTTCGAGCGTCCCCTCTGCCACGCTCTCCCTTTGGTTCTGTACCTGTGTGTGGTCAGCTGCTGCTCCCTTGGGTTGCTGGTGTACTGCCCCTGGTTCCATGTGGCTCCCGTGTTGCTCCTGGTTATATTTTCTTTTATCCCGTCTTCGTCGCCAGTTGTAAGGTATCGGGGTCCCCAGGGAGAAAGGACACTTCACATTGTGAGTTGCAGGTAAGTATAATATTTATTTGCTTATGGTACTCAATCAGGAGAGCTCCGGGAGACGTCCGCATTGCTCGCCGGCTCCGCGCTATGTCCTCGTATCTTAAATGGCCGCCGGGCTCTACGTCATGACGTAACACTGTGAAGACTAGAGCGCAATGCTACAAGGCCAGACATAAAAGTAGGACTAAACGCTTTAGTCTTCTATACTGGCCTGTCTCGATTTTAGGTCTCGCCTACGCAGCGCGCATGCGCTGCATAGGAGGGCCTTTAGCCATCGCTCTGCTAATTTTCAAGCACACACTCGTGCTTGTGGCAGCATCCAACTTGCGGGAGCGAGCAGCGGCGTGCCACAAGCACGAGTGCAGTGCTTGAAAATGAGCAGAATGCTCTCCCAAGCGCGCGCGCACCACTCGCGGGCTCACCTCCTGCTCCCTCACCTCACCCACTCGCGGGCTCACCTCCTGCTCCCTCACCCACTCGCGGGCTCACCTCCTGCTCCCGCACATGACCCGTGAAGATGGATGGCCTCAGGGTTCCTTTGGTGCGCCTTATGCTGAATCTGCGTGACTTGGAGCTGCAGTTCTACCCGTTACTATCCCCGGAGGGAATTAAATATATTATTGAGTAGACACTACTGTGCGCTCGCTTAGCAGACTTGTTACAAAAAAAGCTGCTTCTTTTTCAGCCTAAAGCAGCCACTGGAGGACTCCTACCATACTCAACCCTCTAGGCAGCCCACGGCAGAACACACACCCCCTCCCCCCGTGCCACTCACTTAACCAGGCATCTCCTGCCCGTTTTCCTCCCCTCACACGAAGGTATTCCAGGACCGACTTTCTCTCCTTTCTATCTAGTATTTCCTAGCAGACTTTCCCCTCACTCCCCAAGGTAGCCCCAAGAAAAATAAACTTAATTTGCAAAGCTCTGGCGGAAACCTCCCTAAGATAGCCAGGCTGACTTTCTCCATCTCTCCTGGAAGCAGCCACTGACAGCCCCCACCCCCTTCTCCCATAAAAAGCATCTCCTGGCAAACTTCCATCCTCGCTCCCTATTGCAGCCTCTGGCACACTTGCACCCACTCCTCCTTTCCAAAGAAGCCACGGCAGTCTTCCGCTGCAGTTCATTGACCCCTCACACCCTCTTTTACAGGCAGCCAGTACACAAAGCAAACTCTTAATATACTACACAAGTAACCCTGGCAGTCTTCTGCCCCTGTTCCCATTAAAATATATTTGTTAAAAACAATTGTAGATCCTACCCCTCAGCCAAACCCGCCATGGTGCTGACAGCAGCTGTACAGAAGCGAGCACATGAGCGCACTCTGTATCCTGTGGCAGCCAGCCCTATTTTACATACTTTACCACGCTCCCCTGAGGGCGCTTCTGTTATTCTCACAGGATGCAACTCTCATTGCCCCCGGCATCAATTAGAGGAGCTACCCCCGAGGGCCGATACAGGAGACTGCTGGCCGGAGCATTAGTGAGGGTGATGGAAAGGCAGGGCTGCAGCTTTAATGTAATCAGCTGCAACTACAACTGCCAAACATGCTTAATGACTTAACCCGCATCCGCACGGGTTCGGAGTCTGCGCACCCTTCTTTACCCCCGTGCGTTGGAATTTCATCCTGGTTAATGCGCCTGCTGCACAAAAGGGTATATCATTTCCCTATCATATTTGAATCTAGGTGAGACCAAGTCAGCGTTTTATCTTAGTCGTTTGTGTTTGTTGTGGGAGGATGAATGCGTGAACATGAATTGGGGCCTGAGGTGATTCAGAGAGTGGCGCGTGGGACACCTGGATCAAAAGACTTGTGGGAGGGAGATTTTTGTTGTCTCAGCCTCAAGGTGGCAATGATGACGCACAAAGCAGGAGTTAGGGGACAAAGCAGTGGCTATTTCAGGCATGCTCATCACTTGTCTATCCTTTTTGCACGTAGACGCCTATCCCTGTGCAGGAGCGACCCCAGATCCAAATGTAAAATATTCAACCTAAAGCTACTTCCAAGTCATATGTTTACCACTATATAAAACCCTAATTCCTAAATAAATGTCTTAAAGTTTTTTTTTTTTAAAGTAAGGGTTTCTAGCTATTTTTAAGTGCTTCTGATTTGGCAGACATGGAAACTGGGGCACGGCATTGCACTGCTTATCTGCTTGCGATTACGTGTCACTTAAAGTGTCACACAAGCCGTGCAAACGCCGCACGTGGGCACACAGCAACTATAGCATTGTCAAACATGCACAGAGACAATGTGGCAGCTGTGAAGCTCCTTCAACCCCCACCCACCCCATCTCAACTTCTCTGCTTCCTTTTATCTGCGCTGAGCGACTTCCCCACACCCTCCTTCATAGTCTCCCTACGTCCCTTTATATTGCGCCCCACCCTCCATTTCCTGCCTCCGTGACCTCACTGCTTCCCTTTAGCCACCCTTTGAGACCCCCCCATTCCTCCGTGACATCTCTGCTTCCCCTAGAGACCAGCCTGCTCCTCTGTGACCTCAGCTGATGGCTTTCGAAAGTGATTACCTGTGACCTCCATTAGTGGCACTTTCAGGATTAACAAGCATTGGCATAGCCAATAGGTCTCTCCTTTGGGACCTTATAAGTGTTTAGCCATGCAACATTTAATGTTGTTGCAGTAATGATATTGTGCTGCATAACTAAATACTTATAAGGTCCCAAAGGCGAGACCTATTCGCTATGCCAATGCTTGTTTGAATAGCCACATATATATATATATATATATATATATATATATACATACACATACACTAGCCTTGTAAATGCATGTGTGTTTGATGTGTGTATATATCTGAAAGAAACACGTTAGTTAGAAACCTCACCTTAGAATATCCCCAGGCATCAGGCTGGATCCGGAAAGATTTTTCGTCAGCAATACTCTTGCGCGTCGCTAGGCGTCGTCTGCGGCTCCGTGTCCGTCGTCGGCGTCGTGCGCCGGGATGACATCGTCGGAGTACTTAGACGCCGCCCTCGCGCGCTGACGTCAGTTCTTCTTTTTTCCACGCCAGACAGCGCAGATCCGGGAAGAGCATACCCTTTTACTAATTTTTTGACTAAACTTTTTCGACTCTTTTGGTCTACTCTGTCGACTCGACTCTGGTGCCGGTAGGATGCCTGGTTTCAAACCCTGTGACTCCTGTCACCAACTGATGTCGGTTACGGACCACCACCACTGGTGCCTCTACTGCCTTGGGGCCGACCACGATTCCGAGTCGTGCCTTGACTGCCGGGCCCTGACTTCGAAGGCTAGGCGGGTGCGGTCCCGCAAGCTACTGGAGTTCCGGCAGTCGGCTCCGCGCCGTTCACGGTCCCGGTCGAGGAGGAGGTCGAGGGACCGGTCGCAGAGCCGCAGTCACCACCAACACTCGTCTGGTTCCAAGTCTTCGGGTAAGTCGAAGCATAGTAAGAAGTCCAAGAGGCGACATCGCTCTTCGGGCTCCCCTCGCCAGTCGCGCGACTCGGCTGAGAGTTCGGGTGGTACCACCCGCGCTGCTCCGTTGGGGCAGCAGGAGTCGTGTCTGTCCCCATACCCGCCAGTCCCTGGGACCGACGCGACTCCGGAGGAGGTCAGTGCCTTCCTCTCGGCCATGAGGGGCCTCGCTCCGCCGTCGACGCCTTTCGGCGCGCCTTCGGGCCCCGCGGGCTCGACTGGGAGGCCTAGCGAGCCGGCGGCTCCGGCCCCGGCGCCGACTTCGGTCCCGATGCCGCAGGTCCCCGTGGTATCCAGGCCTGGATCCCAGTCGGCGCCGGTCTACCTCATGACCCCTCCGCCGGCGCCGACTCCGGTACCACCTCCGGCGCTGCCTTCGGACGATAACATTCCCCGGTTCAGTCCCGGTCCGGGCCCGGCGTCGGAGCGGCGCCGTCAGACGCCAATGGGTGGCAATTTCATCTTCCGCCCGGCTACGATCATTCCACCTGTCTACCAGGAATGACGGTGATGACTGGGAGGGGTCTGAGGACCCTCTGACCCAGCAGGGCCAATTATCACAGGACTGGGCAGATGAGTTAGGGGATGCCAGTGGTCTTGATACCTCCCCTGACACTGGCTTCATCTCTCCTCTGACCGTGGCTTCGGAGGAAGGTGCTGCTTTTTCTGTGGTGCTGCGCAAGGCGGCCGAAGCCCTTGGGCTAGAGCTGCCTGCTGTGGCTGTGAGGACTAACCTCCTCACCGAGGTGCTCCAACCGTCAGCAAGCTCCTCGGAGCCTCTGCTGCAGTTTAATGAAGCACTACTGGACGTTCTGAAGGGCACCTGGTCCAAGCCCTCCACAGTTTCTCCTGTGGACCAGAACGTGGCCCGGCGCCTCCGCCCTGCACCGGGCGACCCCAGCTTTCTGTCCCTGCACCCCACGCCCGAGAGCCTGGTTATCCAGGCCTCGACTTCCCAGACCTCCTTCCCGTCTGCTCCCCCGGATCGGGAATCCAAGAGACTTGAACAGTTTGGTAAGAAGCTGTTCTCTTCCCTTAGTTCGGGAATGCGGTCTGTTAACACCTCTTGTCTCTTGGACCGTTACTCCCACTCCCTATGGGTTACGGTGGAGGACTTGCTGCCCCAGTGTCCGGAGGAGGCTTGAACACGGCTCGCCCAGGCTTTTGCCGAGGGGCGGGATGCAGCGCAGCACGCTATCAGATGTGGACTGGACACTACGGACTCGCTGGGTAGGGCGATGCCGACCACAGTGGCGCTCCATCGCCATGCCTGGCTGCGGTCCACGAGTTTTTCAGGGGATGTCCAGAGCACCCTCATGGACATGCCCTTTGATGGAAGTTGCCTTTTTGGCGACAAGGCGGATAGTGCGCTGGTGCGCTTTAAGGACTCCCGGGCTACGGCCAAGTCCTGGGGCCTCTCGGCCCCGCGCCCGCAAACTTCTGCTTTTCGTCCCTTTCGTGGCCAAGGAAGGGGCGCCCCCTCACGTCCGCCTAGCCACAGGCCGCAGAACCAACCTCCACGCGGACGTGGATTCCGCCGAGGCGGTAGAGGGGGACAACGTGCCTGTCAGTCCACATCTACCCCGGCAGCATCCGCCTCAAAGCCCTCCTAGTCCGTGCTTTCAGGCCCATTCCACGCCAGTGGGAGGCAGAGTTCGCCATCACCTGCTCCACTGGCGTTCCATCAGATCGGACAGGTGGGTGCTGCAAATCGTCCGAAGGGGCTACTCCCTCTCCTTCGAGGCGACCCCTCCAGCCATGCCACCGCAGTACCACTGCATGTCGGGGGATCACTTGAAACTTCTACAGGAGGAAGTTATGTCCCTCTTGGCCAAGGGGGTCATCAAGCGCGTTCCTGGTCCAGAAGTAGGTCGTGGTTGTTATTCTCACTACTTTCTGGTTCCCAAGAAGGGCAAAGGGGGCCTACGCCCTATCTTGGACCTCAGGAGTGTCAACGCCTTCCTCCGCAAGGAGAAGTTCAAGATGCTCACCTTAGCTCAGGTTCTGGCTGCCCTAGACCCTGGAGACTGGATGGTAGCGGTTGACTTGCAGGACGCTTATTTTCACATCCCCGTCCTGCCGGCCCACCGGTGTTACCTGTGGTTCACGGTGGGCCAGAAGCATTTTCAGTTTAATGTGCTCCACTTCGGCCTTACCAGTGCCCCTCTGGTGTTCACGAAATTGATGGCGGTGGTCGCAGCTCATCTGCACAGATTGGGGGTTCCAGTCTTCCCCTATCTTGACGACTGGTTGTTGAAGGCGGGCTCGCCCCAGGCAGTCGTCTCCCACCTCCAGACTACGGCCGACCTCCTGCATTTGCTGGGGTTCTCCATCAATGTGCCGAAGTCGCATCTGAGTCCCTCCCAGAAGCTCCTCTTTATCGGAGCGGTTCTGGACTCGGCGCAGTTCCGGGCTTATCCTCCGGAACAGCGGGTCTGGGATATTCAGGCTCTGATTCCCATCTTTCGGCCTCTATCCCAGGTTTCGGTCAGGTTGGTGCTGCGGCTTCTGGGTCTAATGGCCTCCTGCATCCTGTTGGTGCCTCATGCCAGATGGCGGATGTGGGCTCTACAGTGGGACCTGAAGTTTCAGTGGGCCCAGCATCGAGGCAACCTGTCCGACCACGTCCTGATCTCGGAGGGCACTGCAAGACAGTTGCAGTGGTGGCTTACGGACCGCGATTGGGTCAGCGGCAGATCCCTCTCCCTACCCCAACTAGAGTACGTAGTGGTGACGGATGCGTCCCTCCTGGGATGGGGGGGCCACATGGGAGAGGCGGAGATCAGAGGCCTCTGGTCTCCGGCGGAGTCCCGGCTCCATATCAACCTTCTGGAGCTGAGGGCGATCCGACTTGCACTGAAGGCATTCCTTCCCTCTGTCCGGGGAAGTGTGGTGCAGGTGTTCACGGACAACACCACCGCCATGTGGTACTGCAACCAACAGGGCGGGGTGGGGTCGTGGACCCTTTGTCAGGAGGCTCTACGCCTCTGGACATGGCTGTAAAATCAGGTCATCACCCTGGTGGTTCAACATCTGGTGGGCTCTCTGAACGCCAGAGCAGACAAACTAAGCCGCCGGTGCATAATGGATCACGAATGGCGTCTAAACTCGGACGTGGCGCAAGGCCTCTTTCGGCAGTGGGGCGAGACTTGGTTAGATCTATTCGCCACCGAAGAGAACGCGCAACGTCAGCAGTTCTGCGCGTTGAAGTTTCCAAGGCGGCACTCGCTCGGTACGCCTTTCGTCGCGAGTGGAGTTGCGGTCTGTTGTACGCCTTTCCGCCTATACCACTTCCGCCCAGAGTGCTGAAGAAGATCAGGCGCGACCGGGCCCAAGTCATCTTAGTGGCTCCGGATTGGGCACGAAGGTACTGGTATCCCGAGCTACTCAGTCTGTCAATCGATCCCCCGATACGACTGCCTCTTCAGGAGGACCTTCTGTCGCAGCAGCAGGGGACGGTCCTCCACCCGAACCTGTCCAGTCTCAACCTCCATGCGTGGAGATTGAGCGGCGACAGTTGATGCCATTTGACTTGCCTCCTGAAATTTGTGATGTGATTCTGGCAGCCAGGCGTCCCTCCACAAAATCGGTATACGCCTGCAGGTGCAACAAATTTGTGGCATGGTGCACAGCAAAGGCTGTGGATCCCCTTTTCGCCCCTCTTTCTGAGGTTTTCCTCTTTCTTCTTTCTTTGGCCCAGCAGGGCTCTGCTCTGGGCACCCTAAAAGGTTATCTCTCTGCAATGTCTGCTTTCTTACGGCTTCCTGATCAGCCTTCTCTTTTCAAATCCCCTGTTGTTTCTCGCTTCTTTAAGGGCATTACTCACATGTTTCCTCCTGTCCCTTTCGTAATGCCTCAGTGGGATTTGAATCTGGTCTTGACGTTTCTGATGTGCGCTCCCTTTGAGCCACTTCATAATTGTCGCCTTTGTCTCTTGGCGCTTAAGACTGCTTTCCTGGTAGCCATCCCCTCTGCAAGAAGGGTGAGTGAGCTGCAGGCTCTCTCTTCTAAGCCTCCTTTTCTTTCTGTCCATCCGGACAAAGTTGTTCTCAGGACTCGCCCTTCCTTTCTCCCTAAGGTGGTAACTGTCTTTCACATCTGGCAGTCTGTTACGTTGCCCACCTTCTTTCTGCCTCCGCATCCTTCAAAAGAGGAAGAGAGGCTCCACCGTCTGGACCCAAAACGGGCGCTGTCCTTTTATTTGGACCGCACCAAGCAGTTCCGGGTGGATGACCAACTCTTTGTTGGCTACGTGGGCGCTAAGAAGGGACGGGCGGTGCACAAGCGGACCATCTCTCGGTGGGTCGTTTTGTGTATCAAAGCTTGTTACTCCTTGGCTAAGAAGGAACCTCCTGTAGGGCTGATGGCCCATTCCACTCGGGCCACAGCGGCGACTACTGCCCTGGGCCGGGGAGTCCCCTTGCAGGACATCTGTCAGGCAGCAACGTGGGCCTCGCTGCACATGTTTGCTAAACATTATTGCCTGGACGGGGGCGTGGCCAAGCCGAGCTGCAAGATGGCCACCGTGTAACGGGGCTCTCCCGGCCGAACGCCGAATCCGTCAGCCCATCCGGACTAAGCCTACATTCTTTACATAAAAAGCTGGGGCGGGGGCTGCCCAGCCGTAGGGGCATCGATTCCTACCTTCTGGACCGAGATCGGTTGCGACGATCCGGAGCGGTGTCTCCTTTCTGCCCCGGCGGCTGATATCCTGCCTCCCGGCCGGCGATCCCGGCTACGCAAGTCCCGGGTCGAAGGCCGAGGACCGGAACGCGAGGTGGAACCGCCGTGGCCGCCGGCGGGGAACGGACTCTGCTGCCGCTGGTGCCCTGAGCAACTGGGGGGGATCCCTGGTCGGCGACGATCTCCCTGCCTTATGGGACTTGGGAGGGCGCGAGCTGGGCTGCCCGAGAG
Organism: Triturus cristatus; assembly: GCF_964204655.1. Classification (NCBI taxonomy): domain Eukaryota; kingdom Metazoa; phylum Chordata; class Amphibia; order Caudata; family Salamandridae; genus Triturus; species Triturus cristatus. Next base: position 981,973,987 of record NC_140580.1, read on the forward strand.
ACTGCGGGTGCGGCGCCGGCCTTGCTGCCTGCGCTGATTCCCCTGACGGTGGGGCGCGCTTACCTCCTGCCTGTGCCCGGTGCCTGGATATTGGACAGCGGAGCTTCGCGACCTGCGGAGTGGGTGCCTGCTGGCCGGACGCCCCGACTGCTGAACGCTTGCTGTGTGCCTTTCTGGAGGGCCCATCCTGGCCGCGGGCCCATGCTCGAGGGGCGCTGAAGACCTGCTGGGCCTAGCTGCACGTGGATGTCCCCGCTGGCGGCGGAGGCGGCGGAGACGGCCGAGAGGAGGAGTGGATAGGGCTTGGGAGTCCCGTGAGTTTGGCCGAGGCCGGAGGCCTGTGACGATCCCGTTGAGCCCTCCCCTCCCCCGCCCCCCCCCCCGTTGGGGCCCTGGTGTGGTGGCTCCTTCACTGAGCCATGGGGAAAACAGATGCAAAGCAGAGGAAGCTCCAGTTTGGGAAGCAAATGGCCCAGGACACTGAAACTATCCCAGCATCCCAGACGGTGGTCCCTGAAACGCAGCTGGCGCCGACGCAGGACGAAGATATCAAGAGTATGTTTCGCGAGCTTAAGGGCTGCCTAAAGGAGATTGACGGCAAGCTTGACTCCATGGCCCAGCGACTAGACGGAATATCGCATAAGGTCGATCAACATGAGGAGAGGCTGGTGGCGGTGGAGGCGCGGGTTGCCGACTGTGAGGAGAGCAACGGCGATACCCAGGAGAAATTGCTGCGAATGGACAGGGTCCTGGAGGTGATAAAGGGGCGCAACGAGGATTTGGAAGCCCGCTCCCGCAGAAATAACGTGAGAATTATTGGTATTGCGGAATCCACAAACATTGGCAATATGGAGCACTTCGTTGAAGGTATGTTCCGCGACCTGTTTGGGGAGGCCCTGTCGGCCATGTTCCTGGTCGAGAGGGCACATTGCACACTGGGGCCGCGCCCGGTGCCGGGAGCGCCGCCGCGCCCGATCCTTGCCCGAGTCCTAAACTATCGGGACAGAGACACGATACTGCGGCTGGCACGTGAAAGAGGTGAGCTCACATTCCAAAATATGGCCGTGTCCTTATTTCCCAATTTCACTCGGGCTGTGCAGGCCGCGAGGCGTGAATTCCTACCGGCTAAAAAGATCTTCCAGAAAGTGGGGACAAAATATGCAATGCTATATCCTGCCAAGTTGCGGATCCACCATAAGGGGAAACCAATGGTCTTCACGGCGGCGACGGAGGCACTCAAATTTGCGCGGCAGGCGGAGCGGACGCTGCGAGACAAGCGAGACGGGCAGGGGACTCCACCGCACGACCAGCTAAGTGACATTGAATAAACAGAACATCACTACATGCCCTCGTGGGCCTGACACACATTGGGACGCCAGACAGCTTGTTTATACAGTATACCACTTGTTGATGCATTAGGGGGATTCTGAGTCTATAGCATACAGGGGTTGCCGGGGGAGCAGCGGGAGACAGTTGTACTCGCTTCGGGGACTATTTCTGATCATTGGCAGAGTATTGTGAAGGGGGCGATGTTGGGCTTCCCCGCCACAGGCAGACAGTCTACGTGTATGTAGGGCGGAAGTGTTCGGCCACCCTGTCGCCTTTTAGACAGGCGAGAGTGCCGGTGACCCCACGCCCTCGCAGGGATGATTCCCATAATATCACTGATGCAAAGTTGTTGTTGGGTGGGGTGGTGGGGGGGAAATGTGTCTGATTGGGGGGTTGGAGTGGGTGGAGGGAGGATTTGGTCAATGTTGAATGGTTTTTGTACACTGCACTATTTTACTGCACCACTACAGGATGATGTGGCCCTGCCACTGGCCGCTGCCATGTTATTATTGCTTGTGAGATATACTGCACGAGAGTTTTCCCTGTGGGCCCCGAGCGCGATGCCGCTGATGACCACACTGCTGCGTAGGATACACCACTATACACACACCTGACCGCGCTGCGTTGTCTCACATGGAATATTCGAGGTCTGAATGACCATCGCAAGATAAGATTGACCCATGCACATCTGACACGACACCAGATTGACATCTGTTTCCTACAGGAAACGCATTTGCCCCAGGTAGCCGGGGTCAGGCTTAGACATGCTAGATGGGGCGAGATACACACCTCTGGCTGCTCCAGCTACTCCCGGGGAGTGGCTATTTTAATTCGGCGAGGCCTACCCTGGCAAACATTTCGGGTGCATGCCGACACTGAGGGGCGCTACATAATATTGCAGGGGAAGCTATTTCACATGCAGATGACACTAGTTAACACATATGGCCCCAACACGGACGACCCTGATTTTTTCCGGCACGTATGGCACAAGGCGCAGTCGCTAGGAGAGGGTGCATACATGTGGGGCGGAGACTTCAATGCGGTGCTCTCGCAGGAATTGGACAGGGAGGGAGCTGCTCGCGTGCATCACCCGCGTGTGGCGGGTCTCCTCCGTGGCCTCATGACGGGCTATCATTTATTAGACTCGTGGCGAGTACTGCACCCTGCGATGCGGGAGGGCACCTGCTTCACCCCACACAGAGGAGCCTGGTCCAGATTGGATTTTTGGCTCTTAACCCCACAGGTGCATGCATGGGTGTCCGATGTTGCGCACAGGGCGCGCACCCTCTCCGACCACTCGCCAGTGGAACTGCTGCTCCACGTACCAAAGCCATATGTGACACCCTTCGCGTGGCGCTTGCCAGCACAGGCCTTATCCGATCCGGTGTTTCGGGAAGACATATACCAACGCGTGACGGAATATTTTGAGCAGAACACTGGCTCTGTGGCGTCGGAAGGCACCCTGTGGGACGCTTCCAAAGTGGTGATCAGAGGTCACTGCATTGCGGGACAGGCCACAGTACTTAAGGCCATAAGGGGAGCGCTAAAGCGGCTGGAAGACAGCCTGCATGCTCTGGAGGTGCAGTACTGCTCGGACCTCTCGGCGACAACTTTGGCGGAAACACGCTCCAAACTCACGGAATACCAGGCTGAGGCAGATAGGGAGCTTAAGTTTCTGACCAAGCATGCTGTGGCCCGCAGGTATGGGGAAGGTGACCGCCCGGGCAGAACGCTCGCTCTCCTGCTGCGGTCGCAGAGACCATCCCCCTTCATCTCCTCAGTGGCGACACCGGAAGGTGGACATGCGTATACTCCTCCAGAAATTCTGGATACGTTTCGGACTTTTTATAAAGAATTGTACCGTACCCGGGGAGCGCCACCGCTGGCGGAGCTATCAAGCTACTTTGATACGATCCAACTCATCTGGTTCAATGCACACCAAAAGGGATACTTCGATCGCCCCTTCGAGGTAGAAGACGTTAGGGATGCAATAGGCTCATTGGCGGCCAGAAAGGCGCCAGGACCGGATGGCTTGCCGGCACAGTTCTACAAGGAGTATGTGGAACTGCTGGCCCCCAGACTACTGGCAGTATATGCTGAGGCAGTTGAGGCGGGTGTGCTCCCGGAGTCGATGAGAGAGGCGGTCATCATTGCCCTCTTGAAACCGGACAAAGATGCCCAACACTGCAACTCATATAGGCCGCTATCCTTAATCAATACGGATGCAAAGATCTTCGCTAAAATGCTAGCAACGTGGTTGCAACCGGTGCTGCCACTTATGATACGCCCCGACCTTTGCCATTGGGAGAGGTACGAGGCAGGGCTGCCCCTTGTCGCCATCGCTACAGAACCCTTGGCGGACCGCATCAGACAGCATCATGCGGACAGGGGCATTGGTTTTTCATTGAGGGCACTGACCATCTCCCTATACGCGGACGATATTACTCTATATATGATCGACCCGCAGGACAACCTTTCGCCCATGACCAGAGAATTGATAGAGTATGGCTTGCTATCGGGAGTAAACATAAACTGGGAGAAGTCGGTTATTCTACCTCTGACGGCCGGGACGACTCGTTTCACCCCGGACTGCCCGCTGAGGTGGGCTGACGGGCCGGTGCGGTACCTGGGGGTCTGGATAAGCACGGACATACAGCAACTATGGTCGGAGAATTATGGGCGGGCACTGGGTTGGGTTGAGGAGCGGGTCGGTCGCTGGAAACATTTGCCCATTTCGCTGGCGGGCAGGATTGCGGTGGCCAAAATGGTCATCCTGCCGAAGTTCTTATATCTATTTGGGAACATCCCGCTGCCCCTGACTGCTAGTTTTCTGCGCCAAGTGCGCTCGCAGATGGTGGAGCTGGCGTGGGGGGGTAGGCAACCAAGGGTGGCATGGGAAACCCTCACTCTCCCGCAGCGGCAGGGAGGCTTGGCAGCACCGGATTTCCCACTTTATGCCTACTGTGCACAGGCACAGTTTTTGCACTACTGGGTACACCCCACACTGTTTCAGCCACATGTGGCGATAGAGACGGATAGAGCGGCACCGACGCCGCTCGCCGTGGTTGTTTATGCGCCGCACAAGCGGAGATGCACCGACATCGACCCGGTGCACGCACTTAGATGGGCCTGGGATGGGCTGAGGCGCAGGGCCGGACTAGACCTCCTCTATACCAGATCGATGCCGCTGCGAGATAACCCGATGTGGCCCCCGCTGCAAAATATGCGCACTGGGGAGCGAGCTGCGGCACGCGGCCTTCGCACGGTGGGAGATTTATTCCCGGGAGATTCCTTCATCACGCCGGTGCAGATGTGTGGTGAGGAAGCTCCGACGCTGCTGGACACACTACTTTACTACCAACTACGCCACACATGTCAAAAACTGTTTCCTACGTTTCCGGCGCCTCTGCCGGATCTACTTGCACTGGAGAACGTTCTAACGGTGGAATCGGGACGCAAGCTCATATCCCGGTTGTACCAGCGTATGCAATACAGCCATCCCGTAGCGATCCCGGCGGCGCGTGATTTTTGGTCCGCGGAACTGGGCACCGACATCTCTGATGAACACTGGGATCTCTGTTGTAAGCTCCTGGAGATCTTATCCCCCAACTACAGACTTCGCCTGATACATTTCAAATATATCCATATGGTATATCGCACCCCTCACCGGCTACACCGCATGGGTTTGAGGGATACAGATAATTGCTGGCGCTGTCACGCACGCGGGGCTACTTTCTTGCATATGGCGTACAATCACCGGCCTGCTGATCTCGTGTACACCGCAGGCTGCGCTGCTAGGTATCCTGCCTATGGTCAAACCCAAGCACCGGAAGTTGCCAGCGATGCTCATTTTAATGGCCAAACGCCAAATTGCGATGCACTGGGGGGTGGCTACATCGCCTAGTATTAGAGACTGGGTGAAAAGCGTAGTATATTGCCAGTCGCAGCTCGCTCTGTATTGGGAGCTACTGCCGGTGCGTTCCAGGCCGAAGGATATCTGGGAGCCCTTCACACACTGGTTGGCGCAAACCACGCTCCAGGCGCTGTAATTTAAATGCTCATTCTTGAGACAGTCGGGAGATGGATGCAGTTCAGGTTGCATGTGGGGCACGTTGGTCTACATAGATGGTTTTTGAGACTGCACGAAAGGGGGGGGTGGGTGGATGGATAGGTCGGGCGCATGTTGTTCAGACATATTGAGGGGGAGCGGATCTACCGTATTGCTGGCGGTGGGTTGGTGGGGGGCGGTATCGTCCATAACATGACATGTATACACTGCTGTGAGTTGAATTGTTTTTTGTTGCTGAAAAATGCTAATAAAAAGAATTTAAAAAAAACAAAAAAACATTATTGCCTGGACAGCCAAGCCCGGAGAGACGGCTTCTTTGGCCGTTCGGTTCTCCAGGACTTTCTGGTGTGATCTTGGTTCGCAGACGCACCACTGGGTTTGGTATTGCTGGGGTATCTATCTAAGGTGAGGAATCTAACGTGTTTCTTTCAGATGAACAAGTTACTTACCTTCGGTAACAATATATCTGTAAGAAACATTAGTTAGTTAGATTCCTCACCGACCCACCCATCCTCCCCGTTCTGCGAACCGATATCTAGGGTTGAAGTTATCCCTTTCCGGGTCCTAGCATTTTTTGGCACCAGTGTCGGTCTCTTGCATGGCTCTGTGTTCCTGGCGCGGAAAGCTATGTACAAGAACTGACATCAGCACGCGAGGGCGTAAGTACTCCGACGTCGACCCGGCGCACGACGCCGACGACGGACGCGGAGCTGCAGACGACGCCTAGCGACGCGCAAGGGTATTGCTGACGAAAAATCTTTCCGAATCCGGCCTGATGCCTGGGCATATTCGAAGGTGAGGAATCTAACTAACTAATGTTTCTTACAGATATATCATTACCAAAGGTAAGTAACTTGTTCAGATATATATACACATATATATATATACACACACGCACACACACACACACACACACGCGCACACACACACACACACACACACACACACTCTCTCTCTCTCTCTCTCTCTCTCTCTTCCCCCCTCCCTTCCTCCTCCTCCTCCCCAGCTTCGCTTGTAACTGTGTGTGTGTAAATATATATATCGGGGTCCCTCCACCCTGAACTCCCACTGCCCTCCGCCCCACTCTCTTTGCTTGGAGCAGGCATCCGTAAACAGAGAAAGTACTTAACATTTCAGCCTTCAGAGGTGCCTGTGAATGGAGCTATAACTTTTATTTCTGCTTTGCAGAATGACCTGACCCAAAAACCGGGACATTTACCTAAAATTAAGAAAAGTGTCAGGACACCGGGACAGTTCTCTAAAAACTGGGACTGTCTGGGGAAATCCAGTATGTCTGGTAACCTTACTTAATTGGCCACGAAGAGACTGTGTTTCAAAATATATATCCTGATTAAGAACACTGCTGCAGAAATCTTTATGAGCCAAGCAATTTTGAGACGTGGCCGTTAAGGTATTTCTGGGAGAATTCTGTTTTGTCCTGTCACAATTTTGACTCATAAAGTAGCATGTAGGATTAAGGTGCTAGCTGCATACCATATTGTGTAACGTGCAGACCACAGATTTGTATATTTTTTAGGTAGGTAAGTGGGCTACTGCTTTTGACACTGAGATAATTTGGTACTTCAAGCTCAAAAGTTGCAATCCTTTTACACTCCTGTCCAGTTTCACAGGTCCATGCATGATGTACTTTACCAGTCCAGGTTTTTTCTTTGAATTCTGGGACTTGGACTGGAGTAGCACATCATCTGTGGACCAGGGAAACTTGACAGTTAAACTTCTCATATAGCGCAGTGATCTATTTACCAATATCAAGGAGCTGCATGAAATCTGTTCTAAGATTGTGAAAAAGGGTTCCTTTGGCAAGTAATAAAGTCTTGTTAGTACAGACAACCACAAACACTATGTTATGTTTTATATCATGACTTTGTATTTCTCTCGACCATTCCCTTTAAACATATAATGTCTCAAAGTTTGAACAATATGTGATTTCTAACCCTATTGTCTTATGTGAAGAGACACTGAGCCTGGTTGTGTTCCCAAGTGGTGTCTAGGTTTTCAGATCCAAGAGTGGTAGTGGCGCTGAAGGAATGTGTGCTCAAGTTGGATGATAAATAATTGATTGAACAAGGAGATATTGTCTGTTCTGCCTGAGAAGCAGACATGGCGTCTTGCTGGGAAGAGAGAGGAATACAGGCATGAGGCGTAGCTCTTCTGGATCTATTAAATTCTCCTACTCCGATGAATGAATACGGAAGTCGCAAAGGAGGAAAAGCACTCACAAGAAATGTCAAGAGCTTGAGTTACTACTATCCGGTGGTGTATTCTGTGCACTTACCAGCATTCCATTTTCTGTGTGTATAAATTTTGCATGTGTTTATTTGCGTCTTGATGTTTGTTGTATAAATGGTTAGTTGTATAAGAGGGAATATGCGTTGGGATTTGCTTATGTGCTTTCTCAAGAGCAGTTTAAAACCTGTGCCTTTCCTTTAGAACCAGGGAGTGAGAGGGAGCAGTTGATCCTGGAGCCACCAGTATATCGACTGCAGCGTTGTACTTCAACAGACGGAATTTACCTCAGCGAAGTGTCACTCTGTCATGCACCATCTTTCCATTGTTAAATCAACCCTAAAAAGCCTTAGTCAAGTCCAGAAGTAGTGTAATATCTAACTCGGCCAACAGCCAGAAGAAGGTGTGTCTTCTAGATAACTGTTGAGAAATCTTCAATATTCCACTGCCTTGAGCATAGCTATTAATTATAAGAAGAAGCACAGTTCATACTGTGTAAATAGGAGATGCCTCACGGTGGGGGGGACATGGTTTCTATCATAAAGGCCCAGCGCATAGGCTTTTTTGTGTCCAACTCAATTAGTTCCTCTTTATTTATTTTAGTTCACTTTCTGAACAAGGTGAACTACCTGGTGTTATTGAATGTTTGATGCCCACTAATGAATCCAGCTTCTGCCAGTTTTTTGGCTAGTACTTTCAGGTTCTTGTCAGTGCTGAGGAGTGTTGGTAGTCTGCATGCCCCACTTTGCATGATGTCTATTCCCAACTTTGCAAGTGCCACTACATCTGCTTAATTCATAGGTACAGGAACCCTGGCCATTTCTACCAAAGAGCTATAGACTTTTGCCTCGGTGGAGATGAAGAATGATGAAAACTTTTGTTAAAGTCTGTGGTAAATCCATCCCAGCTGGGAGCTTTGTAGACTTTCATTTGTTTTATTGCTTCATGTATTTCCGCTTCTGTTATGGGGACATCCACCACTTAATTCTATTCCTCTTTTATCTGTGAGAGTTACAAGTCCTGCAGAAGTCTAGCGTGGTCTGATGTTCCTCTTCCCCTCCTGAGTACAGTTTTGCATACCGGTATCTGAACAGTGCTGCTTTCACCCTGTCCTTATGAAAAAACTTTCACAAACTGTCTTTTATGTCTTTTATGCCCAAGATGTCCGTCTGGTTCCTTTGTTAATGGCTTATCACTAAAACACTGTGTGCTTCATCACTTTCATAGGCCTCCCGTTTCAGCATTACTTAGGGCGGCTCTGATTTGTTAACCATCCGATATAAATATTAAGCTGGTCTTTCATTAGCTTCCTTAAATAATCCCGGGCTGTCTTTTCTTTTATGCATTTCTTTGAGTTCTTGTTACAATCTTTTTTGGACAATTTGTCTGTTCCTCCATATTTTGGTAACTGACCTCGAACAATATTTCTTCAGTGTGTAGATTGTTTTTATTAACATTTTATTGGACGTTCCGTACACATAAGAAAAGTAATAAGTAAGAGACGCAGAAAAGGATGTTTGTAACAGTAGCCATTAGTGCGGGGCAGGGTCATCCCCCAACTCCACCCTCCTATTCCATCGAGAACGGGTTGGTCAATAGTTGAATGCTTCTGGCTTGAAAAGAGGTCTAACACTATCCCTCTGCACTGGCTCTAACTCCCTATATTTGTAAGTGCTTTTGTGGGCACTCCCTAGCCAGGATAGACTAGCAACTCAAAAGTCATACTGTAGTACATCCCTATTCACCATGCCTCCAGAGAGAGTGGCTTCTCCGCCCTCAACATTTGACAATATTGCACTTGGTCCTTACCAGGCCCAGTTGAATATGACACTTTACAACGCACGCGTTACAACGCGTATCATTACAACAATTTTTTTACATCGCAAAATCCATTACAACGCATGTCGTTACAACACATGTCTTTATAACGCATAATCCATTACAACACAATTACTATTCTAACTCCGCCGGGGCGTTAGTTTGGGGAATGCGTTGTAATGGATTATGCAATGTAATGACATGCGTTGTAATGGATTTCGCGTTGTAAAACATTTGTTGTAATGACACGCGTTGTAACGCGTGCATTCTATAGCGTGTGTTCTAAACGATGTTTCCCAGCCCAGTCAGAGAGGAGCCATTTTGTGTGTGTTAGAGTCAACGGTCGATGGTAATATGTAGCAGTGTGAATTTAGGCTCATCCGGCAGTTTCCATGCCAACACCTAACTCTGTGTGTTATGAACTCCCTTCCAAAAATGCCTGATTTTAGGAGAGTGCCGGACAGTGTGAAAGAGGTCTCCAATCTGGCTAGTACATCTAAGATATGAAGGAATCTTAATGAGACCAAATCCTGATAGATTCGTTCTAGTGAGATATGTGTAATGGAGGTATTTCAGTGGAATAAGATGGAAATGCGAGGTGATGGTCATTTCTCAAGAAGACATTATTGCTGTCTGCCATTCCCCATCTCACAGATCTCCTATGTCCTTTTCCCATGTTTCTCTCAGATTGTCAAATGTTTTCACTATTAGTAACTTATACATTTGTGTTGTTATTGCTTTTTTTGAAATCATATTTGTTTCGATTTGTTGCACCTATTTATTTCCAGTGTTGGGTTTTCATTGCTTCTGAAGTGTATTCTTTGCTAAGTATTGCTGATTGTTGTGATGCAGAACTTTACGGGCAAGGTATTCTAATCTTGGAATGCAGTTGCTTTCAATTGTCAGCTAACCGAAGGGTCTCATGATGAGAGTGATATGGCCATATAGCCAGTAATTGGGGATCAGCTGTGCTGATAAGTTTAGGGTGGCCTTCGGAGGAGATGGGCTGGTTCTGCCCTTTCCACTGACCAGGGTTTTTCTGTTGTAAAGTCTTAATGAGACAAGTGACTATACTAGTGTTTTAATTTCTTGCTCTGGTATAAGGTAATTGATTTTCCTGAGTGTGCAAATTCCCCCAAAGGGTATTGCTTGCTAAGCTCTTCATATGGCTTTGGAGGTGGAGCTTGTTACGTAGAACAAAGCAAAATGTATTGGCATGATCTACTAATTTGGGTAAACCCTCTGCTGGATTGAGTCTTGTGATGAGGTTTTATTTAAATTGGGTGTTATAAGTAGGAATTCAGTTTCATGAGGATTTAGTTTGAGAAAGTGCCCAAACAACTATCTCTGTATTCTTTCTAAACCTTTTGTTGAAGTTCTTGCATCCTGTTTCTCCGAATTTTTATATACAGTTTTGGATCATTGGTAGATTGGTGCATATGGTGACCTGGTCCTCGCAGATATTCCTGCAGATATTTCAGAAGGTTGCTGCTAGAATTGATACCTTGGGTACTCCTTGAGGAAATGGGATGGGCTGTGATGTATGTGCACCTACCTTTACTTTGAGGTATGATAGAAACCTGTGCCGTACTGGCCGTACTGGGCATCTAATGTTTCTCCAGGGGGCTGGAAGGGTGAGGGGACTCTTTTGCTACTGGTGGCCGCTTTTGTAGCAGACCAGCACTTATATCAAACAGTTTTCAGCCAACAATAAAAGTGCCAAGATAACTCAGGTGATTAATGTACCTGCTGGAGAGAGTTTAGTCTAGTGGAAGTTTTGACTCCTTTAAGGTAGCGCAGAGGGTTAATATGCCTGCTGCAAACAGTGTGTACTATGCAGATCACAGAACAGTATTTTATGTGCATAGTTCAATGAAATAATGCTTTTGTCACAGAGATCCTTTTGTTACTGTGCAGTTCATAAGTTACAATCATAATTTAGGTTAGAACCTTTTTTTTTTTTGTCCCAGTCTTTTATTTTCCTAATTTTGCTAAAAAGGGTTTATTTGGATAGAAATAAATTCTTGTTAGTAAAGTCAACCCTAACCACTGTGTTACATTCTGAATCCTCAGTTTGTGATTCTCCAGACCAAGCCCTTTTAAAAGATGTCTGCCAGAATGGATGACATGTGAATCCTACACCTTGTAGTCCTCTTTGCCTTACATAACATTTTCTATACACTAATTTACACATGTATGATTTATTGTCTGTGTTTGTGATGTAAAATGCTCCGACACCCTACACTTGTATGAGAGGTGTTATCAAATAAATTGTATACATATGAGAGGGGAGCTATGGAGAGGTGAGCAGCACTGTTGGAGGGTGATAGTGAGGGAATCATTGAAGAGCCCCAGTAAAGAATGACATATCCTGATGCACTGTAAAGTCAGCATTTACTATGCTTTAAAAAACGAATACAAATAAATATATAATAAAAAATCGGTTTTAGAATGCACCAGTTTTGCCCAAATTTTGTTGGAGGGTCCTCCCAACCCCTGCTTGTAGTGGTTATACCCTCACTCGCTGCACTCACTATACACCATATGGGGGCTGGTCTGACAAAATTGGCCAGAACTACTTTGAGTTCCCAGTCTGGCCCTTATAGAAACTAGTTAAGAACATTGCAATTTAGTCCCATCCTCTTTTGTAGGATGTTGATTTCAGGTGAATGTGCCACAGCATTATAGGGTTTGCATACAAAAGGAGGGGCTGTTACAGGCTTGGAGTTGTTAAAAGTCTCCATCTGCGGAGGATTTTTTTTTAAAGTGGTGCGATTTATATTTTTAGGTCTCGGCTAGCGAAGGCTGCGCTTGCGAGATTTAATGTTTTCTGGAGTGGGGCTTTAAACCGCCCCTTTTTTTTTCCCTCTTCTCCATTGGCTGGCCTCTTAAATGCTGGTCAGCCATTGGAGAAGAGCTTTGTCTCTCCAAACAAGCCCCGTCTTTTTCGGATTCGTGGGCGTGTTTTTTCGATTCTTTCGGTTTTTTGAAGCCCCGCCCCTTTTACACGTGGTGGGCGTGTGTGTTTGTTTTTTTAGCGTCGGAAGATTCGTTCATTTTGTGCGCAGTAGGGGTGCCTCGTCTAATACTAGAATAACTTAGGTCCGCTATAATCACATCATTAGGCAACACATTAACACAGACCGTTCCAAACGAACTCTTTGACACGTACAACAGGTGTGATTAGAATAACAGGTGTACACCTTTAATTCAGACCCTAAAGTAATTTTACTTTCGTTTAATTCATAACCCCGCAGATGCACGGTCACGGGAGCAGTTCCTTACAGACTTTGGGTCAACATACTACACGCTCTCTCTCCCTTCTCTAATGCCCACTCTGAAGTCCCGGCTATCTGGGCTCCAAGGTGGGCTCACACCCCTCATCTCACCTAAGCAGATCTGTTCCCATAGGCTCATGGGATTGGGTACCATGCTCCCCTCCACTCCGACGCTCTCGACTCCGATGCTCCCATTGACTGAGACGCGTCCATTCAATTCCAGGTTTCCTTGGACTGGCCCAAACCCTTCTGCCCCCACGCTTTTCCGCTCGGTTAGGCTGGTCTTGACTGCCAAGCTTCCTTCTGCTGCCACCACTCCATCGTCTCCAGCGCTTCTTTCAGGTTCTCCACTGTCTGCAGCCATGGTCCAGCTTTGCTGCAAGAGCCGGTTACCAGGCAACCGGTAAACGCTGTTGAGAACTACCCAGAAATCACAGCGGCAAGACAGTCTATCACTTCCGGGTTAGGGCGAGTGGTGTTCTCACACGTGGGTCGGCCGTGCATTTTGGAATGGCTCGGGAAGAAAGGTAGGAGAGGGGGCAGCGGGAGCACAAGGAGACGTGGTTCATAGTAAAAATAGGCTTGGAAACATCTCCAGGCAGGAGCGCGCGAAGAAACCCTTCTGCACTCACAGGGATCGGTAGATCTGCACCGCTTCCTGTCCCCCAAAAATGCGAACTGTGGTTTGAGTTTTCCATTTCTCATTTGTGGCTCTTCACATGCCTTGCTGGGATTTTAACCGGCCTTTTCAGGTTACTCTCTTAACTCAGAAGTATACGAGACACTGAGGGACAGTGCCAGGGCTGAAATTGGGAACAACTTGTATACTTTGGAGTTAAGTGCATGGCAACACAAGGGGACGGAGTCATGAAAAGCAGTCTGACAGTCAACGTAAACCTTTATTATTTAAAAAAAACTCACAAAGAAATGGTCAGCGAGGAGAATTGGGAAAATACATCCGCTCTGACAGTTAAATTGGTTGCAAAGACTGCATCTTAAAATATTTTATGGGGTTAAGGTAGCTGTTGCAAAGAGCTTTGCTTGTCCAGATCCGTATTGTGTCTAGTAAGAGATTTGACTTACAAAGTAGCATGAAGGGTTAATGTGTCTCCAGCCAAGCTCATCCTGCAATATGCAGATGACAGGTTTTAATTTTATCTAGATAGAAGTAAGTTACTGCTTTTGACACACATATCAAGTTATTAGTACAGACAGTCCCAAGCAATGTTCTACTTTTTATGTCTCGGCTAGCATAGTCTATGGCTCTTTTCATAGTGAGGTGCGGGATAGCGACACATGTCAATGCCAGCATGAACACCACAGAATGTGATAGGGATACTATGTAACTATACTTCCTAATCTTCCTTGCCATGCGATGTCTTCCTCTTTCTTAATAACCATTGTTCGTTCAGTAATTTCATTGTGTAGTAGAATAACATGGAATTTATGGTGGCAGTTCCTAAATACAGAATTTTGCAAATGTAAATTCCACCAGTTGGAAGGATTTCTTGACGTCATAATTACAGCAGATGTTCTCAGAGGAGGTGCTGGGGTTGCCATGGGCACTGTAAGAAGCACCCGCAAAAACATTAAGTTGCATTACCCGTCTTAAATGGCCACCAAGATTTATTAGTAGATAATTTAACTCTGTTCTTACAATATGAGGTGGTCAACTCCTCGTTTTTTCCAGGAGTGTGAAATGATTTTTTGCATATGGAAAAACGTCCATGCAGAACAATTGGTGGGATAATCTATTGTGTCTTTCCCCTCAACCTACACAACACTTTTACCACCTGCTGGTAATCACTTGGAATTTTGTAGATTTTATTTGTCACAATTAGGGACTATTGACATTGTAAATAGCAATGCCGTTTCTTTAAATGTTTTAAAAACAAAAACATAAACAAAAATAATGTCATGAGCAATGCCAATAGCTCTAACTTTAACAATGCCGAGACCGTTGCATTATAAATGCTTGTTTAAGAGTGTCACGGAGGACTCTTGTTGTTAGGGAGCTCAGTGATGAGCGTTGTATTACTAACAGTTTTTGTTAAGGAGGTCGAGAGTGGACTGTCTTTGCGACAGAAGGGTTTAGATAATTTTAGGTTTATCTACAGAGTTTGGGAACACAATTCTTTCCATTTATGTTTCCCTTTACCTTGCATGAAGTTAGACCATGGGTGGTATACAGGAGCCACATGAAGGTTCAGCTTGTTTTCTGCTTGAGAGTCCAAGAGACCTCAAACCAGAGCTAGGCGTCTGGATCAAGCTTTCACTGGCTTTCCCACCTCTGTGCATCATGTGATATTGCGGAGTATCCAATGATGCACTGTTTGCTTCTCTAGATCCAGTGCCAATTAGAGCACAAAAAGCACTGCCTGTTAACCTTGCCCATTCAGTGCTGGTGCATGATAAAAGCTACTGGGCAGGAAATGGCCAGCCAAAGACGTTGGCATTGCCCAAATGGTGTAGATTGACGTATATAAAAAAGTAATAAGTAAGATGCTTGAATGATTCTCAGCCATTTGTATTTACTCGGACACATCCCAATTCATCAGTTTTTTGCCTGTGATTTAACCTAGACAAATACAAATCAGCCTTTATACTGCTCCAGTAGGAACAGCCCGGCTCAAAATGGCAAGCCACGTCCTCTGCACAAGCATCCAGAAACCGTCACACTGAAGGATTCAAAAAGTGATAGGTGAGATGCCTGAATTAGTCTCAGCCACTGGTAATTACTCGGGGCCACATCCCTGTTCATAATGTTTTGCCCACAATGTCACTTTAGTTTAGATTCAACCATATGCAAATCATCCTTGATCCTTTTCCAGTAGGAACAGTCCAGCCCGAAATGCCAAAACCATGTCTTCTCTGAACCGGACCACAAGCAACCCAAGTCAGTTTCACTGTAGTTGGGGCATTCATCACTTTTTGGTACACTTCAGTGTGATGCCCTAAGTGTGACAGGTATCCCCAGACATAGATCCCATGCTCATTGTGCCACTAGGACCATGTTGAAACCGACTGACAAACCCCAATCAGGAAAAAAAACATTCTTGGGTTGCTTGTGTTGTAGTTCGAAGAGGGATGGTAATCAGTAGGGGAAGAATGAATCACATATGTCAATGTGTCAGAGTCTTGGGGAGATTGTTTCCGAGACCCTCAAACACACTTTCACAACTTGTGGTTGTTAGACCTGGCATCTTTGGCGTGGTTACCCCTGACTTTTTGCCTCTACCTCCTGTATTTTTGATGCTATGCTGGATTTCGATTTTGCTGGTTTAGATGCTTTGGGCGCTTTGCCACTGCTGATCAGTGTCAAAGTGCAAGTGCTCCCTTGGTAAATTGTTGTATTGATTGGTTATCCATGATTGGTATATTTGTTTCACCTGTTAGCCCCTAGTAAAGTGCACTGCGTGTGCCAGGGCTGGTGATTCAAATGCTACTAGTGGGCTGCAGCACTGATTGTGCCACCCACAGGAGTAGCGCTAAAATGATGTCTTAGGCCTGCTTGCAGTGCCTATGTGCAGTCCAGGACTGCCATGTCGACCTGGCCAGTGCACCCACTGACCAGGCCTTATCCTTCCCTTTCTGTACATGTAAGGCATCCCTATGGTGGCCCTAGGTACCCCCCTGGGCTGGGTGCAGTGTATCTGAAAGGTAGGGCATGTACTGAGGTGTGTAACATGCCCTGGTAGTGAATTACAGCCATTTTCGTTTTTCACTGCTGAGAGGCTATCTTGCCCATAGGATAGAATGGGGAAGGCTGTTTACATGCCTATCTTCCCATAAGGGCAAGATAGAAAATCCAAGTTTGATATCTCTGTGTTCAGAATTTAATTATACATCTTTTTAGCAAGATGGTTTTTAAATTCACTGTGTGATAATAACACTTTTTAGAAAGTAGCTATTCTCCTGTTTAACCTTCCTGTGTGCCTGTGTGCTGGTTGGCTGAAGGCTGTCATGTGATGGGCCAGGTGGCTCCAGGAGCCTGGATGAGTCAGCAGCAGGGTGAATAGGGAGATCTGCTTTAGATGGGTGGGAGGAGTAGTCCCTGGGTTTGAATAGGGCTGTCCCTGCCAAACACAAAGCTGGCTCCACCCCCTGCTGGCCAGGCTGAGGACTCTGCCTCTGCTGGCACAAAGAAGGCTCCACCTCCTGCTGAGCGTCTAACGACCCTGCCCCTCACTCTGAAAGGAACCAGGTGCTCCAGAGCAGAGCACACCCAGGAACCGGTTTGAGCAGGGGAATCCCCCCACTGGAACAAAGAGAGACAAAGACTTGGAGGGGTATAAGAAGAGGACCCCAGACACCTAAAACTTTAGATCACTTTGGAACTAAGAAGAAACCTCTGCCAAGGAGAAAGCTGGAAGAAACTGAAGAGGAGAAGACTGCCTGCTTGCTGTTTTGCTTTGCTGCCAAGGAGAGGGGAAGGACTTTGCTGTGTCCCCTTCTTTTGATTCTGATCTCCAAGGGCCTGAGAAGAGCTGGCTCCCTGTTAAGAAGTCCCAAGAACAAAAGGACTTCACCACCAGCTCCCCTGGAACTCTGCTGAAGGAGTTCTGACCTGCCTTGGAGTGCTTGCCCAGTCTTGGGGCCTCAGGAGGTCGTTTTGCTGTGTTTGGGAGCTGGGAAGCAGAAGCGTGAACAAGAGTGACTGGTACCCAACGCATCATCCGATTGCGTGTCGCAAGACGAGAGTGCGTGGAAAATTTCATCGCGGCACCATCGCAACACGCAGGGTCTCCGCATCGCCGAGTGCGTCGAGCATCGTCCCGAAGCGTGAAGCTTCCTGCCATTGCGAGGGTTGTCGCAGAACCAGTTTGCGGGCCGCACCACTGCCGGTGCGTGAAAAGTCTCCAATCGCTGCGTGCGTCGACGCAGAGTCCCGTTCCGTGGCGCATCGAGAGTTGCGGCGCCGGAAGGCAACACTGCGCCACGCATCGCACCACATCGAAGAGTGTCGCATCGAACCTGTGCGTGAAGCTTCCCCCTAAGAAACCTACGCAACGAAAGCCAAAGGTATCGCATCCTCCCCCTACAGATCGGAGCCGGCGCATCCACCTCTGCTGCGTGAAGCAGGGCTGCTGCAAAGCCTCCCCAGGATCTCAGGAGCATCGCATCGCCTTTGCCATCTTCCTTGTTATAGCTTTTGGGAACCTTATCGCAACTACAGGTACTGTTGGGCACGAGAGTGTCGCATTTTGTGCATTGAGAGTCGCACTGTGCAGGACACTGATTTTGACATCCTGGGGTACTTTCTGCAACCTCTTGAACTATCTTTAAAGTAACCTTTTGAAGTATATGTTGGTTTGTCTGTAGTATTTGGTCTTGTGAAGTTTTTAGTAAAGATACATTATTTTTCTAAAACTAGGTGTGGAGTAAATCTGTGGTGTTTTCACTGTGTTACTGTGAGTGTTGGTACAAATACTTTACACATTGCCTTTGATAGCCTAGACTGCTCAGGCCAAGCTACCTAGAGGGTGAGCAGGGGTTATCTTAACAGTGTATCCCCCTTTCCCTGACTAGAAGCAAGGGTCCCTACTTGGACAGTGGTACCTACCCTGCCAACTAGAGACCCCCAGATCTAACAGTGGTGCATATTATCTCTGCTAAGGTGGTTTGGTGGATAGTGTCATCATTGGGTCTGTCACTTGAGTGTTCCACTCTCCAAGTGACTTATCGTCCTCCAATAAGAAGGAGACTGTCTGAATGATGCCAGTAGTGTTGCCGCAAAGGGTTTATTTGAACAAGGAACGTAGGGAAAAAGAAAAAGGCGGTGTTAAAGTGGATGAGTAGTTGTCCACAACACCTCATGGTCATGGCTTGGTATAGAGAGGGCCTGGCAGCTTGGGCTGGACTGCGTATATGACGTTCAAAATAATGACGGAGCGAGATGCAGCACCAAGTTTTTACCAGTGGCTGAAATTAATGTAAGCATTCCATCACTTTACATCGCTGAAGGATTCATACTTTGTCCAGATGAATCCCTTAAAGTGCTCGTAATACCTTTGCTTAATTTGAGCCGGTGGTTTCCGGTGTTCAGCACTGGCACTTAATTGTTGGCACCAGCAATTATAAAAGTTTATTTACCACATGGTAGCACTGTTTGCTTACTTTATAGATGTGCACCAAAACAGTTATTTCTGATGGATACATCTGCCAGTGGATTCCTCACCTTGTGAATATCCCCTGCGCCAGCAACGTTCGGAAACTTTTGTAGCAGTCCACGCCGATGGGGTCGAAGACGACGTCACAGAGACACGGCTCCGTTCACGACTCCGCTGACGTCACCAGCTCCATAAGAAGACCTCGTCGGCGTGATGAAGTCAGTTCCCTTTTTTCCGCGCCTTCGACACCAACGGATTTTGAGAATTGCTGTTGGTAGCTTTACTGTTACTTTGTTATTCTTCTGGGTTTCCCTGTTTCTCTTCGAAGAAGATGTCGACAAAGAAGTCAGGTTTCAAGCCCTGTCTGGAATGTGGCAAACACATGTCGATCACAGATCCACATGACGACTGTGTTTGGTGTCTCTCATCCGACCACGATGTGGATGGTTGCACTTGCTGTCGCAAGATGAGCTCCAAAGCTCCCAAAGAAAGGGAGGCGAAGCTCTTCATCGCTAAGATGAAAAAGGACAAGAGAGGAAGAAGGAAGTCGAGATCGAGGTCACGATCGAGGTCGAGGTCGGCTTCGGGGCATGCTTCGCGAACCAAGAAGCATAAGAAGAAGAGGAGGCATTCTTCTCATCATCACTCTGATAAGAGTTCGGCTCTGAAGTCGAAGTTGCCGGCTCGACGCCGAAAGGAATCCGTGTCTCCTTCTCCAGTCCCGGATTCTCCTGGTCCTTCTTCTCCTGTGACTTCTCCGGCTACATCTCCGGTTCCGATGCCATCCCCGACGCCGGTTCCATCTCCGGCTCCGGTTTCATCTCCGGCTCCGGCCCCGGTTGAGGATCTTCAAGTCCCGGTTGAGCCACTGGGGTCTTCTGTTGCCACCAGGAGAGGTGCGTGGCTGAAGTCTTCTGAGTTCTCCCCGGATGTACAGTCGACTTTGTTGGACCTGCCATTTGATGGATCTGGTTTGTTTGGTAAAAAGGCAGATGCTGCTCTTGAACGCTTTAAGGAGAGCAAGGCTACCGCTAGGTCTTTGGGCCTTCAATCCCAGTCAAGGGGGTCTTTTAAAAGATACAGAGGCTTCGGAAGGGCAACCTTTTGTTCCTACAGACAGACCCAGCAGCAGCAACAGCAGCAAAACTCTTTGTCCAAAGGTTACAGAGGTAGAATCAGGGGTCGCTCACGTGGCCGTCAGCTCTCCTCCTCCTCTTCCTCCTCAGCCCCTCCCACCACCGCAAAGCAGTCCTAGATCCGCCATTCTGGATCATGCTGGTCCTGTGGGTGGCCGGCTTACCCATTTTCTACAAGATTGGGAATCTGTAACTACAGATCTCTGGGTTCTGGATCTTGTAGAAAATGGGTACGCCCTTCCCTTTCGGGAATTCCCTCCAAATTACCCTCCTTGTCAAGGGGCTTGCTCGGAGGACCACCGTCTTCTCCTGCAGGAGAAAGTCCTGAAGTTGTTTCAAAATGGTGCGATAGAGGTGGTTCCAGAGCAGGAGAGGGGTCAGGGATGCTACTCCCAGTATTTCCTGATTCCGAAAAAGGACGGCAGATTGCGTCCAATATTGGACCTTAGAATCTTGAATCTTTTTCTAAAGCAAGAGAAGTTCAAGATGCTCACCCTTGCTCAGGTTCTTCAAGCGCTGAATCAGGAGGACTGGATGGTGTCGATCGACTTGCAGGATGCGTATTTCCACATCCTCATCCTGAAGTCGCACAGGAAGTATATCCGGTTTACGGTAGGATCGCAACATTATCAGTTTGCGGTCCTTCCGTTTGGTCTTACCCCGAGTCTTCACGAAGGTGAGGGCAGTGGTGGCAGCCCATCTCAGAAGGTCGGGGATCTCGGTTTTCCCCTATCTGGACGACTGGCTGATAAAAGCGGAGTCGCCAGAGAAGGTGCTACATCATCTGCAGGATACAACTCAGCTGTTGTACAAATTGGGTTTCTCGATAAACGTGCCCAAATCTCACCTGGTGCCCTCTCAGCGCAACCTGTTCATAGGTGCGGTACTGGACACTACTGTGTGTTGAGCATTCCCTCCTCCTCAAAGGATTCTCGACATACAGGAAATGATTCCTTTGTTTTACAATGGAGCGGTCGTTTCAGTTCTGAAAGTCCTTCGCCTGCTCGGTCTGTTTGCTTCCTGCATTCTGTTGGTCAACCATGCACGCTGGCACATGAGGGCGCTCCAGTGGTGCCTCCGCAGGCAGTGGTATCAGCACAAGGGAGATCTCAGGGAGTCTGTGAGGATCTCCGGAGAGGCTGCGGCGGATCTGTCTTGGTGGAGCGTGGAGGGCAATCTGTCTCAAGGAAAGCCCTTTCATCTACCTCCATCGGTGGCCACAGTGATTACGGATGCATCCACTTTAGGGTGGGGTGCTCTTCTGGGGGATCTGGAGATCAAGGGTCTTTGGTCTCCAGAGGAAAGGTTGCTTCACATCAACCTTCTGGAATTGCGGGCGATTCGTTTGGCACTCAAGGCCTTCCTCCCTTCCCTTCGCGGTCAGTCTGTTCAAGTCCTGACGGACAACAATACCGCGATGTGGTATGTCAACAAGCAGGGAGGAGTGGGGTTGCATTGTCTCTGCAGAGAGGCTCTGCGTCTATGGTCCTGGGCTCAGGACCATCAGATTTGTCTGATGGCAAATCATCTGGCTGGGGTTCTAAACGTACGTGCGGACAGTCTCAGTCGGCAGTTCTCCACCGACCACGAGTGGAAGCTCCATCCGGAGGTGGTTTGTCACGTCTTTTGGATGTGGGGGACTCCTCGGGTGGACCTGTTCGCCACCCGCGAGAATGCTCACTGCCCGTCATTCTGCAGTCTCCAGTATCCGATGCAGGGAGCGTTGGGGGACGCATTTCAGTTGAGTTGGAGCTCTCGAACCTTTACGCGTTTCCTCCCATACCCTTGATTCCTCGGGTTCTGAGGAAGATTCGCCAAGACCGGGCCCAAGTCATATTGATCGCCCCGGATTGGCCAAGAAGGGTGTGGTACACAGAGCTTCACCACCTTTCCTCGTGCCCTCCGCTCCATCTCCCTCTGAGGGCAGACCTCCTCTCGCAGTCGGAGGGGCAGGTTCTTCACCCCCACCTCCAGAGCTTACACCTTCATGCCTGGAGATTGAACGGGGTAACCTGAATTCTTTTTCTCTCCCACCTGATGTGGTAGATGTAATTTTGTCTGCCAGACGTCATTCCACCAAATCTATATATTCCTATAGGTGGTCTAAATTTGTACTTTGGTGTGGAGAGAAGTCAATTGATCCTTTGAAGGCTTGTCTATCTAACATTCTACAGTTTGCCCTTTCTCTTGCTCAGCAAGGATTTGCTGTGGCTACTGTGAAAGGATACTTATCGGCTTTATCGGCTTTCCTTTGCTTGCCGAATCAGCCGTCCTTATTCAAATCACCTATTGTTCTTTGTTTTCTTAAGGGCCTCACAAACAGGTTTCCTCCTCCTCCCTTTATTGTGCCTCAATGGGACTTAAACCTTGTCTTGACTTATCTTATGGGTTCTCCCTTCGAGCCCTTGCATAAGTGTCCCTTGAGATTGTTGTCTTTTAAGACGGTTTTTCTCATTGTGATCACCTCGGCAAGGAGGGTAAGTGAGCTTCAAGCTCTAAGTTCGAAACCCCCGTTCTTGACCATTCATGCTGAAAGAATGGTACTCAGGATCAGGGCTGCATTTCTGCCTAAGGTGGTAACTCCCTTCCATCTGCGGCAGTCCATTACCCTTTCTTCCTTCTATCCTCCCCCTCACCCTTCCAAGGAGGAGGAGAGACTTCACCGCTTGGACCGTAAGAGGGCGGTGAGCTTCTATCTGGACAGGACTAAAGACTTCAGAGTTTATGACCAGCTCTTCATGGGCTTTGTTGGCTGCAGGAAAGGTCGAGCGGTGCACAAGCGCACCCTTTCCAGATTGATTGTCTTGTGCATCAAGATATGCTACTCCCTGGCTGGTAAGGAACCTCCAGAGGGTTTAAGGGCTCATTCCACTAGAGCAAAGTCTTCCACTTCTGCTTTGTCTAGGGGCGTTCCTGTGGAGGACATATGTAGGGCGGCAATTTGGGCCTCCCTTCACACCTTCGCAAAACATTATTGCTTGGACACCGAGGTGAGGAGGGACGGACACTCTGCTCGTTCCGTCCTTCAGGACTTTCTGGTATAGAAGGGTGGACACCCTCCTCCGGGAGTGGGACTGCTGTGGGAATCTATTCACAAGGTGAGGAATCCACTGGCAGATGTATCCATCAGAAGAACAAGTTACTTACCTTCGGTAACGCTTTTTCTGGTGGATACAGTATCTGCCTGTGGATTCCTCACTGACCCACCCGCCTCCCCGTTGTCTACCCTTGTATACCTTGAGTATATGATGGTGTTTCAAAATGTCTTTTGTTACTGTCAAAGGCATTGTGTTATTTATTTTGCCTTTCTACTTATTCTTCACACTGTGTGTGTTGCTTTATATATTATGTACTGTGTATACTGCGTATATATTGCTGTCAGTCCGTCCGTGTGCCTCGAAGGCACGGAAAAAAGGGTGGAACTGACGTCATCACGCCGACGAGGTCTTCTTATGGAGCCGGTGACGTCAGCGGAGTCGCGAGCGGAGCCGTGTCTCTGTGATGTCGTCTTCTACCCCATCGGCATGGACTGCTACAAAAGTTTCTGAACGTTGCTAGCGCAGGGGATATTTACAAGGTGAGGAATCCACAGGCAGATACTGTATCCACCAGAAAAAGCGTTACCGAAGGTAAGTAACTTGTTCTACTCCAATATACATTAGCAATGACCAATACCTGCTGCCCAAGCCATTGTTACAGCTTTGGGGGCCTGGAATAGTCTGATTTATCAAACTTGTAGAATGTGATGAATAGTAGTCGTGTTGGTACTGTCATTTGCAGCACTGTAAGGGAATCGGGTGTGATGCAAGCTGCAGTGGCCTCCTGACGAGGGGCCTGGCACCTTTTTTTAAAGTATTTATTTACAAATTAAGCACTGCTCAATACCCAGGTACAGAACTTGGAAGAAGAAATATAGATAGGGAGGTACTCGATATCCTAGAGTACCTACTGGTAATTGAGAAGTAACAGTGCTATACCGTTAAAAGTACGTCACCCCTGCTGACAAGTGCTGCTGCTCTCCCCTTCGGAGTAAAGAATTGCAGGTACTCTTGTAACGGCCGGTACCTGTCCATTTGAAGCACAGCCCGGGTAGGATTTCGCACGCGCACATGATATGCCTTTGCCCCTGGGTCTCCATTGCTTCCGCAGCACGTCGTAATGTCCCACTCGCGCGCATTCTCGTGCTGACGTACGGCTCCTCTTCCTTCGCCGGAGCCCAGGAGTTCCCAGGCCCTGCCCTCTGGAGCTGGCCGGCGTCACTCCTCACCTGCGCGACTGGCGGCTCGCTCCTCACCCCTCCTGCCTCGACTGGGAAGGATGCTTGTGGGACGAAGAGAGGGCCCGCCCTTTCACTGCGCCGGCCCTGGATTCTTCAGGAGTGACTGCAAAGTCTCACGCTACCTGTCGCGTCATCGGTCGGAAGTGAGCGAGTTTCCCATGAATTGGGTTTCAATCCTAACCGCATCTCCGTTCACCAAGCGCTCCACCCCACGCCCCGCCAGGCACCTGCATCAAAGTCATCCCATGGTAATGGGGTAAAGAAAAAAGACAATACTTGCTTCTGCGATTGACTTTTCCCATGATAACGGACAGGCGGGGGTGGGTGGGAGTCAGAAAGAGACGGATAAGGGTGACGATTACAACATTCTGGGTCTAAAGGCTTGTCAGAGAAGTGAGTAGAGTGTTGGTGTGGAGCTGTCTCCCAAGCCTTCAACAGGGAGGCAGACCCGATAGGAAGCAGCAAAAGGTTGAAAACTATTCCACGATGATACCATTTATAAATGACAGTGGACAGATGCATGCACATGTCTAGAAACCCCCGCTGCTGCTGTCCTTCCCTTGTGAACCTATGTCAGGCTTACTAGCAGGCCTTTGGTTTTACACAGCGCTGGGTTCATAGGATGTTCAGTAGCCTGTGACACTTAGGGCTCAGCTGCAAGTAACTACTGCTAGGTTACCCACAGCACTTTGGCATTCGTGTATCAAGCGCACACTTTAGTGAACAAATGTGTCAGGCAGATCATGGTTTCCCATCATTCTTGCAAAAGGTTCAAATCCTTTGCTAGCTAGAACTTCTTGCGTCTGCCCATTTAAATACGCATCATAATCTACCCTAAACCAGAGGCAGGACCACATACTTCATTTTTTTTAGGTCGGGCACAAATTGAATGTGGCCTTTTTTTTTTTTTTTTAGAGTCAAACAGTTTTTTTTGTTTTCAACAGAGAATAACAGATTTGGAAGTATGAAGTTTGCCTAATTTTTACACATTATATCCTCTGAGGTAATGAACGACGTTTCGTGGCCAATAATTAGAGCTGGGTTGTAAACTCAAAATAGATGTGGAATTTTTTTTTAATGACAGTACCAAATTTAACCGAGCAAGTGCAGCAAGCAAGCTCCACCTACCCTATCTGGAAGCTTGGGATGGTTCCCTTCTAAGAAAAACTTTGAAAAAAAGACACCTTGATGTTTCTGACACCGCAAGATTCATTTACATGTTCTGTAAACTGGCTCATGGAAAATCCAGTATTTTCATGGTATGACAAAGGAATTTTCAGTAGTGGATGGCGAACCTTCAAATAAAATAAAGGGCTTTAGGTAGCCTGCATGCATTTAAATGAGTAAGCCTGAAACATGGTCTGCTTGCTTTGTTTGGTGGGTTTGTGGGTTGGGGCATAGGTAAATGGTGCATTTTCAGTCAAATCCCTTTACAAGTTGTCAACTAATCTACAGGTCTTACAAGACAGTTATGGTGGCATGGACTACAATTTCTGTATGTGTACAGCCTCACTGCTACCTTCCACCTCCTTTATTTTCCCCATCCTCCCCTTCCCTAGTAGATTTTTTGTTTAATTATTTATGGCTATGAATATAGTTGGGATGGAAAGTCTGTAGTTACATAGATCTTGTAATCTCACTCAGTAAGTAGCAGAGCTGTGCCCCAGACCAGAGCAACATCACAGGCTCATGCACCTAGAAAATCCACCATTAATACTATTTGCTTCAGAAGTAATAGTGTTTCTGATGGATACTTCTAACTGCAGATTCTTTACCTTAAAATATTCCCCCAGGTGCCAGACTGGATCCATACGTTTTTTATTGCAAGGCTCCTGCATACTGGTAGTCTGCCCTGTGCTGCTGTGTGTTGGCTTTGTTCTGCCCCAGAAGTGATGGAGCAGAGTTGCCTATAAGCAGCGCCCCTTCGTGTCAGTGTTAGTTAGTTCATTTCTTTCCTCCCTTTGAAGCGGTACCAGAGCTCTGCTACTACTTTTGTTGGTCCTTCGAAGATGTTAAACAATTAAATCCAGGGTGCAAGGGAACAATACCTCCTCTTAAACCTAAAGCCTTCAAACCATGCATGACTGCAGAAAATCTATTTGGAACACAGACTTGCACAGGGTGTGTCTTTGGTGTCAGACAGCAAGTCAAGTTTGTGGGATGGGTGCACCCTCGGGAGATCCAGCATCAGGAAGATGTATGTTGCTGAATGGAAAAGAAGCCTACAACTCTCGTACAGTTCCACTCTCACTCTAGCACGGACAAGCTCCTGCAGAAGTCTTCTTTGCAGTCGAATTCCAAACAGAAACATATGAAGGCAAAGCAGGACTTGACCCAATCCAAAACTCTCTATCCATAAGTTGCATGAGTGTAAAGATGCCAATCTATCTTACTTTCAATTGCTGATTGAAGAGCTGATTCTGCAGCCCAATGTAACCTGCGTTCCATGGGCCATCGCAACAATGCAGCAGGTAGACATTTAAGGAGGACATGCTGCTTCTCATTGGCACTATTCCAACTCCCTCTGGTTCGCCTTCGGAACCCAAAGATATGCATGGGCCCTCAGTTGAAATATCATTGGCAGATCCCTCTTGTGCTGTCTGAACCTCTTGGGACCCGTCTGAGGTGCAGACATGCACACCGGCTCCAAGACCCACCTCGGTCCCTCATTCCTTGATGATGGCGCAAACGGATAAGAAGGACTCGACGTATCATGGTCGGGATGCTCTTTTGGCAATTTTAACTCGTAGTCTACTCTGTATTCCACCGATACAGGAGAGTTTTGACTGGCTCCCCGTATTTTGCTCCAGTTTGGCTTCCCCATCTGGGATGTGTTCACCGTATCAGTGATCGTTTTTTAGTGCAACAACATATTAGACTACCCTGACTTCAGTCCATTACGTCGTGTGGATTCCGTATTTAGTGCTTATCATCCCTCCATTACTTCTGATTTGATTCTGGATTTTATAGAATAATCTGATAGCCTTTAGAAAGTCTGAGTACTGACTAGTACAGACGAAACACGTGTTGGCTGTTCTTTAAATTGGAAATTGGTCTGAAAATAAATGAAAAGAACGTTTTCTACTGAAGCCACGTGGACTGTTCATCATGTCTTGTTTGATATTGGACTGCCATATCTGACTCCATGACTTGTGGGATTGTCTTACTGAATTTGAATTAATACCGGTCCTCAATAATGTTTTTCGTGTAGGACCTATTCACACAGACTAAGGGTGTGCTGTATTAGCTTTTGTTCTTTGGTATTTTAATTGACAGGTTGTTTCCTCAACTTGCTGAATTAGCACTCTTGGGTGGTGGGTGCTTTTAGCTAGCCAAGCACCCCGCTGTACTCACAGCATATTTTCATTTCACTTTTTCACGCCACTGACGCTGTTTGTATGTTAATTGTTTATGTTGATGTGCAGGTTATTCCCTGTTAGGGAACACTACTAACCTCTTGTGCAAATTGGATAAGAATCTGATACCAGTGCCAATATCTGACCCTGAACCGATGTAGGCTTGATCCAAACAAAAGTTTTGCTCTAAATCTGCTACAGTGTACCCTGTTTCTATACTACCTGATTCTGACCCTATGATTCCACTACAGCAGGGGTGCTGTCAGAGGCTCCATCGAATTTTTGGTTACAACTCAGATCAGAACTTGCCACCACTTGGAGATGACAAAGGTGCTGATACAAATGACTTACCCCCACTACAATGACAGCCTTTACATGGGTGTGGCCAAATAAGGGATTTGTTGTGGCATTAATACTACTGAATGCCATAGGGAGATGTTGGTATTAGTGTGGTGCTCCTTCGCCATTCATGGATGTATTCCATATGTTTCTTCAGAGATGTACAGGCCTCCCTTATGGATATGCTTTTCAAAGGCTTACGCCTATTCAGTAAAAATGTTGATTCTGCCTTCGAATACTTTAAGGAGAGTAGAGGCACGGCCCGCTATCTGGGTATTTTGGCCCCTGCCAAACAGTTTTCTTACCAGTTTAAGAAATTTCTAAGCTACTCCAAGGAGGTGGGTTACAGACACTACCAGTCACCCCAGTTCTTTAATGGGTGGGAATGTGGATCTGTCAGGCAACTCACATGTCGCCACAGTCCATCTGCACTGGATGCTGTGTTAAATTTGTGGTCTGACATAAAGCCCGCAAGACTGTCAAATGTTTTATTGTGTGTTTTATGTTGGCCCAGCAAGGCTTTGCCCTGGTCACTATTAAAGATTATTTGTAGGCTCTTTTAGCATTGTGTTTGCCGGAGCAACTGCCCCAATTTTTATCACCTGTTGTGATGTAGTTTATTAAAGGTTTGACACAAGTGTTCCCTCTCAAAGCCTTTGTGATGTCACAGTGGGACCTTAGCTTGGTGTTGGCGTTTCTCTTGTATTCTCCCTTCAAGCTGATGCACAGCTGCCCATTGCATCTTCTGACTCTGAAGACTGTCTTACTTATTGCAATCACTTCATTTTGTTGCATAAGTGAATGCCAGGCAATGTCTGTGCAACTGCCCTACATCACCTTTTTTCCCAGTCAAACTGCTGCTGAAGACTCAGGGGGCCTTCTTGCTAAACATTGTGACTACCCACGTTGTGCAATCATTTATTCTCCCAGCATTCCTGCCCTTCCTCACCCCTTAAAAGAGGAGGAGAAGTTCCATTGGTTCGACCCCAAACGAGTTTCAAGCTTTTGCATCAATCGTACTAAGACATTAGCTTTTTGTGTAGTTTTCTGGGGTGAAGAAGGGGAAGGCGGTGCATATGACGACTCTGTCTGGGTGGTTAGTCCTCTGCATTAAGATCTACTACACATTGGCCAAAAAACAGCTTCCAGAAGGTCTGAGTGTCCATTCCCCGAGGGCAAAGGCTCCCACCATTCGTTTGGTATGCAGAGGGCCTGGGCTTTGAGAACAAGGATGGGTGTGGCTTGACATCTGTCAGACCGTGACATGGGCGCTGTTGTGCACGTTCATGTGCCATTATTGCCTTGTCAGGCAGGTCCGGGGAAGGGTGTTTCAGCCCTCCAAGACATCTTGGTCTGACTCCG
Source organism: Triturus cristatus (assembly GCF_964204655.1). Lineage (NCBI taxonomy): Eukaryota > Metazoa > Chordata > Amphibia > Caudata > Salamandridae > Triturus > Triturus cristatus. The sequence continues at coordinate 982,003,310 of NC_140580.1, forward strand.
TTCTACAGACCCTCCACCTTTGGGAGGTGCTGTTCTGGTATCTATCCTAAGTAGGCGGAATCTACCTTTAGAAGGGCATGTTACTTAACTTTAGTAATGCTCTTTCTGGTTGATACTCAGTCTAACCACAGATTTTTCGCTGCCCTCCCACTTCCCAGTTCTGTGGAGTGGTCTACTTTCACCATCTAAAAAGGTCCCAAATTAGAGATCTGCAAATTGGTACACACAATTGTTTTACGCTCATTGTCAGAGTGTGCGGTAAGAATCAAGCAAGAAACTGGCCTTGGCATGTAGGGGGGTGGTGCTTATACTAGGCCCTGATCTGTCACTTCTAGGGTGGAACAAAGCAAATACGGAGCCTCGTCGGAGGACTGCTCTGAAAAACGCCCTGATTCAGTCTGGTAATTAGGGTAATATTCTAAAGGTGACAAATCTGTGGTTGATCTTGGTAGCACCACCCACTGCACACTGCATGAAGCAATGATTCTCAGATTTCAAAGTAAAATATATTTTTCCAAAAATAAGGCTTTTATTGACAGGAAATTCTATTTGCTTATCCCAAATAAAACATCTGCAATTGATCAAACTTACATTTTGGTGACAAAATTGTTGCATTTTCAAAATGTATTTAATGTTGATATTTTAATAAGTCATTCCGCGTTGAGGAGAGTTGTTGCAAATGTATTTTTCTTGTTGATAGAGGGCACTTGCTGCTATGGCCAGTATGTCATTACTCATGTGAAGTTGTATCAGATGACATCGTTTGAGAACATTGTTAGAGTAGTCACAAGTAGTAATCCTCCATTGAGTGTTCGCTATTGTAATCTATTCAGATGTGGTTACCTCTGTAAAAATGATTATAGTTGTTTGTAGCCCTGCATGATTTTCATTGAATGGAAGTAGCTCTCATTATAGAAAATGTTGGAATATCCTCACATAGGTCAATAAACCCATGCTAAAAACAAGTTCTTCTGCTTTGAAAATGACACAGTGCCTGCCAAAAGATTAACACAACCCCTGTCACACATACCAAAAGTCTAGCCACTCCACTACAGAAATTACATTTTACAAACCCCAATAGCAACACAATGCCAGGCTCTTATACCAAACAAAATTGGGCGTAAATCACACAGCCTTTTCAAAATTCTGAAATCTACTCCCGTAGGTTTCCCACTGTGTTTGGGGCAGATTTCTAGCTTTGGGTAAATTTGTAGGGATCCGTGTGACTAGTCCTGAAATGTACGACAGTCGTAAGAATTCCAGGATTACACTAAAGGGCCAATACTTTTGCAGTAGTGAGAACCCCATTTCTGATTACCGCCACTAAGCAGCTAACCCCTTCTTGCAGTGTCCTCTCCTCTGTCCCCAGAACCATTTGTTGCAAGTTAAGTCCAGCTGCCCAGTGTCAGCATGGGTGGCTTCTCAACCATGGGATGACATCATAACTGGTGGGTGGGATAAAATGTGCACCAGAAGAAGTTGAGAAACTTTCACCACTTTCACAAAAGGGAAGCCTTATTATTTGACCGACCTAAACTCTAACCTTATGATAATATCCATTCTGTTGTTGTTGGTGCACTTTATAAATACACATCTCCAGGATGTGGGATTTAGAGTAGCAGATGGCCTTTTGGGCACTTGAGTTTTATTTTTAGTGCACAAAAAAACAAAGAGTGAAACCGCTTCGACGCCTCTTAGTAGTTGTGCTACACACACAGCACGTTACCGACCAACACCCCCCACAGTATTCAATAAAAATGTAACCCATTGTTCAGGAGAGTGCCGTAGTCTGAGCCCTGGCAGTGCCCGTCTTCTCTCGGATATGCTGCGCTGCCTGTGGAGATGCGTGCCTGCTACGGTGGGAAAACCTACCTTTACATGCCACGCGCCTTTCGTTTGCCTCTTTTGGGGCAAAACGGTGGCTCTGCCCCGTGTATAGTCAGTCAGTTGAGATTAGACGAGATGATTTGTAAAAGTAAACCTCGCCATCCGGGTGGTCTCTTTGGAGGTGATACTCACGGGGCCGCGGGGAGGGGTGTGCTGGGAAACGCTCTTTTACTTCTACAGTTGGTGTTTGTTTTCTCTTGTTTTACTCACCGCAACAGTCACATTCTTTATATCCTGGGAAAGGCCCCGCTCCCTTCTCATGTGGCGTACTTTTTTTTTCTCCCCCCAGGTGTGCAACTGTAACAAGTACGTGAAGATTTCCAATCAGAAGATGAGACGCCTGATGGCGCTGGAGGGGCTGCTCCCCGAGACAGGCGCAGGTGAGACTGCGGCAACCTGGCCCAACACTAGAACGAGTATTGTGGGGTTGGGGTGGGTGCCTGGGCTGCAGGCCGGAATCTGTTTCCCCGGTATCCAGGTGTTTTAGAAGACAGCACAGTCCTGTTGTTTAATGCACTGACCCCACAATAATTGCTTGGCGTCCGGTACCGCGCATGCGGGTTACTTGCATGTCGTCTTTCGCCCTCCGGCGGGTGAAAACCCTGCAAGGGACATGGGAAGCGAAAGAAATACTTGACAGGGCTGGAAGGTGTTGAAGGAAAACCGGAAACTAGAGTACAGAGGAGAGTAAAGAAAATAATATGATGTAAGAGTCATTGATTGATGGGGTTCACGTTGCCCTAAAACGGCGTGTAGTCGCTCCAGGGGCCTGAGATCAGCAGGGCGATTGTGTTACAGCTTTGGTATGCGGCCTACCCGCAAAAAACGCAATTTAAGTCCCGAAGGAGAATCTGCCCATAATTCTGCCCCCCAACTCTCAAAATGCACCGAGCATTATTATGTCTTCGGTGTCTGGAGATATTTTATTGTATTTAGACGTATAATCTCTACCCCGGCTTCTTTGGTGGTACCTACTGTGTCCCCCCCCGGAAGGGGCAGCAGTGGAGAGAGTGACCGGTGCTGCTCTCAGTCGAAAGCCATGGAATCTTTGCAGAGCAAAACACTTTCCCGTGGCTTTCCGGAATCAAATCGCCAAGGCAGATTTCACCGGGCAAGCTTGAGTAAAGCTCGAGTAAACAGCTGCCCCACAAATGACGTCACTAGTGTTTCATTAGAGAGTAGGCAGCAGTGTTCCCCAGACCGAAGTACTGAGCTTCCTACCAAACCTCACAGCTGGCGGAATAGCCCTAATACTCTTGGAAGTTCCCAACTTCTAATCCTTCACCGTGCAGAGAACAGAGGTCTCTTGAACTGATGAAACTTGCCCCGCTCAGCACCATCAGAAAACTCCTAAGAGCCCACCTCTTGAGCCAATCCCTAAACTAGAACCCCGAACCCAAAGCTGTCAGCCCAGTCTCGTCATGCGCTGACGCATTACTTTATGTTCGCGATTTTCTCTTGTTCCAGCCTCTTTGATTCCATGTTACTTGGTTTTCATTCCCGTGAATGTTGTTTTTTATTATGTAAAGCGCCCTATCTCCCGCAGGTCCCAGAGCACTGTAATAAATTATGTAAATAAATATAATAGTTGGTACTAGTGCTGTTCTAAACTTTGATAAACGCTACGATAAATCCTTCCTGCTGTAACAAGATCAGCTTTTGGTGCTGCTGTGCTGTAATTGTAAGAGTGTGCTTGCACCATCCTGGTGCTTTCAAAATCGTAAATAAAGCGTGCTGGAGCCTGTTCCAGGCAATTACACCGCTTCTTCTTTTACGAAAAAAAAGAGATCTTGCTCGTAAGCAATATAAAATTCTCAGAAAAGAAAATAGGCTTGCTAAATCCCAGAAAAGAGGTGACTTGAAAAAATAAACATTGGCAAAGCCAATAGCCTTCGCCTAGGTGAGAGCCACCGGGTTTGCCAATGTCTTTTAGCTATGTTGTACAGCAGTGTGGCTGCTGCTCAGCATGGCTAAACGTTAGTGGTGTGGTGTAGAGTAGAGTGGCATAAAGAGTGGAGTAGAGTGGTGTGGAGGTGAATTCTCATCCATACAGTGCAAGTGGAGTGGTAAAAAGTAGAGTGGAGTGGCGTAGAGTGGAAGGGAGTGGGGTTGAGTCGTACAGTTGTGGGTGTAAGTAAAGTATCAATAGATACGACAGGTAGGGTGAAAGCAACATCAATAGAAAGCTATATGCCTGTACTAAAAGTAGGAAAGCACATTGTGCGTCCAGAAATAATTCCCAAATGCTTATAAAAAGAAATGCATTGCAAAAGATGAGGAAGAACATATATTCGTGGTCCGTTGCTCCAGGAAAGAGCTAACACAAGTAAGGAAGCAAAGCCTATGGAGATAAACAATTGAAAAATTGCAAATAAGAGTGAAAAAGAAAACAATTAATGGCTTGCTGTGGGCAGGTTGTAAGTCCACTGGACAGTAAACAATACATCTCCCAGCACGGTGCATGCGATCCCTAAAGAACAGATAATTTTTTCTTTTCTTTTTTAATTCTAATTATTCTGAGGCCTGTTATTTAAAGTGTACAGGAAAGTATCAGCTGTGGTGATATAAGGCTTGTGCCCATTGACACTGGCCAAGGACGAATTCGTTATTGACGTATGTATACTTATATCTCAGCACATTTGAACTGCGTTAATGCGGTCTTTGCAGGGCTGCCACTAAGACTCACACGGAAACTTCACTTAGTGCAGAACGCGGCTGTGAGAATTTTGAGAGGTAATGGTTTTGAGTACCTCTCACAGTTTACAGTTTCCATGAGTATAACATGCACCTCAAAATATAAAGTAATTCTGCCACCAACCAAGCAATCTGCACACGGCCAGCAATGTAAGAGTATTAGTACAAGTAATAGAGTCGTTTTTGGACCCTTGGGGTTTCAGTGCTGTCGATCCAGCAAGTACAGCTCAGAGGGTGAAAGTGGGAAGGCAGGTGTTTCAAGCAGGGAAAAGTGAAGCAGAACGCTCAGGGCCGAGTACTGTGAGTTCTGTGCCCCACAGCAAACTTTGTGTATCAAGCACATTTGCTTGGCTTTAGTTCTGACTGTGTACAGTTCTTTTTATGGAGGCATAGTTGTTACTTGACATTTGCATAGGACACTGATGCCACTTCGGTTGCCAGGCAATGCTCAACCATGTCCATTTCACTGCAGCGCAGAGCATGCATGCATGCATGGTTGTGTGTGTGTGTGTGTGTGTGTGTCCGTCCTCTTTGAGACAAGAGTTTGGCATCTTGTGTGAGGTTTAGAGAGGTACAGAAAGTTATGTACCTTGACTCTTCTTAGGCAAATACATTAGAAGGGTGTGAGAGAAGAGTAGTGCATTCATATTCCCATTCAACTGGGACATTGCGACTAGCATCAATGTGGTCCTAATGAGCTGTTGTGAGCCTCTAGCATCAGTCTTTTGGATGTATCCCCCAAAATAGCATGGTGTTACTTACACCGGCGTTCTTTGGTGGGTTTGGTTTTATAGATGTTTGCACCCACCGGTGTAGAGATCAAAGTCCAGCACACTTTCAGACTCTCCAGAAGGCGAGCAGTCCTTCGGTATTTGGCTGAATACTAAAGAATAAGTGGACAGATGTAGACAGTCCACGAGGGTCTGAAGCTTAAGGCATTGAGTCCCTACTATACTAGCCATCAGATTGCTTGAGGCAGCAATGTTTTAATATTTGGTGGGTGTTGGAGAGCCTGCTGCTGAATCCATCTGTTGAGTTCCATTGACAACCTGCAGCAGTTGCGTGGTGAAATGAGGTGATTTATAAAGCAGGAGTGATGGTGGAAAGATGTTGCAGACAGAGTGGGTCCGTAATGTAGAGGAATGTGTCCGGGCAACAGATGCTTCTATGACAGCGAGAATTGTTTTACTATCAAAGAAAAACATGAAGTAGCCTGTGGCACATCCGCAGTCCCATTGCCTGTTGCCTACCGACTTGGTGTTGGCTTGTGATGAATGGAAAATCACCTCTTTTTAGGAAACGCTACTTAAGTCAGGGATAGTATTGGAGGATCTCTCGCGGGTAGTGTCTCCGTGATACAGCACTTACCAGGAATCAGAGGACGTTCAATGATCTCCTACGTCTAAATGAGGGCCCTTGGGTGCGTTGTGTCAGTGACCAGCAGACTGACATTCCATTCATTTTCAGTGTCTCCTGCACATCTGCTTCACTCTTTGCATTCCAGAGAGGCGTTTCGGATATGTCTAGACAGAAGCTCCATTTAAACTCATGCTGTTTTTTGCAGAAATAGCAAGGTGTCATTTTCGTCTTATCCCTTGGTGTATAATTTACCAGTGAAAGGCCTGCACTGACGCCACGGTGGGCCAATCAACAGCATAATGAAGGCTTTTTTTTATGTACAAGCGCTTACTTTGGGCACACGTGCTCCAGTTTTGTTGCCTCCAGGTTGGTTTCCATTTCTGCCAAGGTTGACTGTCTTTAATCTTTTCCCCTGAGCTCTCTGTTTTTAGTAAATTGGGATATGCGTCAAAGGACTTTAAGGCCCTCCTCACTGGCTTAATTAACATCTGTACAAAATCACTCTTGATGTTAGAGCGGAGATGGAAACCATCAGTTAGTTCACTCCTGTACTCAGTCCACGAAACACTGTACAGAATTCAAATATTTATTCACTTTATTTAATGTTGCTGAAAAAATAGAGCAGGAAAAGGATTAAAAAGCTGGCTTTTCTCTTAACTCCCTTGTTTGACGATGACCGTATGTTTGAGTTTTCCTCCGACCATTTAGGATTCAATCTGTGATGCACTTATTACAAATAAGCTAAGTGGGGTAATTCAGCCAGCGTGTGATCGGCAGCATTCGTTTGGGTTTACCAAAGAATGCCAAAGTTCTAGCCCTGTTGTGTATGCGATATATGAGCTAGCAGGGACCAGTGGTATACCTGCTTTTGTGAAAAGCATTCCAATTGTGTCTCTATTCTCCTCCTGGACCAAATTGTCTTGTCTAGTATACACCTGATAGTCTCACTGCTTCAGTTACATCTGTGATCTATACAGGAGACAGTAGTGTTATTCACCTTTGTTTTCCTTGGGTTGACCTGCGTTGGTGGTCCTTTTAAATCGAGTTTACATAAAGGCGCAGTTTGTTCTTCAGGTACTGCCATGCCTTGTTTGGTAACAGTGTGTAGTGAGTGACTCAGTGTCTTCTGTTAATGCTGTGGTCTGCTTCTCTGCTAACTGAATCATTTTTCTTGTGGTGCTGGAGGGTGTTGTAAGCATCTCGCAGTGTGACATTGTCAACACATTTACACTTTTATTTTGCATCTTTAGGGACAAAATGTATGTAATTAGTTACTGGCTAATATAATTGTTTTTCATGATGTATTTTGTATACTGGAAAGGTTTTTAAAGGTGTGACTGTTTTGAGGAAAATCCATGTTATCTCAGAATCTTAGTCTGCTGAACATATGGGATTGTGGGCCACATCAACGAAAAAACCGGTTGCAAACGGGCAGATTCGCAGAACCTGCCCCTTTACGACTGGTATTTTTGCTTTTGGGATGCATCATCCCAAATGCAAAAATGCAAAAAAATGCAAATGCAATTTAAATGATCACAAAATTTGCGATTACTTATATTGCGATTGCATTTAAGGATTCCTTAAATGCAATGCATTAACCAGTAAAATTTTGCGATTTTGCAAACAGGAATCGCAAATTACCGTCAATCTCCAGTTGATGGTAATTTGCGATTTCTTTAAAAAATGCATTAAAGTGCATTTTTTAAAGTCCCATGTTACACACACATGCCCTTGGGGCATGTTGTGGAAATGTACCTTTTTAGGGATACACTGGTGCAGGGTCACCCTTTTGTCCACGGGTTCAAAGACCAACAAAATAGAGTTCAGCACTGGAGTTGGAAATAAATAACAAGTTTATTAATCACTCATGAGTGGGACCACATCCCCACAGCACTCTCAAGTGCTACCTGAGGTAGTACCCTGAATTCACAGAACACAGGTCTTTTATACAGGTTTTCTGCAGTGTAAGCATGTGAACAGAAATAGGGAGAACAAGATTTAGAAATAGTTATCGGCAAACAAGGGCAGATGAGTAACCACGTGGTCAGCAAAGTGGGAGGGGGAGCAGGAGTGCTTATGGCAGCAGTACATGGTTGACAGTAAATATCTGAGACCAGGTGATCTGACAGCTACAAACCCTCAGCACGTACATTGCTTTTAGCCGAGTCGGGAAGTCAACTAAAATAAATAGCACAAGCAGAGTGAAAAGAAGAGCAGCAGACGACAAAAGAATTACGAAGGAAACTAAATGGCCACCACAGCCAAAATGGCTGTCGCTTATGCCAAGTAAAATATTACACGTTTTCCACAATGAGTGTGTGCAACATGTGGATGAATTGAAATTTCAGGGGTGCTACAGGGTGTCCTTTTGACACCCTTGCACCTTTGAAATAGCATTACAACAAACAAATGATGGACGGAATGCTGACAATGCAGACATTCTCCCCCAGTCAAGAGAACTGGGGTGGCATAGTGGGCAAAAGAACGATGGATTTAACCCAGATCTCTTGACTGGGGGAGAATGTCTGCATTGCCAGCATTCCGTCCATCATTTGTTTGTTGTAACGCTTTTCGCCCTAAGTGGGATGGGTATGCCCAGACGTGGGTCCCGTGCTCACTACGCCACTGGAGTCAAGCTATCCTGGCTGATGACGGCTGATAGCCAGAAACCGGTCCTAGGATGCTTGATTCCGGTCCAGGGAAGACATGGCTTGGCAGTTCGGGCTGGACTGTTCCCATGAGGCACAGGGTCAAGACTGATTTGCATATGGCCATGTCTGAACTGGGGTGGCGTAGTGGGCAAAAGAACGATGGATTTAACCCAGATCTCTTGACTGGGGGAGAATGTCTGCATTGCCAGCATTCCGTCCATCATTTGTTTGTTGTAACGCTTTTCGCCCTAAGTGGGATGGGTATGCCCAGACGTGGGTCCCGTGCTCACTACGCCACTGGAGTCAAGCTATCCTGGCTGATGACGGCTGATAGCCAGAAACCGGTCCTAGGATGCTTGATTCCGGTCCAGGGAAGACATGGCTTGGCAGTTCGGGCTGGACTGTTCCCATGAGGCACAGGGTCAAGACTGATTTGCATATGGCCATGTCTGAACTGGGGTGGCGTAGTGGGCAAAAGAACGATGGATTTAACCCAGATCTCTTGACTGGGGGAGAATGTCTGCATTGCCAGCATTCCGTCCATCATTTGTTTGTTGTAACGCTTTTCGCCCTAAGTGGGATGGGTATGCCCAGACGTGGGTCCCGTGCTCACTACGCCACTGGAGTCAAGCTATCCTGGCTGATGACGGCTGATAGCCAGAAACCGGTCCTAGGATGCTTGATTCCAGTCCAGGGAAGACATGGCTTGGCAGTCCGGGCTGGACTGTTCCCATGAGGCACAGGGTCAAGACTGATTTGCATATGGCCATGTCTGAACTGGGGTGGCGTAGTGGGCAAAAGAACGATGGATTTAACCCAGATCTCTTGACTGGGGGAGAATGTCTGCATTGCCAGCATTCCGTCCATCATTTGTTTGTTGTAACGCTTTTCGCCCTAAGTGGGATGGGTATGCCCAGACGTGGGTCCCGTGCTCACTACGCCACTGGAGTCAAGCTATCCTGGCTGATGACGGCTGATAGCCAGAAACCGGTCCTAGGATGCTTGATTCCGGTCCAGGGAAGACATGGCTTGGCAGTTCGGGCTGGACTGTTCCCATGAGGCACAGGGTCAAGACTGATTTGCATATGGCCATGTCTGAACTGGGGTGGCGTAGTGGGCAAAAGAACGATGGATTTAACCCAGATCTCTTGACTGGGGGAGAATGTCTGCATTGCCAGCATTCCGTCCATCATTTGTTTGTTGTAACGCTTTTCGCCCTAAGTGGGATGGGTATGCCCAGACGTGGGTCCCGTGCTCACTACGCCACTGGAGTCAAGCTATCCTGGCTGATGACGGCTGATAGCCAGAAACCGGTCCTAGGATGCTTGATTCCGGTCCAGGGAAGACATGGCTTGGCAGTTCGGGCTGGACTGTTCCCATGAGGCACAGGGTCAAGACTGATTTGCATATGGCCATGTCTGAACTGGGGTGGCGTAGTGGGCAAAAGAACGATGGATTTAACCCAGATCTCTTGACTGGGGGAGAATGTCTGCATTGCCAGCATTCCGTCCATCATTTGTTTGTTGTAACGCTTTTCGCCCTAAGTGGGATGGGTATGCCCAGACGTGGGTCCCGTGCTCACTACGCCACTGGAGTCAAGCTATCCTGGCTGATGACGGCTGATAGCCAGAAACCGGTCCTAGGATGCTTGATTCCGGTCCAGGGAAGACATGGCTTGGCAGTTCGGGCTGGACTGTTCCCATGAGGCACAGGGTCAAGACTGATTTGCATATGGCCATGTCTGAACTGGGGTGGCGTAGTGGGCAAAAGAACGATGGATTTAACCCAGATCTCTTGAGTGGGGGAGAATGTCTGCATTGCCAGCATTCCGTCCATCATTTGTTTGTTGTAACGCTTTTCGCCCTAAGTGGGATGGGTATGCCCAGACGTGGGTCCCGTGCTCACTACGCCACTGGAGTCAAGCTATCCTGGCTGATGACGGCTGATAGCCAGAAACCGGTCCTAGGATGCTTGATTCCGGTCCAGGGAAGACATGGCTTGGCAGTTCGGGCTGGACTGTTCCCATGAGGCACAGGGTCAAGACTGATTTGCATATGGCCATGTCTGAACTGGGGTGGCGTAGTGGGCAAAAGAACGATGGATTTAACCCAGATCTCTTGACTGGGGGAGAATGTCTGCATTGCCAGCATTCCGTCCATCATTTGTTTGTTGTAACGCTTTTCGCCCTAAGTGGGATGGGTATGCCCAGACGTGGGTCCCGTGCTCACTACGCCACTGGAGTCAAGCTATCCTGGCTGATGACGGCTGATAGCCAGAAACTGGTCCTAGGATGCTTGATTCCAGTCCAGGGAAGACATGGCTTGGCAGTTCAGGCTGGACTGTTCCCATGAGGCACAGGGTCAAGACTGATTTGCATATGGCCATGTCTGAACTGGGGTGGCGTAGTGGGCAAAAGAACGATGGATTTAACCCAGATCTCTTGACTGGGGGAGAATGTCTGCATTGCCAGCATTCCGTCCATCATTTGTTTGTTGTAACGCTTTTCGCCCTAAGTGGGATGGGTATGCCCAGACGTGGGTCCCGTGCTCACTACGCCACTGGAGTCAAGCTATCCTGGCTGATGACGGCTGATAGCCAGAAACCGGTCCTAGGATGCTTGATTCCGGTCCAGGGAAGACATGGCTTGGCAGTTCGGGCTGGACTGTTCCCATGAGGCACAGGGTCAAGACTGATTTGCATATGGCCATGTCTGAACTGGGGTGGCGTAGTGGGCAAAAGAACGATGGATTTAACCCAGATCTCTTGACTGGGGGAGAATGTCTTCATTGCCAGCATTCCGTCCATCATTTGTTTGTTGTAACGCTTTTCGCCCTAAGTGGGATGGGTATGCCCAGACGTGGGTCCCGTGCTCACTACGCCACTGGAGTCAAGCTATCCTGGCTGATGACGGCTGATAGCCAGAAACCGGTCCTAGGATGCTTGATTCCGGTCCAGGGAAGACATGGCTTGGCAGTTCGGGCTGGACTGTTCCCATGAGGCACAGGGTCAAGACTGATTTGCATATGGCCATGTCTGAACTGGGGTGGCGTAGTGGGCAAAAGAACGATGGATTTAACCCAGATCTCTTGACTGGGGGAGAATGTCTGCATTGCCAGCATTCCGTCCATCATTTGTTTGTTGTAACGCTTTTCGCCCTAAGTGGGATGGGTATGCCCAGACGTGGGTCCCGTGCTCACTACGCCACTGGAGTCAAGCTATCCTGGCTGATGACGGCTGATAGCCAGAAACCGGTCCTAGGATGCTTGATTCCGGTCCAGGGAAGACATGGCTTGGCAGTTCGGGCTGGACTGTTCCCATGAGGCACAGGGTCAAGACTGATTTGCATATGGCCATGTCTGAACTGGGGTGGCGTAGTGGGCAAAAGAACGATGGATTTAACCCAGATCTCTTGACTGGGGGAGAATGTCTGCATTGCCAGCATTCCGTCCATCATTTGTTTGTTGTAACGCTTTTCGCCCTAAGTGGGATGGGTATGCCCAGACGTGGGTCCCGTGCTCACTACGCCACTGGAGTCAAGCTATCCTGGCTGATGACGGCTGATAGCCAGAAACCGGTCCTAGGATGCTTGATTCCGGTCCAGGGAAGACATGGCTTGGCAGTTCGGGCTGGACTGTTCCCATGAGGCACAGGGTCAAGACTGATTTGCATATGGCCATGTCTGAACTGGGGTGGCGTAGTGGGCAAAAGAACGATGGATTTAACCCAGATCTCTTGACTGGGGGAGAATGTCTGCATTGCCAGCATTCCATCCATCATTTGTTTGTTGTAACGCTTTTCGCCCTAAGTGGGATGGGTATGCCCAGACGTGGGTCCCGTGCTCACTACGCCACTGGAGTCAAGCTATCCTGGCTGATGACGGCTGATAGCCAGAAACCGGTCCTAGGATGCTTGATTCCGGTCCAGGGAAGACATGGCTTGGCAGTTCGGACTGGACTGTTCCCATGAGGCACAGGGTCAAGACTGATTTGCATATGGCCATGTCTGAACTGGGGTGGCGTAGTGGGCAAAAGAACGATGGATTTAACCCAGATCTCTTGACTGGGGGAGAATGTCTGCATTGCCAGCATTCCGTCCATCATTTGTTTGTTGTAACCCTTTGAAATAGCATGCACAATTTGCAAGTACCTATTGGGTACCTGCAAATTGCGCATGCAATTCCCATTCATTACTATGGGCCTTTAGGCCCATGGGAATAAATTGGAAGCCATTCGTTAATTGCGACTCGCAATTTGCGAGTCGCAATTAAGGAATGTGTAGGAATTGCAATTTTGTTTGCGATTCCTACATGCATAGGCAATTCAATTCCATTATTGGCATTCCTTAAAAATCGCAATAGCCTATTTTCATGCATGTTCACCTTTATCAGTTATCTTAAAGTACCCATGCACTGTTACTTTATCGCAACATTTATTATTCATGCTTCTGAAATGTATTTGGGTAATGGATTGCACTGTGATTATTTCTCTTTTTTTATTGAAGTTTTAGTGTTCTACTTTTATGGTTGTCTATGTGACCGAAATAAAGTCTTTTGAAACTTGCAGAATAACAAGAACAACTTATGGAGCAGTTACAGGGTAGTGCTGCATTGCTGCAGCCATGGTGTTGTTTAATGGACTTTGTGTGGGTCCTCTTTAACTGTAAGTAAATGGGGCCAAGTGCAGCAAAGTGTTCCAGTAGTGTCACACCTGTTTCAGTCATGAACATCATGTCCATCATCCGTGAACGATGCTTCGAAGTATTTGATCAAGAACATCTTGAGAACTCTCATGTGGTTTGTGGGAAGAGTCTGTGCGGGAACAAATTCTCTGTTGTAGTTGGGTTTCTATGTCAGTGTAGTGTGCCATGGTTATATAACTGTTTTGTTTTTTACCAGTTCTTGTTCGAACGTTTTCATTGATGTTAATCATCTGGTGTCTTTTTAATCAAAAGCAAATGGAATGAGCAAAGATCCTTCTGGTTAAGGTAGCCTTCTCCAATTGCTGCTGTTCTATTGGATGCAGCAGTAGTATTTTGTAGTTAGATGTCTTTAGGAATATGACTGGCACGCAACAGTAAAGCTGAACATATTATAAGGAGGATCAGGAGGGGGAGCAGGCAAGGGCAGGAGAGGTCAAGCCATTGGCACTCCTTCTGGTGAAGGCCTAGTATTTTGTGGTAGACCAACCTGCCCTCAATCATCCTAATTGCTTGTATCTTGAACCTTCTCCTCCTCTCCTGTTCCTGCCCCCCACATTTTACATTTCTGCTATCCTCCACAGCACTTTAAATCAACTTTGGAATGGCTTTGAGTGTACAAAAGAACTTGACATGCCTCTGCTTCTTGTGTTGAACATTGAATTAATGTGAACAAGGTTTAGTGCCTTAATGACCGCAGTTCAATCTACTTAAAGGCTATCTGGGCAATATTCAGTAAATTGGGATTGATAAAGATAAATATTCGCTATTGTGAAGGTCACACCAATGTGGGGGTCAGGGCCAATGTCAAGGCCTCTCCGATATACGTTTCCTGGCCACCTTAGCAGCTCTAAGGGTCTGGATCAACACTATCTAGTGTTTGGGTCTTGTATGGGCCCCTCCAGTGTGATGTGATTGGCCAAGACCACTGAAAGTATGAGAGTCCTGTTTACGAAATCCCTGACATCAGGGTCCTGGTCAGGACCTTTATAGGTCTCGCCTGAGCCAGCGCATGCGCTGCTCGGAGAGACATTTAGTATACAGGTTTTCAAAATGCTACCACAGCCGGCCTAGCGCTTGCGTTCACGCGAGCGTGCACGCCCACAGCTTTCAGCGCCCCGGCTTTCCTTTATTGCTCCTGCTCCCCCTCCCACCACAGAGCGCGTCTCGCGGCCGCGCGTCTTGCCACGTTGCTGTGTAGACTGGCTTTCCTCTCTTGTTTAACTTTCAGCGGGAGGCTGCATCCTGGCGCTTTCACTTTCGTTTGCAGCCCTCACACTACCACGGCCGCCGTGCTTCAGTGAATGCTAGCTCCATCCATTACAAAATGCAGAGCGCCTTTTTTTGGGAACCCGCGTTGCTGTGTAGACTGGCTTTCTTCTCTTGTTAGTTTTTTAAGAGCATGCGCAAACAAATCCTGACGCAGAAGAAAACTCCAGCCCGAAAGTGACTTCTCTGTAATTACCTCTAGGGCGCTATATGGCACGCATTGCATGTTGTGGCCCGACTTCCGTTGCTTGCCGCAATCCAACTTTGTGACCTGCACGGACCTACAAAAAATTTGCAGCGCTACCGTGCTGCACTGTGTCTCCTTATTTGGTCCTGTGCTGAGTATTACTTTTTTATTGTCATTGCTGATAATATGTGCTAATATATTTTTTTATTTGTAATTCATGGCCATTGTTACTTGTTGTGTATGGAAAATGTAAAATTCATTGTATTTTGTTAACACACTAACTGGATATTTTGTATTTCTAGTTTTTCCATTGAATCAAATTGAAGCAAAAAAATCAAAAACGAATAGAAATAATAATAATAAAAAAAAGTAACGATAACAATGATGTACTATTCTACACAATTAGTTTTAACATTATATAAATTATTAAAAAAATCCTAGTGATGCAAAAGAAAGAAAACTTGCTAACGAGATTGTGTGCAGTTCTTCAAAGCATTATAATATTTGAAATCCAGGAAGCTCGCCGGTGTGCTGGCTTACAATGGCAGCTTAAACAGAGCCAAAGCAGCAGGCAGGTTGTTACTAGCAGGCGCGCTGTGCTCGGTTCCTCTGGTCCTCTCAGCTCCTGCTCTCGCGGCAGCAGTCGGGCACCTTTGGAGAGCCTCCCCTCCGGGCTGCAGCTGTGTGTGCGGTAGCATACAGACTCCCATTTCACAGCATGCGCGCACAGACCTAATCTGCTCATACAACAAACCATGGAAGATGTTCCGAGCATAGGGACTCATTTTGTGTGGTCCTTTCTCCAGGAACTGATTACCACATTAGCCTGGTGTCCGCCCTGCTATTACCAGATGTCCCGCCCAGTGCGCGTCAGAATGCGCCCTCCGCTGCCTCCTTTCTGCGCCGGCTTTGTCTGAGCCAGGGGTTAATGAGCTGTAGTAAATCCACACTGCACCGCTGGAGGAGGGGCGAGGAAGTTCGCCATCGGCTTGTTTTTACAGCCAAGCTTTATTTGCTGAGCCCTGCGCTTTCGGCTCTGGTGAGCGTCTTTACAAACATGCCTATGTGTTTGCCTGGAGAAATGACAGCGTGCTCCATTAGCATGCTAAAGGCGCTCAAAGTGCAGAGCTGCTGCACTGTCGGAACCTGGGCTTTGTTCCAGCACCTGCTCGTGCCAAGGGGCTGCATGATGCAGGGCCTAACTGGCCATGCTGCCACTCGGTCAATTTCTGCTTGGGCTTAGGGGCTAGTGGTGGGGCTGACTGCCCTGGCAAAACTATGACAGTTTCATGGCTAACAAGTTTTGAGACATCGTAGGAGTGATGACTTATTACTATATTAAATGACAACACGGGAAGTGGCGACGCACAAATTGACATCAATGTATAAGTCTAGAAGTGACGTGAAATAATACAAAATAATAATAAAAATATGTAAAATGAATAAAACGACAGCAAAACTTCATTATAGGAGACTTTAAAGTGATCAAAGGGGCTTCATAAAAAACAAGCATTGGCATAGCCAATAGGTCTCGCTTTTGGAACCTTATAAGTATTTAGTTATGCAGCACAATATCCTTGGTGCAACAACATTAACTGTTGCATGGTTAAACACTTATAAGGCCCCAAAGGCGAGACCTATTGGCTATGCCAATACTTGTTAACCTGAGCATCTTGGTCTGTTTCTCTCTAATTTGAGGCTGCTTGTCGGGAACCCTCAGCTGTGAGCGTATTGGTCTTGGCAGTTTAGCTGTCACTATGATATTTACGACATCTCCAACATGAGGATATTGATCAAGCCTATCTAATGTGAGGGTGGGACCGAAGGGCCACTATATATGCAGGTCTTCCCAGAGTTCCCTCAGCAATGAGGGCCCTGATCAATGTCTCTCTGGTACAAGATTTTCTCCCTATTAGGGTGCTAATGGATAAGGCTCTTGGCCAGGACTCTTCAGATGTAGCCAATTATACATTTTAACATACTTTTTGAGAGGTGGAGTGCTCCATTTCGAAGCCAAAAATGTTAACTTGTGTTAACTACAATGTAAGTTAATGGTCCCATAAAATCATCGTGTTATGACTTATGAGCCGCAAAATCTAAGAGTGTTTATGTAACATTGTAAGTCATTTGTCTAGATCCCAACACGACTCCTGCCTTACCTGCAATCATCACGAGCAAAAGTAGTTTGTCATCAGCTGTATGAAGGCTGAGTAAATAAGAATGTGCAAGAGAGAGCTTTATATAAATAGCTAGCTGGATGTCAGCTTCTGGCTACAGTAATGAAATAAAACACACATATTTAGTGTTATTGACCTTTCTTATGTGAGGTGGCCCAGCAACCAGGGCTATAGAGCAAAGATTTGCAAGCAAAACATAAATATTGCAAGGGCAGAGAAGAGACTATTAAAAAAAAGAGACAATACTCTGAGATTTTTAGGTATGGCTTGACAGCGCAGCTGTAGCTTGAGCTTATATGATCAATAATAAAAGCTTTCAAAAGCACTATCTTCTGTGCACATGTGGATTCCCTTTACTACAGCATTTGACTGGCTAGAAGTTGTGTGCTTCTGTTGAAAAAGAGTGCTAGTATTGCACATTTTTTTGGTTTGTGCTAAAGTGTATGCCCAATACAGCAGCAATTAATTGCTTATTGTAACCAGCAGTCACGGCCGGCTCGCGGTTGGGGGGTTCGCGCGGGGAATTCATTTTTTTTTTAAACGTACCTTACCGGACCCCGCACCACCTCCACTCCTTGCCGGGTCCCACGTTTTCCTGCTGCTTTCCTGCCTCCAGCAGGATCAGGAAGCAGACAGCCTCCCTCCCGTCCCCTAAGCCAATCACAATGCTGTAATGGCAGCGTTGTGATTGGTGTGGACAGCGCCCAGCCGGGCACCTATAAGGAGGCCTTTTCCTCTATGTAGGCTGCATGCAGCCTACATAGAGAAAATGCAGAGTGCGCATGACTTGTTTGGTTGGCCCCAGAGGCCTGACCAAACAGTCAGGGCCCCCAGCATTGGGCAAGCCACTCCTCCCTGACCCGCCCACCCGCTGGCCCCCAACCATGCATATCCTCCTGCTTTCTTGCAGCGCGAGAAACAAAAACACCAAATGGTATTTAAAATACCATTTTATGTTTCTGCTTCTCGCCCTGCTAGAAAGCAGTGGGGCGGCGCTCCTCCGCCCTAATGGAGAAGCCTCCCCTGGTGACAAGCTAATGATCAGGGCTATAGGCCTTATCTGTTTATTACCTCAAAAAGTAATGTTTCTGTTTAAGATTCCACATTTGATAAACCCTAGTAATAGAAGATTTGCCTTTGACAATTCTTGTTAGGGATTCCTAGGTAGATTTTATGTTGTTTAACCAACTGTGTTTAAAAATAAAATTGTTACGTATTTGTAATTTAATAACCGTTTGCCCTGTGTAAACCTGGTGGGAAATCTTATGCTCAGTGCAATAGACCTAAGTTAATTATGGCAATATTGATACAGGGTGTAGACAAAACCGGTTCTTTGGGAAAGTTTATGTCCCATGTCTTAGGCCTGATCAATTTATTGTGGGAAAGTATGAGGAAGGCAGTAGGCCTGCCTTATTTATCATGAAAAGCAATTGTTATGGCCAATATGTCGTCCAGAGTGGATTGTTATTACATTGTGTTGTGTTAAAGGCAGAGTACAGGTATTTTGCTACTGGAGAATTAATAGATTTCTTACGTTGGGAAGTTCTTTGTTGTTGGTCCCTCCCTCTGACAAACCCTGGGGCCATTATTATTGCGACAAAACTTGTTACCCCCCCCCCCCCCCAACCCCCCCCCCCGCTTCAGGGACTATTTTGACAACTGTAATTCTATTCATAGTTGTAATTTTATGAATTTATGCCAGTTTTTACCATTTTAATTGTGTAAATATTTTTTATTTTATGACTCCATTCCTGATAGTTGGCTTGTAGGAAAGCTTGTTGTGCTCAATACAGTAGGCCTGAGTTGGTCATTATGACGAGTACATTTTAAAGGATACGGGCCTAATTGGTTCATTGGTAAAGTTATGTCAGATGTAAGGTATGCAAATCACATGAAATGTTGGAAATTGTGCGAGGGTAAACTTTGCCACAATTGTTTGCTCGGAGCACTAGCCCGAAAGACAATATGAAGTTAAAAAAAAAATTGTTACAAGGGGCATTTTCTCAGCGAACTGGTCCCTTTGCTGGTATCACAAATGATTTTTATACATGAGGTATGCATCGATGTTCAATATTCATTCGAAGAACCCCAAACTACATTTTGCATAATTCATCCATAATATCCGTGACATTAAACATAATTTCGAGAAGGGAGCGACATTACATGAGTTACCCTTAGAAAGAATCCTAGAAAAGAAGTACAAATAAAGCAGAATATTGCAAGAATTGAAAACTGATTGATCTCTGCCAAAACCTAATGGCTCAAAGGCGAATCCAAAGGAGTTGAATACAGGTAGCAAGGGAAGAAGTAGCTGGCATAGCCGCAAACAGGCTACCATCATCTATACATGGTATACTTTTTGTAGTTCTACAAGCATAGAAGTTCGTTTTGCTACTGTCCCCTGTCAACAAGGTGACTTTATAGATTTGAGGATTCTGACCTTCGATCCACACAAAAGATTGTAAATAACATAGGAAATCATGTTAAGCTTTGAACTGATGGTTGCAGAGTTCCATTTTTGCTTCAATAGGCCGCCATGAGCCCTCTTCATACGCCCTTACGGTTCTTGAATGCCCCAGATGTGTATGCATCAAGGGACAAATCTGCCATTTTGCAGAGAGTTGGCTGCAGTGCCTTATGGGCAAGCAAGAGTTGGCCCTAGTGTTTGCTGGATGTTTGAAGACGGTTTGTATTGAAATGGATCATCGTAACAGCTTTCTTGAAAAAGTAGATGTTGGGCAGGGATTTGATGTGGGCGCCATAGCATTCCAGATGAGAGGGCCTTGAATGATTGTTTAACTCAGTACTTATCTTGAAGGTGCAGTGTTTAATCTCAAAACACTATCCTCTTTGCTCTTGGGATAGACGGGAAATTTTGAAGAGATCCCCCACATTCATGGAATATAGATAATATTAAGACATAAGTGCCTTTATTTGTGATAGATATTTCTTACTGCAGATTCCTGACCTTGTGAAATCCCCCAGGCACCAGCCTGGATCTGGAAATTTTCCTCACGTGCCAGCAGGTGCTTCGTGCAGTATTGTGTCATCTCTGTCCCATCCTCGAAATGATACCAGAGCCATAAATTATCACCCCATGTGCTTTGACATCAGTTCCTTTCTTTCTTCACCTTCCAGCATAGATCGGCAGCTCGCTTTCTTAATTTTTGTCTCCTGACAGAAATTATTTTTGCCAAATCTTTTTTCAGTGTGAAAGGGACATATATCCCATTAAAACTATAGGCTTCAAACGCCGCAAAGACTGCTATGAGCAGATGCCAGTGACAGGCCTACACCAGGTATGTCTCTGGTGTCAGGGTTCATCACATGACTTAGTCATGTGACGACTGCACCAGGATGAATCAAGCGGCCACCCAAGACTACAAAATCAAGCTCTGTCACTGAGCATCATCCGAAAAGACCAGTCTCCTTCAAAGTCGAGGAAATAGATGCGCTCCTAATGCTTCCCTCAATAGTGGTCCTCTGCCTACTCCAAATTGTCAGGTAAGCCACAGTCACCCCACACCCCCCTGAAAAAATGGAAGATGTCCAAATGTGACTCTCTTCCTCCCACTACTCTCATCAGGAGAAGTTGCATGGATGTCAGGGTGCCTCACGATCTTGGTCCCTGTCACCATTATGGAGCCTGTCCCTCAGCTTGTCCAAAAATCCAACCCAAAATTCCTGGGTCATTCAGCCAGGCTGCAACAGGTAAAGGCCATGTTGCATAGATTTTTCTGGCTCCCTGTGGTGTGCCTAGGACTTCAAGTCCACGAAAAGACCCCCAGTAGAACTACTTATAAAGAATCAGTCCCAGATGCCGACTGTGCCTCTCGCCCTATTGCAGTGTCTGCCCTGATTCTGGTGCTGACACGTACAGATTTCTCACCCGGCGCCGAAGTCCTTAACGGTTGCCTGTGCATCCAGCAGAAGAACTGTTAGACCTGGCACCTTGGCATGGGTCTCCCTTCCATTCTTTTGCTGTTGCCTCATGTTTTTTCGCTGGTGTTAGATGCTTTGGGCACTGTGCCACTGCTGTCCAGTGCCACAGTGCAAGTGCTCCCTATTGTAAATTGATGTGTGGATTAGTGATTCCATGATTGGCTGGTTTGGTTTACCTGTCAGACCCTAGTACAGTGCACCTGGAGTGCCCAGGGCTGGTAATCCAAATGCTGCTGGTGGGCTTGCAACACTGGTTGTGCCACCCACAGAAGCAGCCTGAAAAAGTGTGTCTAAGGCCTGCCATTGCAGAGCCTGTGTGCAGTCTGGTACTGTCATGCTGACTGGGCAAGTGCACCCACTTGCCAGTCCCTAAACCTTCCATTTTCTTCATATCAGACACCCCTATGGTAGGCCCAAGGGTAGGGTGCATTGTAAGTATAATGTAGGACAAGCCCTGGTGTGTGTGGCATGTCCTAATAGTGAATTACAGCCATTTTCGTTTTTCACTATTGCAAGGCTACCTGTTCCCCATAGGCCAGAATGGACAGTTTGAATATTACATCTTGTAATCCTAACTGACTCAGGGAACATGGTAGAAATTCGAGTTTAGTATGCCTGAACTCAGAATGATAAAATACATCTTTTAGTGAAGTTGGTTTTAACATTCTGGGTTTGAAAATACCATTTTTAGAAAGTAAATATTTTCTTGTCTAACCATCCAAACCTGCCTTTGCTAGGCTGTGTATTCCTGTCTGGAGTTTGAGTGACAGGGGCTGGGGGATTCTAGGAGACAGGGTGAGTCAGCACAGGGCTGAATAGAGAGATCTGCATCTAGATGGGTGGGAGGAGTTGCACCTGGGACCTGAATAGGGCTGTGCCTTCCCTTCACAATGCTGGCTCCACCTCCTGTGGTGCGTCTGATGTCTCTGCCCTGCACTCTGAAAGGAAAGAAGGAGTTTTGTCAACAAAGTGCTCCAGGACTGACCTGAACTGGTTTGGACTAGGCAAAGGCCTCTCTGCCTTAAGAGAACAAAGAGAAACTGGGTATAAATATTGAGACCCAAACCCAAGAACTTTAGATCACTTTGGGAAACAAGAAGAAACCTTTGCTGAGGAGAGGAACCAGAAGAAACTTAGGAGAGACTATCCCTAAGCTGAAGTGCTGCTTGGGGGATTGGCCTGCAGTGGTTGCCTGACTGCCAAAGAAAGGAGAAAGGAACTTTGTCTGTACTTTATTCAACTTGTGAAGGATCTCCAAGGGCTTGAGAAAAGAGCTTGCTTCCTGCTGAAGTCTCAGGGACAACAGATTTCAACCATCTGCTCCCCAGAGTTCTTTGGAAGTGCCTGCAGCTGTATTGGGGCCTTCTGAGGGACTGCGTGTCGCAAGGAGCTGGAAGCGCGACTCACGAAGAAGAAGCATATCACCGCCGCAGCCGCTGTCGTCGCATCACTGAACAAGGGTGTCGTCGCTGCAGCTGTCGCATCGAGCCGAAGCATTTCGCATCACCGGAGAAGCGTGCCGCAGCTGCTGTCGTCGCATCACTGAACAAGGGTGTCACCGCTGCAGCTGTCGTATCGAACCGAAACGCCTTGCACCACCGGAGAAGCGTGCCGCAGCCACTGTCGTCGCATCACTGAACAAGGGTGTCGCCACTGCAGCTGTCGCATCGAGCAGAAGCGTCTCGCATCATCGAGGAAGAGTGTCGCAGCCAAAGCCGCTGTCGGCGCATCACTGAACAAGGGTGTCGCCGCTGCAGCTGTCGCATCGAATCGAGACGTCTCGCATCATCGGAGAAGCGTGTCGCAGGGCCTGTCGTGGCTCAGAAGATTTGTTGAGACGCCGCACGGCCGTCGGGAGTGCCCACATCGTGTCGCAACAAGAAGAAGACGCCATCTTTGTTTCATTGCACCGGATCTTCATCGCATCACGGCGTTGAGGGCCGCATTGCCACGGAAGCGCAGTGAGAAACCGACGCATCACCGTTCCTGCGTGTCAGGAACAGACGCATCACCTTCCCTGCAACACTTTCGTTGTATAGCGTTAGGCATCCAAAGGTACATTGACTCAAAGTGTCACATTTTAACATCTAAAGAGAACTAAGCTAATTCTACCACTTTACGTACAGTATTGTGGATTTTTGTCGTTTATGGTCTTGTGTCTATATAAAGAATACTTATTTTTTATATAAAACTTGTGCGGTGTCCATCTGTAGTGTTGTCACTTGATTACTGTGTGTGTTCACAAATGCTTTACACACTACCTCTGAGATAAGCCTGTCTGCTCGTGCCAAGCTACCAAGGGGGTGAGCAGGGGTTATTTTAGGAGTGTACCCCCTTACCCTGACTAGACGCAAGGTTCTCTATTTGTCAAAGGTACCTACCTCTGCCAACTAGAGACCCACAAATCTAACATGAACCGATTGTCTTTTTTGACTCAGAAGACAATCCACCACAGTATCTACCCAAATCATGTCCACTCGACAGCAGTCCATGCAGCCCTATTTGGACTCTGATGCAAAATTGTCACTACCACCATATATTCATTCAGATTCAGAAGCCCTTGATGGTGATGATTAAGATGGCGATTCCCAACGTTATGGAAGTACATTTATTTCTGGACCTTCAAGATGGAAGTGGATTAGATGTGTCTCCTGAGACTGTCCTAAATTCATTATCTGGCACTTCCATAGGAGAGTCAGCGTCTTTTGCAGTGGTCATCGGGAGGGTTGCTGAAGTCCTCGACCTCCAACTGTTTTACTTAGAAGTTAAAACTAATATTTCCACAGATGTCTTGCAGCCTGGACAGATTTCTTCAGAGCCGCTCCTCCCATTCAATAAGACCCTTACAGATACCTTAATGGGCACTTGGGCCAAACCTGGATTTTGCCTGCCAGTGAATAGGCACATCAGACCTTCTGTGAGGGACCCATCTGTCCTCCTCCAGCACACTGCTCCATAGAGTCTTGTGGTGCAAGCTTCCAGAAGCAGGTTGAATCCTAACTCTATCCATACTACACCCCTAGATAGTGACTTCAAATACAGGGAGACCTTTTGAAAAAAGAATGTTCTCATTTGCCAGTCTAGCCCTCAGTTGTGTGAACTCCAGTTGCCTCTTTAGATGTTACTCACATGTGCTCAGGACATGTGAGTGAGATCTTACCTTCAGTCCCTGATGAGTTTCACACCAATTTTGATTTGATCATAGAAGATGGGGCAAGATGCTGCACAATATGTCATCAGATCGGGGCTGGACACCACCGCTTGCTTGGGTAGGGCAGTCGATACCAGTATTGTGCTGCGCTCCATGCCTGGATGAGTTCCACAGGCTTCTCGAGTGATGTCCAGCGGTAACTGATGGACATGCTCTTTATTGTCAGCTGTCCTTTTGGGCACAAAGCCATTTTGGTCCTGGAGTGCTTTAAATAAAGAAGAACCACAGCGTGCTCTCTTGGCCATTAAGCACCCGTGTGGCAGTATCCACAACAGTATCGCATTTTCGAGGTTTTGGAAGGGGTATCAAGCAGAGGGAATGCCAAAGCCTGCCTCTGCAACAACAGACCCTCCCCATCCTTCCGCTGTGAGGTTGGGGGATCTGACCTACAACATCCAGGCCCTGAGGGGTAGCTCACTACCCAGTCTCCCTCTCCGCCTGCTGCCATTCCCAAACCCCTTTAGTTTGTCCTCGCCAGTACATTGCCACCCTTTTGGAGGCAGGATATATAGTTCCTCCATGGGTGAAAAGCATCACATTGGACATATGAATGTTTCAAATTGTCCAGGATGGATATGCCCCAACTATCCTGTCTACTACTCCCCGTATGTGCACCTTCATCACAGCGTCTTGTGGAGGACCACTTGACCATTCAGCAAAGAGAATTCCAGGCTCTTTGGGACAAGGACGCCATCAAAAAGGTGCGGGCATCACAAATATGGACAGTATGTTACATCCGTATTTTCTGGTGCCTAAGAAGGCATGAGGACTTCAGCATATTTTAGACCTTCACCATCTGAACTTTGTACTAAAAAAAGGCAAGTTCAGGATGCTCACCCTGGTGCAAGTTCTATCTTTCCTGGATCCAGGCGACTGGATGGTGGCATTGTATTTGCATGATGAAAATTTCCATATCCCTGCCCTGCAGTCCCACAGATGTTACCTGTGATTCTAAGTGGACCACAAGTATTTTCAGTTTTTTGCGCTCCCTTTTGGCTTCACCATTGCCTCCTAGGTATTCACAAAAGTGATGGTGGTGGTCGCTACACATCTTCGGAGGTTGGGAATACCAGTCTTACCATACCTTGATGACTGACTGTTAAAAGAAGGCTCATCTCAGTCTGTTGTGGACCACCTCCAGACAACGGCAAACCTCGTTTCATCTTAGCGTTTTTTTGATCAATGTGTCAGTTACACGGGACTCCTTCGCAGAGACTTCCCTTCATCTCAGTCATTCTGGATATGGTACAGTTTCAAGCCTTCTCTCCACCTCAAAGAGTCCTGGATATTCAGGCTATTATCCTGATGTTTCAATCATTGGCCTGGGTCTCTGGGAAAGTGGCTCTGAGACTAATTTGCCTTCTGCATCCATCCTGTTCGTGGACCTCAACAGGCGGCCCATACGGGCTCTGCAGTGGGATCTGAACTTTCAGTGGGCTAAGCACCAAGGGAACCAGTCTGATTCCATTCTGGTGTCGGAAGAGACTGTGAAAGATCTCCAGTGGCGGTTGCTCAACTACAATTGGACCAGTGGCAGACCCCTTAACACCCAGAGTTGACTATCATGACTGGTGCATCATTACTGGGTTGAGGAGGCATCCTGGGAGAGGTGGAGGTTCGATGACTCACCTCCACATCAATTTACTGAAGCTATGGGTGGTTCTCTTTTCGCCAAAAGCCTACCTCCCATCCATCAAGGGGGAACAGGTGCAGATCATCACAGACAACACTACTGCTCTCTGGTACTGCATCTAACAGAGGTAGGAGGTTTGGCATGGGCCCTGTGCCTGAAGGCCTTACATCTATGGAACTGGCGGAGTCATCAAGGCATTTTCCTGATTGTACATCATCTGGCAGGATCTTTTGAGTGTCAGGGTGGACAAACGCAGTTGTGTTGCCTAGTGGATCATGAATGCTGAATACATTCAGAGGTGGCACAGGGTGTCTTCCAGCACTACGAAGAACCCAGGCCTGATCTTTTCGCCACAAGTAAGAATGCGCAGTGTCCAATCTTTTACGCTTTGGAGTTCCTAAGGCGTTTCTCTGACTGGACTGGAGCTCAGAACTCCTGTATGCCCCTTCCTGCCTCTTCCTCTCCAACCCTGAGTTCTGAAAAAGATCATAAAGGACCAGTGCTATGTCATCTTAGTGGCCCAAGACTGGTCCAGGTGTCTGTGGTACCCGGAACTTATGCATCTATCCTCGGTTCTGGCTGCTGCTTTGGGAGGATTTTCTGTCACAACAACAGACAGAGTTCTGCATCTGGGCCTGCGCAACCTACACCTCCATGCATGGAGATTGAGCGGCAACAGTTGACTGTTTTGTATCTCCCTTCCAAGGTAATATATCATATTTTGGCAGCTAGGTGTCTGTCCACCAAAACCATCCATCCGAATGCTGGAAAAAGTTTGTCATTTGCTGCAGTCTTGGCACAATCAACCATTCCAAGCTCAGTTATCACTGATAAGCACAGCTTGAACTTGTTGTTACTACTGTTAAAGGTTATTTATTGGCCCTACCAGCTTTTCTGCTGTTTCCTGACCAACCACTCTTATTCAGTTCACCAGTTGTGATGCATCTATTGAATGGCCTAACCCACATGTTTTCACCTTTGTAATTCTAAAATGTGGTCCTAACATTCTTGATTGGCACCCCATTTGACCCGATGCATAGCTGTTCTATGCACTTTTTTACCCTGAAACAGCTTTTCTCCTTGCAATAACATCAGCTTGTCATGAGTGAGTTGCAAGCCCCATCTGTTCAAGAACTATATACCACTTTCTTCCCAGTCAAACCGCTGCTCAGAACCATTGTGGCATTTCTACTTAAAGTCATGACTCCATTCCACGGTGGCCAGTATCATCACCCTTCCGCTGTTCTTTGCTTCACCTCATCCATCCAAGGAGGAAGAGCGGCTACATCACTTTCATCCCAAAAGAGCCTTAGTGTCTATTTTGTCAATACCAAAGAACACTGGGTGGGCAATCAGCTCCTTGTGGGGTTCACAGGAACAAGGATGGGTAAAGTTGTGCAGAAAAGACCTATCTCTAGATGGATCATACTCCGTATTAAGATCTGCTACCCACTGATTATGAAGCAGCCTTTAGGGCCAAATCAGCTACCACTGCGCTGGTGGACGGAGTATCTTTTTTGGACATCTAGTAAGCTGCTATGTGAGCGTCACTTCACATGTTCATGAAGCACCACTGTCTGGAACGTCATGTCCAATGGGAGGGGCATTTTGCCCGTTGGTCTGCAGGACTTTTGTCTAAGCCATTCTACAAACCCACAACCTGCGGAGTCACTGCTTTGGTATCTATTCACAAATGAGGAGTCTGTAGTTAGAAGTATCCATCAGAAGAACAAGTCATTTACCTTCGGTAATGCTCTTTCTAGTGGATACTCTTTCAGACGGCATATTCCTCGCCAACCCTCCCTTTTCCCCGTTCTGTGACGGAAGTATCTTTTCTCCATCTTAAAAAGGTTCCACTTAGAGTTCTGCACACTATCAATTCTGAATAATAAGGGCTACGTGCCCGATGATGTGTACAGATATCAGATCAGAAAGGAACGGATGTCTACCCGCAGGGTTGGTGATTAAATTTTGCCCTGATGTCACTTCCTGGTTGGGACATAACCGGCTCAGAGCCACACAATGCCACATACTGCCATACAAGATAATTGCTGAGAAAAACCTCCGGATCTAGTCTGGCGCCTTAGGGTATTCACAAGAAATCTGTGGTTAGATAGAGCATCCACCAGAAAGAGCATTACTAAAAGAAAGTAACTTGTTCTTTATTGCCAAAGGAGGACTAGATCATTTTTGATGGGGGTGCTCACGAATTATAGCTATAGTATATATGGATAACCTCAGCTCTAGACCATCTGATTCCTTTAAGGAAAACAGCTGGGGATACAAAAAAAAAGACCAGACCCGCGGTTTAACTCCCAGATAAGATTTTTTTTTTAAAACTGTAAAAAAGTAGAAATGTTATGATGCAAGCTCCAAATAGGTCTACAGAAAAGCTATTGACAACTGCCATTACTGGATGAGATGTCCTCAGGCCGACAATTTTGTACATAAAATCAATGTCATAGCAAACTCAGCTAAGGAGGTGGTCACTATAGTAAAATCTGATGAACCCAGTAGACGTGAATCCGGCAGTAACAGTGTCTGAAGCGCAAGCAAGTGATGCAGTTAGCTTTTTTCACATAACATTTCTACCACTTATGCACCTTTTCATGGTCAGGACTCTTGGTCACATGGGAATTTATCTGTCACTCAAGACCTGAGTATTAAACCTACGCTCACTGCCTTCTTAGACGTACATTCTGAAAATCTGCTTACTTTGCTTTCTTAGACGTACAGGATGGGAATCTGCTTACTTGAATGGCAAATGTAAAGTCTGAATCCCCACTGGATTCTGCCCCCCTTTTTATTTCTGTAAGAGCAGTGAGTACTGTTCTTTTGATAAGGGAGATCTCAAACTACTTGCTGGAAAGAGATCAGTTTCCAAAATCCTGGAAACATGCAGTAGTGAAACCATTATTGAAGAAACCCACCTTGAAACCTTCACTCATTTAAATGTATAGGCCAGTCTCTTTGCTTCCATTTCTCTCTCTGAGTTCTTGTAAAATAATCATATCTTCAATGCCTCGCAAACCAGATACTGGCCATGACATACCACAGAGACAGTGCTTCTATGATAGTAGAAGATCTTAAATGGAAACTTGATCAAGGTGGTTCTTCAGCTTTGAATCTGTTGGATCATAGTGCAGCATTCTTCACTGTATCTCACACAATTCTCCTACAGAGATTGCCTAACTCAGGAATAACAAATCATGCCTGGAGGTTGGCTGGCCTCTTTTTTTTTTTAAAGCTTTTTAGTTATGGTATAAACCGTTTTACACTCAAGCAGTACCACTTGTGTGTGGTGTGCCGCAAGTCTCCTCCCTGAGCTCTACATTGTTTAATGTGAATGTTGTTTAATGTGTCTGTTTGACTGCTGGCTGACCTTGTGAAGTCGTTTGGACTATCTTTGGTATCATATGCGGATGATACCCAGATCATTTTTTCCTTGGCCCCTGAATCCTACTCCAGTGGGGCTCAGTTAAATTCTTGTCTCACCACAGTTGTCAAATGGATGGACTGTTGCTGCCTAAAACTCATTAGAGACAGGACTGTTGTGATGTGATGTGGAGAGGTGTGGCTCACTGGTTAGAGGTGGCAGACCCGTAAGCAGAGGACGGCCCGGGACCAGGGTTCGATTCCCGACGCGGCAGGGTCGTGGACCAGGGTCAGCGGGCTCGATAATTCTCGCCTCGGTGCCTACTCCAGTCAGGGACCACACTCGGCAACTCTGGGCATTAGCTTGCCTCATCTTCACAACGGCCCCCCCAGACCGCCGGGGATGCTTGGTCGCACCTTAGAGATACCCATTAGGGACCATCTCTCAGGGTGAGCCAGGACGGGTTCCCCAGCGGTCGAAGCGCGGAGATACTCCTCCGGGAGTCGATTCTAGCGCTATATAAACCCACAATTAAATTAAATTAAATTAAATGATAATCAGGAACAATTTAAATCTTTGGTCTCCGCACTATTGGCCCGAAACCTCTCGGTCCTCAAACCGAGCCTAAGTCAGTGGTAAAAGAAATCTGGGTTTCTGGGTGGATGATAAAGTCTACTTTCAGACACATAGAAAGAAACTAGCCTTAATGTGCTTTGGTACACTGAGGCTGGTTAGGTAGATTCTAAATTTTTTACCAGCTTCAGTTGAACAAATGGTAGTATAGGTTTCTGGTGATCTCGTGCCTGGATTACTGTAATGTGCTCTACCTGGGAGGTCCACAATCAGTGCTGAATAGATTCCAAGTGGTTCAAAATGCAGCTGCTCGTCTTCTGCTAAAGATTCCTAGACATCAGTCTGCATCAAAATCCTTGGATAGCTGCATTGGCTACCTATAAAAAAGTGCATTCAATTTAAGGCCTCATTCATAGCACATAGAAAATATAACAATATGGGCCCAAATTTCTTTGGTCAGATGTTGCAACACTACACCCCTCAAAAACTGCTACGGTCCACCAAGTCCAGTTGGGTAGCTACCCCCGGAATACAGAGAAAACAGAGCAGGGGTCGTTCTTTCTCACTTCTGGCCTTGAAACTCTGGAACAAGATACCCCTTTCCCTAGGGATGACCTCAGGTGAACTAATGTTTAGGAAAGGGCTTAAAACGTGACTTTTTGTTGAATCTGCTTGCACTATTTTGGAGCTTCTTGGGTTCAGGCAGTTTGTAGCACTGGGAAGCCCTTTTTGGGCAGTTGTGCTCTTTATAAATCTGGTAAATAGAAAAAGAAATAGAAATTGAAAAGGGGTCATTGACCAATATATAGGCCATGGGGTGGGGCTACCTGTCAATAGGCAGCTTGGGTGGTATAAGGTGGCTTCACTTTTTTGGCCATTGTGCACCATAGTTCTGTGGCACCGAACATTTGAAAATCATACATGCTCAACATAGGAGGCATATTGTTAAACAGAATAAGATAATTATATTTAATTTTCAAGGTTTCTTAAAGTGCCCACATTATTGATAAGTGTGCATAGTATAACAATGCAAAATGTCTTTCATGTGTTACATGCAGAGGTAATCTGTATAGACACGTAAAATATGAAGATAATATTGAATGTACCTTTCTTTACATGTGAGTACAAAAACAGTACTCTACAGGTAAAAGAAGTGTCTTTGTATTATTATGCACTCTTTCGTACCAAAAGCAACGTTTTGATCCCATCAAAAGTGCACACCATAGCTCTGTCCCTTAGCCCCACTCCTAGTCCACAGATCAATTTGGGAGCACTTGCACTTATTTTTCTCATTTAAAGCACTGTAGATACAATATTTTGAAACGAAATCCCTTACATTTTTTAGGTTCCGCTGTGAAACAATGGCACTATTTAGTTTGTTCGTGCGATTCATGTGATGTGGAGGCATTCACGGCTTTAACCTTAGTATACAGATGGAATCTGAACGCAAATTTTCCCCACTTCTCAGAGCACACCGATATCTTGCAGTCCTATCTCTTCTGTTTTTTTTGCTTTTGTGTTACTGATGATCTGTTGAAACATGTTTTACTTCATTCTTGGCACAAAGCTGCCATCTCACGACCTTGTCCCTGTCATGCTTGGCACATACATAACATAACATTTTGTCAGTGATGTCCAACGTTGGTTCCCACGTTCCGAGACACTATCTTATTGTTTTCTGTGAAAAAGTTGACTTCTCAAGGAGGGATTCTCCCTTGTTCTTGGCATGCATGGAATTTTTGAATAGTAAACTGTTCATTCTTTGTGAACACAAAATCTTGTTCCATTTTCCGCCTTGGTGTTGCTGTAAAGGTGACTTGTTTTGTCTCTGTCTTCTACACTGCTGGGGTGCATTTTAGATCCTGATTGATATTCGTCTCGGCTGCCTTTAGAGGATACTAGTGAAATCTCAATATAGTAAGTCCTCCGTTCTTTGAATAGCATTGACATTATGGGATTTTGCATTTTCGCTGTGGGATTATCTGCTGTCCTCTGCTGCCAACATCTCAATTCACATGAGGCTCAGATGTAACACTTTGGAGGTTAAGATCAGGTAGTCTTCCATTAAGAAATTCGAGTGGTAGTTCTCTATGCTGATGGTTTACACCATTTTGATCATGCAATATTTGCCATTTCTGCTTAAGGTCTCAATGCAGAACATTCTTATGTTTGTTATTTATTTCTCAAGGTATAATGTCAAATCCCCCAATGATGTCTGCTCTTTTACGTTGTTAATTTAACTTTGTATGTAAAAAGTGTTCTATTGTGCACTGTTGATTTCTGTCGAGGTCTACATCAGTAAAGTGAACTCGATCAGTACATATTCAAAGCAATTATTCTGAAAATGTGGTGCAAGTGAGTAGTACTTGATTAATAGCAGTGGAAACCAGAGCACTTTTTTTATTCATAGATTAAGCGCAACGTGAACAGCCACAGTGTTTTCCTCCCCTACATCTAGTTTAACATTCAGTGTCTTTCACTTGGTCTCCTGATGGACACTGATTAGCTGATGTTTTTGGATCACCATATTAGGTTGATTCATTTACAGAAGACACTATTTGAGATTCCCCTGTTGTATTCATATTGACATTTTTATTAATGCTTGGAGAATGGTCTTGTCTGCATATAGACCAAGAAGACTAGATATTAGAGTTGGACCTGCAGGATGCATATTTTAACATCCCCATCCTGCTGGGCCTCAGGCATTACCTGCGGTTCAAGGTAGGCCACGAGCACTTTCAGTTTACTGTGCTCCTCTTCGGCTTAACCAGTGCCCCTCGGGTGTTCACTAAGGTGATGGTGGTGGTTGCAGCTCATCTGCGCAGATTAGGGGTTTCAGTCTTCCCCTACCTTTAAGACTGGCTATTGAAGGCGGCTTCACCCCAGGCTGTCGTCTCCCCCCTTCAGACTATGGGGTTCTCTATAAACGTGCCAAAGTCACACCTGATTCCTTCTCGGACGCTCCCTTTCATCAAAGCTGTTCTGGACACAGTGCAGTTTCGGGCCTATCCTCCTGAGCAGCGAGTCCAGGATATTTAGGTTATGATTCCGATGTTTCAGCCTCTATCCTAGATTTCGGTAAGACTGACTCTGATGCTGTTGATCCTCATGGCCTTCTGCATCCTGTTTGTAAAGCATGCCAGGTGGCGCATGCAGGCTCTGCAGTGGGACCTGAAGTTCCAGTGGGCAGAGCATTGGGGAGACCTCACTGACATCCAGATATCGGAGGGAACCTTCAAGAGATCTGCAGTGGTGGTTGACAAACCGTTATTGGGTCACAGGCGGACCCCTCTCCCTTCCCCCAACCATATCACACAGTGGCGACAGATGCATCACTTCTGGGATCGGGCGGCCATCTGTGGCAGGTAGAGACAAGGGGACACTGGTCTCCGGCAGAGCCGGGGCTCCACATCAGTTTGTAGGAGCTTTTCACGATTCGGATGCCATTGAAAGCATTTCTTCCCTGTGTCAAGGGGAAGCTAGTACAGGTGTTCACGGACAACACCACTGCCAAGTGGTCTTGCAACAAGCAGGGCGGGGGGGTCGTGGACCCTTTGTCAAGAGGCCCTGCATCATTGGACATGCCTGGAACAGCAGGGCATACCCCTGGTTGTTCAACAACTGGCAGGTTCTCTGAACGCTAGGGTGGGCGATCAATGCATAGCGGATCACGAATGGTGTCTCCGGTCAGAGGTGGCGCAAGGTCTCTTTCAGCAGTGGGGAGAGCCTTGGCTAAATCTGTTCGCTTCCGAAGAGAAAGAGCAATGTCAGCAGTAATGCGCGCTGGAGTTTCCAAGGCGGCTTTCGCTCGGTGATGCTTTTTGTCCCAAATGGAGCTCAGGCCTGTTGTACGCCTTTCCACCTATACCACTTCTGACCAGAGTTCTGAGAAAGATCAAGAACGACCGGGCCAAAGTCATCCTTGTGGCTCCGGACTGGGCAAGGAGAGTCTGGTATCCAGAGCTTCTGAGAATGAGCATCAATCCTCCAATCAGGCTGCCCCTTCAGGAGGATCTTCTGTCATTCAAACAGGGGAGGGTTCTTCACCCGAACCTGCCAACTCTCCACCTCCATGCTTGGAGATTGTGTGGCGGCAGTTGATGGCTTTTGACCTTCCCCCGAAGTATGCAACGTTATTTTGACGGCCAGGCTGCCAGACACTAAGATGGTATAGGCCTGCTAATGGCAAACGTTTGTATCATATTGTACAGAAAGGTCAATTTACTGTCTTTCTGCTTCTCTTCCTACTGTTCTTTTTATTCTTACCCTTGCCCAGCAGGGCTCTGTGTTCTCTTAATGGCTATCTATCTGCTCTATCTGCTTTTTTGCGGCTGCCAGAACCAACCCTTTCTCTTTAAGTCTCCAATTGTAAATTGGTTCTTGAAAGGGCTGGCTCACTTGTTGCTGCCCACGTCCTTTGTCATGCCACAGTGGGATCTTAATTTGGTCCTCACTTTTCTTAGGTGTGCTCCCTTCAAGCCTTTACAGAACTGTCCCATCTGGCTGCTTACCATCAAGACAGTCTTTCTGGCAGTGATTACATCAGCACTGAGGGTGAGTGAGTTGCAGGCGCTATCATGTAAGCCCCCCTACATGATGACTTTTCCAGATAAAGTGGACCTTTGCACCTATGTTTCGTTCTTGCCGAAGATGGTGAACCCCATCCCATCTGGGTCAATCAATCACGCTACCCACCTTCTTTGCTCCCTCACATCCTTCTAAAAAAGAGGAGTGTCTCCACCATCTGGACCCAAAAAGAGCATTGTCATTCTACCTTGACAGCACAAAGGAGTTCTGGGTGGACGACCAACTCTCTGTAAGGTACATGGGAGCTAAGAAAGGTCGGGCAGTGCAGAAAAGGACCATTTCTCGCTGGGTCGTTCTCTGCATAAAAAGCTTCTATGCTTTGGCAAGAAGCAGCCCCTTGAGGTAATAAGAGCCCATTCCACCAGGGGGTAGGCTGCGGCTACGGCTTTGGCTCGGGGTGTCCCAGTCCTGGACATCTGCAAGGCAGCAATGTCGGTGTCTCTGCACACGTTTGCCAAGCACTGCTGCCTAGACAGGTTTGCAGGGGCGGGCATTTTGCTCGTTTGGTCCTGCAGGACTTTCTAGTGTGAGGAATTTGTCCAGAGCCCACCCCCATCAAGGTATGGCTTGGGCATCTATTCTAAGGTACGGAATCTGCATCTATAAGTCTCTAGCATATAAACAAGTTACTTACCTTCGGTAACGCGTCATCTGGTAGCGACAATATCTAGCTGCAGATTCCTTACAGACCCACCCATGCCTCCCCGCGTGGTGGACTTATTTGTTAGGGCTAGGGTTACACCCTTTTTCAGGACCCTAGTTTGGCACACACTTATGCCAGTCACTTCATGGCTTTGTGCTTCTGGCGTGGAAAAGTACTGACATCCAGGCGCATGGGTGGTGGCTATATAGGTGACCGCTACATCATAACAGATACTAACGATGCAGAACACATCACACGGAGCTGAATTTCGAAGTATTATTGTAAAAATTGACCATTTGGTATAATTGTATAGTATGCCTTTACAACCCTCAAATTTAATTTGGGACACCTCATAAAGATGTACAACTATTTTATGGGAGTGTCTTGCCGTTGGACTATAATAATCAGAAAGCCCGTCTTCTTTTATTTTTTAAATTCTTAATGTGATAACTGTGATAAAGAAATATACAAGTGTAGTTATCTGTTTATTGATAAACGTACTCTGTAGATATTGGAGGCGAGCAGGCCTTTAAGTGGAATGAAAAATCTGTGCTTAGGATAGTGTGCCACCAACTGGTATTTTGCTGCTTTTGTAATTGCATCTAGATATATAATACAGCAAGTAACTTCTGATAGATACATCTGCCTGTGGATTCCTCACCTTCTGAATTACCCCTTGTGGCAGCATTCCACAAAAACCTTTCCTAGCTCTCCCACGTCGACGAAGACGTCACAATAGCACGGCTCCGCTCGCAACTCTGTATGACATCATTGGAGCCATAAGAAGACCTCATCGGTGCGCTGACGTCAGTTCCCTTTTTTTGCGTGCCTTTGACGCGTACCAGTTTTTTCTAGGTCCCTCCATTTCTTTGTGTCTTTACTTTGTTGCAGTTTTCCTGAAACTGTTTCGTCGTGATGGCTGCTCATAAGAAGCCTGGCTTCAAACCCTGTAGAGACTGTGGGGGCCATATGTTGGTTACAGACCCCCATGAAGACTTCCTCTGCTGTTTGTCGTTGGACCACGACGTCTGAGAATGTTCTTTGTGCCTTCGGATGAATCCGAAGGCACTCAAGGAAAGGCAGGCAAAGTTGTTCATGGTTCGTGCTAGGAAAGAAAAGAGGGGTCGAAAGAAGACAAGGTCGAGGTCGAAGTCACCCACTCCTCATACCTCGAGGTCGTCTAAGAAACATAAGAAAAAGATCCAAGCATTGCTCCTCGAAGGAGAAGTCATCGAAGTCGGTGTCTCCGGTTCGGCGTTGCCAAAGGAAGGACGATGTCTTGCCTTCTTCTTCGCCACAGGTTTCTCCTGCACGCTGTCTGGCTCTAAAGGGCTTTCCGACACTGAGGACCTCTCCGACGCCCAGAAGAGAGTCGCCTACTCCTATGGACGCTCCAATCTTGGATCTGGCTTTCCCGGTGCCGCAGGCAGAGCCTGTTCTATGACCTCGTTCTCTCTCAGGTCAGACGGTCCCTGATCCGTTTCCACCTTTCTCGGCTGCAGGTGCGGATCTGTCGCATTTCCTCAATGCGATGTATGGCATGTTTGCCGGGGAAGCTAACCCATCTGGAGCACCAGTCGGCCCCGTGGGTCCGCTTTCTTTTAATCTGGGCATCCCACAGCATTATGCTCAGGCCCCTTTCATGCAGTTTATGCCAATAACTCCATCTTGGCGATTCCCGATGTCGAGGTTCTTGATGCTGAAGCCTTCTCAGAGTGCCATCGGGCTCCGTTCTGGCGTTGTCTCTGCTTCAATCAACGTCGTTGCCTGCTTCTGAGGGGCTGCCGTCGACACTGGCTCCGCGGTCTTCTGTGCCACGTTTGGCTACACCGACACCGAAAATTCATTCAAGGCGAGAGGCTCAGAGACTCCTAGAAGAGGAGGAATATCTGGAGCAGCAGGAACAGGCTAAAGAGGGGGAGATTTCAGGGTCAATGGATGATTTTGCAAGCCAGTGGGCTTGATACTTCACCGCAATGGGAGCTTTCCTCTCCAAAAGCTCTTCCCTCTCAGGATGTGGCCTCATATAATTCGGTTATTAGAAAGGCTGCTGACCTTTTGGACTTACAGTTACCAACAGCAGAGGTCAAATCAATTATGTTCACAGAGGTATTGCTTTCCCCTTCTTCTGCGGTAGAGCCTTTGCTTCCTCTTAATGAGGCCCTCACAGATCCTATCTTGGATCTATGGCAGAAGCCAATGTCTGCCCCAGCTGTAGCAAGGTGCTATACGGTGGCACCAGGTGATCCGGCATTTTTATCATCTCACCCTTCACTTGAGAGTCTTGTGGTGCAGGCTTCTTGTTCTTCAAAACAGTCTGCTGGTTCCTTTCCTACAATGCCAGGGGACAGGGACTCCAAGAAGCTGAAGCAATCGGCAAAGAAGGTGTTTCTTGTAGGCCAGCATGGCCTTGAAATCCTCCAATGATACGTGTTCGATGGGGCGTTACATACATGCTCTTATGGATTTGGCCAAGGAAGCGGTTCTTAAGTTACCAGATGATGTTCAAAGTAATTTCGCTGAGTTGATATCGCTCACTCAAGCTGTAGTCCGTCAGGTCATCCAATCGAGCCTGGATACAGCGGACTCTATAGCCAGGGTGATGGGCTTTTCGGTAGTGACTAGGAGACATGCCTGATTGAGAGGGTCAGGATTCTCTCCAGATGTCCAGGCCACGTTGTTGGACCTTCCCGTCAATGGATCAAGGCTTTTTGGAACCAAGACTACCTTACAGAGGTGTAAGGATAGCAGGGCTTCTGCTAGGTCCTTGGGTTTGCAATCGCAGCCTAGGGGCTTTGGTTTGCGAAAGTTCCGGGGGTTTGGGAAGACGGCTAATTTTCGTGGCCGACTGCAACAGCAGCAGCGGCAACAACAGAATCCTCTATACCATTCATACAGAGGGAAAGGAAGAGTTGTCTGCGAGGAGGTGCTCGTCAACAGGCGGCCTCCTCCTCCCCAGTCCCCAGCTCTGTTCTGCAGGGAAGCAGCTCTAGATCCCCCTCTTGAAGCATGTGGGTCCTGTTGGAGGTCGGGTGTCCCATTTTCTACAAAATTGGAAATCTGTTACATGGGATCTTTGGGGGATCTTTCCAGAAGTTTCCCCCTCCTTAACCCCCTCACCAGAGCTGGTGTTCGGAGGACCATTTGTTGCTTCTGCAGCAGGAGGTCTTGTCCTTATTGCAGAAAGGTGCAATAGAGGTGGTCCCTGAGCAGGAAAGGAGTCAGGGATGCTACTCTGTGTATGTTCTGATTCACAAAAAGGATGGGCAGTTGAGGCTGATCCTAGACCTCAGGATCTTGAACTTTTATCTCAGACAGGAGAAGCTGAAGATGCTGACCCAGCTCAGGTTCTTCTGGTGCTGCAGCACAAAGGCTGGATGTTGTCGATCGATTTACAGAATGCGTATTTTCACATCCGCATCCTGAAGTCGCATCGGATGTTTCCCGTTGTAAGGTAGGGTCTCAGCACTACAAGTTTGCAGTCCTTCCATTCGGTCTTACTTTTGCACCACGGTTCTTCACAAAGGTAATGGCAGACGTAGCGGGACATCTCAGAAGGTCGGGGATTCCAGTATTTACCCTAAATGGACGACTGGCTTCTAAAAGCAAAGTCTCCAGAGATATTTCTTTGTCATCTGCATGTGACAGCTCGGCTGTTGTTCGATTTGGTTTTTTTCGATAAATGTACCTGAATCTCACCTGGTGCCCTCTCAGCTAAACCTGTTCAGAGGGGCAGTACTGGACACTACTCTGAGTCGTGTTTATCCACCGCTTCAGAGGATTTTAGACATTACGGATATGATCCCAATGTTCCAGAATGGGGTGGCTGTTCCAGTCCTGAAGGTCTTACGTCTGCTCGGTCTGTTCGCTTCCTGCATAGTGTTGGTCAATCATGCACGCTGGCACATGAGGGCACTCCAGTGGTGCCCCCGGAGGCAGTGGTTTCAAGACAACGGAGATCTCAGGGAGGTGGTCAGAATCTCCAGGGACACTGCAGCGAATCTGTTGTGGTGGAGTGTTTCAGACAACCTTTCTCAAGGGAAGCCATTTCAATCTTCTCCTTATAACGGATGCCTCCACTCTAGGGTGGGGTGCTCGTCTGGGGGATCTGGAGATCAGCGGTCTTTGGTCAGAGGAGAGATTGCTTCACATCAATCTTCTGGAATTGAGGGCGATAC
This sequence comes from Triturus cristatus, assembly GCF_964204655.1. NCBI lineage: Eukaryota > Metazoa > Chordata > Amphibia > Caudata > Salamandridae > Triturus > Triturus cristatus. Next base: position 982,042,372 of record NC_140580.1, read on the forward strand.
GTTTGGCTCTCAAGGGCGATACGTTTGGCTCTCAAGGCCCTCAAGGCCTTTCTTCCCTCCCTTCGCAGTCAGTCGGTTATGGTCCTGACGGACAACACCATCGCGATGTGGTATATAAACAAGCAGGGAAGAGTAGGATCGTATCGTCTCTGTTCCTGAGATCAGGACCATCAGATTTGTGTGGTTGCAAATCATCTGGCCGGAGTGTTGAGCGTGCGGACAGTCTCAGTCAGCAATTCTCAGCCGATCACGAGTGGGTGCTTCATCCGGAGGTTGTCCATCACATCTTCAGGATGTGGAGGTTTCCTCTGTTGGACCTGTTTGCCACTCACGAGTAAGTGCACTGCCCGTCGTTCTGCAGTCTCCAGTATCGCGTTTCCTCTCATACCCTTGATTCCTCAGGTTCACGTTATATTGATCGCCCTGGATTGGCCAAGAAGGGTGTGGTACACAGACATACCTCACCTCTCATCGCACCCTCCGCTCCATCTCCCTCTCGGGGCAGATCTCCTCGCGCAGTCGCAGGGGCAGGTTCTACACCCCCACCTTCAGAGCCTGCACCTTCATGCCTGGAGATTGAACGGGGCAACCTGAGCTCTTTCTCTCTCCTGCCGGATGTGGTGGATGTTATATTATCCGCCAGAAGACACTCCGCCAAATCTATCTATACGTGGAGATGGGCCAGATTTGTTAAGTGGTGTGGAGAGAGTTCAATTGATCCTTTGAAGGCCCATTTGTCTGATGTACTTAGCTTTTCCCTTTCCTAGGCCCAGCAGGGTTTTGTTGTGGTGTCTGTTAAGGGCTACTTGTCGGCTTTATAAGTCCCCCATATCCATGAGGTTTATTAAGGTCCTTACTAATAGGTTTCATTCCACTCCCTTTATTATGTCCCAGGGGGATTTCAATTTGGTTCTTACTTTCCTTATGGGGTCTCTTTATGAGCCTCTTCATAGTTGTCCTTAGAGACTGCTCAATTTCAAGACAGTTTTTCTGATTGCCATTACCTCTGCCAGGAGGGTAAGTGAGCTTCAGGCTCTTAGTTCTAAAGTTCCTTTTCTAACCATTCATGCGGATAAGATGGTTTTCAGGACCAGATCTGCTTTCCTGCCTAATGTGGTTACTCCTTTTCATTTAGGACAGTCAATCACCTTATCTACTTTCTATCCTCCCCCTCACCCTTCCAAGGAGGAGGAGAGAATTCACCATCTGGACCCTAAAAGGGCGTTCAGCTTCTATCTGGACAGAACCAGGGAAATAAGACTGGATTACCAGCTCTTCATTGGCTATGTGGGAGGTATGAAGGACAAGACTGTCCACAAGCGAACTCTTTCCAGATGGATAATCTTGTGCATCAAGATCTGCTATGCCTTGGCCAAGAAGGAGCCGCCTGAAGGTATTAGAGCTCATTCTTCTAGAGCTAAGTCGGCTTCTTCCACTTTGGCTAGAGGTATCCCTGTGGTAGACATCTGTAAGGTGGCAACTTGGGCCTCCCTCCACACTTTCGCGAAGCATTATTGCTTAGATTCGGAGGTGAGGTGGTACGGTCATTTTGCTCGTTCTGTGCTGCAAGATTTTTTGGTATAGGTAGGTGGACACCCTCCTCCACGAGCGGGACTGCTTGGGATTCAACTCAAAAGGTGAGGAATCCACAGGCAGATGTATCCATCAGAAGATAAAATGACTTACCTTCGGTAATGCTTTTTCTGATGCATAAAATATCTGCCTGTGGATTCCTCACTGACCCGCCCACCTCCCCATTGTCTTCCTACTTATACCGAAATTATTTTTGGCATGATATTCATGTATTTCGTTGTTGTGCGAAATGATGTTAGGTTTGGCTTTAGGAAATGTCTATATTTTAAATTTCCATGTTCTATTGTCTGTATGTTGAATACGTGAAGGCACGGAAAAATGGGTGGAACTGACGTCAGTGCGCCGACGAGGAGTTCTTATGGCTCCGGTGACGACATACGGAGTTGTGAGCAGAGCCGTGCTATTGTGACGTCTTCGTCGATGTGGGAGAGCTACGAAACATTTCTGTGGAATGCTGGTGCAAGGGGTATTTCAAAAGGTGAGGGATCCACAGACAGATACTGTATCCACCAGAAAAACTTTACCGAAGGTAAGTAACTTGTTCAGTACACCTGCAATAAGCAGGACTTTTGGCTTTGTCAATGGTTATTAGTTACATAAGATAAGTAAATAGCAACTATGGCTTTGTTGTATATAATTTTGAAAATGGTTTAGTTCTTGTGGGAGAGGTTGTGGCGTAACGGCTAGAGCTGCCAACTTTGTAGCTGGGGGGAACCAGAGTCTCGGCATTGGCTCACCATTCTGTGATTCTGGGCAAATCACTAGTTTATGTGCCACCAAAACTAATATTAACATTGTCTTTCTGTAATGAAACTGGTGTCCATGTACAGGGCCGTAGAGGCAAGCGGGCACCAGGTATTTCCCGGGTGGGCCGCAAGGGTGGGGGACGGTTTTAGACCCCTGGGGACCCGTTTTTGTTACTGGGGGCCTGTTTTGCAATATTGGCCCCTGTAACAAAAGCAGCTGCAGTGTTGTCCACGCGGGACCCCCTGTGACATCCGCGTCATCTATATACATGCTACCTCGGCGCGCTGATGTCAGTTCTTTTCTTACTGTGTCAGTTAGTGCTGATCCAGATAAAGAGCTACCCCTCTGTCGGTTTCTGACAGAATTTTTGGGGCATTTTGTCAAGTTCTTTTTTGAGGGATTCTTCCTCTTGGTTGTGTCGAGGATGTATCGATGGACTGCCGGGCTATGGCACCGAATGCTTTGAGGGAATGGTTCGACATGGAGGTGGGCCCACCTGGTTCCGTGCCAACGGCTTCAGCTCAAATGGGCCCCCGTAGATTCGTTCACAGATCCAGACCGGATTTAGTTGTGCCACAGCGACCTCTGCCGACGGGATGCTCTCAGCGCCATTGGCGCCCAATGATGGTGCCAGTCCCATTTATATCTACGAATCCAACACAAAGAGGGAACGGAGTCGACCTACACCGGTTCCGGTCCTGGCAGTACCCACATGTCCTAGGTCGGTGCCTGAGCCCTATTCTGAAGGGCTAGACCTTGAGAAAAAATGGGAGGGGTCACTGGACCCTTTAGAATACCAGTTAAAAGGCCAGGAAGGTATGGACTGGTGTGAGGTTCTGGGTGATGCCAGTGGTCTAGAGAAATCCCCAGATACTGGTAAGCTTTCTCCCCCTACCGTGGCTACAGAGGGGAGAGCATCATATTGCATGATGGTGAAGAGGGCAGTTGAGGTCTTGCATCTCGAGTTGCCCTCAGTGGCAGTTATAGACTATCATCTTGACGAAAGTGTTTTAACCAGGAGCCTCCACTTCCGAACCCCTGCTCCCTTTTAATGAAACACTAACAGATGTCCTACTGGGAACCTGGTCTAAGTCCAGCACAGGGGCTCCTGTGTATAGGACAATTGCCTGCTGCCACCGCCCGCACCTGGGGACCTGAGCCTCCTCACCCAACACCACACCCCTGAGAGCTTGGTGGCCTCTACATGCCAAGGCTCGTTCCCTGCCGCAGCCCCAGACACGGAATCCAAGAGGCTGAATAGCTTGGGAAAGAAGATGTTTTCTTCCATCAGTCTTGCATGTCATTCAGTGAATACCACATGCTTATTGGGCCGCAACTCCCACACTCTGTGGGACATGGTTGCACAAGTGCTGCCACAGGTCCAAGAGGAGACCTGGGCCGTTCTCGCCCAAATAGTCAAGGACGGGAGAGATGAAGCGAAGTTCACGATTAGGTGTGATTTGAACATGGCCGACTAGCTAGGAAGAGTGGTTTCATTGATGGTGGGACTTAGACACCATGCCTGGCTGAGAACATCGTGCTTTTCAAGGGATGTCCAGGCTTCCCTCTTGTACATTTTCTTTCATGGCAACCGTCACTTTGGAGACAAAGCAGACTCGGCACTGGAGTGCTTTAAGGACTCGCGGGCTACAGACAAGCCCTTGGGCCTCACAGTTTTCCTACATCAACCCCAGTCTGCCGATTACCCCTTTCGTGTCTATAGAAGGGGTGTTCCACTGTGCCAACCAAATTTCATCCACCGCCCCACTCGAGCTTTCCAGACTGTGCGAGGGCGCGGTTCATACTGACCCTGTGGGTCAGGTAGCCAGAGGTCTGCCACAACCATCCATACCCCTGCAGCTTCCGCGTCTAAGCCCTCCTAATCTTGCCCTACAAGATCATGGGTGTCTAGTTGGTGGCAAAATCAGCTATCATCTTATCAACTGGACGTTCACAACATTGGCTAGGTGGGTTTTACAGATTATTTAGAGGGCATTCACCCTTCTCTTTGAATCCTTCCCTCCCACTTTGCCTCCATCTCACGACCGGCTGAAGTAGGATCATTTATCCATGCTCGGCAAGGAAGTCACAGCTCTCTTGGCCAAGGGAGCCATAGAGAGGGTTCTGGTGTCAGAAGTAGGCAGAGGGTAATATTTCCGCTACTTTCTGATTCCCAAAAGAACAAAGGGCTGCACCCTATCTTAAATTTGAGAACCCTCAACCTATTCCTCAAAAAGGAGAAGTTCAAGATGCTCACATTGGCTCAGGTTTTGTCTGCCCTGGACCCAGGAGACTGTATGGTAGCATTGGACTTGCAGGACGCCTATTTTCATATCCCGGTCCTGCCTACTTATCAACGTTATCTGCAGTTTACCGTAGGCCAAAAGCATTTTCAATTAATCGTGCGCCCTTTTGGCCTTACCAGTGCCTCTCGGGTATTCACCAAGGTGATGATAGTGGTCACAGCTCATCTGCGGCGATCAGTGGTGCCAGTCTTCCCCTATCTCAATGACTGGTTGTTGAAGGTGGGCTCGTCCCACGCTGTCCTCTCCCACCTCCAGACTACGGTTAACCTCCTATTCACAAACAACATGCCAAAGTCACACCTGACTACCTCTCAGACACTCCTTTTCATCAAAGCTGTTCTGGACACAGTGCAGTTTCAGGTTAACCTCCCAAGCAGCGAGTTCGGGATAAGGCTGTGATACCAATTTTCGGACTTTATCTTGGATTTTGGTGAGAATGTATCTGAGGCTGCTGGGCATCATGGCCTCCTGCATCCTGCTGGTGACACATGCCAGATGGCATATGTGGGCTCTGCAGTGGGACCTAAGTTACAGTGGGTGCAGCACTAGGGGAACCTCTCCAACATGAACCAGATTTCAGAGGGAATTGAAAAAGGCCTGCAGTGGTGGTTAACCAACCGCGATTGGGTCAGAGTCGGAACCCTCTCTCTTCCCCAACCAGCTCTGACAGTAGTGACAGATGAGTCCTTTCTGGGATGGGGCTGCCATCTGGGAGAGGTGGAGATCAGAGGACTCTGGTCTCCAGCAGAATCCAGACTCCACATAAACATGGTGGAGCTCTGAGGGATCTGACTGGCATTAAAAGCATTTCTACCCTCCATCAAAGGAAGGCTGATGCAGGTGTTCACGAACGACACCACCGCCATGTGGTACTGCGACAAACATGGCGGGTGGGATTGTGGAACCTTTGTCAAGATGCCCTGCATCTCTGGAAATGTCTGGAACAGCAGGGAATATCCCTGTTGGTTCAACACCTGGCAGGTTCTCTGAACGCTTGAGTGGACAAACTCAGCTGTCGATGCCTAGCGGATCTCGAATGGTGTCTCCATTTGAAGGTGGTGCGAGGTCTCTTTCAGCAGTGGGAACAGCCTTGGTTAGATCTGTTCACCTCCACCTAGAACGTGCAATGTCAGCAGTTTTGCATGCTGGAGTTTCCAAGGAGGCTCTTGCTCAGAGACGCTTTTGGTCTCAAGTGTAGCTCAGGCCTCTTGTATGCCTTTCCTGCCCAACCACTTCTGCCCAGAGTTCTCAAGAAGGACTGGTGTAAGTCATCCCTGTGGCTCCGGACTGGGCACGAAGAGTCTGGAATACCATGCTTCTCAGCATGAGCAGTAATCCTCCGATCAGGCTGCCTCTTCGGGAGGATCTTCTGTGGCAGCAGCAAGGGAGGGTTCTCCCTCCAAACCTGTAAAGTCTCCCCCTTCTCACGTGTAGATTGAGCAGCGACAGTTGACAGCTTTCAAACTTCCTCCCAAAGTCTGCAATGTTACTCTGGCAGCCAGGAGTCCTTCCACCAAAACGGTATACACATGCCGGTGAAATAATTTTTTATATTATATTGTACAGAACAGTCTATAGACCCTCTTTCTGCTTCCTTTTCTGATGTCCTTTTTAGGTCTCGCCTGACCCAGCGCTTGCGCTGGTCTGGCAAGACTTATTGAGAGGGCTCCAAAAAGTGCTACCAGGCCAGCCTAGGGCTACAGTGCATGTGCGCGGGCGCCGCGCTTTACCGCAATTACTTTCACTTTCGCAGCCGAGCGGCCGCTTTGAAGTTTCATCGCGATCGCGATCACTTTCACGGCCGCTTGTTTTGTTGGTTAAAAGAACCTCTGGCTATGCAAAGAACATACCTAACTGCAAAAAAAAAAAATGTTTCATGCTTATTGCTCTCCAATGTACAGCCTATCACGAAATCCCATAAACGGAGCACTTCCATACACTGTCTTACTGCGATATGCAAATAAATATCTTACCCTGTTTCACACAAGGTGCTAGAAAAAAAGCGCGCCATATAACTTAACAGCTGCATAAATCACAGCCTAAAACAATCCTGGAAGATGAGGGTGTTTCAGAAAACGTATGTCGAGGGCTCTCTTCATCTCAGAGGCAAAATAAATGAAGGAAATCACTGGAATGCTCTGAGGCACCGACCCCGCGTCCCCAACGCTCGACAGGAAGCGAGGCGGCTTATGGAGGCGGTATCTGCCTTACTGGAAGTGTGCACGCCGCACTGTGCATGCATTTGCTGGGTACGTTAGGCTGTCATGCTGAAAACTGTTTTTAAAGCATTAATCAAAACTGCCTCTGTAAGACAGGGCATTGTCTGAAGGATGTAAAACGAGCGCATCTTGTAAATGGATTCTTCCTCAGACTGAAGTAATTTCCACCCAGCGCTCCTCAAAGAGCGGCGCCGAGAGATAAAGAGCACTCTTCTTGGCGCACTGCTACCTGATGCAAACACTGGGGAAATCACTAATGTATGCCATGCCGTATTTCCATGTCACACATGACACATTTGTCTAAAATTACCCAACAGGCTTTGACATCAGCTGCATATTCCAGAAGCAGGCCTTTCAACTGACATCTGCTAAGAAGGCGCTTCAAGTGAGAGCTTTCTTCTTCTAACGGGTAAGTTGGAAGTAAAGTAACATCATACCTACAACAAGTCAGGTCTATTGGCTTTGTCAATGGCTGTTAGTTGCATAAGATAAATACGCAGCAACTATGGCTTATATATAATATTGTAAATGCTTCTACTAAAGAACCTGGTGACACCATCACAATTTTGCTGCTCCTGAGTTTCAAAAAGAGAAGGGAAATCCAGAGAGAAAATTACTCTCTTCAAAGGATTTCCCTTCCTCTACAACGCTCACCTGGCATGACGTAATGCCGTAACTTCTCCACTAGTGAGAAGTGAGCAGTGTGAGCACACGCACATCATGTGCCTGCTGTCACTGCAGTCTGGGAAAAAACAGACCCCTGTGCCAGGGCACAAAACAGAGCCCAATAGAGACCCGTTTCGAGGCCTCCTTTAAACAAGCATTGGCATAGCCAATAGGTCTCGCCTTTGGGACCTTATAAGGGTTTAGCCATGCAACAGTTGCATAACTAAACACTTATAAGGTCCAAAAAGCGAGACCTATTGGCTATGCCAATGCTTGTTATTCTTACCCTTGCCCAGCGGGCTCTGCCCTGGGTACTCTAAAGGGGTACCTTTCTGCTCTGTCTGGCCTTTTGAGGCTGCCTGGCCACCCCTTTTTATTTAAGTCACTTATTGTAAATAGATTTCTTAAAGGTCTTGTAAATATATTTACCCCTTCTCCTTTCATTATGCCTCAGTAGGACCTTAATTTAGTTCTCACTTTCCTAATGTGGGCTCATGTTGAGCCTCCTCATAATTGTCCCCTCTGGCTGCTCACCACCGAAACAGCCTTTCTCGTTGCAATAGCATCTCACTGGAGGGTGAGTGAGCTGCAGGCTTCATCATCCATGCCTCCACTCCTGTCTGTTTTTCCAGACAAACTGATGCTTCGTGCTAGGGCCTCTTTCTTGCCGAAAGTGGTAACATTCTTCCATGTGGGACATTCTGTCACCTTGCCCACTTTCTACGCTTTTCCACATCCCTCAAAAGAAGAGGAGCGTGGTCATTCTACCTTGACCACACATGAGATCCGGGTAGACAAACAACTCTTTGTGGGGTATGTTGGAGTTAAAAAGGGTTGAGCGATGCAGAAACGAACCATTTCACGCTGGGTTGTTCTCTGTATTAAAATCTGCTATGCAATGGCCATGAAGCAGTCCCCTGAGGGCTTAAGGGCTCATTGCACCAGAGCTAAAGCTGCAACCAATGCGTTAACACATTGAGTCCCAGTCCTGGACATCTGCCAGGCAGCAACGTGGGCATCCCTGCACACCTTCACCAAACATTACTGCCTGGGCAGTCAGGTTCACATTCTAGTTTATAATTTGTCTGCAGCTCACTACCGGTGACTGTATTGCTTGGGTATCTATTCAAAGGTAAGGAATCTGCAGCTAGATGGCTCTATCAGATGAACAAGTTACTTATCTTTGGTGACACATTAACTGGTAAAGACAGTATCTAGCCGCAGATTCCTTACCAACCCACCCATCCTCCCTGCTGTACGGACAGATTTCTAGGGGTAGGGATAATCCCTTTCAGAGCCCTAGTTTGGACACACCAGTGTCAGTGCACTTCATGTTTCCGCGCTTCTGACGTGCAAAGTAACTGACATCAGTGTGCCAAGTGACACGTACATCACTTCCGGCACGGGTGACGCTGACAGTGCTGCAGGGAGCCGATTGACGCCACCTACTGGCACACAGGGGTACTGCTCATGCAAAAATATTCCCGATCCTGTCTGACGCCAGGGAAATCTGCGGCTAGATACTATCTCTACTAGATAATGCTGTACCAAAGGTAAGTAGATTGATCTTTTCAATTGAAAGCAAGTGTGGAGATTGCATCTTTTTTTCTATTTAGACATTGGTTTCTTAAATGTCATTGTTTTGCTGGTTGATTACAGACTTAAAAACGTGTGGGCCTGTCAGAGTGCCCCAAGTCCATACATCAGATGTTGCGGCTAACCTGGTGTCTCCTAAAATCATTATGTAGAGCTGGATTTGTCCTAAAGATCAATATTCCAACATTCAGTGTTAGGGTTGCACGCATGGCCAAGTACAGCTGCATTTGATGCTCAGAGCTGGGCAGTTATGATCCAGCAGTGTTTACATTGGTGTATAGAGCTTGGCTGTCATAGAGCTAGAGTTTCCTGCAATTGGTAGTCAGACCTGGGCCCATTTGGGCCAGGGATCCATCTCATTTGGTTCCCAGACCTGGGCTTTTGTGGGCCGTGACCCTGTTGTGGGTGCTCAGAGCTATGCTGTTGTGGGCCAGTATCCACAGCTTACAGTCTTCAGACGTGGGCAATGGTGGGCCAATGACCCTGCATGGTGTGCTCAGCGGTAGGCTAGTGTGGACCGGTATCCACTGCATTTGGTCCTAAGACCTACACCATCATGGGCTTGTGATCTTATTTTGTGTGCTTAGAGCTGGGCTGTTGTGTGCCTGTGACCCTGCACTGAGTGCTCAGACCTGGGCTGTGGTGGGCCTGTGACCCTGCGTTGTGTGCTCAGAGTGGGACTGTTGTGGGCCTGTGACCCTGCATTGGGTGCTCCGTGCTGGTCTAGTGATCGATGTGACCCTGCGTTTTGTGCTCAGAGCTCGGCAGAAGTGTGCACATTGGGTGATCAGGGCTTGGCTGTCACGGGCATGTGATCCTGCATTGGGTGCTCAGAGCTGGACTGTCATGGGCCGTTGACTCTGCATTGGGTGCTCAGGGGTGGGCTGCTGTGGGCCCGTGACTCTGCATTGGGTGTTCAGGGCTGGGCTATTGTGAGCACGTGATCCTGCATTGGGTTCTCAGAGCTGGACTGTCATGGGCCGGTGACCCTACACTGGGTGCTCAGTGGTGGGCTGTTGTGGGCCCGTGACCCTGCATTGTGTGCTCAGGGCTGGGCTATTGTGAGCATGTGACCCTGTGTTGGGTGCTATGAGCTGGATTGTCATGAGCCGATGACCCTGCATTGTGTGCTCAGAGCTGGACTGTCATAGCCAGTATCCCAGAATTTGTTACTCAGAGCTGGGCTGTTGTGGGCTCGCTATCCGGTGCATTTGGTCCTCAGATCTGGGCTGTCGTGGGCAAGTGAACCTGCTTTGGGTGCTCAGGGGTGGGCTGTCATGGGCCGGTGACCCTGTATTGGTGCTCAGGGGTGGGCTGTCGTGGGCCGGTGACGCTGTATTGGTGCTCAGGGGTGGGCTGTCGTGGGCCGGTGACGCTGTATTGGTGCTCAGGGGTGGGCTGTCGAGGGCCGGTGACACTGTATTGGTGCTCAGGGGTGGGCTGTCGAGGGCCGGTGACCCTGTATTGGTGCTCAGGGGTGGGCTGTCGTGGGCCGGTGACGCTGTGTTGGTGCTCAGGGGTGGGCTGTCGTGGGCCGGTGACGCTGTATGGGTGCTCAGGGGTGGGCTGTCATGGAGCCCATTCTCATTGAACTTTGTTCACAGAGCTTGGCTGGCGCTGCTTTGGTGCTTAGGGCTGGCATGTCATGAGTCCTAATCCCTTCATTCGGTGCACCGGGCTGGGTGTTGGGCTCTGGTATCCAACCATTCGGTGCCTGATCCGTGCCGTTGAGGAGTCTGGTGTTTATGAAGCGCTCTGATCTTGTCTCTTGCAGAGTCCGATTTCTCTCTATCTGTGCCCAGCCTCCAAACTGGGCTATCACGGGACCGACTCATGCCTGCCAGCTCACCCTCATGTCACTTTCCTGACTGACGAACATAGTGAACCGCCTTTTCAAAGCTATTTTCCGTTCGCTTTAACGGGGCTCCCCCTTATTAGAAGCTGTCAGCAGGTTGAAAAAGTCAGGGGCCTCTCCGCCAAGGGCTTAGCCTCGTATCTGGGCTGTCGCATCACATGGCTTGGTGCCCGGGAGTTGGAGTTCAGGGCCGGGCTGTAGCGGGGCTTGGTGCCCGGGAGTTGGAGTGCAGGGCCGGGCTGTAGCGGGGCTTGGTGCCCGGGAGTTGGAGTTCAGGGCCGGGCTGCAGCCAGCAGGGCTCGCCTACTTCAGGAGAAGAAAGCCCGCATTGTGCGCCGGGTATTCCTCACACCGCAGGTAGCTGTGGGATTCGCCCTGGGCCCAGGTGTGGCCTCCTCTCCCAGCCTGCATTCCACCCTGGTCAGGTGACCGTGGGAGCCGCGGCTCCCAGCCCGGCGCCACGGAGCCCCAGCGGCCTCCTGTTGTCGTCTCTCTCCCACGGAGGGGTGCGCAGGTGAACAATAACAGGGCGCATCAGCAGAACAGAGACGCCGGGACCCCGTGTCATAATTTACCATTCAGGACGTTTTTCTATTTGGACTCTTATGACCGATATTAAATTATATCAATATACCTTATTCTTTAGATAATGTAGCAGTGTATTGTAGAACGTTATACAACAGCTATACAACAGGCCGCTTTACAATGCTGTCGCTTGTCAAGATGCAGATCTTGTCTACTCGAGTAGCGCGTGATTAACGCATTCAAAGTGACCCAAAAGTGCCACGGCAACTTGTTCGAACTGGCTCCCCAACATTAGTCCCAGATCCACAAGTTCTGCCAGGAGAAGCTGTCCAACTGCTCGAAATAATGCTTGGTTTGGCTTGCCTTCACAATAAAGGCCGTTGTGGAAATAGATTGGGCAGTCCCTTCGGAGAGACCGCTCTCTCATTGGAAGAGGCGTCTGTAGAGAGGATCCTGCCCTGGAGTTGGGGCTAGTAGTAGTGGCATGCCTTCTAGCCATGTGTGCTCATGCGATGTAGACTGAAGTCTGAGTGTGTGTCAGGCTATCTGCTCGGAGATGGGACATCTACCCTCGGGAGAGACAGACTTCCAGAAAGCACACATCCACATAAAGCAAGAGAGATGTGTGTCTGGGGCCCCAAACTAACTCTTTGATTACCTACAGCTCGGACATTGTGTGATTTAACCGGATATTTCAGTCTCGCCCAAAATTGTCCCAGCTGCAATCCGATAAAAAAAGTAATCTGTACAAGTGGAAAACAGTTCAGTGTCTCTTTCTACAATTTTGCACCCTCGCATTGCCTGCTATTTCAGAATGAAAGCCCAGGATCACTGGAATTTTGCTGCAAGGGAGGAGCACATTATGCAGCAGGGTTTACCTAATTATAAAAGCAGGAAATTCACATTATGCTGCCTAACACAGCACAAATTAAAGTAGTAGTATTGTACTTTTTTCTATTTTTGCACATAATAGCACTATAGGCAAGGTTTCGCCTTATTAATATCCGTTTAATACCTAAATACAGCAATGAGCATATGAAAAGGTGACCTGCCTCTGTGTGACAAAAGCCTGCCACTGCCAGCAACACCTGTGGTAGTGTTTTTAGTAACATTTGATCCGTTTGAGTTAGAAACAATTTCTTTTGTTGAAATCTTCAGATTATGCAGAAGATAATGGGTTATATGGCAAGTGCGGCAATTCCATATTGAGGTGGAAAACACCACGGCTGCAGAAGTGCATAAATCCAGTGGCACTGTTGGTAATCTCAAAACCCTTTATACAAACTTGCCTCAACTTAAAACTTCAGAGTGTTGCATTTCCTTTTTCCTAATGATCCTCCACTTATTTACCATCTTCTGCATGATCCCCTTTCTGAGCACAACCCAGACTAAATCGCATGCAAATTTGCCTTAATCTCTAGTTTCTTTCTGAAATCACCTACACACTGTTTCAAAGCTCACAACTTCTCCTTCTGTGAGAGCCATAGCTCTCCAACCTAACAAGACCTGATCTCCTCTAGCTCATCTATTAATCCCATCGACCATCTGCATGAACTCGTATACCCCTCCCTAAAGATCAGTCACACCTAACTCCTGCTATCCAAGTCTACCACAAAGAAACGAGTAGCTGCATGGAATGATTTCCTTCAGAGCACAAGACAAATCTCAATAACCAAAGCTAATCAACAATAACCACTGGACTAACCAATAGCCTTTGGTTTCTGGAGCAGTGTGCTGCCCGGCATAAAGTGCTTGAGTACCTCGTCAGAGCTATATAAATGCAATAACAATACAAGAGTGACTTGAGCTCTGATGGAGAAGGTTAAAGTCTAAACTTAAACTAATGGAGGAGGAGGCCGTCAACTGAACCCTACCTGGCAAGTGTCTGTATATGCAGCTGGCATCCTGACTGCCAGTCTCAGCCCAGAAATCAAAGGTGTTAATAATTATAAAAGCACAAGGAAACGCTGCACAAGTGGTCATTTTAAAGCCAACACATTCTATCACTCAAGCTTCTCAGTGGAATTACGCCATCTTGTGTACAAGGCATAAGTAGCAAACCAGGTGTGCTACTTGGGAGTGTATCTGAGCTTTCAGTGGCAACCCGAGTAGATATTGGGGTTACCATAACCATGTGCATTGATGATAAACCTCACTTTACAGTGGGAGAGAGCCTGTGCTAAAAACATGTTACATTTGTAAGGTTGAATCAGTGGAGACATTTGATAATCCAGTCTGTGCCACAGTTCAGTTTTACATTCAATGTCCCCATATACTCCTGTCCGTGCCACCCTACCACATTTTAGTCAGTTCCACTTCCAATATTCCTAGTCCAGTCAGTGTTGCTGATCTGCTACCCCTCTACTGATGCTATTCCATGGTCTACTGAGTGCTGACGTTCAACAGGGCATTCAGTGTTTTCGTTCCCAAGCACCATCAATGTCTCCATTCCTTCGTGTGGTCATTGTTGCTACTTCATAGTCCAGTCATTGGCGCGGTTTCCTGGTCTAGTGAGTGCTGACATTCCCTAGCACAGCGAGGGCCACTTTTCTGTAGCCCGGTCAGAGGCCGTTTTATTTCCCAATCAGAGCTGACATTCTACCACACAGTTTCTGCAGGCCTGATTTCGAAGCTTTCATCAAAAACCGGACGCTGGAAGGTATCCATCTGCCTTCTGCAAGACGTTCCGTTTTGGCTGTCAGGTTTACATGTTCATCTAACGTAAACCAGGGCCTCGATTGAAACTCAATATATATATATATATATGTTTTTTTTAAACTCTGTTTATTGAAAAAACTAAGAGACAGCAGCTTTGATATGTCATTGAGCAATATAACATATATCAACAATACACCGATCACGAATTATCAAGAGCAGCACACATGGTTAATCACACTTTTAGACTCAAGAGGTTAAGTCTTCATCATCAGTTGATACCAATGGGGCGTCGCAAATATCAATACCCAAATTGTGGACCACGTTTTTGGACAACCCCTTGCAACATATACAGTCTTTTTCCGAAACATGCACCAGTCCATGTTTTGTTTCCACTGAAGCAGTGTGGGAGGAGTATTGGAGCCCCAGTGCTGCGCTATATCCCTCTTGGCCGCCGAAAGACCCAGAGTTACCCAGGTCCTCTCGGAAGTGGTGAGGTCAGTGGGCTCCCAAATGTTGAGGATGCAACGTTTTGCCTCCGGTGTATATGTTTGTGCAGGACAGACCTAAAGGTCCGGTGTATCGCTTGCCAAAACCACTGGATATGGTCACAGTCCCAGAGGATGTGCATGAATGTGCCCACCTGTCCACATCCCCTACGGCACTCACCCCCATCCCATGTGTAACATTTGTGGTCCAGTGACATAGGTCCTATGGAGGAACTTCAGTTGAACTAGCCGGAACCGAGCGGATACACCCACCTCCCGGGGGTACGCCACCGCCTCCCGCCATTCGTCTGAAGCTCAATATTTTGGCAAAAGAGACCAGGCTGATGGAGCAGCGTTTTTTGTAGCCAGTTCAGACATCCAACCATCAGTGGAAAGTTTTGGACCTTTTTGGGTATGTTACAGAAACTCAGTCATTGATGAAGTGGTTGTGATCTAGGCAGTATTTGTGTATGCATGTTTCAATGGCTGCCACACTTGCTGTGAGCTGAACTCACACTTCCTGGACTCATCAGTGTACTGTGGTGTATCAATAGTGTATTGATGTGTCGTGGCACCAGTGTCGGCAAAGATTCCCTGGCAATAAAACCAGTGCAGTCCTTGAAACACTCCAAAGGCTTTAGGAAAGGTTGGGACCAGGGAGTGGGCACTTATACCACCAATGTGCAAGCAGTCAATACTCTCATTTAAAATTTCGGCCCTTTGAGAGCGTCCTTTTCAATCCAATGCCATGCACAAAGGATTAGGAATCCTCTGAGAAGGAAGGTTTAACATGACTCCATGTTTGATTTCAGTTGCACTGAGAGTGTAGTAATACAAGCAGGCGGGCTTCACCATTTTCAGTACGAGCTGAATGCCATGCAGACCCCACCAGCAGGAAGCAACTACAACCTGTGTGCTGGCGGGCTGGGCAATGGGGATGAGAGTGACAACAACCCTTGAACTGGGTGTGTTTGCTGCAAAGGGGATAAGAGTGGCAACAACCATTGAACTGGGTGTGTATGTCACAACTGGTTTAAGGGTGGCAACAACCCTTGAACTGTGTGTGTTTGTTGCAACAGGGATAAGAGTGGCAACAACCCTTGGACTAGGTGTGTATGCTGCAACGGGGATAAGAGTGGCAACAACCCTTGACATCTGTGTTTATACTACAAAGGGGGATACACGTGGCAGCAACCCTTGAACTGGGTGTTTGTATTACAAAAAGGTAAGTAAGAGTGGCAACAACCCTTGAAATGGGTATTTATGCTACAACTGGGATAAGAGTGGCAACAACCCTTCAACTGGGTGTTGATACTGCAACGGGGGATAGCAGTGGCAACAACCCTTGAACTGGGTGTTTAGGCTGCAACGGGGTAAGGGTGGTAACAACCCTTGAACTGGGTGGGTATGCTGCACTGGGGATAAAGGTGGCAGCAACCCTTGAACTGGGTATTTATTCTACGACAGGGACAAGAGTGGCAGCAACCCTTGACCTGGGTGTTTATACTGCAGCAGAGGTCAAGAGTGGCAGCAGCCTATGGACTGGGTGTTTATACTACAATGGGGATAAATGTGGCAGCAACCCTTGAGCTAGGTGTTTATACCACAACCGGGATAAGAATGGCAGCAACCCTTGAACTGGGTGTTTATACTACAATGGGGATAAGAGTGGCAGCAACCTATGGACTGAGTGTTTATACTGCAATGGGGATAAAAGTGGCAGCAACCCTTGAGCTAGGTGTTTATACCACAACCGGGATAAGAGTGGCAACAACCCTTGAACTGGGTGTTTATACTACAATGGGGATAAGAGTGGGCGCAACCTTTGGACTGGGTGTATATGCTGCATCGGAGATTAGCGTGGCTGGAACTCTTGAACTGTGTGTTTATACTGCAACAGGCATAAGAGTGGCAGCAACCCTTGAACTGGGTGTTTATACTACAACGAGGATGAGAGTGAACCCCTGACCTGGGTGTTTATAATGCAATGGGGATAAGAGTGGCAGTAGCCTATGGACTGGGTGTTTATACTGCAACGGGGATGAGAGTGGCAGCAACCCTTGAGCTAGATGTTTATACTACAACCGGGATAAGAGTAGCAGCAACCTATGGACTGGGTGTTTATACTGCAATGGGGATACGAGTGGCAGCAACCAATGGACTGGGTGTTTATACTGCAACAGGCATAAGAGTGGCAGCAACCCTTGTACTGGGTGTTTATACTGCAACGGGGTTGAGAGTGGCAGCAACCCTTGAGCTAGATGTATATACTACAATCAGGATAAGAGTGGCAGCAACCCTTGACCTCGGTGTTTATACTGCAATGGGGATACGAGTGGCAGCAACCTATGGACTGGGTGTTTATACTGCAATGGGGATACGAGTGGCAGGAACTCTTGCACTGGGTGTTTATACTACAACGGGTATGAGAGTGGCAGCAACTTTTGAGCTAGATGTATATACTACAACCAGGATGAGTGGCAGCAACCCTTGACCTGGGTGTTTATACTGCAATGGGGAGACGAGTGGCAGCAACCTATGGACTGGGTGTTTCTACTGCAATGGGGATACGAGTGGCAGCAACCCTTGACCCGGGTGTTTATACTGCAATGGGGATACGAGTGGCAGCAACTTTTGGACTGGGTGTGCATGCTACATCTCAGATTAGAGTGTCTGTAACTCTTGCACTGGGTGTTTATACTGCAACAGGCATAAGAATGGCAGCAGCCCGTGAACTGGGTGTTTATACTGCAACGGGGATGAGAGTGGCAGCAACCCTTAAGCTAGATGTTTATACTACAACCGCGAGAAGAGTGGCAGGAACCCATGAACTGGGTGTTTATGCTACAATGGGCCTAAGAGTGGCAGCAACCCTTGAACTGGGTATTTATACTTCAACGGGGATAAGAGTGGCAGCAACCCTTGACCTGGGTGTTCATACTACCCCGGGGGTTAGGAGTGGCAACGACTCTTGGACTGGGTGTGCATGCTTCAATGTGGATAAGAGTGGCAGCAACCCTTTAACTGGGTATTTATGCTGCAACGAGGTAAGAGAGCAACAATCCTTGAACTGGGTGTGTATGCTGCACTGGGGATAGGTGGCAGCACTCCTTTAACTGGGTGTTTATTCTACAACGGGTATAAGAATGGCAGCAATCCTTGAACTGG